>NC_080089.1:106935935-108247185 GCF_950005125.1 Chionomys nivalis | reverse complement strand
AATTGCTAATTTGACACTAAATCATGTTTTAGGGAAGAGAATAGGAACTGGAGAAAGCGTTTCCTTGCTTCATCCTGTTTCTGAGACAGGCTGCATAGTTAAAAGTTTGGAGCTGGGTCCATAACCTAGCAAGTAAACTGCTTGTCCCACAAGGATGTGAGCCTAAGTTCAACCCCCAGAGTGCACTTAAAAAGCTGGCCATGGTTTGTTCTCTCAGCACGGTGGAAGTCAAGTCAGGCAGATTGGTTCCTGGGGTTCAAGGGCCAGCCAGCCTAGGGTCTAGTCAGTGAACCCCAGGTCTCAAACAAAGAAAAAGAAAGTGGTAGATGGTACCAGAGGAGACGAGGTCGTCCTCCAAACCCACGTGTACATGTACCCACACACCCCGTGTGCCTCCCACAAATATGCAAATATACCCCCACCCACATTCACACCCATCTGCCCCCATACACAACTAGTTTAAATGTGTAACAGAGGATATTGCATTTGTTTTTTTTTTCCAGACGCTCTGAAAACTGCAAATGGAAAGAAACTCAAAAGAATTTAGATTAAAACTTAACTTAAAAAAAAAAAGATATAAGTGGGCACAATAGTACTGGAAGTTCACCAAGGCTCTCTCTTGATAAGGCTGAACCAAATACACCCCAAGTACCCTGTCTTTAGGGAGACAACTTACCTCTCAGCTGCCCAAATGCACCTGCCTATAAAAACAAACAAACAAAAAATCCCACACAACTGTTGGCTCCTATGAGACTTAAGAAACAGTGGCTAAGGTGCCCTAGGTTTTGGAGAAATACCCTTATGATCTTTTGAGAGAGTTTTTTAAATTTTATTTTTGGGTGAATACTGCAAAATGTTCCAGAAAAGCATCTGAGCTGGTGGTGAATTTGATACTAATTAGTTGCTGTGTCATCCTTACCTTTGCTCCTTTCTGCAAGATGAGTTGGCGCCCAAAACTTAAAAGTCCAGGAAAACTCTTCGTGAGCAAATGAAGCCCTTCATAGCTTTTTTTTTTTTTTTTTTTTTTTTTTTTTTTTTTTTTTTTGCCTTTTAGCCATTATATTTACTTCTGAAAAACACGGTCTTGATGCAGATTATTTTTATTATTTTATCAGAGGCAAAGGCAGTCAAGACAAAAGTCAGATGATCTGCCTAAGAGCCCAAGGGAGGAAAAATTGATTACAAAATCATTAGCTTTTGTTTGGGTTTGTTTGGCTTCTCTTTCATCCCCTCCTCCCTTCTCACTTTAATTGAAATCCTCTGCATTCTCTTTACTGACACAGAGAACACGGAGAGCACCTTCTTTTAAAGAACCAAAAAACAAATTCCTTATAGATTTTGTCCTAAGAGTGTTTTCTTTTCTAGTCTCATTTTCTTAACATGCCACTCATGTGGAGAGGCACAAGCAAGCTGTCATTCAGTAGCCATTATTGTGTTTCGTATACAGCCTTTTTTTCTTTTAAAGTTGGGCTCTGAGAAACATGTGGCTTTTCTTCAGCATTTTCTGTGTGCTTCTATTATTAATGGCGATGGAAAAGGTGGAATGATATGAATATCTTGCCTTGTACTATCGATGTGGATTGATGGTTTCTAATGTACGGCATATGGTTTACGTGAAACCCTGTAGACTCTGGGAGAAGTAACGGCCCAGTTGTCCCTCACTCCTAATGCCAGGCAAAGGAGACCAGCCTCTGTAGAGGTCATTTGTTCTTTGTCTCCTTTAACAAGGAACAGGAGGAGTTTTGGTAGGGGTCACCTGTATCATAGCACCCATTCCAGAGGCAGATCTAGGTACTTCCACACAATGAGTGCAAACGGTGCTTTGTTCCTGCTGGTTCTGAACCCAGAAAATAGGACTGGTGTAGGAGGAGAGAGCTAGGGTCCTCGAGCTTTCTGTTGGCTAGCCAAAGAATGGCGGAGATACGGGGTTGGTAGAAAACCAACAGACACATATATAAGCAAATGGTCCCTTCTTGGAGTTTATATTGCCTTCAGTAGATACCACTGGACACTTAGAAAATGTGCGGACTGACTCCCACAGAAGTATACAGTACATGGAATGTATCGCTTCCCCCATGTTTGTATATTCACAGTATTTGGAAAACTGCCTTCATTTTCTTGTGTGGGGAAAACTCTCGTTCCCTGTATTACTTGATCTCAGCCCCACACCTGATGGATGGTTCAGTCTGTCTTTGAGTTAAAGGAAGCGTGCTTTTCCAATGTTATATTATTTACTGACCAGTGTGTTTCTGCAACTTGAATCATTCTTTTACTGTTGTTGGGTATAAACTTATCCTGTACCAATGTATTTATTAACACTTGTATTTTAATATTGAGCATATCAATAAAAATATTAAAAAATAACAGATTGTTTTTTACCAACTCTACAGCACTTTTTGTGTGTTCTTTCTACACCATACTGTATATTTATGTGTAGAAAATATATTTTTTTAATCCTGAATGTAGCAATTGTCAACACAAAGCACCGATTTGTGCCCTTTTTCTACAGTGGATGTCTTTGGCCTCTGTTTTTATGTGTGGAATATATTGCCAACATGGTGAGTTTTAGCTTCCAACTAGGAGATGGATGAATGGTTCCAAGAGTTCTGAAGAAGGAGTCTCTCCTGACTCACGTGTTCACAGCTTGTCCCCGAGTCTACTGATGGACTGACTCTTCCCCTCCCCTCCTGAGACACATCTCAGCAGGCAATGTTTCAGGGATTTCCTGAAAGAGTAAAAGTAAAATCAAGACCCTAGGTCCTACTTGAACCCTCCTGGATTGCCACAGTTCTGTTCCTCATCATGCAAAGAACGACTACGGTAGAACCTCACTCTGATTTGAATATCCTGCATATATCCACCCACAGAATAAACTCTTGGGAGTCAGAAGTCCCACCTTAGTTAAAAATGTGTGGCGGTGGCGTGTTTAATCTCACCTTCTGTATTGTGGGGGTTAGAGATCTTTTTTGTTTCTATTTTTTCCTCTTGCCACCATGGTGACTTCCCTCAAGCTATCATTTCCAATGGGGTTCCTCACAAAGCATACAGCTCGTTGTGAGGAGTGCTACCTTGTGCTTATTCAGTTAGCCAGATTTGACCAGTGCCACTCTGAATCCCAAGCTGGGCACAGTTAAAGGCCAGGTCACAGGTGTTGCAGGCCAGTGTTCAGAAAGTGTTCTGTGAGAAACATTCTTCCTCACTGGGAACATTGCTCACCCCTGCCCACATAATGAAGCAGTGCCCCTGGGCAGATTTTTCACATATACATAGTCTGGCCTCATCCTCCCCAGTTCATCATAACTCTTGTCCCATACGCTTTCCAGGAACTCAAAGCCCAACAAAACATCATTTGGAGCATTCTGCTTCAAAGAAGCAAATGTGCTTTCAAAGTAATGGCTACTTCGTGTCAATCAATACAAACGGAACTGTCCCCAGAAATAAATAAATAAATAATAAATTAAGTGACTACAATAGTAGATGCAGCTCAACACTGCATCTGTACCTAGCAGCTGATTATGAGGATCTGTCTGGGAAAGAATTAACAGTAACTAAGTTGACCTAAACGTAGATTTATAGAGAACTTATGAAAACAAAGCAGGACTCACTCCATTTTCTAAAAGGCAATGCTTTCCGTGACTCTGAATTACAACAAAGTATGAATGACATTAGTAAGCAATCCCCATGACGTCAGACCTAGGATGCTCACGGCATCAGAGTTGGGTTTTCCATAGCACGTGCACTCTTCTTGACCTGGCTCCACGACAGGCTTTCTCCTGTAAGCAGGCTGTTGAGTGCATTCTTCTCCTTAGTTCTAACTGTGATTATGACTACTGGAACCTGTCTGTCTCTGTGCACATTTCTCCTTATAAGGAACTCTGGAAAGGAACTGGAGAAGCCTTTTTTAGACATGACAGTGGTTTCAATATGAGCAGATAAAGGAATGTTTCCCCCTACACGTTTAAAATTAAACTTGTAGAGAAAATAAGAGTTGTGTTCTACAGGAGTTTAGTTTGATTAAAGTTAATATTCATGAGGCAAAGTTTAGCACTAGATGTGTCTTCTGACCTCCCACTGACTCCTGGATTTTAGTTCACCTTAAAGAGCAAGTGTTCTTTGACTCTGACAGGCTCAATTTTTGTTAACCACTTAAGAAACAAGAATCCATACCTGGCTCTCATTTTTCAATGCCTACTAACCCCTGTGCAAAATGGAAGCCAGGCAGAGGTGGTTACGTCCGGCCCTAAATTATTATATTTTTTCCCCAACAGGAATCTATTCATTTACAGCTTTCCAGATTCCCCAGCCTGCAAGAGGAGGATAAATCTAGGAAGGATGATTCTGAGAAAGAAAAAGAAAAGGATAAAAACAGAGATAAACCCTCTGAGAAAGCCAAGATCAGAATGTTATCAAAAGGTGAACTTGAACATCATTTCCTTACCTTGCTTAATTGGGGCAAGCACAGCTGGAAGACATTGCAAACTGAACAGGTCTTTACAGCCCCGGGCATTCTGCACCTATTTTCCCAAATGGTCCTGTATGTGTAAAAGAAAAGAAAAGAAAAGAAAAGAAAAGAAAAGAAAAAGGGAAAAAAAGAACCTCATTTTTTTTGGTCTTTTTGTCCCTGCTCCCTTATTTGTGTAGCTAGAGAGGTTATTTTTAGCATCACTTCTTTCTTTGAATTTACTTTTGAATCTCCTCGGTGACAAGCGGAGGGAAAAGGGGAAATCAAATCTGCTCTTGCATTCAGGTTCATTGACAACTGGCTTGGATTAGCTAACAGTGGTGATGCACAGTTTTACATCTCGACTCTCAGTCTTATCTCAGAAGACAGACAGCAAGGACCTTGACACCTTCCCACTGTAAGCCACACATGGGTGTGTAGTCAGCAGACTCCCTGGCGCAGAGGACTTTGCTCTCTGTGTCTGTACACTGTTTCTGTTGTTTCATTTGTAAACAAAACTCACATCTCTATTTGGAAAAAAGCACCATTCCTTCTAAAGTCGCAGGCCCGCAGTAGAGGACTTTCAGAGTGCTGGCATCCTTCTAATTGGGCAAAGTAGACATAAGTCAAACTGTAATGAAGAGAGTCAGGCTGGAGACAGCTCAGGGAATCCCACTAGCCTAGGAATGGCAGCTACTCTTAATGTTATGCCCTGCAAACATATCCCTGCTTAAAATGGTTAACTTGGTGTCTGGATACAAACCTCAAGCTTACGGGGTATAAGAAGAAAGAGATTAAACTTTCTAAAATGGTTGTACAAACTTGAATTTATCCATCACCTGGAGACCAGAAAGACTTGAAAATATTTATCCCCTGCCCCATTTTGTACTGATTAATATTTAGATAGTTTATAATAGAAGCTTTATTTTTTTAACTGCTCCATTTTAACAGAAAAGGTTGCCAGGGGATCGCAAGCTCTTGAGGTCTCTGTGGGTTGGATGTACCTGTCATGTGGAGGCAGTGCCCCGCTGATTTTCAGCATAGTGAGAACATGTGGTATTTGACACTCCACCACCACCAGTGTGCACACTTCCCCTCCTCTGACACCAGGGTCTTCCCACAGTCAAGAGCATCCCAACCCTCAAATCTCACTTTCATTCTGACCTTACCCTGCCAGGCAGCAAATATTTTCACATCGGGAGCTTCCTTTAAACTGTACCTGAGTAGGAGGGAAATCAGAAAGGTTGTAAATCCTTTCCCACCCCTGTGTCCCCGTCATCAACCCCAACAACTCATCATCATCCTGCTCTTTGTTTCAGATTGCAGCCAAGAGTATACGGACTCTACAGGCATAGACGTGCACGAGTTTCTGATCAACACTCTGAAGAACAATTCCAGGTAAATGGTGGCACAGGCCCCCTATCTGGGGGCAGGGGGTTCAGATAGAATATTGCAACGTGATTGATCAAAACACCTCAAAGAAATCAAGCATAATACACAAATGGTCTCCTCTGGTAGCTCCCCTGAGCTTTCTCTCCCAGTAGATGGCTGACTGTAATATTTACATAACTATCCATTGCATAAGTTAGAGTGTGCCAGCTCTACTTCCCCAACCCCAAGGAAAGGAAAAAGAAGTGAAAGAAAATGATCAGTAAGAGGCAGGCGGATCTCTGTGAGTTCGAGACCAGCCTGGTCTACAAGAGCTAGTTCCAGGACAGGCTCCAAAACCACAGAGAAACCCTGTCTCGAAAAAACCAAAAAAAAAAAAAAAAAAAAAAAAAGAAAGAAAATGATCAATATTGCATCAATCAATTATACTTCAGTGCAGGTACATATTCCTGGATAATCAATACTCCAGCCTTGCTTCATTCCAGCTCTTTTGACTTGAAGTTTTTAGCGGTTGTATGTTTATTATTCAAAAATTTACATGTCATAATTATCATTAAAATGATAATATTTAACAGCACCAAATACTTAGAAAGAGAGATGAGAGCAAAATCCTAAATTCAAAATCATGGCGTGCAAGCCAAGGAGTTCATAGCATCTGAAGTTGAATCAGACACAGGTCTTCTCTTCTTCCCCTTGCATTTGATAAACTGTATTCGCCCTTTGGAAATTGAAAAGTACATGAGACCTTTCCTTTGAACATTTATTTTTCAGGGACAGGATGATACTCTTGAAAATGGAGCAGGAAATGATTGATTTCATTGGTGACAGCAAGTATGTTCAATGGCGATGCTAGCTAATTTGATGACATGTCTTAGTTCAGTATCTGAGTTAATGAATCATGCCGGAGAGAGTTGTGGGTAGATAAAACATCAGTTCACAAGAGTCTTGGTGTGCAAAATGGAGAGGGCACTGCATTTTGGAGTGGTCATTGCTTGGATCATGCGTGTCCCTGCCTGTTAACTTTGTGACAAAATGGCCATAAACAGAGGGACACTGATTAGCATGGAGGAGTCGTAATGAGAAGCGACCCTTATCATTTTTATTATAGTTTTTTAATGGGCTCCAGCTGTCTGCAGTCAGTTATGCCTGGAAATAATTATGCTGTGTTTGGTGTAAACTGGGTAATGAGACATCTCCAGATAGACATCTGCAATCTCTGTTATGTCATGTAGCCTGTCCTCTGCCTGCCTCTGTTGATAAGGTATCATGAACTAAACCAGACCACTTTGCAACAAACAAGACGAATGTGTGACTGCGAAACAGCGAAGCCTAGCACAGCCTGATCAATAAATCAGTGATAATAGAAATTTGTCTGTGAGAGAGGGCGTCCGGTGATAACGGAATGAAAGGCAGCAAGAGTTTCTGGATAAGGGAGACAGAGATGTGGAAATGCCTGTAAAACATGCTACAGACACGATATGGAGATGCCAGTTTCATTCCTCCTGTAATCCCGTTCCAGTAACCACTATAAAAAGTTCCCCCAGATGTCATCGTATCAGAGGATGCTGGTCCATCGGGTGGCAGCCTACTTTGGACTGGATCACAACGTGGATCAAACTGGAAAATCTGTCATCATCAACAAGACGAGCAGCACCAGAATGTAAGTCCCATTTTGGAAGTTTGTTTGGTATTTTCTTTTTCCATCAGGGATTGGCTTATAAGAGCACAGTATGCATTTCAAAGTATGTAACATTTAATATGTGCAGCGCTGGTTATCTTTCTGCCCTTGCAGTGGTGGGGTGGCATAGATCAGTAGAAGACTGCATGAGAACCAGGGAAGTGTGTAGAGTCCAGGTAGTGAAGTGAACTCATCTCTGGTTTTGATTTTCTTCTTTCTGTTAGCATCCCATGACGGTACACACAAAATGGTAGGGAATTTTACTTCGAAAATAGCATCCAGACAAAAACAACAGGCATTAGGCTGGGAATATACCTCAGTGGTAGAGGATTTGAATTGTCACACACAAAGTTTATTAGATTCCCAGTACTGCAAATGTATAAAACCTAAGGAAGTAAGTAGATAAATAAACGCTTGCAACAAAGCCAGGCTTGGTGGCATCAGCCTGTGATCCCAGCACCCTGAAGAGGGAGCCAGGAAGGTCATGAGTTTGAGGAGAGCCCTATCTAGGTGTGATTCGGTCAAACAGAAATGGAGGATGAGGGAGAGGAGAGAGAAGAGAGAGGAGAGGGAGGGCTGGGTAAAGCATAGGGTTTATAAAACTATGGCACACAAAGACAGAGGGATACTTGCCCTTTTCTTTCCTCTTTTTCTGATGTGGAGACACGCTCTGTTTGGCGAAAGCTCTGAATGGGAGATGAAACCTTGCTTCTAAACCCTGTTCTGCTCACAGAGGAACCCAGTCTCCTGCATTTGCTCCTTGTCACCTTGGTTTTTCCCCCTGCTCAAGATTTGAGCTTGATAGATACCTAAGTGTGAGCCCCAAGTCCTTGGTTTTTCTCCAGATAATCACAGCCTTTCATGTCTGCATCGTTCTCCTGTCCCACTGAGTCATGGAGAACACAGCAATAGGAGATATCATTTGCCTTGACCCTTGCAACTGTCTCCTTTGCACCCACGTAGGTTTTGAATAGAGCTTAAGCTACCTCTTTGGCAAACGGTGTGGCATCCTCAGAAAACAAAATGGTAAACCATCTTTTTTAAAAATAACTTTCTTCCTTAGAGACATTTGGTGACCTGTGAGTCACATGGCCTTTGTGTCTGGATGTGAGGGCAGGACACTTTTGTGTTGAACCGTGCTTTCACGGTTGGCTAAACCATTCTTTATTTTCTGTTCACCACAGGGTAGGGCAAGCAGGGTGGCCTCAAGCCTCCTTATCTCTTCCAAGCTCTGCCTGATCTCAGCAGAGGCAGAGAGACAGTTGGGAGGAGGAGCCCAGAGTAAGGAGCTGAGACCAAGTGTGGCTATTATCTCTGGGACACTGAGTGCTTAGCTGTTTTACCCTGAGTTTCAAATTGCTTATATATCTGTAGAACAGTTTGAAGTGGATAATGTTTAAGAGCCCTTGAAGCTTCAGAAATATTGGGTTCCGCACTTGCTTTCTACTGCGCTGGCAAAACACATCTCAAACTTTAGCAGCTTTGCTCTTCATCTGATTGTTGATGCTGGTGCCTCCTGTTTTGACTGTCATGGGAAGCAAAGGCCACTTTTCTTTAAGCCACCACATCTTCTGCTCTCCATCACCACTGATTTGGGTGTATTGATTATGTTTCTTCACTCTCCGTTCTAGCTTTTTTTGTGGCTTGTGGGTATCATAACACAGGAACAGACTCACTGAAAACAAGACAGAAACGGTTGACTTCCTCTTTTAATCGGTCCGTTGGATTTGACTCTGAGGCCATGGGAAATGTGGATTGGTACATAGATGGAGCAGATTAAGCCTGATAGATTTGCAACTTGTAGATAATGGTTGCAGTGGTTTTACAGTTTCGTAGTCTTGGATATCAGTCCATGTTTATACACCGGTTGCTGGGGATATTGAACTTATGTGACTATTCCTGATAGATGTTTAGCAAAGTTGCCTTTTTTGTTTGGGGGGCCTGTGGTAGGTCCACATGACTGTCTACATTTAAATTTTCATACAATTAAAATTTTAAAATTCAGTTTCTTTATCAGGTTAGTCACATTTCAACTCCTTGTAGGTGCAGAGCACATCTAGAATGTCTCTAGGACTCCAGAAACTTTTGAATTCTTTTGCATCCGTGTATTTCCATAAACCTCTAAGGTCTTGCTTCTCCAACTACCAGAAATCTGATCACTAAACCCTTTCTCTTCTAGAGAAGCACTAGTCTTGGTCACCTTTAGGAAGTCTTACTCTGTGTGTGTGTGTGTGTGTGTATGTGTGTGTGTGTGTGCTTGCATGGGCATCTGTCTATCTATGTGTACCACACGAGTGCAGTTGCCATGAAACGGCACCAGATCTCTGTAGATCTAGAGTTACAGACAGTTGTGAGCTGCCCAATACGGGTTCTGGGAACTGAACCTGGCTCCACTGCAAAAGTAACAAGCCCTGTTAACTGCTAAGCCGCCAGCTTTGTTTTTTCCTGGGACATTGTTAAATAAACTGCACATGCTCATAACCTTCAGGAGAGTGCGCAGTGAGCATGGATAGACAGCACCTCTTAAAGGTTTAGTGACTGCTTTTGGTCGCACTAAAATATCCTGTCTGATCACCCATTTTCCTTCCCACTGTCTATCATCCTTCCATGAGTCAAGTCATGCCTAACCCCACTATAAACTGTGGAGTTTCTAGGCATGAGCTGGAGCATTAGACTCTCTGGCTCCATTCCAACTGCCATGTTTCTAACCCTCAATCATTTAAGTGGCTCTTAAGGGGAAGGGTGCTAGTGGCTGAGCTGGAGGGGAAACAGCTACCTCTTCGGAACAGAAACAAAAAGGGAAGAGGATGAAACAAAGGCTCTTCCAAATAGTAGCACACTGCAATTTTCAAGGCATGCATCATGTTAGCGGTGCTAGCAAAGACTGCTCTTTTATGAGAATGTGTGTGTGCTCTAGCTGCCTACTGGATTTGAAGGTAGAAATGGATCATCTTCTTCATAGCACTGAGCGGAAGATCTAGGTACCTCGATAGTTTCCATCACTATTTGGGGTTCGGGGGAACCTTGGAAGAGTTACCTCACCAGAGCAACTGATAGTCAATCAGAGTCAGGCTAATTTGACTGACATATTGTTGTTGGATTGAAATATGTTAATTTATAAAAGGGAGAGGAGAGAGCTGGGATGGCTCCCAGTAAGAGTTGTGTTCAAGGAGTACTTTCCCAGTGTGTGCAGGTTTCTGTTGCTCCCATGCAAATCCCTGATAATACGCATTTTAATTGTTATTGTGGCTTAGGAGAACGGGTCCAGAACACAAAATGTTTAGGTGGAAGATGGAAATGAACAAAAGTTAAGGGAGAGAAACACTTTCCTTTCTTCTTTTCTTCTTTCCTTCTTTTCTTCCTTTTTTCTTCCTTCATTCATTCCTTCCTTTCTTTTTCTTCTTCCTTCCTTTCTTTCTTCTTTTTTGTTTTGTTTTGTTTTTTTAAGACAGGGTTTCTTTATGTAGCCCTGGCTGTCCTAGAACTAGCTTTGTAGGCAAGGCTGACCTTGAACTCACAGAGATCTGCTGGCCTCACCACCAAGTGCTGAGATTAAAGGCACACACCACCACCCACCCAGAGAAAAGCATTCTTGTTGGTTTGTTGCTTAGTTTTCTTCACTGACTCCTTATGATTCTGTAAGGTACTCCTGTAACAGAGATTGCCACTGTGGTCTCAGCTGCAGCAGAGTGTCGGTAGCTTCCTTCTGCCTTGGCTCTCTAGACAAGGAGTGGTTTAAGACATTCCAAACAGTGATTTGAGACTGCTGAATTCTTCACAGAAAGAAAACAGTTCTAGGTGAGATTGAGAGTACTTAGGTCATAAGGTACAATCCCTAAGTACCACATGTGAAGATGAGTGGCATCTGTCTGCCACCCTCTGTCATATCCTCAGTGATCGCCCATTAACTGCCCCATGATGGAAAGACTTGGTCTCAGCATAGACTTCCAAGTGAACTTAGAACTCCTACTTAGAACCTTGGTACTTACTGTACGTTCACTGTACCCTACACTTTAATTCATGGCTTATGTTTATTATCACATCTACTCCTCCAAGGAGCGTTCAGTTTGGGGTCTATAGAGAAAGAACAATTAGCAGGACTCAGATCTAAACAGTGTGTACAATGTGATGATTATTTCAAGCCAAACCATCTCAACTATTGAGCCAAGCACTCAAGATGTGTTTCCAGATTAGATGGGGGATTTCCAACCTTTTCATTCCCTTGTTATCTGATAAGAAATAGAAATGAGAGCTGTTATTTTAAAAATATTTTTGAAGACTTCCTTACTCTTATAAGTGAACATCAGAATTTTTCTATAATTTGATAATCCCTACTATATTGTTCTGGTTTGCCACTACTAACATGTGTGGCTCATTGAAGGAGAACAACCATGGGTCATGTTTATCAATAATGTTAGTACAGAAGATGAATTTATTTACTGTTTTCTTACAATCCCTCCATAGTCCTATATTCTCATCAGATGCATAGGAGCTTCAGCTCCATGGGGAACAAGAAACCAAGATGGAGAGAATTGGAGTCAAGTTGCTAGAGGTTTTGTATTAATACTTTCAATACATTTGAGATGTCCAGGGAACATATGGCTTTGCAGTAAAGAAACGGTGTTCTCAATGCCCTGGAGCAGTGGACAAAACTAAGGGGAATCAGCAGTCGCTTAAATGCAGGGAAGAGAGAATCCATCTATTGGATCTAAACAAGTTTATGCTAATACTCTTCATTTATTGTGCAGTTACAAAGAGCTGAGCTTTCTGCAGAGATGGTAACATCTAGTCCTTATAGCCATCTATATAAAGACTATGTTAAAGGTCACACTAGTGCCTGGAGGGGAGAGGAAGTCCACTATGAGGGAGAGAGGGAGTCACCCAAGGTCTCACTTTAACCACTGCCAACAGGAGTCCAACTCTGACCTCCAGGCTGAGGACTTTGTAATGATTCTTTCCTTCACAGAACATCCCTGGGAGACCCACCAGAATGGTATATAAAGGGGGACCTTGAGGATAGGGAGTCCTTCAGACTTGAGAAAAAGGTGTGGGTAGGGAAGTTGAGGCTTTAGGAAAGTCAGTCTGGTGTTAACAAGTGGGATGAGTTCAAGAGAGAGATAGTGACAGGGATAGAAAGGATTGGCCAAATGTTCCCATCACCAGGTTGTAGGGCTAGAGTTAGGATACCTAGGGAAAGTGTGGCGTTATCATGGAGTTCTGGTAGGAGATAGTCCAAGATGGCAGTGCCATTAGAGTTAGCCTAGGCACATTGAAGAATATATAAAATAACCGTGGCCTGTAGTGTTGCAGGTTTTCTAGGTCTCAGAACTAACCAAAGAAAGGACAGGTGAGCATATGTGACCAATTTCCTCTAGGCACACTTTTGGTCCATCAGTTGGGTCTTAATGGCTAGGGAAGCCTACCTTTGTAATCGTCTGGCTTTTGCTAAAAAGAATGCAATTTCTGTGTCTGAGATAAGCCCCTATGGTTTTGTAGTTGTTGTTATTCTTTTTTTTTTTCACATTCCATTGATTCTATTCCCTGTCCTATTCCATTGTTGCTAAATTTTGACAGCAACACAGTTTATTTCCAGCACTTTGTATCTCCCACTATTGGACTTCTGGGTGACTGTCAGATTTGGCAGTGTCCCGCACTGAAGATCCATGATGCAGATATTAGAGTCTGTGCTGCTCAGCTGCCACCAAAGACTTTATAATGCACTTGTTCTCTAGAATGTTGCTTTTATTCTTCTCTGATGTTTGAGATGAAGCCTGGAGTCTACTGTTTGCTAGGTAAGAGCTCTGCTCATGAATGACGACCCTCATTTCCAGTCTCTTTCCTTCTTCGTAGTGTTATTTTTGTCTTCAGACTAGATCTCACTGGACCAAGATGGGCTTGAGTGTGTGAGCTCCTGCCTCAGTTTCTAATGTAGCTGGGTTCAGAAGCATGAGACTCCATTCCATGCTAATGTTGCCTTTTGGACATTTAGGAAGAAATTAAAGCTCTGAAAGTAATTTTTGTTAAGTTTTTCTATCTCACAAATAATGTGCCTGTTATATTAGAAGCTTTGTGCTTTTCTTTGTCTCTCAGATCTTCATTTTCTCTCAATTATTCTTCTACATTTAGCACAAAGATATTCTTTGTTCTTTTTGTGGAAGTTCCCCCTCCCCACTTTCTTTATCTCCTACTCCTTTTCTTTATCCCAGAGAAAGAATGTAGATCTGGAGTTGACCATTTGGAGACTGGAAACTATCTACTCACACTAGCCCTTCCCACAAACAGTGTGATTATTACCCGTGCATACCTGTATATCTCTGCATACTGCAGATCAACTTTTAACTTGTCTCTGATAATTTTCCTGTTAAAAGGTTGTCATCTCTTCAGCAATTTCTATTTCATTTTACATCCACCCACTCCCCTTGCCTCAAATTCCCTACCCTTAGGAGTGCAGATCAGAGCATGGCAAGAGCAAATGCATAGGACAACTGTACTTTCTCTCTCCACAAACCAGGAGACAGAGGCAGTGGTCCAAAGGATACTGCGAGTCATGGGGAGGATTTCCATGAGCTTGTGGCAGCCTGGGGTACATAGAGAGCTTCACACCAGTCTGGTTACAAGATAAATTTGAGTCTGAGCCCCTGTCTCAAGCACAAAGCAAAGCAATACAAACAAAAAGAAAATTAAGTACTTAGGATTCAACCCCATGATTCTTGAGTATGTGGTGTGGAGTGACAGCTTCAGAAAACACAGTCAACTGAGAGATCCATTCAGGAAATCATGAACAACAAAGCCTGTTCTAGCTAGAGAAAGCTTCTCTAGAAGGTGACATACATGAGATGAAGGGTCTTTGCTAAGAATCCCTGAAGAGAAGGGTCATTACCGTACTAGTCACGGGATTCTTGGCCTTGCACCCTCTCAGGGCACTGACCCAGGACAGAAAGCTTGGACATAGGTGAAGGACCACACACTCTGCTGAATGCCCTGAAGCTCTGAGTCTTAACTTGGGGGGCTTAGGGTGTCTGCAATGGAGAGTTTCATACCTTCCAGGTGACTGTGTTTTCACTGAAGCAAAACGAAACAAGGAGCAAACATGGGCTTCCTCCCATGTTCATGAGTTCCTGTCCTTGGTTTAGAGCTGTAAGGGGCACTGTGAGCACACTGGCAGCATGTGGAGCCCACGCTTATTTGAGGCCTCTGCAGAGGACCAGGCGCCCATCTATGTAAATACATCTCAGAGTGCTTGGTTAGTACCCTGCCATTTCTAAACGTGGTGAATCTACTGTTAGCTTTTCATAAGGATGGTGCTACCAATCATCTGACTAGAACCCAGAGATCAGATGCCTGAAACTACATTGCTCTCAGTAGAACCAGGAGACTTATGAATGGAACACATTCTACTTCTCGTTCCCTATCTGATCGACAAAGATGCTATTCTGTTCAGCTACGTGTACCTATTGTTTAATGATAGAATCGGAATCATTAACATACTCATCTCCCTCAATGTAACATGATTAATAAAAACCCAGAGTCTGATATCGAGGCTCAACCTAAAGGTCAGAAAAGCAAAACATCCAGCCACTGGTCCTTACCTCTACCTCAGTCCGAAAGGACGATCCTTCCTCCAGGAATCCTCAGAATGAGACTGTGTCTGAGAGCTGTCTCCTTTCATCTTATATTTCTCTCTGAGGCTGAGATAAAAAGTGTGCACCACTACCACCTGGTTTCTATGGCAAACTAGTGTGGTTACTGGGATTAAAGGTGTGTGTCATCACTGCCTGATCTGAAAGGCTGACCAGTGGGACTGTTTTATTCTCTGATCTTCAGGCAAGCTTTATTTATTAAAATACAAATGAAATGCCACTACACCAAAACATTTGCCCATTCTTCAGGAAGACACCTAGGTCCTTCATAATCTCTTAAAATCAAACTCAGAGCTCTTTGTTGACATTGGTCAAACTCTGTGTCACTTCCCTGAAACATTATGTTGTCTCTGTAGTACTGTCTTGCTTTTTCCTCTGGGAGTATAAGACTCCATGCGTGAGAGAGGATCTCAGAAACAGAGCAAGGAGGAAAACAAGTTTATTGTGTTCCCTTTTCCAGTTGTATGGTAGAGTTTACTACTGAATTTTGGAAACAAAGCAAGCACTCACCTTGTATACAGATAAAATCTGTACTATGATTATTCTTACATGATGGAATGATGCATCTGAGGGTATATTTATTTGTTTGTTTGATCTGACATTTATTCACTTAGCTCTCAACATTGTAGGATGTCGAGACAGTCCATCTTATAGGATAGGAACCAAAGCCCTAGCCTGTCTTACTTGGTCAGTTCACAGAAGGCCACAGTCAAAGGCCCGGAGCTCCTGCCTCTCAGCTCTTAACCTTTCAGAGGTTATGGAAAGAGGAATTACCATTTATAGAATCACTAATGTCGAGTTATGCTGAAAGCAAGAGGGTGACTAAGCAGTGTTCTTTCACTGCTATGAATTGATTCACTTTCAAAAATACTCATTTGCATTTAATTATTTTTAAAACTGTGCAGAGAGACTTGGAGATAGCCCAGTGCTTGCTATGCAAACATGACTACCTGTTCGATCCCCAGAATGCACATAAAAAGTCGGGCTTGATGATGAGTGCTTGTAATCCCCAAAGTGGGGAAATAGAGACAAGAAGCTTGCTGAGGCTCACTGGCCAGCCAGCATGGCCAAACTGGAAAATTTCAGACCTATGAGAAACCCTGTACTAAATAAAACTAAACAACAACAACAACAAAAAGCCCAAGATGGATCATGTGCAGAGGAATGGTACCTGAGGTTGACTCTGAGCTTCATACACACATGCACATGCACCACACATACATATGTACACATACACATACTTGAGCACACAAAAAATGTTAAAGGAGCCAAAATAAAGAATGTTTAACAATAAAGAAGATAGTAAAACTATGAGTTGTCTTAGCTCACTTACTAATAAGCTAAGTAAACATGGCTTCATGGCCTTAAAGTATGTTAGGCAAAGAAATACTTCCCAAGTATTCATCACTGTGGGTACCATGCTTTGAAAAGCGAAGTGCTTAGCCATCTTCTGTTCACTGTGTGGAAAGTCAGATTCACTAGGATTGAACGTGTAAATACACATGCACACCCACAGGACATAAATCCAAGATTGTGTGTGTGTGGTTTAATGCATAATACATACTGCAATCTGGACAACCACAGAAAGGATATCACCCAATACACACTATCTTTAATATTGGCCTATCTCTATAATAGTTCTTGAGGAAGCAAAGTTGTTCTGACTCTAGTCTCAAAGTCCAGAGATGTTCACTGAAGACAGAGGGAATGGGCTGAATCCTGAGGGCTTGCCTTGCCACTTCTAGATTCACCTACAGTATCAACAGTTGTGTCGTGGGTGATTTTAGGGAGTGCCTGAAGATGAGGGTATCAGTGATGTGGATGTTACAGTAGGTTGTAGAGCTCAGGAGATTCTTCCAATTGGAATCTACCAAAAGAATGAGCACATACAAAATACCTTTAATCCCATGATCTGACTTCTTCCCACCTCAGCCCCTTCCAGATCCCACAGTGAATGCAGAGGAGAACAATTCTAACTTCTCAAGCTCTCGTTTCCCCGCCCTCTCCTTCAAACCAGGAGAAAAAGCTTAACTTTTCTTTATATGTGCAAAAGCAAGCAAACAAAATGGTGGTTCTTTATCAACTGAATCACAAATGGCCATTCTTCATGAGTGGAAACATAATATTTACCTGTAAGTTTTAATGGGCTAATTCACACAAACATTATAAGGTACAAACAAAAAGCCCTTCATTCCAAGAAACACCAATTATTTTTTGCAGTTTTCAAAGAGGGAATTATTTCCATAAACATCTGACTGGCCCATTTCAACTCTCATGAATCAAACATTATTAAAATCTTATGACGCAAATTGGATCTCTCATAATATCTAGCTCTGATGAGAATGTTGGTTGAATATTTCGTGGCATGCTCTGAACTGAGTGGTGGCTCAGCGGGTAATGACCCTGGCTGCCAGGCCTGACAACCTGAGTTCAATCACTAGGTCCCACACAGTGGACTGAGAAAAGCAACTCCTACAAGTTGCCCTATGACCTTCACCTGCATGCACACACATACATGTGTGATAAATGAAATGTAATAAAACTTACAGTATAATTTATTGACATGTCTACCAATTTTGCATAGTCATAAAATATAAACAGTATAATAAGATTTTCTATCTGTTATTTCCAGCCTCGCTAGTACCAGGCAAAACACTTCAGGGTTCACCAGGGTTGATTGCATCTATTCAGTCCTCCTATGTATGTTAAAGTACATATTATATTTTTCCAATTCATGCAACAAAGCAAATGAGCAGGACTCCTCCTTCATGGAGACTGTATAAATTTTCAAAGTAAAAAACCCAACAGTCAATAGTGTACAGGACTAAAAAGACTCAGCATGTGTTAGGCTTGTCCCGCAGTGTTGTTTATATGGTAAAAACATCTTAATATTAATGATATTCCACAGTAAACATTTATGATCATTTCTTCTACAGTCATCAGTGTATATTCCAAAATGCACTTGGTTTTGTTTTAGGGAATAGAAATTAGAGTCATATATATTAATAGAGTCAGATATATTAACATAGCGTTATTTTTTTAAATACATTTGTTAATTATCTGAGAATTTGTTGCTGGCTAGTTTTATATCCTCTTGATACTAGCTAAAGTCATCTGAGACAGGGAACCTCAATTGAGCAAATGCCTCCCTAAGATCAGCCTGAGGAATGGCCTCTAGAGCATTTTCTTAATTAGTGATTGATCAGGGAGGTCCCAGTCTGTTTTGGGTTGTGTCACTCCTGGCATGGTGGTCCTGGGTTCTGTAAGAAAGCAGGCTGAGCAAGCCATGAGGAGTAATCCAGCAAGCAGCGTCCCTCCATGGCCTCTGCATCAGCTCCTGCCTCCAGTTTCCTGCTCCCTGTTTGAGTTCCTGTCCTGACTTCCTTCAAGGATGAGCAGTGATGTGGAAGTGTGAGCTGAATAAACCCGTTCCTCCGCGAGTTGCTTTTGGTCGTGATGTTTCAGTGCAGCAATAGAAGCCCTAACCAGGATAGATTTCACGCAATTTAATTTGATCGTATTTACCTCAAGTTCCTCCCCTTTGCTCCTCTCAGATTCTTCTTGTAAGGCAGATGGGCAAGGTGCACCCAGGGTCTAAGCACCTTGTAAGTTTATTACCACTGAGAAAAAGCTTAGAATTAGACAGCTTTCAATAAATTAATATGACGTAACTGCCTCATTAATGAATTGTTGGAAGGAAAAGCTTGTAAAAGCTCCATGCAGAAGGGTGTGTTTTTTGTCAGGGCAGACACTTGTGACAGAGGAAGGACTAGTAGATTAGAGTTATATCACATGAGTGGGTGGACATTACATGAATGGGTCATGGGTTTACTTAAAAAAAAAAAACACGATTGAGGTTTCTAAAATATAAAAAACCTGAAGTTATCTTCGGCAAATCCTGAATCTGAACCAACAGCCTAATCCTAAAATTGACCACTATTTCAAATAGAATCTTTTCAGATTCCATGGTGCTTATAAGATAAAAGTGCTGTGATGGTTGCATAGTTTCAAGAACCTAGGTGTGTATTACACATGGCCTGTATATCTGAAGACATTAGTCAACAATATCTCATAGGAATTGCTTGCAGTAATCATCCATGGATCGTTTTGAAGTACTTTTTCTTTCTGTATTGTAGATATTAGTTTCTATTTGTGCAAGCGCTTGGTTTATAGATAAACTTGAAGAATGATATCAGTGTCCTTAAGCTCAGCGATCTGACTGTATTCCTATTTGGTGGTGCTGAAACTCCATGCTCAATAAAGTTCATGAGTAACTAGTCACACAAACTAAGAATACCATATCAGGTCTTAACTGTATTTTATAAATACAGTTAAAACCACATTTTAAAATGTTTTATCATGTTCTTCTTATCACCTTAAATCTTTTTCTATATTATTGTTTTGTCTTCTTTATAACACACACACACACACTTGGTGATTGTTATTATTTGCTCTTATCATTTTTCATTGGTAGAATTTCTACTCATACAAATCAAGAATAACATACCAATAAACATGGACATCTTACAGTATGAGATGGGTTTTTATGTTTTAGAGGGTCTTAGTGTAAGAAATATGACTGGGGAGAAGAGCAAAATTTAATCTTACAATTCTAAAACCTTACAGTATAGTAGAAAGATTAAGCAATAATTTGACAAAATAAACCGTTTAAATCCCAAGTTCAGCAGATTATAAAACAATACATTCAATGTAAGAGTAAATGACTCAAAGTATAAGAATAATTTTTATAATCCAATAATTTGGTATGAGTCACTATTAAGTTGCTGAATGGTTTTGCTCTCTGTCTGAGATAATAGCTTTCATTATTGGCATAAAATAATACATGATTATTATATTCACAAATCTATAAAAGGTTAGAAGTAAAACTGCCTGTCAGCTCACCATGCACAGACAAACATTCAGCTAACATTCTTGTTGCCATGTGTTGTAGTTGAAACATCAACATAGCCAATTTGTGCTTGTGTTTTATCCAGTGTCTTTCCTTGCTGGACAATATTATTGGACATTGTCTTCGAGGACTTCACATTACTATGACATACCTCAAGTTCCTATGTAGTACAGGAGGGGTCTTCACTCTTCCGTTGTTATGAAATGGAATTTGGTGTTCATTTCCACCCATTTCCTTTGAATTCTTCCTTAGAAATAGAATTGCATTATCAAGGCAAATTGGGATGTTTAATATTTCTTCATCTAAAAAGCCCAGTATTTTTGCCAAAGCAAAAGCACCAACTTAAGAGTCTTAGAGACCTGGGCTGTCATTGAATATTTTGCTAAGTGTCATTTGTGGCAGTCCACAATAAAGAAGAACCATGGTACCTTGTTAGCCTGCACGTCTGTTACACTTAACGATGCTTAACGAACTTGGTAGAAAATGGCTAGCAAGATGGTTTGATCTACAAAATCCTTTTCACACAAGCAGGAGAAACTGACTTTGAATCTCCAGAAGTCAAATAAAAAGACAAGTATGGTTTCACATCTATAGCCTCAGTGTTGGGGAGTAGGAGACTGGGGGACTCCTGGAGCTGGCTGGCTAATAACCTGAATCCGTGAGCTCCAGATGCACAGACAGATGGTGTCTCAGAGTATAAGGTGGAGAGAAATTGAGGGAGACACCTCCAAAACATGTACATAGGTGTATGTATAACCTCCCAAACATGGATACACACAGACATGTATATACCTAAACTATACATACATACATACATACATACACATATACCTACATAAGAAAGAAAACGATTTTGCAAGAGCATGCAAAATTCTAAACACAAATTTGAAAGATTCTAATAATAAAAGATGTAAAAATCTAGCAAAATGATTCAGTCTGCAAATGACCTGAGTGTGATCCCTGGATCTCACATAGAGAACGGAGAGAAATGACTCCTGCAAGTTGTCCTCTGAGCTCCACACAGACACCGTGGTACCCACGGGTGCACACCAAGTAAATAGTACATAATTGCAAACTAAAGCTAATTAAAATTACTTCCACTTTCTATATTAGAGTACAGCGTATAATATCATCCATAAGGAAATGAAGTGGAATAAAATGACAGACTGATATGGGAAATGGTGAAATACACTTAGTCAATAAGGGTGCTGGGCTTGTTTATTTACTTTCAATCAAGGATCCCCTGCTGTGAACACTTGAATGGGAATTTTCAGAGTTTTCTCAGGTTTGTTGTATTTGACAAGCAAAATCCTTTACTATTTGTTTCATTGCCCAGCTGATCTCTCCCTCTGTGCAATGGTATCTATTGAGATATGTTTCCAACCAGGTCCACTTTTTTTGATGATGTGCCAAGGCCTCTGTTACCCTACCCCCACTACCGACTATTACTCCCCACCCCCACAACTGACAATCGCCCCCCACCGTCACCCCACCCCCACCCCACCCCCATCCAGGAGAGCTCTATTCTCCTTTCTGTGCTGGAAGGGAGGGCAAGGTTCAGCAGAACTAGTTGGAAGCAGAATGACAAGTTTGGCCTGAGGAGCATAACACTGAAGCTAAACCGTTTAAAATACTCCAAGATAAGTAAAAGGTTCAAAACAATCATAAGAACAAATGCTTACTTTTTTAAGCTTCTAGGGAAAAATGTTTAACTAAGATTGGAACTGATTGAGTGGAAGAGAGATTTGGCTATCTTCACCAGCTACCCTCTTTTCCATAAGTTCCATCTAAAGGAGGAGCAATGTAGAATCATCTTAAATTTTCATTTCCTCCCCCAGAGAGGCCAAGTCGCTGGCAGGAGATGCAAGCATGTTCACTATACAGGAGCCCTGTGTGCTGTGGGTTTGGAGCAAAGTCTGTTATAGATTATGGGAAGATATATTTTTACCTTAAGATAAGGAAACTATTGCTCACCTAAAATAAACATTAATTTTATTTCCTATGCATTTTGGCAATAATATATAGAAAGGTAGACATGATACCTAATGAAGCACATTCTCAAAACAAAACAAAACAAAAGACAAATTGGACTGGTATGATACTTGTCCATGAGATACATAGCAAAGTCAGCTTACCATCATTTAATAAATACATGGCTTTTCTTTTCTGTAGCTTTGGGAATTGTTTTTTGAGTTTCATTCCTATATTCACAGGTTAAAAGTCATTCATTACCATTGAAATACTATTCCTACATGTATTACTTTAGTGCCATTCATCTTCTGACTCAGAAATAATGCTTATTCAATTAGTTATAAAAGTGATTTAAAAAAAAAAACAACAGAGCTACAATGGTCTATTGTCAGTAGTTTGAATTCAATTATTGTAGTATTTCAATTTATACTTTAGTTAGCTCAAAAGTCATGAATAGCTCTCCATAAAACCAACCTGGAAAAAAATCTTGCTACATTTGTTTAATTATTCTTAAACAAATGTCAAAATTACTTTATGGCCATTTAAAATAATTTTCAAGAAACCTAAAGGAACTAATATTTTTTCTAATTTTTGAAAATGTGATTAAAGAAGATAACTTGCAAATTAGTCACTGAGAATATATTTTGTATAATATATATTAATGTGTGAAATATTCTTAATATTTGTGTTATGAATAACAACATTCATGATTAAGTTTGGCATTCTATCTAAATATTTTTCACACATACATACATGTATGTGATATAAGTAGTTATAAATAACAGCACTATCATGAAATGCAGAAGGAACAATGAAATAGAACTCTATCACACTTTACACTAAGATGTCCTTGGAATAAGGATCCAAAAATGAGGAGGATTGAAATATCTTCCCTACCCAAGAAACTCAGACTTTTGTAAAATGATTTTAATGATTAATACACATAAATTCAATGTTTGACGATCATTCTGTTTTCAACTTGAATTTATGCTCCAATGAACAAACTCTCTGATATCCTGTAATTATTACAGAAATTATGACCTCATATCTGACTGAGTGACTCTTTATCAGTCCTTGAGCTATAATGACTTGTACACAGCTAGGCTAAATGGTTATGCATGCATGCATGCATGCATGCATCCATCCATCCATCCATCCATTCATTTAGATGAGTGTTTCCCTGGCACCAGGTTTGGAGACAGACACTAAGAATTAAGGCTTATAAGGAAACAGTGTCATATAGATGAAAGTTTCTGTCCTGCCTGGTCCAAGAGTCCTTTAGTCCCAAAGAAACACATAGAGGCTTATATTAATTATAAACTCTTTTGTCTATTACCTCAGGCTTATTATTAAGTAGCTCTTACAACTTAAATTAACCTTTAATTTTTGTTTGTGTTTAGCCATGTGGTTTAGTACCTTTTCCCAGTTAGGCATTCTCATCTTGATTTCCATGTATCTGGCTGGGGACTGACTCTGCCTTTCCTCTTCCCAGAATTCTCTTAATCTGGTTGCCCTGCCTGTACTTCCTGCCTGGCCAATCAGTGTTTTATTAAACTAATACAAGTGGCTAATCTTTACAATGTACGAAAGCATTATCCCACAGCCATGTCCAACCCACATAAACTACCTGCCAGCTAGTATTCTGAATTTGCACTCAAATATTCAAATTTTATCTTCAAAGAAGAAATTAGACTAAACAAATTCACCTTTGTGCTCATGCATCAAAATGTTCTGCTCTGAGGTCCTCTCATTTGTGTGTGAATATTTGCAGACTGTTAGAAAATAGATATAAAAGGGATAGCTGTAAATTTAAGCAAATAATTTCATTTATTAGAACTTAACAGACTAGTGCCTGAGGATATCAAAAGAGACTAATTAACATTGATATGATGTAATTAACATTGATGTAATCAACATCGTTATTCCAGTTGACATCCTCATTTCATGTGCTGTTGGGGGTAAGATGATATAGTAGCCAAAGAAGTGTTGGTTGGAAATACCAGAGCCCTAAATCATTTGGCAGGGTTGTCATTTACCCTGAACTATAACTGATCATGTCATCATGACTCCATTGTATAGTAAGGAACCCACACATCCACTGACTGCCCTGTATCAAATTTGTTTATCTCTAATGTACGATTTCCACTTCCAGATCATTTGTTATATTTTAAGTTTGGTAAAGAACATTTGCATTGATCATTAAGATGATGTGATGAGGCCTCTTGGTTCTTTAAGTTGAGGGGTGAAACCCACACCCAGACTTCACCTCCAGTCCATTGTGCACTGTATCATCAGAGGGACTGCACGTACTACCATGTCTGTGGGATGTAACCATGCTATTTGAGGACTGTGGTGTCATGGGCAAATCTATAGTTATGGAAATCAAAATAATCACTGAGGGATGCTTTCCTCATCTTAAAAGAAAATCCCCTTCTATACTCCACTTTTACCAACAGGATAGCATCATTTTATAAATCTTGTGCAGTGTAACTGGTACCAGCCGAGCTTTTCTCCTCGTGCCTGCTCATCAGCTACGGGGCTAATGTATGGACAGGAGTTGAAGAGAGGATGCTTTCACTAAAGTGCTGTTTGTGAGAAAACATTTCATAATTGCTGGTCACCCATTTTAGAACACAGCCAATATAACGTGGCTTCCTCTGTCTGTGATATCAGAAACCAAGCAGAGACAGGAACTCTAGAAGTCATGAGGCAGCCATTCTTAACCTAGAGATAAACACTTCAGCATGTTCTCTGTGATGATCCCAAGTCCCAACTCATTTGTGGAGTTTAGGGTGATTGCAGTGCCAATCATGGCAAGCGAACCCCTAATAATTAAGAGATTTTGCAAAATCAATTGGCCAGTCAGTAGTATGCAACTACTTAGAGCCTTTCCTTCACCCCGATCAGCTAATCAGTTGTTTAAATATCATCAGCTTTTCTTAATTACTGACCTGATTTAGAAGACACAGACCAGAAGGTCAGGAGCTAAAGAAGCTAGCTTCCAGAGCATTCGTTATTGGGGAGAAGAGAAATAGCATTATTTAAACAAAACTCTCAGAGTAGACCCCAAGGATCCTCAGCATGTGCTAAGAGGCAGTCACTATGTGTGGATGAAAGGATGGATTCTATGTTTTAAGCATGAATATTTAGCTGGACCTGGTGGTACAACCTGTAATTCCACCCACTTAGGGGACTGAGGCAGCAGGCCATTGAGTTCAAGGTCAGTCTCTGCAACTCAGTGAGACCAGGTCTCAAAACTAAAAGGATAAAGAGGGCTGGGGATGCAGCTCAGAGTTATAGCCTTTCCTAGAGCCTCTAGAATCAGTCCCCAAATGCCAGAAGATACAAACATTAAAAGTAAGGATACACATGGGGAAATTATATGTGTTCAGGAGTCATCAAAAGTCAAAACACCTAAGAAAAATATCGAAGCCCTGTATGTGTTGGGAGCTTTCACTGGTTTCCATATGTTCGTCCATGGTGATGGGCATGCAGCAAGCAAGATTCTGAACTGGAAATAATAAAAGGTATTGTAACCCACATGTACAAGTGACAAGTTATGACCTACCTGTGCATTTCCAGCAATTCTAATTTCACAGCCAAGAATAAACCCATCTCCTCTCTCTCTTTTAAGTTAAATGCCACTTTGGGGAAAAAAACACAGAAAGAACTAAGTTTAATCAGATGGGAAAAATAGTTTTTTTTATTGCTATGTTTTACTTTGCTGGCAGACCAGAGCAAAGGTTTTGTGAACATTTAAAAGATGAAAAAAGTGAAGAATCCCAGAAGCGGTTTATCTTGAAGCGAGATAACTCTAGTATTGATAAAGAAGACAATCAGGTTGGTTCTCAAGTTTGAGAGTGGCTGACGTTGTTGTTTTGAAGGTGGGCTGACTGATGTTCTTGTTGTACCTCTGTTGTCCCCTCCTGCTTCCCAGCTGCCCCCTCCTGCCTCTGACAACCGCTGCTGCCCTCTCTCCAATCCCTTGGCCTCCATTGCCTTCCCCTCTGGCATTCAGTGGGTAGCCACATGGTGTTGCCTCAGTTGCTTAGCAGTGGCTCTGTGTTGGGCTGCATGGGTGGTGCTTGGCGCAGTCTTTGCTGCATGTTCTGGTGGGGGTCGGGATGCCGCAGGCTCTGAGCTGTGGGGATAAGCTTGTCAGCTGCATTTCCAGATGTCTGTGTAACTCTGCCAGTCGCTCCACTCCCTACAGCTCTGTCCTTCCTTCCGTTGTGCACAATTTGAGCTGGATTATCAATGAGGACCGATGAGCCACCGGTGTAGCTGTAAAGAACATACCTTGTTATGGTGAGGACAGGAGGATTTTGCAACTATCCTAAAAATAAGTCTTCACAGAAAAGCATCGAGTTTACATTCTAGCTCCCCACCCTTCTTCTTGTGTTTTATGGTCTATGTAATGTGTTTGCTCGTTTGCATGAAGTGTAGCAGAAACTGATCCCTGTGTATTTTGCCTGTGACAAAACACTATGTCTTTCTAGAACAGCCCTAATCATGGTCCTTGAGCAAAGGTAAAGAGACCTCACTGAATCTCTTCTCTGCGTGGGCAGGAGGGAGGGAGGTTACAAGCAAGAAGACTAAGTAAATGACAAAACCAAAAAAAAAAGAAAAAATAATAATGACAAAAAGAACACCAGAAAGTCAGGAGACTGTCCTGACAATTGTACTTGTTGTCTGATAATCCAAATAGATATTTTTGAAACATGCCTTTTCTTTAAAGTTTATAAAGGTAAGACAATATGTATCTCACTCAAGGTCTCGTATTAATTACTCAGGTGAGTCACCCTGAGCCTGCGTGTGCATCTCTGAACATATGTTTTTCTTTGTAAAAAATACAAAAAAGAAAAAAGAAAGAAAGAAAGAAAGAAAGAAAGAAAGAAAAAGGAAAAGTCTATTTCTCATTGTACCTCCTTGTCTCCCACCACTGCTGCCCCAGCCCTGAGCTGCACCGGGACTCTTGTTGACTCCAAAACATGCCTGTGTTGTGTACTCCATGGGTGTCTGGTGAGCGTACGAATGAATGCGCTTAGTGCAGAGATTATTCTGTTCAGAATGGCGAATAGGTGGGAGGGCAGCTGAGATGCAGGGAGTGGGTCAGAGAGGATGAGGACTCGCAGTTCTCATGCTGGGTCCTTTGGACTGCTATTTTAGCTGTCTTTGCACCGGCATTGGCCGTTATCAACACACAGGGTTTCTAAGCAGAGTTTATGCCCCTGTGCAATTCACAGGGCCAGCCACTGGGCCAACAAAGAAGCCTTCGGAGCCAGAGACTATCCACAAGTTCCTTTCAGACTCCCACTTTCTCTGCTTTTTTATTCTTTCTTGAGATCCCAAATGTGCACAGTCACTTCCTACCTCAGACACCCTGAACTCACTCTTCACTCTTTTCCATCAACAGTTTGCCTCCTGTTGGGGTCAGGCACACTCAAAAAAGGGGAAAAAGACTATCCCTGGCCATCCAATTTCTGGACCAATTCCCAAGGCATAAGCAACGCTGCTTATTTTTTAAATATTTATTCTACTTTGCTCCATAGAAGATGAACTAGGAGTAGCAATCTTTCTTATGTCAGCATGTCATACACAGACATACACACCCACACACATACACACACATGAACATAGATGCATACACACATACAACCATACACAAACACATAGATAAACACACATATACACATTACACTCACATACACATACATCCACACACACATGCACATCCACACACAGAGATCACACACAGATACATAAACTTACATACTCATACATATCACACACACACACATAGCACACACAGAGATATACACACATACCTGCACATATATACACCACACACACATGAATGCACACACAAGCATAAACATATACATAACATACACACATGCATACACACACGTCACACACAGAGATAAACATGCATACTTAAGTTCATATCCCCCAGCCTAGCCTCCTCAGGGAGCAGGGGGGTGGGGCTTGTCAGGCTCCAGTTATCTAAATGAGCATTTATTATTCTCAGTTGACAGTTGCTTAACAGCTCAACATGGATAACCCTCCTGATTTCTTTTCTCTGTTCAGCAAAACAGAATGCATCCATTTAGAGATGACAGACGAAGTAAATCAATTGAAGAGAGAGAAGAGGAATATCAGAGAGTGAGGGAGAGAATATTTGCACACGATGTGAGTAGTTGTTTTAATTGCCTCTTGAGTACGGGTCCTTCCATCAGCAGAAAGGCCCCTCCTTCCTCAGAGAGAGCTGGCAGGGAGGACAGAGGCCGGGACCAAGAGCAAGTCACAAAGCAGAAAACAGCAGTGTTTCTGGGAAAGAACCTGGCTCAGGGTTGTGGTGCAAACAGACCGAGAGTCTGCGTGTGCTCTCAGGGATAGAGATATGACCTGGGTCACTAAAAGAGAGTCAGTATAGAAAGGGTTGTTAGGTTCCAAAATCCCTTTACATCCATAGTGGTGAATTAAAAAACAACAACATTAGGGACATAGACATGGCCCAGTGAGTAAAATGCTTCCTGTGCAAACAGAAGAACCTGAGTTTGGATCCCAGGACCCTGTAGAAGGCAGGCATGGAGGCAGGCTTCCATAACACAAGCGCTAGGAAGGCAGAAACAGGCAGATCCCGAGAGCTCATTGGCCAGGCAGTCTAGTCCACTTGTGAGCTCCTGATTCACTGAGAGACCCTGACTACAAACAACAAGGTAGAGAGCAGTACAAGAACACACGAGTACCCAGACATACACATGTGCAAATACTGCACACACATGCTTGCACAGATTGCACATGTGCACACGAGCACACACCAAGCACCTTCTGAATTCTTAGCAGATATGAACACTTCCTCATACAAAAGCTAGATGATAATATTTGGTTCCATTCTTGATTTCAGATCAAATCAAATCTGTGAACAATTTGTTAAAGCAATAATCACAACAATCACAGAAAACCTCCTTTTAATTCAAAGCCAAACAAAGAAAATGTGGTTGTGATTTAAAAATAAGTTTTTGCCCATTATTCTCAAGACCAAATGTAATTAAGTTAGATAAAAATGAAAATATGAAAATTAAAACTGAATTTACAAACAAGTGAAAACACTGAGAAATTTCCACAGCTTTCTATTCTATGGAGTCCTTGGGAACTTCCTTAGTTGTTAGGGAGCCTGATCTCTGCAACCTGTGGAGGAGGCTTCAGTGTGGTCCTCTGTGGACAACACTTCCAGCATGCTCAGTCAGACCAAATCTCTGTTATTGCGGCTTGTTTCTGGAGGGCACACCAAGCCAACAGGATACGTGGGCTTTGCTCCCCAGTTTTGAGGAGATCACTTGAAGCCAAAGCAAGTGTCAGCACCCCCACACACACACACTCATGATGATTCTATAGCTTGACGCTGCAGAAGGGGCAACACCTGCTATGTGGGTTCCACCCTTCTATCCTCCCTACCTCATGCTTCTTGAACACACTGACATAGAAGTTTAGTGATTGAGTACTCTGGCCCAGAGCTCTTAAATTAAGAGAGCATGGGAGAGGAAAATAGAGGTTAGCATAGCTAGGGGTATGGGTGCAAGTCTAGAAAATATGAGTGGACTACATTGACTCTTGTTATGGTCAGGATGTACCTGGATACATACTCTCACCGGATAAGAGAATAAAGGACACAAATTTTTGACCTTGTCATGAGAGAGCAGAACGTGGTGAGCTGAGGGGCAACCCATTTGCTTCTGAAGCCCTTCATAGAGACAGCTTCTCCAGAATGTTGATTTGTCTTCTAGTCTTTAACCCCCTTCTCTTTTGTATGTGTACTTACCTACATACAGGCGATTTCCCCTGACACTCTGCTTCTAACAAGTCAAATGCTTTAGGAATGTGTCAATAGATTGAGACACAAATGTCCATCACACAGGCAGGGTATTTTGTTATTATCTTTGTAAAGTTATGCCCATTGTTGGAGCTGGGTGCCAGGAAACACAGCCTCGGATGCCTGTCTGGAATAGGAATGAAATCCACTATTCTTACCCCCAGGAAGATGGCCACAGGGAGAAGGGGCATACAAGGTTTCCCTTCTCTGGAGACAGAGGTCCCAGGAAAAGCACTTGAGGCACTTTTGACCATGATAAGCTTTACTGGCCACAAGGAGGAATGACATTCTTTTCAACTGAAAAGTAGATCTAAGTGTGACAGAGCTTAGGTGCCAGGCTATTGCCGGTCCCTCGCTAACCCCTGACCCATTAGGTTTGGCTGAGGAACTGCCAACTGTTTATAAATTCACTCATGTGGAGACTGGCAGACCACCCTTGTGAATTGGAACCAGTCTATAGTTGGCAATTTTCTTCAAGGTGAGCTTCCCTGGATGGAGATCATGGCATGTTTCCAGAAATGGCAGCTCCATTTCCCCCACAAAATGTGATTCATGAGAGAAACGGAAGCAATGTTCTTTTAGGATGTGGCCTTGGAGGTGCCCGTTTCCCCTCCCACTATACAGAATAGCCCCAGAACAATGTGGGAAGACTGTGTTAATGAGGAAGAAGGCAAGAGGTGACTCAGGAGTAAGGAGATGTTACCACAACATCTATCTGCTCAAAATTTCAAGGATGGAGCATGGCCAGTTGAACTTTCTTGAACACATATGCACCTTAACACATCTTCCTCACCGCTTGCACGGTGACAGCCTGCTTCATGGGGCATTCATTGACCTATGCACGTGCAGTTCCCTAGCTGGTTGACCCTATACCGCTCAGAATGTTGATTAATATTCACCATGAAAAGACCATTTTCTACAAAATAATAGTTGCTTTACAGTAAATCAACTATTAAGCCAATACAAAGGATCCAGCATAAGGACCCTGTATTTTAGAAATCTAATTTTTATTCTAACTATTCTTTGATTTTATTTTCTCATAATTAAAAAAAACAGAATGAACAAAACCAGTTTTGCTCAACAATTATTATTTAAATGGTAGCTATTCAAATATTGAGTATGTGTATATCTTTCCCTACCTGAGCTAACACCAGAGAATTGGGACATCTCATTTACACTTTAGCAAAACTCAAGTTTATTTTAAAATTAGAAATGTTCTTGAGTGTTTTGGGGAAGCGTCTTGGTGCCTCAGATGTGAGTGTATATGTTTGAGAAGCAGTGCGCATGTGTGCCTGTATGTGTCTTTATATATGCAGCCACATGAACAAAATAGGCATGTTGCCTTGGAGATATGCTAGAAACAATTTCAAATATGGTTTTCAAAGTTTGGTATCTTGAGAAAAGACTGCTATCTGAGAGCCAAAAAGTTGTAAGTGTACAGACAAATTTAGCTCTCAAATAATAAAGCAGTAAATCTCTATTCTCAGTCATATTTGAAAAAAATAATTATTTCTTTGATGACAATTTAATCTCATTTTCTGGTTCTTTTCACCTGATGTTACTAACCTTGGGAAGACTTGTTAACAAGGCAGGATATTGAGAAACGATGTCTTGCCTGGAAGGTATTTTTTGAGGACATTTGTGTGTTGATGGAGCTCCCAGAAGGCTCCTGGTGACCCTCCAGCAAGTGTGGGGTCTGTCCTCTGAGAGCTGCAGAGAGGGCACAGGCTGTGAGCACAGTGGGGGTAGGATGTGGGGGAGAATTCTAACCCATTAAGCAAAACCATTTTCTTCTTTGGAAAAAAAAAAAGAGCCTTTTAAATATTCGGGTGTGCATGTAAGTGACAGCTTTAAATGTTGCACTTAATTACTGTGACACTTTCATCTTTCTCTGCCATTAAATGTGCAAGTTATTAATACCCCTTTTCCAAAGTTTATTTCCACCAGCTACTGAGTCACAGCCCGTAGCTGTCTCACTTAGGAGAGTGTGAGGACCCCGGGGAGGATCTTTCCAAACACTCAGATGCATACTTTTGAAGGATGTTTATTGGGGACGAGTATCTTTGATTTGTTGGTGTCTTGATTTTTCATTCAAAGAACTGAAGCTGTTCAATCTCTCCTCCCCAAACGGTTTGTGGTCGAGATGTCAGAATGTCTTTAATCAACTTCCTCAAATAGGTTGAATCTCCACTTCCAGGGCCTGGTGGTAACATTGTGAAGCCCACTGACTCCTTCCCAACCATTGAGGAGACACCATGTCTAAACAGAACCTTTGGCTTAGTGGAAAGAAATGATTTCACTGTCAGAATGAACGTGGAGAACAGTACCTGGCTTGCCTCTCTGAGAGCTGGTTTCGTGAACTGCAAGTTTAATGTGAAGAATTGCTAACAGGGGCTGGGTTGATGCCTCAGTTGGCAAAGAACAGAGGCATGAGTTTGACCGCCCCCCCAAATTCAACCAAGAAACTCTAAGGCATGATGTCACATGCTTGTAATCCCCATAGGGAGGCAGAAACAGGTGGATTCCAGCGTCTCTGGCCAACAAGCCTAGACTTCTTGGAGAGTTCTAAGTCAGTGAGAGACCCTATTTCATAAAAGCAAGGTGGAGATCTGTGAGATGGCTCACCAGGTACAGGCAGTTGTCACCAAGCCTGACAACCTTAGCACAATCCCCAAACACACACCTGAAGAAAGGAAAGAACTGACTCCTGCTGGTTGTCTTCTGAGCTCCACACATGCACCTTGGCATGCACACATACACACATGTTCACACCAAACACACACACATACACACAATACAAAATAGTTTTTAAGCAACCAGCCAAGCAAATAAAACATTGACAGCCCCTGAGGAACAACACCTGAACTTGTCCTTTGACTTCACACTTACACATACATATGTGCACAGACATACATGTGCACACATACAAGTACATATGTGCACAGACACACATGGATATGTGCACACTTGCACAAAGAACTGCCAAAGAGTCATTGCTATTTCTGTAGAGTAATGGACTCGCTAGGTTCCTATTTATCTCTTTTGTAGGTCACTTACTTATTTTGAAATATGTACACGGAAAATGGTGCCTAAGTAGGTAGATAGATAAACACCTAACATTGAAAATAGTTCTTATTATTTCCCAGGCACAGTGTGCAGTGTGCTGTTACATGAGCACATCTCTGCTTTACATAGATTTCTCTTTTCCTTTGTTTAAATTTAACCAGATTCATCTTTTCTCGGATACCATCTAGATAATGATGCTAGAATTTTATCTTCCCTAGAGTTAGTTCAGTAAAGGAAGCAAATCAAGAAAGCTGTTGGCTTTTTCTGTGAAAAGCCAGAGGAAAAACACTTGATAACATTTTTAAAATTAGTTCCAACTGGCCAAGGCTTGTCTTCTGTCCTGCCCCTCCCTTTAATTAAGATTAATAATTGATGACATTTCTTCAATTTGGAGACACTTGCAGTAAGTCTATCTCTTCCATGAGGACGTGTCTCTCTGAGGCAGGGACGCCTCTCTGAGGCAGGCATGTCAGGATGTGGGTTCACAGCTCTGCCGTCCCTCGGAGGGTCACGGCAAATCTGCTTCTTCTCTCTTGGTTTCAACCTGTGCCCTTGACCGGTGTACGATGCTGCATGGTTGCTCGGGACTCAGCAGTCCCTGGTCTCTCCAGCTGTTTCACACCCGCTTCTCTTTGACCTTCATCCTGACCTGGAACTTAATCTGTTCATACTTGAAGAGTTCCTGATGGGAAATATCCCGTGCTGCTGAGAACTGGTTATTCTGCCAGCGACACTAACCTATTTCTCTCCTTTTAAAGTTCTCATCTTTTGTGCATAATTTTCTTAATCTTTTCCCCCCTAGGAAGGGAAAGTAGTTTTAAAATCAGGCAAGGATTTGCGAGAGCTCCGCCAATCCAGCACATCTGACATGGTGCCCTGTTTTTTATTTTTATTTTTCAGTCAGTTTGCTCCCAGGAAAGTCTGTTTTTGGACAACAGGTAAAATGAAATTTATGTTTCTTGTGTCTTTCGAGGAACGGTTTGTCGTGTGTCCTTTACATTCTCATGTTCATACGTATTGCAAATATAAGTGTGTACTTGAATATATGTATGAGAGCATGCATATATCAATGGATACACACCTATATACTCACATATATGTTACTTGATTTGTTTATAAAGACTCTATTTGGGGAAGAAGTTTTCTCAGTTACTTCCAGACAGAGGCTTAGGCATTTTCCACTGAAGTCTCTGTTTTAGGCTCTCCCATGTAATCCCTGCAACCTTGACGTGGGATAAGAGTGGAGACCTTGTGGGCATGCAGCTTCTCCGGCTTACTGACCAGGCTGCTGAAAGTGTTTTCAGCCATTTCTTACATCTTATCACCTTAACTAGCTATGCCAAAAGAAATTAAATTATTATGATTTTAAATTTCAAATTGTAACAGTCTCCCTGTCTTCCTGAAAGGGCTGAGGTGAAAACTTTATCCACAATGCCTTTATATTTATCAGTCTGCCTGGCTTAAGCCTTAGCGTCAGGGGCGGGGGGGGGGGGGTGCTGGAGAAACAGAGAGTTGATGGAGATTGTAGAACGTCTTGGGGTTAAGGGCAACCCTGCTAAACTTAACCTGTCAGAACTTACCCTTCTGAAACAGCTTCAAACCGTCACAGCTATTGAAACGCTCCCATGATTCAATTATGTGGATTCCAGACAAGTGAAGCAAGCCGCATGAGCTGTACTAGCCACATTTAAGACTAATCAAAATCTGAACTTGATTTAGAAACACAGAATTGGTAAATAAAGCAGCTGTTAATTTGATTGCAAGTGTCATTAGAATGGGTGTCCCTCTAAGTCTGACCAAAATTGAAGTTGATTAAACACTCGTACACGGACTTTAAACCGGATATTAGGAATAACAAGAAAGAAGTCACAGTGTCAGCAGTTGGAAATGTTGAGAGAATCACCTCTTTGAGATGGAATAAAAAAAGATAAAATATGATCGTTCCAGTTTGAGGCACATGTTTCCCCTTTTCAGTAAAACTGAGAGTTCATAACTGACTACCTTGGTGGTGACCTGAGGCATTTCAAAATTTTACACCTGTACCAGACAGAGTATTGACAGTTTACTTCCATGGGAACATATTTCTAAGTCATCTAACCAACCTTTCCCCTACAATATTCCCTAATACTATCCATTGATTCTTAATTGCCCAAGGTATTCAAGTTGGATCATATTCAACAGTCTAAGAACTGGTCATATATGTTCATTGCCTGTATGAACATGCCCTGATAGTTCAAGAAGGAAACATCAAACATCAAATTGAATGTCCCTCCAGGAAAAATAAAATGTAAATGGACACTTACTTCTGGAATTCTCATATTTCCAGTGAGTCCAAGGGATTAATAAATAATTTTATAGTTCTCTTGAAGAAAATCCCAACAACTGTGTTTAATTAAATTTCTATCCTGTGTCGACGAGCCTCTTGCATTTCCCTTTCCCTGTGTCCACATTTTTTTCCTTTGCCGCTCTATCTAACACAGACTAGGGACTACATCCTCACATGCTGCCGTGAATTTGCTCAAACGAACGTTAACATCACACAGGGAAATTCTAACACATGGGATTGGCTTACACACAAGGCATGCTGTGATGTGGTGCACACCCGTCCCATATAGGGCATTGCAAACCCTTGGGCTTTGTGTCGTAAACATCATCTTTTTCATTCCCAGTAGGCTCCAGGAAGACATTCACATATGCAATGAGACCTATAAGAAAAGACAGCTCTTTCGGTTGGTATGGTTTACTTTTATAAACTGTGTTTTCAGATGATGTGGCAGAATCCACGTGAAATATAAGTGTTAGCATGCAATATTTCTGTTCATGGGATAGAATCCGTTCAATTCTCTTTTCTTAGCATTTGTTACACAATGAGAAGGTGAGAATTAGCACTGGGAAGTCATCGCTCTGTGTATTCTCTTCCTGGGGTCTTCCCAGAAGTGTCTTTATGTGGAGGATTCTCCGTTAAAACTCGTTGAACACTTTCAAACCCACTTTGACAAATTAAGCAGAGTTCAGATTTCTCTGGAAGGCTACAATTATATGTACATTCCCAATTCTGGGAACCAAATAGGTGATAACTCTACTAGGGAGACTGGTTTTTAAATCACTGCTGTCCATCATAGTATTTCAAACATTATTTTAAGCATCTATTTCATTTCTAAAAAAAAATTGTGAGGTTTCTTTCCATGATAATGGACTGTTTAAACCAAGATCTGCAGTGTGAGGGGAAGGAAGGAATTCTTTTTTGACTTCTGTTTTAGGCTAACACCTCTTTGAGAGCAGAGAGGCCATACACATTTTTCATCACGCTCTTACATGTCTACTTGACATGCTTTATAAGGCCAGTTTTAAACGGCGTTATTAAAAATACTCAGTATCAGGTCCTACCTTATGACCCAAGTTCAATTCCCAGGATCCACATGGTAGAAAGAGAGAACTGACTCCTGTATGTTGTCTTCTGAGCTACACACACAGGACTTGGTACATGCATCATACACACACACACACAAAAAAAAAAAACTGTAATAAAACATTTTAAATATTCAGTATCTACTATGTATATATGGATATATTTCTAAATACCAGGTTCATCTCTGGTAGAAGAAAGCTAAAACCCCAAACAAACTCTTACTAGTTTCAGCAAAGAAGAAAAGTAGACTGATTGTGTGCTGGTCCAACGCCTTTGGCTAACGGCTTGAATTGAGGTCTTCCTCATTCATGGAGGTTTATTCTTTCATCAGGCATCAGCAAAAAAAAAAGAAAAGAAAAGAAAAATGGATTCCTCATTTCTTCAGTTCTAACTTTTTTAGGCTGAACACTGATGATCTAGCTAGTTCCCTGTGCATCATTAGATATTCCCCTTGCAATTTTGAATGTTTAAGAGAAATGACCTTGAATTTCTCCGTTGGAAACCCAGACCCTGAAATCACATACTCTGTGATACAGATTAGATGCAAGCCTTCCAACAGCTAGTTCCTTTGACGCAGCTCCCAAGTCAGCTCATAGTCGAGCTATAGTATAATCAGGGAAGCAATCCCAATGTGGAGGCCATCACTTACCCCAGTCACTACGTCCCGGAGCTCAGGACACAAAGGTTGTTGTAAAGGTGGTTTTGAGTACATATTATTACCCTAAGTTGGGGAAAATAAAAGTATAATTTTCAGAAATATAGGAAAATGTAAGTAATAATCAGAGAAACAGAACACTATATATAATAACTATTATGGGATGAATTACTTGCTCTCTATAAAAGGACCAGCTCCAATGACCATTATTTTCCTAGATGTTGGTTGGAAAGGACCAAGTTGAACTTAAAAAGGGGGAGGCATTTGAGTAAGTGCTTTTCTGTAATATTTATGATTCCATACCAAGTAGATTTGGAATTCATTTTAGGACCCAGCTTGCTAATATCGGGATAAATAGCCAATAAATAGAAAACTAAGAGTTATATTTAAATTTGTGCATATCTAGAAACCACAAATAAATTGTCTATTTAATTTGGATTCTGTTTATAGGGTCTCCTAAAAGCAGAAACTTTAAATTTCACACTTTAAAAAATGCATAGCTTCTGATTTAGGATGGTGAGTTGAGCTGATATCACAGAAGAATATCTTAGGTCACTTTGTGAATGAGGGGATGTAATTAAAGTCTAATGAGCTTGTAGAGTTGTTAGACACAGCTCTACATGCCAAAGGGTGTCAACTACAACCCAGGCAAAATGGAGGTCGCTTTCTTTTGCAAAGACACTCTTGGCCACACTGGCATTCTTGCAGGTCTAAATGCCTGCCATGGAGGTGCAGAAGTCACAAATAGAAGGGATAAAAGGAGCAAAATTGATGATTGAACAGATAATCACCCCCATCTGGAGGGTTTCTTTCTGCCTCGTTCAACGTGTTGAGGCTCAGGACCACCCCAGATTTTCAAGTCAATGTTTTTCTGTAAAGAATATTCCAGGTCCTCTGTAGAAGAGGTTATTGTCCAATTCCTGCTTCATTCAGAGATGTTAAGGAATGATTCAGCTGCACTTTGTCAAAGATGGGTCAACATAGTCAGAATTATACAAGAAAAGAATGAAGTCGAACTTAGATGTTGGAAGAACAAACTGGGCTAGAGAACCAAGCCCTTAGGATGGCAATTCTTCTACAATAGCCTCAATAGTTTTCGTACATTTCTGAGTGTGTAAATTAAAGGCACCTGGCCATTGGCGATCAACTTTCTTTATATACCAAGTCTCCTCTTCGGTGCCCGTTACTTCTGAAATAAGCCATTCCCAAGGTTCTGACAAAGACATCGAAAGAAAACGTTGATGAGGGGGTGTTACCATCCACCCTGCCTCATGAAAATGCTTTTTATTCTCTGATTTCTCTGTTCAACCCTTCCCTTGCTTATCAAATCTCCTCTTTGATTTACTAAGTCTCAAATCCAGTTTCCTTCTTAATCTTCCCAGACACAAATAAAAGTTTCATAAATTGAAACAGGAGCCAAAACTTCGCCGCTGTTTCTGCTCATGTGACAGGAGTATTTCTGTCAGATATCTATACACACTTCTAGCGCCTCAACGGGACTTTATTGACTTTAAAGGATTGTTTGAAAACAAAGCTTCTGGTCAGGGATTGAGATTTGATTCAAGCACTGATTACATCACATCACACACTGGTGTGAAGTCACAATTACACTTATTATCTATGAGTAATGCCCTCTTCGGCCATGTATAACCCAGGAGAATTCTAAGGCACTTTAATGGTGCGCTGTATCAGCAGGAAAAAACGAAACGAAAGCTTTGTAAGCATGCACAATGCTGTTCTTTAAGGAGATTGGAAACCAGTGAAGCTACAAATTTCCTCAGAAAACACATGCACATTTGCATGTTCCTTGAAGGAACTCTGGAGTCTTGGAAATTCAGCTTTAGCTTCCCTTATATTGGACACAGTTTGAATGAATGCGTTCTTTCACTTTGAAATTTGCAATTTCCATTGATGCCCTTGGCAAATCTCATGCCAAAGTATAGTGCCAGCCCTGCTGTTTTCATAAACTTTCCTACCCGGGAAGGGTAATGAGCTGTCTCCTTAGACTTCCAAGGTTAAACTCACAGGGCAGAGTCTTAGTGTGAGTTCATATGGTAATTCCGGGACAGCTCTTTTGTCAAAATCTTGCTGAACAAAGATATCATACAGAACATAAAGTTGGAAAATGAATTAATAAATAGATTTTCTCCAAGGCCAATTATTTAATGCTAAAAAAGAAAAAAAAAACTTCTTTCCTGGGAATTATTTTTAGAATTATGTAAGATGATGATTACTCCTGAGCATGAATTCATTATTGATTCAAGTCAGGACAGAGTACCCACTTTCAGAGAGAGAAGCTAACGATTATATCACTTGTCTCCCACCGTGTCTCCTTCACTGGCAGAGGGATATTGGTGTCTCTAGGTTTGATTTTCCCGTGTATAATGTGTGCCATGTGTCATACGTTATGTGTCTTTGTGTCTGTTGGAGGTAGGGGGGTTCTGTTTAAAGAGTCAATGAGAAGAGTGTAGAAGACTCTTCTACTAAGGGCCCCTATGCCCACCCACCCCATCATGACACATAACTCTGTCCCCGTGAATCTCTCTGATGACCGTGCAGGGGTAACCGAGACAGCTCGGGAAGGACTTCCGGGAGTCGGCAGAGCAGCTCAGAGACAGAGCTCAGGTGGTCCGACCAGCAGCGGGCCTGGAGCAGCACAGACTCTGACAGCTCCAACCGCAATCTGAAGCCCACCATGACCAAGACAGCAAGTTTTGGGGGCATCACGGTGCTGACCAGGGGTGATAGCACGTCCAGTACCAGGAGTGCTGGGAAACTGTCCAAAACAGGTAGGTATCACTGAATGGGTCCCTGCCCTGGTGCCTCCTGGAGTCTATGCAGACCATCTGCTCTCCGTTTCTCTCGACTTTGAATTAACTAATAGCAGGAATATTAACTCCACTCCATTCTAGGAATCAGGAGATGCTATTTAAGTGAGTTATTGTAACTAGCCACAAACTTGAAGGACACCACTAAGCTTCTTCCTTAGTTTCCTTACTGGTAAAATGTAAGTTATCATAGTACGTTCTTTGAACCCAGTTTACTTACTTAGAGTTTAAATGACATCATTTTTTAATGGTTATAGCACCTTGGCAAATACAGATAAAAACTATAACAAAAAATCAGCTACTGCTTTTAAATGCAATGCTACGACACACTCAATGCAGCTGCCGTGTGAGGTCACTATAGTAGTAATAGACTCAGTAATAGTTCCTCTGTTCCTGGACCTGTTATTATTTAAACTATGTACCTATTTCCTCCTCTGAGGTATATAAATGATAGCATCCCTACATTTAATGGTTATTAGGAAGACAAAAAGCTTCAATACATGCAAAGCAATTTGTGTAACTGGCATGTTGCAAGTGCCATGGGCCCAATCGGTGCTCATTTACACTTATTATGGCCATGGAATAGCGTAGCCCTAATTTACAGATGAGAAAGTCCAATCTCTGGGATGTTTAGTGTTTCCAAACTTCACTGAGAAGTGAAGGTATTTTTTTTTTCATTATGATTTCTGCCTTATTCTTCCTCTGGGGGAAAGTGATATTTTAAGATAGACAACTTAAGGGATATACAAAGTGCTTAGGAAGTGATGGTGAGCAACTTAGAAAATTCCCTCGAACCACAGCTTTGGAATGATCACAATCACCACATGCTGTTTCACTCCTGAAGAGCGGACTCTCAGCTGGGAGGTTTGGCTTGATCTGTGAATTGCTTGCTTTGCAAGCACAAGAACTGGAATTCGATCCTCAGACCCAGTAAAAAGGGCTGGTGGCATGTGCTGGCATTCTGAGCCGTGGGAAGAAAGAAACAAGTGGGTCCCTGGGGCTCAGTAGCCAGGCAGCCTAGCCTACTTAGTGAGTTCCAGGACGCGGAGGTGCCCTGTGTCCAGAGAATGGTGGGCGGTGCCCCAGGAAGAACAGACTCTTACTTACATTCAGAAAAAGAGGCCGTGTGTGTGTGTGTGTGTGTGTGCGTGCGCGCGCGCGCGCATGTGTGTGGTGGGCACATGGGTGTGCAGGCTTGGGGGTTGGAATAGGCACTTGAACTCTCCCCGGGACTTGAACTGCGATTCCCAAAGTCCCCGGGTGTCAGGTTTGGGGTACAGGAATGGATGGAGAAGCCCAGTTGAAGCTTAGATGCCACTGTCCTGTACTGACTGCTGTTCCACGATCACGCTGAGCAGAAGAAAAAGAGTGTGCACAAAGTCTAAGTCCCCTGTGCTGACAGTTTAGCGCAATTACGTTGTTGACAAATTCCTCCTAAGAAATTATCTCATGTTTTCCTACACAGAAGGCAAATTAATAGCATTTATTCAGAGATGTTGCTGTATACATACCGCCGTGTTCGTTGAAGAGCGCAGGTGGGTGGGTGCCCTCTTCCTGAGAGCCCTGCTCACTGGCTGTGGAGCTCTTGATTTCGACTCTAATTAATTGCTCTCCTATCCCACTACCACGGCATCGGAAATGCACACAAACCACCGCAGTGCACTTGAACTTGTGTAAACTCAGAAAGGTTAAACAGTTTTTGTTCTGAAGATGTAGAAAGCAAGTGCCTTAAATGGTGCACTTCAACATTCCAGCACCCCAAAAGAGCTCTTACCATTTTAAAATTAATCACCATTTTCCACAAACCAAACCCTGTCACTTCCAAAGCACAGCTCTTCGGAAGCATTTAAGACACTTCAAGAATGTTAAAACACCATGCTCTTTGGAGAATCATTAGTGATTATAAGCGCTTCAGACATTTTTTTTTTCTTTTAGTTTAAGTGTCTGCCTTCAAAAGTGTGTCAAGGTGCAGGCATGGAAAGGGAAAAGGTTTTTTTTTTTTTTTTTTTTTTCCTATAAGGAGATCAAGAAAGGATGTCAAAACAATCTTAAAACTTCCCAGGATGATTTTATGAAGTAAACCTGCCAGTTTTGCTGTCAGCAGCTTCAGAACAGGGTTCTGATTTATTTCCTCATTGTTGTAGTTGAGCTGAAAGCTTTCGAGGTCTTTCAGAAACCAAATGTGCTTTCCAAAGATGGGACGTTGAAGTTATTCTTCTTGCATAGGTTCCTGCTCTATCCAGGTGTCAGCGAGACTTTCTCCATGCTGGAGATGTTGCCCCTCATCAGAACCAAGCATGTTACTGAGTGCAAACATGGGGTCAGTGGAGGCTGGAGCCCTTTGCCAGAAACCCAGCACAAGTCTAAGGAGGTTGAGGGTGCTGTCACACTGACCCTGGGGACATTCTTGTGATGGCTTTGTGCTGCAGCCTTGTTCCCTGGGGTTGACAGTGTGGTTGAGCTTAAACACACACTTCCTCCTGGCTGTGCCCTTCTCCCCCACTGCTGAGCTCCAGAGAGATGTTCTCAATTTCAGCACAGTCAGAGACAGAACGATTGGTTATGTCATAGATAACATAACCTCCTCCAAGGTTCATAAGTCAGTAGGTGTCTAGTGGAGTCTGACAATATGCCTTCGCAGCAAGGTTCCAGGGAACAGTTGATGCACCCATCTATACTATGAAATGACCTCTCCATAGACATCAGACTTCCTTCCACTTTTACCATTTAAATGGCTGCATGACTTTATTTTCTGGATGTAATTCACTTGTGTTGCTGTCTGACTCCATGCCAACATACAAAAACTGCTTTTGATGTTCTAATTTTAATTTTAATGCCCTACTTTTAATTTTCTAATTCAAATGCAAAATACCTTATCTTTCCACCACTCCCTCTTCTTTATTTTGGTTACCCCAAGGAACAACCTGGGTATTTTCTTCCTCCAAATAATTTTGGAAGTCTTAGATCACTCTGCTGAGCTCTGACTCCCTGAATCTAGAAATATTTTCTAGAGTTATTAACTAAGAAACAAGACTTGTGTAGCTTGGCATGAGAGAAGGAAAGTGCTGAGTCGTGTGATAGAGAGGAGTTGCTCACTGTGATGAGGCCATCCCTGAGACGTGATTATTAATTTGTACTGATAGAGATAATGTCCTTATCCCTTGATTTGAAGTTTTGGGTACAGAACACTACTAGTTAGAACACTATCATTTATTTATTCATTCTTTTGCAATTTCATACTGATATACAACATACTTTGAAAAGCAGCAGTAATCTATGAGTAAAAACACAAATATTTAGAGGGCACAACACCATGTCCATTTAGGAAGACCGCACTAGTAGGCTCCCACTAGAGCCTAAGACCTCCCCCCAGTCATCAGCTTTGACCATGTCTGTAGTACCAAGAAGCAATTCCCTCCTGTTGAGTGAACCACAGATCCAATCAGAAAGTGGTTGGTTACTTTGTAGTAATCAGCCCACCGTTGCACCACTTGGTAAATCTTGCCAGGTATGTTGGTAGTGTCACACACAGGATGAAGAGCAGTAACTTTGTTGGCATCCTGTATAGAGCCTTCCAACAGTATGAAAAGCTGGCCAGCAGGAAGGGACCTCCTAGCTCAGTTCCCGTTTGACTTCTCTATGTATTGTAGCTAAAGAGTGAGGACATCATCTTTCTTGATGTCTAACACTTTGTGTTCATTATTTACACCTAATCATTTCACAGTGTATCAGAACCAGTCTCATGGTGTATGCCGTCCATACATATATCTACTCTAGAGTTTTGGCTTTCACTCTGACCTTAATATGAAGAATGAAGAATAGGAAGGATGTTTTGATGCATAATACAGCGTGTATGAGCCTTGAGCCTTGTTCTAACTACATCAAGGAAGATGTCTACATTTATTTTACAACTGTATTTGTGAAAGATATCCAAACAGACAGCCTATAAAGGGAAGGATTTTAGATCAGGCATTATGTGTGTAGAGTTAGGATAAAGGTTTGGGATTCACTAGTGACTACTAAAACCTATTGATTTCCTTTGGGGCAATGAGAATTTCTAAAATGGCCTAGAAGCAGTGTTTGTACTACTTCAGCGATAGAATAAAATACATTTGATTCCACACTATAAAAGATGAATTTTATGGTACATAAAATATATGTCAATAAAGCTGTTATAGTGGACAAATAACCTGGTGGAACTAAAAGAAAATTTTACATTTTATAGTATAATGCTACTGCTTGACCAGTTGGTCATGGCGGAAGTTAAGTGTGTGTGTGTGTGTGTGTGTGTGTGTCTGTCTGTCTGTCTGTCTTCATTGAGCAGCTAGAGCTCTTCATTCCCTATCTCCTCCTATTTTTCCTCCTTTTCTTCTTTCTTAACCCTCTTCCTTCTTCTTCCTTTTTTCCTCCTTCTCTTCCCCTCCAACTCTCCTTTCTTCATTCTCCCCCTCCATCTCTTCTTCTTCCTCCTTCTGTCTTCTCTCTGTGTTTTCCCTTCTTCTTCCCTTCCGTTTTCTTCTATTTCAGGTTTTTAAGCATACTAGCTTCAAGTCAGTCTAATATCTCAAAGCACACAAATGTTTCCTGTTTTGTGTAGTGTGAAATTCCAACTGTCAATTGCTGCCGATCTAACCCTTACTTTCCTCTTATAAGATTGCTTTGTGAAAATGGCTCCCACATTGAAGAAAGGCAGCCTGGGGTGTAAAGTAGGAAGAAACTGGGATTTCTATCTTAAAGGCACAGAAACACTCTAAAAACATGGAGATAAAAAGAAGTCAAAACTTGGTCAAGTATGGAAAACTCTGCCCTCTTTCTCCTCTTGCTCCTCCCCAGTCTGGAGGGTTTACAGGAGAGAACCCCGAGGTTGAAGTACAGGCACTTCCTAGAGAGCTAAGGCATGTTAGTGCAGACTGGAGCCGAGGACCCTTCCTCCTGCGCTTTCCCCTTCTGTCTCATACTTCCTAGTCCTGAATTTTGATTTGCTTTGTGATTTTCCCTTTTCTATTTCCGGAATCTCTCTGGAGGGTAGACTGAGCCTCTCTTCTAGCTATCCTGGTGTCTTTTGCCTCTTCTGCTTCCTGGAAGCCACTATGCACCCCTCTGGGAGTAACTTTGTATTTATCATCTTCTAGAACTTGGCTAATCTTGGTCAGGGCCCATCACTACCTGGATGCCACTTGAGTGACGGGGTGAATTTGATGTCTGGCCTGCAGGTTTAGATCTTGGATTGTGTGAGAAGTCAAGTAGCCTGAGCTGGACTCAGATGCTCCCACATGGTTTACAGGCTCTGGAAAATATATCTGACAAATCTAGGACTCATTCTGATCTCCAACACCAGGATTCTGTAGACATTAGACCACTCACAGCGCAAGCATGGTGCTTGTCACACAAAGACAGTGTTTAAATATTTGCCCTGCCTTCCATTAAGCCCCTGGACAAAGGAAGCCAGAAACAGTTTAAAACTCATGGAACTTTATATTCTCAAGTCTTCCAAGTAGCAATTTCAATATGATTTAAACCTTTGAACACAGCTCACCCTGTGCTGGTAGCATTCTTGTGAATGCCCCTCTTTAGACAAGGATTTCAGTGGCACAGCTGTACAGACTATTGCTGTACCTGTTCCAGATGACCAAGACTTACAAACTGGCCCATCTATATACTAAAGCTAACCTTAAAGCACATCTAACAATCACTGGATTCCTGTCTAATTCTTTACCAGTTTATTTGCTCGAGCCTATGAACAGACACTTGACAAGGAGCAAGTTAGCAAAGCAATGGTTTATTTGAACTCACAATCTGAAGATGAAGTCCTTCATGGAAACCAATGTTTCCATAATGTTCAAGGTTGCTCCCAGTCAGAAGGTGGTGAAAATGCCAGAATCCATATGCAGCTCTTTGTCCTCAATTCTTAGTCCTATACCTGCTCTGCCAAGTCATCCCTTTCCCTTTAGCAAATGCATTTTATTTTTAAACATGAATTTTTATTTTACTTTTACTACTATTTTTTATTTATTTTTACCCATGTGGCTGCAGGTTTAGTTCAGAGCTACAGTTCTTCTGGATTTGCTCTAAAGCATTATAAAATAATTCCCACTCGTGTGTTGCTGTGTTCACAAAAGAAACAGTCCGGCTCTCCACTTATATAGGGGATAAATACGTTCCTATCTGTCCCCTTCAAATTTAGCTGTACAAGGGGCTTGAGGAATAGAGCTTCAGAAACATGCATGGGGTAGCATGTCCTAGGACCCCCCAAGTTGACATCTCTTTATCCTCCACCCTGTTCCTCTTTCTTATCAGTCTAGCAATCTCACTAAGAGAAGTATTTCACATAGCATTAAATACTCAAGAGATGGGAATTTGCGGGCATGGCTTGACTCCCATTTACCAGGTTATCTCCTAGAGCGTACTTGCAAAAGTTGAAGAAATATTTGTTTTTAACACCCCACCCCCTAGAAAAAAAAATGTCATACCTGAGAAGTAGGAAGCAAAGATTTCCATAAATACAAGCTCAAAATTCCAAATGTGGAATGAATACTGGCTAACCCCATCCTTCAGCACACATCTCAAACTCCCCATGCCCCCTTAGGAAGGAATCAGCCTCTTAATGTCTGGCTACTGTCTCTCTACTTCTCTTGGTACTAAATGCTCTGTTGCTTCCTATTTTTCTGCCAGGTTCTGAGTCTTCCAGCAGCGCAGGGTCCTCAGGATCGTTGTCCCGTAACCACCCGCCTCTGCAGAGCACAGCCCTGACCTCTAGCGTGGCAGCTGGTTCTCCTGGTTGTATGCCCTATTCAGAGAATGGGATGGGGGGCCAGGTTCCTCCCAGCAGTACCAGCTACATCCTGCTTCCACTTGAAACTGCAACTGGTATCCCACCTGGAAGCATCCTTCTTAATCCACACACAGGTCAGTCCTCCCCTCTTCTGCTGGGGACACATATTTTTTGTTCTTATGTTGGATAATTGAAATTTGCTATCAAGTTTCCTAAAAATTATTGGGTGGGGGCAGAGTGTGGGAACTACTTTGTGGTGACTTTGGGGGAGATCTGAATGATAGCTGTATGTGTAAATGCATCAACATTCATAGAGATCAGAGGTTTTCCAAGCCGAGTGATCCTTCTCAAAAGTTCGGGCTGGAGCTGCATTGCAGATCACTTGCCTAAGGCCTTGGGTTTAATTCCCAGCCCTGAAATGAGAGAGGAGGAGGAAAAGAAACAGGAGGAGGAGAAGAAGAGAGGAGAGGAGAGGAGAGGAGAGGAGAGGAGAGGAGAGGAGAGGAGAGGAGAGGAGAGGAGAAGAGAAGAGAAGAGAAGAGAAGAGAAGAGAAGAGAAGAGAAGAGAGAGAAGAGAAGAGAAGAGAAGAGAAGAGAAGAGAAGAGAAGAGAAGAGAAGAGAAGAGAAGAGAAGAGAAAGAGGAAGATGGAGATAAAGAGGATACCGGGAAGCAGCTGAGGCAGCATTCACTTTTCTTGATCCCTTCTTCCTTGACTATGGAGAGTTTTATCCCATTCTGAGGACCTAAGATCAGAGTCAACCGTGTTCTGAGCTGGGCTACACCATCCCAAACTTGGGTTTCTCACACCTAATGCTCAGTATTATGTCTGATATAGTTTTCACTCAAAGGCATCCAGGCATGCAAGACATCCCATGGATCCACCTCTGTTCCACGATTATAGAAGATTATAGAACATTCCCCAGATCATGCAGATTTAGAGGAACCCACATGAGCAACGAAAATAATAACAAGCTATTAAATAGCTCCTCGTGGGGATAATAGGGCCAGGCTACTTACTGTAGAACTAGGAAACTGTCCTTCCATAATCATGGCTCATTCCATGATGAATAGCCAATTTCCCTAGGGCGGCAGATAACGTCCACATTAAGTAAACCAAAGAGAATCCTTAAGGAAGAGTGCCTAGGCCTTCTCCAAGACCTCTTTGTCAATACTCTTTAGGATCTCAGGAGGGAGGAGGACTCTGCTGGCTGAAGCGAACCAGCTTCCCTAAAAAGCAGACGAAAGTCCCGCCACCACATAGAGCTGGGAGTTTAGCATCTTATTAGAGCCGTATAGAGAGAGCTGACACACTTAGCATTGAGAGCTTTTTATTTGTTAAGGGGAATAATGAAATTCTCTGGAAAAGAGTTTGAAGTTTAGCTCTGGTATTTAGATTACTTAAGTAATCTAAGGTTGAGAATGCAACAGGCGAACATCTCACAAGAGTGATCTATCTCGCGGGGCCTGCTCACGCGGAGAGCGGTACTGGTAATTAGGATCCTTGGTGCAACACAAGAGCTATGGTAAAATAGCTCCTGGGGTAACTGCGCATCCTCATGAAGCAGATGGCTCATCCTCAGAGCACGGAATTTGATGGAGACATTCTGAAAGTGCCATACGTATGAGAGAACAGAAAGCATAATCCCTTTATGGAAAAGCACTTGATAGGCTCCGACTGGGTACTTCTGAATGGCTCCGGTTTTATTGAGATTATTGTAGGCTTCATAAGGAAATTAAAGGAACCAGTATCATATACAGTACTCTGGGTCCTGACTGAAGGATGATCTGATTGTTGGTGTGATAGCTTTCGCTGTTGATTGGGTAGAGGGCTTGCAGAAAGGAGCAGCGACAGAACATTCTTTTTGTGTGTGTGTGATTTGTTTGAAGCAGAATTCCAGAGTATCTTTTAAAAGGCACAACGGTATGTTTGGTAGAGTATTATTAGCAATGATAACGTGGCTTTGCGTGTGTGTGTATTGACGATTATATGCAATCTCATTTATTTAGCAAAGAAACAGAATTCTGCTGGTGCCAAGTCCTGATCCCCATTCATTGGCTCGAGTCACTTAAGGCTGTTATCAAAATGTCTCTTTTTGAAAAAGGCTTTCAAAACTAGAGGGAAGGCACTGCAGAATGGCTTCTTTATAGGCGTTATTCTGCTCTGACAGACACTAGGCATTGAACTATCCCTCAGGAAAAGACCACGGTTATTGTATTTTATAGTACAGCTGAGTGATGGAAGGGGAGAAATCTTATTTCCTGGCTAGGTAGATGTCTCAGTGGTTAAAGCACTAGGTGTGCAGGACTGGGGATCCCCAGAGTGCCTGCGAATGCCTGGTGGAAGTTTGCCTGTAGTTTGAGAGTTGGAAAGGTGGAAACAGGAAATGCCTGAAACACACCAGCTAGCAAGACTAGCCACATTTGGGTTCAACTGAGAGGTCTGGTCTCAATGAATAAGTGGCAAATGATTGAGGGATACTCCTAACATCAACCTTGACCTCCATAAACATATGTGGGTCTTGATCTTGTGCTTACACATATGTGAGTGTGCACACACACATACACACCTGTGCCCACATGCATGCAAATATATGCACAAACCACATACACTTGAAAAACAGTATATTTCTTCTTTCTAGAGTGCCTTTAGTTCCATTGATTTAAAAAAAATTATATGCAGGAATGGAGAGATGGCTCAGTGGTTAGGAGCAGAGTGCTCTTGAAGACAATCCAAGTTTGGTTCCCAGGCCCCCCAGGTCAGGTTCCTCACAAGCATCTGCAAATCCTCCTTCATGGGATCTGACATCTCTGACTTCTGTGGACACACAGACACACTAATAAAAATTTGATCTTAAAAAGGAAATACAGACATATGTTTAAAGTATGTAATATATACTGCACACCTACCAGAGGTATGTGTATGTTTGTGTGTAAGTTCAGGAGTTACACATACCATGTGATTCTTAAATGACCTCTACTGTAATTTATATCTTCTTGGCTGCAAGCCCATCTTTTACCACTGTCTCCATGGGTGAGGAATCACTCTTCATATCATTACAGGCACACAACACAAAGGCTTCCTTGTTAAGCACCAATGGTACCTTATTACCTTGTTTCCCAGGGCCTTGGGCAAGTTCCCTTGTTAGTGCATTTTAAATCACTTTATGGGAGAAGATTGAACTATCAATTAATTAGTTTTGATTCCCTAGAATGAGTGACAGACTTCTAGGTACAAGTGCTGGATGGTTACTGGTGAAATACCCACCAGGTATCACATGTATTTATCTAGATAGCACAGACATTTCCCACCCAAAATCACATATTTGAGGATGTGCTCCATCTATGAAATTAGAATTGGCTGAGCTTGCAAGATTGGGTCAGTGAGTGAAGGTGTCTGCTGCCAAGCCTGACCATCTGAGTTGGGAAAGAACTGACTCCTACAAGCTATGGCATGACTTGCTGATACATGTGTGGTACATGAACATGTGTGTTCCAGTCATGCTTGCTTGGCACACACGCTTACCCACTGAACCAGCACACACGCTTACCCACTGAACCCTCTCCAACAGATTTGAATTTTGTCTTGACCGCACTCTTTGCCATAATCTTCCTGCTTCCCTCCTCCTTTGGGTAGCTTCAGCAGAAGTTTCGCTGCCATCTAGCAAGACCGACAGGCAGCCGTCACTCACGATCTAGCTGATGCCCTGGCTGCTGTATTGTCATGCTTCTGTCTTCATCTTGTGCAAATCCATGACTGTGTAAGGGTGCAATATTTTAGGGGGCGCTCACTCTGGAGAACCTCTAGGTATGCACCTTTCAGATGCTCCCCCTGGCTTCTACAGTCCTAGAATTTCATCAGGATTCCCAGACTCTGTTTATCCAAAGTGTTTCCACGTTGTTCTCAAATGGGCCCTGAAATGTTGGTGCACTGTCTGTCAAGATGTCCTTCAAGGGCTGAGCTCATCTTTGCCTCCATGATCTGTCAACATTTGCACACATGGCCTTCTACATAGCAGGAAAGCAAAAGCCAGCCCATTACCATTCTATCAAGTAGAGAGCAGACATGCTTTGGTTTCAAGAGTTTGGGATGGTGTTATTTCTTATGTGACTTTCCTTGTGTTTGTTTCCTTGTTACTAAGATATTTAGAAACTCTTTATAGGGAGGAGGAATTTGTAGTTATGTTTTATTTTATAACACTCACTGGAGGATGCAAACATGTCCCTCTGTGCCTATGGAGGGCAGAAGACAGAGGGAGAGCTGTGGAGTCAGTTCTCTCCCTCTACTGTAGGGACTGCTGGGAAGGAACTCAGATCGTCAGGCTTGGTGGCAAGAACCCTTACCTGCTGAGCCATCTCACTGCCCTACCGTCAGTTGTTTTAAGTCTGTTTTTTTTTTTTAAATTTTTTGCTTTCCTGCAATAATAACAAAGTGTTCTGCCTTCTGTAATTACCCAATATCACCTATCATTGAAATAAGAGCAGATAAATTGATGCAGACTGTGGAAAACTCATTCACCTAATATTACGTGTTTGAAAGGAATGTGTATTTTTTATCCAGTCCCTGTCTCTTCCCCTACTTTGAACTAAGGGCACTCGGGCTTCACTCTGACATCAAGCATCCCACCCCCCCCCAACCCACCCGTGCCCAATGTGCATGCTGTGGCCCACCGAGCCTGCTCCTGAAGCTTCTGCCACAGTCGCTTCTATCAGATGGAAGAAGCTCGGGTCCAGCCGGGTTTTTCTTTCCCTTCAATCGCCTCAGCTGTCACTCAAACAAATTGCTTGTATCAGTGTGATTTTGTGTCTGGATTGGCTGGATTCACCGGACACAGAGGAGTTCTGGTGGCCTGACTTAAAAACCAACAGCTGCCGGGCCCAGCTGTCTTGGGAAATGGCTTTTGTTCTCTTCTTTGGCAACCACGGTGACTTTCCTGGGCGCTATACCTCTCCTGGGTGAGCATCCAACTGGTGTTTTCCTCCCCCTGGCCTTTCCAGACCCACCCATCTCTGTCTCGGGGATCATTAGATCTCCTGTAGGAGTCTCTTTCTTTGCACACAGTGCGCTAATCACATTTCAAGCTGAGATTGTAGTTTATCACAAAGTACATCTGTGCATTCGGGGTTCTATTCTAACCAGAATTATACATAGACTTTCATTATGCCTCAGACATGGTGGCTAAAAGCTAGGTCTTAATTAAAATCAGGGATTCACTCACGTGTGTGCGAGAGAGCTAGCGAGTGTTCATGTATGTGTATTTGTGGGTGAGTGTTTATACAGGTACACATGTTTGTGCAGGTGTAGGCTCATGAGTGTGGATGAATGTGTGTCTCTATGTTTTCTATGAGACCATAGGTAAACTGCAGGTGTGTTTTCACAGTGGCTATTCATTTTGATTTTGAAACAGTCATTCATTGCCTGAGGCTCACCTGGTTGGTCTACTGCCCAGGGAGCTCCAGGAATCCTCTTGTCTCCACCTTCTCAGCATTGGGATTACGGAAAACTAGAACACTCAAACTGAAAAGGGCCCATGAGATGTGAGAAATGAGAGCTGAAGAGAGGGAGGTGGGTAGGGTAACAGAATACATCTACTTTGTAGCTAGAAGGGGGATGAGGGGGGATAGAAGTGTACAGTAGGGATGGAGATAAGAGAGATGGGGAAATCGGTCAAAACTTGATGTAGGATTTCCCTCTGTGAATATTACTGGTTAATAAAAGAACTGCTTTGGGCCTATAGCAGTGTTATAGGGAAACAGAGCTAGGCGGGGAAAACTAAACTGAATGCTGGGGAAAAGAAGGAGGAGTTAGAGAAAAGCCATGGAGCTTCCACCAGAGACAGATGTGCTGAAACTTTGCTGGTAGCCTACGACTTCATGGTGATACACAGAATAATAGAAATGGGTTAAATTAATATGTAATAGCTAGCCATAAGAAACTAAAGCTAATAGGCCAAGCAATGATTTAATTAATACAGTTTCTGTGTGATTATTTTGGGGCTAAGTGATTGGAAACCAACGAGTGACCCCCCTCCTTACTAAAAACTAAGCGTGTAAAAGAAAATACTATGAGATGAAGAAACTTGCTCACTTACTAAGTAAGTCAGTGGCAATGGATAAAGAACCTCAAGTCATATGCTTGCAGAAGTGCAAGGTGGATTTATTCCATTCCATTGTTTAGAGTATGCATTTGTGGGACCGTAATATTTTTTATTTGAAGCCAAGCAGTGGTGGTGTACACCTTTAATCCCAGCCCTTAGGACACAGAGGCAGGTAGATTTCTATGAGTTCGAGGCCAGCCTGGTCTATAGAGCAAATTCCAGGAAAGGCTCCAATGCTACAAAGAAATCCTGTCTCAGAAAGATCATAATAATAATAACAATAATGAATTCTTGTTTGCTGGCTAGACTGAGTAGAACGAGTAGAAGCAGAATTGCTTTGGCAGATGGTTTGTGACTGGAGGTATTCGGAGTGGTGTAAATGGAAAGTAGCTGCTATGACTCAGTGTACATTATCTTGCTGTTGACTGTGAGATGCAGGGGACAAAACATAGGGCTGCATGAAAATCGCTCCTGCACAGCCCTCTCTACTGGGCTCCACTATCCACAGTGGCCCTTACCTGGGCAAGTCTCCCCGAATGAGGTGGATTTATTCGATGCTTCTTAAATTACCACATGTTCACCTGGGCATCCAGTTTAAACTAGTTTGGGTCACAAGAAGTAACACATTGTCCTTGGAGCAGGGTCCGGGTATTGAATTCCTATTGCTTGTGGTTTTACTTTAGGGTATTTTCAGAGATCTATGAGGGAGCTTTTTTTCTGTAAGGGAAACGGTAAGACACTCATCTGAGCCAGGCTCTGTATGACTTCATTTCAGGTCAGCCCTTTGTGAACCCGGATGGAACTCCTGCAATATACAATCCTCCTGGAAGTCAGCAGACACTGCGTGGCACTGTTGGTGGGCAGCCCCAGCAGCCCCCTCAGCAGCAGCCATCCCCTCAGCCCCAGCAGCAGGTCCAACCATCACAGCCCCAGATGGCAGGGCCATTGGTCACTCAGGTGAGGAGCTGGCTGGAAGGAGGGAGCAGAAGGGCTGGAAGGTGAGGGCTTGCACAGGCTTCAGTCAGCAAATCATCTAGGAGACATGATGCCTTGTGTAGTCTCCCTACCCATAGGGCTTTTAGGGAAAAATCTTTCTGAGTATAATCATTGCTTGACACAGTATTATGAGCTCATACCCAGTGCAAGTGTCTGCTGAGTGAGAGCAGGTACAAGGAAAAACGAATGCAGTTTTTTAGGTCTAAGTGCTGTTTAATGTGAAGCAACAGGTACAATTTATAATCTCTTCTGGGGCTTTGAGTTAATTCATCCACACCCACCAGATTAAATGTTCATGTCTGTAGAAGCAGTCCCGAGCTTTTCTTCAGTGGGAAGAGCAGAAACCAGCCAAGTCCCAAGTGACCTGAATGCTCATCCCTGGGCTCCTGAGAAGGAGCCATCAAAGGAGCTCATCACCACCTTCCCTAGGAAGGCACAATGGAACTCGGTGTCCCAAGCATGCTCTCTGGGAGAGCCTCCTTTTTATCTTTCTACTTCTTAGTTCTTGAGCAATATCTGTAGGTCCAGAACCTCTAACCGACATCTAGAGCCCATCACTGACTTTGTAAAAGCAAGTTTTCTTGAGCTTTCTCTAGACCAAGGCCATCTGGCTCTGACATACACAGCCTTAGGCTTGCCTGTGTGATCGGTTTTCCTCTCTGCACTGAGTGATCTTAGGGAACCTGTAAAGGACAGCAATATACTTCCCAAGGAATGGAATTGCAGCCCCCGACACTCTCCTGTTACCTGACCAATGTTTTCTTCCTTCCAGTCTGTCCAGGGCCTGCAGCCGTCTTCCCAGTCCGTGCAATATCCAGCGGTCTCTTTTCCCACCCAGCATCTCCTGCCTGTGTCGCCAACGCAACACTTCCCCCTGGTAAAGTATCATACGCATAGCACACGCATGCACACACCACACACACGTGCACACACGACACATACTCACACATGCACCGATGCGCACACACCACACACACATGCACACACGACACATACTCACACATGCACGGATGCACACACACCACACAAATGCTCACACAGCATTTTCATGAGTTCTACAGTTTTCCTGCTCAGCTACAGGTGATGCTCAATGCGTAGCCTGTGGTGACTATGAAGTTGTTGTATCTGTGAAGATGTCTATGCCTGACTGATAGATAGATCCATCCCTCCAAGAAACTTCCTTTTTTTTTCTTTTTTCATGTGTTTTCCCTAAATCAGATGCTTCTGCATTCGGATACCCCTTTTAAGGCTGACTGACTAGATGCCTGGGGAAATGACTCAGTCAGTAAAACACTTGCTCAGCTTTAGGAACTGAGTTCAGATACTCAGGACCCACATTACAAGGTGAGCATGTAGTGAGTACTATAGACTCAGTGCAGTGGAGACAGAAGTAGAAAGACACTCTGGACTTCCTAGCCAGCCAGGCTAGCCAAACTGGTGAGCTCCAGGTTCAATGAGAGACCCTGTCTCAAATCATAAGCTGGAGAAATGCCAGACAAAGACACCCAATATTGACCTCTGACTTCTCATGCATATATGTACCTATGCATACCCATGCCCACATACGCACACATGAACACACACACAAAGTTTACTGACTAGACACACCCATTGTCGTTAGAGTCTGATATCATGAATAAACAGGTGTTATGATCTTGTTGTAAAGTTGTCAGAACTATCTAAAACTCTGAGTCAGGGCACTGAGTACTGTAAGCTCCTGCTGCTGTTCCCCTGGGAATCCAGCTCCCTATTTCCTTATACATTTCCCTGACTAGGAGTGGGTCCTGTGGAAACAGCACACAGTCCGTAAGCACCAGGTTAGATCCAGGGAACCAACCTTCTGTGAGATGGGTAAGTGGATCCCATTCCTGATCTCAAAGAAGGGCTTGTCTTCTCTCAAGCAGGCAGATCCAGACTTGCCACTGGAGACCAGCTGACAGCCAACCCCCACCCCTTGCTGCAGAGCCTCCTCTCTGGAGCACGACCCCTAAACAATAAAGAAATAATTTCCTTCTATTGAGGGAACAAGATTTGGGTCAAATTGCTTCCCACCTCCTGACTCTCCAACTGAGCAAAGCTTGCTTTCTCCCGTTCTTGTTATGTCTGACTGAAGAATTTTTTTATCTCACTTTTTTTTTTCAGTATACGCTTCCTCCTTCTTGCTCTGCTCTCAAGTGTGAGTGTGTGTCTGCCTCAGTTTGCCTTACTTGTAATCAGGTTCACCTTCCCTCACAAGCTCTTCATTCTTTCCCTGTCACAGAGAGAAGAGGTGGCTGCGCAGTTCAGCCAGCTGAGCATGAGCCGGCAGTCCTCTGGAGACACCCCGGAACCTCCCTCGGGCCCAGTCTACCAGGCCTCCCTCATGCCACAACCAGCACAGCCACCAAGCTATGTCATCACTTCTGCAGGCCAGCAGCTCTCCACAGGGGGCTTCTCGGACTCTGGCCCTCCCATCTCCCAGCAGGTCCTGCAGGCCCCGCCCTCTCCCCAGGGATTTGTACAGCAGCCTGCACCTGCGCAGGTAGGTGTGGGCTTTCCTTCCCTTTTTTGCCACTGATGATTGTGGCCCTTTGATGTCTGTCACTTGTCCTGCCGTCTTGTTCATGCTAATAGTCACTGGCACCGATATGTTTTGTCCGCTTCACCAGACAGGCAGTCCTGGGGCCCAGAAAGTGAGTCAAAGGAACCTCACCAAGGTTCTAACTGGGAGATGACCCATTTTCCATGCTGCTGGCATAAGGCCATGGAAAGGATTGACTTGGGTTAGGGAGATTGCTCACTCGGAAGAGCGCTTTATGTAGACAGATGAAGATCTGAGTTCAATCCCCAGAACCCACATTCAAAAGATGGGTGTGGTGGGGCACACTGCAACCCCAGGCCTGCATAGACAGAGACAGGTGTATCCCTGGGGCCTGATGGCTAGCCAGTCTAGCCAAATCAGCCAGTCCCGGGCCAGTCAGCAGCCTTATCTCAAAACCTGAGAAATGACATGTAAAGTTGGCTTCTGGCCTCTACATGTACACGTGTACACACACACACACACACACACACACACATGCATCGGATTCTATGTGATGCTGTTTATATGGGGGAAGCCAGGAAGGGGATGTCCTGAACCAGGAAACCTTAAATTCTCTCCCTTGCTGCTCAAGACATTTGTTTTCCCCTCTCATCACTTCAAGCCAGCCTCCCCCTGGATCTAAGCTACAGACAGTTCCGTCTGTGTGAATACAAAGAACAGGGGAAAGCCAATGCCCATGGTCCTGTCCTCTGCCCCAGGGGAGGCGGAGCCCACCCTGATTGCACAGGTAGCCATTAATCATATTTAATTGACTGGAGCATGGAAGGCACCACAGATCACCGGTTTTTACTGTCTTCTCTAAGACTGATTATGTGTTCCTTGTTCAGCCCCAAACATCTCTAGGGCTCTCCTGGGTATCCCTTGCAGAATATTGGAAGTGATTACTGTCAAGATGGAAAATGCACAGCAGCATTTTCTGGTCCATTTTCGAGGCATGCATTTTTCCCAACCAGTTCCTATCCTAATTATGAAGAATAGCCTGGGAGGTGCAGCGTAAAGTGCATGTCACCATGGTGCCGCTGTCCCACTGCATCGGGAATAAATTATTGTCTCTTCAAGCCGCACAAAGCCCTACACCAGAAAATGATTTTTCTCGAGTTGTTCATTTTGAGTGATTAATTAATAGTGCACCTCCAGTCACCATCTCAATAATATTTCGTCCCTGGTGGGATTTAAAGTGATCTTTAAAATAATTTAAGTAATAGAAGAAATTATCCCATTAATGTATTAATTATTTTACTAATAAATTAATTATTTCAAATTTTATTATTGGGAACAAACAGACCCATAGAAACAGATGTAGGTCACAACCCATAGTGATGTCTGATGTACATTTTAAGTCTAGCTAGCCAACTACGCAGCATTGGGAAGAGTCAATCTGTAGATGTATGTCTATGGAAATATGTTCAGTTTCTTCAGAGAAACATTTTAATGCTTGTCTCCTCCGGCTTGTGTATGCTTTCTTAATGCCACTTAGAGGAATCATGAAGTCTCATGACTGAGGCTAAAAGCCACCTGACATGGAGACTAGACATAGAAGAAGAATCTGTGCTTCCGGTTATTTCTTGCCATGACTTATTTCTTTCCTATCTTAATCCAATTGGACTCTCTACCCTTAATATGGTCAGTTCAAAATGTGCATTTATACCCCTTTAGGGCATCCTTATTCTTTTCTCCCATCAAAGTTTTCATGCTGGTCTTTCAAAGTATTTCTCTGGGCTCAGCTCACTTTCCTTCTACTTGGATGATTGCCATGAGAGCATGAAGACCTGGGCTGGGATTACCAGCACCTGTAATCCCAGCTAAGCACATCTAAACACCAGAACTGGCGGAGGGCCAATGGCAGAAACAAGCGTATCCCTAGACTTTATTGGCCACCCAGTTTAAACAAGTTGTCGACCTCCAGATTTAGTGAGAGACCGTATGTCAGAAACAAAGTGGAGAGGCTTTCCTTTTGTAAATACAGTAAAGTAAAATGGCTCACTGGTTAAGAACAATAACCAATAACCGCTGTTGGTTCTGCAGCGGAGCCAGGTTCAGTTACCAGCACCTACACGGCGCTCCACACCTATTCATAATCCCAGTTCCTCTTCCGATTTCCACAGATACCACACACAAACATAGTGAACATACATACATGCAGGCAAAACACCCGTATACAAAGAGTAACATAAATAATTTTTAAAAGGAAGAGTTGCTGAAGACGATGCCCAACATCACGTCCTGGTCTTCACAGACACATAGGTACTCCCATGCACATGCGCGCACACACACGAGCACACACACACACACACACATTCTACTACCACACCCCCACACAGAGTAGATGGTGGATGGATGCAGGGAAGGAGGGAGGAAGGAAGAGAGGGAGAGAGATAGTAAGGTTAAATCACCAAGAACAATGCATACAATGAGTAACTTGCCAATTGCGGGTCCATCACTGCGGCAGAATAGTTTTAGGTTCTTCCAGCCCTTGTTCCTTGGTCATCTATAATACTAGAAAGTGAGAATAAAATTCATGTTTGTTCCATGACATTGCAGAACCACAGCCGTACAGTGTTTTCTTTTCTTCTACCTTGGGATAAAGGTAGGGACCATATGATACACTCTAGTAGAAAGATGGAAAACTGCTGTAGTATTGACATAAATCAGAAAGTAAAATAGCCATAAATGTCAGAACTATGAAAAAAATTGGCTCATAATCTTATTCTCCATACACAGCTTGTAAACTCTTAGGTATGAAATGGTCAGCCACTGTTCTCACTTCAAGAAAGATGATAAGAGAAAAGCCAGAGGCCTGGGCATAGAAGGACATAGCTGAAATCAGTAAGAAAGCAGTATTACATTGGCATTAATAGGTAGGCAAAGACTTCTTCTGTATCAGGAAACACTTGATCTCAATGAGAAGATTTAGGATGATTTCACTGACTGTCAGTCATTAAATGGTATACAGAAGACAGGCAGGCCTAGGGTTACAGACCTATAACCCAGCATCTAGGAAAATGAGAATTCAAGGCCTCCATACCCATGCTCACACATGTGAACATGTGTATATACATACACATTCACAAGATGCCTTGGATATAGCTAGGTGATTGCTAGGGCTTGGTATGCATGAAACCCTAAGTTCAACCCCCAGTCATGGGGAGTCTCTGGCTTCTTTCTGCTGCATGGTAGATAGGTGTTTCCCTGATGACTATATCCTTCCTCCAGCAGCAGGATGGCAAGACTCCTTCAAATGCTGGCTTAGGAAGCCCAGACTTCACTTCTGCCTCTTTGCAATGATGAAAGCAGGTCATGGGAGTTCCTCAGCACCCAGAGCATGAACAGGAGATAGCTCCCATCATGGGAGAAATAGCCTGCGCATTAAAACAGGGGCGAAAGAGGAGGACGGTGGTCCACCTTTACCATCTGCTACAGTTAGATGACACACAGTTCTCATCTCTGCTTCTCTCTTGTCATGTCCCACAGATGCCCGTATATTACTATCCATCTGGTCAGTACCCTACCTCAACCACACAGCAGTACCGGCCTCTGGCCTCAGTCCAGTACAGCGCTCAGCGGAGTCAGCAAATACCCCAGACCGCACAGCAAGCAGGTATGTGAAGCCTATTTTCTTTCTATGCTCCAGCTTGGTTCGTTCTGATGGTGAGTCTCATACATGTACTCAGCGGATGAGTACCCAAAAGAGACAATTTAAGTCGCACATTTTCCCTATCCAGGGAAGCTAACAAGGCATTTGATAAACTGTGTGGGAAATTAACAGGTAAGGGAAGGAGACGAGGTGTATACTGGGCCTATGCATGCACAGTTGTTCCCCACAAGCTATTTATACAGCCTCTGGGTTTATTTGAAAGCAGGGTGACCAGCACATCCTATCTTTCCAGCCTGTACGGTCTTGCTTTTTCAAAGAGAATATTTCCATGAGTTCTCAAGGAGTCAAATGAGGGTGTTTTGACACTGGCCAAAGCCTCCACACGGTCTTTAGAAGAAGGCTCCTGACCATGCAGCGTGCACTGATGATGGCCACACGCCTGTCACCCAGAGCGTGGCAGACACTGTGCAGCGGGAAGGGGGGCCGATGCACTGTAAGAGAGTGAGTAGTAGGTCTCACAGTGAACCGGTCTCTTTCCCTGCTGTATCCCACGCCAAAGAGAGCCAGCAGCAGGCACCTGCCTACCAGGGCTGAGGGGATTGCCACTAGGCAGAATTCTGGGTCTTCCTGCTGACCACGCTGCAGGGGGATCTGCTAATTGTCATGCTGAAGATACCTGGCAGGAGACACTGCCTTTGTAAGTAGGTCACGCTGAAGAGCAGGGCTCCTACTGTGGCTCTTCCTGAATCCCTGCTCCGAGATCTGATATCTGCGCTGGATAAATGGGTAGACAAATAGATAATACATACAGATAACATGTGGGTAATATGGATAAGATATGTGCCGTTTCTATAAGCTAGAAAAAAGAAAAAAAGAAAAAACCTCACAATCCTTGCCAAGGATCAGTCACAAGCACAAACATCCCAAGATCTCCAAGGCCGATGTTGCTACAGCTTTGCCAGATCCAGATCGGAGACAGAATTCAGTGCTTTTACACCTTGGATGGTTACCTGTTCTTAAAGTTCAAATTATGACCTAGTTAGTCTTTGAGGAGAAATTAGAACAACCTACAACCGCCAGTTTTTGTTTAAATGCTATATTCCTTTGGGACCCCTGAGCAGCCTTTGTACTTTTAAAGAAGTAAAAAGCAAAGGGTTTGAAGTTGTTTTTAAAGGATATTCTTGGACCATGCATTTTGCAATTGCCAGGAAATCTCCAGCATCCTCTAGGGACTGTGTTGTCTGTCCTGCTCAAGCCTGCAGGATAGCACATTTGCATACCAAATTCTCCCATCTTTATCTGCGAATGTTTATAACTATAATTATGATTTTAGGGCTGTGAGAAAGCGCAGATGCTAAAATGCTTGCCACGTGAGCATAAAGACCCGAATTTGAGTCCCAGAACCCAGGTCAGAAGTTTCCAAAGAAGTGTGATGGCTTGAGTTTGTAATCCCAGCCCAGGAGAGATAGAGACAAGTGGACCCTGGAGGCTAAGGGGCCAGCCAGGCTAGTCTACTTAACACAGAGCCAGTGAGATGCCCTGTCTCAAATGCCAAGGTGGATGGCACTGAGGAATGAGATATTCTCTTGCCTCCACATGGGCATGGATACCTACACATATACCACCCTTGCATTCGCGTGAAAACACATATTCACACACAGTTATCATATAATCTCCCAGACCTCTCAGTTCAGAAGGTACCAGAGAGAAGTTTACCTTCGGGTCAGGGTTGTATTTGTCGGAGGCACAATGCAGGTCATTAATTCTACTGATCTCATGTTTCTCTAACAATTCTAAAGAATTATATTAGTCCGATGATAGGGTGTCATGGAAGAATGGAATGTGGCTACAACTGTGTTGCAATCTCCTAAATACTGGGCTTGGGTCTGTGTCCAGGTCTCAGGGAGTCATGTGCTGTGTTAACTGGACCCCAGAATTAGGTTTATCGCAGTCACTGGTCACCCCTTGGCTGTGCCTCCTCTCCATTGTCTGTTCTGATGACTGACATCATATGAGGAAGCAGCTGTAGCATTTTCATTTCTTGATAAGGCATCATGGCAATATTGAGAGACGTAGAAATTCCCTCCTGTTTCCCTGGAGGATACATGTAGATGGACTCAATCATGTGACTTAGTAACCTGGTGTCTGACTCATCCCAGGTTTCATATAGCACCATAGATACGCCATCTCTGAAGACAGACGGTGACCAGTGACCCAATATAATAAAGAGCAAATCCTAAGGATGGTTCATGTTCAGAGTGGTGACAGGCAGATTCCAGGGCCTGGGTGATAGGAATTGTGGTCTGAGAGGGAGAGGAAAGAAAAGGGAAAGGATTCACGAATGACATGGTCCCCAGATGTGTCACCACCAGCACACAGATGCGGACCAAGAGCTTTGCGCCCCTAGGTTTGATGGCTGCCCCTGACACCTGATCTACCACCCCAGCAGAGCTTCCTACAAGGTAGAACTTACTGTGGATTGGTGGCAAATGTTATCTCAGACTCACAGAGACTCCTGTGCTGATAAAATCCAAGTGGCCAGCCTCCCACAGCTGTTCTGTGATAAAGCATGTGTGTTCTATATTCCGTAGGTCAAAAGACCTTTGCTGAGTCTAGTGAAGCCGGCGGAGTTTGCACATGCTGTGACTGGCTTATTTGTGGGAACAATTCTCTTATTTAGACATAGTACCTTTAGACTCACAGTTCTAAGTATGTGGCTCTCAGCCACTTTGGGGGTTGAATGACCCTTTCTCTGGGATCACATATCAGATACCTTGCTTATCAGATATTTATATTATAATTCTTAACAGTAGCAAAATTACAGCTACAAAGTAGCCATGGAACAATTTATAGTTTTATGGGTTGGAGCCACCACAACATGAGGAACTGTATTAAAGGGTCCCAGCACTAGGAAGGTTGAGAACCACTCCTTTAGATGGTTTGTGACAGCTGTGTTTTCCAGAGGAGCTGTGCAATGCTACCTCATCCTCATCCCCTACTCCATTCCACCCTCATCCCCCACTCCACCCCCACCATCTTTAAGGACAACTCAACTTTGACCCCGTGTCTACAGACACGCTCTGTCTCACTCTTCCTTCTGTCTTCTGGGCTGTCACGTAATGGAACATTTTAATCCATTAAAGCCAGGGAGATTTCTCCCTATTCTGCTTCCGGATACTCCCTGTCACTCGTATTTAATAGTAATAAAAAGTCTCTCTCTCTCTCTCTCTCTCTCTCTCTCTCTCTCTCTCTCTCTCTCTCTTTCTCTCTTTCTCCTACATTTTTGGCAGAGTTGATCCCCTGACAGTTGCTATGTCTTTTCTAGTCCTTAAAAACTCCACATGCTGATTTATTTTATCATTTCTTTTTCCATTATGCATGTGTGTATATGTATGTATTATATATGTATGTGTTTGTCTATGCACTATGCATTTATATAGACAAACTAGTGTCTAGGTGGGCGTGGCAAGCAGTGACTCGAGGCTGGTGCTGGGAATGCTTCATCACTCTTCCGCCTTATTCTCAGACATGATAACTCTTCCCAGTCAGCATCCTTTGAACTCCACCTTCGGATGCTGAAATCGCAGGCAGGCCACCATGCCCATCTGGCATTTGCTGGGGAGCTAGGGATCAGAACTCTGGCTCCCAGGCTGCCCAGCAGGTGCTTTCCTCCCTAAGTTATTGCCCCAGCACAGACAGTGAATTCTTATAAAAAGAACTGGAGTCCTTACAACTGGCTGAGCAGGACCCTGAGTGCGCCGATATTAGTCTCACTGGGGACAAGATTCTTCCTCTGGGGGAGGGAAACAACGTACCCACAGCCACATCCCCAAAGGAAAGAGAACTTGCCTCTTTCAGCTGTGAACTGCTCAAAGCTCCATCACCGTATGTGGGCCCATCCGTGCTGCCAGACAGCCATCGCTGCTGTGAGTTGACATGTTCATCGGCCATGTCATGACAACAGATCAGCATTTCTCAGCTCTCTACCTCAATCATTAGCACTCACATCCTCCACCTCCCCCTTCCACAGTGTTCCTGGAGCCTTGGGTGGGAAGTATTGATAGACGCAATTGGTCTGCAGCTGAGTCCTCAGTGACTTACTCTCAGGACCGTGCCATTGTCTCCTGCAAAAAGAAACTTCCCCGACAGAAGTTAAGAGGAACACAGATCCATGGGCATAAACATAAAAATTGAGATGGTAGTCAGACAGAATGGACATTTAGCAAAACAGCAAGTCTCTAGCCTCTTGTCGGCTTCTACACACTGTTGTTTAACAGCAATAATGTCCTCCAGGGTTAGATAAAATAACAAATATGATAACAACAGGCAGTCCATCATTCTACCCATCTAGCAGACCAAGAAAGCCTGCGTTCTTGCATGCCACAAAACTGAGGATTTTCTGGTTGCAGAGCAGAAAGAGAAAATACCCTGAGTGATTCCTAGATTGTGTTATAACTACTGCAGGTGATTCCCCTTGGATTTTGATAGCTATGGAAGCGATTCATTTTTTCAGGTTTATTTTTATTATTTTTATTTATCTGTGTGGAGTATGTCACATGTGAGTGCAGCCATCCGTGGAGGTCAGAAAGGGGTGTTATTGTGAGCTTCCTGGTGTGAGTTCTGGGCACTGAGCCTGTGTTATCTAGAAAAGCAATATGTGTTTTTAACCACTGAGCTTTCTCTCTGTGGGAGATAAATCCTGTCTGGTTTCTGTTTGGTTTTTGTACAGGGTCTCACAAATCTCCACTCTCCACCTCATTCATTGGCTCTTAGATCTTCTTGCACCCCACCTTCCAGGGTTGTCCCCAATCCTTGGATGGGAAGTATTGATAGAGTTTATTCACAGCCTAGTCTGATCCCAAACTCACTCTAAAGCCCAAAGATGATCATAAATTCCAGATCCTCATGTCCCCACCTCCCAGATGCTGGGATTCTAGGTGTGAGTCAACACACCTGCTCTTACCTCTATTCTAGAAAGTCCTTTGCTCTGTGCACTTTCCTTATAGCTAACTGTTTGCTGAATGACTTACATGGGGCAAAAACTGTGCTGCAGATAGAGATCTATCTATGAAAATGCCTTATATTCTAAATTATAGCTCAGATGGACCACATGAAGGGAAGTTCAGTAAATAAACTCCCTGCTCAGGATCTCACTCATAAACACCCATGACCAGATTCAGTAGGTGAAAAAATTAAGATGGGCTGGATAGATGGCTCAGAGGTTAAGAGCACTTAGTGCTCTCGAAGAGGACCTAGGTTCCATTCCCAGCACCCACATAGTGCCATGTAACCATTGGCAACTCCAGTATCAGGGATCTGATGCCTTCTTCTGGTCTGTGTGGGAACTTCATGCACACGGTGCACATGCAAGCATGCAGGCAAACATTAATACACATAAAAACAAAATAAATGTATTTTTAAAAGATGGCAACATGGGGGGTTGCTGGGAGAAAAGTTTCAGGGACGATGGGTGAGAGGAATAAGAGTCTAAAAGCTCAGAAAATGTATGAATTTGCCAAATAATTTAAAAAGAGAAAAGGGACAGTATATTGTACTGAATAATTCAAACAGATTTGTGAAAAATTTTTATGTTTATTGAATGCATTTCTGGTCTGTTTTTAAGTCTCTGTGTTGAGTAAAGGATGCTCCAATGGCCTTGAGATACTCAGGTTGGACTGGAATCCTTTGCAAAGACAGTGGTAAAGGCTTATTTTGCTTTTTCCCCCCCTTGACTGAGTCTCACTCCATAGTCCAGCCTGACCTTAAACTCTCAATCCTTCCACCTCAGCCTCCTCCAATCTGAGATAAATCTCCCTTGGACTGTGCATACTAGTCATAACAGCCATCAGGACTCAGGACTAGTATGCACAGAAGCAGAACACGAACATTTGACGGCGCTCAGTGAAGAAACTGAGCCTAGATCGGCCTTCTGCCCAGTGCTGTCTCTGGTCAGAGAAGATTGGATGCTCCTGAGACTTGAGTACTTTCAGACCGAATACCAAATGCCGCTTTCAAAACCACACAGGCTACTGTGTCAGAAAAAGTTCCTGAACATGTAAGCTGAGAACCACCAAAGTCAGACAAGCCATGAGAGGGGCAAACAAATCCGAGTGTGGGTAAAATCCCCAGGTGCCCTGGAGATCTGGCTGCACTTGACTTTCAGGCTTCTGTCAATAATAGACACATGAGGAAATGTGAGCGAAGGGAGAGCCAGGCCAGGGAATGTAGATTCTGTTTGTCTTGCTAGCTAATAATATGATAATAGGATAACACAGAAGTCTCCAGGTAATGCTCTGAAGTTTGGAAACATTTCAAACATCACACCTCCATCCCGCATCTGAGGAGCCACGGGTATGCAATGATTTCTTCAGGGAAGGATTGCGGAGTAGGAGAGAATCAGCCTGTTGGAAAGACCAGCTTAAAGATTAGGCATAGCTGCGTTTATGTCTATCTGTGTTCATTTTAGAGTGTACAGGGAGTGTGTGTGTCTTACAGAGGGATTGGCGGGGGGTGGGGTAGAGTGGTTGGAGAAAGTGTGAATATTTAAAAGCTAATGGAAACATCTCAGTAATTCAATTCAAATGTAACAGGATCATAGCTGTAAAGGCTGTTGAATGGAAAAGGACAGTTGAGTAGATCAGTTCCTTTCAAATGTATACATTGTTAAAATTCTGACCTTTTTCAGGGGGCAGTACCTGGAGACTTAGGAAACTGTAAACTATGAAGTCCTAATTTTGAGTGTTGAGATGCTAGGAAGAGACCAAGGCTTGAGAGCTCACCCTGTCACCGCATGGTCCCTCATTCCTTCTCCAATCCCTCTGTGCTCTATGGGAAAGAGAACAATGAGACAGTTTTCACGGTAGTTCTGGCAAGAACTACCAATTATCTGTTGCATGAGTATGTTTGAAAATAGACCAAAGTCACAATCCCCTTTCCGACATGCCTGCACGCAAGCTCTATAAATAAGGATGTGTTTAGCTTTATTGGTCTCTTCCTTCAGGTATGTTATTCTATTGTAATGGCGTACTGCTAGTATTAACAACCCTGAATAAGACTGTTACTGCTTCCCTAATGTTCTGAAGCAAGTTGGCAATGGGGCCAATTACACCTTCGTGGAATCTATGTGCTTATTTAACCAGGGCTGACAGCAAGTCCTATATGTTCAGTCTAACTTATTTAGCAGCTGGTGTCGGTGTCATTTGGGAAAAGTTTTGCCTTAAATAAGTCTCTTTCCTCGTTCTGTTTACTTATTGTAGTTCATAATGGGATTTTCCACTTCTGGGGTTGGGTGGAAACGGGGGGAGAGAGAAGAAAGCTGCTCAGTGGCGGAAAGGGAGTATAATTCGGTGTGATAAATAAGATACCGTTATGTGCGGAGTTAGGGAGGTGGCTTGGTCATACAGTTCTTACCACATAAACATGCTGAGCTACATTCAACCCCCAGAATCCACATAGGAAGCCTGGCACAGAGAACTCTCTGGGACTCGGTGTTCATTTAGTCTAGACACAGTGGTGAGGGCTAGTCTCAGTGAAGAGACGCTGCCTCAAAAAATGAGGTGGGAGCAATTGAAGAAGACACACCAAGTCAACCTTCGGTCTCCGCATGCAAATGCGCATACGTGTGCACACAGAGAAAAGACAAAGAAAATGATACTTTAATGTACAGCCATTGGGATTTTATTTTCCTACTTTAATTTTCCTTCCCTGGGATTTGATGATTTTAGAATGGATTTGTTTAATTATTTTACCTATAATCGCCATACATTTTAATATTCAAAACTCCTCAACATATACATACATAATACGTATATATATACACATGTTACATATTTAATTTGAGAAAATAGTATGTTCACAATCACTCAGAGAAGCAACGGGAGGGCTGTCACACCTGACAGCTCTAGGGACATGCTGTGCAATTTTTGTGCCTGCCTTGTGCCATCAGAAGCAGAAGGATAAATGACAAGAGAGTACCATGAGGGTTTAATGGTCTGTCTGATTTCTACTAACAGCTGTGGGAGTCACGCGGATAAATCCTTGTGGAACATACTGTTCGAAAATAATAGTTTGGAAAAGGTTTCTTTGGAAATGTCCCCATGTTTCTTTCATTAATTGCCCTAATTATTACATTTGCAGGAGTGGGGTTGAGAAGTATCACGTTGGGATTAGGGGACAGGTTAACAGGTCTTGGAGCTGATGACAGGAACTGCTATTTTTAAGCATGAAAATTCCGACAGGTTTCCCCATGTGAATGTCTGGGTTTCGTAAACCCCCATAGGAGTTCGTAGGGAGAGGACTTGGTTGGGTCAGGGGCAATGGCCTCTGCCTTTATCATATCTTTCAGATGCTCTGGTTTCATTTGTTGGGCATTTCACATCATGGGTGTGGTGATGTTCTTCCTCATTTGTGTGTGTGCATGCATGTGTGTGTATGTTTTTGTGGAGTGTGTGCAGTGTGATATTTGTATATGAGTGTGTGTGGAGTGTATGTGAGTGTGGTGTGTGTATGTATGTAACAGGGTGTGGTGTGTATGTGTGTGTTGTTTGTATGTGTATGTGTGTGTTGTTTGTATGTGCATGTGTGTGTGTGTGTGTGAGAGAGAGAGAGAGACAGAGACAGAGACAGAGACAGAGAGAGACTGGTGACAAACCATGCTATTTCTGTGTTTTAATTACACAATAGAAAATGGAAGGCAGCAGCTTCTTGAAACAAAGGAAAGAGAGCTGGGGCAACAAGAAAGGAACACAGCAAGGAAAAATAAAAGTATTTTTATGAGTGACTTCTGACAGTTTGATAGACATAAATTTGTTTGAAAAATCTGGTTTCCTAACGACTTTAATGGAATAAGTTAAGAGAGAAAAAACTATTCTGAGCACATACAGTCCTGAACGTCTTTCTTTTTCCCCCTCTATTGGCTTTTTGATAGGTTCTTGCCCATGTATTTGGCTCCGTTACTGCCTGCATTTATGAACTTTAAGTCCCAAGGGTCTTTCAAAAAGCCTTTTAAAAACCTCCTCATTGTCGTTACTTCCTCCTCCCACCCAAACCTGTTCTAGTTCACGAGCGTTTCACTTTCTCTCTTTATATTAGACAAGGTTTTCATGGGAAACTCTAGACACTTTCTGTGTTACATCATAATCACCCCCCCCTTCCTCTTTCTCTGGACTAAGTGACTTTGGAGCCCACAGACTCCTCCTCACTTTGAGAGCTCCTCTCTATCACAACATCCCTGCGTGCCTGGCCATCCCTAAAGCCAGCTTGAAAGGTGGCCCGTGTGTTTGTAGCTTCTTTTAGGAAGTCACAGTTACAAAATGTGAGGGCAAGTTTATCTTTCTTCCTTCATTCAGAGATGTCAGCTACCCATGACAGGACTGTTAGATTTCGGGAGGAGAGTTGTGTTTGTCGTTTTCACTGAATTCACTTTTGCTTAAAATTATTGGTGGTCTTCCCACTTTGAATATAAAGTAGCATGCAAATCACTAAATGCAAAGGGTTATTTCTTAGAATTAAGCTGTTCTCAAAGATGTATTGCTTTATAATCCTTTTCATTCCACTCTCATCAGATGTGGCAGGTGAGTGTAGCCTGCACGGATACAAATGCCATTTCAGCAAAACCAAAGAGAAAGGACCCACTTCATTCATCACATCCCAGACTGCCCCTTCTCCACCATCAGAGTGGTACCCAAGCATTAACTAACCAACCCTTCCAGGTCTCCACCACCAGACTGGTACCCAAACATTAACTAACCAGCCCTTCCAAGTCTCCACCACCAGACTGGTACCCAAACATTAACTAACCAGCCCTTCCAGGTTTCCACTATCAGACAGACACCCAATCATTAACCAGCCCTTCCTGGGCTGAAGTAGAAGAGCGGTCTTCCCACACCAGCAGAGACGTTAGCTGTCCCTGTCACCCATGGAGACCACAGAATTGCATGTGTATCCCTGATTACAGTGGTTCTGAGAGAAATGCCTTGTCTCACACACCCCTCTTCAGCTGGTGAGCCCCAGGCCACATGGTCACAAGAAGAGAAGTCTAATTCAATCATTCTGCAACCCTTCCCTGCCTGCTCGCTGGGGGTAGGGGTGGGGTGTTGATAGTGTGTATAGCCTCCACACTGAGGCTTCTACTTAATCCCTGAAGCCTCAACAGGCTTCCTCAATGGCTTTCTCCGGGGGGTCTCAGAGATGATGAAGATATCCAAAGATTCCAAACAGTCAGTAATGTCTTGATGACACATTGTGCTTGGCTCCCAAAATACTTTCCTTAAGGATTCCTAGAGACCCATTAAAAATGAATTTTTTAAGTTCTTCAAAATATTCCCACCTTTTTGCTTTTTTTATTTTTTTGGAAGTTTTTTGTTCTAGCACCATGGTACATTTTACGAGTCATTGGTTTCTGCTTATTAGAAAAATCTCCTGAGCCTAGGGAGTTGCAGATGAACCAAGGCTCATAAAAGATGTGAGTTATAAGCCATAACATCATAACTGTTCTGGGAACAACAAAAAAAAAAAAAATACAGAAAGAAGGGGACAGAATAGAGCCCTAAACTCCTTGCAAAATACGCAATGCTTCAGAGAAGGCCATAGCTTGAAGCGTGGTGAGAACGCCCCTGGTAGGTCAGCCGGGCTCCACGTGGTTTTGTGCATTCTTTTCCTTACCTAAGGGGATCCCATTATAAAGGCGTGCCAACAACCAAGTCTTCAAAGGCCTGTGCAGCGCTGTGAGAGGACATGGCTCAGAGGGCAGAGGGTTTGATTCTTCTCTAGGGAAGCCAGATGGAGACCCTATCTGAGATCAGCTAGTTCTGCCTGCTGAACAAAAACTTAGCCCTGGCTGTCCCGAACCTGGGTGTGTAGAGTTGAATCAGGAGGAGCAAGGCAAAGACAAAAAGCAAATAGTAGGAACCCCGGTATCTCATAACACCATGCAAGAATTGGGAGCGAGAAAAGATAACCCAGATGGAACTGTCTGTAGAGCTTTGGTTGATGGACAGACATCTTATACATTGTGAAGGGGAAAGAGCATTCTTAGTAAAGGACGAAAACCTCCACCTTAACACGGCAGCGGATTTTGTTGTTGTTGTCTCTTCTTTCTCTGCCTTTGAGCCTCTGTGTGTTCTGTAAATAGGAACCTGCTTTTAACAATAGATAGTGTCACTTACTAAGCACGACACTTCTTATTGACACAGCATGTCTTTGTTCAACGTTTTACACCTATGTACACTGAAGCTTCCAACATCTCTAACTCAACTACTTAACAAATGAAACTGTATTTGATGATTCCACCAAGGTTTGTGTCAAAAACAAAACAATCGACAAATAGTAAGAATAAGTTTACGGTGCTGCAGAGCACAGGGACCATGTGTGAATGTCAGCAGGATTTGTTTTGCATTCGTCACAAAAAGGAAGATTTTGAAGAAAAGCACACTTTTGTTGGCAATATTAATGACAGTCCTTCTGACTTGGGGGTCCAGGAAGGTCTTGGTCAGATGAGGACCACTCGAGGGAGTGCCCCAGGCTTCCACACAACAGTCTTGAGTGAAAGCAGTTCCGCTCTGAGATGCTTCCCCAGGCAGCCTTTGGTCCTGCACTACTACATGCACTGTAGAGACACTTGAGCTTGGGAATCTTGTTTATGATTCTTCAACTTCTAGTATGAATGAATGTTTCATAAAAAGCTGTCATGATTGGCTTGGTAGTTTCCCCTCATACAGGGAGGACCCAATGGAAGTTCCAGGGTAATTTTCTACCTCTGCCAAAAGTTGGGATGCTCACACTACCTCAAAAGTGCCTTTATGCATCTACTACACAAAAGTGATTTTCTTGGCACAGAAATGCACACTGCCACACCCATGTAAACCTGTGTGCCCACCTCCTCACGGTGCCTACTGTTCACCAGGCTCACCAGTTTCTGCATACAGTTACATGGTCCTCAGTTCAGCCACTGACTGACTCTCCCACAAATTCCCGATTTGATTCCACTTTGTTCCTGAATTAATTTCAGTGGTGAAATTGGCATTCTCTCATCAATGCCTTTGGCTTTCGTTGTGATTAAATAGAAAAATAGAAAACCGGGATAAGGGAAGCTTGTGTGTGCGCAAGTCTAAATGCGATGGTCCAGATGGATTGCTTTTAAATGATGGGTGGGATTTGTTTTTGCATTTATTATCAGGCCCTGAAATTTGCACAAAAGATGTTTTTGACTTTGACAGGATACAGTGGCATGTTTGGTGACTGCTATGAAAATAGTGTATTAATATGCCAATATTCACAACATACTTATTAAGCATGCTTCTAAATGAGCCCTACATATTTGTCTCCCTCCATTAAAAATGACAAGATGTGGTGCTAGGGATGTAGCTCCATTGGAAGAATGCTTGCTTTGCTTGCACAAGGTCCAGAGTTCAAACACAAGTGTCATATAAACCAGGCATGAGCCAGGCGGTGGTGGCACACGCCTTTAATCCCAGCACTCGGGAGGCAGAGGCAGGGGATCTCTGGGAGTTCGAGGCCAGCCTGGTCTACAAAAGCTAGTTCCGGGAGAGGCACCAAAGCTACAGAGAAACCCTGTCTTGAAAAACCAAAAATAAAATAAAATAAAATAAAATAAACCAGGCATGGTGAATACACAGCAGTAATACTGGCATGCAAGAGGTGGAGGCAGGGGAAGCAGAAGTCTGTAGTCATCCTTGGCTATGTAGAGAGTAAAGTTAGCCTGGGATACAGGAGACCTGGTCTGAAAAAATAGTAGATAAAATGCAGTAAGACAAACATAGAAAACATAGACACGAAACCTTCATAGTAGGTGAATCTACCAAATTCTAATTCTACACAGCAAGTTCACAGATCACTGGAGCAATCTGGAGTACTCAGATCCCAGGGAACACCAGGGATCAATAAACCCACATTACACTTGGATCTGAAGTTCAACTTCATCCCACCATATTGAGTCTTCTGACTCTGATTGCTTCCTTCCTCAGAATGTGCACACAAGGTTGTTGCCTTTCTGGCACCCCAATACTGTCAGTCACAGAAGGGGGGTGGTGTGGTAGTTTGAATGTATTTGACCCCCATAAGCTCACAGAGAGTTGCACTATTAGGAGGTGTGGCTTCCTTGGAGTGGGTATGGCTTTGGTGGAGGGAGTATGTCATTGTCAGGGTGGGCTTTGAGGTTTCCTATGCTCAGGATACTTCCAGTGAGTCAGTTGACTTCCTGTTGCCTGAGTCAAGATATAGGATTCTCAGCTCCAGCACCATATCTGCCTGTATGCTGCCATGCTATCCACCATGATGATAATGGACTGAACCTCTGAAACTGTAAGTGAGTCCCTCAATTAAATGTTTTTATTTATAAGAGTGGCCATGGTTTTGGTGTCTCTTCACAGCAATAAAAATCTAACTAAGAGCCAGGCGCAAGCCTTTAATCCCAGCACTCAGGAGGCAGAGGCAGGTGGATCTCTGTGAGTTCGAGGCCAGCCTGGTCTACAAGAGCTAGTTCCAGGACAGGCACCAAAAACTACAGAGAAACCCTGTCTCGAAAATCAAAAAATAAAATAAAATAAAATAAAATCTAACTAAGACAGAAGTTGGTTCCAGGAACGGGGTATTGCTGTGATAGGCCTGACCATACTTTTATTTGGAGTGATATTGGACTTTGGGACTTTGAGTTAGGAAAGCAGTGGAATACTTTGCCTAATGGGTCATACTAGGAGGAGCGTGGAAGGCAGTGGTGTTGAGTGTGATTTGATGAACTGTGGGGGCCACGTCAAAAAGTTTTAGAGGAGAAGAATTTTAGTATGTTGCCTAGAGATCATTCTTGTGATATTTTCATAAAGGAGGTGGCTGTTTTTTGCCCTTGTTTGAAAAGTTTTCCCAACATTAAAGTGAAGAATTTTGGATTAATTTCATTGGCAGAAGGAATCTCAAAACAGCCTAGTATAGACTTTGTCATGTGGTTTTTGGTGGTAACTCTAATGAAGATTTTTAATGAAAATGAACTACAGAAAAGGTTCAAGTTGGGTATGAAGGTGCATGCCTTAACCCCAACACTCAGGAGACAGAGGCAGGCAGATCCCACCCAGTTAAGTTTCCAACTTGTAAAAAGGAATTTAAGCAAAGCTTAGAGTATGATATGATGGTGCATGCCTTTAGTCCCAGCACAGGAAAGCAGAAGTTGGAGGGTCTCTGAGATTGAAGCCAGCATGGTACACAAAGAAAGTTCAGGAAAAATCAAGTTTAGGCAGTGAAGATGGGAAACAGAAAGCTAGTGAAGATGCAATTGAACAAGGGGACCATGTTCTAGCCTCAGAAAGCAGCAGAACTTGGCGGTTTCAGTCACATGGTTCTGGTTTTAGAGTTAAAGATAGAAGAAATGGGTTATCAAATTGTCTCAGTGCCTAAGGAACGCCACTGGGGCCAGGCCTGTGTCAGAGTGTAACTGAATAGAGGCCTAGGAGAGAGGCCATTGTGTGAAGCTGTGAAGCTGAAGCTTGGATTGCCTTGGAGAGCCCAAGATGTTAGAGATGCCAGAGTCATGGGGTACCTGCTGAGGAGAGCTGTTAACGGGAACTAACACCAGCCCAAGAGAAAGAAGTGTGCTGTAGTCTGCAAAGCCCAACAGAATTGGAGAGCTAAGTGTTGTAATATGAGCGGCAGGGCTGCGTCCCTGGCACCCAGCCGCCCACATGGTTAGCTTATGCCCCGAAATAATTATACGGAAACTGTATTCTTTTGATCGCTGCCTGGCCCATTAGTTTCAGCCTCTTATTGGCTAGCTCTTCCATATTGATCTAACCCATTTCTAATATTCTGTGTAGTACCAAGAGCTGGCTTACCAGGGAAGATCTTAACCTGCGTCTGTCTGGAGTGGGAGAATCATGGCGACTCCTGACTCAGCTTCTTTCTCCCAGCATTCTCTCTGTTTACTCCACCCACCTAAGGGCTGGCTTATAAATGGGCCTAGGCAGTTTCTTTATTAATTAACCAATGAAAGCACCAGATTAATACAAGACCCACATCCATCATTTCCCCTTTTTCTGTTTAAACAAAAAAGAAAGGCTTTCATTTTAACATAGTAAGATTACATATAGCAAAACAGTTATCAAGCAAGGATTACAGTTATAATATTTATATCTATTTTATCTCTTATCATAACTAAGGAAAACTATAACTATCTATCCATTCTTTAACTCCATCAAAGACTCTAGAAGGAAATAATATTACCTAAGTAAACAAGAAATCCAAAACTCTAGAAATGACAGAGACATCTCACTGCCTGGACAGTCACCCAAAGTTCTTTTGTACTGTTGGGGCATCCATCTTTGGCCTACAGGCCCATAGTATCCAGCAGACACATTTTCATGAAGCAGGAAATTCCAAAGACAGTTCAGTCACTTTCTGTTGTGTCCTGCAGAATGTCTCGCAGACTCTTTCATGAATCAGGAACCCCGAAAGACCATCTCACCTTTAGGCAAGTTCAGTAGTCCTCTCTCTGAGGGTTCTCTGTGTCCAGTTTATGCAACAGTCCAGGCAAGAGCAGTTTCTTTCCCAAATGGCTATCAAACTCCATAAGGAGCCTCTTTAATGCCCATCTTCCTCTTGAAGTAGATTGGTGCTGTCAGGAGCAGACGTGTCTCATTGTCATGAAAAGCCCTAAGTTATTAAAACATTAAATGCCATATTCTGCAGTCTTTGAAAGATATGAAGAATGCCTATCTAGTTGAAATATATCTATGCACATCTAGAAAATCTAACTAACATGACTAAAAGCTTGACAATTATCGATGATTATCCATTAACAACCTATATACATTACATTTTTAAATGAACTATATAGTCACAATACCTTAATCAAGATTAGAAATATGCATATACATATAACAAAACTGACCTTCAAATCCACACCAAAGCAAATTATTACCAGGGAAGATCTTAACCTGCGTCTGTCTGGAGTGGGAGAATCATGGCAACTCCTGACTCAGCTTCTTTCTCCCAGCATTCTCTCTGTTTACTCCACCCACCTAAGGGCTGGCCTATAAATGGGCCTAGGCAGTTTCTTTATTAATTAACCAATGAAAGCACCAGATTAATACAAGACCCACCTCCATCAGCTAAGAGCAAAGCATTTCAATGCGAAGTTTAGAGTTTGCCCAGTTGGCTTTCTGTCTTGCTTTGGTCCCGTATTTCCTCACCATGCTCCCTTCCCTATGTTTTGGAATGGTATATCCTGTGCCATTATATATTGGAATTATGTGATCTGCTTTTTGGTTTGATTTTACAGGGGATTATAGTTAAGAGATTGCATGAATCTCAAAAAAGACTTCAAACTTTAGACTTTTAAACATTGTTGAGACTGTCATAGACTAGGAGGACTTTTGGAGTTGGACTAAATTTATTTTGTATTATGATATTGTTAAAGGTTTATGGGGGCAAAGGAGTGGAATGTGGTAGTTTGAATGTATTTGACCCCCATAAATTCATAGAGAGTGGTACTATTAGGAGGTTTGTCACTGTCAGGGTGAGCTTTGAGGTTTCCTATGAACAGGATAACACCCAGTGAGTCGTCGACTTCCTGTTGCCTTTAAGTCAAGATGAAGGTAGGAACTCTCAGCTCCAGTACCACATCTGCCCTGCATGCCCCCGTGTTCCCCATCGTAAGGACCTCTGAAACTGTAAGTGAGCCCCCTCAATTAAATGTTTTCATTTTTGAGAGTTGCTGTGGTCATGATGTCTCTTCACAGAAATAAAAACCTAAGCAGGTGGTAAACCCACTCTTTCTCCCTTCTGTGGAATTACCACCTGCTTGACTCGCCACTTGCCTCTTTTGCAGGATAAACTCCTCTGTACAAAACGAGATGGAAAAAAGAACTACTTACTGCCTTTTCTTATCTTTAGTTCTCTCTCATTCCTCCCATTTCTTTTCATGTGGATTAAACAATTGAAATTTATTTTCTCAGCCGCTAAGGCTCTGAGGCCGTGGCTCAGAATCCACTGTCAGATTTGATGTCTTTCAAATGGGCTGATGTGGACCCATTCTTTGTAAACCGAAGAAAGATGTTCAGTGTAGAAAATCAATGTATTTTGGTCAAGTATCAGTATCTTTCCAATGTAGTCAACAAACACTTGTACTTTGGATTAAGATGTCAACAATTTTAATTAAGCAGATAGAAAGAATGATCCCGTGTCCCCTCTTGTTTAGCAACACTGCATACTGTAAGAATTACCTTCCACCTCAGTAATTAGATGGCATTTACCAAAAATCCCTTTGCATGTTTGTGTGTAGTACAGATATTAGAAGCCTATAGAAAAAGATACTAAGCTAGGGTTTGTCAAGGAGACCATGAGAAGCAGGCTAACAAGATTCCAAGCCCCCTCCCTTTGCTCGTTGTTATTGGCTTGCGTGACAGTAACTGGGTATAAATTATGTAGTTCAGTAATGCCAGCTCCCAGCATCACCAAGAGCTGTACCCCTGCCTCAGCTCCCATCCCCGAGGGCTTGTGGCATTGTTCTAAAGACTTATCTACTTGAATTCTTTCAATTTGCCTCTCAGTGACAGGCAGCACTTGTAAGGGGACAGCTGCCATGTGGCTGTTTCTGTTATATTTGGAGCAGAAGCCTGGGTTGGGTTTGGAGAGTCTGTGGGGAGGCTGAGCCTCTGAGGAATCACAACAGATGGCTTTATTGAGGAGCTAGCAGGCGTGGGAGTAGAAGCAGGAAGTAGAAAGACACACCAGCTGGGAGTTGTGTGCCTGCTAGTCCTAAAGGAACATGATATGAGGCTCATGATTGACTGGAACTATATTATGTATGTGGAAGAATTTGGAGACGTTGTGGAATCAAATTAAAACTGGGAAGACTTTAAAATGAAAGAGTGTGTCACCACCCTGTGGACAGGAAACTTATCCTCTGGCCCAGCCCTTTAATGTGATACCAATTAACCAAGGCATAGCTGGGCTTGAAACTCAGCAGTAAAATTTTTAGCGAGAATGTGCAATGCTCTGGCTTCAATCCCCAGCACCAACAAACCAACAAGTAAATTAGAGGAGTGGGAAGAGGGCTCAGTGGGTAAAGGGCATGCCAAACTCACTATGAGGACGTGAGTTCAGATCCCGGGAAGACGCTTAAAAAGATAGCCACGGTAGAGTATATCTGTAGCCCCAGTTCTCCTCTGGGGAGAAGGGAGATGGAGGGAAAAAATACCCAGAAGTCCGAGGGTCGGGTAGCCTGACTTGCACAGTAGCAAACAAGAGTCCCTGAAGACTAACCACAGAGGTTGCCCTCTGACCTTCGCACCAAGGCAAACACAAGCCTGCTGCTGACTTACACACAGCCCCACTCCCTCACCCTATCCTCCCATTCCTCCATGCCTGATGATGATTAAAGAAGTTAGCTAGGAGAGAAATGTTCTTTGACGGTTCCTAAAATAACTGCTCCTCAAAACATATTGCACCTGCCTTCAGACTGGTGTGCGGAAGGGTTATGAAGAATATTTGTAAATGGGGACTTGGGGAATCCCAGACTCCTCCGGTTATCAATGTCTAACCAAAGGTGATTCACCTTGGCTGGGGGACATGCATTCCTTTACTCTTCTCAAAGCTTCCTTTCTCTTTAAATATAATGGATTCTAAGACTCACCCGGTCAGTTTCTCTAAAATACATTCTTCAGCAATTAATATGGCATGAATATTTAAGAACTTCTGGCTTGCCGGAAATCAACTTTGAAAAGCCTTCTGATTCTCGTTTCCTTTCCAGTGTTCAAAGGGAACCCACACTAGATGGAATGCCATACTGATCAAACTGAGCATGAATTTTCATCCATGCTTTCAAACACGTCTTTAGGTTGCCAGGACTGTCATCTGACACAGCAAATGTTTATTTGCCTTCTTGGTCCTTAGGAGTATGTTCAGAGATGTTGACGGGTGGGAAGGTGGATCTGTCGCACGGAAGCAAAGGACAAAGTGTGTCAAAAGTAAGATCTAGTAGGAGACTTGGGCTCTTACGATGCAAGCTATTCATAAGCTGTTGAGTCTTCGTAGGCACTTCCTTATACAGCATCACCACAAGAGGAAGTCAAAGAACTTCCTGTAACATCTACTTCCTGTGTCAGGTCCCTAGGTGGAGGACACTCAAGGAGACTGACAGCAAGGCTGAGTTCTACTCTGTTGCTTTTCTTTTTTTTAACCCTACCTTTAAGAGGTAATACTTTTATAACTCCAAGTGAAAAATAATATCAGTAGATTTAAGAACCAAGCAAGTTCTTTATTCTTAAATGATAGAAAAAGGAACTGAGGGAAAATGAATTTCTAAGGTTCAGAGTCAAGAAAGACTAGGGCTTTGGCTACTGGCCCCTGAAGGTGTGCACTTACTAAGTAAAATGTTTACATCAGGCCCGTTTCTGAGGGTGCCATTCTAAATGAAAACATAACACCAATTTTGTACTGAGTATTTACCAAGCCTTAAAACAGTGCCAGGCAGGATCCAATGATAGTTGCAGAGAGAGCCGTGGGGGTCATACCACACTGAAGCTATCCCCACCACTCCTCCTAGAATCCTTCAGATGAGCTATGATTCCACAGCACATTCAAAGAATGAAAAACTTCTTCCAAATGGAGAATAGTCAGCTTGGAAGTTGAAACTGGCAATAATTATCCATAGGCGCATGTGCTCATTCACAGGAATGCATATGTGTGCTCATGCACAGGCACGTATGCTCATTCACAGGCATGCACATATATGCTCATTCACAGGCATGCACATATATGCTCATTCACATGCATGCACATGTGTGCTCCTACACAGGCATGTGTGCTCATTCACAGGCACTCCCACATGCTCACCTACACAGCCTTGTGGAATCTCTCTCTTCTGCCACTTTGCCTGTGTTTTTGCTTAGAAGTCAGTCACCAATCCTCGCTGATGTTCTACTTTCTTCTTGGTTTACATCTGCCAAGGTGTCAAATGCTAAAGCAGGATTGTCTTCCTATTGTCTCTTTCCTTCTGTGATTTGGGTTGAAAGAGCCATGGCAAAGCCTGTTAGAAATGTGTCTGAGGTGGGTTCTGAGAGACAGCTAGGAGGTTTAGCTACAGGCAGAAGGCATGGGGGCAGTATGAGATGCTGTAACATGTAGTTAACTTAGATCCTCTTTTGTGTCCTGGGTCTTTCAGTCTATCTCAAAAGCAGGCATCCATGTACTGAAGTCAGAGCTGAAACCTTATTGGTTCAGTATAGCTGGGATACATGCTATACTCATGCTTTCTTGTCAAGGAACAAAATACAACCATTGCAAGATGCAAAGAAATGGCATGGAAATGCACAAATTCAGCAAAGTGCTTTTAATGCTTATTCAATTAAATTGCAAGTAAGTAGTTCCCTCCTACTGGGATAAAAGATGAGAAAGACAAAAATATGCCCTTTTAGATAGGTTGGCCGCAATAATCACTACATATAAATTATTTACCCTCTGTAATAGAATAGTTAAGCTAAGAACAAAGGCATTAGATTACCTGAGATCAAACCTCTGCTATGTGCAACAGTGCGACCTTGAACAAATTAATCTCTGTGTCTCAGTGCTCTTACACATAAAGAGATGGTCCTAAGACTATCTCATCAGCACTTAAATGCAATAATGCCAGGGAATTGCTTAGTTAAATGGTTGGCACATAGCTCTTGACATAGAGAGAGCAATGCCTAGGGAATAATGAAGCCAGATGCCCCCGCACATCTGTTGAAGAGAAGAGTGATTCTGAAGACCTCCCATTCCAAGCCCCCCTCCTTCTTATGGGAATAAATATCCAGCATAAGGTCCTAAGTCCTATCCCCAAACCCACATTTAAAAAGAAAGCCAGAATTGACTGGTGGTGGCGCACGCCTTTAATCCCAGCACCTAGGAGGCAGAGGAAGGTGGATCTCTGTGAGTTCAAGAGCTAGTTCCAGAACAGCCAGGACTGTTATAGCACACATTTGTAATCCCAACACTCAGGCAGCAGACTCCTTGGCCAAGAGTCCTAGCTTACTTGTTTATTCCAGGCCAGTGAGAGACTAGGTTTAACAAAATCCAAAGAGGCAAGGTAGAGGTGGGTGGTACCTTAGAAACACAGGATGAGATAATTTCTGGCCTCCACACACACACACACACACACATGTACATATGCATGCATACCTCCACACATGTGTATCTGCATGCCTATGTCTGGTCACAAATGAACATACACACATGCATACATACACAAGATAAAAAATCAACTGGAGCCATTGCTCTACCAAGTTCCCACCTAGAACTAACATGTTTGTGTCTACTAGTTGGGGTTGTAGTAGCCTACAGGTAACATTGGATGCTGTCAGAGGCTCCAGTCTCTTTAAGGCTGGAAACAAGAGCAGTTTTGCCACCGCAGAGGAAGCACCACTGTCATGAAACCCAACAGTCACAATCGGGCACTAATTTGTTTCCTGGCCTGCCCTAGATGTCACTGCCTGTGCCGGATCACCATACAACATATATTCTTGTTGGAATTTGGAGCCTCCAGGCTGCCTATGTGCCAATTGCTTTCACTTGGGGTTCTACTCTGTAATTTATCATAGAAGTGTCCTACCCTGCTCAAATGTGCCCTTTGTGGGAAGAGGCAAAGCTAATAGACTTTCCAAGTGTGTTTGAATGGCTTCAATAAATCACTGCTGCCACTGTAAGCAGCTTTATCATTTGGCAGGACAATAAGTTATCTTTAGGCTTTGGAGACACAGGCTCTCCAAGACTTTTATTTGTGTAAATTATAATGCATCATAACCCATTTCCTAAAATGAAATTAAGAAGCCCACAATGTGTGTGTTTTTAAGATGGAAGAACGCATGCTGAAGATAACGTGTGAGTCAATGAGGGAAGAGAACACTTTATTCTGCTTGTGTTATGGCAGCATTTTATTTCTTTATTATTACCACGGTGATGTGAGCATTAAAAGCTTGTAACTGGGGTTAAATTTTGACTGGCTCTTGATCGCCCCAGTGTTTCTGTGGAAACAGTCGACAAGGAAGAGAGACTAAGGGCAGGGCATCCGCTTTGTAAAGCGAGAAAGCACTTCCATTTGCAGTAGCCCTGCCTTCTGTGAGCATCTGAGATCAGATCCCAGCACCAGCATAAGGAGTGAGGTGTGGCGGTGCACGCCTGTAACCCTGGCACTGGGGAGGGGCAGACCAGAGATCCTTGGTATTTGCTGTTCAACTGGCCTACTTGAGTTGCCGAGCTCTGGGTGCAGTAAGAGACCCTGTCTCAAAAAACAAAACAGAGAGTGATTGTGGAAGACACCCAACATCAACTTCTAGTAGCCACATGCAAGAATTTGTGTGTGAGCTACACACACACACACACACACACACACACACAATTCACTTAGATATGCCGTGTTGAGAGACTGAAAAACTTATGGCTTGACATATATTTATCCCTTGTCAGTTCTGTTTGACAACTTTCTCAATCAATCAAGTTATGGAATCAAATTATTTCCTCTAGTATTATTATCTGGAACCATCTCTGAATTTCTCAGTCCTTTATCATTCGCCAAGCTCAGATTCAGAAGGCATCTGATTTGAATCTCTGAGATCCCTGATTGGGAAGATAAATGTATTACATAACAACACAGTGTCTGAGGTTCCCAATAAGAAAAAATGCAATCTACTTTTGATATTGTTTGGGGACTCTATTCAGGATGATGGACAATAAAGTCTGTTCTTTTTATTGGATTGACTGGGAAGCTGTTTGGTATCTGTAAACTAATCTGCCATCACTTTGTACGTGATAAGAAAGTACTTTTGCCTGTAATTGCACCAATAGCTCACTGCAAGAAAATGATGTCGACAAAGAAGCCAGCTTTTAGAATGAGCAACTGCTGTATCTGTTTGGAAACCATTTGTTCCGTGGCTTTGGCCTTTGTTATTGTTTTGCTTTTGCTTATTTTGTGCTACTGCAGATGCCACTCGTGTTAGAGACTTAAGTGGCATGCATTATCTCCTGAGTTCAATCCCCACCACTGCAGAGAGAGAGAGAGAGGGACAGAGTCAGAGACAGACAAGGAGATAGATAGAGACAGAGAAATAGAAACAGAGACAATGAGAGAGACACAGAAATTGAGATAGAGACAGCAAGAGACATAGAAATAGTGGGAGAGTCAGAGACAGAGACAGACAGATAGAGACAGAGAGACAAAGGGACAGAAACAGGCAGAGAGAGAGAGAGAGAGAGAGAAGCAGATACAGAGAAATAGAGACAGAGAGACAGAAACAAAGAGAGACATGGAGAAATAAGAGTATTTCCAGTCCTGTTATGTTTGATTTAGTTTGAATTCTTTCTACACTTACTTATTAACAATATGAACTCACGTGGCCTGACACAGTTCAGGTCTTGACACATCTTAATATATAGTGGCTGTTTATTTTAATATGTGGTGACTATTTATTCTTACTTCAAAACACACTGTGACTATTATGAAGAACGTCAGAGCCTCACAAGCATTCCCCTGCCTCATCCCAGGGTTTCTCAAAACAGACAGGGTGTCGTCTTAACTTTTACAGTTAGACCATAAATGCCACCATTCCATAGATAATCAGGATCAGCCTGTGACTTCTGTCTTCCCACTTCTTCGGCTTTCTTGGATAGCTTCTGGCTCTTTCAGCTGTCTCTTTTCTCTGGAGCCTACGTCAAACAGAGCTCATGCTTCTGCAGACTGCAGGGTGTCACGTGTGTGCACACGTGCATGCATGCATGCGTGCTGTGGTTAGAAGGATGGAGACGGACCGTGGAGTTGGAGGCGCAGAGTCTACGGGTTCTGAATATGTAGAGCTCCCTCTCTCTGTTGCTTCTCCTCTTTTCTCAAAACCTTCACCTTCCTTGTTTCTCTAAGAGTGTCCATGAGAAACGGGGCTAATTTCCTGTTTTCAAGATGTTACTAACATATAAAATCTATCGCAAACATTAAGAATTATTGTTTTTAAATGTATTTATTTTACAAATAACAACACATGGCATTGCCCAGTACTAAAATACTAAGATGCAGTGTTAGTCCATATCTTTCTTGAAAATCAATTTATTTTGGATTACCACTATTTCATTTTTATTGAGAGAAGGGGGGACTGATACTTAGTTCATGATAATGTCATTAATTTTAATAGGAATTTATCTTTTCAAGAAAGAGAAGAAAGAGCAATATCCCACCCCCACCTTTGAAGGATTCACTCTATGATGTCTAGTAGACAGAAAAAACTGTTCTGCACCCCGTAGAAATGGTATCTCTGCCTTAGACTCGTGCCTTTGATAGAGCTTGATGTGTAAATTAGCCACAACATATCACCTCAGCCAGAAATGTATTACCAACTTCATCCGCAGATAAAGCCTCTACTACCATTTTTGTACTGTGGAGAGTTCAAAACCTCTTTCTGAATCTGCACAGCTCTGCTCTTTTGCACTAATGGGATGGCTGCCACTCATTGAAGGAGTCTCCGTATGGAGCCCTTTGTAGGCTGAATGCCTTCTCACATAGGTGCTTGTCACAGGAACGTGTCTTCTGTTCATGTCTCCCACCCACAGATAACATGCCTCTCCCCATTAAGCACTGGCCACGCAACCCTCGACTACCTTTTGCAGGTTGAGGTGTGCAATATAACCAGCAAGGACTTCCTATTCCTTCTTAAGAGCAGCATGGATAGAAGAGGCCTTTCCCATGCATCCCAGCAATGTCAGCATAATGACTGTTTGTCTTTTCCTATTGGGCCCAGATCTTTGCTCATTTCATTTGGAAGAAACACTTTGTGGCTTATGTTTGGCATGTCTAAATCTCAGGCCCCATTGCTCTAGCATTTTGGAACATGTCTTAGTCAAATGCAGGTCACTTGCTATCATGATAATCTTGGTTGTCAACTTGACAAACTGGAGAGAGGGAAATTTAGGGAATTGCTTCCATCAGAATGACTTATGGCCATTTCTTGATTACTAAATTCATTTTGAAAGGCCCAGCCCACTGTAGGTGGTACCATTCCCTAAGCAGGGAGTTCCAGGCTATTCAGGAAGGGTAGGTGAACATGAATCTTGCAGCAAGACAATAAGCAGCATTCTGCCATGGTTTCTGCTTCAAGATCCTGCTTGAGTGCCCGTCCTGTCTTCCTAGATGATGAGCGACAGTTGTCAGATTGTAGGTTTTTTCTTATATTACTACTTTTTTATTTGAATTACTGATCAGAAACATTTGAGAAGAAAATTCCAAAACAATGGTTGGTATTATTGTGGCATTGGTGGCATCCAATAAGATGATTTGTCTCTATTGCTAAAGACACTATATACTTCAGATACAGTATTTGAAAAATTCAAACTAGATCTGTCCTCAAACCTTGCTTCCTGAAATCTAGCTATGATAATACCAGAAGTTCCTATGCAAGTAGCCAAAGAGGGCAAATAATAAAAATTGTAGTTTTGTTCTTGGTAGTCATGGTGATGCTGAGACAATCTCTATGTATATTTGCAGGTTCCTGTTTGTAATCTTAGGCAACTTCCTTTGCTACAGGAAAGAAGAAGAGCACATTCCTATAGCCAAAGCCTTGTTAAGAAACAGAAAGGCAGTTTAATAGGGAAGCACAATGTAAGAGTTGAGTGATTGTTTAGAAGGGTGCACAGTAGTTTTACTCAAAAAATGTGAAACATTGACTTCTAACAACAAAAGTAAAAGCATCCAGGTCTTTTGAGAGAGCTCAGAAATGTGGCTTCCAGGGAAGAGTTTTTACATTCTGAGCCTCGACGACTTACTACTCAAGTGCCCATGCTGCCTCCGTTAGCAGAACTCAGCAGAATCAGACAGATCTGAAAGAGGCTACCAAGCTTCTTGACTATGTAGTGGGCTACAAATCACTTATCTGAAAAGTCACTGATTAGATTTCTCTGGAATTCAAGTTAAATTTATTTCATGCTTTTCTTTCTAGCAAAGATCAAGCTAAGCATTTACTCTCTTCATGTCACAGTAGAGACTGGAATCCACCTCTAGGTGGAGATACATTGTTGTCTCCCCGAAGAGTTAATTCAGTTGGGCCAGTCAATCATGCAATCAGGGGATCATCCTTCAGGAAGGTGGGCTCACATTCAGCCATGCTAGAGAGATGGGAGGAATAATTATACCCTTAATGAGGTAAGATGCTTTTCCTTCCCAGAACCTCTACCCTCAGTGCAGTTGCTCCACAACCTCACAAGTTTCTATTGGGTCTGTTCTGAGTCCTAATAAAAAAAGATACAACTTTTCAGCTTTTTTCTCTTCTGTATTTTTATTCAAGATGCTGACTTATGTCTAAAATATTTTAAGCTTTTTCCACTTTCTCTAAAGCTCCCCTCCCTTCCATGTGGCTGTTTGATGCTCATGTAGCTGGCCTCTGTGTCAACTTAACTCAAAAAGCCTAGTTCTTTGCCTCTTCCCCAGCTTTCTCCTCTGGAGACTGTTGAAATTGAAAACTTGCCTGCCTTCGGAGGGAGTGTCTTTCAAATTAATAAAATTGTCCGTGAGCTTCATTTTGAGTTCATTTTTGAATTATCTTACTAACAAGACTAAGACCTCCAGGAAGATCCTTGATTTCCTCTGTGACATGTGGTGACTCTAGTGGTACTCCCAAAAATGTCTGGTAGCATCACAGGACTGTAAATTGTCCTAGAAGTTGGGAAACTGAGGCAGGAAGATGACAGTCCTTCTTAGCCTGGCCTTCGGGTCAGTTTTCTTGGTCCAGAAGCAGGCTGGTGTCCTTTCCCTCCTCCACTTACTGCAACCTGGTTCTACTCTTGGGAAGAAGTTACCTAAGGCTAGGAAGGAACTCTGCCTCATTTGTGAATACCGTTGCTATGCAAGGCAAGCATTTATACATCTATACACCTGCTCTGTGCAGGGGTTGTTCTACTTGGCAGGTATGGGGTAAGCGAAAAGGGAAGACGAATTAGAGTCAAGAAACAGAGGGAAAGCAGCTTTTAACAGTGATTGAACAGCCAAACACTAGCAAAACATTTATAATGTCCTCCAGGCTATGCGTTCAGATCAAGGTTTTTTCTTTTTTTTTGTTTGTTTATCTGCTAAATGATACAGCTATAATGAACTTCAATAGATTCAATGAAAATCCAGTTTACATCAGGAAAAAAATTATTTTTAAAATGACTTAATATCAAATTTTGTTCAGGTTTGCTATCATCACTGTAGGTAACAAATGTGTTTATTATTTAAAGTCATTATTAAAGTTCTTATTTTGACGGTGTCTGTCATTCCCTCCCATTCCTAAATGGGATTCTTGATGACTTTGACAACTTTAAGTTGAAGCATTGAGGAAAGAGTGGGCCTCTGTTGAAGTACCAAATGTCAGCATGGGTTATTCTTAGATGTAAGTCAAAAAGAACAGATACTTCAGTGAAAAATGACTTCTGAGAGTCTCATAAATTTATTTCAATTTATTAGTATGTAACGCTCCCAATAAAGCTATTGTGCTTGAACTTTATGAACTTCTTTTTTTTTTTTTGGTTTTTTCGAGACAGGGTTTCTCTGTGGTTTTGGAGCCTGTCCTGGAACTAGCTCTTGTAGACCAGGCTGGTCTCGAACTCACAGAGATCCGCCTGCCTCTGCCTCCCGAGTGCTGGGATTAAAGGCGTGCGCCACCACCGCCCGGCTTTGAACTTCTGATCAGAAGTGATTGAAAACAGCTTCAAGGCCCAGGTACTTGGTTTATATCCCATTGACAGTGAGAAAACCAACCAAAAGACCTGTACAGAGACACACCCTAAGTCAGGTATTTGTCGAGTGGCCAGCTCAATTATGCCATTTTAGCAGTAGGGTGCATTTCTTCATTCTCTGGGGCTTCATCACTCTCCGGAGTGGCCATTAAATCTGAGGCTCTCTATACCACTGCTGTCACGCCTTTTATAAAACCATCCTAACCTATAACCACAACACTCAGTTGTTGAGGCAGGAGGACTGCCAGAAGTTTGATGTCAGGCTTGGCTATAAAGCCACTGTCTCCAAAAACATAATCCCAAACCAGCATGTTTGTATTCTGTCCACTGCCCCTGCTCTCCAGGGAACAGTCAGCTCTTGTTATCCAGTTTGCTGTGGGCAGTCTTCTGCCTAGCAGTCATGGGCTGCCCACATGCATGCTAATTAAAGATCTTTGGGTACCTGGAAACAAGAGCCTGGGCTTTTCCTGGACTCCTGGATTGACAGCAGCATCAGGGTGCAGGGCACATGCCAGGACTTTGGTAGGCTGGCCTTCTAGTACTTGAGTGCTGTGATCCGGACTGGCATCGGTTCGTTTGTGACTGCTTTCCTCACAGCAGTCTGTCCTCCATAAACACTTGCGTTTTATTGAAGCTAGCTAAGAAAGGATTCTGGCTTTATTGGCAGGTCCTCACCAAAAGCATAACACTGGTTACTATTGAAGGTACTGAAACAGTGTCTTGAAAATCAGTCAAAATATATGTCCCCTCAACTGACTGTGATAGTAGCTGGAGGCAGAGACAGATGCCTTCCTTTGGTATCTGTAGGTAGTAATACATGTCCTGTGCATGCATACATACATATTGACAAGCCCTCAAGCACATTAAACAAAATTAAAACATCCTAAGCATCTTAAGCATTTTCTGTCTAGCACTCAAGTACTAGAAGATCTGGTAGACCCTATGAGACTGGTGCCATAAATTGTATGGAGTACAGATAATGGAAATAGAGATTTGGCCTGGTGTGCTAAGTAATTGCCCCGGGATATGCAAGTCATCTGTTTGGAAGGCTGGGTCTTTAACATGTTATCTCTCATAGGAACAATTTATGCCTTCAAAAGGCAAACAGGCAAGCAAGCAAACAAACAAAACCAAAGACAGTAATTATGTTTGCTTCTCCCAACCCAACCCCACTCCCAATAAGTTTCGGCCAGTCAGTGAGATGCTCGCATCCACCAGGACGTCATTAGAAGCACCGTGGTGGTTCTTGAGTATCAAGTAGCTGCGCTCACACAGAGGGGAAGCTGTTGCTGTCATCATCTATTTTTGAGCTGCCCCACGGTATCCACCATCACGATCTTGTTAATAACGCCAGGCCACTGAGGAGTTGCTGGTGATGAAATTTCATCTTAGGAACTTTCTGAGGGGCCTCACCTGCAGAAATACCAGCTCTCCTTAATTAAAATTTGATTCTCAAAAGAAGCCACTATATGTGTTTTAGTAAGATAATAACACGGGTAATAATTACGCTTCGTATGTGGCTACATCTCTTTTGATGTGGACGCGGGTAGCTTTGTGTTGTCTCAAATCATTGCCGAGGCAGTATCCAGAAAGCAGAGGTTCTTGTCTGTTTGCGTGTGTTTGTCTCTGTGTGCGTGCCTGCTCTGTGGTGAGTGCTACGTGGTATATGTATGTTTGGTGCCCGCATGTAAATACTTGTGCTCACACTGGCAGGCTAGAGCAGGGATGGTATCCTCTGTCCCTCCCCAGTCTGTTCCCTGGAGGCAGGGTCTCTCACTGAACTAGAAGTGCAGCTTTGAGGGGAGGCCAACTGGCCAATGAACTCCCAGAATACACTCTAGTCTTCTATGATGAGGTTGGAGGCACGTGCAGCCATGGCTGACTTTAAATGGGTGCTGAGGATCTGAACTCAGGTCCTCATGCTCGTAAAGCAAGCTCTCTTACCCACCCAACCATTTCCACAGTGCCCTAAGCTGAAGTCTAGGGCAAGAGTCTGATGTCACCGACATCAAAAATATGTGTGGCCCAGGTGGCTTCAAACTCTCTGTGCAATTGAGGAGAGCCTCAAAATCCCAACCTTCCTGCCTCCATCTCCTAAACCAGGATTAAAGATTTAACGCAAGGTCTACATCCTGTCTTCGCTGTAGGTCAGATTGATGGCAACGTATAAAAGCCTGATTGCTCAATTATGTACTCTTTGTAAATGTAGTTTCAGTAAGACAGAAATCATTCCTGAAAACATGCTTACAGGCTTAATAACAGTGACTTCTAGGAGACTTGATAGCTCTAAAGGTAAAAAAGCAAAATAAAAACGCAACTACAAATGTTACTAAATGTAGAAAAAAATCAAGTGATGTATTTTGTATTTTGAGTCTTTTTTTTTCCTAAGGAAAACGTACCTTATACATTTAATTCACAAAAGACTCCAGAGAAATACCTCACTTTGTTTACTGTCTCTCCTGAATCTCATAGGTGCCCAAATTAGTCTGGGTACCAGTGAGTTGCTCTTTATGGTTGCAAATTATTCTGCTCTCTTCTGGAGCCTGTGCTCTCCCTCCTTGCCTCCCTCCCTTACCTCCTTTCCTCACTTCCCCCTCACACTCTCTCTCACTTTATCCCTCCATTCTAAAGCCGAGGATCTTGCAGGGGCCTGTGTTTAGAGGTGGGCATCTCCATTTGCATCTTGTTACATCTGGCATGTGTTGCATGAAACCACAGCAGCAATAGCGATAGGCATGAGACCTGCCTGAGATTGGGGTCCCCAAGCCAAGTGGCTAATTCTTCAAGGGTTGGAGAGGGAATCCTAAGTCCCCACCCCTCCCTGCTATAGGCAGTTAAAGGTTATAAATGATAACCTTCGTTATAAATTTATTAAAGGTTATAAATGATAACCTTAAACAAATAAACACCAGTCTTGCTTATGCAGGCGATGCCAGTTAAGAGCAAACAGCACAACAAAAACAATCAGATGTGAAATTAGGAGGACTTGGGAAGAAGGGGTTTGGTGGGAGGGGGTGACAGTAAGACGCGATAAAGACTTTGAAGAGCAGTATGTGCATACGAATGAGATTTGTAGAGATGCTTCAGTGATTAAGAACATGTACTGCTCTTGCAGAGGACCCAAGTTTTGTTCTCAGTACCTAAGTCAGGTAGCCTCCACGCTCTCTGTATGTATAATCAACTATAAAGCAAAAATGTTTGGAAAATAGCATTTTATTCAAAAAAGAATTATGCTGCATTTGAAAGATGCAAAATGTAAACTGCTCATCTTTCCTTATAAATTAGGTGCTTTGAATTCCAACTTTCACACCTGAACTTGTGGGGTTCATAAAGCCAGGGAAATGTTATGCATGGGAGCCAGAGAGTCACTCACTGCTAGAGAAGGTGACACTCCCCAGAGCTCACTGACACACCTCCCAGGTATCCAGTCAAGCCTCTGCCCTTTCTCACTGTTTCCTGTTTAACTGCCCTGTTCTCTCTCTTACAAAAATTAGTGAGGAAACTGGGCAGTGATTACTAACCCTGTGCTTAAGGGCTGTTGAGAATTTCTGATCAAGTTAAAGGAGATCAATACATTAAATTAGTAACTTTATATAGCCAAGAACATCATTTTTGAAGATGTGCTCTTAGTGGACAGCCCTGGAAATGGAAGTCAGACGAACCGGCACTCTGACTCAGCCACTTAACCTTGTTGGCACTGTTAACCACCTAATCAGCCAACAAACATGTGTGTGTCTATGTATGAGCGAATGTGTGTATGTGTTTGTGGATGAATGTGCGTGTGTGTGCATGTATATGTGAGTGGTGTGTGCATGTATATGTGCATTGCTCATGGTGTATGCTCACCCATATTCCTGAGTGTGAGTACAGATGCACACTGGCCAGGTCACACACTAGTGATCAGAGGACACTGCCCAGTGTTGCTCCTCATCTTCTGCTCTGTTTGAACCAGGTTGTTTGCTGCCCAGTGCACAGGCTAGCTGCCCCACGGGTGTCTGTAGTGCCTCCTAGCAACATCTCCCATCTCCTCAAAGGAGTGCTGAGATCACTGCCAAGCACTACCCATTGTGCCTAGCTTTTACATAGGCTTTAAAGTTTCAAATGCGGATCCTCACACTGGCACAGCAAATATTTTAGCCACCGAGCCACCTCCCCCAGCCCCAACAAACTATTTTTGAACTACATATTGTTCAACGTAGTAACTACAGAGCAAAGCCAGAAAGAAAGCTAGCGTCACATGCCAATCTTGGTGCTAGTGAAGCTGAGGCAGGAGGATCATGAGTTTGAAGTCTGTCTAGGCCAGTGGTTCTCAATCTTTGTAACACAGTGACCCTTTAAGACAGTTCCTCATGCTGTGATAACTCCAACCATAAGATTATTTCACTGCTTCTTCATCACTGTATTTTGTTACTGTTATGAATCACAATGTAGATATCTGATATGTGACCCCTATGTTTGAGAACCCACAGGTTGAGAACCACTGCTCTAAGCTATGTCATGAGAGCCTATCTCAGAAACTTAAATCAATAAGAGGATAAAGAGAAGCAAATACTGCAATGGAGCATATGAAAGTCAGAAAACGAATAACATTTCAATGAACATTTTATTGTTCACATAAACATACATATGTGTACATGTAAATATACTTGCACATGCATGTGTGCGCCTGTGTGTATGATGTGTCTACTATATAGTAACTGTGATCTATTCTTTGAACCATATACATCTGAGAGGGATTTAAAAGACCTGTTTTTATTTTATATGTATGAATGTTTGTCTACATGTGTGTCTGTGCACCACATATGTGCCTGGTGCTCATGGAGGCCAGAGAGAGCATTGGATCCCTAGAACCAACTAGTGTTACAGGTGACTGTGAATTATCAACCTGGTTGCTGGGAACTGAATCTGGGTCCTCTGCAAGAGCAGCAACTGCTGAGTCATCTTCCCAGCCCCAAGGGGGTTCCTGATAATTACATTAAAGCAGGAGCATTAATGGGGACATACAGTCTACTATATAAAAAGTTGTCTCTCATTTAAATAAAGCACCAGAACCAAGGTATGTAGATTCTAATCTCCATTTTATGCAAGGTATCTTATCATGTGTATTAAGTCAAAGAATAATGATTAAGATTAAAGAATCATTTAAAACATTCACAAAAGGAAAATAGCGGTATAATAATTTGACTTCTCTTTGGAAGGAGTGAAGGTTGTTCTCTAAGCCATAATGGGCTTTGGAGCCTAAGTGGTTGCAGTGAGCAACATGGATCCTTTTGTCTTGCCTCATGGTTAGGAACAAAACACCAACTCCATCAAAATCAACCAGTTTGCTTTCTAATGTACAAAGCACAGCATTTCCAAGTGCTTTGTTTTAGGCTTGGTATTGTACTTTGCAGCTATTACCCCAGCACTCAGGAAACTGAAGTATGTGGACCAGGGCGAATTCAAGGCCAGCCTAGGTAGGCTACATTGTGAATTTCAGAGTAGCCAGGAAAACAGCGAAATCATGTCTCAAGAACACTGATAAAAAAAATTCATATTTTTATTTTTCAAAGTTTTTTATGTTCATTTATTATTCATTTGTTCCCAAGACCAACATTTCAAAATTATATCTGCTCAGGCTTCATGATATTTTTTTAAATAAAAAGTAAATTAAAGCATCACAGATCATTTACTAGATGTGAAAAAAGTAAATCTGGTTCGTGCAGATAGTGAGCATTATTTAATGCTGCATTTGCAAGTAGAATAAAAGACTGTACAACATGTTAATTGAAAATACTATGTTTTCTTTAAAGATTAATTATTTCTCTGACACAAAACTCTACAAAGGGACTAGATTAGAAATGACTTGTGAAGTGAAAGTCTGACCTTGACCAGGTTCTCTGGCGGGCTAGGAGGAGCATTGGAGAGGCTGAAGATGGCACCAGCACAGCCGCAGGAAAGCAGAGGAGAGGGGGTTAGGAGGAAAGAGAGGAGTTCCATTGAATTAGTCACCAGGAAAACATTTAAGGTGTCTGGTCTGCTTGCATCTGGAGTCTGCCCATCATCTTTGAGATCTGAGAAGGGTGTGTGTGTGTGTGTGTGTGTGTGTGTGTGTGTGAATTAACATGTGTGAATGTAGTCATACCATAGTACATGTGTGAAGATCAGAGGATGTGACCTCATGTGTCAGTCTTTGCCTTCCAGCTTAGGATCTCTTTTTATTTCTGTTTGTTCGCTTGTTTGTTTTCTGCTGACTATGTCAAACTAGGCTACCCATGAACTTCTGAGAAGTCTCCACTGCGAGCTTTTACCCAGAGCTTTTACCCAGCGAGTCATCCACCTAATCTCCCTAAGAAGGCTTGAAGTGAAGGTGACTTCACCTTTCCCTAAACATTTTGGCAGGGAAAAGCAAAGCTACAGGATGGGCAAGCTTTGGTTAGGAAACAAAAGACAGAGAACAGGACTGATCTTGCCTTTGCTGGCCAGAAATCTCCAGGTGTCCGGGTTTTTGCTGATACTGATGGCCTGACCCTGTTTCGAACCCAGAAGTTGGTTGTTATGACTCTGCAGCCCAGAAATCAGATCCACACCAGCGTGGGCTGCACCAGCCTGTTTCAATGATTCTCACCAGCTGGCTGCTCCCAGTTAGAACCAGCCTGCCTTCTCTGCCGACCTAAGTGCTTAGCCTGCCTTTGCCTCCCAAGCTGCTTCAGCTCCTAGAGATGAACAATTTCTTGATAATCATAGGCAAAGCAGCGCATTTGTTGAATTAACCCCCGCCCCTTTCCCTTCAGGGCTCTTCCTCAGTGGCCTATGGAGGTTTTGTAGACTGAAACCTAGATGCTGGAAGTTAGAAGGAACATTTCCAGGGTAATTCTGGGAGTAAAGGTGCCTCCTCTGACTCCTTTTATAAGGCTACGAAGAAATCACCTTAACCTGCATCTTAACCTGAGCTCCACAAAAGCCCTGGTGGGGGTGGAGTGGGGAAATATTTGCTACTGGATTATAGGGAGAAAAGAAAAGAAAAGCCTGGGAATTAGGAAGCAGTGGGCAGAAGTACTGGCATGTAGTGTCCACCCAATTATGGAGTCTGTGACTTTTCCCAATAGTAAACACATATTAACTTTGACTGCAGAGTCAACAACACTGCTTGCAAGGGTTCTTTCATACAGTCTCACCTTGGTGATGGTTGCAATAAATATCCAATCAGGACTGGAAGTGAAATTTCATGGTCAAATGTGGGTTTATCACATAACTCTGGGATCTAGCCAGAGCACCAATAAATAAGTAAATAAGGAACAAATTTGGTTGAATGTAATAAGTTTAAGACTAATTTACAGAACATCTCTTTAGCCAGAGACGCTTACAGAAATGGAAGACGTGGTGGGGGCTGGCAGAAACAGAGATGTCATACAGTCTTCTTTGCTTCGCCCACTGCTAACATTTGCTGGCAGTTTTCTGCTTCTGCAGCGAGTGAAAGAAAATGTCAAATTTCACAAAACAAGCACTGCAGCTTGAGTTGAATCATAATCTAATTGTTTCTCTTTCCCCTAGGATATTTCCATAGTGGTATTACTTAGTATCACTCTGAATGTTAGTATCAGTTCCCTACCAATGCTGCCATTTCCAAAGGGAGAGTCAACTATTAGGGCAAGGAGTCAAATATTCTGCCCTAATGCCTAATGACACATAAATTTGAGAGTTAACATTTATTTAATTGCCAAAGCGGTCATGCTAAGTGCATAGTCTGACATATTATTTAATGTTAAAATGATGAATTTTGAGAAAGGAAAAGGTCTATTAAAAACAAGAAATAGTGTATAAAGAGATAGCTCAGAGTGAAAAGCACTTGTTCTAGCGCAGAACCCGGATTCAATCCCCAGCACCCATATGGTGGCTCAAAACTGTCCATACATTCAGTTCTAGGGGATCTAATTTTTAACTGCTGTGGGCACTAGGCATGCATGTGATACACAAATAGACAGGCAAGCAAAACACCCATACATATAACATAAATTAATCTTTAAATGTTTTTTTTTCTTTAAATGTTTTTAAAAGAAAGCAAGCAGTGTGCTCTTAGAGTGACCCAACTTACTTTTTGAATCTTTGTTTGTGTAGATTGGCCCAGTAGCTTGGGAAGCACTTGCTGACATGGCTTTCTGTGTTTTCTGAAGGGGAAGGGTGTGCTGGTTACTCCATTTCCAAAACCTCTTTCTCCCCCAATCCCATGAAATCCCTCCCTCTCTTGGCTTACTTTGCCCTGTGGCTTTAGGTAAATCATGCTAGTGTAAGGCATGCCCTGACAGAGGTCAAAGGGCAGAACAGTGAAGGGAAGCAGAGCTCCTTGCAGTGGGATGGCGCTGGTTCTCACAGGCGGCTTCCTCCCCCAGCTTTCACTGTCTCCCAGCCTTTCAGTTGCCCAGCAGTGTCCTGAGGGGACAGAAATAAGTCACTGTTAGCAGAGTCATCAGCTCAACTCTCCATGACCTTAGCCTTCTACTCAGTTGCTTTCTCTGCACTGTTTTTATTTCCTGTAAAATGAGAATAGAGACCATGCCTACTTCATAAACTGTGTAAGTCAGTGAGGGTGGTAAGGCACATGAATTCACAGCAACCTGGATATAGAAAGGAGAATGCTTAATTTCCCCATCGAGTACATACAAGTGTGGCTTCTGCTCACTGACCACAAGCTCACCTCAGATTGTCTGATGGCAAATAATTTACACAGTCCAGGATCCTAGCCAGGGAATGATGCTTCCTATAGTGGGCAGTTTTCCCACTTTAATTAATACGATAAAACCAATCCCCAATAGGCATGCCTGGAAGCCCATCTCCCAGGGGATTCTCAATCCATCAGGTTGACAATTAACAGTAAACCATCACGTTAAATGAGGAATCAAGGTCAGGCAGGGAGGGAAGGAGTTCTTTGTTAAATAAATTCTTTATTAAGAAGGCCAGAATGTCCCTGGGAAGAAGGCTCCAACTAAGTGAAAAAGTGGTTCAAGACCATGCAAAGTGGGGACACAGAATGGAAAGCAAAGACACTGACCATTGGCCACCATTTATGGTTGGCCCATGTCTCATAAGAGGGCTATCCATCTACACCAACCTCCTCAGCACAAAGACTGAGCCTATTTCACAAACAAGTAAAACGAAATTAGAGAGAAAGAAGGCACTCCTTACTGAACTGTTCTGTTTCAGAAAAGTGATAGTAACCGGGTAGGAATTCAAAGCAGAAGTGTGTGTTGGAACTTAACAGCTTGCTCAGTCCACATAGCTACATACTTCATGATGGTTCATGATGGTTCAGTGACTATCAAAACCAGGTCCCTTTTTTTCTTCTTCTTCTTCTTCTTCTTCTTCTTCTTCTTCTTCTTCTTCTTCTTCTTCTTCTTCTTCTTCTTCTTCTTCTTCTTCTTCTTCTTCTTCTCTCTCTTTCTCTCTCTCATATGAGTGTTCATGTGTGTGGTTGTATGGAGAGGCCAACGTACAACCTGGGTGTCATGTACAACATCAAACCCCTTTGAGACAAGATCTCTCATTGATGTGGAACTCAACAATCACTCGGACCAGTTGGCCAGTGAGCCCCAGACATTCTTCTACATACACCTCCCCAGCTTGGGGATTAAAAATGCAGCCACCACACCCAGCATTTTCAATGTAACTTTAGAGCATCGAACTCAGGTCCTCACATTTGTGGGGCAAACACTTAACCAGTTGAACTAACTTCCCCAACCCTCAAGGTGAGATTTCAAGACCAGCATTCACTCATGCAAACCCACCTTTCAGGCTGTAGCATAGCCTGACTGCAGTAGAAGAGCTGGAGACCAGCGCTTTGTAGTTTACCCTTCAATAGGCATTTGAGGTTCTGCAGAAACAGGCCAACACACAGCCCATTGACCCAAGGGAACCACTGTTCTAGTCGGGAGAAGCAGAAGCAAAATGGGGAACCTAGATTGAGTAGTAAGTGAACAATTGCTTTAAGAAGTCAGTCCTCAAGCCTCTGGGCAGATGGGCCCAGCACAACACCTTACCTGGATACCTTTGGGTGTGGCCTCATGCCTCATCAGGGAGGTGCCAGCCTCTGCAGCCCCCATGTTTGCATTGTGCATTAGGCTGAGATAGCAAGAATCTGGACCCAAAGGCTTCCTCTATTATCCTAAGAATTGATAGATCTGGCTGTGGTTTGTGGGGAAAGTACTCTGCCATCTGAAAGGAAACTTCAGGCAATGAGCTTGCAGCCATCTTCGGAAGCTCCAGCTGGGAACTTGTAAATCACTTTTAACCAGGACGGAAGACTGGTGTTTCCCTCCAGTGCCTTGGTATGACAGCAAGAGGTAACAAGTGACTGATCAGAACCATTTCTCTCCTACCCTGGAGCAGGCTGTAAAAAGTGAGGCTGCTCAGTAGGCAGCAGAGACAGCCTGCAGGGGTGTGCCTGCTGCTGGTGCTTGCATGCTACGATGCATGTGTGGAGGTCAGATGGCAACCTTCATAGGTGGTTCTCTCCCTCCACTATGGGCTCCAGGGACTGAACTCAAGTCATCAAGCTTGCATGGCAAGTGCCTTTACCCACTGTGCCATCTCACCAGCCCAACATAAACTAATTTGTACTTATGTGGGCAAGTCTCTGGATTCCTGATGGTTTCCTTAGTCCAGATAAAAATGACATTAGTAAACAACAATTCCTCATACGAAGGATAAAATATCTCCATTACTGCCATTCTAGCAATGATGATTTTGAGTTAGGTGATTATGTGGAGGAACAAAAATTGTCTCTTGACTATCATTTGAGTGTGTGACATCGTCTGGTGTCCAGAGGTTGTTTGCTTTGGGGTCCTGACTATTGGGATATTGAAGTAATTAGAAAATCACAAGGAATCAGAAGTCATGTTCCCAGCTCTAACTGTAATGACAACTTTAAAAATGTTTAGCCTTAGTTTGGGGAGAGATCTTAGGCAGTAAAATGCTTGCCATGCAAGAATAAGTACCTAAGTTCCACCTTTCTCTTTCACGATGACTTTGCCGCTATCCTCATTGTCCCTGTTCTGTGTCCTCATGTACCATCTCCTCTCTACTTTCTGGATTCTAATCTCTCCTGGGTCTCTAGCTTTTCTACCTCTCCTCATGCTTTTTATTGATTTTTTCATTTCGACCACCTAGTGCATGAGTATCATCATGACTTATAGGTCCATTTCTATTTCTCTCTCAGGTGTCAGTAACTCATGTCAAGAGCAGCCATGTCCTATTGACTTCTGAATCTATGCAGCATGACAAATGGCTTGCCTAAGCATTGGAGTCTTTCGCTCATTTGATTACTGATAACTAATAACACACTGGTCCCTCCTGTGCCTCCAACTAAGGGGCTGCCAATACAAATGTACCCCAGGGCTGAGGTTCCTTCTCTACCTTCTTTCTGTCCCTGGGTCACAGGCTATAACACCTCACATCCTGAGCATCCCTTGGATGTGCTCCTTATCACTACCACTCCTACCCTGGCTCAGCTTGTGTCTTCATTGTTTCTCTCAGGTTATTGTTGTTGTCCCCACAGACTTCCGACCTTCAGCTCGGCCTCCTGGATGGATTCAGGGATATCTTTATAAACTTGCCCGTCATTTCACTTCTCCATTTGTATCTGCATGCCCACTCTGCATACTGATCAGGTCTTTCAGCGTTAGATCTCATTTTATCGTACAGTGTTTAAGGCCCCGCAGTGTGAGCCTGATTCCACTTCTGTCCTCTTCACCGTCCCTGCCTGCATCTAACCACCTTTGAAATTACTTCTCACATCTCTGGCCTTTGCACATGGGAATCCTGATTCTTCACACCTCATACCATTAACATTTTCTGCTCATCTTCCTGGTAGAAACTTCTTCAGCTGTGGATCATGGCATCACTTAACCGACCCAGGGTGGGTTGTGTAACTCATGGGTGGCAATAGAATTATGAGTTCACGAGGACAAAAATGAACTCAGCCTCAAGTGTGGAGTCAATGCAAGAGTTTTTTGACAATGCTCACCCATGTTTCCTCACACAACTTCACTTCACTGTAGCCTTGGCTGTAAACAGACAACATGCATGCTTCACACAGTGAAAACCATCACCCGATCAAACACCATTCACACTGCTACACTTTGGCTCAGATTCTAGACCATGACATGTTATTAGTGGCAGTGTTTTGACTGTACATACAAAGTTTTTTGCTCTTATAGAAATATGATGCTTTAATTACAGAAAACAAAGACTTAATATTTTCCTGTTGTCATTCCTCCGGATATAGGTGTTACATTAGAATATCTTTGGATGGTTTTCAATAAACAAGCACGCCATATCATCAGTATAAGAGTTTTCTTTCATCTGTAACAGACATTAAAGTTGTTTATATAATGAAAAACATTAAAGAATTGTATTTATGGTTTATTATCAACAGATGTTTGGTGTGCTGACTTTAAATACCTGTAGGTTCCAAGTCAAGTCTGAAAAAAAGCCTCAGATGGAAAGGACTTTGCAGGGGAAGATTTTGAAGTTTCTGCATACAAGGGCTAGTTAAAGAACCACCTGGAAGCCTTCTATTAGCTGCCCTTCCTCTGAAACCCTATGAGAATAGTCCTTTCTTCAGTGTTCCATGGAGTCTAAGATGTGGTCCTATTTTTCTCTCCTTCCCCACCTTCCCATCCATATCTGATTAGTGCCCTCTCCAGCCCATATATAAACCTTGGGAATAGGCTACTATGGTCACTCGGATGTTAAATGGCAAAGAACAAACAATACATTGGAGGAAGACAGATAGAAATAAGAGAAACTGAAGTGAAGGGCAGACGAGGTTGCTTGACATTGACTATTATTAGGTTGGAGGTGAGTCAGAGGTATTGCCTGTCAACTTAAAGAGCCAGTGTTAAAACATCAGGGACTGTATAGCTGAAGAGACACATGGGCCCCCAAAGTTCTCACTCCATAAGCATAGGGACCCAAGTTCAAACTTCCAGAACCCAGATCAGAAAGCAGATGTCTTATTGTAGTTTGTTTTCCCAGTCCCAAGGAGAGGGAAATGGGCAGATTCCCAGGGATCAGTGACCAGCCAGACTACCCTTATTGATGAACTTCAGGCCATTGAAAAATTCTACCTCAAAAATGAGGTGCATGGTTCCTGAGGAACTACTCCTGAGGTTGTCCTCTCTCCACATGCTCACACAAATAAGGTGCACAGCACACATGTGCACACCCCACACAAGAATGCATACATGGATATACATATACATACAGGTATATGTATGTATATATACCTGTATGTATATGCTCAAGAAATAATACTTTTTTAAATATTCAGGAATTGTGCCAACTTGTTTCTAAGCCCTTTGTAGTTTGAATCCAGCAACCGTGAGAATATTCGCTCCAGGGAAATTGGTCATGTGTGGTCAACAGGGATTCCCCACTCTTGGATACACAGAGGCTTCCTGGGAGAGAGGATTTAGTTCAGTGGCAAAGCACTTGACTTTCCTAGCAAGCTCAAGTCCAGACATTCATTCAGTCACCAGCACATGTAAGAGAAAAGGAGCAAGGCTAGCAGTGGGAGCTTCCTAAAGGTAATTGGGGTTAACATAAAGCCAGTTAGCCCTTTTTCACGTCCCTCAAGTGTACAACATTGGTGGATCTCACAGATGTGAGATCTCACTTCCGAAGTGTGTGTTTGTATCTCACCCGTTACTACCACCTCTACCTAGGCTCCTATCATCGTTGTCTCTACCCTGCTCCTTGATGGGGCTGCCCAGTAACAGAAACCAATGTTATTGTTAAGTCTTCCACTAGTTCAGCATTTGGGATCTAATCCTATTAGTCTGGAAATGAACAAGATGCTCTATTTGATTGTTGACAAATAGTAACATACAAAGATACCTTATATCAAAAGAGCATTTTTTCCATATGTGTTCCCATATGCCTGTGTGTATGTATATGTGTTCTTGTGTGTGTGTGTCTGTGTGTGCCTGCACGTGCACATGAGTACATGACTGTGGAGAGTGAACTCTGACAGCAAGTTTGGCTCTTGGTTGTTTTCCCCTTTATTTACTGAGGCACTTTCTCTCACAGAGACCATAGTTTCCTGATTTGGCTAGCTCAGCTAGCCAGGTTGCCTAGAGACTCTCCTGCCCCCAAATCCTAAATGGGATTGCTGGTGGCCTGCTCATGCCCTCCCAGATTATATATGGGCTCTGAAGGTCTGAACTCTGGGCCTCACACTGGCACAGAAAAAGCTTTATCAACTGAGCTGTCTTCTTAGACCAAAGGGTCCTTTTGAGATATTGTTACCTACAAAAGAGCTTTTCAGTTGTGGCCATACATAGTGGTGAATCTGTTACTGTAGAATTTACCTTGAGGTGGCTGGCCAGAGCTGGTTACACTTTTACAATCTGTAGCCATACAGATGGTCAGTAATGCTGACCTCATGGCTTGTAGCCTCCTGATCAATTGGATAAATTCTGTGGAAACAGGCACCAAGGGGCCAGTTGCCATAGCCCCCTCCATCTTCCTCTTGACCCCGCCCCCAGCTTGTCTGTGGGAACTGTTCCTTCTGTGTGGTTCAGTGTCCTGCTCCCCACCCAATGAGTGTGCAGCATCATAATTGCGGGGCCAGGTGAGACACAGGAACGGCACGTTGTCCTCTGAGCCCCTACCCTCATTAAGAAAGTAAAATGTTAGTGAGTCTTGCGGGCAGCCTTCCTCCCTCCGGATTGCTGGAGCTCTTCGGCTGTCAGCGCAGCACTCTGGGCCAGGAAAGTTCAGAGAATGACTTCAATAATATGACAGCCTCTTCCATTTAAAACGGAATTCAGCTCTGCTTCCCTCGGAGCCTTCATTGAAATTCCGCGCATGATCCGTTCCTCTAGTCATTTAACAATGTCTCTCATGTTTGCCCTGATTTAAGGAAGAGAAAGAGAGAAAGAAAAGAAAAGAGAGAAAGGAGCCCAGCTTTTATATTTGTGATAACGCGGATCAGGGTAGTGTAATTGCAGGGAGGAGGCCCCCGGGCTGGTAGTAATAGGGACGGCTCCTCTGATGTGTGCTGCCAACAGACAGTGACCTGTGCGTGGTTGTTCTCGGGGGACAGGAAAGAGGCTTTTAAGAATTACTCACTGTGAAGGATGAAAGCTAATGAGGAAAGGAGCAAGTGAGGAGAGAAGCGACTCTTCAGGAAGTCTGGCTCCACTTAGACCTGTCATGGCTCCCTTCAGAGTCATTAGGATGGGGTGGGTCTGTGCAGGAGGGGGCTGAGCCTCGTACATTCCCATGCAAGCTCCTCCTAGGTCAAGGTGCCTCCTTCCTGAGGAATAAAGGCCACTAAATAATAAATATCAAGGGAAAGCAAGGGAATGGATGCAGAGACTACCAATAAGTAAGGTGAACGGGGGCATTTATATCAAAGAAGGAGCCGCTCCTAATGGGCTTCAACAACACAAAAGGAAAAGGCAGTCTCACATACTCTGCTTCCTTCTCTGGAAGGCCAGACATGGGTCTTGAATCACATGTACCAGCAGACTGGCATGGAGCAAAGTGTCTCAGAGAAACACAAAGCTTGGTTTTCTTTTCCCCTGGACTGGCTTGCTAGACTGGGGGAAGGGGTAGGATGGGGGACTGGCCACCTGGAGCGTGTGCTGGAATTGGATAGTGTCATCAAAAACAGTGAAGACAGATACGTCTGGGGAACCTCGGGGCAGCTGACCTCCTCATGCAGGATGTAGGTGAAGATGTCTTCCGGTGAAGTGCCCAAAGGCTGCTCTCGTCTCTGAGGCATAAGGTGCTGGTCCACCTCAGGAGCCCACAGCAATACTGTCATATAAAGCTACATGCTATACTCCTTGTCCACAGTCCCCTGGAACAAAGGCTGTGGCTGCTGAGCTGGGACGGGCTTTGTGTCGTAGGGATGCAGCCTCTGTGGTGAAATGACACAAAGAAGTGCACAGTATCCACACAGTGAGAATAGACAGCAACAGCATATGCTCCAAACACAAAGCTCTTCAAGCTGCCTGGGATGGGGAGGCATTTGTTTTTCCCAGTCCTTCATCTGATGACCTAGGTTGCTTTGCAAATCCCCGTTTCTCCTCTTTCTCCCGCCTATGTTTGCCCTCAAAACCATCTCCACCAGCCAAGTGTTCTTCCTAGAGTTAACCAGTCATCCAGGAGAGTTTAGACTGAGTGGATATCACACAGAATTAAGCTACCTGTGATTGTTTTAACTGTTACCTTGACACAGCCTAAGAAGAGGGCCTCAGCTGAGGAATGCCTAGATTAGTTTGGCCTGTGGGGGAATCTGTGAGAGATCGTCCCGATTCTTAATTGAGGTAGGAAGATCCATCGTAAATATGGGCAATATCCTCTCATGGGCTGTTAAGAATGCAAAACCATAAGCAGCAAGCAAGCAGGCAGCATGGATGCATTCACTTCTCTTTGCTTTGACTATGGGTGTTACATGAGTAGCTGCTGAGTTTCTGCCTCAGTTTCCCCTCAGTGGTGGACAGAACTTGGGTCTATAAACTCCTTTCCTTGAGTTGCTTTTGGTCAGGTTAAGGGTGCAGCAGAATGAAAATGAAGTTTGCCTTGCCTGCTCTTCCAAGATCTTCAGAGTGTGATCCATTTATTTGAATAGCCACCAACCTCATTCTCCAACCCAGTGGTCTACCCACTGCCCCCTCATCTGCGTAGCTATCCTGCAGCACAGTTATTTAGTGCTAAGAGTTGGTTTTCACAAGGAAATCATGTTTCAGCTTTGATTTCCTTTCATACGAAGAGAATCTTGTTCAAAAGCTGTGGGCCATAATTCTTCTCTTCATCTAACCGTTTTAACTATTGAGAAAACAATTAATGTACCAAATGGTCATTGAATACCTGCCACATGAGAGAGATTATGTTAGCTACAAGAGAGGGGGATGCCTGCATAATAAATAGTAATTCCATTGAGAGAGAAAGCACGAGGCTACGGGGTCAGAAGTCACAGCATAAATTCTAGTTGTCTCTCAGAGTAGCTCCGAGTCCTTAATGGTTTATTATATCTTTGCAAGTCATCATTTTCCATAAAAGGTGTTTCGTGATAGTTACTACTTCTCGGGATTCTGCAGCATCATGCCAAAGACTTTGTTCACTCTTGGCCTGAGCCTGGGTGATCAGCACGTACGGCTGACCAATCATGGATGATTTCAGAGCAGGGGAAGACTTGGAAGAGTCCATCAGAGCCAAGAACCAGCAGATGATGGAAACTTACAAAAGGAGGGGCCAGTTCGAGATAAGCAGTTCGTCTGCATGTTCATAACCAGCTCTGCCGTTTTCAGGACTGCTGTGACCCTTCCATACACCTTAGACAAAAGCACAGAGTTTGAATTCAGAAGCAAGCTATTGCAGAGGCAGTTCCTTGGGAATATAGGGATATATGTACTTTGGCTCTGCTGGGATAACAGTATGATATATATGCATGAGTATGTGTTTGTGTGGGCATAGGTGTACGTTTGTGTACATGCATGTCAAGGCCAAAGGTCAACACTGGAAGTCTTTTTCAATTCATGTCCACTCTGTTCATTGAGGCGGGGCCTCTCTATCGAGCTCACTGATACCACTAGTCATGCTAGCCAGCCTGCTCCACGATAGCCTGTCGCTACTTTGACAGAACACAGCCTACCCAGCATTTATGTAGGTTCTGGGGATCAGAACCTTGGTTCTCACACTTGCGTGGCAAACTACTCACTGAGCCATCGCCTCAAGTAGGGAAAATCATTCTATTACACAGACTGTTAACTAATGCTGGAAAAAGACATCTACCACTTTAAGAATACTCCACTGTACACTGTACTGCTTGGGTAGAATAAGAGAGCCAGAACTAACTTTCTGAGAAGTTCATTCTCTTGTCACTCTCCTGACTTCTAGTTTCCACAGTCAACAGCAGCAGGCTTAACCTAAGTCCCCAGATGATGGTTACAGTGGTTCTTTCATTCATTTCCAGAGTGTTCTCTGCAGCAGAGCCTTTAAGTAAGAGTTAAAATATCAGTCGCAACAATGTATCCTGTAGATCATTTTAAACGCCAAGCTTTCATTGTATTGCATCAGGACACACTTTTATCTGATGATTAACCAGTCTCTCAAACTATCCCAGCATTCAGCCTCTCCTCTACTTTGGGTCCTATTCCGTTCTCAGATTTGCAAGGAGCAGACGTGTACACTCTGTAAAGTCTCCACTCAAGAGAGTTGGTTCTCTGGTGGCCAGGAGGCATCCATCCACCCTTAACCTTTTCACTTTCAGAAAAATAAATGGTACACGTGACTTGAAAATTGAATCAGTCTTGACAGAGTATAAAATAATAAAAACAGCTAATGTCTTCATCATTTCCTGAGCAAGCCCATCAGGCAGAAGGGTGTTGCCTTTTTCCTCTGTTTTGTAAGATGTATGACGGCTGACTGATCCTCAATAATTATGGAAGAGCGGCCGTTTCACAGCTACCAACCGACAAACTGGAACACATTTTTCATTTGAGCCGGCAAGATAAGCAGGCTGCCAGGGCTCTGCCATCTCTGCCTCAGACAAAGGCTGTCCCAGGCAGAAGCTGCTGGTTCATTCTTGGGTCAGCACTATGTTATTTTTAGCTCTCTGCATCTGCACGGGAGCTCAGCTTACACTCCCAGCAGCCTCCTGTCTCAGGGACCCCTCCGTAGCCCACCTTCCCTGGCATAATTTAAAGAAATGGGTACCTCCAATTAAACCATTCCAGATGGAAAGTTCTTGCCTAGAGAGCGAATTGAGAAACGAATGGGATTCATGAATATAAATTGAGCCTCCCTTACACTTCAGTCTCCATCTCAAATTGAAGACTACCCCTGCCCCCCATAAATCCTTATTTGCCTTAAGTGTGTTTGCTGTGGGACCCGGGCGCGGAGCTGCTAGCATATTGCTATGCATAACCAAATGCCAGCCCTCACAAATCATCCCAGGATGAGGCCTGGGGAGGGAGAGGTTGCATGCCACTGCACCTGTGCAGTCATGAAGGCTGTGCAGGCGGCTGTGCCCTATGTGGAGATGGAGCAGCCCCACACGCTTTGCCTGTTCTTGAAGATTACCTTTATTTTTCTACAAAGGAATTCCTTCTCCCTCCCTTCCTCCCTCCCTCCCTCCCTCCGTCTACCACACACACCCTCAACATCTTTACACCCCTGTTCTTTCTCTGTTCTTTCCCCTTCCCCTTAGTTTTCCTTAGCGATGGTGCTGGTGGATAAATCTCTTCTCATCCACACCAGTTTATTTATTTTAACACAGTGACTCTGTGGAAGGATGAGGGAGGTTCATCAACAAGCACGTAACTAAGCTTTGGACATTAGACCACTGTCTTCCCCATTCCTCTCGCCTCATCTTCTTCACCACTTCTTTGCTCTTCATGTGTTTGATTTACCTAGAGCAGTGGTTCTCAACCGTCCTAACACTGTGACGCTTTAATACAGTTCCTCGTGTTATGTGACACCCAACCATAAAATTATTTTCATTGCTACTTCATAGCTGCAATTTTCCTACTTTTATGAATCGTACTGTAAATATCTATGTTTTCTAATGGTCTTAGGTAACCCTTGTGAAAGGGTCATTCAACAACCAAAAGGGGTCATGACCCACAGGTTGAGAATCACTCTTCCAGAGGCTACATATAGTCATTAAAAGATCCATTGAGATCCTGAATATTAAAAGATTGCCCTCAGTTTTCAAGCAGAGATAGGCCTCTGTTACAATACTCCCAGTGGCCTGACCTTGACATTGAGTTCACATTGCCTGCTCTCTGTTACAAAACCAAATGGTAAGGGAGAATATAGCTCATAAATGATCCTAACTCTCTCACAACCATATCAAGTTATTTTCTTATGTGTGCAACAATGTTCGCTACAAAGAGCTCAGATGATATGGTAAAATAGTCTCAGATTGTCTTTTCAGGAAATGTGTCTTTTGTGTATGTAGGTTCTCCCCCACCAGTGTGTGTGTGTGTGTGTGTGTGCGTGTGCGCGCGTGATTCTTCAGGTGTTACCGCTTTTCTTTTTAATTTAGGGCCCTTCACTGGCCTGGATCACCTTCAGGCTAGGCCGGAAAGGCAGTGACTCAGGATCTGCCTTTCTCTGCCTCCCTAGCTCTGAGTTTACAAGTGCCTGTCCTCATATGCAGATTTGCTTCTTTTAAACAATAATTCCACGGGTTGAGCTCAGGTCCTCCTGCTTGCAAGGCATCTACCCCCTGCCAGACCTCCCGATGTAACCACAGAAACCACTCTAAAAGAAAACAGACTTAAACACCTCTGCACCCAAGACCTTTTGAGAAGCAGTGTTTAAAACCTTTGTGACAATAAACAGGGTGTGCAGTGGGAATAAAAAGTAAGAGGATGCACAAGGATAAAAGGTGACTTTAGAAACAGGCACTGAGCAGACCTCCATACTGGACCTATCCCAGCTTGTTATCTACTGCCTTCCTTACCAACACTTTGCTCCAAATCGATCTGGAGAAGAGGACCGGGCTTTTAACTCAGTGACTTTCTGCAACCACGTTCCCATGATATTTCTGATAGAAATCAAGAAGTGTATTTATACAGCCAAGTGTTTACTTCCACAAAGGGCTATAATTTTATCTTTCCTCACTATGAAGTCGCAGCATTCACAAGTACGCAATACGTGGCATTTATTAACAATGTATGCGCATTCTGTGCTCTTGTTTCATTTTTAGAATCAGGTTGTACAACTTCTCTCAGTGTCTGTGGTAAGAGTCTCCTCTCTCATCCTCAATTTCTCGGTGTTGTACATTGTATAAGCTCTGGACACACCTTATTTTACAAAAGATGCTGAAGCTGTGTATTTATTTACTACTGTATCAACCTATCTAAATCGTAACTTTCTTCAATGTTTATAGGAACGGTTCTTTATCATTATTTACAATGCATTTTGAACTTCCTGTTTTGAGGACAAGAATGAATAAATCAAATCTGCCCTATCACTTAGAAAAAGAAAGAAAAGAAGGCCAACTAATAAATGAACAAAAACATATAATTTTAAAAAATGCTACATTCTATTCTATCCCATACATGTTCATGGCTGTTTATTGGGTATTTCACTAGAATGTTCTCTTAGGAGTGAATTGTTGAACAGAATAAAGATACTGTACTTTTCTCTGCTGACACATTTTCTCCAGTGGATGTTTCATTGTTCAGCCCAGGGAGTCGTTTTGTTCAAGTAGAACATGACCAAGTAGATTATGTAAAAAGACTGTTTGGCGGGATCTACATACATGAAACTAGCTTGGGAGACTGGGAAGCTAAGAGAAGCAGTCATTTAAACTAAAACATCTGTAATCATCTGAAATTAGTGAGACCGTTGAAGAAGCCAAACAGGAATGCTGTAATTTATGATGTCAAGAGAGGCCTCTGTGTAATGAAGAATTAATCATGGCCACATATGCTCCTTGGACCAGTCTGGGTAACAATAAAAATACCAGGTTTTCATTAGACAATTCTATGTAACAATAAAAATGTCAGGGTTTTTTTTTTTTTTTGTATCCTATGCAGCATTGGAAATGTCAGGGGGTTTCCACTGGACCATTCTTCATAACAATAGAAATATTAGAAGCTTTTTCTTGGACTGTTTTATGTTGCAATGGAAATGTCAGTAGACCTTTTGAAACCATGCTATTGTCCATGCCTTGAGATTCTTTTAGAAAGCTTTTCATTCTCAGGAAACACTTGGATAGCATAATCACCGCATGGAAACTGTGAAGTCCGAGACTCATGAGTGCTCGCACCTGAGCAATGCCACAAGCTCTTTCTGTTCCAGCCTTATACAATCCATTCAGAAGGCTCTTTTTTCTGTCTCTCTTACCTTTGCAGGTTACCAGCCAGTCTTGACTGGTCAGCAGGGCTTCCAAGGCCTGATGGGAGTACAGCAGTCCCCTCATGGCCAGAGTGTGATGAGCAGTCAGCAAGGAACCCCAGTGCAGGGCGTGATGGTCTCCTACCCAACCATGTCTTCTTATCAGGTGCGTGCCTGCAGCTGGAAAAGCCCGACCACAAGCTCCTGCTTTCCAGAGCAAACACTACAGAACATTCCCTGTGGTGGGCAGTTAGTAGGGTCATGGATGCCTGACCCATCCACACATCAGTTGACTTGGATTGAGATATAGAAGGAAGAAAAAGTGTGCAGGTGCCATTCCAAATATCTGGGCTTTTCAATGCTAAACTGAATTTGTTCCCATATAAACTTCCTATTCGTAGAAGGAAATTCTTCATTAGTATTCTACACAGTGAAACCCTTTGGGCGCTCTATTAAAATAATACTTGATAGAAAACCAAATATGGTTTTTTTGTATTCACTCAAGTAAACTTCCTTCTACCACAGTTTCGAGTTATCACAGATGTTTAAGTGGCATCTCGGATGCATCTAAAGCACAAAAATGCCAGCACGAGCCCATTCCCAGAACAGGGCAACCTGAGTCTTCAACACATATGATGTGTGCTTTCAGAATGTCACCTGGAGCCTTCTAGGAGAAGAAATGAGGAGCAAGTAAGGTTTGGTCGTTCAGTTTAGCTGCGCTGGGTGCCCTAGGTTTAAAGAAGCTGACTCACCCCTTCTACCAGGACAAAAGCCCCTCCATCCTAAAGAAGCCACCAAGCTACCTCTCATGAAACCAGAAAGGGGAATGGTTTTGCACACCGAGAGAAAGCTAGAGGGGCATTCAGCTGCTGTCCTGGAGCCAAGAAAAAAGGCAGAGGAGGGAAAAGGTGGAGAAGGGAAGCAGATTCTAAGAGTTCACACATCGCAACATCTGCTGCCTCCGGGGATATGTCCCTGCCATACTTGCAGTGTTTATTTTTTATTTTCAACAGAGATACACTTACCCAAATGGTACCCATCCTCCACATGCAACCTATGGCCTACGGGTTACCTGCATCCCAGGATACCTACGAATGTAGTACAAGGGATTATAAGACATGCCACCATTCATATAGTCAGCCAGATTGAGTGACTTTCTCCAAGGGAAAATACTGATAAATGATAGGCACAGGATATGAAGCTGTTAAGTCCAAGTCAAACACTCGAGTGATATTTATGACACCATACCCTTCCCTGGACACATCAACGCAATCTTTTCACACAGACTTTTGCTTGTGTCTGACACAGGTGCCAATGACCCAAGGTTCTCAAGCAGTGCCCCAGCAGACATACCAACCGTCAATTATGCTGCCCAACCAGGCAGGTCAAGGGTCACTTCCAGCTACCGGAATGCCTGTGTACTGTAACGTCACGCCGCCAACCCCTCAGAACAACCTAAGGTTGATGGGTCCACACTGCCCTTCCAACACGGTTCCTGTCATGTCTGCTAGCTGCAGGACAAACTGTGCAAGCCTGAGTAACGCCAGCTGGCAGGTCAAGTTCTGAGAGCTGGGGCTGCCTGTGGGCCACGTTGTCAGAGGGTAACTCACGGCCTTCAACGGGAGGAGGAGACTCGTGCAACTGGCTGAAGACTTCTGTATTCACTCAACACTCAAACGACTGCTGCTGGTGTTCTGTACAAACTAATCAAAGACTAACACATACATTAGCTGGTTAATGGTGCATATCTCCGTCATGTCTGCTAGGTCTGCCTTTGTAGCTCAGCTAGTGACATGAACTCATCAAGGTAAGATTTTCTCCTACCACTGAATACCACTGTGTAGATTACAATATCCCTGATTCGGATTAGTTTTGTACTTTGTGTTGAGTTTGTGATGCTAAAAGTATTTAAAAATATATATAAACTAAATCACACTGTACCAAAGCTGTAATGGGAAAGAAGAGAGCTAAGGAATGGAAGGAATAATTTATATACACTATAGAGTTTTCTTTTTTAAATGGATATATATGGTATTGTAGTGTTTAATCCAAATAAAAGCTTATTTGACCTTGTGGAGGAAGGTCATGTTTTTACCACCAGTTTGTTTCAGTCTCTCTTTCAACACGTTATTTACTTGTTTATTCGATGTTTTTATTAGCGGATACCAATTATACAGAATGGGCTTCATCATAACATTTTCAGACATGTGTGGAATGTGTTTTGGTCACATTGAACCTCATTGTTTCCTCATGCCTTCCATCTTGTTACCCCTCCCTCTTCTAAATCTGCTCCCCTGAGACCAAGGTACTTTTTGCTTGGTGGTTTGTTTTCGATAAACCAATGAGTTTCATGGGAGCTCCTTACAAAAGCAAGGGTAGGGGGTTATTTACAGGAGTGTACCCAGTGACCCACTTGGGGAAAAGTCTCTCATCTCCCACCAGCCATTAACTGCCTGTAAATCCTTGGGAAGGGGATGTTTCACATGCCTCCCCTCCCATGATAGGATGTTGACAGGCCCCATTTTGTGCAGGTAATCATAGCGTCTGTGACCTCAGCTGTGCCACACTGTGTCATGCCTGGAAGCTGGTGCTCAGGACACTCCTCCTTTTCCTGCAGCTCTTGGGTTCTTCCATCCCATCCTCTGCGGTATCCCCTGTGCTCTGACGGGGATGGCAGAGAAGTTTCACTTAGGACTGAACATTTCATATCAGCTTGTGTTTGATTGGTGTCAGTCTTATCCTTTTGGGCATCAACTTATGAACGCTGCATGGAAAAGTGGGTCTGAGGTGTTTGGGGTTGAATGGTATCTCTCCAAGAAATGCTATAAGCAGACACTTTACCAACAATAGCCCCTCATCTCGATGCTATTATAAGAGTCCTGAACATAAGATGATATCCATGTTGTTACTTTAATTATAGGAATATTGGAGGTGTATAGCTATACTGTACCTACTAAGATTCTAAATGTTGTTAGTAAGCATGCACACCCTGCACCTAGTCTTCTTCTGTCTTTATTGGACTTCAACCATGTACCTGATGATAAATTTGTCTATAGTAATACAGAAGAGCTACAGTCGGATTCCTCCGGTGATTCTAGACTGTGAATTTCAAACTACCACTGGTTTTGACAGCAAGTCAACAACTCAAAGGTGCTGACATTTGTCCTAGTGACTGACAAAGAATGTATATGGCAATGATCAAATCACAAAGGCTAGAACATCTGTACACAGATATAAGATGGCTCTCCAATCCCTCCATGTATAATTCCCTATGGGGCTCATAGTTAGGACAACATTTCAAAAATAATAACTGAACTCCAGACCCTGAGGACTGGCCCTTGAGAAAATGTTTATTTGAGGCAATAAAACCTTTTAGCTTTCATCTTAATACCACTGCACACTAATTGCTTCATGGCTTATATTTCCTGCTGGAAATTTGTTATGGGAATGGTATCAGGGAAATTCTCATTGGTTTTCATTTGATCACATTTTCTACATGGAGATTTTCCATTTTCATGTTGTTTAGCTGTCAGTAGAGTTAAGCACTTAAACACTCTGCTTAGTGGATTATCATCTCTCTGTGTCTATCGTTTTTCTTTTCCCTTTCAAATGGAGCTTTTGTGCTATTCCAATTAAGTTCACTCCTTGTGAAGTCTGTTCCATTTTTCCATATCTGGGTCTACTTATTTTTTCATCAAATTAATCCCTGACCATGAAAAGTGTTATATATGAAAAAAGAGATTCATATATATATATGAATCTCTTTTTTTTTAACTGAGCCATTGAACCAATAACTACACTGAGGACAGACTATTTTTTCCAGCTAAACTCTTTCCCTAATGGAAGAAGGGTCTTGATCAATATGGATTCACTTTTTAATTACATTTATTTATCTTATTTAGTCGTGTGCATGTGTGTGTGTGTGCACACGCGCGCGTGCTCACACATTCTCTGGTGCACAGGTGAAAGTCATAGTACAGCTTCTTGCAGGAGCCACTTCCTCCTTCTGCCATTGGGGTTCCAGGGATGGAGCTGAGCTCTCCCATTGATGGCAGGCACCTTTACCCACCGAACCATCTCACCAGCCCAGATTCGCTTTTCAAATACATTCTCTATTCAGCCTTCATGTTGATTCTAAATCAAATACCAATTCTGAATTGGAATGCTTGCCTTTATTCCATAAAACTTTGGGAAATTTGGGTCTTCGTTTTATGATTTCTAGAATTGCTGAGCCTCTTGCTTCTGTGGATTTAAACCTTATACATGCTAATGGTAAAGACAGGTTTTATATTTATATATGATTTTTCCAATGTTGTTTAATGCCAAACATTCTTTCCACCTTCCTTCACTAATTTTTCTTTTTTTGAGACAAGTCTTACCATGCAGCTATAGCTGTCCTTGAACTCACTATGCAGACCAACTTGACTCAAACTAAAAGAGATCTACCTGCCTCTGCCTCTGCCCCTGCCTTTCTTGCTGGATTAAACACAGTATACCTCCATGCCTTGCCTTTAGTATTTTCTTGCATTAGGATATTTAAATTGGCTATGTAAAATGATGGTTTCTTAAGTGAAGCGTATTCAGAATTTAATTTATTGTCAAGAGAACATTCAAAGTGTTTTCAGCTCATTTAATAATTTTATCTTCATCATATTTAAATTATAGATGATTTGGCTTATAAGCTTAGGTGAAGATATTAATATACAGATACTTAGAAAAATAAACACATGGGTAAATAATTAAAGTCATCTCTAATGATCTCCTACACCTCTGTGTAAATATAAAGGAGAACACTGATGACTTATACAAACTTTTATTACATGGTTGATTACCTCCTAGTTATTCAGGACCATTTAAAACAGGAGTACAAATGCACTGAGGTGCTTGCCTTACTCTTGTGGATTTTGTCTTGACAGTGCTCTGATAGTAAATCTTCCGACTCACAGATCATGGTGCTGCTGTTTTAACACACTTCTGTGGGATATGAGGAGAGGCAGAGATGTGCCAGCATTAGAGAAATAAGATTATGTAACTGTGACTATAGTTTGAAGACTGAAATAGAGCTGTAAATCACCATTAGCAATGTGAGCTCTTTGTGGAAAACACATTTTTAAAAGAACTACTTAGAAAATCAAATACAGTGAGGGGGAAGCAACAGAGATGGAGTTCTGAGCTTTCATAGAGGGCGTATTGAGAATCTGATTCCGCTTTTGACAGCAGTAAAGTTGTGACTGAAACGTGGGCGCTCCATACTCTTCCTCCTTCTGTAGCACACACAGGTCCACGAGGTGCCCATGGCTGCATCTCCACCATGCACCTGTTCCCTGGGGTTTAGATCACAGGTGCCTTGATCACTTGCAAACCAAAGTTGATACTGAAGATGCCTCACCTTCAAAGTAAAACTGAAATAGATCTTTGGGGATTCTAAAAATATAGTAGGCATGATATTTTAAATAAATGGAAAATAAGTGTCTTATTACTGAAAATATTTTTCTTGGAACAGTTTTTTGTTGTTGTTGTTGTTTAAATCTGTGTACATGTGATGTTTGAGGTAGGGGCATGCATACATGCTCCCAGTTTAACATGCTAGGCATGCTGGCTCTCACCAAGCACTGGAGGAGGCACAGGCAAGCAGATCCCTGAGTTAAAGCCCATAAAATAATAAAGCATGCACATGCACACCATGGCATATGTGTGGGCATCAGAGGGCAACTCCAGGAGTCAAGCCTCACCCTACATATCGAGCCTGGGTCTCCAGCTCCTTGCTGACAGTGACAGGCTAGCTTTATCTGGGAGCTCCCGGGGACTCTCCAGTGCCTACATCTACCCTTGCCATCTAATTGTGAAAGTGTTATAATTACAAACATGCAGTACCACATGGAGCTTTATGTGGGCCTTGGGGATAAAACTCGGGTCCTCATACTTGTGCAGCAAGCAATGCAACCACTGAGCATCTCCTTGAACCCAGAACATTTTCTGCTCCATGCTACTTACAACTGCCATGTGAAATAGGTGGTTTCTAGGGCAACTATAGAGAGGAAAGGGTGATAAAGATGAACATTGTTTTCATATGGTTAAAAGCTATATCATTTCTGGAAACCTTTAACATATTAACTAATAAATTTCCAAAAGGCAGCCATAATTTTCATAGTTTTGCCAAAAAGTCACCTTCAGTCACAGACTATATCAAAAGATTAATTTTAGCTGGTCAGTAGTGGCATACGCCCTTAATCCCAGCATATGGGAGGCAGAGGCAGGCAGATCTCTGTGAGTTTGAGGCCAGCCTGGTCTACAAGTTAGGCTCCAAAGCTACAGAAAAACCCTGTCTCGAAATATCCAAAAAAGAAAAATGAAAAGAAAAAATTATGAGGAGCTAGTTACCGAGGGAGCTGGTGAGATGGCTCAGCAGATAAGCACACCTGCTGCTGCTCTTCCAAAGGCGCTGATTTTGGTTTCAGCATCACCTGACAGCATACAACCATCAGAAACTCTGGTCCTAGGGAATCCGATGCCTGCTTTGAACTCCTTGAGTACAAAGCATGCATATAATATGCAGACATTCATGTGGATTAAAAACAACACATATTCTTAAACAGGTGTGTGTGTGTGTGTACATGGGTGTGTGTTATAAGCCAGCATGGTGGCTCACATCCAGCACCAAAGAAGACAGAAGCAAGCAGCTCTCTGACTTCAAGCCCAACCTAATCTACAAAGTGAGACCTTGTCGTGTGTGTGTGTGTGTGTGTATAGATACAGATAAAGATATAGATAGGCAATTTATATTTGCATACATTCATATCATACATTTATGAAAATCCTAAAATAGTAGCCTATTTAGAACTCAGTGGCGACCATGTTCCATCTCTAAATGCAATGCCACAGCCCCACTCCTGACAGCTTTTGGCATTGCCACGTTTGCACCGCAGCATGGTGCATGAATCTGGAAGGAATTGTTGTAACATCATACTTCTTGTTTGTCACCTTAAAATTCTTGATGATGAAGGACTGCCCATTTCTGTCTATGGTCTGTAGTCACATAGGTAAAAAGTGTGAGAGTATTGTTGTCCCTAGTGGTTCCTCACACACATGTGATCAAATGCAATGACAGTGGTTTAGGGTATAATTTATTCACCATGTTCTTACTGCAGCCTCACTGCCCTGGTTAGTTTTTGTCAATTATCTGGAAAGAGAAACCTTAAATTGAAGATATGTGTCTATCAGCTGGACCCATGGGCCAGTTATCAATGGAGAATATTTTTGATTAATGATTGATGTGAGAGGACTCAGCTCACTCTGGCTAGTGAAAGCACTGGGCAGATAATCTTGGCTGCTATGTTAAGCAAGCCATGAGGAGCAATCCAGTAAGCAGTGTTTCTCCATGGTTTCCCTTTCGGTTCTTGCCTCCAGGTTCCAGCTGGAGTTCTTTGCCCTCACTTCCCTCAAAGATGGACTATGATATCCAGGTGTAAGCAAAACAACAGCAACAAAACCAAACCCCACCAAAAATCAAAAACAAAACAAAAAATAAAGCAAGCAAGCAAGCAAACGAAACAAAACAAAACAAAAAGAGAAAAAAGAAAAACACCACCACCAACAACAACAACAAAACACCTTTCCAGGTTGCAGACTGCAGGTTGCTCTCGGTCATGGTGTTTTTCAGAGCAACAGAAATCAAACTAGAACAATAATCTGTAAGTTCAAGACCTTGAGCCACTGCTCGTGAAGCCCTCACCTTCAGGAAGCGTGTAAATGTTTGAAACAAATTGTGCCAGTGTTTCAGTAAATAAAAATGCATTCACTCAGGGGCTCACCTGAAGAATAACATAAAAATAACAATTTGAAGAAGGGAGCAAGTCATTTAGTTGTGGTTCTATGAGCGTGCACCATGTTGGATACATGGAGTTTGGGGTTGCAGGGATGAGTGTGGATGTGTCATAACCTCAACTAAGTGAAAGGCCTATAGAGAAAAGAAAAAAAAAGGGAAATCACAAAATATACATTATAGTGTTTGGAATGGGAGGTTACTGGGTAGAATCTATAGAAGGAAATGCACAGTGGTTCTGGCTGGCCTGACCCAGAGCAGTCTGCAGAATAAAGAGGTCACAGACACCCCAGGAAGAATTCCCTCCCAGTGTTAAGCAATATGATAGCAGCCATGGCTCATAAAAGAATATATGCCTCCAAAAGTAAGATGTGGTACATTTGAAAGAGGTCTTCACTCAGAGACCATAGACGAACACAAACAGCTAAGGTCTTCTGTTTGTGCCACAGCTACCACTGGTACCATGGAACAAACCAGAATTTATTTCATCTCCAGGCTTGAAAAACTCAACAGTTTCATTGTGGGTACAGCAAGGCTTTAGAGCCTTCTGAATCAGAACATAAAAATGCCCTACTATGGCTTGACTTTTCCTAGAGAGACACAAAGACATGTCTATTCACTGACAGAGCACAGAGCCCTGACAGACCAAAAAAAGGGTTCCATCCAAGTCCAGCTTAATGACCCACTGAGGTCATTGCTGTGACTTATAGGAGGAGCGTGGGTGATGCAAAGGCATGAGCCCTGTCCCCATCCATGGGAATGTTGATAGGGCTCATCTCCCGAGGTTGCCATGCTGTGATTCCAGATGGGAAAGATCACATCTGACCCGGAGGGAATAGCAACAGAAGATCTACCTTAGTCTGCGTGTCAGAGAACAGAGAGCATAAGCTGTCAGCGACTGAAAGCAGCCTGAGCTAGATAGACCTGGAGACATTGTGGGAGGGCTGCTGCCTCCAGCACAATGTGATTATTACTGATGCATGGTGAAATCCAATAGCCACTTCCCGTCACCCTGCATTGGAAAGTGATGAGAACATTTACCCATCATGGCTCAGGATTTTGCCTCTTTACTCCTATGGCTACAGCTTCTTCCACAGAAGATCAGGGCTCTTTGCTTCATTCCACCTGCCCCTCCCCCACCCCCTCATAACATCTCTCTCAACTGGGAGGGGCTGCTTTGCTAGAGATCTGGCATTCTTTTCCAATAGTTTTCATTATTCATGTTTGTTTCAAACTTAGATCTCCACCAACTTCCAGCAGGGTCTCAAACCTTAACTAATTTCTGTAGAAAGATTTGCCCCTATTCTTGTATCATCAATGACAAAAATTTAGCCCTAGGAGCAGATGCCCCATTGCTTGTTTCCCCCTCCCCACGGGGGTGGGACAGCTGATGGTCACCTCCTATAGAGGAAGATCCCTCCTCCTGGTCATCTTCATCAGTCTCCTGGGCTGTGTAAGGCCCCCTCTGAGACAATGTGTCAATAGCCCCAAGGACAGCGGCATGGAGAATGCCCTGATGTTTACATGTGCTACTTGATTTGTTTGCTTAGACTTTATTGAATTTTACTCTTTACGATGAAAAGGGTCAGGCTTGGAACAGAAGGGACCTGTCAATCAGAATGGGGATTTTATATGCAGCTGCTGTAGAACCCAGGAACAAGATTCGTAGGGTGCTCACAGAATGCAGATGGATTGTGCACGGGCCTAGGCTGCTTGGGCTGAGAACAGAACCACATTTGTTGGAGCAGGCTGCTTGTTTGTTGGAGGGAGACGCTTGTTCGTCCCTACCACCCAGAACTGAAATAACCACACATATACTGCATTAATTAAATCATTGCTTGGCCCATTAGCTCTAGCTTCTTATTGGCTAACACTTATGTCTTAATTTAACCCATTTCTAGTAATGTGTGTATCAACATGAGGTCGTGGCCTACCAGCAAAGTTTCAGCACATCTGTCTCTGGCAGCAGCTCCATGGCTTCTGCCTGACCCCGCCTTCCTTCTTCCATGCTATAGGCCAGGCCAGTTTCTTTATTCATTAACCAATAAAAGCAACACATAGACAGAAGGACCTCCCACACCACACATTTTATTTCTTTGCTTATTAATTGATTAGCTAATTTTTTATTCATTCATTCCCTTATTCATTCTCTTAATTAATTGTTTTATTTATTTATGTACTTGCAGTAGTAAGAACCACAAACCCAGGGCCTTGTACACAATAGGCAAGCCCTGTGCTTCTGAGCTGCACCTCCAACCAAGAAATACAATTTTTGTATTTCTTCTCAAGGCCCCATCCTTAAGGGTGTGTGTAGGGATGGGATAGCATTAGACACTAAGAACATGGAGAACATGGGGAGGGAGAAAATGAGAGCCAGATTCACAAAGGTCCTAAAATTAGGAATAAAGTAGCAAGGGACTAAGGCAATGGCTCACGAGCTGGACATTTGCTGTAGAAGAATGAAGACCTGAGTTCTCATCCCCAACTACTATGTCAAAGTCAGGCATGACAGCATGTGTGTGTCTGTAACCACAATGCCATGAGGCAGAGACAAGCAGATGCTGGGAATTGCTAACCGGCTGGCCTATCCTAAGAGGTGAGCTACAGGTTCAGTGAGAATCCCTGTCCAAAAACAAAAGACAAAGAAGCAATTGAGGAAAATATCAGTGTTAATCTCTGGTGTCCACATGACCTTCACAGGCAAATGCACCTTTCCATGTGCTAAACAAGTTCATATACACTGTACACACACTCACACACAGAGACACACACTCACACACACCACTCACACACACACACCACACACACAAACTCACACACACATCCACACTCACACAGATGCACATACTCACATGCACAAACAAATGAATGAAGAAGGCAGTTTGCTATTAAGTTCAGAACCATGTTTCTACTTCTAGCATGCCATAAAAAAGGTCAAAAAAAAGTGGCAGATCTATGTGCATGTGAGTGAAACGCCAACATAGAGACACGCAACTTAATCTGTGCCCCAGAAGAATCTGAATGTGGTAAAAACTTCAAAGTCCTCAAGCCCTGATTGACATGGTGTTCCTCAAAGATTCGCCCTCCACTTCAGCTTCTTGGCTTCCCTTTACAGCTGGTCCTCCTACACCTTGGGAAAGCAAAGTAGTAGGAGGTCTGTGTCTGGAGTTACATCTCCCTCTTCACACATCGAAGGCCATGAATGGCGGCTAACTCAGGCTCAGGGTTCCTTGACGGTATTGAGTGTGCTTGTCTTTCTGTCCCAGCATGCTCAAAAACAGGCTGTGTACATGGGGTACTCTCGGCTCCCTGCAACAGTCTACAACTTGCTTTCAAAAGTGGGTGAACACTCAGAAGCAAGGAAATCATCTGCCTCTCTCACAGGCAGCGCGATCCCCTGTTGTTAGAACATGTTGTCCATTTTTTATCTAGAAATATGAGGCCACACTTTCAAATGAGAAGTGGGAGCCAATTTCACCCTCTCCAAAAGGGATAGGAATTACTAGAGGTGCTTAATAGTACTGTAATAGAGAGCAATGGTCTGAGACTGAAAAGAGAGGCCGTTCAAATTGGACATTAAGGAAATTCCACTTGAAGCAAGGGCAATTATACACTGAAATAATTTCCTAAGGGAGACACAGTGAGATGCTTTTAAAACAGTTGTTTAAGTGGGAATAGATGAAAACCCCGGCAGCTGAGCCTGCCAGAAGATCGTTTTATGATTGATTGCCTTAGTGGCCTGGATGTCATCTGCCCTGGAGATTTACCTCACTTGGACACCATCATTCTGTCCCTGATGTAATAATCACAGGGATTGGTCACATCAGGGAGCGCTCTGCCGGGCTCTGGAAGACTCAGAAGTCTGTGATCCTGTCTTTTTGATGCAAAATCTAAAGCTTTAAGATGATATGGGAAAAGGCAAAAGCCAGGAGGGAGCCTACATTTGCAACAAAGCTGTGTTGAGACAGTATTGTAGAATGTTTTCTCATGACTATGTACATATGAACACAAATGTGTACCATGAGCATCCACACTGTCTTGTATAGTATCACTTTGCCTGACTACGATGTCTATGTGCGATCTCATTTAAAAGCTCTCATAGACAGTAACTGATGGCTGTGTTTTAGTCACTATCGATCATTCCATGTTACTTGGAAGAGAATAATAATACTTATTACTCTTCCTTCATACTCCATATGTTGCATCCTTTCCCCAATAGGAGAAATCCTAAGTGTCCTAGATCCTTATGTGTGCTGTGCTAGTTAGTTTTCATTCTTTGGCTTGTTTTTTGTTTGTTTTCTTATTTTGGCAACTGGAGACATTCTATAGTCATTTAGGGAAAGGGAACACCAATTGAGAAAACTCCCCATCAGCTGTATCTGTTGGCAAGACTGTTGACATTTTCTTGACTGATGTGGGAGGGCCCAGTGCACTGTGGGTGATGCCTCCTGAGCAAGTGGTCCTGGGTTGCCTAAGATAAGGCTTAGCAACATACAAGGAGCAAGCAGATAAGCAGCTCCCCTGCACAGTTTCTGTCTGTTTCAGTTCCCACCTCATACGCATATTATAAAAATAAATCTTCAGAGAAACGAACATTAAAGGTAATCATAGAATAAAAACTAAACTAAATTAAAAATTTCCTGTTGAGGAATGCTACAGTAATTGTTAAGAGCAAATACTAACACCAGGCTTCCCAGCAGCCAAAGCAAAAAGGGAAAAGCGATGAGCCACATGGAGCTTATGCACAGGAGAGTGAAGGGTGCTGCTTCCTCGGGAAGAAAAGTGAAATCTTCCTGGTAGTTTAGTGTGAGAACCATTATCTATTAAGATTCACAAGAAGAGCCGGGCGCTGGTGGCGCACGCCTTTAATCCCAGCACTCGGGAGGCAGAGACAGGTGGATCTCTGTGAGTTCGAGGCCAGCCTGTTCTACAAGAGCTAGTTCCAGGACAGGAACCAAAAAGCTATGGAGAAACCCTGTCTTGAAAAATCAAAAAAAAAAAAAAAAAAAAAAAAGATTCACAAGAAGAAAGGAATCACAGAGCTATTTCATCTCAGAGTCAGAGGATGAAGGACAGCCACAAGGCAAGCGTTAAACCACAACTGATTATCCTGCTCATATAGTGTGCTGAAATGAACAGAAAACACAGAAACTCGATCCTGGAATAGAGAAAGCACTCCTGGAAACCATGACAAAGTTAAGTTGTGAGATGTGGAAGTGTATCGTAGTTAATGTGGACATTGAGGTACCTGGTTTCAAATCAGCAATCAACAGAACACCAGGAATAAACAGGAGTTAAAAAACATCGTAGCCATGAAAGTCAACTCTTTCTCCATGGTCGCAGTCCAGAGATATATGTCCTGGGCAGGAGGTTCTACTCCCTGCAGGCAGCATGGACAGAGACAGGCTCTTTCCTCCTTTCCTGTGGCCTGAATCAAAACGTGCAGATCAATATGAAACATGCGCTTGACAGTCTTGTACGTAGAAGTGCACTGTAGAGCAAGTATTGTGACCAATTTGTTGGTTGGTCTGGTTTTAATAAACACTACACAGATGTACTAGAGTTGTACAAATCTCTGGGCTCATGCAGTGGTTTTGGGTCTAAGAACCAGCTTCATGTCTGGGAACTGAGCACAAGCATTTAGCCCCGTGCTGAATTGAGTGCCTTCAGCTCCACTCTTGCTACTTCTAATGGCAGACAAGTTGGTCTATCCATTGACCTCCAAGAGACATCATATCCTAGTGAGCATTTTCAAGTCTCACATCAGACAATGTCCTGGGCCTCCCCCACATACCTGTCACAGCATCACCTACTGCCTTAAACTTCCGGTAGCTAAGAACCATCACTTAGCCCCAACATCCTGGAGTACCATCATTCTTAAGGCCGCTAATGGATACACCTAGTTCTCTACAACTCGAGCCATCCCCAGCCACCACTGGTCTATTGATAGTGACATCTTCTCAGTATCCAAACCCCAGTGTTCTTCATTAGCCACTGATATATCTCACCCCAGGATCCAACCATGAACGATTGCTCTTGCAGGTCGTCGGTGACACACCCATGTGCCCTTACCTGCTCCCTCCTCCATCAAATCCGGCTCCCAGTAAAGTGAGCTTCCTCCTTCCTCATGCCAATCCTCATGTTAGCTGAGTCCTTCCATCCTGCTAAGGACCAGTCACATGAATACACTTCACAGCTTGAAAGTCCGGGAGAGGCGTGCCTGGGTAGAGAGCTACTTGGACACAACAACTCTACAATATGTAAAGGGAAACACCAGATTTTAGTGGAGAGTGGATGGTTTCTGCCTCTTAAGATAAACTGGGACTAAATGAACAGATTAATATCATGTCTTAATTATGATGGAATTGGTGGGAAAAGAAAAGGTAACAATACTAGAACATAAATGAAAAGTCAAGTATCGTCATAGACACAGAATATTCAAATTTTAAATATCAGATCCTGGTAAGGGATGTTTCATTGCAGCAGCTGAGCCATTCTCCATAGCTGAAGCTGTAACTTGGACATACTGTCAAAAGACTCCAAAGGTGTATCCCCACATTCATAAGGGATTGTTATCAGCAAAGAAAATGAATTTTTAGAAACAGGATGAGGAAATGATTCTATTAAATATAAGAGACACTTTCTAAGATGGCATGGTAGAGATAGCATGTAGCTTATTGGTAGAACATTAGCCTAGTATGTGTAAAGCCCTGGTTTGATCCTTAGACGTGCATGCACATGTATGCACCCTCCCAAACACACATACACACATGCACACGCAAACACAAGCTTCACAGTATCCACATATTAACAAAGTAGTATACCCAGACAAATAAACTATAGTATATATAAATAGATATATATGAAAATGTTTCAGTACAAACTGTAGAGATAAAACCATTTACTAAAAGGAATGAACCACTATTGAAAAATTACCTATGAAAAATAAAAGTTAGACCTCTATCTCACAAAGTAGCTGGAAACAACATTAAGGTGAAGTAAATCCTAAATGAGAAAAGCAAAGCCATAAAGTCTCAGGAGAGCAATAAAATGGTATCCTCATGACCCCAGGGTATATATTGAATTTTCTAGAGAAAACACAGGAGAAGAGAAAAACAAAAATTTAATAAATTTTGATCACATGAAGTTTAAGGTTTTTTTTTGTTTTTGTTTTTGTTTTTGTTTTATAAAAACCACCCTGGCAAGATATAAAGAGAAGAAGGGTATATGGCACACACACACACACACACACATATGCATATATGTAGTGTATCTACTAACTTATGTAAAGGATATTGGCAAATCAGCAAAAGAGCCTTCTTGCTGTCATGAGCTTGTGGAGTATTCAACCCATGTTCTGAGAGTATGCAGGGGAGAGGGGAGAAGGGGTAGCTCTTCGTTAAAAGTCACTCCTGAAAAGAGCAGCTCACTCTTGTGACAGCCTGAGCCCCTAGGGCTGTGTCCTTATAAACTGTCACCTCTAAGGGCCTCCAACACTCTGCGAGGTTGCATAGATAATATTTCAGCATGACTTGTAAAAGACTCTCAAACCATAGCAATGATGGGTGTCACCGATGTCTAGGAAAAGAACAAATTTTCAATGACAGATCTCTACATTAGCCACAAATAATTTGGGCAGCATGAGCCTTGGGTGGGGACAGGATTAATGGGGGTGTAAAGTAGAGCTACCACTGGAAAAGAAGGCAATAATATATGAAGTTGAAAATAAGCACGCCCCAAGATGTGCCAACCCCACCTATAAGAAAGTTTCTTGATTGGATTTGCAAGATAGAGCAACAGTATTTTTGCAAAAATGTTTAATGGGTTAATGAGCCAACCCAAATGCCAGCTCCTAGGAAAATGGGTAAATTACTATGGTCACACAATGAAATATAATACGACAGTAATGATTTTAAAAGCTGCGATTGCAACTAGCACAGAAAACTATCAAAAAGCCTAAGTCTGTGCTGAAAATACGCAACTAGAAGATGAATATTTAAAATGTGATACTTGTATAAATTTGAAAACATTCAGAGTAACTCTACAAATGGCTCATAAATATTGAAACATAGCACATATTTTTAAAATATGCACTAAAATATTCATGGAGAGAATAAGTATTGAATACCAGGCCAGTGATTAATCCTGAGGAGATAATAATGAAAAATAGAGAGAGCTTTTTAACAAACAGAAGAGATAAGCAAATATGAAAGTTAAAAAAAAAAAACATGAAGTAAATGTGAAAGCAATAATTTTACCAAGTCCAGATGGCTGACTTCTTTTCTAAACAGTTCTTCCCAATCCTAGGTGACTCAGTCCTCCCTCCCTCCCTCCCTCCTTCCCTCCCTCCTTTCTGTCCTTCCTTCTTCTCTCCTTCTTCCCTCCTCCTCTCCTCTCCCTTCCTTTTCCTTTTTTTTCTTTTTCTTTTTTTTTGTTTTTTGACAAGGTTTCTCTGTAGCTTTGGTGCCTGTCCTGGAACTAGCTCTTGTAGACCAGGCTGGCCTCAAACTCTCAGAGATCCTCCTGCCTCTGCCTCCCAAGTGCTGGGATTAAAGGTGTGCACCACCACCACCACCACTGTGCTTCCTCTCTTCTCTTAAATGCAGGGTCTTCCTCTGGAGCCCAGGCTACCCTTGATCTCATGGACTTCAACCTCTGGAGTGCTTCCCCAATAACTTCCCAACTTCATGGACTGCTCAACTTTGGTCCATAGCATTTCAGGAGATGCATGTCACGCTAACAGCATGAGTTGTCCATGAAGACAGCTCCTGAGAAAGCCCGTACCTATTCCAGGAAGGAGAACACACCTAATTACTCCAGAGAGGGCAGGGGTGAGGGAAATACAAGAGGAAGAGTCCAGACTCTAGAGGCAACCATTTGCTTCTGTGTCCTAAGTCCACTCTCTGCTCTACAGGGTCCCCTGTAATTGGCTTCTCCTCTACTAGAAATAAAGTTTGATTATTCACTGGAACTGGTCTGAATTCTCCTTCTGGACTATGAGAACAAAGACACCTGCTGGTTGGGACCTGAGGAAATTCTGCAAGAGGCAACTCCTCTTGATTACCTCATGTGCAATATTTTAACATACACACAGCAGACAGGTTCTTTTTCCTTGACCCCCCTCCCCCCCCAGTCTGGTGAACTGCTCTGAGAAATGTCCTATGTTTCTTCTTGTCAGCAGGATAGTTGATTAAATAGAAGGTGAGGGGCTCTGATGATTTACCCACAAGTACTGCTAACTTACTTCATTTCATATTATTTTATCTTGGCCTATTTTAGAAGAAATGTTGCTTCTGATAGCAGCTACTTCTTTTGGTATTTGAATGTTTTAGCAAAACAGGTTGTTTTTTAAAAGAAAACTATGTGTGTGTGCTTCTGTGTGTGTTCCTATGTGTATGAGGGCATGCGTGTGTTTGTGTGTGTGTGTGTACGCTGTGATGTTTCTTTTCACTCTAGGATGCAGCTTATCTGTTAAGATGGATGGGACTTCTCAGAACCTTCTCTTTGTTTGTGTACCATTAGAATTTTCAACTGGCTTAGTACAATTCAGTGAGCATATCGACTTTAGTGTATTGTTGCTGTAAATAGTATTTTAAACATTTACTAGTACAAGCCTCACAACCTAGATGAAACAGATCATAGGAAACAACAAAAGCTCAAATCCAATGAGCCATAGGGAGGACTTTTTGAAAATTTAATATATAGCTTGAAGCATTTGTTTATTTGCTTGACTTTTTAAAAAGAGAAAAAAATATATATCCTCTTGCTATGTAAACGGCCAGTCTGCCCTGTAAGTACAAAATGTACTTTGTCTGCTTCTCTGGTGTCTGGATTACTTTCCTTGCTGACTCCAGATGTCCTCTGCTGAAGCTGACTGGACATTTCTGCACCATTTTCACAATTCCAAAGAAGTTAATCAAGTTTGGAGCCCAACTCTCTTTATCTCAGAAAGATGTTGGTCTTGAGCACGGTGCAACTCTCCTTCCTACATCGTGTACTTTCCCGAGTCCTCAGAAATAGTTAAACTGAATATTCTCATTCCTCAAAAGATAGTGGAGAAGGGCTCATTTTTAGCCGCATCGCTCAAGGACAGGTTTGGAAGGCTCCTAGTGCGAGTCGGACTGGAGTGCCGATGTCCTGGGCTCCCTCGATATTCATTCATTTCAAAATGAATTTCTCCCGCCAGTCTCTTAGAGAGAAAAAAAACGAAATTAATAGCCTCACATTTTTAGTTGAAAATGACAGGTTAAAATTTAAAAATTGTAAAAGATGCAAGAAAAAAAACAATTAAGAAAAAAGCCAATCCAAAGATAATTAATATGCAGGTGTCAATAGGTAAGTTAATAATGGCCACAATAAACAACCTAGGCCACTCTACCCTCTCCTGCCCCTGCACATCCCTCAAAGGCTGTCCTCTGAGTTACTGCCTCATGCAGATTGTTTAAGGGGTTGGAAAGGTAAAGACTGTTTCCTGAAGTCTGTATCCTGTAACTAAAATCAAACGGATGTCAAGAATTGAAAAGAAATACAACAACTGCACTTGAGAGCTATTGAATGGGAAATAGATATTTGGGGAAAGATGGGAGAGGGAGAAGATGGGGAAAGAGAACTGAAGAGGTAGACAAGAGTGAGAGCAGGCAGGCAAAAAACAAAAGTGCCCTTCTTCTATGTCCTTTTTATGGGCTGCCTCCAGATATGACCCAGATTTAGCCTAGGTCTTCCTGCCTCAAAAGATCTATGGTGGCTTGAATGGGAATTATGCCCCACTCCACACACACACACACACACACACACACACACACACACCCTGTAGTCTCATGCATTTGAACACTTAGTCCCCAGTGGATGAAATGTTTGGATTGATTATGAGGTATGGCCGTGTTGGAAGAGGTGTGTTGCTGGTGGTGAGCTTCAGGGTTTCAAAAGCCTATTCAAGGTTCAGTCTCTCTGCCTGCTACCTGACAATCAGGATGGAAAGCTCCAGGGCCATGTTTGTCTGCTTCCTGCCATGATGATCACTGACTAGCCCTCTAAAGTCCACAGTTATCTTTTATAAGAGTTGCCTTGGTCGTGGTGTCCCTTAAGTCACTAAGACATAATTCAATCAACAATATCTCACACAAAAGTGCCTTATTGCTTGGGTTCTGGTTGATTCTATATGTAGTTCAGTTGACAACCAAAATTAGCCAGGACTCTGACCGTTTCATCTTCTTGGTGGCTGGAGTAGATGCTGTTAATAACCAGAGGATCTTTTTTCTATTCTGTAGAGCCCTGCTTCACTGAATCCCCCAGACACCTGAGCATTGTTTCTCAGCCAACAGAACCCCTTCTTAAGAAAGAGGTTCCATATGATTGCAAAAGAATTTACTATTTACTACTACTATGCTTATTACAAAGCCATTATCTCTAGACCCTTATCCAGGGCATTGTTTCTCTGCCAATAGGACCCATTCTGATGGTAGAGGTCACAGGTGCTTTGCACAGAGATGTATAAGCTTTGTGAAAACTGCCACAAGGACATTTCCCCCCCCCCCCCAAGGTTATTTTGCGCCTATCTATGTAAAAAATAAACTTCTCAGGACCAAGCTCCAGAAGTTTAAACCAGCCCAGTTAACTAAACCTGGTTTTCTTCTTGTCTCTCGTGGTTCATTTTTCCACCAGCAGCAGAGCTTGAGGGACTCCCGCATGTGGCAGTAGTTGAGTTAGGTTTTTATGAATGATGACACCAAAGGCAAGGGCTACCATAAAATCATAGCTCAGGAGATGATTTTAAGATTCATCTCTTGGGCTGGGTTGGTAGAGAGCACTTTCTTAGCATTTACAAGCCCTGGGTTCAATCTCCAGCATTACATAAACCACATGTGGTAGTGCGTATGTATAATTGTATGATCTCATCACTCTGGAGGTAGAAGTAGGAGGACTAGAAATTCAAAGTCAACTTTGGTTGTATAGTAAGTTCAAAGTTAGTCTGAACTATGTGAAATCTCTATCTCAAAAAAATAAATAATCTTCAACTCAACTCTTTCTAATATTTTGCTTTTTGAATTCTTACCTCAAACATTTATTATAAAGCTTCTCATGAGTGATAACTCCATTTTTTGTTTTTGTTTTCATTAAGCCTTTTTAAAGTTTTCAAAGTTGTTGGAGCTTTCAAAGCAATGTTTAAACCTTGTCTTTTCAGAATTAGGCCAAGGTGATACCCATGATGAAGCAGCCTGTCTCCATCTTAGGCTTAAAAACCATTTTTTTAGTAAAGACAAACTAGACTCATTCTAGTTTATGATTAAACTTGTCTCTCAAAGATTGGGCTATATCCGACCTGTAACCTTAACTACAAATAATTTTATTCTGCCTGTTTCAGGAAACAACAGCCATGTCTTTGTTTCAAATTTTTATAACCATTTTGCAACCTGTCCTCTGTTTCAAAAGGTTATATGACCACCCGTAACTACCTTGTTATGACTGTTTTGTTATGCCCACATTTTGTTTTGTTTTGTTTTGTTTGTTTTTTTGTTTTTTTTTGAGACAGGGTTTCTCTGTGGTTTTGGAGCCTGTCCTGGAACTAGCTCTTGTAGACCAGGCTGGTCTCGAACTCACAGAGATCTGCCTGCCTCTGCCTCCCAAGTGCTGGAATTAAAGGCGTGCGCCACCACCACCCGGCTTGTTATGCCCACATTGTAACAATGCCCACCTCTTTGTTTCAGGAGGCCAATATGATCAACTTGTAATCTTATATTCTGCTCCTGTAACCTCGCCTAATTTGCCTTCCAAATCCCCGACTTAGAACCCCCCTACCCCTGACCTCTCACACCCTGCCTTGGTGGGAGACAGCCCATGTACATGAATTTAAAAAGCTTGTTTTAATTAATTTGACAGTGATGATTTGGGTCAGTGGTCTTGCTCCTCCCGTCTTTGGGATTAACACCTGCTGCTGCATGGCAATACTGGACGAGGAGGCTTCTGCAGGACACCCATGGAGCCATCGCCCTGCCTCCTCAGCAACAGCCTTCCTTCACTGAGGTCATTATCTTGGCCTTTTAGACTTTCAGTTCGCAGCTCTGCTCTGCGAAGGAGGTTCCATTGTTCCGCTCACTAATTACCAATTAATTTCCATTCTCTCAAGTCTTAGCATCACAATGAATTCTAGTTACCTACTTCACTATGCACTAAGAAGCCGTCAGAGAAAACTGAGTTAGTGACAAGGTGGATTCTGATTCAATAGACCTGGCCGGGACACAGGGACCTTCATTTCCAGGAAGCTCTCGGGTGCTACCTCCCCTGAGAGGTTTCATTCTGAAGAGCAATATCCTAAAGTCCAGAACAAGGTTTGGAGTATTCCTCTTGATGTCCTCTGACAAGACAAAGTGCAAGATGGTCCTGGAGGCGGAGGGTGGGTGTAGAAACTACTGGAAATTAAAAAAGGAGGAACTGGCCACAGCAGAGGCCAGATCTCTGGACTGGAAAGGAATCTCTTAGCCTAGAAAGATGAGAGAAGCCATCTTTCCTTGAGCATTATACTGATGTTGAGCATTGTTTAAAAGTCTGTTAAAAGATCAGTAAGTGTTTATGACAATTTTTTTTCTAGTTATAGCCTGAGCAGGCCTTCTGGTGTGTATTTTCTTCTAAACAGGCAAAGACTCAGAGGTAGAGCCATTTGACCCCTTAATTAGCAGCCACGGCTGCCGGGGTGCCTTGAGTCAAAGACTACGAGTCTAAGAACCAGTTGGACTACTCTACTCTTCTAGAACATTCATGGGAGAGCCATGCAAAGATCCTGAAGGTCTACCCGTAACCACGGCTGTTTGAAATAGTTTTAACCAGAGATTTAACCAACAGTCACAGAGAGAGAGAGAGAGAGAGAGAGAGAGAGAGAGAGAGACTTCACCCTGGTGGAATGACTTTGTGACTAATGCTAATTGGCAAGGCTGTGGCTGGCCCCCAAACCCCACCTCAGGCTTGATAAGAGCCCTTCCCTGGTCATTTCCCTTGGGTTACACTCGGTCCAATACAGGCTTCTTTCCAGTTGTTTTGAGCTTACTTATTTCAGTACTGTGGGCTAAGCATGAAACACTGTTAGCTGCAGCTGTTGTGGCTGACAAAGAGAAATAGCTGAGGACCTCTTCAGCATCACCCGACCTCAAAGGGCAAGGCTGGAGCCACATGAAGCAAGCCTGCAGCATGGAGTCCTACACACCCATGCCTGTAGGCTCAAAAGCACCCCTCCAACCATGGGTGGTGTGCTCCATACTACAATAGGGTGACTTCTTTTTTTGAACTCTGGGTTCCCTCACAGTCCTACTTGTTACACATCCTGGCACAAAGCTTGGGCAACAGCCCCTTACTGTTTAAGGAGTATCAAGGCCATAGACCTTCCTACCATTAACACCCACGAACGAGCCTGATCCCACCTACTGATTCCTTCCATTTGCCCATCAGCCACACCTACCTGCAGGTGATTCCGATGACTTGTGCAGAAGTATTAGAGCCTCATTTCTGGAGGTCTGCCTTGAATCCTGGCTCCTGAGCAGCAGTGAAGTCTGAGCTCAAACCACAGTCTCCCTAATGCAGCAACACCCCCCCAACACACACACACACATGCACACAAAAGAAATGGTATTGGTCAACAGAGTTCATTGAAAAGAACAACCAGGGCAAGAAGATAAGGCAAAAGGAAGCAGAGGCTAGGTTAATAAAAACAAGAGAAGAAAAACCAAAGGGCCTGGTCACCACAGAGCTCCAGAAAGCTGCCAACTCATCAAAGCCAAGGGTCCTAGACCTCAAGCTGAGAGCTGTGACGCTGGACACAGCCACGGGCCAAGAGTCCCCTTACCTACGGCACAGTAACTGCAACATCAGACCTGCCTCTTGCCATTGCTCCCACCTGCCCATGGGTGCTGCACCCCATTGTTGCCAAACATGAAGGGAAGCAAAAGATGGCAGGCCCCTGCAGTATACAGGCTTAGTGCCTATCCATGTTATCAATCTAGATACAAAAAAACCCCAGCATACTGATTGTTGACAAGCTCATTAATCTTATAGTTTTCAGAGACAAGTTTCCATGGAGAACAGACTCTCAGGGTTCACAGGAACACACATGTCTCTCAGGGTTCATAGGAACATTGTCAGTAAGCACGGAAGTCACAGGGCAGACTTCCTGGTCACACAGCCTGCCCACAACTCCAGGTACAAGTGGAGATGCATTACGTTTAAAGGGTTGCCAAGCTTATCATGAAATGCCTTTCTATTTATGTATTTCTATTTTTACATACTTCTTTTCCAATTGTATGTGTGGGTTACATGAAAGCATGTGTACGCCTGCTCACATGTGTAGAAGGGAGGGTGCAGGCATGTGTGTAGAGGCCAGAGTTATATGTTGGATATCTTCTTCAGTCACTCTCTTGATATGAGATTCCCCTCTGCCGGCTGTGAATATGTTTTAATACCATTGGTTAATAAAGAAGCCGCTTCAACCTATGGAAGGAATAACAAAGCCAGACAGAAATTACGAACAGAGATAAAGAGAGAAATTAGGTGGAGTCAGACAGACGCCGTGTAGCTGCAGAAGGAGAAAGACACCCAGAACCATTGCCAGTAGGCCACAGCCTCATGGCAATGCACAGAATTAATTAAATTAATAGAAATGGGTTAATTCAAGATGCAAGAGCTAGCTACAAATACACCTGAGTCATTGGCCCAGCAGTGTTGTAATTAATATAGTTTCTGTGTGATTATTCAGGTCTGGGCAGCTGGGAAATGAAAGAGCCATCTCCTTTTACACTCTCTGTAGGAAGTTAAGGCCTTGGTAGGCTGAGAGGAGCCAAACATCAGTCTGCCTGGCTCTGTCAGAGGTCCTGATCCTGCCCAGACAATGAGGGGCAGCCATGCAATGTCAGAAGAATGGAATGCCTGGGTGCTGGGGATATATGTAAGGTTCTCCTTATTGCTAAATAAACAAGGCTGCTCTTTCACCCGACTTCTGGCCTCTAACTCGCTGATGCTGCACCTTCTCATCCCCTCCCTGAGGAAGTCGTGAGGACCCAGCAGCACTCTTCACCTTGTATATTGAGGCAGGGTCTCTCCCTTGAACCCACTGCTCGCTGACTCATCAAGTCTAGCAAGCCATGCACCCCATCTCTACTTCCCAGGTACTGGGATGGAGAGACTGCTACCCCTATGTTTGCCAAGCATTTAAGTGGATTCTGAGGGTCCCAGCTCAGGCCCTCATGATTACACATCAAACTCTTTATTCCCTAAGTCATCACCCTTGCTTCCCCATTATGAAATTATTTTCTAAAAAAACTTGTATTTATTTACATGTGTCTTTGTCTGTATGTCTGTGTATGTGTGTGGAGAGGTGAATGCGCCCATGTGCCTATGGGGAAACAGAAAAGGGCATTGTATCCTTTAGAACTGGGATAATAAGCATTTGTAAATTACTCAGCTTATCATGTCGGCACTGAAATCCAAACTTCAGTCCTTATGATGGCACAGCATCTTAATCATCTCTACACAAATGCACACGCATATACACATACACACACACATGAGCACACACACCATGAAATTCTTAATCTGTTAGAACCAGGGACTCTGCTCTCTGTTTTTATTTTACATCTAGCTTAATAAATTATAATCCGTAGTCCTTCTTAGTTGAGAGTCACCACAGTGGATGTGCATTTGAGAGAAAATGAAGAGAGGCTACTCATATCTGACAGGTGATTCCTGAGTTCCAAAGAGCGTTTAAGAGCCTGGCGTAAGGACTTTGGGTCTAAGATGAAACTCTCCCAGTGCCACTTTCCCAAACTACCAACCCATGCCAGTGCATATAACTTCCAACAATATTCCCAGAGAATGGAAACCACAAACAGGATTGAGTTTGTATTTCTTATCAGCCAGGAAAATACAGGATCAGAATGAAATGGAGTTTGATTTTCGTATGCAGTAGGATTTTTCAAAAGATTTGTGTGGTGAAATCAGAAACATAAGCCCTGCATGTGTTTAAAAAAACAGATCAATATGATAAGGAATTTCACAGACAGTCAAGAACGCTCACACCTCTCTGCACACCTAGCCCAGAGGACTTGGTGTCAGCTCCATTGATTGACTGCTAAATGGAGGATGGCCTGTGATTACATCTGCTCAACAGGCTCGGTTGTATCCACACCATCCAGGCAATGTTCATTTGGGCCCTGAGCCAAGAAAGGGAGAGAGCCGAGATCCGGGTCCAGGAGCTCACACAGCGTTCATTAAAACTGTATGCTGTCAGACATCCTGTGTGACGGACGGGGACAGAAAGCAATTGGCATTTGTTCACACCTTTTGAGGAAGATCGGATGTGTGAACAAGCAGAGTTTGAAGATCTTCATTAGTGAGGAAGTGAAGCATCAAAGCTTTCCAGGGAGGCTTTGATGCCCACAGGCCCAAGAAAAATACATGTGTCAAAATCAGAAGCCAAGTCCATGTTGATTTTTTTCTCCTCCTTTGACATCAATTGCCTCGCTCATGTAAAATTAATCTCACAGGGTCTAGCGATCATATGTGCTTAGAAATTAAGACACGAGCGAGACTGTCTGAATCATTTAACGAAACTTAACTGTGTGGTTTTTTTTTTTTTCTTTTCCATCATACAAGGAGCACGGACCTATCAAATAACTCGCCTTTTTAAGGATTTGTGAGTAGGACCATGAATCTTTGCAAGGATTTATGGAAGACCAAGATGAGCCAGCCTTTGGTGTAGAAATAGGGCTGGAGAGATGGCTCAGAGGTCAAGAGCGTTTACACTCTTGCAAAAGATGCAAGTTGAAGTTCTGCCACTCAAACTGTCTATCACAATTGTCTGTAACTGCAGTTCCATGAAATCTGGTGCTTCCTTCTGACCTGTGCAGGCAGCAGGTATGTATGTGGTACATGTATATACATTCAGGCAAACCACCCAAGCACATGAAGTAAAAGTAAGTAAAGTTTATAAACAAGAAGAATGGGGATGTAGAGGTGGTGGGATGGATCAGGAAGTAATGGTGCTTGTTGCCAAGTCTGATGACCCAAGATTGAACACTAGAACATAGACTGTAGAAGGAGTGAGAAAAGCATCTCCATCAGGTAGTCCTCTGACCTCCACACACAATATATACATATGTGAATGTGCGCACATGTGCGCTCATACACACACAAATATATAAAAAGCTATTTGAAGAAAGGATAGCGATGTAGCTCGATGGAAGAGCATTGACAAGCACATATGAAGCATGGGTCTTGTCTCCAGTAATGTAAAAAAATAGTTCATGTATACATGAGACATACACAAAAAGTAGCCAAATGTTGTACAATGCATGTAAAGAGAGATGCTCGCAAATGCTCTCAGTTCAGGATTGTTGTGTTCTCTTGGGAAGGCTGGATGGAAAAATGATGAACAAGTTGATAGGAGAAAATGTAGCATTCTGATTTAGTGTTAAGGTGTAGGGATATAGCTCCACCCATTGGGGGCGTGTTTGCCTGGATTAACTGGTTTTATGGGATGATTGGTATTTGTAAATTACTGTTTATAGAAAATTGTATTGGTACTGTTTCTTGTATATTGATATATTGAATATTGAATGTGAGTGTTCCTACCTCTATTTTTGTATGAGTATGCTTATAACTTTGTCTATATTGTATTGATACATCTACCATATTACAATGTACATTTCTACCTCTGATACTATGACATTGTTTACAGTTAAAGATCATTGTCTTCATATATTGCACAGCTGTTTATTCTTTTAGTTTCAAGTTAGATAGGTATTGAGAATTATATGTTTGTCATATTTATTTTTAAGTTAATCAGGTCTTTTAGTTACATAGAGATTATATTTAGTATAGATAGTATGATCTTCAGCCTCTTCAAAGAGCTGTAAAAAATGGCCTTTAATCTAACCTAAAATTTCTGTGCCAACGAGACACAATTACTCCTGGCAACGCCACTCTACTCCCGAGAAAACGTTGAGCACCAAAGACACTCCACTGGGAGCTTGTCTTCTTGGCAGAACTGACCTTTGGGTTAAGAAAAGCCCATACCTCAACTTCTGACAAAGATACAGAATATCCCTAAGTGGATAAAACAGGATTGTCTTATCTTGCCAAGACAGGGTAGGATAGTTCTAAAAATGGTATGTCAGTTATATTAGGCCTTAGCCAAAGTTGGTTGACTCAACATTACAAACGAGACTTTGGGTGATTGCCCAGGTAGTCAGTTGTCTCTGTCAATTGTTGCACATTTTGGATATCTCTCGTTTGTTAAGTAATATTTATTCCCTTCTCAGATCTTTGACGGAGTTAAAGATTATATAATTGTAGTTACTCTCTATGTTATTTAGACTCCTTGAGATAAAATGTTTAGCAAAAGTTTTGTTCTCAATATTGTTTGTTATATTTATTATTTGTTATTATTGTATATAGTTGTATTTGGTTTAGTTCTATCTTATTTAGACAAAAGGGGGAGATGTAGGGATATAGCCCCACCCATTGGGGGCGTGTTCGCCTCGGGCTAATGTTTACTGATAAATCTGCCTGGCGTGATCCCAGCAGCCCTTTTCTCTGCTTTTCCTGTTCTCTGCGGGAACCTGTGGTCCTGTAAGTCTATTTCCTTATTAAAGCTGTATATATCTTTATAATCTGTCTACATTCATTTACGCTGTCACATTAAGGGACTGGGGAAATCTTGATTCTTTCAGTGCTATCTATGGAATAATCCTTTTGTACACTGTGAAGATGTGTTGCTCTCATTAGTTTAATAAAGAGTTGACTGTCCAATAGCTAGGCAGGAAGAGGTCAAGCAGGAGGGGGGTTAGCTAGACTGAAAGAATTCTGGGAAGAAGGAGGGCAGAGTCATCAGGAAATGCCAAGAGAACAGGAGATGAACATGCCATGCCTAAAAAAATGAGTTAATTTATGATGTAAGAGCTAGTTAGTGACAAGCCTAAGCTATTAGCTGAGAAGTTATGATTAATAAGAAGTCTCTGTGTGGTTATTAGATGGCAGTCACCATAAAAACTCCACCTACAATTGCTGCTAAGGAAGAGTATTGTAGGTGAAAAAAAAAACAGTGTTGATAAAGGTGTGAAGTGAGGTCAGAGCGAGTGGGTGTGCAAGTTGAAACATACATACAAGTAACATTACAGAGATTGAGCATGTCCTATTTATATATTTATGAATACACACAGGGTATAGAACCCAGCCATGACAAATTTAATAGAGACATAAGTCTCAGTAGTTTACCCTAATGCAATACCTGATTCCAAGAACTAGCCACGCAGGCATCACCCAGGAACAGACCATCCAAAGGAAATGCCTAACATTCCAACAATTACAGATAGGATCACCTGCCAACACACTCCCATCCTTTTTCACCAGGATACCACTAGACAAATGTCAGCCAAACAGGGGTCCTGAACCTTATAAATCCCTCGCCCAACTTCTGTTATTATAAAGAGCCCCAACTGAGCTCAGGGCTCTTTGATCATGCTAATGTGCTAGACACACAGAGATTTTGAGTTCAAACGTGAATAAGAAACAACAGCTCTTTGCTTTTACATAAAGAACTCAGTCTCCTAGCTGATATTTGGGGGATGCCATGAACTGGGCACAACAGGGGCAAGGGGGGTGAGGAGTAACAGCAGGCAAAGAGGCCATGAACCTGGAAAAGAAAAAGTGTTTTTGGAGGCTGCTAGTTAGTTCCTGGCCACTTAGCCCTGAAATAATCACAGAGAAACTGTATTAATTAAATCACTACTTAGCTCATTAGCTCTAGCTTCTTATTGACTAACTCTTACATATTAATTTAACCCATTTCTATTAATCTGTGTGTTGCAACATGGCTGTGACTTACCAGCTGTCTAAGTTTCAATGTCTGTCTCTAGTGGGGCTACATGGTTTCTCTCTGACTTCTCCTTCCTTCTCCCAGCATTCAGCTTAGTTTTCCCTGCCTAGCTCTGTTCTACCCTATCAGGCCAAGCCAGTTTCTTTATTAACCAATGGTATTCACAGCATACAGAGGGGAATCCCACATGAAGCAAGGGGGTAGGTAAGCAATGAGTGGGAGAGTTTGTAAGGAGAGAAGGGAAGGCCAAGGAAGAACAGAAAAATTTAAATTGTGTTGATCATTTCTCTGTTGTTGGGATTAAATGTCCTGACATAAAGCAATTTAGGCAAAAAGGATTTGTTTAGTCTGAGAGTTCCAGTAGAATGGAGTCCATCATGGTGGTGAAGGCAACAAGCAGGGAGAGCATAGCAGCAGGAGTAGGAAGCTGGCTGATCGATTTTTAACCCACATACAGGAAGTGGGGAAACTCTCAAAGCCCTCTCCCAGTGACATACTTCCTGCAGCAAGGCCCCATATACTCAAGTCCATGATTTCCCAACAGCGCTACTGACTGGGAACCAAGTGTTCAAACATACTAGCCTACATGGGACATTTCTCATTCAAACCCCAACAAAGACCACTAAAATAATTCAGCAGACTGTGATTGACACTTAGTACAGAAACCTGAGAAAACCTGTCTCACTCTGGTAATGTTCATACTTCATCTTTTTTTTTTTTTTTTTTCGAGACAGGGTTTCTCTGTGGTTTTGGAGCCTGTCCTGGAACTAGCTCTTGTAGACCAGGCTGGTCTCGAACTCACAGAGATCCGCCTGCCTCTGCCTCCCAAATGCTGGGATTAAAGGCGTGCGCCACCACCGCCCGGCTCATACTTCATCTTTGAATGGACTTTTAAAACCTTTCAGTGTTTATATGATCATGAACTCTCTTCAAAATACAATCCCAGAGAGAAAGAGAGAGAGAGCAGGTGTACAGGTGTGTGCAGGTGTGCTGACTCATGTAGGCCTGTGTGGATGCCCCTGTCATCAGGTGTCTTCCTCACTCACGCTCCATTTTATTCTTTGAGACAAGGTCTGTCACTAAATCAGGAGTTAACTGATTAGCCTAAACTCACTGGCCAGCAAGCTTCCCTGGAGTTCACTTGTCTCTTGCTGACAACACTAGGGTTGCAGGCACATACCACCACACCCAAATTTTACAGGGCTTCTGAAGATCTGAACTGAACCCTTCCAACCTGTTTTCCTAAGAAGCACTAGTCTAGTCTTTTTTATTTAGCACCATAATCTTTTCAATACACATAAAGTAGCTTTGTAGAATTTTTACTGAAATTATTTGGACGCTGTAAAATAACTTTAGAAGTAGCACCATTTTCTCCAGCCCCGAAACACAGATTCGTTCTCAAATCATTTAGCTCTTCCTTGATTGCTCTGAGCAGTGGTTTGTAGTTTGATACATGTAGACCCTGTATCTGCACTGATGGGTTATTATCTAAGCACGTCATTTTGTGATGTTGTTATAAGTGGCATTTATATTGTACATTTCAGATCTTGATGGTCACTATTATGTAGAGAAGCAAAAGAATTTTTTATATTTGCCTTAGAGCCTGCGACCTTTCTATGTTTGCTGATTAGTTTCAGGAGTGACTTTTCGTTTGAGTTTCATCATACTATCTATAAACAAATATGATTGCATGTCTTCATTTCTGGCAGTTGCATATTTCATTTCCTTTCTTATTTTATTGCACAAGAGTTTACATTTGGAATTGGTGTAATGGAAAACTATTGTTGAATTTTTGTTAATCATAGACAGCACATGGATTTCCCTCCCACAAATAACAATGTTATCTGTCAGAATTATTGTACAAGTTCAATTTAAAATTTAGGATATTCTCACAAATTAATTAATGTTAGATTTTGTAAAATATTTTTCTTTAAGTGTGATCATATAATTTCTCTTCTTTAGATTGATGATAGGATGTTTATATCAATTAATTTCAAATATTGGACCAATATTACATACCTGGAATAAGTTTTTTTAGGAGAAGTATAGAACTTTTGTGTACCCTACTGCATTGATTTGCTAATGTTATGTTATGAGTATGTGTATGCATTTCAGCTATGACTACTTGTCTGTAGTTTTTGTGTTACATCTTTACCTGGTATGGCTGGCTTTGTAGAATAAGTTGGGAAGTTTTCTCTCTGATCCTATTTTCTGGATGAACTGTAAAGAATTGGCATCATGTTGTTTTCCTTAAAATCCCTGGGTCTGCATTCTTTTGAATCAATATATCCTATAATTGGTCCTGTAGGCTGAAGCTACTTGTTTGTTCCTGACTGCTCAAACCAGAAATAATTTCACAGAAACTATAGTATTTAAGACACTGCTTGGTCAATAGCTTAAGCATATTGCTAGCTAGCTCTTATATTATAAATTAACTCATTTCAATTATTTTATACATTACTACAAGGCTCATGGTTTACCAGTACAGTTCCCGGGCATCTGTCTTCTTTGGCAGCAGCTACATGGTGTCTCACTGACTCCACCTACTTTTTTCCAGCATTCAGTTTAATTCCCACCTCCCAAGCTCTATTCTGCCCTGCATCAGGCCAACGCAGCTTCTTTATTAATCAATTTTGTTCACGGCATACTGAGAGAGATCCCACATCATGTTCTAATCCTTTAAACAGAGCCCTGCAGGGAATATGTAGTTTTTTGTAAAAGTCATGTCTACCCTGAATTTAGGGATGTGGCCCTATTTTAAAAAATAACTTTTGCATAAATGATTGATTTAAAGAATAAGATGGGAGTGTTTTTTATAGTGAACCTTAAATTCAGTGTAAGTATTCTTATTGGAAAAAGGGCATGCAAATATATTCTGGTAATACGATAATGTGAAGACGGGTAGCATAACTGAGGGATATTTCCACAATTTCTGGACCCACCACACCCTGGAAGAGACAGGAAGAACCTTCCTTTAGAAACTGAAGGGAAGGACACCCAGTACATACCGTGATTGGAGACATTCAGGTTTGTGGTAGTTTGAATAGCCCCCACAGACTAATCTATTGACTCCTTTGTCACCAGGGAGTGAAACTGTTTGAAAAGCATTGAAAGATTATGAGATGTGGACTAGTGGAGGAGGGGTGACCTTGTGAGAAGTGTTGCTGGGGGTAGGCTTTCAGGTTTCAAAAGCCTTTGCCAGATGCAGTTTCTCTCTCTCCTCTCCCTCCCCCTCTTCCTTTCCCTCACTCTCTTGCGTATATATCAAGATATAAAGCTCTCAGTCACTGATCCAGTGCCAAACTTGTCTGATTTTCAACCTGATGGTCATGGACTAACCTTTTACAACTATAAGCAAGCCCCCAACTAAATACTTTCTTTTATAAGAGTTGCTTTGGTCATCATGCCTTGTTGTGGGGATAGAACAGTAGCTAACTCAGAGTTCTAGCAGGTAGAGAGAAGGACCATTGTTGCTGCCACAAAGTTTATGATCATTTGAAATGGCAACCCTTAGAAACTAAACAAATTTCTATTAAATTATTTGTGACACCTAAATATTATAACATAATGAATTTGTGGAATCTGTCCATGTACCAAAAATATCATCCATATGAGCCTAGATCTCTTAAGCATACTTCTTTACTACCACTTCAATAACAGAGGATTTTTATGGGGTAAAAAACTCCTGAAAAGGTCAAGAAAGCAAGCCTCCAGTGAGAGGTACAAGAGAATCAAGGACTCTGGTAGGACCAAGTGTGCCCAGGGAGGTGGCTGTCATTCCTCTTGTTATGAAAAAAATCCTGACAACAGCATATGAAGGAAGAATGGGCTTGTTTTGTCTCACAGTGCAGAAATGTAGTCCATCCTGGCAGGGAAGCCAGGAACCCTAATACTTAATTGAAATTCATGTGTATTGGGTGATGTCTTCTACTTACTGTATTTCAATACTTCCCCTTCCTCCTTACTTTGAAGCATTTATGAAGGTAGACTAGATATTATGGAAGAAAATTACTCAAGAATGTCTTTTTCCCCCAATAACATGATCCTAAATTTCTAATAACTCTTACTACCTATGTCACCCGAAGAGGACAGAGTCAAATAAAGGTGACAGGCATCCATGTAATTCTAGACTTTTTTAAAAACATTATTTTTCCCCTTCTTGTAGTGGTTTGAAAGAGAAATGTCCCTCATAGGCTCATAGATATGAACATTTTGTACCCAGTTGATCATGTTGTTTGAGAAGATTTTGGAACCTTTAGGATACATGGCATTGTTGAGGAAATGTCACTGGTATGGCTTTTGAGGGCTTATAGTCTGGACCCACTTTCTGCTTACTCTGCTTCCTGTGTGTGGATAAAATTGTCACCATCCAGCTTCCTGCTCCTGAGGGCATACCATATCTTTCCAGCCACTATGGGTTACAGTCCTTTAGAGCTACAAGCCACAATAAACTGTTCTGTAAGTTGCTTTTGGTCATGGCATTTCATTACAGCAATAGAAGTCACTAATATCCCTCACTGCCATCTTCTTCCTTTTGCTCTTCTCCCATGCCCCTTCTGCTTTAAATTCAACTGTCTGTTTCTCCATCTCTCTGTCTATCTATGCATCTATCATCTTCTTAGCTATGATCTATCATCTATAGCTATCTCATCTACCTATCATCTACCTATAAATCATCCATCTCATGAATCTATGATCAATCCATCAGCTATCTTTTATCAACTACATATCTTTTTATCTATTTATATTATATCTTTATTTGTCTATAATCTCTCTTCATATTAATATTAGACTCCCTGCTCTCCCTTTCTCTAAAGAAAAGGTCTCCAAAAGCAAATCTCTATATCTTTATCTTTTATAGCATCAGCTTAACTGGTGAGACTCTATGCCTTAGCAATAAAGAGATACTTGCTGTTCTCCAAAAGCATTCTGCCCTGTCTATTCACACTGTATCCCTTTCCTTGAGTTATCACTGTCATGGCCCCATCACACAGAAACCCAACCAGTTCTTTAGGAATCAGTTCAAACACTACTTTTGCAGTTTACTCCCAGTGAGTCAAAATTGGAGACAACTTCTGACCTATGCCATATGAGATCTGAACTGTGCCATGGAAACATGGCTCTAACATGGTGAAATTCAGAAAATTTTGCTCTTGAATGCCTGTGTGCTATATTTCACCACTTCCTCCAGCTTTTATGCACTTCAGGGTCGTAGGTGGGCACTATCTTTATTTCATGACGAGAAAAAAAGTGAGTTGTGGATTTTGGTGGGGGAGACTGAGCTCTGGTAATGATGCTAAAGCCAGTAGCTCTGTCTATGGAGTTGGAAACTTGCTATGTAAACATGTCTGTGAGTCACACATATTAAATTTAGGCAATTGCACATGGACATGTGATGATTCTACCTGAAAAGGGGTCAGTCATGGGGAAAATGGGCTTTGTGAACCTGAACAAAACTCACTAAAAATTTGAAATTTTCATTTTATCTCTGTGTTCTTAAATGAAGCCATGCATGTTTTTAAAGTCCTGGAGAATTCTTTTTTTCTTCGGTCTCAGGTAAGATATACTTAATAAATTAGTATGTTTAGCAGATACCTGTAAGATTCTTACTGTATTGCAATTGTACAGCAATGGAGCCTTTGCTGCATTTGAGCTTCAGCAGCCTTGGGGTATCCCTTGCTCTCTCCTCCCCATTTTCCTAGAGTAAGTCAATGATAATAAACACTTCCTTGACAAAATGATTGCATTTCATGAACCAAGCAAGAGGACAGTGGGGCTTTGGGGGTACTTGAATTAACTAACCTTGTGTCTTTAGATACATAATATATGATTTCGTCCCTTGTCTCTCAATCAGTGCTAATCTGAATGTACCTTGTCATTCTTGCTTCTAAAAGCACGGGGCTGGGGAGTCAGCTCAGTCATATAATACCTGACACAAAGCATCTGGAACTGAGTTCAGATCCCTAGCACCCATGTAAAATGTTGGGCACAATGACTGCATGTATGACCCTCCTGCTGAGGACAAGGGACAGAAAGGGGACTAAAGACCCCTGATTCTCACTGGTCAACTAGTCTTAAAGAAGTCATGTTTAATGAACAGCCTTGTCTCAAAAAATAAATTGAAGAGTGATAGAGAAGACATCCAATTTCGACATTTGACCTAAATGTACACACACACATGCATGCAGGCATGCATGTACTGGCATGCATGCATGTGAACACAAAGGCATTTACAAATGCACTACACAAACAGAAAAAATAACCAGTTAGTTAGTTAACCTAAACCCCAGCATACAGCTCTGGTTTCTGGCGTGACCACCTTCTAATATACTTTGAGTTACTAAGACAACTGTTGCAGACTGAGACTTGATCTTGGAACAAGTTTTAGTCACTTGTTGCTACAAGGTATAAAACAACAGTGATTCTCTGCCCTCACTGGTTAATTCTATGTTGCCAGTCATGGAGCTAAGCACTAGTTATACCCAAATGTCAGAATTTAAGTCCATTCCCAGGTATATTGAAACTATCATTGGAATCCCAAGGCCGTTTACCACATACAGCTTTTAGAAGGATGAACTCTCCTTCAAAACAAATGCATAATTGTTTTTTCTGGGGTGGGCGTGTCTTGTTTTGCTAGTGATATGATTGAACTGGTTTCTCTTCAGAAGTTAGCCTCAGTGATGATATGTTGCAACTGAATGAAGATGTAGGAAGGTTCAATGTTATCACTGCTTAGAATAAAGAACTAATATTGCTAAGAGCAACACTATGGATATAACATTTCAATCAAGTTTAAGGTATCAATAAGTATCAAATGGAAGTGATGATTGAGATACAGTCTTTGACTGCAAATATTATAAAGATAAAGACGTATAGAATAAAAAGATTAACCAGATTTTGAGTAAGATTGTTTTAAAAATACCATATCAAAGATACAAAAGAATGTATGGTGATGGAGGAGGGTCATCTGTCTATGTGTTACTCTCATTGTTTAATAAAGAAACTGCCTTGGCTTTTTGATAGGACAGATTTAGATAGGTGGAGTAGACAGAACAGAATGCTGGGAGAAAGAAAGCATAGTTGGTCAGACGCCATGGAGCCAGCTGCCAGGTCAGACATGCTGAATCTTTCCCAGTAAGCTACCACCTCGTGGTGCTACACAGATTATTAGAAATGAGTTAAGCAAGATGTGAGAATTAGCCAGTAAGAGGATAGAGCTAACAGGCCAGGCAGTGTTTAAAAGAATACAATTTGTGTGTTGCTATTTCAGATGTAAAGCTAGCCATGCGGGAGCTGGGCAGAATGAAAAGCAGACCTGCTCGCCACCTCACTATAGTAGGTTTATCAGAGAACCATAGTTGCTTCCTACAGTTAGAAAATTGGATTTTGAACAGTTAAGTTATACAACATTGGAGACCAACAGTTGTATGAAACTATGTCAAGAGGTGTATTGGCATCAGGAAGATGGGCAAGTATAGTAGGAGGCCACTTGTTTGTTTCTGGCTGCTCAGTCCCAAAATAACCAACAGAAACTGTATTAATTAAATTACTGCTTTGCCTATTAGCTCTAGCTTCTTATTGGCTAACTCTTGCATCTTAATTTAACCCATTTCTATTAATCTGTGTATCAGAACGTGGCTGTGGCTTACCAGCAAGTTTCCATCCTGAGTCTGTCTCTGGCAGTGCTACATAGCTTCTCACAGACTTCACCTTCTTTCTCCCCGCATTCAGTTTAGTTTTCACTGGCTAGCTTCACTCTGTCAAGCCATTGGTCCACTTAAGGTCATGCTCAACTTCCTTAACGATCAGGGAAATGCAAATCAAGACAACTTTAAGATACCATCTTACACCTGTTAGAATGGCTAAAATCAAAAACACCAATGATAACCTTTGTTGGAGAGGTTGTGGAGTAAGGGGTACACTCATCCATTGCTGGTGGGAATGCAAACTTGTGCAACCACTTCGGAAAGCAGTGTGGCGGTTTCTCAGGAAATTCAGGATCAACCTACCCCGGGACCCAGCAATACCACTCTTGGGAATATACCCAAGAGATGCCCTATCATACAACAAAAGTATATGCTCAACTATGTTCATAGCAGCATTGTTTGTAATAGTCAGAACCTGGAACCAACCTAGATGCCCTTCAATGGAAGAATGGATTAAGAAAGTATGGAATATATACATATTAGAGTACTACTCAGCAGTAAAAAACAATGACGTCTTGAATTTTGCATGCAAAGCAGCTTCTTTATTAACCAATGGTATTCATAGCATACAAAGGAGAATCCCACACCATTTCCCCCTTTCTGTTTAAATAAAAAGAAAGGCTTTAACTTTAACATAGTAAAATTACATATAACAAAACAGGTATCAAGCAAGAATTAGTTATAATATTTATTTCTACTTTATCTTTTATTATAACTAAGAAAAACTATAACTATATATTCTTTAACTCCATCAATGTCTACAGAAGGATATAATATTACCTAAGTAAACAGGACATGCATTGTAAGCAACTTCCAAAACTCTAGAACTGACACAGACATCTCGCTGCCTGGACAGTCACCCAAAGTTCTTCTGCATTATTGGAGCATCCATTTTCAGCCTACAGGCCCATAAAATCCAGCAGACTTTTCCACAAAGAAGGAAATTTCAAGGACAGTTTTGCCTATATTAGCAGTTTGTCAGTCACTTTCTTTTGTGCCCTGTAGTATGTCTGGCAGTCTCTTTCATGAAGCAGAAACCCTGAAGAAGCATCTCACCTTTAGGCAAGTCTAGCAGTCATTTTTATGTGGGTTCTGCATGTCCAGTTCATACAGCATACCATCAAGTAGTCCAGGCAAGACCAGTCTCTTGCCCAAATGCCTAACCAAAACTATAATGAGCCTCTTTGATGCCCATCATCCTCTTGAAGTAATTGGTGCTGCCAGAAGCAGTTGTGTCTCATTGTCATGAAAAGTCCTAAGTCCTTAAAACATTTTAAATGCCATATTCTGTAAGCCTTTGAAAAGTTTGAAGATTATTTATCTAACTGAAATAAATATCTATGTTTCTAGAAAACCTAACTAACATGATTATAAGCTTGATTATTATAGATGATTATCTAGTAACCTATATTTCTTAATTACACATTACATTTTTAAATGAACTGCACAGTCAAAATACCTTAATCAAGAACTAAAAAATACATGTAACAAAATTGACCCTAAGTTTGTATCAATAAACCAAGATCCACACTAATGCAAATCTCTATAGCAGGTAAGTAGTACACAAATGTCTCTAAGTGTACTCAGAAACGTACTTAAGAAGAAATATTTATCTTTTTGACTCAAGGAAAGAATGGCTGTGGCTTTGGTGACCCAGAAATAACTATTGAGGAGTTGAGAAGACTGCTCAGTGGATAAAGATCTCCCCATGAAACCTTGAGGACCTGAGTTCAGGTCCTCCTTGGCCATGTAAATCCAGAGCCTGTAATCCCAGAGCTCCTCTGTCACAATGGAGGGTGGAGTTAAGAGAGTCTACTGGAAGCTCTCAGGCTAGCTAGCTTAGCATATGCAACAAGGAACAACAGGGAGCTCTAACTCCAAACAAGTTAGAAGATGAAACCAGACAGCTGAGATTGTCCCCCAGCTTCTGTGTGTGTCATAGAGCACATACACCCACTTTCACACTCACAACCCCACCCCCATGTACATACACACTGATCACAGAAGTGTTCAATTGGGAGATTCTGAGAGACATGAAGAGGGTGACTCAGCATGATTCCACCCACAGACGTAGAATGAAGACTGCTTTACTTCCAGCCCTCAACTGGTGATTGTTTTACAAACCTGTTTTCCTAACCATACTGTAAACAGAGATCAGGTCTAAACCATCACCCTTTTTTTCTGAGCCTCTAAATGCCTTGAATTGGGCAGCAATCAGCATACATTGGTAGCATTACTCTTAACAAAGTCAGTATCTTTTTACCCCTCACATAGTGACCTTGTACCATTTTTCAGTGACTAAGCACCATTCCTGAAACAGAAAAATAAAGACTCTTGCAGTCAAGACTGAGGACCTGAATTCAATGCCAGGGACCCATGTGGTGGAAGAGGAAAACAGATCCAGAAAGTTAGCCTCTGTCTGCAATACAAGCAAATCAATAAATGTAATAAAAATTAATAAAACATCAGTGCTGTGGATAAAGGTGGGTGTGTGGATAGTTTTTGTTAATCTGACACAACATCCAGTCACCTAGAAAGAGGGAACTTCAACTGAGGAATCGTCTTCATGGAGTGGCATGTAGGCATGTCTTGGTTGATGATTGACATGGGAGGGCCCAGGCCATTGTGTTCCATGACACCCTTGGACAGATGGTCCTGGGTTATGAAGAAAGGAAACTGAGCAAAGCATGGAGGACCCAGTAAGCAGAATTCATCGCTTCTGCCTCAGCTCTTGTCCCGGCTTCCCTCACAGACGAACTAAAGAAAACCCGTAATACGTAACGGAACCTTTACTGCCAATGTTTTTGGTCGGCTTTATTATCGCAGTGAGAGAAACCGAAGTAGGACAGGGGCAGAGTGACCTAGATTCCTCTTGCCTACAATAGTTTCACACATGTCTGGGAATTATTGTTTGCTCTGCCTGTGCTCACAGAGAGTTTGGGTGCTGACAATAAACGGAGATATGCAGTAGGAATTCCTACCACCTGTAGCCTTTAAGTTATCCGCCGGCTTGGGCGTGGCCTCTTACACTATTTACACCGAAGTAAAGTTCACCTGGCCTCTTTTCTGGCTGTGGGATTCAGTTGCTGTTTCCCATTCCAGCAGAGGATTGTGATCTGTGAGTCTACCCCTAAATAAATAACCCTCTATTATACTCAATTCTGAGCTAGTGTGGGATTTCTTTTACGCGTCCTTCAGAGATGCAGAAGTAAATTCAGAAGGGATAGGCAAATCAAGGGACAGTGGCAGACCCTGAAAGAGATGCAAAGTAAAGGCGACACTTAGATCTGCTGTCTCACAATGACAATCAATCACTCTGGTTTCATTGATGATTTTGAGATCTCAGGGATCGATGGCGGTTCATATCAGCGATAATGCAAAGTATTTAGAGTCAGCAGGGAGAGCTACCCAAAGGGACAAGAGACCTGGAGGAGTTCTCAGGATGGAAGTAACAGATAGATTTCCCATATGCTGCCTTAAAAACCTATCCTAAAAACATCCTTCCAATGCTCTAAGACTGAGGAAGGAAGCTAGAATAGCAAGGCTTTCTGGGAACCAGTGGCTCGTGTGTGACTACTTGGGACCTTGGAAGTACTGTCTCTACCCTACCCGATAGAGACTAGGAACACTGAGCAGAACTAGATTCTCAATCAATAGTTGCTGCTGCTCAAAAGAATCAGTCCCACATTGGAAACCTTGCCTCCTTGAAAAGTACAATTTGCCTTGTCTGCTGCAACAGCTTTGCAAAACAGGTCAACATATCCTCAAAGTCAGGAAAATCAGCTGTGCACCAATTTCTCAGGCTATCTGACTGAAAGTCCTCATTCTTTCCACCTATTTCCTTTTGCCAGATCTTGTGGAGACCCTGTGCCATGTACTGAGGGGAAATGTTGTGGAGATTGCCTCAACCAAACTTAGGAAAACGCTTCCAGGAGTGAGCTAAGAACATTAACCTTGTTCTACCTTATTTCTTTCTTTCTTTTTTTTTTTTAAAACATTTTCTGATTTTTATTTTTTTGATTTTTAGAGACAGGGTTTCTCCGTAGCTTTTGGTTCCTGTCCTGGAACTAGTTCTCGTAGACCAGGCTGGCCTCGAACTCACAGAGATCTGCCTGCCTCTGCCTTCCGAGTGCTGGGATGAAAGGCATGCACCACCATCGCCCAGCTACCTTATTTCTTCAATCCTTGATTTTTCCCAGGACGCTCTTTTCCAGTTGCAGTTAAGCCTGGACCTAAAAGCCTGAGATGGTGAACCTGACACCTTTGTCTTTCTACTCTTTGTAAACTCGACCTCCTAGTCTGCATTCAAAGCCATTAGGAAGTAATTAAGATGAGGTCTCGTTGTTTAGATGGAAATAAAAGGTCAAGCTTACTAATGGCATTAAAATTAAAGAGTGCTCGGTCATCTCATCATTGATTTGATTGAGGTTCATTGGTGTGCAAATGCCCGCTCTGAGGATAGCTGTTTCTCCAAGGTCATTGAGTTAATTTTAATAGGTCGTAGCATGGGAAAATAAGCCTGCAGAAACCAGAAAACAGCTATATCACTTTAAATAACATGTGTTTTCACATACGTACTTGTCAAGATAAACAGCTGGAATTTCTAAACATCAGGCCATTTGAATGTCAAATTGGCTTAGGCTAAATTCAAATCTTTCAAGAACTAATGGCCTTTGGTCACCCCCTCTACTAGAAAATGCACTGAATTATTGACTCTCGGGAGATTCTGTTTAATAATTCAAGGACTGTGCTTTCGTCTTTGTATATTTTCAAACTAGCAGAATCTTATAAAAGTGAATCTTAAAACAGTATTGAATCAATAATAAAATAAGTAGATTCTATACTTTGAGAAAAAGCCTGATGGTACCAACTGAGAAATATGATATGATGGGTGCTGGAAAGACAGCTCAGCCTACAAAGTACTTGTCTTGTAAGAATGTGGACATGATCCAATCCCCGAAAGTCAAATAGAAAAGCTAGATGCAGTGACACACACTTGCAAACCCAGAAATGGAGAGACAGAAAGAGATGGATCCCATGGGCTTCATGGCCTGCCAACCTCACGTACTTGGGGAGTTGTAGGTTTAGTCTCAGATAGTGTCATAGTTCGTGTCTAGTGCTGGGATGAAACACCATGACCACAGGCCGCTTGAGGACGAGATGTTTTATTGCACTCACCCTTCCATATTTCACAGTCCCTCATCAAAAGCAGGAAGGGCAGGAATCTGTAGACAGGAGTTGACTCAGAGGCCATGGATGAGTGTCCCTTACTGACTTGATCCTCATCCCCATGGCTTTCTCATCCTGCCCAGAGGTGTTACCACCCACAGTGAGCTGAGTCCACCCACATTAATTATCACTCAAGAAAATGTACTATAGACTTGCCTCAATTTTATAAAAGCCTATAAAAAAGCATTTTCTCAATTGAGAGTCACTCTTCCCAAGCTTTAGTCAACTTAACAACAACAACAAAAATCAGAAAGGACACACACGCACACACATGCACGTGCACGCGCACACACACACACACACATATGCAGATATAGTTACCACTTACAGAACAATACCCATGGTTATCCTCTGACCTCCAGACATACATATGTGCATGTATACCTCCACACTCATGCACACACACATACAAATATGCCAACACATACATATACGTGCAAGAAATAAGACACTATAATTTCACTTCTGAAGCTGTTTAGTGGCTCAGGTACATAATCTCAGCACTTGAGAAGTAGAGGCAGGAGGATGCCAGCAAGTTCAAGACAAACTTTGTCGTACACAGGGAATATGAGAGCATCCTGAGCTACAGAAAGCACCTCTGAAGAGAGATCCGAAAGTAAACAATTCATATGGGCTGGAGTTGTAGCTCATCTCACTGGCAGTGTTTGTTTAGCGTTCAGTCCCCAGAGCCATACAAAGGTAAGAGGTAGGAAGGAAGCAAGCAAGAAAGGAATGGAGGAAGTCAGGGATAGAATGGGTTCATGCACTTTGTTTTCATGACATAGATCCCATTGTCTTCTTGAAAGAGTGGAGAGAGAAAAAGGGAGGAATGGAGAGAGGAAGGGAGGGAGGGAGGAAGGGAGGGAGGGAAGAAGGGAGGGAAGAAGGATAGGTCAAATCATAAAAGAATGTGACGCCATGGAACTGATTTAGTTACTATGCAACTCAGTTTTCTCACATGTATACTTGAGATTAGAGAGATCATTAAAAATTGTAATAGAGTCTTTTGTGTATGCTTAGTCTATAGCACTTCATTGGCAGCATCCATGTTTTCTTTCTCCCCATGAATATTATACAATATTAGACAATAAACCAAGGTACACCAATGACCTGGCATATTCAAGAATATTTGTGATGTGTTCGGTGAAACACAAGACTGATAGTAAAATTATGTGAGCAGTGAACACATGTATTATCATCCAACAAATGACATCATTAGAAAACAGAAAAAATGAATCAGGCTTGAGTTCCTCTGTGTGTGTGTGTGTGTGTGTGTGTGTGTGTGTGTGTGTGTGTGTGTGTGTGTGTTTCATGCACATGACTGTACAGAGGGCATAAGATTTCTTCGTCTGTTGATCTCCACCTTATTTGAGTCAGGGTTTCTCACTGAACCAGAAGTTTGTTAGTCTGGATGGCCAGGGATCTCTGAGATCCACTTCTCTCTACCCTCAGTGCTGGTGATACAGACACGTGCAGCTTTAAGGCAGATGCTGGGGATTTGAATTCAGCAGCTCCTGTTTGCACAATAAGCATTCTCAACCATCAAGCTTTCTTCCCTGCCCCTTGGATTCTTTTCAGAATGAACTTGCATTTCAATTCAGAAGTTAATCCTGAGATAAAGAGGAATTACCTGGCTTAGGCTCCTATTCTTAGCAACACAGAAAGTCCTATAATACTTTGGTCCAGAGAGAGAGAGAGAGAGAGAGAGAGAGAGAGAGAGAGCATCATTTCTGTGTTCCAGTGAAATTTCACTCATAAAAACAAGCATGGGCTAGAGTTGCTGCCTCTTGGTCCAATCTGCTACAGTTACATAGAAAACAGAATGGAAACATATATCCATTTTGACCCACCTGTCTTTTAGAGGCCCTACCATCCTGATGGAAATAGATTTCAGCCTTACTTGCAGAGATAAAATTTAAACCACAGCACTATGTACACATTCAAATATTAGAGAAAGCATATTCCAAAAGTTAAATAAAACAGGTGAGATTTAGGTAATGAAATTGTCATTTTTTTCTTTACCCTCGTTTTATGTCCTATAGAATTTCTCCAGTAAATACATGCAAGTTATAAAACAAAGCATGGAAAGGTTGTGATTAAGATGTGTGTGTATTCTGTGAACCCTGAGAAGAGTAACCATGTGCTAAGAGGAGATCAAAGATAAATAATGAACTTGATTTGATCATCTCACAATGTAGGTATGAGTCCAAGCATCACGTTTTACACAGTTTGCACACACAAGTGCAATAGAGCCAGATACTTTTAGTACAAAGTGCTGAGGAGACATACTGTCTAGACAATGTAGGATGATCTACGGGGCATCTCAGAGGGTAAAGCTTCTGATTGGCCTTTCCTGCACCATTTCAACTGTGCAGAATTTTGCATGTGTACATTTGTGTATCTCTGCAGTGAGGGTTGGACAGGCCCATTCTTGGTATATACAAACCCACAAGTCACTTGATCAGAAATACCTACCTCCCTTAGATATTTCTAGTTTGTTTAGTACCAAGATAAATTATGTGAAGTATGATGAAATTCTAAAATCCTGATCTTGAGGACCAACTTTATAAGGAAGAATTAAAAACAAATTTTGATTATTGTGGGTGCATCCTAATGCCACTTCAGTTGATCACATTCATGACAAGTTGAATTATGGTCTCACCCCAAATGATCATTATAACTCCCAGAAGCTCAGAATGAGATCTTACTTGGAAATAGTGTCTTTGTAGGTGTAATCAAATGAGATGGAGTTGTTAGGATAGACTGTAGTCCAACAAGACTCTGTCTCTAACCCACGGAGGATATATGGATACAGAGATGGGGAGAGATAGCTATGTGAACATGGAGAAGAATTTGGAGAGATATGTCAGCCAAGGAACTTTAAGGCAATTATGAAACTCCCTTGGGGCCTTGGAGGTAATCTTCTAACAGCTTGAGTCTAGATTACCTGCCTCCAGACTCTTAGAGAATAAAGTGATGTTTGTATAAACAGCCAAGCTTGCAGTGTGTTGCTATGAAAGCCCTAGAAAATTAATATACTGTGAAGAGATTAACTTGGGACACAACCTGAGAATAAAGACTTATACTTTGTTTGGCAGTGTGCCAACTGTGATTCATGCATGCCATGCTTTTAGAGTATATATTGAAATAGAAAATCTCCAGACAGTTTAGAACAATCCTTTTTTGTCCTGATGTCAATGCCACCTTTTAAAGAAGGGCTACAGCATTCTGTCTTTCTTGATAATTAGAAAGAAGTGGCAGTCCAGAACTGAGGCAGATGCTAAGAATTCAGCAGTCTCTGTTCCTTTCTCTTTGGAGATTGGCCCGTGTCTGAGGACAGGCAAGCCGGAAGAGGTAGAACATGTACAAAGACTTTGGATGACAGGACCCATTTGATTCAGTCTGAGCTTTTGGCTAAACATATACACCTTCTTGAAGTCAGTCAGTTTGTGGACAGGAGAACTACTGCACTGAGCCCTGCAACAACTACTGCTCCAGGGGATGTTGGTAGAAAATACACTGGTTTTCTTTTACATTTCCAAGGTTGAGATTATTTAATATATGATTGGCAGAGTGTGTCAGGTCTTGGGGGATAGAGGTAGACATGGGGGAGGCAGGGCTAGGTAACATGCTAAGACACACGAGTGGCAGGGAAGGAAGTGTCAAATTATTCCCTACATGTTTTTGTAAGATTCTGGTCTAGGTAGGGAGACAGTTCAGGGGTAGAGTGCTTGATGTGGAAGCAGAAGGCACCCAGTGCAGACTTCTGGCACCTATGTAAACAATGGATGTAGCAGCACACGCTGGTAATCCTGATGCCTGGGGGTGAAGGATGTCACACAAGTTCACTAACCAGACAGTCAGTCTGTTAGGATTAAAAAGTTCCAAGTTGAGTGAGAGACCCTGCCTCAAAAAAAAAAAAAAAACTGAGATAGAGAAAGATAGAAAGATAGACACATGCACACACACACAAAGATTATCGTCCAGATCAAAAATTCAAATTATAATTGGTATATTGGCCCAACTATACAATCTTGTTTGGGGACTAAAGAATGTACAGATAAATTTAAAAAGAACCCATTTCATGTTCTTGTATTATAGGATCAAGCCAGTGGATGGAGAGAAACAATAAAGACCAAAGTATCAGTTAATGAATCACGGCTATGGTAATAATGAGTCATAAGAAAGGATCAAGGAAGCAGACTTTGGAAAGGATCAAGGAAGTAGAGCAAGTTCCTTGAAAAGATAAACAAGATAGATGATCTTTTATCCAGGCTAACCAAAAGGAAAAGAAAAGAGACCCAAATTCAGAATTATATTATTAGAGACAAAATGTCAACAGAAGCATGATGGAGGTGGGTCTTGTATTTATCTGTTGTTTTTATTGGTTAATTAATAAAGAAACTGCCTAGGCCCATTTTATAGGCCAACCCTTAGGTGGGTGGAGTAAACAGAACAGAATACTGGGAGAAAGAAGCTGAGTCAGTGAGTCGCCATGATTTTCCCACCGGACATAGACGCAGGTTAAGATCTTTCCTGGTAAGCCAGCTTGTGGTGCTATACAGAATATTAGAAATGGGTTAGATCAATATGTAAGAGCTAGCCAATAAGAGGCTGGAGCTAATGGGCCAAACAGTGTTTAAAAGAATACAGTTTCCGTGTAATTATTTCAAAGCATAAGCTAGTCATGTGGGCGGCCAGGTGCCGGGGACACAGCCCGCCACTCCATATTTCAACAGAAGCAGTCAGAGGACACCCACTTACCCAGCACCAAGCAACCCCATAATAAAACAAAAAGGTGGGAACAAAGGGCTTGCTAACAGGCCTAAGCATCTCAGCTAGGTCTTGTCCAACCCCCTTCCTTCTCCCTTGATGAAACCTTCGTGTTGGGATCATCTTTGTGTACACTGTGTGAAGAGGGGTCCTTATTTTCCCTCACCTGCCTAAGGCACTTACTTCTGGTTGGTTTAATAAAGACCTGAACAGCCAATAGCCAGGCAAGAGAGAATAGGTGAGACTTCTGGGCAGAAATAGGAACTCTGGGAAAGAATCTGAAGTGAGGGATTCTCCAGCAAGACTTGGAAGAAATCAGGTGTACATGACTGAGGAAGCATAACAAGCCATGTGGCAGAGCAAAGATGAATATAAATGGGTTAATTTAAGTTTTAAGAGCTAGTTAGGAACAAGCCTAAGCTATGGCCAAGCTTTCATAATTAAGAAAAAGTTTCCATGTCACTATTCATAATCTAATAACATAAAGAAAGACCCGATACACATTAGATTTCATTCCTAAATCAAGCCCCTAAGGTCGATGTCTTTATTTGGCCACTGACTCATTCCTGAGACTAAACACCAAGGTAGAGCAATCAAAATTCATTTATTTGGCTAAACTGGACTTACCGACTCACCCTAGCACAGACTTCCCCAAACACTGGCGGCTTGCCAAATGCCTTTGCCTGATCCAGAGGCAGCACCCCTACCCCTTCACCCTACCCCCACCTCCACGGACATGCTTGCCCTCCAGGTAATAAATTTCCTTTGTGCTGAGGATTCAATGTCTTGGTTTGTTCTGAGCCTACTCCAAGGGGCTCTCCAACCAACTCCCTGCACCCACTCTGTAGACTTATCTCTAAATAAAGGCTTGAACTCTTTAAAGTACCTCCTTCCCTTGCCTGGTTTTCTTTCTCACTGACCTTTTAATAGACATTTGGGAGATTTCCCTCATAATCGCCTTTGTGTTTGGTAGCACACAAATGTGGACGATGACACTCAAGAGTCCAAGGTAGGCAGCCCCGGATAACTGAAATCAGGCTGTGAACCTGTACCATCCCAGCTCTGCAGTCTCGATGCACCTATCAGTCAGCCATGTAGAAGAGTCACTATACTGCAGTTTCTCTTAGGAGCTTTAGTTCACATTACCTTGTACAGTGTAGACATAGAAAGCCGGGAAGGGTTGGAAATGACCTGAAATTTGCATGGGATCCCAGATCTACAAGCAAATCACTTAGCTGAGAATAAAAGCCTTAGTGGTTTGCTGTATAAGAGTACAACTTCTGAGCAATCTGTGGATAAAAACCCAGTCCAGCCAAGTCACCAGTACAGTCACCACAGTGTCAGCTGCATGTGGAAGAACAGGAAGTCCCAAGAGGGACAGACACAGGCAGAGCCACAAGGTAGAAAAGACATAAATCACCAGGGCATAACTGGGGTCTCTCAGGAGCGACTGGCCAATCAGATTCCCCTGAGATCCAGGAGACTATCCAGCTGCAGGCAGTCATAGCAAGCCCTGCCTTCTTTTTCAATTTTTCTTTCTTAAGTATCAACAAAATGGTCCTGGAGGGTTCTTAATTGAGTCCATTTCCAAATTTCCCATGAATAAGACTAAGTAAGGTATGACAAAAAGAAGTTGGTCCCTGCCTACATATTTAGATATAAAGATACTGAATTCCATAATTGGATATATTAATGAGTAAGGCAAGATTATGGTTAGCCCATTTTAGCATTAACAAGCTGTGTGGATTTCCAACAGATCAAGGTCTAGAAATATAGAGGCAATTCCTAAAATAACTGTTTCCTAGCAGTTTAGAGATATTTTTGACCACTGAATAAAAGTTAATTTTAAAGTTTGAATCACCATTTCAGTGTAAGACATTATTTTCTCTCCTTTTGGTAAGACTTAATGAAGAAGGTCTCTGTATTACACACAGAGTAAACTAACATAAATCCTCAAAGTCACAGGTGTGGTGATTTGAGTGAACATGGCCCTCATGGGCTCACACGCTTGAACACTTGGTCCCATTGGTGGAGCTGCTTGGGAGGTCATGAGGAGGTGCATCCTTGCTGGAGGAAACACATCGCTGGACTTACCTCTGAGACTTTAAAGCTTTTCCCAGCTTCCAGTTTGATCTCTGCTTCCTGATGCAATCTCCCAGATTCCAGTGTCAGCCATGATTCCCTGCCATGATCAACTCTTATCTCTTTGAAACTTAAGCCCAATAAATTCTTTCTTCTATACATTGTCTTGATCATGGCATTTTTTGTTTATTTGTTTGTTTTTAGAGACAGAGTGTCTCTGTGTAGCTTTGGTGCCTGTCCTAAAACTAGCTCTTGTAGAAAAGGCTGGACTCGAACTCACATAGATCTGCCTGTTTCTGCCTCCCGAGTGCTGGGATTAAAGGCCTGTGCCACCACTGCCAAGCTTGATCATGGTATGTTATTATAGCAATAATAAATGACTCAACTTTTATTTTAAAAAGAAAATTTAACAAAAAAAAACCTCTAACAAGCACACACACATATAATACTATACATAAAAAGATATACATATTCATCATTTTATCGGCCACAGCTTTAATAAAAGTTAAAATCCATCATTTCTAAAGAATGTTTCTGGTAAACAAAATCAAAGTAATAATCAAAAAATAATGTATACTAAGTAGTTATTTTTAATCAATGTAAAAAGCATTTTGGCTATTAAAATCTTGCCTTAAAATATGAGATAATTTTGTAAATCCTATAATAAGATTTTTCTCTCCGTCTCACTTTCCAGAAACAGTAGAGAAACATTGCACCAGCAAGGAAGCTCACAACCGATGTTTCTGTCAGTTAATGCTTATACTGCCTGTGACTGGCCAGCCTAAAACTTGGCTTTCCTTTCAGTCCATTTCTCCAAACCTTTTCCATTTTACCTAACTTTATTTTCAAAGGAAAGGAAAAACAGAGATGCAAAAAGACATGGCTCTTAAATAGTCCAAAATCCACCCCAAGCCCTCATGCTCATTCATACACTTACACACATTTCAGCAAGCCACACCAATAATCTCTCTCTCTCTCTCTCTCTCTCTCTCTCTCTCTCTCTCTCACTCTCTCTGTGTGTGTGTGTGTGTGTGTATGTGTGTGTGTGTCTGTCTGTCTGTCTCTATCTCCATCTCTCTCTTTCTTTCTGAGACAGGGTTTCTAACTCTGTAGACCAGGCTGGCCACAAACTTGCAGAGATCCCCCTGCCTCTGCCTCCTGAGTGCTGGGATTAAAGGTGTAAACACCACCATCTGGCGATAATCTCTATTTTCAGAGCATATGATTCCAAGGAAAGAAATACAGAAAAAAAAAAATAGCCAGAGAAGTCTTGCTCAGTTATCTCTACGAGCTGCGGGGCAGAGCTAAGTTTTGCCCCATCCCTGTCTTAGAAACCATCTTAAGGTTGTAAAAGACTCATCTGCTGCAACTCTCCCTAGGGACAGGAGGACAGTTCTTTCCACAGTTACGTGAAGCACAGCAGAGACCCCAACATCCATCTTTCTGTATCTCCAATCAGCCAATAGAACCTAAAGGTTCAGTCTGGCTCCAGACTTCCCAGTCACACGGGCAACACTCCTGTAGTTCCACACAGCTACAAATTTGCTTAAAAGGCCTGACAAACTGATGAAGTTTGTCCTATAAGTGGCGATCTCACTCTTTTGAATTTGTTTTACTTGGCAAAATTTCACTATGAGCCCTGGTTGACCCAGAACTTTCTGTGCTGTCACAGCTGGCCTCAAGCTTGCAACCATTCATTCTCCCGCCTCTCTGCTTTCTGAGTATGGGATTGCAGGCTCCTGGTACGGTGTCTGGCTCCCTTTTGATTTCTGCATGAGCTTTTGGGGGAAAACCTGGAATAACAGTACTTCTTCTCTTAGTTTCTTCTTTCCCTGTGGCTTGCTTTCTGGTGATACCTTTTACCATTGTTATCAATTTGATACCTCTGAGCAGGCTCATTTCCAGAGACTGTAATTGTTTTCAGAAAGAGCATTAATTTGCCTAGTCTGCCACCTCCAGAGACAAAGTCACTAATTGGCAAACTACATCTCTTTCTTTAATAAATGGTGGAAGTTCACCTGATTTATGGGACAAGAGCATAGCATTCTTTGTGAGTCTTAACCCTGCATCTTAACTTGGCATGAGGAGAAACAGGTAAGTACAGAGAGAAAACCTTCCCTCAGAAATGAGACTGAAGTTTAGCTATAATTATAATGTTATTAGGAAGTGAAACCTTTAAGAACTGAACAGACCATGAGCCGTTTGGTTTTCAGAACACCTTGTTAAAGCAGATCATCATCATCTCCACTGACCACATGAGCAGGGCTTTTCAGGATCACAGCATGCAAGGTATACCCACCCGAAAAAGTCCAGGCCTGAGTTTCACACGTACTAGACTTCAGTCATCTGGGTGATGAGTTCCTCCAGAAACCACGAAATGGACTGGCTGTCTGATTAACTGGGGAATCATTAAGCTGAAACTCATTATCAGGAGCTCTCTTATCTGCAGGCACCATTTTAGAGCCAACAGCAAGAGCAAGGTCAGGGACCTCTGGCTTTGGAGGCTCTTTGAGAGGAGAATTAAAGAGACAGGCACAGAAGCAAGTTTAACCAGCTTCAAAGAGCCACTCGGAAAAAAGCTCATTGAATGGGTGGTGAATGGAGGTTCATGCTCATAAAGGTCAACAGTGCAAAATTCAGGAATTTACAACTTGGGAAGAAGGAGGAGGAAAGCAACGAAGGTGTCCAGCTGGGCACACAGATCGTCGAATCTGTATGCACATATGTATGGTCATAGTTATTTATTTTCTGTGCAAGGCCAGATGTTAGGCCAGATGTTTTCACTCTTCTGTTGCAGCCTTTCATCTCAGGATGTGTTGCCATGGGAACACGCATTCAGACAGACTTGTGAGATGAAAGCGTTTTCCATCCAGGGCACAAGATAAAGCCTTCAGAAGTTCTCCCTCCATGAAGCGCCAAGCCACGATTCATTTATAGCCTCAAAGTGTCACAGAGAGCAGACGTAGCAGGTTATGTTGAGGTTGTTGCCATCAGTGACAATCATGAGCCCTGTGATGGCACCTACAGGTTTGGAGTTCACTCTGCCTGTTATCCATCCTACCCCATCTTAACAACTTCATACCAGCCCAAAGGCACACAGTTAGAAAACATTCAAACTTCCAGGTATAACCTCAATCTTGTTCAACTTGGAAATGTGTTTAATCAACATTTGTTATGCTACCTAAGTAACGTTGAGTAAGCTATAGAAGTTTTTATGCCCCTTCAGGCAAGAATGGGGTCCAAACTTAGACATCTCCTCGGTCAGGTCCTCTCATTTTTAGCCCATGAGAACTAAAGCTCCCAGGTGGAACAAACAGACAGGAAGGAAGGGAGGGAAGGAGGGAGGAAAGAAGGAGAGAAAGAGAGGGAAGGAGTGAAAGAGAGAAGGACAGAGGGATGGAGGGACAGAGGGTGGAAGACAGGCAAATTGAACCTGTATTAAAGATTCTCAAGGTCAAATGATTAAATTTGACATTATCTTGAATTAAAATATTACAGAACACAGATAAATTATCATGAGCTAATTTGAAAATCTTTGAAAGTTTTTCATTGTCCACCTCTAAGCCTGACTTAACATTTTTGTGGCTATCAAAACTAAAATTTGATTTTAGTAACCACCAGTTGCTACCAGTACAGAAGCATCTGGCATTTGTGACTGTTTTCTCTACTCCGCTGTAACCCACCTGCCTGTGAGCCTCACTATGGGTTTGGTAAATACCTTGGCCAACTAGTTCCTTTGTTCTGTAACTAATAAAATCTCATTTCATCACTTTCACGATGGAATATGGAGTTGGAGAAACCTAAAATGGTGTTCCTAGGCCATGATCACTCAAATTTAACTCCAAAATAAACTATCTTACCTCCCTGTCGGTGTGCATGTAACTTTTTGAGAATTTAAAGCACTCTCTCTTCTTCCTTTGAAGGGAGATGGTTGCTGTGAGGCATAGATTGGGGAAGGAGACAGTGAAAATGGAATAGGGGAACCATGAGAACTGTCAGATGTTGTCTGCTCCTAACATTCTTGGCTAGGTGCCCTTGAATAATGAACTGTGCATGAGAGACACCCTTGGATGCAATCACACATGCGTTACAACAGTACTGGCTGCTCCCTGTCTATCATGTGATTCGCACACGTGCTGTACACAGTACTGGTGGCTCCCTGGCTAGCATGTGATTCTCAAAGGTACAAAGCCTCACACTGATGGTCACTTCTGGACCAAAAGATTGCATTTCTATCATTTTCAATTTAAGTATGGAATTTTAAGCAACTGTCAACATAGAAGTCTTTGGGTGTCTATTTTGGTCACAATTGCTTCTATTATTACCAGTTAAATATCCCATATCTGAAATGTTTAGTCTTAACTGTTTTCAATTTCAGCTTTGTGTGTTTCTGAAGTACTCATATCGATTTTTGTAGATGAACATCCTAATTCTCAAACTCAAAACCTTTAATGGTTTGAGTGTATTGCTGATCTCAGTTTTCGGGTTAGAGTTGTTCAGCCTATACTATTGTTAGAATAGTAGTCCTCTGGGCCAGAGTGGGAAGCACATTAATCAATACATACCTCAGGCAAAGTATCACAATGGAGTAGGAACTTGGTTTTTCTAGCTGGGAGACAGGCTGAGTAAAAGTTTGCTCAGAGGTCAGAGGTCATGTGTTTTCAGAAAACTGTAGCTGTGTGAAGGGTGAGGAGATGAATGGGCAGCAGTTATAACAAGTCAAGTATCGGTCACACTTCACCAAAATAACCCTTTGGAGTTCACAAATAAAACACCATTAAATTAGCAACTTTGTGTCTGAAGCCCCTCCCTACATGACCTCAGGGAAGGTAGTTAAGCTCACTAATGTTTCCTTTGTTTATCTGTAAAATTTAGGCTCAGTCCACCCCCTTCCAGGTTGCTATGAGGAGTAAAGGAAGCTTGCAAAGGACTTACCCATTGGCTACCACCCAATAACTCTTTGACAAAGGGTGGGTGTGATGTGAAATGTTCCCCACAGGCTCAAGGGTCTTAATGCTCTTTTCCACTGTGGTGCTGTTTGGGAGCATTGTTAGCATCTTTAAGAGGTAGAGGAGGAAGCGAGTTGCTGGGGGTGGAACCTTGAGGTTTTGTATCCAAGGCACCCTTCCTATCTGCTAACTCTGCTTCCTGACTGCAGACACAATATGACCAGCTGCCTCATGCTCCGACTTCCATGCCTTCCCTGCCGTGATGGACTGGGAGTCAAAGTAAACCTTTCCCTATGCAGCTGATTCTTGCTGGGAGTTTAGTCACAATGAGAAAATGTTACATCCTACAGGGGCTGCTATTTTAAAACACTCATTCATTGATCACAATCCCTTCTCTATTGGTGCTATTCACCTGCAGTGGCTGGTTGGAATTTTGTGGTGAACTCTCACACATCCTTTCTTGTCAACCTGTCACAGTCAGAGCAAAAGCATCCCTGGAAATAGACGTGTCTTCTCTTCCATCACCTCTGTCTCCGCCATGGTCAGACTCTGCATCCTTCCATTGGACCACCATCAGAGATACTCCCCTGCTCTGACACCTGGTCCCATCCTAACTCGAAGGAAATTCTTTCGAAGGGGAATCAGCCATCTTTATTTTACTGTCCTAAACTTCTACTGTCTTGCTTGCACCCTCCAAGAAATCACCAGCTTCTAAAACTGGCAGTCAAGCTGATTTACAGCCTGGTCTTGCTGATTCCTTCAGACCCAGTGTTTCCTGCCCAATCCTAAAGCCTGGAAGACTTTTGTCTTGCTTTAGATTGGTAGACTTCATGATAAAAAAAAAAAAGGAATTAAAAACAGAATGAGCTTCTCCAGGGTCATCTCTCTAGCGTCTCTTGCAATACCCAATTTTGGTTGAGACTCACTTGTGCTAAGAAGTGATTTTCTATATGCCCTGCCCATGTGCCCCTGTGTAACATTAGCACTTAAAGTTCTTGCTCACTCTATCTCTCCTGATGTCTAAAGCACATTATCTTTTTTTAGGGGCTTCTCTTAACAACAACATATACTTATTTCCCCAATAGTTATAGTGCTTTGAGTGTGAATCACAGAAAAATAGCATGGATGTGTCATCTTTCGCTCTTCAATCACAGAACCAGTGGATTCCATCAAAATGACTGAGAAGAGCCATCAAGTTAGAACCAATGGTTCTTGTTTCTTATGGCTTCCAATTGCTTCTGAGTGCATGGGGCTAAGGAAATAGAATAAAGACCTTATTGTAGGGTGGCTTTTAATCTGGAAGCCATAGATGAAGTATTTGTACCAATGGACCATCCACATCTTCTAGCTGCCCTCAGCTTCATCACAGTACTGTGAGGATTGATAATCTGAGCAGGGCCCAAATGTGACACATCTGGTTGCTCTCAGATCCAGTAGGATGGCTCGGCAGACTGCATTACCTGAGCCATTTCACAGCTGTGTTCAGATCCTTCGTATGTAGACAGTAACTTTTAAAAAGTGTATCCACTCCCAATTTTCCAGTAATGGGAAGATCAGGCCCCGTAAAAGCTGTGTCTAAGTACCACTGGTCTGTCTCCAGCACCTCAGAGACTTGATCAGTATTAAGAAAATATTTGGGCTGAGTTTCTGTCTTTCAAGATAGTGCATACACACCCATCTAACTTTTCATTTTCATCTTCAGCTTCGCACAGGTTGGTACTTCTTATTCTCATGACGGCATTTGACTCTCCTTTAGTTGCCTTCCAAAACTGACTTCATATAACTTCCCTTCATTGATCCCCAGTTCACTGCAGGGTTCCTTGGGCTGACTTCTGTTTTATGGGTGGCCCCATAACTCTCATGTGATAGTTTAATCTCCCACCACACTGCAAACTCCTCAGTAAAATGATCCTATTCAGTGTAACTCCAGGAGATTTTGGTAGGTGAAAAATAAATATTATCATTGCCATGCATTTTACCTTACAATCTCAGTTATAAAAAAACATCATACTCTTTTATTTTGCCAAGTTACTTAAAGTAAGTCTGAGGTCCTTCATGGCTCATCTTCCAGTCTCATTTATAAGTTCTGGGCATCCACATTTTAAAAACCAAACAGGCACAATGAAGCACTTACAATCCCATCACTAGGGAGGAAGAGACAAGTAGACCCCTGGGGCTCATTAGCAGTATCCTTAGGAGTGATACCTGAGGTTGACCTATTACCTTCATGCGCACAGGAGTACACATGCATATGAACAGCCTCATACACACATGTTTATACACCCAGAAGGAAGAATGAAAAGGTGTCTCCATCTTTGTCAGGCGAGTGACAGAATCCTATTGTTAACTATTTTATACAAGAGAAGAACTTTCCTGAAGTAATAGCTGTGCAAATCTTGAGCGCGGGGAACTTTGATCTCAGATTCCGAGGCCACGTCACCGCCCTTCACTCTGCTCTTTCTTCTACGCTGAATAGTCCTCCTGTCGCCCGGACTGCGCTTTGAAGGAGCCCTGCAGCAGTGTCTCTTGTTCATGGAAAAATATTGAATTTGTTCCTTTCCCGATCTTAGAGAATCCGTCAGGTGCATCCCCAGTCACAGACTGGCCTGCCTTTGTACTCTGCATCCACTGTGCTTTTTATTTCTCTACCTCAAACAAAAACCTTTGTTCTTTGCTGCACCTGGAGTCTGTGTCATTGATGGAGCTGGGTCCTGCATTGTATGTCACCAGCCCTTCTAGTGGGTCATCAGAAGGGCCATCCGTCTGCCTGTTTTCTACCTCACATAATATAAAGGACACAGAAATAAATTCCTCAACAGGCCACGGTCTGTTTATAAAGTGCAGACTCATTTATGATCCAAAGGATGAAAATCAGAATTCATAAAAGATTTACCTGTGTTATCCTCTTGTTCCCGAGTATGTTTGTTAGGCACACGCAAAAAAATGCTGCTCATATCTCTTGCTCAAATGCCGTAAGGTTGATTCATAAGCACACACTTTTATGATGTGAAGCACAGTTTAATATTGTATGCCCCCTGAATGCTTACACACACAGACAGACACACACACAGAGACACACTCACAGAGACACACAGACACACACACAGAGACACACAGACACACACACACAGACACATACAGAGACACACAGAGACACACAGACACACACACAGAGAGACACACACAAGAGACACACTCACAGAGACACACAGACAGACATAGACACATACAACAAAGTTAACATTATAGACTGTTTTAATGCTCAAAATTATACCTTCTACTAAGTTCTCCCTACTCCCATTAAATAACTGAATACAGAAAGGAATGATAGGTCTCTGACAGCACACGGAGAGCAAGAGGTGACATTAATTCCTGAGCACATTTGCACTGCAAAGTTCAGACAGCACAGATTGTGTAATACATTCAGATGAGCTGCCTGATCCTGCCTTCTAGGCAATGCTCACTTCTGAACAGAAGACGATAGAAAGGTGGTTGCCTTAGGTCTATTGTGTTTCCCACTGTCCTTGCAAAGATACATAGAATAATTCCTTTAAGAATTTTTGCCATGTTGTTAAAATCATGGTTAATTTTGGTTATATATGCCACAGTTAAAATTTGTGAGTTCATGGCTAGCTATGCTCTCATAGATATTCATCTTGGCTCACTACAGTTTGAATTTTGAGACAGGGTCTCATTATATAGTCCTTGCTGTCCTGGGGCTTGCTATGTAGACCAGACTAGCACTGAATTTACAGAGCTCTTCCTGCCTATGCATCCTGAGTGCTAGGATTAAAGGTGTATGCTGTCATGCCTGACTATCATTTTACATTATTTTGTCTCTCTGTTCTTCTCCCTAATATACACATAGACAATTTTGAAGTTTTCTATATGTGTGCCCGTGGGCAGTGAGTCCTGTTTACAGCCTGTAGAGATCATCCCGAGTGGCTGCAGAGTCCCTTGATGGCATTTACGGAGTTCTCAATACCTTCTCTTTTCAAAGGAGCCCCTGAAATCCCTTGCTCTAAATGAAAGGCTGTTGCTCTGCGTGAGAACTGCTCTAACTTGACCAGCTCAGTTTAAAACACAAGCCGGGGTGAGGAAACAGTTATCGGGTAGAATTTTGTTGTTGCAATAGCAGACACAGTTAGTCTTACATTTCTCAGGAAAATCTCCTTGTCTGGTGTCTGTTTGGAGTGTTTTGTTAAGGGCAAGTGTGATCACATGACACACTAAGAGAAATTTGCTGTGCAGATCATGACAAACAAATCAGCCTGTGCTATCCAGGGCTTATTAGTGACTTTTGATTGAGTACTTAGATTGGGATGAAGGGCTTGTAATATGCACTTTTTATTAGTTAGTAACATAAGAATACAGAGATAGAAATATATTAATTGGAGTTACCCCATAGGGAGTTAGAGTCATCTCCCCACCCCTCAAAAAAAAAAAAAAAAAAAAAGAGCCATTGGCTGTCATAAAAAAAAAAAAAAAAAAGCTTAGTGTCCTGCATGTTGTACCTCCTTTGTTTGTTGGCCAGGAGGTCCAAACATTGCAGGTAATTGCCACTGCTCTTGGTGCCATTCCAATCTTGATGAACAATGGCAAGTTAAAATAATAATGTAGTGAAATTTGGAAGCTAAGAAAGAGGTAGGAATTGGTGATTGAGTCAGTAGGTCTGACAGAGCTGACCACACAGTTCTGAGAGAGATGGGGACTTTAAGAAACAAGTCATTCATGCCGGAGGACTCCAGAGCGTCCCCGAAACTGCCTAGCACATTCCAGGGCTAATGCCTGTCTTAGACAACGGCAGCTCTGGAGTCCCCCAAGCTCACACTCAGAGCTATAAAAGGTTTGCAACTGTTGTGAAGAAATGAGGGAAACAGTGGAATGCAATCTCAGCACCAAATGTGGCTGTATGGTATGTGCCTTGTAATAAAACATCTGAACAGGTGCCAGTGGGCAGATGCCAACACCACCAGTCAGCAGGACTCTCAGCCAAGACCCCAAGGTCCTGGACTCCAGTATGACAGGCGGACAAGGGTCTACAGCTGTCAGACTGTCTGCTGCTCAAAGCTGCTTCATACCATGAGGGCTCCCTGACCAGCAAGTCTCAGAGATGCCTTGGGGTTCTGCTGTCATGGGACATGTTCATACCCCTTCTGTTGTGAGTGTTCACAAGACAAGCTGACTAACCTTCATGAGGGTGGTCTTCAGGATACAAAACAAGGAGCAATGACTTCTTGTCAGATCAAGAGTGTGTAATACTCAAGCATGAGAAAGCATGGTGACTCTGATAAGACGAAAATGTGCCTGATTTTGATAGGCTCGTCTATAGGTTCATCTGTGATTTCATATCATTGAGCTATTTTATATATTAGGGACCCAGTTAAATTTTGAACTTGGAAGAACATATCAGATAAAATTTGATAGTGTGACACTCCTACACTGTATAGGCAATACATATATACATATACTTATATACTTATATATATATTATCAAAAACTGAATAAGAAGATGTACAAAGGGCACCTTAAAATCCATAGGGACTTGAAAGACGGGCTTCAAGTTGTAACCTTTGCCTTCGACTTTAAGCGGGATTGGGAATTTTCCCTAATGGTGGCTGTGTGTGTTCCTGTGAGACAAGAAGCGAGAAGGAACCTCTAATATCAAGAATGCTTAGGAGTATCATGTGATTTTTACCTCTGCTGTAGGTATTGCAGCAGGTTTATTGAATCTCCTCTTCATGTATGTTGCTGATTGAGTAAAATATATCGAACCATTCTTGCATGCACAAACTGAAATCAACTTGATCATGGTGTAAGTTTTGTAGTGTTATGAATCAAGGTTTCTTGTACTTATATTCATAACTTTCTCTAGTTTTGGTGTCAGAGCAATATTGGCTTTGTAGACATTCGCTCTCTTTCTCTTTCATTGAATTGTATGAGGGATATTGATGTTAGGTCTCTTAAAGTCTGGTAGAATTCAGCAGTGAACCCAAATGGTCCCAGGCTTATCTATTTTTTAAAATCATGTCTTCAGTCACATCACACTTTATCAATCTGCCTTTGGTATATGCTCTTCTTTGGTAGGGCACATGTACTTACAAATTCTTCCTTTTCTCTCAGTTATTCGAGATCATTGGAAGCTTCAAGATCATCCTCAATAATTCTGTAGATTTTGGTGATGTTGCTTGTTATACCTGTTACAGACCCCAGGAAGCTGAATGTTGGTCAAGGTTGGGGAGAGCAGGCTGTGTCAGTCAGTGTCCAGGTTCTGTGATTATCGGGGCTAGGGAGGTGCAGATTTAGAAGGATGTGCAGGCACTGTTGAAGCAGTTGGCAGCTGATGTGAAATCTTTGGGGACAGATAGACTAGGAACAGAAGGTGCAGTTAAGGAATTTAGAAGAAAATACTTTTGTCTTAGCTGTACATTTGAAACTTTTAGACTCGTGGTCCTGGTAGTTGGAGGAGGGGAGTCCCAAGATCGGGGAAGATGGAAAGAGACCCCACCCTCAGGAGTAGAGACCCCACCCTCAGGAGTAGAGACCCCACCCTCAGGAGTAGAGACTCCACCCTCAGGAGTAGAGACCCCACCCTCAGGAGTAGAGACTCCACCCTCAGGAGTAGAGACCCCACCCTCAGGAGTAGAGACCCCACCCTCAGGAGTAGAGACCCCACCCTCAGGGGTAGGTAGGGAAATTTAGGTCGTTGCCTGACAGGAGTACTTATCTGGAGTTCGTTTGGTCAGTGATAGGTGAATTCAAGTTTGCTTCCTGAAGTTTATAAGATTTTTTTTAAGTTTATAAAAAGGTCTGTGCTAGATTAACAGTTTATCAGAAGTCTGCCGCTTTATGTAAAAATGATGAACTTTGGAAGATTCAGGATAACAATGGCATAGAGAGAGGGAATGAAATCTGAAATAACTTTTCATAGATCTGAAATTACTTCCTCAGGCAATAAACCACTTTCTCAAACCCTCACAAGTTAAATGTTCATACCCTCAGACCTTGAAACACTTTCCCAGACCTTTGTGACTTGCATCTACACACTTTTACAACCAAGCCTTCATATCCTCAGACCTTGTATTTGGGGTCTACCTTTAGGAATGAAATCTAATGATTTATCAAAGGAGAGGGGAGTGGGGACAAGACCTGTCTGCAATGCTTGGGTCTGCCAAAGAGTCCTCCAGCAGGTCTTTGTAAGAATCAGAGGTAGATGTAGATTTACAAGCTGGAGCAGCTATAGATCAGAGGGAAGGACATTGTTTCTGTTGTTTGCTTGAGAACGGTTCTGACCAGGATAAATCAGTGGTCCGTAAACATCTTCCCTGACTGGCCACTGCTTGAGATCCATCAGGAAGAACAGTCAAGCAAATAAATTTACTTTAGAAAGTAAATTGCTGTCGTTACTGGAATTGTCATGGGTTCCACCAGAGTGGAAGCCATACAAAATGGTACAGCCCTCATCACACATGGGACTGCATAGACCTCCAGCCTCCACCAACCCAAAATGCTAAGAACGTTGTCAGGTGCCATCTGAAGCTCATAGCAGAGTGTCCCTGCTTTACTGCTATGGACCTTCCTGATGCTTCCACCACCTTGAAGGGCAGTTTTCTTTCTTCTGTTACTTCAGAAACTTCATAAAACTCTTACCCCATTGGAACATGAGATGAGGCAGCTGGAGTCTGAGTTCCAGGCTCTGTTCACTTACATAAGCTTCCAAAATTAACTCTCTTCTTCCCTTTGAGGCAAGAGATGTGCTTTTAACATTGTCAGTAGGCATTCAGTTAGGGAAGCCTGAAAAGCTGGGATTGTGACACAGTCTGCTGCCATCCCCGGAAACATGACAACGTATCCAGTCTCTTCTAGCTTCTCACCCATGGAAACTCCTCATGGGCTTTCCCTTCTGTTTTGGCACTCTTCCAAAGGTAGCATCTGGCCACCATGTTCTATCACCACCGAACCATGTCAATCCACATGCAGCACCCCCGCCCCTGCTTTGCAAGGATAATGACATTATGTTTCATTCTCCAGTCACACCACACTATACAACAAACTGTGTAGCAGGTGTTTCTTTGGAGCTCCCAAATAATGACACGAAGACTTCTTGTTAAGTATGAGAGCTTGGCCTTAGCTTAGCCTTGCTCCCAACTAACTCTTATAACTTAAACTAGCCTGTTTATACTAATCTACATTCTGCCATGTGACTCCATTGCCATTATCTTTCCTCAGTACAGTATGCCCTGCTTCCTCCCTGTCTTGCTGGTGAATCTCCACTTCCTAGATGCTTCCCCCGAGTTCCTTTCTCGCCCAGGAAGTCTCACCTATCCTCTCCTATTGAGCTATTGGCCATTCAGCCATTTACTAAACCAATCAGAAGGAGTCTTAGGCAGGTGAGCAAAGACAGACTCATCTTCATACAGTGTGATCAAATATCCTGCAGCAACAAAGTTGACTGTATTTGGTAAATTCCCAATTATCACAATGCTGAAGTTAGATGGTTTATGTTGTTGTTGTTTTTTAGATTGGGTCTCTGATATCTTAGGCTGACCTTAGTCAAGGATGGTCATGAACTCCTGATCACCATGTCCCTGACTCACAAGTGCTAGTATTATAGGTCTGCACTACCATGCACAGCTCATATACACTGGGGATTGAACCAGCTTTGTGCTCACTTGCTAGGCAAGCACTCTACGAATGAAGCAAGCTACATTCCCAGTCTATCTCTTGATGTGGGAGTCCCATCTGTGTGCTGTGATTACCATTAATGAATAAAGAAACTGCTTTTGATCTATAGCAAGGCAGAACTTATGTAGGCAGGGAGAGCTAGACTGAATGCTGGGAGAAAGAAGGGTAGAGTCAGGGAGAAGCCATGGGTCCACTGCCTGAGACAGATGCTGGGAACATTATCCGGTAAGCCACTGCCACATGGAGATACACAGTTTAATAGAGATGGGTCAGTTTAGGATACAAATTAGCCAGAAATACGCTTAAGGAATTGGCCAAACAGTATTGCAAATAACACAGTTTCTGTGTGATTATTTGGAAGCGGGGTGGCTGGGACCAATGAGAAGCCCCCTCCCCCAACAATCTCTCACTTGTGTGAGACATGTCTCAAGAAACTTAGGCTGGCTTCAAACTTCCTGTGGAGCTGAGAATGACTTGAAACTCCCAATCCTCCTGCATCCACCTACTGATTGCTAAGATTATAGGAATCCCCCCATGTGTACATGCCAGGATCATTGCATCCATCACCACCGTTGGGCATCATCTCCCTTGGTTTCTCTGCAGGGTTTTGGTTGTTGGCTTACAGCTTACTTGTGTTCCCCTGCACTGCACATAGAAATGCATTCTCTTTAATCTGACCATCTAAACACCTAAATGGGCCCCTTTGAGAGATTGCTATTACTGCAGCAACAGGAGTACCTACCTTTTCCTTTTTTAATTTTTCTTCAGTTTCTTATAGTTTCTTATCATTTTAAGTTTGAGGAAATTTCTCTTGCCACAATCCTTCCTCAATGGGTTGAGAAGTTTAAATACACACTTTTGAAATTCCACAGCATATAACTTCAAAAACATTCAAGTCACCTTCTATATGCTTCTTAAACAATGTAAGAATACTGTGAATTTGGCCTCCAAACTGCCTACCATCTTTTAACTTGTGTTATTCTTAGCTTATATATAGATTAGAAATTAAAATCTATAATTTCTGTGTTTTTTTAACTCTTGTAAATTAGGCATTAAAATCATCCCTCTTTATTGCCAGGACTTATTAACATTTACCCATGATTTCTTTTGTTCCATATTCTTTTGGCATCATGGAGTCGCTTAGAGAGGCTTTCTTTCTCAAGGCTTTTTAATGAAGATGTCTGCCAAGAAAACTCATTTTGTTTTCCTGACACATCTTTATCTTAGGCTCTTTAAACAACTTAAGGTTTCTCTCAGCACGTCTGTGACATTCCTGACAGTTTTGGGGTTTCTATTTTTGCGACTGAAAAATTAGCTGTCTTCCTTCTTTCCCCTTCAGACAATGGTACTTTTTTCACCTGCTACTGATGCTTTCTTTTTTTATTAACTTTGTGCTGATCCGTACTCAAATATCTAGATGTGGGCTTCTTTGTCCTTATCCAGGTCTACAGTTTCTGGGATTTCTTAGTATGAGTTTTTGTGGCTTATATTCTTGAGGTTTATATTTCCTGCATATGTCTAGCATTCTCATACTTTCCACAGTAAATGGATGTTTTGTTTTTCTGTTCTGCCTCAGATGGTGCTTAATGTCTCTCTGATTTTAACCATTGCAGGTGATTCAACTTCCTTAGAAATTTCTTCCTACTTCCTCCTGCTCCTTAGATAATTACACTCTGTTTTTGAACCATTTCTCTGGGTTACTACAACAGATATATTTTCGCATTATGAAAATACCTTTATAAGTGTGTGTCTATGTGTGTGGTATATGAGCACATGCATTTACACATTTGTGCTCATGAATATAGAGTCCTGAAGTCAATGTCTAGTGTCTTTTTCGATTGTTCACCACCATTTCTTGAAACAGCACCTCTGAATCTGGAGCTCACGGACTCACTAGGATGATCACAACAAGCTCCAGTGAGCTTCTGTCTTTGCCACCCTCCCAGCACCTCGCACTGATGTAACAGACATGCTGTCTCCAAGCTCGGCGTTTAGCCTGGATGTTGGAGAGCTGAACTCTGGTGCCCATGCTAGCGTGGCAAGCACTTTGATGACTGAGCTGTCTCCTAGGTCTTAATTTAGGGAAGTCATCCACACACCCATACCCAAATGTCTGTCACATTCATTATATATAATTCATTGTTAAAGAGTTTGTTTCTCTTTTCATGTCTTAAAACATTAAAAAAATTGATTTTAAAACAGACATATAGTTTACGTTCTCTAACTGACATGGAAGTAGATAACTTGTCTATTGCTTGTTCCCTCGGTTGTCTGACTTTAATCTATGCTGGCACCTCCTATCTATTTGTTTTTGATTGGGAACTCATTTTTCCCATGTTCTTCTTTTGTTCCATCTGGTTTTTGAAACAGGATCTCACAGTGTAGGCAGGTTGTCCTGAATTTCATGATTCTAGTACCTCTAAAGATTGGGTTTGTTAGAATTATCCTGTAAGGGTTATCTTGAGGATGTTGAGGGGCCTACTAACTAGAGAAAAAATGAAATGATAACACCACTACTTTCTAAACCAAGCATGTTCAGAGTTTTTTTTTTTAAATGACAATAGGATGTTGAATTTCGTGAAGTATTTTTTCTGCATCTACTGATACATTGTTTTATATGATGAACCATCATGGCATGATGTGTGATTTCCCTCTATATGCTGTGAATATCATTGGTTAGTAAAGAAGCTGTTTGGGACCTGTGATAGGGCTAAGTAGAGCTAGGTGGGGAAAACTAAACTGAGTACTGGGAGAAAGAAGGCGGAGTCAGAAGCCATGTAGCTTCGCTGGAGACAGACACCAGAATTTAACACAGTAAGCCACAGCCTTGTGACAATACACACAATAATGGAAATAGATTAAACAAAGATATAAAAGCTAGCCAGTATGAAGTTAGAGCTCATAGGCCAAGCAGTGATTTAATTAATACAGTTTCTGTGTGGTTATTTTGGGTCTGAGTTGCTGGATGTCTGGGAAACACACAAGCAGGCTCCTACTACAATCACATTCCATGAAAAGATAATTTAGTCATAGTATTAAAACTTTTTAGTGACCTGTTGGGTTTTCTTTGCTGCCATATAATTGAGGATTTTGTATTTATATTCATTGGAAATATTTTTTTCCTATGATGTTACTTTTCTTACACTGTTTCTGCCTATCTGTCTAGCTCTGCTGTCAGGGTGAAATGGCATTCCTGAAATAAATCTAGAACTGTTCCCACTTCTAAAACTCTAATTGGAGAATTTAAATTTATTTTAGTAGTTTTAGTTGAGAACATAGATTGTTTACCCCTGTACTTTTCAAATTATGGATGTAGCCCAGAGCATTTGTCTGGCAAAAATTTAAACCAGAGCCATTCCATGTTTTTAATATATCTATAATATTGGTGGCTAAATTTTGTAATAATGGAAGATGTTTTGGTATATTTGAACAATAACACCACTGGTCCTGGACTCTGCTTTGATGGGAAACTTTGGACTACTACTAATCTTGTTAATCATCATTAGTCTGCGAAGAATTTCTGTGATTCAGTCCTGGAAGATTATATATTGTTATTGACTCACCTTGATAGCCTAGATTTTATATATATATATATATATATATATATATATATATATTTCCTGTGTGCCAATTACAATATCCGTTTTACTTCTAATTTTATTTGCTTAAATATTCTGTAATCATTCTTTTCTAGCAAAAGGCTTGTTGGTCTTTTTTAACCTTTTCCCAAAAAACTTGAAGTTTTCATTAATTTTTAGTTTTTCATCTTCTTTGTTTTGCTTTATTCTGCTTTAATCTTCATCATTTACTACCTTGTGAAACATGGCCTGAATTTTTTATTTTTATGGTTCCCTGAGGTAAAAAGTTGTTTACTTGAGATTTTTCTTTGTAGTCATTGCTATAGCTTGTTGTCTTTAGCATGGTTCTGTTTTTATTACACCACGTAAGCTTTGATATGTTGTATTTTTAATCTGTCTTGAATTATTTTCTAGTTTTGTTTTGATTTTTTCTCTGACCTACCTGCTCAAAAGTGCACTGTCTAATATTCATACACGCACCAGTTTTCCTTTTGTAATTAATGATTGCCAGTCTCCTTGACGACGAAGATGCAGGATGACCTTAGCATCCTGAAGTTTGCTGAAAAGATTCCTTGTGGTTTTTTCACACATGCTGGAAAGTATTTAATATCACATAGCAATGTACAACCTGCTGTTTATAGTAGGATGGATGTATGCACACAACACACACACACACATACACACTTCTATTCTGTAGCATGCATTTACTATAGTTGTAATTTCTGCTATCTACTTAGTGGTTTTGATTTTGGTCTCAGAGTCCTAGTAATCACTGGAAGCTAAGGGTTGGTGTGCCCTGGTTTGGGTCACCGCCATTCCCTTCTACCCTGTTATCACTTGCTTTACATAACTAATGTTCCCACATACTCACACTTGCTCTTCCCTGCTGAGAAGGGGTCACTGCAAAAGGACTTCTCTGTGTGTCTTGCTGTAGCTTTTCACTTATTTTGTTTCCAGGACTTTCTTGAGAAATCTGCTGGTCCCACCTGGACCCTCTTGGATATAAAGTTGTTTTCCTATGGCTGCTTTAATCTTTGCTATCTTTGACATTTGACAATCTGATGATAACTGCTTTTGGTGTCAGGAAGCCTGGTACACATTTTCTATTCAGACTTAGATGTTTGAAGTCATTGTTATTTTAAAATGAGCTTTTTGTTACTTCCTGTCACTTCCTTTAAAGACTGACCTAACATATATGTATATTGATGCTTTTAACTTTCAACGTGTCATGTATATTCTTTCCATTTTCCTTGCTTTTATTGTTTTTTATTTTGTTTATTGATTAAAAACCTCAGCTCAAATGACTGAATTTTTTCTTCTTAAGCTTCATGCTGAAAACTTTTACTGAATTCTTTAGTAATATTTTGCCTGTATGTACAGAATTGTTGTTTGGTTCTTTAAGAAATACATTCTTATGTTTGTGATTTTACCACTTTGTTCATATATATTGTTTTCATGGACTTTGGTTTGTCCTCTCTCTGTGTGTTTCATAACTCATTATATTTCTTTGAGTTTTTTTTTTTTTGAGTACTTTGTCATGTAACTCACAGAGCTTCATTTGTTTAGAGAGAGCAAACAGATCTTGGTTTTGTATGATTGAACATGTCATATTCCCTAATTATTTGAGAATTTTTGTAACTTTGCTTTGGTATTTGTGTGATTTGAATTTTTTTCTCTGTTAAAGTTTTTTTTGTTGTTGTTTGTTTGTTTTCGTTTTGTTTTGTTTTAGTCTGTGGTACAAGCCACAACTCTTATTTGAAACTGAGAGAACATGTTTGTAGAATTGGTTCTCCTTTTATTTTCTCTGAGTTCCAGGGGTTGAACCCAGGTCTTGTTGGTTTTAGCTTTAAGATAAAAGATAAATGCTAGAATCCAGCAAAGATCCAGATTTGCCTTACATCATTTTCTATTACTGGGATTTGGTTTTGTTTCTTTGTTTGTTTATGTTTAACTGAGTCTTACTCTGTAACTCTGGCTAGCCTGGAACTTGCTGCATAGACTAGATTGGCCTTGAACCTTCAACCATCCTTTTGGCTGTGCCTGTCAGTGCTGGGCTTGCGTGCATGCACCACCATGCCTAGCTTTCGGCTGTGCCTGCCAGTGCTGGGCTTGTATGCTTGCACCACCATACCTAGCTTTTCTACTCTTTTAGAGCCATGTTTGGTGGCCTTATGAGTTAAATTCATGGAAATTCAAAGGTGTTCAGGGAAGATCGCCACGGAAAGTAACTCTGACATTTTCTTCTTCAATGAGTAGCCTGCAGACATTTGCTGATATGATAGTCTATGTACCATTAGTATTTATACTTCATCAATCTGTCAAGGTCCCCTTCCATATTGCTGTTTTCTGTTCAGATATAGCATGTCAAAGGAACATTTGCTTACTTTCCTAAAATATCTTTATTGTAGGCACTTCCTGATTTCTATAAATAGTGTTGTTATTACATCATCACATATTTTTAGGACTGCTCCTAGAGAGTAAGAATGGTTTTTCCTCAACACTAAAACATGTTTGCACATTAATGGCCAAATAGGACAAAACAGATGTACACATGCTATTGTCTCAGTATGAACTCAATTTGCCAATTACAATATCTACTTCTACCACATACCATATCAGGGCTCCTAAAACAATCTCCCTACTGTCTGTCATGTTCCCAGAGCCTGGATTGGCAGTTAAGATCATAGAATGGCTGGCATCTTCAGCATCACTGAAGGAAGGATATTTGGGGCATTTTGTACTTCAGGATTTAGCTGCTCCATTGTTCAAAGGGCTACTATTTTATGCCTTGGTTTTATCTATATTATTTCAGAATAATGCCTGACTGCTGAAATATCATGTAGAGAAATATCTTTCTCAGTAAGAAAACAAATTTAAAAAAAAATCAAAAGTTAAAATACCATGAGTCATCAGTGGGATATAATGGAATCAAGCTATTGACAGCTTGACAGGAGAGAAGCAGAGGCATGGGGCTGCATTTTAACTGTTGGAACCAGTGTTTGTACAATAAAAGATTGGGTACAATAAATGCCACAGAATCACACATTTCTAAATAACCAAAATAGCACTTTTGTGTTATATGTCATACAATAAAACCATTTTTAAAAAAGATTCTCATTAATTTCTTGTTCTGACCATTTCCAACTGGACTCCTACCACTTTGTTTGGTAGCGCTGTCCTGAAGAAACTGTGAAGGCGTCCTTCCAGGAGCCATTGATGGTGCTCTCTCCGACGCATGGCCTTGAGCTCTGTGATGCCTCTTACGTGCATGAAATGCTTTCAGGAATTTCCCATTTGAAAAGCCTAGGAACTATAGCACAAAGACTACCCCTGTGCTAAAGCCACATGGTAATTACAGCACAAAGACTACGCCTGAACTAAAGCCCCATGGTCTAAATTCGGACAGCAATTCTCAGTCTATAAAAGAACTATGACATGCAAATATATGTTTTCAAGTTTTAGTTTTAATGACTGTTAAACATCATAACAAATAGAGTGGCTTTTGCAGAAAGGACAGAAGATAGACAAAACCTTTAGGCTATGGCTTACCAACAAGGAGAAGTAGAGTTTCTGAATCTGTGGTTGGAATGTATAGCTTTATTAAAAGAAATAAGAAATAATCTGTTTTTTAATTAAATTTTTTTGAAACAACGTCGGATAGTCTTAGCTAGCCTGAGTTCTCGTTGTAGCAGAAGACAATCTTCAACTTCTGTTGCTTCTTCTGCCTTCACCTGTCAAGTTCTGGGAATGATTACAGGCTTGGTAGTGCTTGGTGCTGGAGATCAACCCCAAGGTTTGCTGCACACTTGGCAAACACCCTACCGTCTGAGCTACAGCATAAGCCCTTTTATGTTTCTAACCACACTTTTTTTCCCTATTGATATTCCACTTACTGTTCCTCTAGAAGACCAACATATCCTCTATAAGACTCAGAAGTGGTGGAAGGAGAGAACTTACCAACACCGTCATTTTCTTCCTGCATCCCTTGAGTCAGTGCCATGTCATTGAAACATCAGGAAATTAGAGCATCAGTCACTCAGGTACCAACCCTTCCCTATCATTCTCTTCTTTCTATTTTAGTTAAACTAATTGACTCATGTCCTCTCACTTCTTGGACACAGCATGGCTGGCACTTGGAAAGCCAGTGTGTCTGCCTCTGTTCATGTCCTGAGGAAAGAGAAAGCCAGCCCAACCTGGGTGGCAGAACTGACTTGTAGTCCCTAGCAACTGCCACATCTCTGCCCCCTGGCACTATCCATGTCTGTCTCCTAATGAGCTCCATCGATGCCTATGTGAGAGATGCTCAAATATTCTCCAGTAACAGTCTTAGATGCTGAGGATGGTGCTTCCCTGTGCTCAGGCAGAGGCCATCATGGTGAGTTTTGACTGAGCTGGTGATAATGTCCTTTAGAAGCTCTGCTTCCCATGTGTTAATGGCTTCTTGTGAGTACCAGAGAAAAGAAATGTCCTGCAATCCCCGAGCTGTGTCTTCACTCAGTTTCTCCTTAAATGTTTTATTTCCCCTTTATGTCCAACCCGTGATTGATGGCTTGGTATCAAGAAATGAGGCAAATGAAATCCAGTCAGCTACCTGACATGCTCATACCTCTAAGACTGCTGAGAAACAGATGTCTAAAATAGCCCTTTCAATTAATTCAGTGGCCTCACTTGATCCAAAACAAAAAAAAACCCCAAAAAACAACAAAAAAAACCCACTAAGCTGTCAGAGGCTCTTGAATGAAGACAGCAAAGCAATGGGATTAAAATTAAGCAATTATATTTGCTCACCACCAGACTTTATTTCAAGAAAAGCAACAGGTTCCATATTGGATAGGGTAAAATTGGTGTTTATGTGTATCTGTATGTTTCTCTGGAGCTGTTCTGAAAAAGCTCATAGGGATGGGGGTTTTCTCTTACAGTTTTTGGTCCTATAAAGGCTCTGCATTACTTTGGTCTACAGGATGGGCTTGTGCTCTTCTTAGTATGATGGACTAGAGGGTTCCTTTTTAACCATCAGGTTAACGGTTTTCGATTGGTACCCATTGTTCTCTGACTGTTACATTGTATCATCCTCCTTTCTCCCTCTGTGACTGATCTGATAGATATTTACCCAAGCTGTGACAAATTCCATAGTCTTTTGTTTTTGTAATCAAGTTGCTTTGTTGCATGTTTGGTGGGTCAGTTGGTTTTGGTTTTTCTTTTTTCTATTCTGAGATACTCTCACCCTATAGCCAAGCCTGACCTAAAAATCAATGTGTAATCCAGCTAGGCCTTAAATTCTTAATGATCCTCCTGACTAACCACCCCAATCCCTAAACACACACACACACACACACACACAAGTACTGAGATCACAGGTGTGAACCGCCATGCAGAGCTCCCCAGTCTCATCTATCTTTTAAGTAAGGCTCTCTATGCTCCCTAAAAGGACAGTCTGGGGGAGATCTAGTTGCCTTTCCGGGGTCAGTACATACCAGTCTCTGGGTGTCCAAGCTTTAGGGATCAAAACATTGGAAGGACATCTGGAAACTCATGATATTGAGTTATCCACTGAATACACAGTGCAGCTGGGAACCACGGTCCTGTGCAGTCCCCGGAAGCAGCACTGCTTAGGGGCATATGGTGTTGTGCACCCTTATAATCACAGACTGTGTGTGCAGAGGACCCACAATGGGCCTTGCAAGCAGCCACATCTTTGCCTCTGTGCTGCTCCCTAGCCATGCTGATTGACTTTACAACTCAAAACTATCTGCATCAATCTGTCTTTGTTCTTTCCATTGTCTGATGTGCTGTTGGGTTTGTCTAGATTTTCCTTGCTCTGGAGGGAACGTAGGGAAGCTGTTTCATCTGCACTGCACACATCCATTGTTATCTGGAAGCAGAAGCACCTGTGGTCACCACCTGACACACTCTAGATCAGGCCCATGGTTAGCCTTTTATGGAGAAGACAGAAGAGTGACACCTTAGGAGACCCCAGAGACCTTTATAAGTACCCCCAAGATCTTTGTTAGACCTAGCCAGTTATGGGAGACATGAAGAGTTGGACTGGAGTTGGACTCCCCCAAGGTTATATGAAAGAGAAACAATTGCCCTGAGTGTCACTCCTCAGCCGCACTTTGGGTCACTCATGCCCCTGGAAGTAACCTCAATAAAGTCATTGAATCACTGAACTGGAAAGGATATGGTGCGCCATCTTGGCCTCCCAAGCCCTCTCTGTCTGGAATCAATAAACTGCTCGGGACTCACCTGTCACAGTCAGATGTAAACTCCTAAGTTCCCATGTGCTCTACAAAGATGCGCCAATGTAACTATCTTAAGAGTCCTCTGAATTTGCTGTTTCTCTTCAACTGAAATTAAGCAAATCACTTATCTCTCAGAATGTTTTTGCAATGTGATAAAGACTTCAGTTGAAGTCAGTGCTAATAAAATCACAAACCCCAAAATGATGTCATTTAAAAGAGTAGAGGAAACACATTGCCGGGCTCATCTCACAGGGCTAATCATAAGAGCATATTCAAAGCTAATGCCAGTGCCAGGGGCAGAGAAATAGAGAATGAGGAGTAAGGGGAGAGAAAGAGGGAGAGAGGGAGAGAGGGAGAGAGGAGAGAGAGAGAGAGGGAGAGAGGGAGAGAGGGAGAGAGGAGAAGAGAGAGAGAGGGAGAGAGGGAGAGAGGGAGGGAGAGAGGGAGAGAGGGAGAGAGAGAGAGGGAGAAGGAGAGAGGGAGAGAGAGAGAGAGAGGGAGAGGGAGAGGGAGGGAGAGGGAGAGAGGGAGAGAGGGAGAGAGAGGGAGAGGGAGAGAGAGGGAGAGAGAGAGAGGGAGAGAGAGAGAGAGAGAGAGAGAGAGAGAGAGAGAGAGAGAGAGAGAGAAATCCTTAGGAAGAACAGGCAGAAACAGAGTACTTGGAACAAAGGGATGGCAACAGAAGATATTTGATTGTCTTTTTTATTGAAGATTTGTACATACATACATGCATGTTTTCATTGCATCCAGCCCATGCTGGTTTCTCCCCTCCAATTCCCCACCTGCTCTCCCTCCACATATTCTTGCCAACCTCGTATATTTGCTTTTTGTTTCTCCACTTATTCCTCTCTCACCACTGCCCGTATGTGCGTGGGCATCACCTGGGGCACAGGTCACCCCTCAAGTGGCACTACCTTGAGGAAAATGGATTCTCTCTCACACGCACACCATAATTTGCCAGTAGACACTCATCTATAGGTAGGACTGCATGACCACATCACCCTTCCATGCTGGGACTTGTAGAGCTTGTGTGTACTGTCAAAACCATTGTGAGTTAGTATATATGGCTGCCCTGAGTCTGGAAAAGTTTCCTTGTAGACACCTACCCCCCTGGGATGACTATACACTCTGTTTTACTGGCATGCAAGGTGGATCTCTGAATTCCTACACTCAAGCCTTGCTCTGATGCCCCCAGCTAGCTTCCTTGCTGAGGACTTTCTGTTTTTTGGTGTTTTATCGTGAGAACAAAAGCTCTTAGCAGCAAGAATAGATCAGGTGCTGTTTCTGCCCAAAACTCTGAGAAATGATAATTTAACATCCAGCATGAAGTAAAAAAGCTCCAAAGAAAAAGAAAATATTCCCCAAACTCACAAACAGGCAGAAGAAGATTAAACACCTGACTGGAAGGAAACTGAGCAGGCATTCCACATTGAGAGTCCATGCTCAGCTATCACCTCACCAGTCTTCACTCTGGCCAATGAAACCACTCTACTGGAGTTCTAAAGAAGAAGGTGACTTTGTCAATGAAACAGACATTCAATGTTAATACAATATCCACATGCAGCCACTCAAAAGTCTAGAAAATTCTGGACTCAGTGAAAGGAGAAAAAGAGTAAAATGAACACGAGATGTGCACTAGTTCAGCCCCAGCCAGGGTGAGGTCCCTGGACATGCTGCAACAGATGCTGGCACCTTCTGAGAACTCAAGGCGGCCTAGATCCCTTCCCAGATCTGTGGAACGGATGCCTATGATGGGAGCAAGCATGGGATGTCACAAGCTCCCTGCCTTTTTCATCCAGGAGCAGCAGACTATTTGACATCTGCTTCTTGTGTGGATTACAAAGACCTGACTTCTGACCTAGGAAGTAGATGTGATTTCATCCACTTTACAGAGGAATACAAGGAGATACGGAAAGACACATTAAGCAAAAAATCAAGTCTGTTCTTCTAACTACCTAGAATTCTTTGATGCAACCAGTTCTGTGGAATTCTCATTTTCATGTCTAGCATCTTCTCACTATTCCAAGATTTTTATTTATCTGGTTATTCTTTGAAAGGGAAAGAGAATATATCAAGGAGCTGAAGGAGAAACAATGATAACATCTTTGGAGTTGGCTGGAAGGGAGCCAGCCCTCCATTAATACTGTCTGGAGGGAGACTCTAGGATCACCTTTCTCTAGGATCTGCAGCTGAGCCATTCCTACTGAAACTCCACCTTCTCCTTTGACTCCCAAGGTCCTTATTTGATGTTCTTTAGAAACATACACTTTTGTCTTAACTTGATGTTGATGCTAATGTTTTTAAATGTGCTTTATGGTTTCCCCTCTCTGTATCTGGGCCTTTGAGATGCCAAAATGAGACTCTGGTCCAGCTGAACATCTCTGTGTGGCTGAATTGTAGATTGTGTAAAGAAAGGAGCATTTTTCTCTTTGCTCTACTTTTAAAAATGGCAAACCTAATGAAATAAATAAAATATGAAATTAAATAAAATCTTGGTAGAAAGCAATGACCCAGCTTCCCAGCAGCATGTAGAGGACTGAAGTGGATGGAGTCCATATATTTTTAGAAAGAGCTGAGCCAGGAGGAGACAGGCAGTAATCAACTAGTCATTGTAATCAAGGGGTTCCTGGGGGCTATGGCAGAAGGCACCCTGCTTTCCTTACTGGCACCTTAAGTATCTGTGCCTTGAAGTCACAGAGATGCTGACAGTGAGCATGCCCTGAGTTCAGCATTCATTCCACTAATATTATCCCACGTTTTAGTTCAGGAAACTGAAGTCACCCACAGACAGGGATGATTTACAAGACACAAATTGTTCTTAAAGGTTTGTCTATATCTTTCTGTCTGACTTCAGAACCCAGGTGAGGCAATATACTGCGCATTTCATGTGTCCTTGTAACTTCCAATAGCTCCAGAGAGAATCTGGAGTCCTCAAACCAAGGCTTCTTTAGCCTTATTCTTCATGTGGATCTGCTGACTCTTCTGTGGTCCCAAGAACTGCTTTCCACAGGTGTGGCAGTGGCTGCTGCTGCTGACATGGAAAGATTTGGGACCTATTGAGAGCAACTGAGCTTTTCTTAGCTCTGACAAGTTTAATTCAGGGGTTTAAAGTCCCAAAAAAATTCTTTGGCTACCAAAGAAATCCAAAGCCAGGGTCTTCTGCTGGGTTCTTAAATCAGGAAATCAAAGAATGGAACTGAAAGATCACAGAAGATGGCTTCTAAAGATTGCTGGTTCACAGGTGTTAGCCATGTGGCCTGGTACCTTTTTCAGCAAGGCAGTCACATCTTGCTATCTTGCTTCCTTCATGGCTGGGTCACAACTGCAGACTGACTATTTTCTCTTCCCAGAATTCTTGTCTCCTGCCTCTACTGGTCACCCCATCTATACTTCTTGCCTAGCTACCGGCCAATCAGCATTTATTTAAAATACAAGTGACAGGGTACAGACCATTGTTCCACAGCAAGGTACCATCACAGTGTTTCTCTAGGAGCCTCTTAAAGGACAGATGGCAGAAACTGGGCAAGTCACAGGGATGGGAATGGGCTCATCCAAAGATTTCTGAACGTGTTGACCTGGTGCCTGCTCTGGTTTCTGTGAAGTCCTCACATTTAGCTTTCAGGGAAGACCACAAGATTAACAGTGAACCAAGAACCACAGCCCCCTCTGTTCTTCCAAACCTCCAGCAGGGACATTCTCAGAATTGCAGCCACCTGCTCTACCTGCCCACTCATGTCTTTTGTTCTGATGCTGGTGCTGGGGGCCCAAGCTTTGTGAGATTTTTTCTATACCGTTAGTGAAGTATGTGCAGTCCAGCTGCAGGCCAGCAGGTCAAAGCTGCCCTCTTGTCTGGGTGGCTTGTCCAGACGCTATTTCATTAAGGAGCTAACGGTGTGATTCTACCCATTGGCTCTCAGTGGCTGGAGTTACACACATGAATCTCTTTGTCTCTGGTTTCATTCATGATCCCAGGCAGTAATTTATACTGAAAGTTATAGATCACACGTTTGCTTGCTTGTTTGCTTGTTTTTCGCTTAGCGAACTGACTGCCTTAATAGAACTCCCCAAGGAGCCAAAGGGGGTTCCCTAGTCTGTCTCCAGAATACTGAAAATCTGTCTAAATGTAGTAATTGTAACAAGTGTCCCTTAGTCACTCTGAGCAGTCAGGGTAAAAAAGCGATTAGTCCTCGTGACATTGAAACGAAAGACCAGTCAGTGTCCTTTCTAAAGGATTGGTGGAGCATTCAGACTTTCTCACTGGACACATGGGGAAAACCCAACTGTGTAATGAATTCAGTCAGCTCCACATGCTGGAGACATGCTCCCCCCACCCCACCCCACTCCGCTGACCTTGTCAGTGCTGCCCCATGCTCACTGTGTCTGTCCTGGCAGCCGCTGCTGTAAATTCGCTTTCCTAATCCCTGACAGCATTTCTTTTTTACTGATAAGGAGGAAAAAGAGAAGCTAGGTGCACGTCACCTGATCCCTCCATGATCTAGCTCTCCAGACAAATGTCTGGGGATGGACAAAGCAGATGCCACTACTTTCAACTCCCCAGAGAAGGGGAAAGACAAAGAGGAGGGTAAAAGCGAGTCTCTGTGGAGGAGGGTGGAAAAAGAGCACTTTAGACGGTTCTGTGAGCTTTACAAAATAAAGAGATGTTAGCCGAGTCTATAAAGTGCTTGAAGTGTAAGCACCAGGATTTATGGGCTGGTACAGAACCCATATGAAAAGGCCAGGAGCTGTAATCCCAGAGCTGAGGAGTCCCAGACAGAAGTCTCCCTGGGGTTCTCTTGCCAGCCAGCCTAGCCTAATCAGTTGAGCCCAAGTCTCAGTGGAGAGAGGCAAAAACACAACAACAACAAAAGTAGATGAAGCCTGAGGAGGCATGACGGGATGACTGAGGCTGTGTTCTGTCTCTACATGCATGAACACACATCTGCACCCATGTAACACGAATAATAAAAACCCAGAGACAGATATTGGGGTTCAACCAGACGATCAGAAAAGCAAAGCAGCCAGCCACTGGCTCTTACCTCTACCTCAAACTGAAATGGGGCTGGATCCTGTCTCCAGGAATCCTCAAACCCCACACCACACTGAGTTACTCTCTCTTTCCCCTTTATATTCCTCTCTAGTGCTGGAATTAAAGGCATGCATCACCACCTCTGGCCTCTATGGCTAACTAGTGTGTGCCACCACTGCCTGGCGTATATGACTGACCAGTGCAGCTGTTTCGTGTTCTGATCTTCAAGCAAGGCTTAATTATTAAAATATGAATGAAATATCACTAACACCTGTGTCTGAAATAACGAAACACTGGTATTAACTTAAACCTTTGAGATTAGGGTATCAGTGAAAGAGACTGTCATACAAGTAAAATTGTACCGGCTGTGACTATTTGTTGAGCCACAATGTGTATACTAGCATATCTGAAAGGCAGATTGAATAATAATAGCAAAGGTGCGATTCCATTTTGATCTCTCTGTATCTGTGTTTATCTGTCTTGGTGTCTAGAAGCAGAAAGATGGATAACACAGCCGAGTTCATCCCTTGATGATGGAGTTCTTGGCATACCAATTAAGGCACTCTGTTGGCAAGCATACAGACCAATTCCAGCAATTCCAGTTCCATCAAGCAAGCAGTGTTTGCTGAAGAAAAGCCTGCAGAAATAGATGAACCCATATTGACTCTAACTAAGGAGAGAGTGAGCATCAGAAGAGACAAAATGAGAACGAATGTGAGTGTAATGACGCAAAAAATAGGGGAATTATGTGACAGACAATTGGACAGCTTCATGACAAGCTTATACACAGGGGCACTAAATAGCTGTGACGGTACATCTGTAGCTGCCGAACTGGTAGATGGTCCCAGGGATGTCTGAGGAAGATCCAGGTGGCTAGGTTGGGGTTTGGAAGATAGTTCATAAGTAATAGTAGCTGTGTGCCAACCAGTTAGAAGCCTTTCAGTATCTCCACAAACAGACAAACAAGATCTCCGCCTTGCTTGTCTGCATATCTTTTTCGCAGGTACCCTCTCCGCTTCATGTCGTCTCTATTCTATTTGTGAGGTCAAAGTATATTTCAACTATTTCTTTTTCTAAAAAATAGAATGGGGTCTCAGATTTATGAGCCTGAGCAAAAGCATTGGCAAACTCTCTGGACTTCATTCCCCGCACTGGCTTTAGACTTAAAGGCACCAACTTTGGAGGTCGTGAAGCAAGCCCTGTATTGCCAGTCTCCCATGGCTTTGCTGTAGATAACACCTCTTGTTTGTGGATCTTGGTGGCAATCCCTCCCTGCTTCTGATGCTTTTCTGGGATTCAGAGGCAATCTCTGTCCCTGTGAAGCTGCTTGGAACCACTGACTCCTTACTGGGATCCAGGCAAGTGATGGCTGACTTCCTTTGCATCAAACACTGCCCCTAGACCATTCAGAAAATGCCTGCTGTCCTGGATGGCTTCCTTTGAGTCCAACACTGCCCTCAGACCTTTCAGATTGACTCTGAGCAAAAAGAAGGAAAGTATTTATTTTAGCACAGAATTTCCAAGCTACAATACCTCATAGGGGAATCCACAGTGACATGAGTGTACAAATGTCACATCACAAACATAGTGAGGAACAGACGGGTGACAGCGTGCGTGTTGTCAGCTAGCTTTTTCTACTCTCTATTAGCCTTACCCTCAAACCAGGGAATGGTGCTGCCCACGTTCAGTCTGGATCTTCCTACATCAATAAAGGCCAGCAAACCTATCCATCACGGACATATGCACAGGTTAGCCTGATCTAGACAGCTCTCTGTGGAGAGTCTCTTTCCAGAGGTTTCTAGGTTGTATCAAGCTGACATTGAAAGGCAACTATCACACCTAACCTGTTCTTTTCTAAATGTGTGTCTATAGTTCTAAAGATGGATTAAGCTCATACAGACCCCCAGTTACATCATTACCTGTCACCTCTTCATATGCTTTACAGTTCCTTCTTCCTTTATCCACGAGCATCCCTACACCCTGGCTTCTGGGAGACGGAGGCTTACACTCCCACCTCTGGGCTTGGTGCTCTTCTCAGTAAATTGCACCTCTTTTGCAAACTTTCCACTTCAGAGTCTGGCTCCACACACCCAGCCCTGCTCTAGGCATTCAATAACAATCTTTTGATGGTCTCAAAAGCCATGTTAATAGACAGATGGATGGACAAAAGACATAGAAACAGGCGGCTAAATACAGAGATAGAAACATATAAGGCATTCTTCACTGAGAACTCTCTTACTGCCATTGTTTTGTTTTTTTTTGTTTTTTTTTTGTTTTGTTTTGTTTTGTTTTGTTTTGTTTTTGAGACAGGGTCTTCTGTAACCCAATGGTCTTCACCTCCCCATAGAGCTAAAGATGATTCTGAAGTCCTAATCCTTCTGTCTCTCCCTCCCAAGTTCTGGGATGACAGGTACAGGGAACACACCCAGACATTACAATCATGTTGCCTTTGAAAACTAGCATAGAGATATTTTCTTATTTCTTTACAAATGCACACTTTAGAATTGAGGAGCACGACAGAAGTCAGAGCGTTTGTTTCTTTTGTAGGTGTGTCCTTCTTTAATCTGCTAAACTTTTGTATAGGTTCACCGTTACAAATCACAGATCTTCCCGGGCACATCCTGGTTTTGATCTTTCTTCTTTTGAGTTATTTTTTCTCTACTGTCTGTGCAATGGTTGCCTCTACTTATTCTGTGTTCTTTTAAAATGTCTGTGTTAGAACTCTGGGCCAACTAACACTCTTTCATTCTCTGTGAGCATTAGTTTATTTTTCTATTCCTTAGTACTACTGCTTTATTTTAATTTGTAATTAGTTAATTACTTTATCAGTGCTGAGGATCAAATCCAGAGCCTTGAACATGCTGGACAGATTTTTACTCTTGAGCTCTTACCTGGGCCTCTCACTCCATTCCCAATAGCTGTGCTAGTCGCAAAAGCAACCCCCTTGCCCTTCTTTTAACCTGTTTAACTGCAAAGCTGCCCACTCAGAGCCAGAGGATCTCTCTGCTACTGGATACCAAACATCAAATGCTTTTAAAGGCACTCTTCTCTCTTCTGCTTGCGGCTCCATTTCCAAGTCCTGGCTATTTTCTTTGTCTCTGTTTTCTGACCTGCAGATTCCCGGACCTAATCTTCAGGATGTAACCTGTGACACCTCCATCACTGGCCAGTCCAAGGAACACCGTCTGTGATAATCCACGGGGGGGATGGAGAGCTGGAAGCCTTCTTTCCTCACAGATCTGAAGTGAGGAAATAAAATAATCTATGAGGATGGTGGAAGCTCCGTGAATTTCACATTAGCTTTCTCAAAACCCATTTCAAACTGGACTACCCGAATTTTCATAGCAGTGTTTTGGCCTAGTCACTCATTTTTGTTGGATATGTGATTTGTAAATCTTTTCTTCTAGTCTATAGGCTATCTTTTTCATGACCTCAAGTGTCCTTTAACAGAAACTATTTAGTTTTAATAAAATACAATGTGCTGATATTTTATGGCTAGTTGTTGTGATGTCTTCACAAGGAATTCCCCCAAACTCTAGGTCTCACTGAGTTTCCCACCTTATAATTTATTTCAGAAGTTGTATGTTTTGTTTAAAATCTGCACTGCTCAGTGCTATTATTTCATTCTGTTTTAGTCACTTAATTGTTTGTTTGGTTTCCCCCATTGCTGAGGATTGAGCCCAGCACATTAGGCACGCTGAGCGGGGGGTTTCCATTCCGGGTTCCCACAGGTATTCGAAACTAATTTTTCAAAAGGGTAATTTCTCCACTGAACTGCTTTTCCACATTTGTCAAAAGCCAGCCTGCTATTTATGCAGCTCTCCATTATGCTTGAATCCTCAGTCACTCCAAAGAAAACAGTCGGCTTGGCCTGTGGCTTTGCATGTCCACCTACGCCCAGTCTCCATAAATATGCGCTCTTTCCCTGCCCTCTCTTCTTCATTCTTTCCCTGGTGTCTCTCATGGGATCAGTTCTGCACCAGTGTGTCTGCTCTTTTATAACAGCCCTCTGTGACGATTCTTCAGCGGTCTTCTTCAGAGGAAGGAGAAACTGAGAAGGTTTGAGTGAAAAGTAAAGTTCCTCTATTATTTTGGAAACACTGTTTCGAAGAGCGTTCCTTGGCTACTCAGACAATGTCTTCTCGTACAAACACGCCTCCCTCTGCTCTTGCCTCAGGCGTTGATTTTCATGGGTCTGGATATTTCCATTTTATTTCTCACATTTCTCTAACTCCTCCTCCCCATGGCTAGACAGGGCTAGCACTTTCAGGTCTATTTCCTCTCTGCATTGGAGCTGCTCCTTCAGATGACTTTGTCTTTCCTTGAGCCCTTTACAGTGTGGTTCACCGCTCCTTTAGGCTCATTAAAGGCCACTTATGTTTGCTCTCATATCTGTACACTTTAAATATAGTTTTGAGAGTTCATACCCTCTCCTTGGTTTGTTTCAATGCATGGAAAAGTATTTTTGTATCCACTTCCCTTCTGTTTCCAGGAGAAACAGTCCCTCTGGTGTGTCTCAGAAATCACATTGCCTGGGTGCTAAATCCATCTACTACTCCAGGTCACCATGTTGCAGTAGGAAATGTTTTCACTCATAAAATAATTATCATCATAATAGGGAGTTAACTTTAAGATGCAAAGTGCTCGGGGTGCATTGGAGAAGGAAGTTCCAAACTTCTAGAGAATCTCCTGGGTGACTCTTTCTGGGGGACTGAGAGGAAAGGGAACACGAATTCTAGAACTGAGTTCCACGAGATCATTGAGACAGTCACTGGTATGACAGCTCTCACATGACAAGGTTATGTCACCACGGTTTCTCAGGATGCCTTGATGGTGTGAAAGATTATGGGAATTGAGGAGAACACTCACTTTGTAAAGTCCTTGCTAAACAAGCGTGAGGATGTGAGTTGAAACCTCTGAAGATACATAGAAAGAGGCTGAGCTGTGCATTGTGGTGATGCGGTGGTCCAGGAGCAGTCTGAGTCTTCTGACTCGCGCAGGTCTGTGTCAGTGACTTCCCACCGTTTCCCTAGATGTGAAATGGAACCTGTTCCTTCATCTACACTGCCAGACAACTAAACTGTTAGTTGTCTGTGCACAACCTTGTTTCATTGCAACATGTAGGCAACCGATACATTTCATTGCTTTTGAGTTTGTAAACATGGGTCCCTCAGAGATCACTGGTTTGAAGGGATAGTTGTCACTTGGGTGGTGTCACATGATGTGGGACCCCTCTACTAGCACACACCAAAAATCTCTGCTAGAAACTTCCCCCTTGATTCTTGGAACTGAAGAACTGAGGGCCATCCCACTTTAAGGCCTCATCACCTCGTCTACAGAATGACGCTACAACTCTCCTGATATTCCAGAATGCAAAGCTCTCTTTCCTTTCCAGGCCCCATTAGCCTACCTATGATAGGATGTTCTAGTCCTCCTAATGTTCTGAGAACTGAAGGAAACTGAAGGCTCTTCCCCTTCAAGAGAATCATGATACTGTTCGTGATGTTTCTCTTCAGGGCCTCTTCATGGCTGTCCATGGCCATGATGTAGTAGCTGTCCCGAGAAAGGCCACCGGAAAGGTCATTTTGTCTCAGCTTTCTTTTCTATGAACATGTTCATATTGTAAGTTATAATATTCATTTCACCAGATACTTAAAGCACTGGAGAGAGAGGGAATGAGAGATAGGGAGAGGGGGGAAAGAGAAGGAAAGAGAGAATGGGGAGAGAGATCGAGAGAGAGATCGAGAGAGAGAGAGAGAGATCTTGACAGACAAGTCTATATATAAAGTGTAAAAACACAGAACATATTTGGGCAATTCTTTAAATTGCTCTGTGGCTAATATGCCCATCTCCTGCATTCAAGAAAACACACATCAGTGTTGGGTAATGCTTCTCAGCGAGGACAAATTATCCTCACACCTGGGGTTTCCTGGTAGGCACACCTAATAAACATTTGTTATTTTTTCCATTTTTCATTTTTGCTTTCATTAGTTTCCTGTGGTGCTTCTCCATGTACTTTTAACTTCATTAAAGCTCATCTCCGGAAACGGTCTTGCACCAAAGCATGCAGGCGCTCTGAGCAGGTCTTGGAAGCTGGGAAGGCACAGCCGGGGCGACAGAGCTCATTAAGCATCCATGTCATCCATGCCCTCTCACTCATCGCTCATTTGTTTCCTGATTGCATTAACAGAATGGGTGGCACCGCCCCCCTGTGGATCAGTGAGTCATTCGCCACGGGTGTCACAGAAGACGGAAGACAGGGTGGGCAGACCCTGAGCCATGTGCCCATCTACACGAGCAACTAGAGCACTCATCAACAGCAACACCCAGTTCCTGTGCCTGTCCTTCCCCTCCCCTTCTGTACTGCTTTTTTTTTTTTTTTTTTTTTTTTTTTTTTTTTTTTTTTTTTTGGTTTTTCGAGACAGGGTTTCTCTGTGGTTTTTGGAACTAGCTCTTATAGACCAGGCTGGTCTCGAACTCACAGAGATTCACCTGCCTTTGCTTCCCGAGTGCTGGGATTAAAGGCGTGCGCCACCACCGCCCGGCCTCTGTACTGCTTTTTAAGTGTGAGTTTAGATCCCACTTCTAAGGAAACTTTTATGTGAATGTGTGCGCATGTGTATGCATGATTATATGTGTGCACATGATTATATGTGTGCAGACGTGGTAAACATCGCGCATGCGCACTCACAAGTCAAAAGTCGATGTTAGGTGCTCTTCCTCAAGAGCTGTTCTAGAGGTAGGGTCTCTTGTTGGGACTGAAATTCCAGTTAGGCTAGGCTGCCAGGCCATGGAGCCACAGGGATCTTCCTGTCTCTGGCTCCCCAGCTCTGGGATTATAAATACCTTCGGCATTTTCTGTGGGTGGTGCTTGGAGTCTGGTCTTGGGTTTAGACAGCAAGCTACAGACTACGCCATCTCAACAGCCATATGATGGAAGTTTTACTTAGTATTTGATGGTAATAAGTCCGAAGAATCTAGAAAACGGCTTTTCCTGTTTTGAGGGGTTTTGTTTTGCTTCTTTTTGTTTTGTTTTGTTTGTTTTTGAGATAAGGTTTCTCTGAGTATCCCTGGCTGTCCTGGAATTCACTCTGTAGACCAGGCTGGCCTTAAACTCATTGAGATCCACCTGCCTCTGACTCCTGAGTGCTGGGATTAAAGGTGTGCACCATCCCCCAGCTAGGAAATAGCATTTATCATTTATATTGTGCAGCCATTTATTTTTACTACAAACCTTTGTCTTCAGAGTCAACTTAACACTGATTCTACCATTCTACCTCTATGGAGTGTCCTTGAACCCAAACCCTGGAGAGAATTAATGGCACCTTTTATCACTAGCTATCTTAGATCCTTTGCTAAAATGATTTGTTTTGTTTTTAATTACATGTACACACATAATACATGTGTGTACATGTGTGTATATGTATGTGTATATGTACATGTGTGAGTGTGTAAGTATATGTGTGTATGTGTGGGTATCTGTACCTTTTGTATGTGTGTGTTTGTGTGCACACATCTGAGTACAGGTAACTCTGGAGGACAAAAGTGTAGCAGGAGGCTTCTTGTTGTTTCCCAGCTGCTCAGCCCTGAAGTAATCACACAGAAACTATATTATTTAAATCACTGCTTGACTCATTAGCTCTAGTTTCTTATTGACTAACTCTTACCTCTTAATTTAACACATCTCTATTAATCTATGTATCACTCTCTTTCTCCCAGCATTCAGTTTAGTTTCCCCACCTAGCTTTGTTCCCCTATAGCGCTTCTATAGGCCCAAAGCAGTTCCTTTATTAATCAGTGATATTCAGAGCATACCAGAGGAGAATCCCATATCACCTCCCCTTTTAAATAAAAAGGAAGGTTTTTACTTTAAGAGAGTAAAATTACATATAACAAAACCAGAATCAAGCAAGAATTACAGTTACTTATATCTACTTTATTTTTTATCATATCTAAGAAAAACTATAACTGTAAATTCCTCAACGCCATCAAAGACACCAGAAGGGCCCGGCGGTGGTCGCGCACGCCTTTAATCCCAGCACTCGGGAGGCAGAGGCAGGTGGATCTCTGTGAGTTCGAGGGCAGCCTGGTCTACAAGAGCTAGTTCCAGGACAGGAACCAAAAGCTACGGAGAAACCCTGTCTCGAAAAATCCAAAAACAAAACAAAACAAAAAAAAGACACCAGAAGGTTATATTACCTAAGTAAACAATGAGTTCCCTGTAAGCAATTTCCAAAGCTCTAGAATTAACGGAAACCTCTCACTGCCTGGACAGTCACCCTGGACAAAATGAAGCATGGGAGGTGGGGTGCACTGAGGGCTCAGAAATCAGTTTCACAATTCATTCTGGTTAACGCTGAGTCACAAAATGAGCTACTTCAATCAACTGCCCCACCAACACCACAGCTAGGCTCTTCAGTTTGTAGTTAGTGAAAAACACAGGAAGGCTTTACCTGATTTCATGATTAGAAACAGCAATCCAATATCTGCATGTAAACAATTGGATAAATACAGTCCCGGCCCCTGCACCTGCTTCAGCGCCACCTATCGGAGCAGTGTTAACTGACACTTCTAAGTAGCCTTCACCTGTGCTTATGCTTATATCCCGGGTGTTTCAGGAAAAGCTGGGGTACAAAAACAGTGACAGATTTGCAAGCAGCGGGCTAAAGTGCTGGCGACGGTGCCTTGCCTCTTCTTCCCTGAGGTCTGAGAAGCCATCTCCTCCTCTGCGATGGACAGTTGGATTAAGGTGAACCATCTACACTCAGAAGAAAGTCTGACAAGTCATTGGAGCAGAGGATTTGGCTGTAGCCATCAGAGGAAAGATTGATGGTAGCGTGCTGAGCTAAGATAACCAGGGAGAGATCTTCCTGATAGAGGCTCCTTTGTTAGCTCCAGACAAATTCAACTAAGCACCTGCAGGGAAAAAATTAGTTGGCAAAGCACTTGCTTATCAAGTTTCTCCAATTTTAAAGCTGTCACCCTTCGTGGGAAGAAGGTGGGGGAAACAAGGCCAGTTCCCCATCACAGAAGGACTGGGTCCTCAAGGTGTCCTCTCTCCTGGCCTGATTGCTTTGTGACGGACCCTCTTCAACTCTCCCCTTGAGGAAATAGACAGAAGATGAGGTCAAGGACAACAGTCAGCAATTTTCTGCACTTTGCTATTGTACAGGGCACCGCGTTTCCTGTGGGAGCTGTGGCAATTCTGAACGTGTTCGTAGCCACACAAAGTAAGAGCCCACTGCTGAATTCCTCAGCCAGCCATCATTAATTGGCTTTCCTCTGTACAAGACAATGCTAATTCAGTTACTGGCCTTGTGGTAATGAAAATGCAAAACCTCTGTCTGAGTAGGGCTTATATTTCAGTGAAAAAGAAAAAAGAAAAAACATAAACTACCTAATATGACATGAAATAATGCTGAGAATAACTGAAGAAATGTAAAAATACCTTCTAGGAAAAACAGACGATATCTACTTGTATTTTACACAAGACAATCAGAGCAAAAGCCTCCCAGCATGCACCTTGAATCATAGCTTTAAATAAAGCCAGGAAGCAAGACATGGAGGACAAGGAGAAAACAAGGCAGACAGTGAAGGAAGGGCCTCTAGAGAGGAAAGCAGGCCTCTTGGCTTCCCTGAAGATTAGCAGGAAAGAGAAAACGAGCTGGACTCCATATCTGCTTTGCTGTATTTGATATCAGATTCATTTGGTTCCATCATTGCTTGTCACTGACGGTGTCTTCCTCACAATCACCAAATGCCTTTGTTTTCAGATCTCTGGTGCTTGGCACCAGACCACACCAGGTGATTAAAAAAAAAAAATGACTGTATAATAAATGAATGAGCTCTCAAGTGCCCGAATGAATGAAAAGTTATCTGAATGAATCTTGGGTTGTTCAGCTTTGGGTCAATGGTACCCAAAGTCATAAAAAAAAAAAAAAAATGGACTTCCTTCCTATTCTCATTCAGTCAAAAAGACAGTTTCTGTGTGAACTCTTTCCATTGTTTTTCTAATAGAAAGTATGAGGGAGGTGAATGTCAAGAACATTCTGTGCACAAAAAGGAAACGTAATAGCTGCATAATCTGCCTGTCAATCAGGTGCTATAATAAAGTGCAACCAAGCCCTTATGACTGAGATTTTGTGGGAGTTGGTATTATAAAGCAGTTCTTAACTCTACTCAGGAAATTATTACCTGCAGGCAACTTTCCGAGGTGCTGTGACTTGTTACCACTTGATGATTCAAGGAGCCAACTCATCATGGCCTCTGTCTGCCCCCTGGCAGGCACATCCGCAGCATGGGCCAGCTCCCATGGGAGTGGGGCTCATTTCAGGGTAAGTGTTTTCTTTAGATATTGTTATTTACATAGAGTAATTGTCTAAATTTAAAACACACCACTAACGATGTGAAAATATAATGTGCCTAGGTATTCATGGGAATAAAAACTGATTTTCAATATGGTTTGATAATGGATTTGTTCCTTGTACACTGTGAGTAGGCTTCCTTTCATTTTGAAACAGGATACCATACCATCTAGCCCTTTAGAGAACCCTTATAGTTCAGGTTGGCCTGGAAACATCCCCCTGCCTCAGCCTTCTGAGTGCTGGATTATAGGCATGAGCCATCCTCAGAGTGTTTTGACACCAGTACCAAGGTATGTCCAGCTATGAAATGATTACTTTTTAATCCTGTCATATTTAATTATATATTTATTTTCAATATCTAAAAATTTGAACTCAGTACTTATCATTTATTTTAATGCAAGGAATAAACCATTAAAGCATTCAATCTAGCTACATGATGATTTTGTGATCTCATTACAATAAAGTAATTTTATATTAAAAAATTCAACAGAATGGGAATTTTATTTTTGCACAAGGTAGTGTAGCACGGTGACAATTAATGGATATTTTAATCATACTCTCTTTAAACATTTTATATGTGGACAGAAACTCTTTTCTATTAATGTTTTTGAATATGTGTGTGTAAATGTGTGTAAGCACATGTGTGTACAGATGCACATATATGTGTATGTGGAAGCCCAGGGTTGACTTTGTCTGTTCTCCTTAATTGTTCTCTCATTTGAACACATTAAAGGCACCCACCACTTCACTGGACTTCATATGGGTGCTTGGAATCGACTTCTGGTCTCCATGCTCGACTCAAGTCCATTGACCTACCTCCCTAGCCCTTTGTTTTCTTTTTAAGTTAGTGTGTGTGTGTGTGTGTGTGTGTGTGTATGTGAGCTATGGCATGTGTGGATGTCAAAGAATAACTAGCCAGAGTTCTCTACTTCTATTGTATGGGAGCCAGGAATGGAATTCAGGGTGTCAAGATCAGTGGCAAACTTCTTTACCCATGACTGGTATATAGATAGGTAGGTGACAGATAGATAGATAGATAGATAGATAGATAGATAGATAGATAGATAGATAGATAGATAGATAGATAGAGATAGATAGATAGAGATATACACATATGTATATACTCTCACACACATATATGCCTATATATACATATACGCACATATAAACACAGTAAGAAACGGTATATCTATATATGACAAGTCTGTTGTAAGGTTCAGTTTCTACTGGGATCTTTTGCATATGGAGAGCCTTTTGTCTCAGCAACATTTGCTTGTTATTACATTTATTACATTGTTACAGATATTTATAATGGCTAAACTTGGTTGTAAGCTTGACGCACCTGGGAAGAGGGACCTCAGCTGAGGAGATGCCTCCATCTCATGCCCTGTGAGCATGTCAGTGGGACAATTTTTTTATTGTTGATTGACTGAGAAGAGTATAACCCTCTGTGGATGGTGCCATCCCTGGGCAAGTGGTCCTGGTTTGTACAAGAAGACAGGCTGAGCAGAAACAGGGATCATATGAGTAAGCTGCATTCCTTGATGGTTCCTGCTTCCACTTCCTGCCCTGAGTTCTCACACTGATACCCTATAACCTGTAAGATGAGATATACTCTTTCCTCCCCAAGTTACTTATTTCATAGGAACAGACAGAAAATAAGAACAATAATGGATTATCTTATAATTTATGTTTTTTGCCTCAATATTTAACAAATTTGACCATACTTTTTTTTTTAATTTTGTCAGTAATACCATGTAGTACACATGTTCATATCCTGTCTCGCTGATTAGTAGGGCTTAAGTAAATTGAGGCAAATGCAGACTTACAAAGTGGAAGAAATTGTCTGGACCTAGTGTTTAATTGGCTGGTAAACTGTTGGTAGCCTGCTAAACATCCTCTATAATGATTTCGATGTGCTTTTATTTATTCATGGGTAAGCACTGGCAATTTCCATTTCCCAGTAAAATATACCTAATAATTCTATCATAATTTTGAAATATAAATATCCAAGTGGTGGTTTTTTCTTCCATTCTTCCATTTTTAATTTAATGTTTCATTTCCTAACATCACAATCTGATGAATATTTTGTTTATTGTTATCAATGTGGAGAATTTATGGCTGAGTTTATTTTCCCCATTAATTAGATTTTTGTAGCATTTTCATGGTAATTAAAGAATGAAAGAAATAGATTCTCTTGTGCTGTAAAGGCTAATAAAACACAGTTTCCTTAAGAATATGTTCTACATTTTGAATTTTTATTTATTTTAGTTTGTGTTAGGGGGTGTCCATGGGTGTGTGTATGCCACTGTATGCATGCAGAAGTCAACAGAGAACTTAGAACTTGCTCTCTGCTTCTATCATGTGGGTCCTGGGAACCCAACTCAGGGCGTCACACATGGTACCTCTGTGAAAGATACAGAACTGTAATTTTCTTATCATGGTCTTAATTTTATTCTTTAGGGTTCAGAGGACTCAGAATGATTCCTTTACTGTTTTATGGGAGAAATTTTGTAGAACTGTTATTATTTATTTCTTAAGTATCTTTTATAATTATTATTTTTTCAAAACTTTTTAAAACTTAACTTTGTAAAAAGATTTATTTATTTTTTACTTTATTGGTTGTGTGTGCCTGAGTGTGTCTATGTGCACCATAGGTGTGAAGTACTCAAAAAGGTGGACAGAAGAAAGTGTGGCATTCCCTGGAAATAGTGTAGAAAGCACAGCTCACAGAAAGCTTTGGAGAAAACAGGATTGTCAATCACGCGAGCCTGTTTCCTTTAATGGAATGAATGGTGCCTGATCACCTGAAATGCTGGAATGAAGTGGTTGAACAACCTGGTTATCTTTTGCTATTCTATTAAGAGGCAACCTCCACCTGAATTTCCCCAATATATTGAGACTTGTTTAGGCCTAAATCTGGGCTTAGTCTCTCAGTAAAGAGAACTCATCCCTATGAAAGAGGCCCCATGTACTTTGAATCCTCTACCAATAGAATCTATCCTTATGTTTATCACAGGTCCTAGCCCTGAGCCCTGTTTATCAACCCATAGAAGTCGTTCTTACTGTAAAGGTTATGGGTACTTTGCTACCTTGCTAGGGAGAGTCTATGTAGTTATGCCTAAAGATTTGCTGTGATAATTGTCACGTGGAAACCCCTTCCAGAGTTCTACTGTGCTTAAAAGTGTGAGAAGGTCAGTGTCTAGAAAATTTTGGCCCAGTGCCTACAAAGATGGTGTTGACTTGAGTTTCATTTTTCACCTTGTACAGATTGCTTCCCCATGTGTGTGGGGAGGGCATCCCCCCCCTCCGCAAAATAGAATTACAGCTGATTGTGAGCCACCCTGGGAGGGTTCTGGGAACCAAACCCAGGTCTTCTGCAAGAGCAGTAAGTGATCTGAATTGTTGAACCATCTCTCCAGCTCTAAAAACGTAGTTTTTTTCTTCTCGTTTTATATTAATTCTTTGACTATTTCTTCCAATCAATGCTGATCATATTCGTTCTCTTTCCCAACTGTTCTCAGATCCATCCCCTTTTACAAACTAGCCAAATGTATTCTCTTCTTTTCCTCAACAAATCCAATTTGTTCTGGCCACCTATTGTTGGTTGTGTGCTCAAGCCAGACAAAATCCCAGCATGGAGGGGGATGTGCATCAGGTCCTCCCACTCTTACCTAAGGAGCTATTGGGAGTTCATAACGTCTGGGCCAAGGATACTCAGTTTATTCTAAGGGTGCAGCTCCTGGTGGGTTGGCAACTGTCCATAACTTCATTTTTAGTAGCCATAGGACTACTTGCTTTGTTTCATCTTGAATAAGAACTCATAACATATATTTTTCAAGGAATTGGCATGTGTCATTTGAGTGTTCATAAGTACAGGACATTTGTAGCTTCCTTGAGTTCTTTGCATATTTTGGAGGTCAGCCCTTTGTCCGATGTGGGGTTGGTGAAGACCTTTTCCCTTTCTGTAGGCTGCTGTTTTGTCTTGTTGACCATGTCTTTGCTTTACAGAAGCTTCTCAGTTTCAGGAGATCTCATTTATTAATTGTTGCTCTCAGTGTTTGTGCTACTGGGGTTCTAGTCTCACAGGAAGTGGTCTCCTGTGTTGATGAGTTTAAGTGTACTTTCCACTTTTTTTATGAGGCTCAGTGTGGTTAATTTTTTTTTTTTTTTTTTTTTTTTTGATTTTTCGAGACAGGGTTTCTCTGTAGCTTTTGGTTCCTGTCCTGGAACTAGCTCTTGTAGACCAGGCTGGCCTCGAACTCACAGAGATCCACCTGCCTCTGCCTCCCAAGTGCTGGGATTAAAGGCGTGTGCCACCACCGCCCGGCACAGTGTGGTTAATTTTATATTGAGGTCTTTGATCCATTTGGACTTGAGTTTTGTGCATGGCAATAGATACAGATCTGTTTTCATTCTTCTACCAGTTATACCAGCACCATTTGTTGAATAAGATTTCTTTTTTCCATTTTATATTTTTTGCTTCTTTGTCAAAACTCAGATGCTCGTTGGCATGTGAATTGATATCCAGGTCTTTGATTTGTTTTCATTGGTCCTCCTGTCTGTTCTTATGCCAATACCAGGCTGTTTTCAGTACTATAGCTTTGTAGTAGAGTTTGAAGTCAGGGATTGTGATGCCTCCAGAAGTTCTTTTATTGTACTGAATTGTTTTAGCTATTCTGAGTTTTTTGCTTTTTCATATGAAGTTGAGTATTGGTTTTTTTTTTTTTTTGAGGTCTGTATACGAAGAACTCAAGAAACTGTTCATCAAATGAACAAACAATTCAATAAAATGTGAGGTACAGACCTAAACAGAGAACTCTCAATAGAAAAATCTAAAATGGCTAAAGAATACTTAAGGAAATGCTCACTATTCTTAGCCATCAGAGAAAAGCATATTAAAACAACTCTGAGATTCCATCTTATACCCATTAGAATGGCCAAGATCAAAAGCACTGGTTGTGGGGTAAAGGGAACACTCCTGCATTGCTGATGGGAGTGCAAACTAATACAGTCACTTTGGAAATCAATATGGCAATTTCTCAGAAAATTAGGAAACAACCTTCCTCAAGACCCAGCAATGCCACTTTTGGGTATATACTCTAAAGATGCTCATTCATACCACAAGGATATGTGCTCATCTATGTTCATAGCAGCATTCATTGTCATAGTCAGAACCTGAAATAACCTAAATGCCCCTTTACAGAAAAACAAATAAAGAAAATGTGATATGTTTACACAGAGGGAAAAAATGATGACATCTTGAAATTTGCAGTCAAATGGATGGATCTAGAAACCATCATATTGACTGAGGAAACCCAGACCCAGAAAGACAAATATATGTACTCACTCACAAGTGACTTTTAGACATAAAGCAAAGAAAAACCAGCGTATAGTACACAACCCTAGAGAACCTAGACAAGAAAGACATATATGAATCTAATCTACATGGGAAGTAGAAAAAGACAAAATCTCCTGAGTAAGTTGGGAGTGTGGGAATCATGGGAGAAGGGGGAGGGAATGAAGGGAGGGGAATAGAGGAAAATATATAGCTCAATAAAAACATTAAGAATGCAAAAATATTTGTAACTTCCCTTGGTAACTTTTAAAATGTCCTTGAAACCAATATCTATGTCTCCCTTCCATCCCTTGTGTTGGGAATTCATTTTTTACAAATTTGCCCTTAGTCTGGCTAGAAATTTATAATTATTTTCAAAATTTTGTTGAGCATATTTATTTTACACAGTGATGAGCTTCATAAAGACACTTACTTCAAGCATGACTTCTATTTATTCTCTATACTCTAACCCCCTCCTTTGCTGGTCATTTTCCTTCCCCAGACAAGCCATTTCTATTTTCATGATGGGTGTGTATATGTGTGGGTGGTGTTATATGTTTATATAAAATCTAGGATCCACAAATGAGAAAAGACATGATCTTTGTCTTTTTATATCTGGGTTATTTCAAAAGTAGTGAGCTAGCAAACAGTTCTTAAGGGCCAACCTATGATAGATAATCTTAGCTGTCAGTTTGACACACCTGGGAAAAGGGACTCTCAACTGAAAATCTGCTCCATCACATTGGCTAGTGGGCATGTCTGTGGAGCATTTCCTTGATTACTGATTGATGTAGAAGGGTCCATCCCACTGTGGGTAGCACGATTCCTGGGTTGGTGGACCTGGATTGTATAAGAAAGGCAGTTAAAGAAGGCAGGAAGAGTGAGCAGAAAATCAAGTTTCTTTCTTGGTTTCTTCCTCAACTTTTTGCCCTGGCTTCCCTTGATAATGGGCCATAATCTGTATGATACAAGAAATCATCTCCTCTCAAGATTGTGTATGTCAGTGTTTTATCACAACCACAGAAACTAAATTAGGATACCTAGTTTCCATGGTGCATAGCACGCCAGCATTCTACCAGCTAAGTCATGTTCACAGTCCCATTCTTAATGGATGAAAAAAAAGCCTGTGAGTGTGTGTGTGTGTGTGTGTGTGTGTGTGTGTGTGCATTTTCTTCATCAGATGATGGGCAGCTAGGCATTTAGGCTACTTCCATAAACTGTTTTGAATGTGCTGCCCTGAACATGGTTATGAGCACAGCTCTGGGAATACTGATTTCGGTTTTTTCAGATGTATACCCAGAAGTGATGTAGCTAGGGCTTATGGTAGTTTTACTTAATATTTTTTATGGAACCTTGCTATTCCTTCCTTTCCACAAACAATGAGCACCAAAATTCACTCTTTCTCATCAGTGTGCATATCATTTCATATATTTAAGGGCCATTTAAATTACTTTTGTCTGTGGTATGTCTAGTCGCATGTCTTGTTTACTTTTCTCCTAATATTCCTCTTGTTAATTTTAATTGATTATATATTTAATTGTTTAAATGTTGTTTTTTTCATATAGTTCTACAGAAATGTTCTCATTTTTCTACTATTTTTGCCAGGGTTTAAGTCTATAAATAGTAAGCAATATGATTTAAATAAATGCTTATGAATTTTTGAACCATAGAGAAAATTCCTTTCTTGCTTTGTAAGGAAAAGCAACCATTGCTCTTCTATTATCTGACATGTAGATATACCAGTCATTTGGAAAATACATACAAATATATTTTTTACCAAATAACTGTCTAGTACCACCCATCAAGAAGCCATTCCAGTATCTCCTAATTGCATATCTTTGCTGTTTGTTGAAAGTCCATGCTCCTGCACATATTTTAGAATTTTGCCTTTTGTTTGTTGCTAAACCAGTAAGACAGTGGTTTTATTAACAAGACATTAAAATGTAGTGGTCTTGTTCCTCAAGCTGTTGTTTTCTAGCTTTTCCTACATTCTTTTTTTAATTAATTAATCTTAACTAGTTTAAATTTAATTGATTTGAATGTGTGTGAGAGATTCACAAATGACCCCAGAAGTCAAAAGAACTCCTCGGGTGCCGTGGAACTGGACTTACTGGTGGTGGTGCACTGAGGAACAAGGGTGCTGGGAGCCAAACCTGGGTCCTGTGCAGGAGCAACTAGTGCTCTTAACCACAGCACCTTCTCTCACTCTGCTTTTTCCACAGTCTTATCTCCAAGAATAGCACTCACTGTGTCCAAGCTTTCTCAGTGCAAGAAATGAATGTGTAGGAAGACTGAGCATCTCATCTTGCTCGAAGATCGCTGCAACCGTGAGCATATTAACTTTATTTGTTCAAGTCAAAGTATTCCAGTGCATAATCAATTTTTTTTTTCTGGTGCAGAATCAAGAATTCAGTCCTTTATGTGTAGGTATGTTCCTGTATTTGATTCAGGGGCACTAAGACAACTCTTGCCTCACGAAATCAGTACGCAATGGTGACTCTTCCATTCCTCATGGTTGAATCTTTCCATGGTTTAATCTCCTCTTCAACATCTACCGAAACTCAGACCACCGTCTCATCCCCCATGTTTCTGAGATCTCACACACTCTAGCAATAAACTGCTCTGTGAATAGCTCACAGCAGAGTGAGGACACACAGGCGTGTTTCCTGGGTATTCTCACTGGTTAATATGTCAAGATGTAAGGGAACAAGATGAGTTCCAGAAACTGCCCTTGGGCAGAGCTGCTTTGAGGGTGTCATGGAGGCTGCTCTTCACTCTCCTGCAGGTCTCCTTCCCTGCCTGACGCAGACCACATACTCGATCCACTGGACTTCCTTATGTCAATGTTCAGGAAGATGTCACCTAGAATCTAGCAGTGGGACCTGGTGGGTGTGGAGCCACGTAGGACTGAAATCACAATCTGGTGGGGGCGTTGTTCCGACGTCGTGAAGGGCACTTAGAGTTTATTAGTGATATTCCTGTAAAAGCTGCTTGATAATTCACTTCAAATAAAACAATCATTTTGTGCAATTTGTGACACAGAAGGATAGAACATGATGATCTTTTTGTCACAAATATCTGAACAAATAAGTCAAGGCTTAATCACAATGCCTTAAAAGAAATGTTAAGTATTTGAATTGAAGTATTTTTTAAAAAACAGGCTTCTGAAGATACAAAATTCAAGATGATCTGGAAATTTCTATTCTTCTTCATCTATACTTTCTTCCCTCTCCTTATAGTATTGAGCCTCTAGAAGTGAAATATCTATGTTAATGAGCCATATTCTAGTTGACATGGAGACCCCTTTGAATAACAGTAAGGAAAGAGGAAGCCCCCCTCCCCGTGAACTGAAAATGCTCTTTTATTTTCTCCTAAATTTACAACCAAAAAAAATTTCGGGTTTTTTAAAGTTTTTGTTTAATTTTTAATTTTGGTTGTATGGATGCATGTATATGTGTGAGTGTGGTATAGGCATACTTGTGTGAACGTCTGTGCGCATGAGGTAGAGGCCGGAAGAGGACACGGGATGTCCTACCCCACCATTCTCGGCCTTATTCCTTTGAGACAGGTTCTCTCACTGAGCCTGGAACTAGGCTAGTACCCAGCAAGCCCCAGTAAGCCTCCTATCTCTAGTCACCCCTAACCACTGGGGTAACAGGCAATCACAGACACACCTAGATTTCTATGTGGGTGCTGGAGATTTGAACATGGGCCTCCACGAATGCATAGCAAGCATTTTTACCCACCGAACTATCTCTCCAAACTTAGATTATCTAAATGTAAATCCTAGCTGGGCTATATTAATCATAAGATACAGATTTGAAAACCAGATCTGGATTTGAATTCCAGGTTGACTCTTTTGTAAATGTGACATGAACAAGCTGTTTAGCCTTTCTGGGAAGTGGGGAAGCGAATGCTATGGCAAAGATGGAATCAGTTGGTCAGTGTCCCAAAGTCCCAAAGGAATGTTTTCAATGCACAGTTTGTTTATTCTCATCAACATACCCACCCTGCTTACTCTTCCTCATCCTCCTTGATCCCTTTTGAAAAGGACACACATGTCTAAATCCATAAATCTTGGATCTACAGAGGGAACTGATGTACTGTCTTGCCTAACTGATGTTTAAGAATCATTTAAAACCATTTCCCATCGATTATTTTGCATAAAGATAAGAACTTTGATCATATGTTTAAATCGTGTATCCTTTAGTTCCATTTTAAAATTTATCACGTGGGGTGGCATGTATGCCACATGCACAGGTGCAGATCAGAGGACAGCTTGCAGATGTGAGTTCTCTCCTGCTACCATGTGGATTCTGGGAATAGAACTCAAGTTGTCAGGCATGGTAGCAGGGACCTCAACCTACTGAGCCATCTTGCTAGCCTCAGAGATCAAGAATCTTAGGTTTAGGACTCAGGACTCACCAGGGTCCAACTCCAGATTGGATTGGTTTGCTATTGAAATAGACACTAACAGAGGAACCCATGCACTGACCTGCCTTCCTCCCAGACTCACACAGGACTAACTGGATTCGCCATCATTTTTCCTCTCACTTTGTCTGCAACTCCTGTCGCTGCTTTGCCTGTGTTGTGCACTTGGTGATGGGAGAGCAGAAACCAATAGCTACAAGCATGAGCAAGGCCAGCATTATGCAATATGAAGCTCTTAATATGCAGCCTCTTTATTTCCTACATAAATTCTAGGACATTGGTAATACAGATATTCCTCACACAATAAACAGCAAAGCAGAGATTCCCTTGGGTATTTGTCAACTTTTCATTGCTATAACAACTTTTCTGAAGATGGGTACATAGAAGAAAATGATTTTATTTAGTTTACCATGTTGGAGGTTATGATGCTTGAGCTTCACTGTTAACTTGACTGGATTTAGAACACCATGAAAACATACATACACCTTTGGATGTATATATGAGGGTGTGGCCACAAAGGTTTAACTGGGCATGGAAGACCTATCCTGAATGTCTGGATATGGGTAGTACAGTCTTGTGGGCTAGATTCCTAGTCTGCATAAGGAGAAATGGGGCCCAAGACCAGTATTCATCTCTGCCACTTCCAGACTGGAGATTTAATACGATGTCATAGGTCTACCACCATGTTTGCTCCTCAGTGGTGAGTGTATCCCTACTTGATAACCAAAATAATGTTTTCATCCCTTAAGTTTCCTCATGTGGGGTGTCTGAGTAATGAGAAAAGTAATAATGACACATATGGAGAGTTCATATACTGTGGTCAGATTCTGGCAAGAGCCCTCTCCCTGTGTCACCACACAGAAGATGGAAGAACAATGGTAAGAATGGAACAAGGTAGGGGAAATCATAACACAAGACCAACACCCGGACAGCAACTCATGTGCTGTACTCTCTTACAACTCACTGTCAAGAGGACTGAATCAGGGTTCCACAGAATTATCCTACATCCCGTGTGGGTGGGCTACCACCGGTCGCCTGAAGGAATCCCCACTAACGCAACCTCTTATAGGTGCCTCCATATCCCAGCATCACCACACACGAGGCCTCTGATACATGAGCCCAAATCAGCAACACAACCCAACTAATGTAGCCTCTGGCTGTCTTTAACATCTCATGAACTGTAAACAAGGCACTATTTAAGACAATGTGTGAAATCATGTCACTTCCCTGCTTTCTTTCCCTTTCAGGGTCTCACTATAAATCTCTTGGAGCAAAGAACTCTAAGAGATTGTATCTTCCGATCAAGAACAATGCCTCATTTTCTATATAGGCAGCGTTATTAAAATCATGTACACTTAAGAGAGCCAGAAGGAAGTCATTATCTTCCCTGGAAATGACCTTTTGGATTTCTGGAAATAAACTTTATAATAACTCATTAGTTATGTATTTCATCTTCCTGAGACTTCCTGCTAGTGAAAGGATTTAAAATCTAATATTGTTCATCTGGCTAAGCTCTCAACTGCTGTATCAGTTGCAGTTCTATTAGTGTGACAGAACACCATGACCGAGGGAACTTACAGAAGGAAGGTTTTGTCTGGAGCCTGCGTTCTCCTCTTATGGTGTATAAAGGAAGAAGGAGATAGTTACTAAGCAGTGGGGTTCTCATGGCACTCTATTTTGATTCAAAGATTGGATCATATATTCGTCCTTTCTAATGTGCATGCCCTTTCCTATACGCCTCTGATTCTGACCATGTGCATTCCCAATTATGCATAGGCATTAGATATAACTAGAATCTTTGACCTGAAGGGTCATTTGAAGGACAAAATTTGCATTATCACATAGAAGCCCAAACCAGTTCAGGCTGGATCAGTCCCTCCAGTCTTTATATCACACTCACTGGGAATCCATGTGGACGGGAATTTGATTGTTACTAGGTTTGAGGAAATGTATTCCAATGTCCAGGAGTTGGTGTGTGTGCAGCCAGATGCAGGAAGGACACCAAGCAGGCTCTGGGTTTGATAGGCACATTGTTTGGAGCGGGGTGGTGGTGGTGGTGTGCACATAATATGTGCAGGTGTGGAAATGAGGTTGCCAAGTGAATTACAATGAGGTTGTACAAAACCCCAAACAAAATAGGATTCTAGACGGGACAAGTCCCTCTGCTTACATACATATCCATCCACATATATGTATGTGCTTATATCCTATATATAAAGAGAGACTGTACCCTATTCTAGGCCTGCCTCAAGCCTGGCCAAAAAAAATATAAAGGTGATTTCCAGGTTTAACAAGAGACTTTGACTCAAAAATAAGTAAATAAATAAATCAGTGAAGGTAGAGTACAATAAAGAGGGGCATCCTGATAAAAACACCATGCACACACACACACACACACACGCATGCACCACACACACACACCACACACACACACCACACACACACACACGCATGCACCACACACACACCACACACACACACCACGCACACACACACACCACACACACACCACGCACACACACACACACACACACACCACACACACAGAGCTGAGTAGCTCAGTAAGACTCCGGAACTCACTGTGTGGCCTCTGACTTGTTATTTTCTTTTCTTGGAGTCCCATGGCTAGGGGCCCTTTCTTTACAAAGCTCCAATGCTTGATGAGTCTCATCCTTTAGAAGCGCTGCAAGTGTTTTTCTGTATGATAAAGATGAGGAGGGATGTTTGTTGGCTTTTGTGCTCTAGAGTTAGTTACCTCCAACATTAGATAAATAGATGTGGGTGGACAGGGCTTCCAGTCACAGAAGCTGGCTTTTGTGAGAACAGAGAAAAGGGAGCTAACCAGCGTTGGGTGGTTTTTATACTTGCTTGAAAGAATCTTAGGTGCCGAAAATATTCTAGAATCATCCATGAATGCAGACACATGGTTATTTGATGAATCTGCCAGTTATGTGATATTTGCATTCTAGACATGAAGAAAATTGAAGTGCAGAGTGAGTCACTTTCCTTTCTCCTCGCTTTGGGATCAGCAATTGTTTTAATTACATGTTCTTGGGGTACAGAATGATAATCTGGTGTCTCATACAAAGAACAATGCCCCAGTCAGGAAGTTAGCATGCCCATCTCCTTAAACATTTTAAGAAAGCATTTTTTTACTCTGTGCATAGTGACAATAGAGACGATGAACCACGTTCCAGGTGAAAAGTGAATTTTCGTACGTCTGTAGTGACGAGCCTGATGATCTTTAAAGATTGATTTTAAAATGACAGGCTTGTATTCTTTGCTTCTTCTCCTCCTCTGCTTTCTTGCTGCTGTTGGAAGGACTCTGACCAAAGCACCATCAAGATTTAGAAAGTGGTTTCCCCAGTTCTAATTGGGAAAGCAATATGGAGTCACATGAACAGTGGCTCAGTCTTCATTCTTGTCACTTGTCACCTTTGCCCTTGTCAGAGCCCCAAATGGTTCTGTCCATTCATACTTTTTTACCTTTATACAGAATGTGACCCTCACTGCTGGGGCCTCAGGTTTCACGTTAAATCATAGGTGCAGATGCTTGCTGGTGTGATTAGCAAGACAGAGTTACATAGCTCTCAGGACCGTCTGTGGTCATGATCCGTAGACGGCTTTTAAATTTCAACATTGTACTATCAGGTATCTTTAAAAGGACTAGATCAGAGATTGAGGACACACACACACACACATACAGAGAGAAAGAGAGATAGAGAGAGGGAGAGAGAGAGGATGATGATCATGATGATGATGATGACGACAATGACGTAGCCTAAGCACTGTGCCCTCATGGTGTTCCCATTTGCATTTACATTTTAGACTAGAGAGTTGTTACCTGCTATCCTGACACAGTGACATGCTTGCCTTCCAGTGACTTCAAAAAGAAAGGTCTAGGAAATGGGAATATTACTTTCCTACCTCTCATATCCTAGGCGCACTGTTAAGCACTCTAGAATCTGTTGCTCTCTTTTATTTTATGATTTTATTTTATTTCAAAAAGAATCTCATGGAACCTGGCTTAGTTACTCTTCTATGGCTGTGAAGAGACCCCATGGCCAAGATAACTCTTATAAAAAAAATAATTTACCGGGGGATTGCCTACAGTTTTAGAGGGTTAGGCCATGGCCATCACAGCAGGAAGCAGAGAGGCATGGCACTGGAGTAGTAGCTAGGAGCTTACACACTGATCTTCAAGCAGATAGAGAAATAGACTCGTCCTAGGATGGGCTTTGAAAACCTCAAAGCACACCCACAATGACACACCTCCTCCAGCAATGCCACATTTCCTAATCTTTCCCAAACATTTCCACTAACTGGGGACCAAGCAATCAAACATATGAGGCTAGGGAGACCATTCTCTTTCAAACCAGCACAAAGTACAGAGCAACCTGAAATTTTATGTGGTCGGCAGTGACTTTGAACGTCTAATTCTCCTGTTTCCACTTCCTGAATTCCAGGCATGTATTATGCCCAGCTTTGGGGATCTGGGGAAGGAACCCAGTGCTATGAACATGCATACTAGTTAAAACATTTTATCAACTGTGCTGCATCCTATCCTGTCATTGCTTCAAAATACCCATTATAGAAAGTATGGTTATGACTTGTCAGTATGAATAATCAACTGATTATTTCAGATAGTGAACTCATGAAAAATAAGAATGAGGTTGAATGCCCCCACTGCTGAGTATTGTTACTTTTCAAAAATGATTCAGGAAAATCAATTTACTAAAAATAAAAATTGCTTGTTTTATTTGACTTACTGACTTGATAGGAAAATAACAACACGAGCCTCCCTGAAGACTCAACAAATGCTGACATGAGTGATAGCATTGCACATAGATTCAAACATGAAGACATGGGTTCGGATCCCAGAACCTACATAGAGAAATGTAAAAGTGGAAGAGACAAATGGGTTGCTCCTGTAGCCCTGGAACTGAGGCATGAGGATTGTTGAGGCTTTCTGGTTGTCATACAGTTCCATGTTCAGTGAGAGACCGTTACAAGAGAAGAAAGCGCAGAGTAACAAAAAGCATGACACCTAATGTTTTCCTCTGACAGAGGGCTGGGGAGACGGCTCAACACTAAAAACTCATGCTGCTCTTGCATGGGACTCGAGTTCAGTTCCCAGCACCCACATCAGGCAGCTCACAACCACCTGTAATTCAAGTTCCTCTAATTACCTGTTTTGGCTTCGATGGCCACACACATGTATGTGTACATATAAACATATAGACACATATCATGATTAAAATAAAAAAATAAAACGAACAACAAAAAAGAAACTGGACAGCCAGCTCACAATTCTCAGCTAAGGGTGTCTTTTTCTTAATTCACCCAGTATGTGAGCTGTTTTAGAAGCCTGAGAAGTGAACAGAAGGCTTCATCTGTGGGAAAGACGCATTGTGAGGTTGTGTAGGCTTTCTTTCTCCACCAGGTCAGCACTGACCAAGGTTGGATGCACAGAGCCATCAAATCCTGCTCTGCCGTAGGAGGCAGAGACAGGAAGTGTTGACATTTGCCTTCCCTGTGACCTCAGAGCTGCCATGGTCCTGCCTGGGATGTGTCCCCTTGTCACTAGGAAGAAATAAAATCTACTGGGATGAAAAGATGTCAATGAATCATGCCATTCCAACAGAGCTCACTGTGTGAAACAGGCCTCGCTCTTGGTTTTATTATCTCTAGTGGAAGGACCATTATTTCTCTACACATGATTCATCCTACTTTAGACAGTCGTTAATATTCATATCTGAGAAGGAAACTGACAGGTAAAGTGCCAACTCATTCCCATGGAGAATAAAAAGGTTTCGCTATTCAATCTGACTGGGTGTTGATCTCTCTGCAGCTGCTCGCTATGCAGCTTCTAGGCTCCGAAGCTAAAAGGTCCCTTTAAATCTCTGAATACACACTTGTTGTTCTTAGACTTTGGGGAGGTGTTCTAAAACTTGAGATTCTTCTGTTGCCTTTGAACGCAGGTCGCACTTAACTGAATACAAATGTCAGTTCATTGTTATTTCATATAAATGAGTTTTCCACAGGAAAACTGTGTTTCTAAATGCTAAGAGCTGTTGCCATGAACTGATACTAAAGATAGCATAATAGTTTGTTTGTTTAGTAAGACATATTTGATTCTTAACTATGTATATCGGCAGGAGGGACATGCACATGAGTGTAGTCCCTGCAGAGGCCAGGAGAAGAGGATGAATCTCTAGGAAATGAAGTTACACAGCAGGTCTGGGAACTGAGCTCACGTCTTCTATAAAACCAGTGCATGTCACTACCCACTGAGACATTTTACCAGCTCCGTGTTAGTTGTTTTAAGATAGATCTCACTATATTGTCCAGGCTGGCCCCAAGCTCCTGGTCACAGGCAATTCTTCTGTCCAGACTGTCACGGAGCTTTGTCTCCAGACACATGACACCATGCTCGAGTAGCCTGCAATGGTCGTAGTCTTTGACCATTATGACGATGAGTGCCAGAACTAATTCTCAGCTCCTAACTAAGGTAGGCCATGGGAGCTGGCACCCATGGTCTTCGATGATTGTGGATATTTTTTCACTAAAAATAACTTTGAAAAACCATGTGTGCTCCTCACCTGCAGAGCAGAGCAGGGCAGGACCAATGCCCAGGGGTGCAGCACATGTCTCCAAAAGGAAAAGAATTATGTCCTCCAATTTCGATGCTTAACAAAATGTAGTCAGCGGCTGTGATTATTGCTTGGCAGTGTTTCTGCTGACAAGAAGTTTTCCAGTGACCCAAATAAAAAAGAAAATATTTTAGATGCAATCTCTGTCCATTCCTTTTATGTCAAAATAATATTCACTGGCTACACTCAAACTGAGACCAGGCAAAACGGCCACGCTCCTGGAGGTTGAACTGAAATGGACCTCTTGGTCCAAGGCTTTATCCACCTCAGGTACTGGGGAAGTTTGAGTTTTGCTTTTACCTTCTACCCTCTTTAAAGATGTTTTACTTTACTAAGAAAGAGCTAGAAACCCCCTAGACAATTACTGATGTTAGTCTGAGAATACAAATCTATGGAGAGTGTTAGGAAGATTTTTCTTGAAGGAGAAGGCTTGTTTGTTTCCTGGCCACCCAGACTCTCTAAATAACCACAGAAAAACTGTATTAATTAAATCACTGCTGGGCCTGTTAGCTCTAACTTCCTATTAGCTAGCTTTTACATCTTAATTTAACCCATTTCCACTATTTTATATTTTACTACGAGGCTCGTGGCCTTCCATCAAGGGTCTATATTATCTATCTCCAGAGGCAGCTCCATGGCTTCTCTCTGACTCTGCCTCCTTTCTCCCAGCATTCAGTTTAGTTTTCCCTGCCTAAGTTCTACATTGCTATAGGCCAAAACAGTTCTTTATCAATCAATGGTAACTACAGCATACAGAGGGAATACCACATCATTTTCTGAACGCTTTGTATTAATGAGTCTGTTATACTTTGCCTTACAAGATCAGCTTATTCAATGGGACCTGGAAAGAAGAAAAAAATCTTTCTTGAACTCTTAATTTAAAATGCTGAGGTTTGGATTTGAGTGTCTCCCAAAGACTCCTGTGTTAGAGACTCCATTCTCCATGCAGCGGTGTTTGAAGGTGGCTTGAGAAGCTGTCATGATGCTCTAATGTCTATGAGGCAGTCCACTGACAAGTTCATTAGCTGAATGGGCTAATCATAAGTGGGACTTGGTTGAAGGAATAGCACACATCCTTATGTATATATCATTTTTTAAAATTTTATCTTTGAGATTATAATTATAAATTTCCTTCCTCCCTTTTCCTCCTTCCAAACCCTCCCATGTAGAGTCCTGTTATTCTTCAAATTCATGGGCTCTTCTTTTCACTAATTGTTATTGCAAAAATATGTGTATATGTTAATACATATATTCCTAAATATAAACTGCACAGCTCATATAATGCTACTTGTATGTATATTTTTACAGATGACTATTTGGCACTGGAGAGCCAATAGGTTTGTTCTTCCCTTGGAAAGACCATTGTTCTTGACCCAAGTTTTCTTCTGTTGCCTATAGTTCTTTGTGCTGGGTCGCAGTCTCATAGACTGGTCCCTATCCACTTGGCATGCTCATTGGTGCTGTCTTTGTTCAGGTCACATTTGAGCTTTCTGTTGGTGAGCTTTTGAAAACACTAGGAAACACATTACTTTGAATAATAGTTTACTGGATTCTTTTAAAGTTTCATAACAATGTATTTTGAATATATTCATCCACCTCTCCCAACCCTTCCCATAACTACCCTATCTACCACCCCACCCCTTCCCATCCAACTTTGAGAGTTATTCTTCCTTCTTTTATCCACCCCCCCCCCAGGGTTCAGTTTGTTGCTCAGGAAACTTGGGAGTGGAGCTGCCCTGGTGTGGAATCAACCTACCATGGGACACATTATTAAAGAAAATTGACTCCTCCTAACAACTGCCACATGTTAAGAGCTAAACAGTTGGCAGTGAGTGTTCCTTGCTATGCTATTTCCCTCTCTATGCTATGATTTTGTCTAACTGGAGCTTATACAAAGCAGATGCATGCTGTCACAATTGCTGCGAGCTCAGATGTGCACCTGCCCTGTTGAGTCTGGAACACACGGTGTTGCTACCCACCACCTCTGACCCTTATGGGGAGGAACATGATATGTATGTCCTATTTAGGGCTGAGTACTCCTCTAACTCTGCACATTTACTAATCAGGGGTCTCTGGATTAACTTCTATCTGCTGCAAGGAGAGGTTTCTACGGTAAGGATTGAAAAATCCTGATGTACGAGTATAGCAATACTTCATTAGGAGTCATTTTAATACTATGTCCATTTTCCAGAGTAATAGTATTGGAGTCTCCTTTATGGACAATGACCTAGCTAGCTGGAGATTTTTGGTCCTTTCAAAACAGTAAGGTAAGTGTTTATCTCGTTCCCAACAGACCTGCTGCTTTTCTGAAGGGGTAGCTTTCATTAGCTTTCTATGCTACCATACAAAAAGCGGTCATAATAATATAGTCCATTGAACAGACAAGAAATAGAGTCTTAAAAACATTCAGATAGCAAAGTGTGTGTGTGTGTGTGTGTGTGTGTGTGTGTGTGTGTGTGAGAGAGAGAGAGAGAGAGAGAGAGAGAGAGAGAGAGAGAGAGAGAGAGAGAGGAGAGAGAGAGTATGTGTGTGTGTTCATGTCTAGTATGGACTTCATGTGTGGATATATATAAGCTGTCCCTCAGAAAGGTCAACCTCAAAAGATGGATCAAGTTCAAATATGGAAGCTTGGTATGACAACATCTGTAATCCTAGCACATGGAGGCTGGAAGATCAAGAGGGAGTTCCTCCCTCCCTTTCTCTCTCTCCCTCCCTCCCCTCTCTCTTCTTTTATGCCCCCCACTTGGCTGTCATGAGGTAAGCCCCTTTCCTCTACTGTGATACTATGATGTCCTTCTGCCATGATATTTCTGCCTCGCTGTACACCTAAAGCAATGTAGCTATCCAACCTTTGGCCAAAGTTTTTGATACTGTGAGCCAAGAACCATCCTTCCTTCCTGTAGCTGTTTCTCTTGGGCGCTTTGTCACTGCAGTGGAAACATCTTTCATCAGTGCCCACTGGCCCGGTTCAGACTGGAAGACAAACACTGCTAGAGAGGCCGTGGATCTCTGTGCTTTCTGCTTTCACAGAAACTGAGTCTCCATGTCTGGAGGGGCTCTCTCTTTTTCTTGTCATTTTGGTTCTTTCTCCTTTGTGCATCTTGTTTCAATCTTATATCCTTCCTGTTTGTTACCCTTTCTCTTTATGCCACCTTTTATTACTTCCTGCAAAATCCCCCATGTTTCTCATCTCTTGCTTGCAAACATGCTAAGGGTACCCACTGCCCTCCACTTAAGTCTTCCACAGGGCTGATGGAGTCGTGCTGTGTCTTAAGAGCGATAAAAACTAAACGGAGGGCTGAGCTTGCTCTGGAAGAAGTGCCAACCCAGCTGTCAGCTTTCCCTGTCACCTGCACAACTGTTCATCTCATGGCTAGAAGTGGGGGGTGTCTAAGAAGAAGCACTGAAATTCAGACTTTACTGTGTACCTAACACCATGTCCACCATTTCAGATACATAATCATCTTAGATCTAGGTGATGTAATTTCCCATTAGGCTGCAGAGAAACCAGAGGTTTCAAATGCCCATTGAGGCTAGGGCTAAGGTACCCAAAGCCTTTCTGGCCCCAAAGTTTTACAACACTATTTCCCATACCCTCTTCTCTTTTCTGGGTACATGGCCTTTCTAACAACCTCTACTTGCATTGGACAACATATCTCAAGTTGATTTTCCATGAAGAAAATATCTTTAGAAAACTGCTCAAGCTGTGTCTTGGCAGAGCTGAGTGGTGGCAGGCCCAGTTGTGAACCCAGTGACCAGAAGGAAGCCATGGAAGAGCAGAGCCTCCTTGGTCCACACCTGGGGACTGCCACCACTCAGAGCCCAAGACACAGCTTGGGTGGCTTTCTAAAGGTATTTTCTTCTAGTTTTATTTAACTGGCTGGTTATTTTTCCATTGGCCATACTATACTGATACACCAAAACAGACTATAGAACCTAAGTCAAGTCTTGTAGAAATGACATCATCAGAGCTAGACATTTTATTTTAGCTGCTCCGAAAGGCACAGCTAACTCCTTTTCCTCTCAGGTATACTAATGTGTCTCTCACTGTGATGTATAAGAACTATTATAGTCAGATTTTACTTTCATGTGTTTGTTCTGTCCTGGCAATGAGCATCTAAAAGCTGTAGGGAAATGCTGACATGTTGAAATGATGGACAAGGCACATCTTATCTGAAACACAAATCATTTTATCTCCAAAGGTATTCAAATCTTTTACACCTCAAACACACACAATAAATTAAATGTCAGAGAGATTCTTAGTTTAAACATTTGTTTTGAAAATTAAAGGCATGACCTGGCTTAGCTGTTAGTGAGCTGTACGGTTAGTTTAAGGTTTTCAGCAGGACACATAGGCTTATCTAAAGCAGCTTGAGCATATTCAACACTTTGTGTGTTTGTGTATGTGTGTATGCATGTTCCTGTTGAGGGAACATGTGTGTGAGAGTTTATGTGCACACATGCATACAGCTCAGATATCAACCTTGAGTGTCATTTCTCAGGCATTCCTCTTTTTTTTTTACTTGACAGAGGGTCTCTAATTGGCCTGAAACTTCACCAAGTTAGGCCATGTCCCTAAGCCTCCCCAAAGAGCGCCCAACAACCAGGAGACCAAGTACTCAAATGGCCAAGACTAAGGAGGAATCTCATTCACACCACCATAGACAGTAGCATCCTTTTCATGTTACATGGGAAACAGTGCCTAAGTCTAGACAGAAACATAGGCTCTGGATTGCAGGTCTGTGTTTGCTTCTTGGTGTGTAAGTTTGGGGAAGATCCATCACCTCAGTTTCCTTTGTATATAATGGGGATGCCGATGGTGCCGAGCTAGCAGAATTAATGTAAGCACTAAATATGAAAATTTAATTTTCAGTATTTCAAATTAAATTTCAAATTTCTTCATCATCTTAACCGGTGTGTGATCTAATATAAACTCCATAGGTAGATACTTCTACTTCTATTACAATTATCATAATCCAGAGGGTTATCCCAGGTGAGACGATCCTTGAAGTCTTTTTCAGAGCAACCACAGTCAGTCAGATAGGTTTGCTCTGTAGACTGCTTTGTGTGGAGGTTGATCCCCTTGTGAATTTGACTGTACTGAGAATCATCTGAGAGAGATTTAGCTGAAGAGAGGAGACCCATCCTGAATGTGCAGCGCCAGAAAACTGGCCTTATTTTGGCTGTGCTGTGATTTGGGTGGGTGTCCAACAAAAGTCCCCAGAGTGGCAGCACTATTGGGAGGCGGTGGAGTACCTAACATGGGAGGTTCTAGTGGCACAAGTTAGGCCATTACAGGGATGCCTTTACAGAGGATAGTGGGGCCCCAGCCTTCCTCTTGTTTTTGTTACTTCTCTGCCACATGACAGGTAGTTCTGCTCCGCCATTCACTTCTTCACTCCAGATGTGTCACCTGCTAAAGTGAGTCCTAGTGACATTCTGCTCTACTCCCAGATCAGTGTCTGCTCAGCCATCATCAGAGAAGCTTCCTCCTGCAGCAGATGGGACCAAATACAGAGATCCACAGCCAGACAATATGCAGAGAGTGGGAGAGCTCAAAATGTTCAGTCCTAAGTGGGTTGTCCCCATCAAATCCCTCCCCTCACTGCTCCGGGAGCCCTGCGGAAAAGGAGGCAGAAAGAATGTGAAAGCCGGAGTGGATGGAGGACCTCAAAAGTCCTTTTAAACACAGCAGGACAGATGCACATACAAACATGCAGAGACTGAGATGGCGTACATGGGGCCCTCACAGGGATACACATCAGGAGAGGTCCTAGAAGTAAGAGGAGCAGTGGACACATCCTCTATCCGTAACCCAGAAGCTTTGTCTAAGAGACAATCCGTTGAAAACAAAACTGTACTTTTCTCTAAGGGAGTTTCATTGGGGAAACATGACTTTTAAGGGAAGGCCTCATGCTGAGCTGTAGCTGGCCAACAGAAAATGAACCCAACAGCATCTACGGAGGTTCCTTGTCTCATGATTTCATGCCAGGGATCTCTCTCTCTCTCTCTCTCTCTCTCTCTCTCTCTCTCTCTCTCTCTCTCTCTTTATTTTATTCAGTTTTTTATCCTACAGATCCTATATATTATGGCAGCTGGGTTTGTACATTGTGTGATTCCTGAGCGTAAAGTGAGTGTGTGTCTGCATTCATATCTGTTTCTTGTGCCTTTGGGGCGCTCTTCTTCCTACTTGCTTCTTTTTATTCTGGTTTGTTTGGTTTGGTTTTGTCTTATTTTATTTTACTATTATCATTTTTTCTTAATTAGTATTTCTATTGCTGTGGTGAAGCATCATGAGCAAAAAGCAAGTTGGGGAGAAAGGGGTTTTAATTGGCTCACACTTCTACATCCGTATTCATCATCAAATGAAGTCAGGGCAGAATTTCAAACAGCACAGGAGCCTAGAGGCAGGAGCTGATGCGGAGGCCATGGAGGGGGTAATGCTTACTGACTTGCTCCTCATGTCTTGCTCTTCATGGCTTGCTCAGTCTGCTTTCTTATAGAATCCAGGACCACCAGCCCAGGGACAGCAGCACCCATAATGGGCTGGGCCCTCCTCCATCAATCATCAATTAAGAGAACTCCTTACAGGCTTGCTTACAGCCCAAACTTTTCATCTTTTGGAGGCCTTTTCTTAACTTAGACTCCCTCCTCTCAGATGACTTTAGCTTATATCAAGCTGACATAAAACTCTCCAGCACATCCTTAGATGTCTGTTCATTTTCTAACAAGAGACCAAATGTGGATGACTCTGGATGGGAGGGAAAGTGAGGAGGAACTAGGAGTAGAGGGAGGAGAAACTGTAATTAGAATATAGTGTATTAAAAAAACAAACCTTTATTTTCTATAAAGAAAAAAGATGGTTTACCACATGCCCACAGTAGCAGAGGCCAATGAATTGAAGCATAGAGCCTGCAAAGCTGGAAGTGAAAATGAACCTTTTATCTTTTAAAATTTATTGTTTAGGCATTTGTCACAGTAACAGAAAGCCAACACAGTGTGAAAGGTCATGTTAATTGCTGAAAATATGTGCAAATATCTTAATATCACCAGCATTGTCTGATATTCATAGCATTTTTACATATCTTTCATGAAAGAGAGCCACCAAACCCCATTCTTAAGATGTGAATATATTTTTGTTGGGTTTGTCAAATTGATCTAGAGAGAAGCAAGATTGCCTTCCAGACCTCAAATCCTCAGGAACATTTAAATTTAAAAGATTCACGTTTTAAATTGAATTTCACCAGCACGTGTCCCGCCAGAGCTATTTGTCCTCCAAACTCACACAGATTGGTGCCAGTGATGGAGAAGCTCCCTCAGTATTGCCATAGCAACTCATACTAGGCTTTCCTGTCTGGGCCTCTCCCCACTGGGCTGATGGAGACACACTCCTAACACTTGACTCTGACCATCTCCTCTCAGTTGTCTTCCATGGATCCCCCACGCCCCAGTAATACCAAGAAGTGGATCGTAAATGACTGAGACATTCTCTCTCTTCCTCTCCATGGAAAACTCCAGGTACAGCCCAATTCCGGGTCCTGCGCTCCCTTGTCCTTTGTTTCTTCAAACCCTCCTTGATTCATTCAGCCTGTTAGATTGGTACAGAAAGTCCTGGTACATTTGCCTGATGACCACAGCTATCAGGTACCATGGGTAGACTATCTATTTCACACCAGGAACAGGGTCAGTCTTGGCAAGAATTATCTTGCTTGCCTTCATCACCAAATCCTCAATTTCACCATGAAACTCATTCAAGCAACCTAAGCAGTTCATATTCTCAATTTGTGTTGTCCAAACTCAGACCATTTAAATTAAGAGCCATTGTCCTGTCAGCTTCCCCTTCCAAGTATTAGTTCTTCTTCCATTTCAGTTCTCACCAAATTCATGAAGGTTTTTCCATTGCTCTGGTTAGAACTGAATTTTTGCCAAAACGCTAAATCCATGAAATCTTTCCATTGTTGTTTTTAGGAAAGAGCTGGGTGTTTTGTTTTATTATTTGTTTTGTTCATTTATTTATTTTAAGATTTATTTATTATGTATACAACATTCCTTCCATGTGTGCCTGCAGGCCAGAAGAGGGCACCAGATCTCATTATAGATGGCTGTGAGCCACCATGTGGTTGCTCGGAATTGAACTCGGGACCTCTGGAAGAGCAGCCAGTGCTCTTAACCACTGAGCCATCTCTCCAGCCCCTTGTTTTGCTTATTTTTAATAATAATTTTTAAATAATATTATTTATTTCTTTTATTTAACTCTCCTGAGTCCTTACAAATATTGTGCTAACTCTACCACACAGCTGATGCTACTTCTTAATGTATCTGGGAGACATGTCTTTTTTCACTTACCTCTCATTTAGTATTTTATTAAGCTCACACATACTAAATTACAAGGACTTTTTTACTGTGCCCAGACTCTTGCCCCCTAAAGAGACCCCCAGGGATCTGAGATGCAATGCAAGTTTTATTCCAAAGCACAGTACGAGCCTAGGCAAGGAACTCGTTCAGCACACTCAATGCAGTAAGGGCAGGAGGAGCTGCTCTCCAGAGATTACAGGACTTTTTATAGACAGTCTCGCAGGACCACCCGTTCTCACCCAATTTACATACCCAGACCTAATTGAGGACAGCAAATGACTACAAAAGGGTGCAAAATTTAATAAGCATGAAATCATAAGCATGAAGTATGGACATAAGTATGCTCTTAGTTGTCCCCTTCCTATCTGACCTTGGAGTATGTAGATGAAGCATACTATGGTCATATTTTTAATTGGTCAGTTCTTGGCTATCCTTGAGACAGTGTTCTCCCAGTTGTTATGGGCTCCTGGCCCTTGTCATGTATGAAATGTTTTAGCCTAACCTAAGCAGCGTGATTCAGGCGGAAAACAATTAAGACATTCTGACCGGTTTCTTTTTTTCATTTCTCGTTTTTGAATTAAAATTTTTTGATAATTTCAGAGACTACTGTATTTCCATCTTTCATTCCTCCCTCTCCCCTGCCTCCAATCCATATCTTTCCCACTCCATCTTAATTTCATGAAGCTTTCCTCCTTAGTGTAATATGTAAGAATACATCCTACTAAGTCCATTTCATGTTGCTTATATGTCTACATGCTTAGGTGCTTTGGACTGGTCCTTTGGGACTGAATAACCTATAATGGGTTCTTGTCCCTAGAAGAAACTAATTCATATCCCCTTAGCTCTTTATCTGGGGATAGGGCCTTGTGAAATTTCCCCCATACATGTTGGTATGTTAGCGGGTGTTGCCAGTATGCAGGTCTTGTTTAGATGATTTTGTGGAGAAGAACCTGGTATGTAAACAAAAACAAACACATTTCTTACTCCCAAAATAAACACACAATCCCGTTTGGAGAAAATAAAAATAAATTTATGACTAAACAGTTGGCCTCATTCTTTGAAGCAAAAGGATAGAACACAGCAAAGAAATGAGGATGATCATAGTTGGGCCAAGGAGTCGGACTTCTGGCAGCTAGACAGGCTAAGAATAATTCCTGACAACTGAAATACCGGATTAAAAAATAAAACAGTCAAATAAAGAAGGGAAGTATAAAGAAAGAACACTCTAGAAGAAGTAAAGTAACAGTTTTGAGGCAAACATTGTGTTCTTCAAAATCAAAGCAAGGTCACTCGAGGGGACAGCATGGAACTGTAAGCTGTGTTGATGGAGTCTACAGTTTTGCAGTGATGTCCAGAGGTCAAATGCATCCACACAACACTACATTCAGTGAGCCACTGAAGTGGAAAATAGCATCACATCCGAATAAAATGGCAGTCAATTAGATTTTTCAACTCTGATGAGTGTTAATGAGATCCTACCTCCTGTATGCCTGATTAGCATCTCAGAGGATGGGGTGGGGGTGGGGTAGAATATCTCCCTAGTAGCCCAGGCTGACCATATGATGAGCCTGCCTCCATCCCCTAGGTGCTGGGATAAGAGGCAAGAGACACCATGCTCATCCTTCTGTGTCGTGAGATTTCTACTAGCAACTGCTCATTGCACTTTGGAGTCTTCATTCTTTAAAAAAGTAAACAGTGTATCACCATGGATTAACACATCTGTGATGATCTATTTCATTCTTAATGAGTTTGCTAGTCATGGTGCCCAGTGTAATTGTTATAATACGTCAGCACTTAATGTATATGCATTGGGGCTGAGAATGACTCAATACCCCTCTTCTGAATCATATTCTTCTAGTGTAATTAACAGTGAGTCTTGCTACACTGTGCACTTGGAATTCTCTCCTTTTTCTCTATCTTTAGGTGATGGTTTTTAGACTGCCTTCGATCGATTCTTGACCTTCAAAAATGACTTAGTTGAACACTTGCTTTTGCTGCCAACTGAAAAAGACTGTTTTACCCGTGAACTGCAGATACCCAGTGTAATGACTGCTTTGACAGTTGAAGAAAAAACCTGTGAAACTGATTGCTCCAAGGCTACAGGTTACAAGGTATTCCAAGAGTGAAGCTGGGTGTTCCCTTTGGATCAATTTGTCACAGCCTCTACTAATCCTATGTCCAAAAGGGCTTGCCTTCCAGCAGGTTGCACTAAATAGCCCTTGACTTTTTGGCGAATACTCTCACATTTGAGTCTGCAGCAAGTTGAAGGTGTTAAAGGATGCTGGACATGCCCTGGGAAATCTCCTGGGAAGACAGACATGACATTCCTAGACTGAGGAGGAAAATCAAAAGCCAGTGGCATTAACCGAAGAACATTCTGTTGAGAGGTTTAGAAAGAGGCGACAGTTGAGCACACAGTCATTATTGCTGCCAATATTAAAATGAGCAGGTCCTTGGGAAGCTCTTTTTGGTATGGAAGGGATTTAAGTTAACCAAAGGGAAGGTTGTAGTCATTTGCTTTCTCTTGTTACAATATAACACTGACTTTAATAAAATAAAAAAAAAAAAGCAACTTAGATAATGTGGCTAAATTAGCTCCCCAAGAGTAGATGGAAACAGTATCTACCACCCATCCAAAGTCCCAAAGTCAAACTAAAGGTAAAATTCCAACAGAGCTCACTTGGGGAATCAATGACTTCCAGAACATAGGAGAGGATTTCCTTATAAGAGGATGGGTGTTTCCTCAGAGCACAAGGATCCATTGGAAAGTCTTTACCCAGCAGGGATGATGGTTCGCCCATAGCCACCTAAGTGGAGTCTCCTCTCCTAGTCCTTCCCTACCTTTGTCCTCCCCAAAACCTCTCCCTACCTATGTGCACTTATGGTAGATTGCACACCGTTAGTTGGTGGGTGTCCAAATACTCAGGTGAGGGTCCTGCCTTGCCTTCTGATCATGATGAACTTAAGGCAGGAACTGAATCCACAGGCCATGAATGGATGTTGCTTACTGGTGTGTTACCATAACTTATTTGGCTTTCTTTCTTAAACACTTTAGACCTACCTGCCCAAGGGCAGTGCTTCCCAGAGTGGGTTGAGCTCACACACATCAGTTACTAATCAAGAAAATGCCCACAAACATGTCCACAGGCCAATCTGATAAGGCAATTCCTCAGTTGATGTTCCCTCTTCCCTGGTAACTTGTGGCACGTTAATAAAAACTAACCAGCACAAGCATTCACACACACACACACTCCAAATTCTTAAAGAATGGCAAAGAAAATCTTCACTATCAAATGAAAAGTCTGTGAAACTAAACTAATATTCAGATAATTAAATTGACTACTAAAATAAATTAGCATAGATGTGATTTTTATCTTTTTTAATTATTCTAGACTGTTGGAGGAGGCCGCTTGTTTCATTCCCATTGCTCAGCCCTGAAATAACCACACAGAAACTGTATTAATTAAATCACTGTTTCACCCATTAGGTCTAGCTTCTTATTTGCTAACTCTTATATCTTAATTTAACCCATCTCCATTAATCTGTGCATCACTAGGAGGTCATGGCCTACCAGCAAAGTTTCAGCACATCTGTCTCCAGCAGCAGCTTCATGGCTTCTCCCTAACTCTGCCTTCTTTCTCCCAGCATTCAGTTTAGTTTTCCCCACCTAGTTATGTTCCCCAAAACTCTGCTATAGGCCCAAAGCAGTTTCTTTATTAACCATTGGTATTCACAGCATACAGAGGGGAATTACATATCACCAGACTTTCATAGCTGTATACCATAAAACAAGATCCAATCCCTCATATCTACAACTTGTAACTTCTTTCTTTGTTCTCCTCTCCCTCCTCCTCTTTCTTAATAACCCAACAGCCTTCTGACCTCTCAACATCAAGGAACGTGATGATCCTAAGTATACTTAAGGGTCTGTATCAGTTGATAAGCTTTAATCATTCAATAGCTATGTGAGCACACACACAGGCACAGATACATCCACATACTCAAAACACAAAATGTGAGAATGTTTTGTTCCCTAAGCCCTTAGTAAAGCCCCGGGATTTCAGTGTACCTTGACTCTCCAAGTTGGCTTCCTTCTTCCACCAGCATTCATCTCCCAAGGCTTCCTTGTCTCTTTTTAAATTTATTGAATATAATTAGCGCAGATATTGACTACTGTAGTGAAATATTTTAAATGTGCTGTGGAATTGTACATAACTGAAAATAATAATTAGCTACATAACCCTTTCAGAATTGCTGTTTATATTTCCTTCCTGGCTCTTACTCTTTTTTTTTTCCTATATTGCCAGGATCTTGTTTATCTGTATTTCTCAAACTGTAACTCCGAAAATCTAGGAAATTTAAAACATTTTTTTTCTTTTCAGTTTCCTACTTTATTGATTCGAACTTGATTGATTATTTTCCCTCTTTCTAATGTTTATTTCCAGAATGCATGCCTGTTGGGTCCGAAGGCCCAGTGGCTGTCGGGAGGGAGCAGGAGAAGGGAACTGAGAAATCCTTGTCCTTGGTTCTGAAACCCTGTGTGGGGCAGCAAGGGAATGAAGAACAGACATGAGCACAGAAAAGCTGAGTTGTGGTGTGGTGTGTGTCCTCTGATGGAGTGGCATCTGTCCAGACACACTCTGTACTTCAGCATGTTCATTACGAACAGCTGGACGTAGGGTCTTGTCTGTGTAGAAGGTCTCTATAGGCAAACAGTTAGGAGCTGTAAACCTCTGGGAAAGGAGGAAGCTGGCCTGCTGTTTCTTTCCTGGAAGAAAGAGGTTGCAGTTGATGGGCATGGCCTAAGCAGCAGTCTGGAATGGAACCTAGCTAGCGTCTTTCTCAGAGGACTGTTGTGTGGATTAGATGAGACAAAGCTGTGCCCACCGGCCTATCCCAATGAGATACCCTGGTGTGTGTGCAGGTATGCGTAAACTATTCTGTAAATTAATAATTCACAAGTATCTCTTGAATGAGCCTTGGGATTTTCCTCCCAGCTCTAAAAACTACATGTAACTGGGACCCAATCTTGCAAAGAGACTCACTCAACCTCTGCAGCTATTACGTGATAAAAATGATTGAAGCCAGTTGCCAACATAAAAGTGCCTATGTGTGGTTATTAATAATACTGAGCGGGGCCCGTTATAGAGAACCTGCAGCTTTTATGCTTCCATAATTTCAGCCATGCTATCATCCTCTCAAGAAAGAGGAATCACCCCCAACACAAATTCTCCCAGCTGTCTATTTTCCAATAAAGAGAAGCCTGTCAATGATTAAAACAGCGATGGGGCCTTTACAAAGGCCTCACTCTAGCGGCTGGGAAGAACAGAGTGAGCACCATTTACCTTGTCTGCTACAAATCTTCACACACTTGGCTGTTTCCAAATTGAAGACAAGATGTTTCATTAACAGAGACAGGAAGGGAGGTGAAGACCTGTCAGTAAAGGGCAGTTTCCGAAAAGACTCTTTTTATTATGATTATTATTTTTAATCCTAAAAAAAAAGCCAGCTTGAGAAAATAACCAAGAGAGACATCTGAAAGGACACTGTGTGTGTGTGTGGCATTTACTACTGTGTCTTATTTAGAGAGAGTCCTTCAAGAAAGTCTTCCTCCCTAGAACCTCTCCCTCTCCCACCAGTTCTGACCACACATCCCCTTTCTCCCACAGGAAATGGCTATGATTCGCTCCGGATTGCAGCTTGTAAAAGTTGAAAATTAGAAGGCAGTGTGTTGGGCTCATAGCTAGCAATGATAGTTCTTGTGATGTCTCTTAAGCAGAAACCAGTGGTAGCAAAAGATACTTAGATAAATACTAATATATTTAGCACAGTGAGAAAAAAAATCTTAGTGTTCAGTTCGGAGGAGAAACATGGAGAAGGGGCAGTGACTCCTCTCAGGAGTGACAGATTAGTCTTTATTTCTCTGAGCCCCCAAGTCACCGTGGGGAAAGAGTGTCCTTTACCAAGTACTCTAGCTGAATGTTTAAAAGAGGGGCACGGAAAGCCAAGGCGTTCTCTTCTTAGGAAGCCAGGGCTGCAGCCGATGCTGCCTTTTAAAGTTTCCATTCTTTGAAATATTAGCGGTTCACATGATAGTGTGAAAAGGGATCGATATTGATGCTTCATGTGTTGTGCCTTTCCCCAAGAACATAGCCACGGAGCCATTAAATACAGAGCTTTCTTCAACGCCATGGCTTTTATGCTTTCTTGTGGGTTTCCTGAGAATGTCTTGAGTTCAATGCTCAGGGACTAGCTGAAAGGCTCCCAGAGAGATGACTTAGTGTAACTGTGTCCCACCCTGAACTCGTGTCTGCAGACCACAATTTTCTGCGATACAGACTGACTTCTCTCTCACTTCAGACAGATGCGAAATTGCAATGACAGCCATTATTTGAAGCTTCAGACTGGGCTGTGTAGGGAGAAGCCCCGTGGGAAAACAAAAAGGTGAGTTGCATCGACTTCCGGATAAACGTCTCTTCTCCCTATCACAAGGCAAACTGCGCAGTAAAGAGTTCATCCTCAGGGAGAGGTGAAGGAGAAAGGGGCTGTGAAGTATTTTAGCGACACTTCTTTTGCAGCTCATGGCTGCCAGGAGAAAGCTGGATGTTAGTGTTCTCCGGATGTTGTGGAAACAGTCATCTCCATGGAGTCTCTTGCGATTTCCTCAGCCAGACTTGTCTCTGTTCGACTCACAGCAGAGCTATACAAGGTACGGGGGGTACAGCGCCCACAGACACACTTCACTTGGGAACTGCCTGAGAGAGCCAAAAAAGAGTGACAGTTCTGCGAGCCTAGCAGGGACTACAGTCAGCGCGGGCGCCTATCGCCCCCTGTTGTTAAAGACGTGTAAATCTGGGAAAGGAATCCACCTGGAGTCAAGTCCTTCTCCTTTGACTTTTGATTGGTGTCATCGCCCACCCAGAACTGTCCTTGCTATTTTTACCCACGTGTCAGAAGAACTGGCCCACTGGCATCCTTTTGGTGTTATTTTAGCAAAATGCATCTTGTTGCACGAGGTAAGGAGAAAAGTCTGAACGGGCAGCGGAGCGGACAGCTGTGGAGAACCCTGATAACTGCCACAGTGGTCGAGCATGGACCGCTCATCTTTCCCTGACAACAGTCTCTGTGGTCCAGCAGCCACTCCAGGCACACCAGCCCACCAAGGAGGACACTGCCACCTGACCTAGGTGGAGACTCAAGCCTGCTCATACTGCCTCACAAACATGATGTGCATTAGAATAGGTACTGCAGTCCCATGGGACCCCATTGCCTCTTCTAGAAACAGAACACCAAGCCCTCCTCATCCTTCCACTCCCCTGTCTTCCGTCTGGCTCACGAGAAGTTAGCCGAAGCCTTTAAACTCAATTTGTTTACCAGTTTTATTGGCGGAAAGCTGGGCTGTGTATCAGTGTTATCTCCTCCTGGCAGATTCCAGACACTGAAACGGTGGCTGTTACAGCTGCTACAAGACAGCCCCATGTTCCTCATGGTGAAGAATTTATAGAGCCTCACTGGGTAAGGCCCTGGATGGTACGGATTGTCTCATTAGACAGAACGACAGCCTAGTACTTCAGTCATGGGCATGTGTGTGCCGAGGACTCTTGTGCCTCAGATACTGATGGGTTTCTGAAGCTTGTTAAAAACAATGCTGTATCTGTCAAAAACAATGACATCATGAAATTTGAAGGCAAATGGATAGAACTAGGGAAAAAAATAATCCAGAGTGTGGTAACCTAGACCCAGAAAAACAAACATGGTATGTGCTCATTTATAAGTAGATATTAGCTATGAAATAAAGGATACCATGCTACATTCCACAGACCCAGAGAGGTTAGCTAACAAAGAGGGGTTACATGGGTCTCCCTGGGAAGGGAAAAGAGAAGAGATCTCATGGGTGGACTGGGGGCAGATGGGTATGGGAGCATGAGAGATCAGGTTGTGGGGGGACAGATGGAGGGGGAGGGTACTGAATGAGATGACTAGTAAGGGGGGCATTGATGCAGGGAAAACTCATGGGAATCTATGAGAATGACCCCAACTAAGATTCCTAACAACAGTGTTGCGGGAGGTCCTTCCGCTCCTCCAGCCAATAGCTGCTGAGATACCAGCCCATTGGGGCATGGTCTCTCTCCCTTCAAAAAAGCAGCCACTTCCCTCCTCCTGCTCACTTACTTCCTGCTCCGCTTCCAGCGACTAGACTCCCTTCTTGATTGCGCAGAGGGCTGTTGTCTGTGACAGTTATCCGTAAGTTTTTTCCCTTTTAAATAAATAACCATTTTATTAATCATAATTCCAAACTGGTGTTTGTGACTTACGCCTTCGCCTTCAACAGTGGATAAATAGCCTGAATTGGCCATCTCCTAGGACAAGATTGGTGACTACCCCAACTGTCATCAGAGAGCCTTCATCCAGTAATTGATGGAAACAGATGCAGAGACCCACAGTCAAACAGTAGGCCAAGCTCAGGGAATCTTGCTGAAGAGAGGGAGGATGGGCTGTAGGGGCCAGAGGGCTCAAGGACACCACAAGACAACCCACAGAAACAACCAAACCTGTGCTCATAGAAGCGCACAGAGTCTGACCCAACAACCAGGGAATTTGCATAAAACTGACCTAGACACTCTACACGTATGTGACAGTTGTGTAGCTTGGTCTACTTGGTCTACTCCTAACAATGGCAGGGGCTGTCCCTAAATCTTTGGCTGGCTTTTAGGAACCTATTCCTCATATTGGGTTGCCTTGCCCAGCCTTAATACAAGGGGAGGTGCTTAGTCTTATTGCAATGTGATATGCCACACTTTGTTGATACCCATGGGAGGCCTGCCCCTTTCTGAACTGAAACAGGGGAGGAGTGGATTGGGGCTGTGTGGAGGGGAGGTGGGGAGAGGGAATGGGAGGAGAGGAGAGAGGGGAAACTGCAGTCAGGATGTAAAATAAGTAAAGTAATTTAATTTAAAAATGATGCTTGTTAACTCTTTAGATTGTTATAGGATGCACCTTTTCTGTGACCAAGGCTCAAGGAGAAATATTCTTTTCCCCTCCTAGGAAGCTCTTACGGAGCCTCTTCTGAAGAAACTTCTATTCCCATCTGGGAAAGCTGATGGCTTTGCTCAGTATACTTCCTGTATGCTCACGGTGTGCACAGAGCCAGTTGTGTGTCCTGAGGCTCTAAGGAACTCTAATATTAAAGCACTTAACTCTCTGATCCTCGTGGTACTCACTAATACTCATTAGGAAAGGACGTACCAAGAAGCGGTGGAGACTCTCTGAGGCAAGGAGCATCCCACAGCTACCCAGATGGTGTGGTCAGCTGAGAACTTTCAGGAAGACTACCTACCTAGCTCTCAGGAAGACTCTACCTAGATAAACCTCTGCATTACCATAGACAAGTACACATTGAACAATACCAATATTTAACTCACCAACTTTTAAATTTATTTTTATGTGTCTGGATGCTTTGCCTACATCACTGGGCCTCATGGGGGTCAGATATCAGATATCCTGCATATCAGATATTTACAACAAGATTCATATCAGTAGCAAAATTATAGTTATGGAGTAGCAACAAAATAATTTTATAGTCGAGGGTCACCAGAACACGAGGAACTGTACTACTATAGGGTTGCAGTGTTGGGAAGGTTGAAAACCACTGGCCTACAGGTGTGTTAACACAGCATGTAAGTACACTGCTCTCAGAGGCCAGTAGAAGGTGTTGTATCCCTGGAACTGGAGTTACAGATAGTTTTAACACCCCATGTGGATGCTGGAATCGAACCCAGGTCCTCTCTGAGAGTAGCACATGCTCTTAACCACTGAGTCAACTCTCCAGCTCCTTGATCGTCATTGGTGGGCACTGTAGAATCCACAAACTATCTATGCTAATCTAGCTAAATATCACATTGGTTAAGTTTAATTCTGCCTAGAACAGCAGGGACATTTCTCCACTAGGTCCAAGTTCCACTACAGCTTGTCCCTGAGTATTACGTTTACATCTTTATTCTCAATGTACCCATGGCCTCCTGCCTCTTTTTATTTCTTTACATGGCACCACACATGCATACACTGGGAAGCACACCTATGTCGCTGTCAATCCAGGGGACCCGTCTGTGAAGTTCTCCTTCACATCTGTGTTCAGCTGCCGTTGATGCCTGTGGCACACATATGAATGCACACCTTCATGGGATATCATACAGAGGAGCATGGAAAACCGCTGAGCATTGGCAACAAAGCGTCCCATTCCAGGTGATGCCCGGTCACTTCCTCTCCCAGCCCAGTGATTTACCAGGGCTAGAGATGGCTCAGTGGCTAAAAGCAAGCACTGCTCTTGCAATGAACCTGGGTTTGACTCTTCACACCTGTGTGACCTCAGCTCCAGGAGATCCAATATGAGAGAGAGAGAGAGAGAGAGAGAGAGAGAGAGAGAGAGAGAGAGAGAATTCCTTTCTTCTCCAGGGTACAGTCTTGCCATCGTAATTAACTCTACTCATTTGGGGATAACTGTTCTTTGAGACATTGCTCTTACGGGGATCTTATCTTTGTGCCTTCAGCACTGAAGGGGGATGAGATAGATTAGACAGGCAGACACTACACAGGGACGCATGGGCCTGTGCAGATTCAGGTCAGAGGCTGAGAAAGTAAAGGAGACAGAAGCACAGTGAAGGCACAGATGCCAGCTTTTCATCTGTTTGTTACTCTGATGGCTAGTTTTATGTCAACTTGACACAAGCTAATGCCATCCAAGAGAAGAGAACCTCAAGTGAAAAAAAAAAAAAACCTTTATAAGATCAAACTGCAGGCAAGCCTGTGGGGCATTTCTTAATTAGTGATTGATGGGGAAGGGCTCAGTCCATTGTGGGTGTTGTAATCCCTGGATTGGTGGTTCCATGAGAAAGCAGGCAGAGCAAGCCATGAGGAACAAGCCAGTAAGTAGCACTCTTCCATGATCTCTGCATCAGCTCTTGACTCTAGGTTCCTACCCTGTTTGAGTTCCTGTCCTTCATTGATGACTTCCTTCAGTGATGAACAGTGATATGGAAGTGTCAGCCAAATAAACCCTTTCTTCCGCAACTTCATTTTGGACATAGTGTTTCATCATAGCAATAGGAGCCGCAGCTAAGACAGCTACTTTGTGGCCCAATTGAGGAGTCCTCATCCCTCAGCATGCAACTTGGGAGAATCTGATGTGTATTTTCTTAACTTTTACTGACTCCAACCTCAGTCAAGCCTCAGTGGGCCTCTCATTATCCGTTCATGGCCAGGGACCCTTTGGGTGGTGACAGAGAACAGGGAAAGCAAGGGTTGGCCAAACTCGTTTGCAGGTTTCAGAAGATTTCACCTTCTTAATATTGACTGTAGACCATTTCTCTTGAATTAACTGAACACATCTTACTTCAACAAGCATTACTGTAATTCTTCTTAATGTCATGTCGTATAATCAGACATTAACATGATTTCAACTCTTTTTTATGATAATCATAGCTAATTATTCTTTTTAAAGGCATTCCTTTCATTCTTAAGCCTCCTTTCATGATAAAAGTCTACATGCTGGCTACGACAGACTCTAAGGAATTATACTGATAAAACAAGAATCTCAATAGATTCTTTCAGAACTTGTTTTTTGTTTTTGTTTTTGTTTTTTTTGTTTTGTTTTGTTTGTTTTTTTTAATGTTCTCGGGTTGGACCTAGGATTTCAGGCATGCTAGGCAAGAACTCCACTGCTGAGCTTTATCTATAGACCTATATTCACTTTTTATCTGACACAAGATCTCACCAAGTTGCCTAGGCTGCCCTTAAATTTTCAGTTCTTCTGCTTCAACCTCCTGAGTAGCTGGAGTCAGAGGGTCTGTGATGTGGGATGTCTGTCTGTCTATGCTGTATGTGTTGCTTTTGTTGGTTGATGAATAAAACTGCTTTGGCCTATGGAAAGGCAGAATATATGTAGGTGGGAAAGCCAAACTGAATACAGAGAGAAAGAAGATGGAGTTGACAGAGACGCCAGCAGCCCCCAGAGGAGTAAGATGCTAGACCATTACCAGTAAACCACAGGCCATATAGTGATACACAGATTAATAGAAATGGTTCGTTGAAATGTAAGAGCTAGCCAATAATAAGCTTTCACCATTATCTAAACAATTATAGTTAATGTTAAGTCTCCAAGTGATTATTTTATAAGCAGCTTTGGGACTGGGCAGGACACAGAAAAGTCTCTGGATACGGGTCTGCTCCATGGGCTCCCTACAGATTATAGATCTAATTCCCCCTTTATGAAGTGGTAAGGGGTAAACTGATGGAATCACTCAGGACCAAGAAATATTCAGAAGCAGAAGACAACAGCCCTCTCTTCAAAGCCATTGGAACGGTATAGCCTATAATTCTCGGGTAACAGGGCTTGTACTTACATTAGGCTAATTTAGTTTGTAGCTTACAACAATCCACTATTCACTTGCTCTGTGCATCAAGGCTGTCACCTTTAAACTGAGAAATAAAGCTTCCTTGCTCTTGCTCTTAAGGAGCTACTTGAGGAAGAAGAATTCTGTAGATGTCTGGAAGGAGCAATACAGTATGGGCTCAGGATCTTTGGAGGTGCCAAGTGCTCTCAGAAGTGCCAAGTCTGGTCTTAGAAGCCACACTACAGATTGGACTGTCCCTCAGAAGAGCAAGTCCCATGAGGCTGGAGTGAAAGTATCCCATGAAATGGAACTGCTTTGTACATTTTCTACCAGGACCCACACTCAAACTACTCCAGCATTCAGAACCCAACAAGAAAAGGAGTTGCAAAATCTGTGGATGTGAAGAATTAGGCAAAAGTTAGCATAATCTTTTGTAGGCAAATGGTAATAAGCACCAACAGCCATAAAACCCATTTATTCCCATTTTATAGAAATATAAATGACAAGCAATACTGCCTCTGAAAGGTACATACAAGTTTATGGCTGTTAGTGATGGCTTATACACAGATCATGCATTGGTTAGCTTTCTGCTGCTATTCCAAATGCTTGAGAAAACCACGCAAAGAAGGAACGCTTATCGTGGCTCATTGTTTCAGAGGTTTCTGCCTATGGTTGACTGACTGTAGATGTGTGATGATGCTGAACATCATAGCAGCAGGAGACGGTAGAGGAACAAAGCTGCTCTCCTCATGGGAATCAGAAAGAGCAAGAGGAAGCAACAAGATATTCCCTTCAAAGACATGTCCACAGTGACCTACCTCCTCCAAGCAGACCTCACCTCTTCCAGCCTGTCCAGCATGAGCGACTCAGTGCAACAGCCCTTTGATGACTTTAGTGCCTCGGGATGCAAACACCTCTCAACAGTTCCTCAAGCTGACAGTTGACTCTTCCCACAGCCTTGGAGAGCACCTCATGTGGTAAATTACAATAGCTCGTCTATTTCTTCAAATGATTTTATTTTACTTTCTGAAGATGCATTTATTTATTGGTGGATTACTTATTTTTATTTCATACGTGTGTGTGCATGTCTGTGCACAATGTATGTTCAGTACTTATGGAGGAAAAAGACAGAACTTGAATTACTGATGATTGTAAGCTGCAGTGTGGGTTCTGAGGATAGAACCCAGATCCTCTGCAAAAACAGCAGATTCTCTTAACTCCTGAGCCATCTCTCCAGCCCCCAGAAACTCATCTTATTCTTTTTAAAAGAAGTTTAAGCAAATTACTTAAAATACTAGGTAGAGTAGAGTAATACATTTATGGACAATATGTAGAAATAAATATTAAAATTAAATGAAGCATGCTTAGGTAAGGACTGACAAACAGTGGGATATATTTACATATTGCATATTATCCTGTCTATGCAAGAATTAAAATGCAAACACTAAAATAGAATTTACATCAGCAGACAGGACCAGGAATATCTTTATCAAGAAATAACCCAACAGTAAGGAAAAGATTTTAGCCCTACGTTGATCTATATAGACTAACTATACTCTGCAAGATTCAGGCTAGCACAGAAGAAAGGAAAGAGTGTGTGCCTGGCCCACTAAAAAGAGGTAGACTCGGACTTGACGTCATGACACGTACCCTCTGGAAGCTGAACCACATAGCTCCAGACCCAGACTTTGCACAGACTCCAGAGATGACCCAGTCAGCCAAGTCCTTGCTGCATAAACATGAGGACTTGAGTTCTAGTCCCAGAACCCACATAAAAGGTCAAGTGTGGTGTTATGTGCTTGAATCTCAGCATTGAAGAGGCATAAACAAAGAATTTTGAGGCATGCTGGCCACTCTGAATAGCCTCCTTGGGGAGTTCTAGGTCCCAGTGAGAGACCATGTCTCAAAATCAAGGTGGGCACCACCTGAGGGATTATACTAGAGGATGACCTCTAGCCTTCATGCACATGCACACATACGTGTGCTCACGTGCAAACACACATACACACACACACACTCGGGGGGGGGGGGTACTTCGTTCCTTTGAACTTCTTATCTGCAGAACAAGCTACCATTGGCTGTAAGAATTCAACCGAGAGGGGAGGTCTCTAGCTCCCTAAGCATTGGGTAGTTTTCTCTGCTAATTCTTTTCAGCCAGCTGCAGGACTTTTCCCCAGATAAAAGCAAGCACACCTGAAGGTGGTATAGCTATCTATCTTTTTCTGTCTCTGTGTTTCCCTGTCTTTTCCTCTCCTCTCCATTGGCTCATTACTGAATGGCTCACTCTGTGGTGCACACATCCTGTTTCTATGCACAGAAGTTTAAATGGTCTGCCATGGCTGCTGTCTGGGAACTGTTGAAATCTGGGGATTGCTTTTTATAGCCTTTTAGACCCCATGTCTGGTTTTCAGAGACAGAACCCCCACCTCTCTCCACCACCATCACTTTTTCTCTCTGTGACTGTGTGGAGCCAGAGTACATGAAAGGACCTTCTGAACGAATCTCACTTTCATCTTTTGAAACACGTGTCCACCTTCAAAGTTTTCTTGTTCTACTTTCTGCTTCTATGCACTAGCAGAAGAAAAATGGAGATTTTTAAATTACTTAGTAAAGAAATGGGGATGCTGATAAACAATGCCAATTATGCATGCAAGAGAATCATTATTGTTTTATTCTGCTGCCCTTCTGGACCCAGGGAGGATCTTCTTCCTGATGGGAAATCGCTGACTCTTCTGGCTTCTCCCTCTTTCCAGGGATGAGAGTCTAAGCTGTGCAGTCCCAGGGAATCTTCATATATCACTGTGTATTTAGTAAGCAACAATGCTGGCGGCAGCTGATTGCTTACCAAAACCTTTGTGAAACACAATGGCTATTGTTATTTTTCCTGTCACTCCAATGTTGTGTTAGTATTTTTTATTTAAAAGCAAACTTCTCCATACATTAAAACATAGATGACCTTAGTTATTCCCTATCTAAGAATTTTTCTATTTCTTCATTGCAGTAGAGAAATATTGGGTAAAAACATGAGGAAAACATCCATAAGAATAAGGATTTCTCTGGAGGACTATGGTATCTTAAAGATTCTCCAGAAGTCAGGGACCCCAGAAGCAGAGAATTGGGAAGAATAGGGGCAGACCTAGCTCATTGAAGAAGCTTTCTCTGACCACCCTTGACCATTTCGACAATGTGCCTGCTCCTGAAGGTCACATATTGTGACCTCAGAGAAACTGGAGGTCAAGCACCAGAGCTATTTCTCAAGGAGGAAGAGGTAGGACACAGGAGTTCTTGAGTTATGTGCAGCCTGTGTTTCCTGCCATGTTCCCAGTTTAGTGACCCATGTCTTGGCATGAATGGTCATCACTATCTGCTCTCACGTTATGGTTCTTTCTGGTGCCCAAGTATCCAGAAGAGCCCTACAGCATGGGCTGTGGAATCAGGAGAGCACAGGCATGGGACCAGCAGGACACATTCCATGAGTTGTCACGAATCCTAGCAAAGTTTAAGAAGAAGTGGGGTGTACAACACACATGGCAAAGGCTGTGAATGATTTTCAAGGTCAAACCATAAAGGTCATCACTAATGGTGTACAGGATGTCATCAAATGACCATGTTTTCAAAACACAACAGGAGGTCAAGGACATGTTCTGTCCTTGAGACAACCTATGTCAGGTTACATCCTGGAAATGTGGTAAGACCACGTCCGCTCTGTGATGATAGCACTGTCACGGTTGGTGTTGTAACACTGGGAAGCTAACTGCTTGCAAAACCTCCATTCTTTTTATCACAAAATGGATTTATTTTCTTTTTTCCCTCAATGTTATCATGTCTAAGGAAATGGAGGCTGTAGGAGAGGGAAGGAACTAACCACTGTCTTGTGGATGAACTCATCCAACCAATGACGGTTACGTAGGTTTGATGCTTTAGGGCATCACTGTTTTCCCATAAGTCCATAGGTTCATGCTTTAGTTAGATATTGGCATTGTTGTCTTTGTATATGGTCTGTCACATAGAGGATCAACCACTAATTATTCTACAGAAGAGAGAATACATGAAGGATATGTCAGGGGAACAGACCTCCAGGGAGGGAAAACAGAGATCTGTCTTTAGGTTTAGAGCTTAGAAAAACAAGAAGGGAAACAATTCGTGTCCCATCTCTGAATTTAGCATGTCTCCTTGAGAGGACTGCACTATATTCAGGAGAGACAGAGGTTTGGAATGTCCCAAGATAATGTTGACACATTGGTGATCAGAATCACTTCCTCTGCCTGGCCCTGGTTTTCTCATTGGTACACTCTCAGCTTTGTGTCTCACCACTCTGACACTTCAGCTGGTATCTCAGGGTATTGACAGGCATGTATTGTCCTGCCAGTATCATGGCTTCTTCAGAAATGAACAGTTCATTTTAGCTCATCAGAAATATACTTCTCCATCCTCTGTGCTTTAAATAATAAATGGCAGCTTTAGTATTGTGGCTATAAAATCTTAGAGATTTCTGATGAAATCACAGCTACAAAATTGAAACTCATTCTTCAAATAGCTATGACCGCATAAAGGTAGTCTAACCTGCTCAAAATACAAGTAGAGATTTTGTAATTTTTGCTTATGATGTTTTTAATTAATTATTTGAGCATTTGATACAGGTACATCTTGTATTTTGATCATATTCAGCACCTACTCCTCCTCTTCTCCCAGATCCATCTCCCATCTTTTCACCTCCTCCCAACTTTATATCTCTTCTTGAAGAAATTGCTTTATGATGCACTTAGTCAAGTTAGTGCTGCCTTCACATGCATGGGCCTGTGGTCATTCACTGGAGTGTGGTTTATCTACCTGAGGCCATACCCTTAAGAAAAACTGACTCTCCGTGCTGCAGTAGAGCATTCTGGCCAAGAGTGGGGGCTCGTGGGTCTCTCCCTTCTCCGTCTGGAAGATTGTCTTGAACTTGTGCAGGCAACCATAGCTACTGTGCGGTCATGAGCACAGAGGTCCTGCTTCATCCCGGTCCTCTCTGGCCTCTGGACACCAGCCTTTCTGCTCTCTCCTCTGAGCTGTTCCTTGAGCCTGAGGGTGGAGGGGCTAGGATGTAGATGTCCCATTTATGACTGAGCAGTCTGAACATACTTATTCTTTGCACTTTAACCAGATGGGAGTTTGCACGTTTTAATTTGTGTTTTGTTTTTATAAAGTTCACTCAAAAAACAACACTGTTCTAAGTGGCTGAAAGCAACAAAGACCCCAACCTAATTATTCTACCTTTCTACAGCAGAGTCTCATAGACAAGAGAAAAACATTCAGTTCTATTGGTTATGAGCTTAGGTCTCAACATTGACATTTAAAATAATTTTCACCCATGGAATTACCCACTTATATACTATCTGTAGATTAGGATTTAGACAAAATGAAATGATCTAGACTATGGTTGTACATATCCATCCCAATTAGTTTTGTTGTTATTGTTGTTGTTTACAGTTTTACCATATAACCTGGTTGGTCTCAATCTCACTATGTAGACCATCCTAGCCTTGAAGCTGTAGAGCTCTACCTGCCCCTGCTTAGTGATCGCAAGCAGTTATTTTATACAAATCAGTTAAATCACCATCCACAGTTAGAGACCGCCAATAAGAGACCTCATTAGAAGTGTCTATTCCAAATAGTAAATTGTGATTGCATTTACATATCAGAAAATAACTTCTTGCCGGGCGGTGGTGGCGCACGCCTTTAATCCCAGCACTCGGGAGGCAGAGGCAGGCGGATCTCTGTGAGTTCGAGACCAGCCTGGCCTACAAGAGATAGTTCCAGGACAGGCTCCAAAACCACAGAGAAACCTTGTCTCGAAAAACCAAAAAAAAAAAAAAAGAAAAGAAAGAAAATAACTTCTTTTACTATGTATTTATTATACGTTCTTCTAGAGTGGCCCCACCCTTTCTCTAATTAAGCACATGAGACACATTTCCCACTGTTTTGTTTCCTACAGAACTTCCCACGGACTCTCACAGGGCTCCCCTCAGATCTGGACTGCTCTTATCTAGACAGCTGGGCACACACCGTCTCACAATTGTTCTACATGATTTGATATTGATCGCCCGCTTCCTGGACCCTGTTTTCTTGTTTGGTTTATTGCTACATCTTAGTAGAACATGTTCTCCAAAGTTCCTTGAGAAGGAAGACACTTACACGGCAAATTTCACCATGCTGTCGGACATTGTGTTTGCTTGAGTCTGAAATCTGACAGCAGTTTGACTGGGTGCAGAATTTTAGGATGAAAATTTGCTTCCTCCCAGAATCTATGTGTATTTTTTTTCTACTATCTTTCATTGCTGCCGAAAGGCACAAATTTCTCATTTCTGATCTCTTATAATCTGAATTTGGGGGGGCGGGGGGTTAAATCTTTCAATTTTCACCTAATTCTGAAACATTGCACCAATAGGCCTCAGGAGGATTCCTTTTTTTGTTTTTTGTGCTGAACGAACACTTTCAAGTGTGGAAGATTTTGTCATTGATCCATGTCCTCCCTATCCCTACCCTGCTATGATTTTCTGGTGATTGCTTCTCAATTTTGAGAGGTGCTGCATTACTTAAAATTTTGCATTATTTACTTTAGAAGACCAGGTTAGATACGGCACATTCAAGATGGCATGGCTGTTGACAACAGAGTTTATTTTCTATTTTGCATTTTCGGTTCTGTTGTTGACATTGCCTCAGTTTAGTGTTGGCGACAATCTGTTGGTCTTTATGGCCAGAATTCAGTAATCCAGTAGCTCATTAGTCTCCGCACACTCTTTTGAAAGTCACATTGCGTGGCTAGTGAGAGGCTCAGCAGCTAAAAGCTCCTGCTGCCAAGTCCAAATACCCAAGGTCAATACCCAGGACTCACAAAATGGAAGGAGAGATCCAACTTTAACAGTCTGTCCTCTGACTTCTAAAGTAATAAAAACACCGACAAACATGTATGTATGAACATGTTCACACACATATACACATATATATATACATACATACATATATACACATACACACATATACACAATATGTACACATACACACATCACACATATGCACATGCATATACACGCATGCACACATATACACACATATATACGTATATGTACACACATATACACAGAAAAAATAAATTAAATTCATTAACTTTTATAAAATCATAAACTGAAGTTTCAGCCACTGCCCTCTCATCTCCTGAGGATACTGGGAAAGTGTGCTTGTGTTGCCAACACTAATTCATCTCCTCTGCTTCTTTCATGCACTCTACTTCCTCTTGATTTCTCAAATGTTATTTTTTGGGAGTGGGATGTTTATTTGCTGAGGTTCTGCTTACCTGGCCAGAATCTATGCTCACACACCATGCCATAAGTCATTGTCTTTGTTTGTTCATTTTTCTTCAAGCACACAGTATTTATTAGCTCATTTTGAATCTCTAAAAGCCTCTAACTGGGCATGGTGGTAGTACACCCACCACTCCAGTAGTCAGGAGGCTGAGACAGAGAGAACATTGTGAGTTCCAAGCCAACTTGGATATGTAATAAGATCCTGCTTCAGAAAGCCAAGCCTCTAATACTGATGACAATGATGATGATGATGATGATGATGATGATGATGATGATGATGATGATGATGAAATGATAAAGCTTTGCATACCTGGAAACAATGCATTTACTGACAGAATGAACTATAGAACAAGTGGACTTTGGAGGATAATCTCAGAACCAGCCTGTTGGTCTTTCACCTATCATTGGTCACCCTATACAAGAGAATCCTCTAACAAGGTCACCCTACACAAGAGAATCCTCTGACAAAGTCACCCTATATAACAGAATCCTCAATACACAACCTGAACTTAAAGTCCGGCTTCCAACAACCCAGGGAAGGTCATGCTTTCACCAAATACCTTTCTAGACAATGTCTTCCTTCACTCTCTACCGTTTTTATTGCTCAGTGGATTCTCTCCATTAACCTTCTTGATCTCCAGCTTTGAGCAGAGATGGAGGAGGTGGAAATCAATGGACTATGTTCAAGCAAGGAGAGACAAATCTTGGAAGATGTAAGCATTCCATACATGAAAATATGTAACCATGTTTCTGTTCTTAGCCCCAAGAACTATTTCTAACTTTAATAATACCAGTTGTCTCTACCACTAAGACTCTGAGGAGCTTTGATGGTGGAATCCCCACGGGACTTTTATCTGATGCAGGTAATTAGGCTTTCTATTACAGCTGGATAGATGCCCTAACTCCCCAAAAGTATTACTAACCCATGTCTACTGTCACCACTTTAATCCTCGATGTTCACCCATTTTTTACTCTATTTTTATTGCTTGTGTAGGGTTTTGAAAAGCTATAACATAACTACACAATCATCATTTTTAAAATTCCCTGTCAATTAAGACAAAAATCAAGGTAAGATTGGGAGGTGTATCTTCTAGTAACTAATGGAGATAAGGAATACAACTTATGCCCATGTCCTCAATGTGTTTTAAACCATGAAGCATGATTAAACATAGCTGGACAATTATTTTTGCCCTAAATTTCTACCATAAAATTAAAATATTAATCAAAATGTTAAAGAAATGGTTAGCCTACCTCAACTCCACCTATAAACCCTAGTCATACCTTTTAAGATGCCTATGAAGTAGTAACTGAAGCAAAGACCCAAACATATCCAATTCAAGACTGTAGACTTCACAGGCCTTCATCTTCCAACCTCACAGTCACTGCACTTAGTCTGACTAGTGAGCTTATGTAAGTATGAATCCAATATAACAAATAATACCAGCTACGGAGCTGGGATACCTAGCTGTAACTATCATTCTAACAGGTTTAAGAGAAGCCCAGGAGATTGATAAAACATACCTCTAGGTGTGTCTGTGGCTTGGTCTTCAAAGATAACTGATACTTAGTCAGTCAGCTAAGTGGGGTAGACTGGTCCTAAATGTGGCCAGCACTTTGTAATAGATTGGGATCAAAAAGAATCTGGGAGGGAATGGAAGCCCACAGTACTGTACGCCCAGACTCCACCTTCCAGAGTTGATGTGGCTTTAGGGCTGTTGCTGCCTGTGGTCATCAGACTTTAGACCCTTCAGTCTTTGAATACAGACTCAGTTGCAGGAACTCTTCCTATAGAGACATAAACTCCCACTGCCTTCTCACAGAGCCCCAGCTATTCCACTAACATTCAACTTTGATTGATAGCGTTGGGTAATGGGTTTCTTATAGGAACATGAGTGACCCCAAAGTTGCTGCACCAGTGAAATGTTCCACCTCAGAATGGATGACAACTTCCTCCTGTTGCAAAAGTGGAGTCCACCTCAGTCTGTACACACTCGCACCTCCCTAGGTTATGAGGCCACACACACTTAGGGAAGAATTACATACGCTATTTGGGAGGTTCATAAAGGGGAAGTTGGAGTCTCTGGTGAGGGCGGACTGACCCTCTCTACCCCCGTTCTATAAGGTAATGTCAACTATCAACATGCCCAATCTCTTGCAAATAGTCACATCAGTTCTGTTGAAGAGGATGGCCATTGTGCGGGGAGAATAGCTCTCTACTGTAGATGGAAGTTTCTGTCCTGCCTGGTCCCATAGCTGTTCAGTCCCAAAGAAACACACAGAGGCTTATAGTAATTATAAACTGTTTGACCTATTAGCTCAGGTTTATTATTAACTAGCTCTTACAACTTTTATTAACCCACAATTCTTATCTATGTTTAGCCATGTGGCTTTGTACCTTTTCTCAGTAAGGCATTCTCATCTTGCTTCCTCTGCATCTGGCTGGTGATTGATTCTTTGCATTTCCTCTTTCCACAATTCTCTTAGTCTGGTAGCCCTGCCTGGCTAGCAGCCAATTAGCATTTTATTAAACTAATATGAGTGACAAATCTTTACAGTATACAAGAGCATTATCTCACAGAACTCTACAGCAGATTTCCAGTAGCTACTACTCAGAAAGTTTCCAGGACTTCAGCCTGAGACTCAGGGTTTTATGGGTCCATCTTGTTCTGAGGCTTCCGCTTTTTTAGGCTGAACAACCAGTCTAGAGGTAGCCATGACTACTCAGTGCATGACCTTAGAATCCATTTCAATAACCCCCTCTCGCAATTAGAAATCTTAATTCCATTGGTTCTGTTCCTTTGGAAAAGACTGGATGATACAATGACATTAACTTTGTTAGCTTGGAAGATAAAAGAAACTAATATTCGAGTCTGTAAATGCAAGCTCATGTCTTAATGAAAACTATTTCATAAATAATAACCATGCTATTAATATTTTGTTAGGCATACCACTTGGGCAATGATCTAGAAGCAATTAGGTGCATTTTCCAAAGAATTAAATGAAAAATGCAAGCTAGCTAAAATAATTGGATAATTTGAAAGCAGAAATGAAAGGGACCAAATGAAGTTCAAAAATTTGGGACATTGACAAGTTAGAAATGCTGATCACTTTTAGGTTTAAAATGTGAAAAGCAAAATTAAGCCTTGAAATCTATTAAAATTTAATCTATTGGATTAAAGCAAATTAGAGATGTAGCTTTTACTTTCATTATTAAAGTATCTAAGTGAATTAGGATGCTTCAAAGCAAATATAAGAATGAGGACATAGCATTTTCAGACTAGCTAAAGAGAAATGAAGTTTCCTTTTTTTTAAAATCAAGAAACAAAATGCAGATGAAACTTTGGTTCCCAAAGAGACAGGCCATGCATGAAACTTGTAAGAATGACATGGATAACAACTCTCTTGTTTTCAGAGGGATATATTTCTTAAAAAAAAAAAAAATCACAATACTGCCTTTAAAAGTCTTGGACACCGCATCTTACCTGAGGAGAATGCAGACTTAGGAAACATGTTTCTGCAGAAAGGTATGCCCGCAACAGCTCCCTCAGAGATAGTCAAGGAGAAAATGGTATAGGAAGAGCTAGCACTGGACAGCCGCTGAGCTAGTTACAGGAAGGAGAACTTCCCAAGAGCAGGTCCTGAGTCTGACAAAGGACCATGCAGGCTGACTGAGCCACTTTATTCTCCAGAGAAACAAAACCAACAGAATCGAGTTGTCTAAGTATCAGAGGAGACAATAAAATGGTTGGTAAGGTCCCACAATGGCTATCCTCAGGAACTGCTAGGTTTAAGGAAGTGGAGGCCTCCAACAAAAGGTAAAAAGAACTCGCTGGCAGAATACATGCAAGGCCCCAGGTTCTACCCTCAATCACACACACACACACACACACACACACTCACTCACACACACACACACACTTTCATTTTCATATTAATGAAATGGTATGCCTAAGAGAGATTTTATCAAAACGGATAACCTTACACATGTTGGAGATAAAATGAGAAATTGTACACGCTTCCATCTGTCTAGTTTCACGGCATTTCCCTGCTACTTTCCGGATGGGGCTAGTCCTTCACACTTAGTTAAGACGTATTAACTTATTTGAATATAACCATAAAATACGTTTTAATTGTTTTGAAGTTTCTGGGATTTGCACTGGACTCCTTCCTTCCATACTTTCCCTTTTCCCTTCCACCTTTCCTCCCTCCTGCCCTTCCTTCTTTCCTTCTTACCCCTTATTCTCTTCTTTCTTCCTTAGCAATTTTTGCAGATCAAGTGTAATTTTGGAGAAGCAAACATAAAAATAGATTTTTATGCCATTTAAATTTTTATTTTAAAACTCACCATATATTTTGACCATACTCTTTCCCTTCTACCAAATCCTTACAGATTCTACACACCTACCTACCCACACAGCATCATGTTCTCCCCTCTCTCAAAACATCAACAACAATTATTTTTGGTAGCTGTCCCTCTATCCCTATAAACAGGACTGCATTTTTTAAAAGTATCATGTAAACCGCCATTATTTTCTGAAGAAGGTGGCAAAGAAGCATCTTGAACTGTGAGACACTGAAACCTCAAACCAAGGGCTCAAAGGAAAGCACAAAACACCTCCAAGAGATGGACTGGCCATTGATTACACTCGTTGCATTTCCTGAGGATCCTAGTTTGCTTCTCAGCATCCACACAGTGGCTCACAACTGTCTGTAACTCCAGTTTCAGGGGATCCAAATATCCAAATCCCTCTTGACGTACATCAGGCAACAGGTATACATAGAGTACACATACATAAATACAGGCAAAACACTCTTACATATAAAATAAAATAAATCATTAAAAATAAATCTCCAAGCACAAAAGAAGGCAAAAAGAAAAAGGCAAGTAGATCTCAAGAATATATTCCAGGGCATCAGTAAATATTGTGTAGATTTTGTTATACTTTGATATAATTTATAATTATTCTTTGTCTTGAGTTTAATTCCTTAAAGAAACTCAAGAAAACACAGAAAAGAATGAAAAGTAGATTTCCCCTTACTATTTTTTCCCAAGAGAGTATTCTGAAAATAGACTGAAAAACAAAATTTTACCTTACTCTGAACTTAGCACACATATTTCTAAATATTATTTTTTTAGATAGTTAGTTTAACAATTGGCAAGCTATCAGATGATTTTAAAAACTGACCTTTTCCAAAGAAAAGATGGTCTAGATCGTTTGGGAAATAAAAAAATAGATTTTGTTTTTTGTTTAAAATGTCAGACTTCACACTTGCCTTCAGTTTCACAAAGTGGACCAAGGTCTCTTGGTAGCTGGTAAGTTAATAAGAAAAAGTTAAACTTAACTTTATTCTTAGAAACTAAAGTCTCCTTGATTCTTAGAAACTAAAGCAAACCTGGTAACCTTTGTAAGACACAGCCAATTAAACCAGAACTTGCAGTGGTTTAGAACACCAGGAAGATTATTTTCAAGATTTTCTAACCATCACAACCTCAGTAGATAGACAGTATGCTATTTCTAGTGAACAAGCAACGCAAACAATCCTGATGTGGGGATTCGGACAAATGGGTGAGGCAGAAATGAAGGTGAAAATTGCTATCGGAAGCATTCTGTGATGGGCTTGTGCCAGGTGTGCGCTCTCCACTTTGCAGAGAAAGACTGGCCACAAGCACAAAGATCCATTGGCATGAGCCAAGGAAAAAGAAAGGCATCATTTTCTAGAGTTTGGGTTTTGGGGGCAATGGGAAAGGCGGGCAGAAGCTGAAGAAGCCCAAATCCATTGCAACTGCAGCTCTTCGGCGTCTACGCTCCCTGCATGCATGTATCGCCGAATGAGAAGAACCGGAAAGCACATGTTGTCAACTGTGTGAAACCCTAACCTCAAACTCGTGATTCAATGGTGGGCACAACATGGCCCCAGAGAGAGAGGGGATAAAAATGAAAGAAACAGTCACAAATACATTCTGGGGCATGGTGAAGACTCTCGGGTGCCTTCCTTATTTTGATAACATTTTCCCTCAGATTTATTTGATTTGATCCCGAAAGAAGTTAAGAAAATACAGAAAAGGATGAAAGGTAGCTACAATTGTACTACCTTAAGTTACTGTGAACCATACTAATTTTATAGAAATTGTTGCCTCACAACACAGCGCCCTGTATACTGGTTGGATATGGGATTCTTGTCTTTGTTTCTGCTCTTGTTTTTCATGCAAGATGATCACTGTTAGGTCATTAACTACTCTTGGAAATGCTAACATTCAGTTATTTCTCTTCGGGAAATTCTCTTGTAAGTTGTTTGGGAAATAGTGTCATAATCATTTTCAACTTTAAAGACATATTTATAATTTTAAGAAAGCATTTTTGTGGGAATAGCAAGATGGCTTGGTAGTTAAGGGTCATTGGCTGCCAAGCCTGACAACCTCAAGTCAATCATAATGACCCACATGATGCAGGGGACAGCAGACTCCCATAACCTGCCCTCTGATATCCATAAGCACACCAGGCATGCAGTGAATACATATAAAAAGATTTTTCTAAACTTTTTTTTCAAAATTACAAAAATAAAAAAATAGCATAGATACAGTCAGCTTTCCCAAGCAGATGTTCACATTGCAGTATGAAGGCCAACATAAGAACAGCCTTAACTGATCACAGACTAAATAATTTGTTGCTTGAAGGCAAATGTGAATAAATTAATCTCACACAAACTCAGGATTAAGTATAATAAGGAGTTCTTCATTTAAGGGGGACTCACAGATCACAGTCCTCTGCATGATCCAGCATCCAGGAGAGAGAGAGAGAGAGAGAGAGAGAGAGAGAGAGAGAGAGAGAGAGAGAGAGAGAGAACGCACCTTTTTGGTACCCAAGGCCACCATTAGCTGAAGGAGGTTCTCCATCATTTGCTGATCCAGATACAGTGCCCTGTCTCTATGACTTATGATGATAATTTCAAGAGTGGTAATTCAACTCAGGGTACCAGCAAGGTTGTGAAATGAAACTCCTTTCTCTGTTGGACATTTCACACAAATCGTGTTTTGAACTTGAACTCTTCGTGCACACACTCAATAGTAATTATCTCAGGCTACCCAACAGGATTCTATGCAGCCATCTGAAGAAGTTATGCTACTACAGTAGCTTTTCTGGTGCCACCGTCATCGAGGAACTATGACAATGAAATCACATTTGTAAATTATTATTCATTGGGGCTAATATTATGTCAACTACTGATCGTGGGCCCAACAAGCTAAGCTGGGTTTTTAAACAGACCAATCAAAAGAATAAAGATCCCTAGACTTTCATTGTTAAATATTTTCTCTGAGGCCAGCATGTTGGCTCAGTGGGTAGCAGCACTTGCCACCAAGGCCTGATGACTGAGTTTAGTCCCCAAGATGCACACTGGTGGAAGGAGAGAATTGACTTTTGCAAGCTCTCTTCTGGCCTCCTCAAGGATTCTGCCACTTGTGTATGCCCCCACACATACATATACATATATAAAATCAATAACCATAATTGAATAATTTTGTAAAAGCAATTTCTAGGTGAAATGTTTTAACTACATTGTTCTAAAATGCAGTGTCACGTAACAGTTCTTACAATCACAATGCATTACATGACTTTGAGATCGGCTGTGTTTTTGGCCAAAGAAGCACACACCTTCCTTACCTGGAGAGTGACTGTTATCTTATGACAGCTGAGGCTGTTATGTTACTGCTGCAACTACTTTAAGGCCCTGAAACTAAATCCACTTCCTCAAGTTCCCAATGCACTGGATTTTTGCCACATATGACCTGGTGCTGTGTATAATCATAGACACAAAGGCAGTGTGTGATTAAAAGCTATTGAGTAAGCCAGGGATCGCAAGCAAATAAAACACCCTCCACTGGTCAAGGAAGTTGTTCCTACAGTAAACACTTGGGCTAGGGACCCCACTATTCGTCATCTTCCTCTTCTTTAGCCTCCCTTTGCAGAGGGAAGTCGAGCAGGAGCAGTGGGGAGGGAGGGCTAGCATGGAGCTGAAACCAATGCAGGAGAATTTTAGTGTCAGGCCCAGTGACGGGCTTCCTGTATAAGCCAGGCTGTTTGCTAATTTGAGAGTATTCAATATTGAGTCTATTTCAACTCATTTATCTTATAAAGCCAGGAGAATGGCTTCTGGATGTTTTTCTTGAGACACAGAATTGAATTCTCTAAGTGAATGTGTAAAATTGTTTTGAAAAACAAACAACAAAAAAATGCTGGCCAGTTTTTCTTTTCCTCCCCTTCACCACGGGATAAACGTGCAGAATCTTTGTCCCATTTGAGATTTATTTCTTTCGATATTGCCATCCTCCATAATACAAATACATTTAGGCACCGTGACCCAAAAGAACCAAGACTGCCTTTCAGCAGCTGTGGCCCATCCAGAAGGCTTCTCCTGGTTGCGGGCAGCTGAGGCTCTGGGAACACAGATCATCACACGCGACAGCAGGTGGCGCTCTCCACCAGCTCGCGCTCTGGAGCCTTCAACTTCACACAGCTCAGCATCTTCTACGTGGTTGGGTGAAAATGGGGCCCGGAGGTAGCAGTTGCTTATGTCAGGAAGTTCCAACCTGATGTAGGAAGGTCCTTACAGACTTGCATCGTGAGTTTGAAACTAGAAAAAGTTGAAATAGAAGCCCCGAGTTCCTGAACTGTAGATTCCGGGATGCACTTGAACTGTTCACTAGAAAGCAACTACAGGGCAGGATGCTCGCCATGCTCCTGCAGGTGTGTATACACGTGTACGAGGGCATGCCTATGGAGGGAGAACATGCTGGCCTTCTCGGCTAACTACAGTTGACAGCCTTCCGTGGGATCTTCGCCTGTGCAGCTCCCATCTAAGACCCTCTACCTGCCTGCGGGCTTGCAGGCTCCGGGATGCTCACCCATTTTTCTTTCCTATTCCCCTGCTCTCTTCTTGGGTGTTAGCAATAGCGCCATTTTGTTCCTCCATCTTGTTCCAGGTGGGTTCTCTTCCTTTTTTCTCTTTTTATTCTGTTCAATCATTAGAAAGCTGCTTTAATTTATTTTTAACTTTATTTTTCTGATACTGAGCTTTAAACCCAGGAAAGCTCGTGCATTCCTGTCCTCTGCCAACTCTCAACAGATAATGCTTTTACTGGTTAACTCCCTCACAACTCTATAGAGGAAAACAGGCTCTGCACATTGCTCTTTGTGTCAAAATATCAAGAAATATATCATGTAGACTTGTTGGATTTTTTTTCTGATTTTTCTCTTGTGGGGGGAATCTCATTGTGGAACAATCCAGACTTGAACTCAACTGTGGGTGAGATTGACTTTGAACTTTTTATTTGTCCCAATTCCATCCCCTGAATCCTGGGGTTGAAGGCCTGAACCACCACACTCTCCTCTCGTTCTTTTCTTAGCGCAATTTGACTCATTTGGGGGTTTTGTTTATTTGTTTTGTTTTTTACATTTCTTCCGCACGCATAGATTCACTCTCTCCAGCAAGAAACCTTACCTCTAGCATATTTGAAGGACTCCTGATAGACAACAAGAGTCTCATTAGGTCAGCTCAAAATCGTGTCTCAGCTTTCTCGCACATTCTAAAATAGCCCGTATGAACAGATGATTCTTGTTTCTAGCTGGGCAAACCGGATCTCAGCCTCCATCTATTAGAGACCAAACATAAAGCCCTCTTCTCTTTTCGGCCTCTAGAGGGCAATGCTCTCCTATCATTCATTCCGGGTTAAGGCAGCCTCAACAGTTGTTTGGGGTCTTGTTTAACGGGTCAATGGTGCATCTATTAACAGCGGTCAAAAGATGCTTCTCTCTCTATTCACTTGGCCGCTTAGGAGATGGCCTTGTCCTGAAATCTCTGCGATGTAAAACACTGAGTCAAAGCCTCCTGCGAAGAGAGAAGAGTGACGGGGTGACAGGCCTCTGAAGCACGTGTGTTGAAGTGAGAGGCGGCAGAGGAGAGGGATTCCAAGGTCCTGGGTCAGTACTGGGCAGAGATTGTGTGAGACCAGAAGATATAGCCTGGATTCTGAAGGATCTCTATGACAGTCTGGGGCTACAAGAGCAGAGCGAATAGAGGAGGGGTCAGGTCACCGGCCGGAGGGAAGCCTGCAGACTTGGAAGGTACACTGTCATGGGTTCGGCCTTGATGGCTCTCCGGGTTCACGCTGGCGACAGAGTGGAGTGTGCTTCAGAGGCTGGCTTTTGCTAAGGGATACCTGTGTGTATGAAAACAGGCATGATTCCTGCTTTCCTGACTTCCTCCCATATTTCTGTATAGAGGGGAAAATGTACGCAACTGCTCCCCTGTAGTTGCCCCAGATTCTTGGAGTGCTGAGAGTAACGTTCTGATGATTGGAGTGTGAAAGGGGAATGTGAGGCCACTGCAGCGTGTATACTACCAAAAAAAAAATATGTTCCATAGATAAGAGCCTCATATCTCTTACAGAGGACCAGAGTTCTCTTCCCAGCACCCACATGTGGTAGGTAATTCACCACCATCTGTAACTCCAGGTCCTAGGCACCCTCCTCCCTCTTCTGACGTCCCTGGGTACCTGCACACATGTGCCTGTAGACACACATATAAAAAAATGAAAGACATCTTTAATATTTTAAAAACAGTGAGTGTTTCATATCTTCTGATCCAGCTGTGGTAGGAAGACCCATTTCTACGCTGTGAACCATAGTCTCTTTGCGGTGGCTGTCAGGTTTAGTTTCGGCTGATGGCCGTCAGCCTCTGGTGGATTACAGAGTAACAGAGTAACTGGGATTCTCTTTGGTCACAACAAAATACCAGAAAGTTGTGAGCTCTGGAAGGCTGTTGTGGAAAACGTATTATCATTGTACGTTAGAGCCTATGGAAATAGCAGCTGGAGTCTGGTTAATCTCTGTGAAAATAATGCTTATATGTGTGGTTCATTTCCAACTTAACAGAAAAATTAAGGTTTTTTTGTTTTGGAAATACAAAGAATTCTTTTAATGTAACAAGGTGATCTATAATTATTTACTTTTCTTTGGTTACATAAAAGCAATTATGAGAAGTCCCAGTGTCTGTATTATCCTTAGTTATGAGAAGTCCCAGTGTCTGCATTATCCTTAGTTATGTTGTCATTTCCTCCATATTTCATTCACATTTTAGCAACATCACTGTGAAAGAATTTCTGTCAAAATTCAGTTTATAGTACCATTCCCCAGCTTCTCTCTTCTAAAGGGACGGCAGTGACAGTGCCTCTGTTGAAAGAAAAGAAAATCTTAAAGTTACAGTAAAGTGTGTTATTCACTTGGCCATGGGGAGTCACTCCAGCTGTTCGTCCTAGCTATGTAAATACAGTACTACTGTCATTACTGAGAGCTATTCCCTTTTATCGTGTGTGTGTGTGTGTGTGTGCGTGCGTGCGTGTGTGTGTGTGTGTGTTCTATAGCGTGTGGTCAGCCTCCAATGTTGGTCCACACCCTCTCTCTTGTTCAAGATAGTCTTGATCTTCATCACCACGTATTCTGTGGGGCTCCAGGGAATCTCCTGTCCCTCCACCCATCTCCTGAGGGGTGCACACACATCTGAGCTTACAGACACACATGATGCATTGCCTGGCCTTTCTGTGGGTCCTGTGGATTCCGCGTCAGACACTCATGCTTGTCCAGGAAGGGCTTTACCCACTGAGGCATTTCGCCAGCCTCGCAGAGGAGCTGGGGGAAGACGGATGCTAAAACAAACAAACAAACCTGTCTGTTTCAGTCATGACTGCTCTTAAGGAAAAAGTCTGGTCACACAAGAAAAGTAAGTGTTCTGAAGTCCTTCTGAAATAGAAACTATAAACATGAACAGCTTATCACAAATGTGTAATAAGAATAGTGACTTTTATAAAAAAAATAATCCGATAGGGAAACTTAGCAGGTTCAATATGCATTCTGCATTTGCTTTTAATTCGTGGGAGAAATTGGATTTTTGTCACTGCCTGTCAGCTCCTCCCTTTCTGCTGTCACCTTGGCTCCTAACGCCATTTTCTTTCCTTCTACCATGGTCCCTCCCGGAATTCAGATGCAGCTTAGCTTTTCTTTGGTCAGAGACTCAAAGTGTTCTGCTGTTGATTTGGAAAACATTTCATATGGCTGCAGGAAGCCATTGTCCTCATCAAAACAATAACGATGAAGTAAAGAAGTATGGAGACATGGCTCAACAGGTAAAGGCAGTCACTGGGTAGCATGTCTGACCAACTGACTGTGCTTTCTCTAGACACCAGGAAGCAAAGTGAAATAAAGGTAAGAAACCCAGTGTGACTGCCTTATTCCCTGAGGAAGGGGAAAACTCAATCAATCTTGCTCAGGATCTGTAATCATTCATGCTAATGTATGAATAACTGATTGAGGGATTTGCATAACACCAAGTGAATTCATTTCTGAGATGAGAACTTCAGAAATCAGCAAGTAAGTTAATTCATGGATGTATGGGTAAGTTTTGGGAACAGGACAATGGTTCCTTCGCAAAGGAGAAATTGTGAGCCTGGTAAAACTCAAGGCAGATGTGCAACTGAGACACGCCTAGCCAGAACCAGTGCAGCCTCTCTGTTGGCAGATGGACTTCCTGTTCACCCAGACTCTTGTTGAATGACCTTCCCTTAGGGGAGCAAGTTCCCTTGATGATGAACAGACTCTGCCAAGTGTGTCCAGCTCACAGCCCACAGCTCACAGGCCCCATGTGCTCCAGAATAGCTATGTATATGACCCATCTATGACCTAACAATAACCATGAACTCACTTAAAACTTCATAAGATACTTTTGTGAATAAAGTTTGAAACCTGACTGTGACGTTCTATAGCACAAACCTTACAGGCGGCAGTATGATGTCCCAGTGTCAAAAGGTGGGACAGTCCTGCAAGTGGCTGACCATATTTGTTCTAGTTCTGCTTCATTGCTCTCTTGTCGACAGTTCTGGGAACAAGTCATGCTCCTTTGGCTTGGATGCTTTCAGCTGTCGCCTTTGGCCTAATTCCAAATAACTTGGAAACCCAGGGACTCAAAAAGGGTGTCTTAGGCCATATTATTAAAGGTAAAATCTAGATCTGTTATACTAGAAACTAACATTAGCCATTATAATAATTCCCTATTCCACTATGAAAATTCTCTATTATTCATCCTTTACAAAATATGAGGCAACCTGCTACCACATAATACACCACTGGGAGGCGACACGAACATAGTCAAGGTACTTGTGTGCGTTCAGTAGCTGGCAACCCCATTTAAGCCAGTGCTTGCTAAGTTTGCCTGATCTTTGGTTCGGTTCTCTGTCTTGAATTTAAAGTTTCCTAACCTAAGGCCAGTAATCAGCACTTGCTAACTTTCATTTTAAACCTGGGAAGTAGAGAAAGGAGTTCATGAACAAGTTGGCCACCTAGGTAGCAAGTTCAAGGACAGCCTACACTATAAGGAACCCTGTTTCAAAGCCCCTCTCTCCAGACAAAGCAGATTTTAAATGCATAAAATAAAACACTTATTTATCCATTGTAACATTTTATTTAAGTTTATTTTATTTCAGTAAGGAGTGTTCTCAGCCAGGCAGCTGTGATGCATGCCTTTAATCTAGCACTCGGGAGTCAGAGGCAGGGGGATCTCTGTGAGTTCGAGGCCAGCCTGGTCTGCAACAGCTAGTTCCAGGACAGGCTCCAAGGCTTCAGAGAAACCCTGTCTCAAAACAACAACAACAAAAAAAAGTGTTCCTAACTATTTCTCCTGTCAAAACATGTTCAAAAAATTCCTTTATATTAGTATTCTTGAGCAAAACACATTTCAAGAAGTGGTAATACTGCATCCAACATGACTGGTTTTCCCAGCATTATGGGCAAAGCCGATGACCTTGACTTTAAAGAAGAGAGTTCTGAGCTCCCGTAAACATCTAGGGGACGGCAATCCTGACACTGTGAGCTGGGGGAGATAAAACAAGGCACCAGTCTTATTTGAGGAGCAATCTTGGTCAGATAGCATGCCTGGGTTCCAATTTTGTCTTCTAGGTGATTATTAGTTAAGAAATTAAGCTGTGAGAACCTTTCTGGTTTTAAGGATGCAAGATATCCAATTGAAATTCACTAAAATAGCCCCTAAGTTCTACAACAAAACAGGTTGAGCTAATGCTTTCCAAGATCATAAAGCACATCCAGGAAATCTTTGAGACTGATGTTTCTCCTGGTGTATTTCAGCCTGTAATATTTCACAAAGAAAATGACTGTCCTATTATACATTATTGTACCCAAAAGTCGAGGGAATTAAGCTTCTAAATTTATCTTGTCACATACCAAAATAACTAAGTCATTCACTGAATGATGAAACCTCCTCTTCAGTTACTAAAATATTTAATCATTTTCTTCTGTTTTTATCTCTCAAATAAATTATCATCCTAAATATATTAATCAGTGTTCTGTTACTATAAAGAAATATGGGAGATAAGTAACCTACAAAGAGAAAAAGCTTATCCTGTCTCATTGGGCTAATCTGAGATCAAACAGGCCCATTATTCTAGGCATCTAGTGGGGTACAGGGTGGTGGTAGAGCTACATAGCAGAAAAGCTATTCGCTTGTGAATAGGAAAACACAAGTGTGAACAGTCTGGGCACCAAGATTCCCTTCCCCGTTTTCTATAGATTGCCCACAAGTCCACCTTAGAAGGGTCTACCAGTTAACCTACGCATAGTATGTACAAACTGTGGTACGCATGTGTCTTTAGAAGGTCACAATCTAAAGACACAGACATGATAAAAGTCCGAGACATAAACATAAAGGGATCCCCTGAATTCTGAGGGGCTGGGTCTAATGCCAATGACACAGCACAGAAGAACACAGAGTCTACTCAAGGAGTCTTTAGGAAAGAATCCAAAAGACAATATGGGAACCAAAAGGCAGGGTCATAGAGAAGACACAGTACCTTCTAACAACAGCTATAGCCAACCTTCAGCCCAGCCACCCTTCTACCTGATAAACATAGCATCACGCAAGTCATCTGGAGCTTTCATCAAGTCTCTCAGTCCTAAGTGGTGAGCTGTAAGTGTGTGTACATACAGGCAACACCAATCGCACTCTGTGCATTATATAGATAAATGGTAGATAGACACAGAGATAGATAGATAGATAGATAGATAGATAGATAGATAGATAGATAGATAGATTCAGAATTATGGAAGAGGTCGCAAATTTGAGAGGGAATAGAGTCACATGGGGAGAACTGGAAGGGAAAGATAGAAATGATGTAAATACAGTACAATGTATGAAAGTCTCAAAAAATTTAATTAAAAAATAATTTTAAAATTCAATGGAGTAAAATGTGAAGGTGAAAACAGACACTATAACCAGATATGGATCTCATACAGAATTAGGAATTACTGTATAGGAAATAGCTGTTAGAATCAGCATGTTACAGAGCCTACTCCAAGAATTACAGAGCATGAAAGAACACAGAAACATGGAAACTTTTATAACCAGAAATGTAAGAATTTGTGACCATAATTAAAGTGCTAAGCATGGTGGTGAACTCCTCTGATCCCAGAACTTGAGAAGCTAAGGCAGGAGGATCACTATTTTGAGATCAACTTGACCTACATAGTGAGACCCTGTCTGTACCCAAACAAAACAAATAACAAAACAATGAGACCAGACATTTAGGACAGCTTTAATGAGCTCTTCACTAGACGCAATCAAAGCAAGATTTTGAGAGCTTAATGACATTCCAATATAAAAACCTCCACAACAAAATATAAAGAGCAGGGCGAATAACGTGGTGGTTCAGTGGGTAATGATGCTTGCTCCCATGCCTGGCAACAAGAGTTTCGTTCCTGAAAGTCATTGAACAGAAGTGAGCACAGACTCCCATGTGTTGCCCTCTGACCTCCACTGCTGTAGCTCTTTGTGCTAAGCCATGGTTCTGACTTTCTACAGCCGCAGTCACTCTCCCTGGCAGGAGAGCTTCCCACAACTAGTCTGACCACTTCAGAAGAATTCTGAACTCCCCTCCCATTCTCCTTCCCAAAGGGTCCTCTTTTTTTGTTATTGATGCTAGCGTTTTTCTGCCTCAGCCAGCTTCTCCCCAGCCAGCTTCTCCCCAGCCAGCTTCTCCCCAGCCAGCTTCTCCTCAGCCTCCTTGCCCACCCCTTAATCCTATAATATTTGGGCAGTTTCTACAGAGGGACATCCACAACCTTCTTTTCCAACATCACAGTTTTTTATTTGTATATAATTAATGAAGTTGAAGCAAACATGAGTAGAAGGTGCAGGAGAGATCACCAAGGGTCAGTGATGTGGACACCCATCTTCCAGCCATTGATAAACAGTTAACATGAGCAGCACCTATGGGATAATGGACATAGAAGAAACACTCCACCTTTAACAGCAGAATGCACATCCCCTCCACATTCATGAACACTCACCAAGTGAAATTTAAAGCATGACAGATACATAACACCAACAGCAAAAGATAAGGAATAAATTTAGAAAACATAAATACGATCTTAGAAAAACTGTAAAACTTTAATAAGTCAAAGAAAAATCTCTATAAATATGTCCCAGGGTTGGGGATTGGAAGTCTCAGCCAAGTTAAGATGTCAGATCTTGCCAATTAGCTGTGTAGATTCAAAGCAATTCCAAGAGTTCCTTTTCACTATTTCATAAACATGAACAAATCAATTCAGTAGTGTGTACAAAAGGGTGATGAATGCAGAATGCTAGGTACAATGCTGACAAAATTGTTTAATTCCCCATTCTAAATTTTCAATATTTTTCCTAACCTGCCTCAGAGAGGGATTTGGGAAGTGGAAGCTTATAGCAAATAGTTCACTTGCACTCAAATCTTGATTTCTGATCTCACTCTCCAGCATTGGAGGGTGAACACCATAAAAAAGCATCTGGGTCTAGAACTGGAGCAGTAAATACCTATTCCGAGTGGAGAAGAACCTACAGTCAAAAGACATTTGCACATGTTTTCCCCACACAGTGTGTACACCTGGGCTCAAATTCTAATAACACCACACACATTCTCTGACCAAGGACAGGTGACTCTAGGTCAGTACCTCATGCTTCTCATTTGCAAAATGGATTAACAGAAGTAGCATTGGGTTGCTGCAATTCCAGTATCAAAGCCTTGAGGCAAAAGGCAATATTCAGAAAATTCTGCCAAGCTGTTTACTTTTTCCATGTTTAATTTCTGACATTCAGCGACTCTAGCTGGTTAGATTTTGATTTTTGTGTTCAGTTCAGCCCTATACTTCAGATTAACTCTGAGTATATAAAAGATTTCTTATGGGCTTAGTCAACCATCCAACATCTGCACCTTATTTCCCTCAATTATTATTTGAGAAAAAGGGCTTTGGTTTAATCATCTCTATTTCCAGAATATGTGTCTGGGCAGACAGAGGGATTTTAAAAAATAAATACTGCCTAGGTGAATGCCTGACTAGTTTCTAAAAGTGTCCTTGTAGGTGGAAGGTTCTGGGTTTTTTAAAATTTCCCTCTCCACATGGCTGAAATTCAATTTTGAAGAGCCATGCTCTTTGATGCAAATTCCCCTCAGTTCTTTCACAGTCAGATAGACTACCACAAGGCATTTTCTAAGAAGAAATTTACTTTGCATAAACAAGTCCCTTGATTTCTGCTCTCAAAGGCACATGAGTTAGCCAAAGTGAAAGTGAATTTTCATTGCTCTCTGTTCCATGACTTCACACAGACTTGTAGATGGAAGTTTCTGTCCTGTCCATTCCCACAGCCATTCAGTCCCCCCAAAAAACACATAAAGGCTTATATTAATTATAAACTGTTCAGCCTATTAGCTCAGGCTTACTATTAACTAGCTCTTACAATTTAAATTAACCTATAATCCTTGTCTATGTTTAGTCATGTAGCTTCATACGTTTCCCCAATAAGGCATTTTCATCTTGCTTCCTCTGCATCTGACCAGTGACTGACTCTCTGCCTTTCCTCTTCCAAGAATTCTCTTAGCCTGGTCACTCCACTTATACTTCCTACCTGGCTACTGACCAATCAGTGTTTTATTAAACCAATATGAGTGACAAATCTTTACAGTGTACAAGAGCATTATTCCACAGCACAGACTCCTTCTATTGAGTTTGGTTTTGTGTCAGAGCTTGAGACTATGCTGGTTGTACCAGTGTTTCTCAGGCTTGACACTACTGATACTTGGATACAGATACAGCATTGCTCTGGGATATACTAATATGTGGAGTGGGAGTTGGGCAGCATCCCGCCATCCCACCCACCTCAGCAGCAGCCCTTTTTACTCACACTCCTGAAAGACCCAAACTCTGCAGACACTAGACTCATCCCAGGATGACAAACAAGTTCCTGGGAAGATGCACTCATTTAGGCTGACTCTGCTTCCCTAGTGTGGGCATCAACCCCCTCAGAGGCAGTGAGTACAGAATGCTCACCTTCTGCTTTGTGGTTCTGCAGAGGGTCAGATTAGAGTCTAGATCCTGTTAGTAAAGTGCTGGCTAAAGCTGACATATAGATTTCTCCTTGCTCTTAATAGAGCCATCAATCAACAGTGGGAAAAAAAGGACAAACAACCCAACCAAAAAAAAAAAAAAAAAAAACCACATAACAAGATTACAGGCATTAGTAAACCTCTCTCAATAAAATACTCAAAAGTGTAAGAACCCCACTCATCAGTGAAGAGATGTGGAGTAACAAGACCCAACTCTGTTTTCTCTGGGAAACACCTCCAACTTGAAATGAACAGTAGACCCCAAAGGCTAAAGTCAGTGCATCAAACAAAACCTGAAATCAAGTTGGTGTAGCCACATAGCATCTGATAGCCTAGGTGTTAAACCCCAATTGTTCAGGAGAGTGAGAGAAGGCCAGTATGTTAATAAAGAAAACAAACAATTCATGAAGAAGGCAAAGAGATTTTTTGTGTGTATATAATCATTTATATTTATTTTCTTACTTATAGATCCTCTCTATTAAGTGCTTGATCCTTATAGCTTGTATTATTTAGAATTTATTTTCTGTTTTCATAGTGTGATATTTCTTCCTGCTCATATTTACTTTCTAAAGATTTGAAAGATACTGTTCCTACTCATCATGCTAGGCATAATTAATTTTTTAAAAACATTATTCACTTTCTTTATGGTCTCTTAATTAAAAATCACACATGAAAAATTTTGTCTTCATCCACAGATGAAGTCATTCTTCTATACTTTATTGGTATCTGCACACATTTACTCTATGGCATATACACATGTGTGCACATACATTCACTCACATACACTAACACACACACAGCTAAAATGACCACATTTTCACCAGTTACCTGAAGCTGTATCTTTTTAAAAATTAGTATTATCTCTGTTTTATGTGTGTTTTACCTGCATGTATGTGTATGAACCATGTGCATTTAGTGCCCACAGAAGTCAGGAAAGAATATTGGATCACCAGTAAGTGGAGTTACAGAAGGTTGTGAGTTATGATGTGGGCACTAGGAATTGAACCTTGGTCCTCTATAAGGACAACAAGTGCCCTTAACCACTGAGCAATCTCTCCATCCCCTGTGGAGCTGAATACTTTAGACCTGATTTTGATATTTATTGACTATCTTTTTGTTGGTCAGGGACTTCCTAGTCTTGTTTCTTATATCAATTATGTTAAATACATAGAATATTTCAGTCAATATTGGTGACTTGTCAATGTCCCCTGTTGCCTTAATACCTGAAAGACCATTCAACTGAGCGTTAGATCACCAAACCCCAGTGCCCCTAAGAACTCCTTTGTTTCCATACATCTTCCAGATTAGCATTGCCTTGTAGAGGTCTCAATGCTTTGTTAATGCTTGGATGTCTGAATTTCTTTTTTATTATAATCTGAGCATTTGATACAACTGGTTCTAAATGAGTTTCCTTGTCAGTAACTTTCACCACACTTGGTTTACCCCAACTTAGCGTATCTCTCTTTTATTGAGGAACTCTTTCAATTCAATGTTTGAATCCTGCCATTCAAGAGTCTTGTTCAACAACTTCAACTATATAGAGAGTATCTCTGTCTTTCATCTGCAGCTCTAATGCCTGTCATTGAGTTACTCAGTCCTTTTTTTCTATATTTTCCAACAATCTCCCAAATTTTAACCTGAATGTCTTTTATTCATCTTTTTAGTCAATGTTAATTTGATTTTCCATCACATTTAAATCAAGTTATGAACGCTTTCATCTGGAATTTTAAATATTTTCCTTTGTATCATTTAATTCCTTTTGTATCTCAAACTGACCTTCCCTTGTAGAAAATTTCATGTTTACTATCTATTGAGAAAAACGTTAACTTATTGTTAGAATTACATTGGCATATAAAGTTAACAGCATAGGTTCCCATTAGGAATCTGAAAAACTCTGTAAAGTTCTCACCCCACAAGTAGCAACTCCTTTGACAAATCTCTATCTCCAAAATTATTTACATTATAATTCATAACAGTAGCAAAATTACAGCTATGAAGTAGCAATGACTATTATTTTTTGGTTGGGAGGTCACCAAAACATGAGAAGCTGCATAAAAGGGTTGCAGCACTAGGAAAGCTGAGAACTACTGGTTCGCAACTAGTAAGGGGCTTGTTCAGAGCGATCCAGTTTGTAGAGGGAAATCAAGGAAGTCAGCTGAATATCCAGACTAAAGTTAGAGGCCAATTTCATCCTATTAAAGTCTAAGCTTTATCCAGGCTCTCAAGATTAATCATTAAGGAAAACTGTTACTATGTAGTCCATATTGTCCCCAAACTCTTAATTCTCCTGCCTCAACTCCAGAGTGCTGGGATCACATGTCTGTTCTACCACTCCCAACTATATAAAAGTTAATCATTTTAACCAACAGGTCTGTCTTCAGAATCACAAGTTGTATCACCACAGCATCAATTAGACACAAGTGGACTGTCCTAAGTCAGTACTTAAGGTAGGTAGACTCTATCAAGAGAAATACTTGCAATATAGAAAAGCCCTGCTAGGGCTGGAGAGATGTTCTCCATGGTTAAGAGCACTTGCTGCTATCTGCAGAAGATCCAGGTTCAGTTTCTAATGTCCATGCATACTGCTCAAAACTTCCTGTAACTCCAACTTCAGGAGATCCAAGACCATTTTCTGGCCTACTCAGACTCCTGCATGGACACGATGCTCATAAAGTCATGCAGGTACATTTACACAGCAGCAATAATAAATAAACAGTACATTTTTTAAAAGAAAAAAGGCAAACTATGACTTTGGCTTAATTCACTCTGGTTCCAGACTGTATGCATGACCATAGCATCTCACATACTACTGCTTGTTGGCGGAGACTCATTCAGTCCCAGTCGCCTAGACCTGGAATAATCACACTGACTGTGTTAATTAAAACACTGCTTGGCCCATCACTTAGGCATATTGATAGTTAGCTTCTATATCTTAAATTAACCCATTTCTATTAATCTGTGTATTGTCATGTGGCTGTGACCTACCAGTAAAGTTCCATTCAGTATCTGGTGTCTGTCTCCTGCAGTGGATAAATGGCTTCTCTCTGACTCCGCCATCTTTCTCCCAGCATTAGGTTTAGTTTTCCCACCTAGCTATTATTCTGCCTTATCACAGGCCAAATAAATTCTTTTATTCATTAACCAATAAAAGCAACAAATATACAGATGAACTTCCCACATCAATTGCTTTGCTTGAATTGAAGGTTCTTCTCTTGTTTATTTCTCTGACATCAAGAACCAGTGAAAACTGGGAATCAATAGCCTCTATGTACATTACTTATAGAAGCTTCCTTATCTCTGTTTTTACCTGTAACACTTCCCTTGAGGGAGTTTTTGTTCCAAGATGAAGGGCCAAATTCACCCAGGCCTGTTTTATAACTTTAGATTATTGCACATAAACAGTCAATGAGGAGGGAAAAATGAGGGAGAGAACAGAGGAGCCTTGTCATAACTAAGGATCTATCCCCTTGCAATGGAGTGTTGGAAGAGTGGGGGGGGGGTCAATTTTTTGATTCATGCAGGCATCATCCCTCTAGTCCCTTTCTCTTGGCCCTCAACATGTTATATTCTTTCTCCTTACATAATCTGAACAAGAACCTTGCTCAGTTAACTTGGTATAAACCCACACCCATGACATCTGAGCATCTTCAATGCCTGGCCACTGGGGAAAGCTGCTAGCAGTAATTATACCAAGTTGGCTTAGATGTTTTATCTTACTCATTTTCTAGCCACTGAGTCTCACCCTTCTCTTTGGTTGTGAATTCTCTTTCCTCTTTTTTAGAACCAACCATGTCTCCCTCACTACAAGACTCCAATGTAATGGAGTTAACTATGTGGCAAGTGTGCTTTTGACCATATTGTTTGAACCTCTGGTAACTGCCCCTCCAGTTTCTCTTCACTCTTCATTTTTACACCCCCCCCCACTCTATGTCCCAGGAAACTTCTTTATCTTTTTACTTTTTCTGATTTTTGTCAATGAGACTCATAGATAGGAAACTCAAGGGAGAAAGGAATGAGGCCAGAATGTCTAGTATCATGTTCTTCCAGTCAGGGTGCCTGCCAGACATTTGTTCTCATATTCAAAGAACACAACCAACCCCACTAGCTTCCTCTCCCCCATTCCAATTCAGAAACATCCTCCTCAGAGCTCCCTGGATTCCTGGATGCTGAAATCCACCACCAGATTGCCTCCCACCCCATTCATACTTTGAAACAGCTTCCACTGCTAGGGGATTAATTACTTATTCTACATTGTCTGTGAGTATCAGGAACCCATTTGCATTACCTCATCTAACCTTTCCTACAACACTGGCCCCAGTAATATCACAGTTTTCTCTAAATTCAAAGAGTCCATCTAGGAGTGGGAGGTTCACCAGTCTCAGGAGTTAAACAAGCTCCATACATATGGAAAGGCCCAAACTTAAGAAGAATGAAGAAGACCTCTGTGCAAGGCATGAAAGCAGTCATCATCTAGTAGGGAAGGAGAGGCTATTCAGCCAGTCACCCAGAGGAGACTGTACAACCTGTTGAGCTGTCTGAGCATCATGCAGGGAACTCCAGGTTGCATCTATTGTGAGTAAGCACCCATGCTGGGGTGCTCTTATGTGATGCAGATATTTTTGGGTCTTCCTGCTCCTATAAGAACCCTTACCCCCACTCCTGTTAGTAACCCCAATAAACTCCAATTCCCCAAATTGGACTTCAGTGTGTATAGTACATACTCTGGTCCATCATGGATTCTCTATCTGGGATGCATAGACATCCATGTGTCCTATCTCCCAAGGAAAAGTCTCACACAAGAGGTTCAAGACATTATTCCCATTTGAAGTAATATTTTCTTTTTTTTTTTTGAAGTAATATTTTCATGTGTTAATCTATGATGTGTTGTCTGAGGTTTTCTGCCCTGCCCGGTTCCCATAGTCATTATGTCCCAAAGAAATCACACAGAGGTCTACATTAACTATAAACTGATTGGCCCATTAGCTCAGGCTTCTTATTAACTCTTATAACTTATATTAGTCCATTATTCTTGTCTATGTTAGCCACGTGGCTCAGTACTTTTTTCAGCAAGGCAGTCACATCTTGCTTCTTCTGTGGCTGGGCCAGGACTGCAGAAGGAAATTCCTTCTTTCCAGAATTCTCCTGTTCTCATTGACCCACCTCTATTTCCTGTCTGGTTGTCCTCTCTATACTTCCTGCCTGGCTACTGGCCAATCAGCACTTATTTAAAATATAATTGACAGAATACAGACAATTGTCCCACACCAATGATGTGCCACCAACCCAAAATAGAAGCATTATTCGACCTGTTATGTGTCTGATGGTGATCATGTTTAATCTTCTTTAAAAAATGGAAACTTTGGTGGTCCTCAAAATGTGCATCTCAGATAAATTATTTTATGCTGATTTTAAGAGGAAGAACCTGACTCTAAAGGTTAAGTCTGTCGCTTATACTCACATATGATGTATGACACAGAGCTTCAGGCTTCAAACTCAAGGCTCCCATCTTTCCATAGTACATTGAAGGTTGTCATTTAAAAAAAAAACACATTGCAAATGCCTTATGCAAATGCAACTTTCTTGGCTTGTATGCGCCACTTATTTATACATCAAGGATAAAGCGAATTTTGTGTGACTTTATCTGTTTTTCTCAGCTCAGCACATGTTTCACCGGGTGACAACCCATACTTCCCTAGTCAGGATGCTTAAGTCAGCTTGTGCTCCCAAAGTACACAATTTACTTTATTTCAAGTAATTTCAGACTGGTAAAATGTTTGCCCCATTTATGGCATACACACACACACACACACACACACACACACACGAGGCTTGGAATGGCTCCATAGACAACATCCTTTGCTGTACAAGCGTGAGAACCTGAATTTATCCCAGATACCCTTGTGAAACCTTGGCAGGTATGGAAGCCTACCAGTAATCACAGAGCTCAGAAGGCAGCAAGGGCTCCTCAGGGCAAACTAGACCAGCAGAATCAATAGGCTCTGAGTTCAGCGAGAGACCCCGTCTCAGTAAGTGAAGTGGAGCTCCATCGAGGAAGACAGCTGACATCAACCTCTGGCTTGTCTGCATGCTTGTTATTCTTTCATGGTATGTTTGGTATGTTGATTGACATTCTGAATGCAAGATGCACTGGAGACAGTGCATAAACTATCATTTTGTTGCTTTTGTACTGGATTTCAGTTCACAACTTGTCAATTCCTTTCCCTGTTGATGCACTTTCAACACTTAGGGGTTGAAAGAAGGGTTTATTTGGCTTACCTTCTAAAGAATACAGTCCCAAATGGTGGGGAAATCACGGCAGCAAAAGCAGGAAACATCTGGCCCCAGTGAGCCCACATTCGGGAAACAGAGCCTGCACAAGAAGTAAGGCCGTGCCATCAAAACTCAAGGTCCACGCCTAGAGACACTTCCTCAAGCTAAGCCCCAAACAGCACCACCAGCTGAGGACCAAACGTTCAAACATGAGCTTCTGGGGGAACATTTCATATTTAAAGCACATCATATATGGAGTAAGTATGTTTCTTTCTACAGTACCTATCTGCCAGTAGGATTGGTAAATAATTAAATACATGCACATTAACACTGCCAAGTTAATTTCCATAGAACAGATATAAGTTTAAGAGTTATACAAATCCTCACTGTCCAACAGCCTCACCAACACTTGGAAGGTTTAGTTAATGTTAATTTTAGATATTATGGTGGGTGTTTCAGTGGCATTCCATGGTGATTTTAATTCTCATTTCTCTAACTACAAACAAGGCTGGGCACTTCTCATCGATCCGCAACTATTATGGGTGCATTTTTATATATATATAGCCAAAGACTCTTCTTAGACTGGGCATCATCTAAAAAGTATCTCTGAAATGTTATGAAGTTGAATTTACTGATTTCTATATACCACTGGTGCCTTTAGCATCCTGGCTTAATATTCTTCAATGTGCTTCCAAAACGCATGGGCTTTTTTGGCACTGCTTTACAGGGGCTTTGCACAGGTGTGTCTCCCAGCACCCTGCACTGATATTATGTCAGGAGCCGTGTCCCCCCAAAATTTACAGGAAGCACCACCGTGAGGAGTTTTTGCAGAGAGCTTTACTTTCCAATTGTATTGAGAATAGTCTTATTGAGCAAGCCTATCTCACACCCAAATTAACTGTTAATAGAGAGCTATCTGCTAAGGGAACCTGCCTCACATTCCAGACTATCTAGACAACTAGGTGTGTCACCTTGTGACTTCCTGACCAAGGAATCGTGACCTGACCCATCGTAACCTCTCGGACTACGTGACGGACGTGGACCACGTGGCAAGATCCCGTGCCCCAGCCCCCCAAGCTCCTCATCCAGGGGCTATATAAGCTGTAACCATGACCCTAATAAAGGGAGGCTTTGACAAATATGCTTAGCCTTCTTCCTCTTATCAGCCTATGTCTTTTAGGTGGTGCCTCTCCGTGACCCTGGAATAACTGACCAGCCAGGCGGGTTACAAACCCTAGACAGAGTAACCCGTCGAGGCGGTCTACAATATTTATGTACAGGTGGAAATAAGGAATCTAATACCTAAATGAAAGTAAATTCCAGCTTGTCTTGTTAGAACAGTAAAAGAATGCTTAAACTGTCAACATTTTACTCATCTCCCGATCTGTGTCTCCATCTGAATCCTGGGAGTTTCCATGTACTATGTTCAGTGTACATGCTTCTCAATGTGTCCACTTGGTGTCTTCATGGTTAGCATACAATAGAGAATATCCCCTGAGCTTGAAGTCTTCATTTCTGTAGGCTTTAATGCCTTCTTATTTTCTTATTAATCAGTCTTTTGTTGTAGAATTGCCAGCCTTAAACCTTACCCTGGATGAGCAACCCCTAAATTGTCCACCTCTCTGTAAACTTTGGTTCCAAACTGGAGGTCCTCACAACCATCTTCTTAGTTTCACTCTCTGTCTGAATGATTCAGAGAAATCCATTTATTACCTTTTCCTCTTTTTTTCTTCCTCCCTTTCCTCCTTTCTTCCTTACTTCCTTTCTTTCTTCCTTCCTTCTTTCTTTTCTTCTTTCCTCCCCACATTCCTCCCTTCTTTCTTTCTTTTCTTTCTCCTCCTCTCCCCCACTAACTCTCATATAAAGACCAATTTAATTAACATCCAGGTTAAAGCAATAGACAGTGAAGGGCATGACTTCCATCTTCTATAAGAATACCTCCCTCCCAGCACACTGCTTCACATACTCAGTAATATAGAAACTCCTTAAACCCCATCCTTGTGGGAGTATATGGAGTCTTTAACACATAAAACTGTTGGTTAGAGCAACATCCACTAGGGATTATATCAACCCACAGCCTGGTATGAAGGGCCTGAAAGGTTTAATCACACTGTTCCTATGACAACCTCCTTCAGGATGCTCCTGGGGTTGCACAAAGAATTCCAGCCATTTCCTTAGCTCCTCTAGCTGACAGACATTTCAGGAATCTCCTAATCCTCATTGCATTCAAATTTAAACCAGTGTTGAGGTATGCAAAGAGGGGAATGTATTATAACTATGGAGTTTTAGGGTAAACAATATAATTAATATTAGATAAGGCCTCAAAGTGGAATCTTCCATGAATGAATTCTGTTGACACCATAAAGAAAGGGGGGCAAGGAACTTATGTGCTGCCCTGCATAGCCTTGGGATTCTGTCACCAAGAAGTCCATAACCCAGACATGACTTCATGCTTCCCCAATCACGACCTCACACAACCCTCTTTCCTTTATAAAGTAGCCTACTTTGGGTATTTTATTATAAAAATTAAAACAGCATGGGTAAAGAAAGCCTAAAGATTTCATCACATATGTTCCTAGAAATGGGGAAACATAAGGAAATATGTATAGTTGCCTTTGAGTATCCATGAGGAGGGTAACTTAAGAACATACCCAAACCTCCAAATCCAAGGTTGTCCACGTTCCTTAGATAAAAGTCACAAGTGTTTGCCTGGTGCCTACACACTCTGTCTGTGTGTTTTCAATTATTTATAGATCACCTATGATACCTAACACAAGTTTCAAAACGAGGCAAGTAGTTATTACACTGTATTGTCCAGGAAACAACAAAAAAAGATCTACCCATGGTAAGTAAAGGTACACACACTCAAACCTAACAACACTGTACTTGACGTGCGGTTGCTGAATCTGTGGCTACTGAGTCATGCTTACTGATTGAAAGTCAACTTCATTTCTTCCTATAATACCCCAGACTTTCTATTTTCACCTTGGCTTTCTCCATCCTGTAGCTTGCACCTTCTAGTTTACTAAATCTTGCTCTGTTTGACCAGTTATTGCTTAGTGTGTTTCCTAACTTCTGGCTAGTTCCTATTTATCGTTTCTATCCAACAGAACCATAATGTAATTAATGGTGTGGTGTGACTGTTAGTCTGATTGCTCTGCTAAGTGTACTCTCGCTGTGCAAGATGCAAGCAGGAGGATGTGCTGAGTGGATGATGTACGTGATACTCTACAGTTCTAGAAGTCCAGAATTATCTCTGAATAGCCCTTTAAAAGCAATACATCAAACCTGATAATAGTCTGTCATATATGATTAATGTTTGTCCCAACCTGGCAAAAACGTACTGACCCAAAGAAGAGAGCAAGTACTCATTAGAAGTGAGAATTTTTATTAATAATTAAATTCCATATGCAGAAACAGGACCACATAGTCTGGATATGAATTATCTAGGAAGTTTCACAATAGGAAAGCAAATATCTGAGGCCAGAAACTTCTCTTTTTTCTCATTTTCCTAAGAATTATGGAGTTCCAGAGCTACAGGCTCTACATTTTCTTCTTCGTTTGATCATCTACCCTTTAATAACAATATTAAATGAGATGGAAATTATTATGAACAAAGGGGTTTTCTTCATGGCACTCAGTTTCAAGAGCTTCTGTCATAAACTATTTTACCAGTGTGCCAGATAAGGCACCAACTTGCTCCCTAATAATTTCAAAGTGGGGAGGAAAGGTCTCCAGTTCTGGAACAGACACATGTCCAACCCCCTTCTTTCCTGCTTTGTTTCCTGGGCAGTTACTTCTTCAGACTGTGGTCTCTACCAGAGTTCAGAACTAAGTAGACTGTACATTTGCTTGCCCATGTTCAATCCCTGCACTCATTTAGATTCCGGGTGAGGAATCGAGACTGCAGATGCCAGGCCTCCTCTCCCCAGAATCATCTGTGTAGTTAACCATCTATTAACTATAGCACTCACCTTCCACAGCCATGCCCCAGCCTGCTTTGAGCTACACAGTGTCAAGTACCTAAGAATCATCTGTAAGGTCAAGTAGAGGCTGGGAGTCTAGATGATGTGCACACAGAATAAGATGGCTGCCTCTCATTCCAGAAGTCTCCATTTCAGGTTGCAGGTGGCAACTGTGACTCCATTGAAGACTGGGAACTTGAACATCTCTATGCTCCCTCCAAAGAAGTACCTGTCTGCTCCAAGGGTCATTTGGGGGCCTGGGTAGAGTCTGCCTCTTCTTGCTGAGAATCCTGTTTCAGCCTGGAGGGGCCGGTTCATCCCTCCTAATCAGCAGCTTGACTGTCAAGAGTCTGAGGGCACCAACTGATGAAGCAAGTCAAGAGGGTGAAACTAATCACCAAGGATACACCCCGTGCCTGGCGGGTGCTATTTATAGACACCCCACCAGACAGGAATATATTAGCATCATTCATCCAGATCTACCCTGTGATTCTCAGCTCTTGATAGTGGCAAGTTCTTCTGTCACTGCTTCCATATTATTCTGGAATATGCCCTGCTTTATTTATTCTAGTTAAAATAGTTTCTCTTTCAGGAGGAGTGTTTTCTCACCTTTTTCCTGCTCCCCTGAAATCTCAATCTGGATTTCCATAGCAAAACACGGGGGAGGATAAAACACAAGCAACACACCAGCTGCCTTTCTGGAGTGGGTGGCTCTTCTGACTTTTCTATGTTACCATGCAAAGAGCTGTCATAATAATACAGTCCATTAAACAGACAAGAAATGGAGTTTTAAAGACATCCAGAGAGCAAAGTGTAGTATGTGTGTGTGTATTCATGTCTAGTGATGGACTTCATATATGGATATAGATATATACAGTCAGTCACTCTGAAAGGTCAACCTCAAAAGATGGATCAAGTTCAAATATGGAAGCCTGGTATGACAACACATGTCTTTAATCCTAGTACATGGAGATGGCGGGGGGGGGGGTTCAGAAATTCATATATCTTTATCTCTCTCACTCCTTCTCCCTCACCCCATCTGTGTGTGTTGTAGTGATATTTTGGGTGTGTGCAAACTTATATTCATGTTTATGTGTACATCTGTGATGGAGGTGGGTCTTGTATTTATCTGTTGCTTTCATTGGTTAATTAATAAAGAAAACTGCTTGGCCCTGATAGGACAGAAAATTAGGTAGGCGGAGTAGACAGAACAGAATGCTGAGAGAAAGAAGCCGAGTCAGTGAGTCGCCATGATTCCCCCACTCCAGACAGACGCAGGTTAAGATCTTCCCTGGTAAGCCAACTCGTGGTGCTACATAGAATATTAGAAATGGCTTAGATCAATATGTAAGAGCTAGCCAATAAGAGGCTGGAACTAATGGGCCAGGCAGTGTTTAAAAGAATACAGTTTCCGTGTAATTATTTCGGGTATAAAGCTAGCCGTGCAGGCGGCCAGGTGCGGGTGGCGGGACACAGCCCTGCCACTCTTCATCACTACACATCTGTGTGTATGTGTATATGTGTTCTTTTGAGATCAGAAGTTAATCCCCCACCTCATTCCCTAATTTAGTGTTTGAAATAGGCTCTCTTAATGGTACTTGAGGCTTGCTGATTAGTCTAGACTGGCTGGGCTGCAAGCACCAGAGACTCTCCTGCCTCCACCTCCCAGGCTTAGAATATACTACTGTGTTTGGCATTTTTGTGTTGGGGAGGAAACTCGAGTCCTCTTATCCTCTCGCTTGTGAAGTGAGCACTTTGCTAACTGAGTCGTCTCCCCAGCTCCCACATCTTTAGTTATGAGTCAGAGGGACATTAATTTTCCTAAGCAAAAACTTACATCCTCTACTCACGTGTCAAGTGTGTGTGTGTGCTCACACTCTTTCCCATTTGTATTAAACAACCAAAAACTGTGATACTCCCCGTTCAAGTTCAGAACAAGAAACTTCTTAGTTAACCTTGTTCATTGGAATTGTGGGGCTGGAGAAATTACTCAGCAGTTCAGAGAAATGGAAGAACACCAGAGTTAAGTACCTAGTACTCAACTGGGGGGAGAGAGAAGAGCTCTCAATCTCCTGTAATTCCAACATCAGGGAATCTGATGCCCTCTCTTGTTGCATGAGGCCACTTATTCATTACCTGGCTGCCCAGACTCCTGAAATAATCACACAGAAATGATATTATTTAAATCACAGCTTGGCCAATCACTTAAATGCATTGCTAGTTAGCTCTTATGTCCTTGGATTAATCCATTTTTATTAGTTTATATTTTACCACAAGTGTTGTAGCCTACCGACAAAGTTCCAGCTCATTTGTCCCCAGCGGAGGATACATAGCATCTCTTTGACTCTGCCTTCTTTCTCTCAGCATTCAGTTTAGTCCCCACTCCCTCCTAGCTCTACTGTACCTTATCACAGGCCAAAACAGCTTCTTTATTCATTAACCAATAAAGCAACACATATACAGAAGGACCTCCCACAGCACTCTCTAGTCTCCTTGGGCGGGCACACACACACACACACACACACACACACACACACACAGAGAGATGACACATTCTTATAAAGGAGAAGTTTTGCATCTGCAGGAAATTAATGTAATGTCTTATCTCACCTGTCAGATGCTTAAAATAATTGCTTTCTTTGCTCACAGTGCGCTTCTTAGGAGTTCTCTCTGAGTTTCCTCAGTCAATGGGTTTCCTGTGTCCACTCTAACTGCTTTGCTATTGAAGGTCCTAAATCAGAGAAAATCAAATGGCTATTCATCTCCATCTGATAAGACTCAGTTCCACAACTGATCTGTTTCTCAAGAGGACTGGCAACTGCATTCCTATTTGTATAAATCTCCAATTCCATCAAAAGTTGAGCAAATTATTCCTGTACCCAAAGACACCATTCACCTCAGGCAGATAAAAGGCTGCATCTGTGCTGGCCTTTGCTGTGTTTTTGAACTAGCTACACAGCATTTCTAAAGTATTATCCTTCTGAACACATTCATCTCAGGTACATCTCAGGAAAGAACAAAACTTTCCGTTACCGCTGAGAACACAGTGAGAAGTCACTGAAGGTGTCAAAAGCTTCATAGAACAGCTTTCTAGAAATGGGCAGGAGTAGTGCTTGGGTTTCTTGTTGCCCTTTCTTAAGTCCCTCTATCATCACAAGACCTCCCCATTCTCCCTGAGGGGTTCCGTCCTCCACTCTTCGTTGCTTGTTGGACAGGTTCTACACATCCCTTTTATACAACAGAGAACACAATGGGAAACCACAGAAATTTCACTTAGACAAGCCTGCGATTTGAAATGCAGAAGTTGTGTGTGGCCTTCCCTTACCCTGGGGTTAACTTTGACTTTTTCTTGAGATCTTCAGGAAGGTCAACCATAAAAGTTGGATCAAGGTTTCAACCATAGATCTGGTGTACTGACACATGCCTGTAATCCCAGCACCTGAGGGATGGAGGCAGAAGGATTAGAAATATAAGACCATTCTTGGCTAGAGAAGACCTTTTCTTCAAAAGCCAAAATGTATTTTTAAAAAAAGAAGAAGAAAGGGAGGAAAAAGAAAAGGCTGATTCAAGCATACAAAGATATGGATTTCTGCAGACTTCCTTTGCTGTAGAAATAGAATAACATAGTGTAATGGCTGAGTGTTTTCAAATCTTATCCTAGGTTTCTCCAGTTGTCTGGGAACAGGAGTATAAATGTGGAGACTAGAAATGGGCATAGGACAAAGAGCTAGGTCACCTGGTACTGTGGGTTCCCTGGCCATTTCAACACACTTCCCCAATTTCTTTAGATTTTCGTCACTCTTTCTAGAAGCCTGAGTCACAGGGCCAAGCACACAGTGTCTCAGAAACTATTTCCCCTGCAGGTATCCTCAGAATTTCTGCTGCTCTATTAACTCACTCTTTACTCTATTTGTGTGCTCAGAATGACTTAGGAGACAGAGCTGGGTAGCAGCTCGAGAAAGCCCATGATTGTCCGGCTTTCAGATAAAATAGCAGGGACACAGACACTGTCTGTCAAGAAGGCAAAGAGGTGATTTCTACCTAGCCACACAACTTCCAGTCAGAGTAGAAAAATGTGACTTTTGCTGTTGCTATGCCTTCTCTCTCTCTCTCTCTCTCTCTCTCTCTCTCTCTCTCTCTCTCTCTCTCTCCCTCTCCCTCTCTCTCTTTCTCCCTCCTTTCTTCTCCCTTTCCCTCCCTCTCTTTGTTCACCTGTGGATGGATCAACTTTGGATATCCTCATCTCTCATTCTCCACCTTGTTTCTTGAGACAGGGTCTCTCACTCAACATGACATTGTCATTTATACACGATGGGCTGTCTGGCAAGGCCCAGGAAACTGCATGCCTGCCTGTCTCTACACACGTAGTGCTGGGGTTACAGGCATGCATCACTATGCTTACTATTATCCTTTGAGGGAATATTGCTGGAGTTATCACTATACCTGATTTCAAATTGTACTACAAAGTCATAGCACTGAAAACAGCATGGCACTGACAGAAACCAGACACATAGATCGATACAACAGAACAAACGCATCCCCACTGCACTGCCACTGCCTGATCCTTGGCAGAGACGCCAGAAACGGACATGCGAGGAAAAACAAAATTTTAACACATTTTGCTGGAAAACTTGAATTCCAACATACAGAAAAGTGAAACCAGATCCCTATTTCTTACCCTCTGTAAAATTCAATTGCAAGTGGATCAAGAACCACAGAGTAAGACTTGATATCCTAAAGATGTTAGAGGAAAAATTAGGAGTAGACTTTAATATATAGACACAGGTAAGGACTTGCTGACTAGGTAACTCAGTAATACTGAGTGGAGGAAGCAGTGGGAGCTGAGGACATATTGTAATATGCAAAATGGAAAAGCAATATAAAAATGGCAGAACCATGGCAGGCACCTCCACTGGTTAGTTATGTGTCCACTTGACACAAGCTACAGTCATCAGAGAGGAGGGAGCCACAACTGAGAAAAAGTCTGTAAGATCAGGCTGTAGGCTGGCAAGCCTGTATGCCATTTTCTTAATAGTGATTGATAGGGGAGGGTGGGGCCCACTGTGGGTGGGGCTATCCTGGGCTGGTGGTCCTGGGTTATATAAGAAAGCAGGCTGAGCAAGCCATGGGGAGCAAGCCAGTAAGGAGCACCCTCCACAGCCTATGCATCAGTTCCTGCTTCCAGATACCTGGCCTATATGAGTCCCTGTCCTCACTATATATCACAGAACAACAGGGGATTCAGCCACCCGATTAAGCATTAGTTTGCTGTGCCTTTAAAAATGCTTCCAGATGAGATTTGCATTCTAATCATGGATTAGTAAGACAATGCTGTTCCATTGAGGGAGCTGGGCATCATCTAATCACCTCAGGCCAAAATAGAGGCAAAGGGTGGAATCCATAAGATGTCTCAGTAGATAAAGACCTTTCTGCTAACCCTGTAGCCTTTCATTAAATCTTGAGAATCACGTGGTAGAAGAAGATAGTGGAGTCCTGCAAGCTGTCCTCTGACCTCCCACATGAGCACCCACACACATGAATACATACATGAAGAAATAAATAAATGAAAGAATGAATAAATAAATGTGATAAAATTAGAAGCAATGATGGCAGAAGGAATAAGTCATTCTCTCTCCTATTGTCAGATTGGGACCTTGGTACTCTCATCCAACTGCTTTGGGATTGTGACCTGTGACTCTCTTGATCTAGGCTTTCGGATGGGATGGGATTCATCACCAGCTCTCCTGGGTCTGTAGCTTGTACTTCTTTCACCAGGACCAGATGTGCTCCAAATAATGACTGTTCCTTCAGCTTTCTGGCAAAATAAGAAGAAAGGTGTAGTCTAAAATTGGAGCCAAGTCTTGCCAAGTTTTCCAGAGCTCCATTTAGCCATCAACCCTCAGAGTAAGTGAGTAAGAAATTTATAGATGTCACAAAAGTTTGAAAGATGTATCCAGAATAAGAAACTGGTAGAACTGTAGAAAAAGAGAACTGACCCTAATTTTATTATTTATTTTTTTATTGAAAATAGGTAGTTTTTGTACAATATATTCTGATTAATGGTCTCCCCCCTCACCCTTCCCAGACAGCTGGCAGGAATCCCAATGCAGAACAAATGACATGGGTGTTACTAAGCTCGGTATAGCATTTAAAAAAAAGTGAGGCATTGAGACTTTATAAAGAATAACAGAAAAAGGACTCAAATGAGAAGCAATGTCTGTTTAGAGGGCCTGCTTTTCAAAAATCAATCATAGTATCCTTTAGAGGGTTATGGTTCTCTGAGCTCATAAAAGCTGGCCTTGGTCAGACCTCTTAGTAAATAGTCTCCAACCGTGATTGAGTTTAGTAGCAGCCAAAGATATCCTGAAACAGCTTTTAACGGTATGCACTTGGTCATCTAGATTGTTTATTATAAATAAAGAGAGAATTTATGGCTACGCAAGTCAGGCTTGTTTGGAAAATAAAAGGCAGCCATGTGGATTTGTTCTCTTTTAGTGACTAAGGGAAAATAAACAGCTAAGAGCCCTAAACCCAGGTAGCCTGCTTTGAGAGCAATGTTCTATACATAACCTCGGTGTTGCCTGCCACTGTGGGGCCATTTTCAGCCAGAGTGCAAAATGGGAGCACTTCCAGAGGCTGTCTGGCAGCTTGGGACCCCGGAGAAGAATGTCCACCCCTCTTAAATTGTTTGTTGGCTCTATTCTTTCTTTGGGCGGTAAAATCCTGCTTTGGGATGGGATATCTACTTTGTCAATTTAACCCTCTTGGTGGAGTACAAACTGGAAAGAGGTATTCTGTGCTGCCTTTCATGCTGAGCACTCTGCTAGGTCTTTGATAGGCTGTAGGTAGTGAAAGGAAGACATATAATATGGGCAGAATGCAACAGGTAGTACCAAGGAAAAACTGAATTCAGACAAGCCTGGATTTTTCAAAATATTTGATTTCATTTTTGATTATGTGTGTTGGGCTGGGGGAGGAGGTATGCATATAACCACAGGTGTCTGTGGAGGCCAGAAGAGGGTGTCAGATCCTCTGTAACTGCAGTTACAGGTGGGTGTGAGCCATGCAGTGTGAGTACTAGGAATTGAACTCAGGTCATCTGGAAGATTCGTACACATGTGTACTTAACCACTGGACCATCCTTCTTTAGCCTCCCCATGTAAAAACATATACATTTTATTTATCAGTCACTTTTATAGGTTCAGATCAGTAAATTGTCATCTGACTATAAATTATTTGATTTTATTGCTTTGTTGATGAACTCTCTAAAAGAAGGTTTGGGGGCTACTTCTTTTTGTGTACTGCTGAATTCTCAAATATGCCGTGGGCTTTCTTTATTCTGTGGCATAAATTGGCAAAGATGATCTGTTCAGAATCAGATCAGGCACAGGCAGGTAGTGGGAAAAGGTGTGTGTGTGTGTATGTGTGTGTGTGTGTCTGTGATGTTGCACGGAAGAGACGGTACTGGGTTTGGAATCACATACCTCATAATGGGACAGAAGTATATGAGTCACTGAGTGGTAGTTAGACTGAGACCTCTTCTAGCTCAGAAACAGAGTGTGGGCACTAATGTAGATAGATGTGTAAGACTCAATGCAAAACCACCAATAGTCCCAAGAAAGAATAATCTTAGAGATGAAAGGAAACTAAAGAGAAATCAATGTGGAAATGAAGTGAGGTTTGAAGTGTTAAATACTTTTTAGGAAGGACATTCTAAATAGAACTCCAGTGACTCAGAAAATAAAGCCAGAAATAAACAAATTAAATCTCATGAAACCAGAAACTTCTATGCAACTAAAGGAGCTTTCAATCAAGTGAAAAGTCAGCCTACAAAACAGGGGCAGGATAGAATCTTTACCAGCTAGATATCTGATGGAGGATTGCTACCTAGAATATACAAAGAACTTAAGAAACTAAACATCAAGAAAATGGGTTATGTACCTGAACACAGTGTTCTCCAAAGAAGAAATAAAAATTAATAATAAATACTTTTTGAAGTGTTCAACATCATTTAAATGCCAATTAAAACACTTTTAAATTTCACCTTGCCCCAGTCACAATGGCTATGATCAAGAAATAAAAAGCCAACAATGTTGGCTTCGCATTATTGGTGGGAAGGTAAACTGAGGCCGACACATTGGAAATCAGTGAAAGTTTCTAAAGAGCTAGAAGAGGACTCAGCTATACCTCTCCCAAGCATTTTCCCCAAATGCTCCATACAGAGATGCTTGCACCTCCGTGTTCACTGCTATGCTCTTGATGTTAGCTAGGAAATAGAATCAGAATAGGGGTCAAAAGTCTATGACTGGGAAGATCAGTGGTCCCAGGAGGAAACCCATTGTTCTTTTCCTGATTGGTCATGTTGTCAAACTGCCTTCTAAGTCATTTTATTTACAACCAAAGACAACCTTGACCAGAGAAGCCACTTTTTGCAGTGTGTACAGTTAATGCGGAGACTCATAAGTAGGCAAGTTATGAGGACTAGCGACTTGAGTTCTCAGCCTTAACTGAGACATCTTTATGAACCCTGGCCTCCAAGACTCTGTGTCCATCATAGAAAAAGGGAAATGAAAAATGCAAATTCCAAAGGATGGGGAAACACGCTAGGGAATATTGTCTTCTAGGCATGGCACAACCATTGCACCCACAACACATGGCAGCTGTGATCCCCACACAAGACCTGAGCAAGATCAAGCCAGGCAACATTCCACTATGGATGGAAGAGGGGCTCACAACTCTCCACATGTAGCTACAGAGCAATGGGTAGTATAATTTATCTTTGGTGGTGTAGTAACTGATAGGTTCCACATGCTCCAGTGGATGGCCTCACAACTATGTAGGTATGGGCAGACTCAATGTGTTATTAAAAAAAAGAGGACATGAAATAAGTGGAGGACATGGAAATGTTTGGGGCAAGGTCTAGAACTAGCTGGAGTGAGGAGTGGGGAGTAGATATGATGAAAATGCATTATACAAAAGAATAAATAAAAATTTACTTTTAAATCTCAATCTCTGAAAATTTCATATATACATAGTATAATATGCTCTTGATCAAGTCTACCTCAATTTCTTCCCCTCCAATTTTTCTCATATCCCACAGTACTATTTCCTCCCACTCTCAAGTGTTCTATGGAGTCCACTTATTTTGGCAGCATGTGCACAAGTGGTGGGCCGCCTACTGGAACTTAGGTAGCTCTTCCTTGAAGAAAACCAGACTCTCCCTGTCCATACAGCTATTCATTACCAACATCTTCTTAGCTAGGGGCAGGGCTTTGTGACACCCTTCCATGGCCATGTTGAGATTTTTGTCTACTTGACCATGTTTAGGTCTCATACATGTAATCCAGCCACAGTGAAGTCATGTGCAATGGCCTTCTCTGTGTTTCTGGAATACAACTCTTCGGCTGTAGTATCCGCCACCTCTTGCTCTTACACTCTTTATGCTACCTTTCCCATGATGCTCCCTGAGCCATAAGAGGAGCAGGTTTGACATAGATTCTGGTTTTTTAGGGATGAATGTGCCACAGTTACTTATGCCCTGCTCACTGGCCAAGCAATTTAAAGACAGATGAAGCCCATAGTGAAAAATTTTTGTAAAGGTTTTTAGTCATAATTATCATCAACATCGAATGCTTTCAAGACACCAAAAAAGATGAATGAATGCTTTTGGCTTTAATTGGTCTGATGGATGAACGGGGATATACACTTTAGAGCAGATATACATCAACAGCACAGTAAATACTGATGGTAGAATGTGAGTATTATGTTATAGGTATTCTGTGAAATTATTTCTACTTGGTCATATCTTTGGAAAATTTTATGAAGTATCATAAAAGTTTACGTAGAACAGAACCCACATACTGTTGATAAAGAGTCATATTACCATAGGGAATGTGATCTGATAAATAAAACACATAGAATGAGACACACAGTAGACAAGCAAAAAATATGAGGTGGAGTTTAAAGGAGTAATGTTGCAAAGTTGATTGTAAAAAAAAATAGCCAAATGCTAATGATGTGAGATGGGCTGTGTTTTGGTAAACAAAAACAAATGACTTGTGGGGCATAGTGGAGATAATTTTGAAAAGAGAGATGCACCGACTGTTGACATAATCTTTTCTCTTATTCATATATATTTTATGTATGAATGTCTCAAACTTTGAAACAGATCATGAGCTTTTATTGAGATAAAATGCAGGCAACATAAAAACCACCATTTTAAACACTTTATTCAGTGAGTGCTCTTCAGTTCTCATAATGCTATGCAATCCCTCATCCAATTTAATTCCAGAACATTCTCATCTCTGTGGAAGGAAACCTTGGTCTTATTAGTAAGCTGTTCTTAGCCCCTCCAGCCCCTGGCAGGCATTAATAGACTTTCTATCGCTACAGATTCACCTCTTCTGGTCGTTGTAGACAAACCATGTAATGCATGATCTTTAGCTGCCTAATTTAGTCTGATTTTATTACTAGTGAAACATTATTAGCAGGAAGATCTTTACCTGCATGGAGATGCCCACATGCATGTTGTGCTGGTAACACCGGTAGGCAGGCTGCCACGGACTGTGCACCTGGCACAATGCTGTGAAGGTTTATGAATATTTTACATGACTAATGCTCATGACTAATGCTATATTCTCTAACGATAATTCATTGACATCATTGAATAGTAAAGAGAAACTGTAAAAAAGAATATAATTAGAAAAAGATATTGATGAGCAGGAATACTAGCTGGGCGATAGAGCACTCGTCTGGCATGGAGTAGGCCTTAGGTTCAGTTTCCAGCCCTTCAAAAACAATCAAGAGAGTAATTACTACCAATGTGATGCATAATATAATATTTTGAGATAATTCAGAAAAAGACAAGGCTTTTACTGACCCTAGATATTTTTCATTATCAATACAAACAGATACTTAATTTAATGTCAAATATCATCCCTATTATTTCGTGAAGGGAGAGAGTTTGTTTTCCTACCAAGTTCAAAGAGGCCTATTGACATAACCTTTGTCCCCTCTCTTTTAAAGTTAACTGTATATCCCAGTTTGGTTTCTATTGCAATAACAAAACATCATGGCCAAAAGAAGCCTGGGAAGAAAGAGTTTATTTGGCTTATATATTCTGATCACAGTCCATCATTGGGGGAACCCAGGGCAGGAACTCAAGCAGAAACTAGGCTGTAGGAACTGAAACTGAGACCATGGAGGAACACTGCTTACCGACTTGCTCTCCATGACTTGCTGAATCCTAGAACGACCTGTCCACGGGTGGCAACACCAGCGATGGACTGAGCTCTTCACACTAGCCATTAATCAGGACAATATCCCATGCCTTGCCTATAGGCCAACTGAGAGTAGGATGTAATTTCTTCACTGAGGCTCTCTTTTCCCAGATGACTCCAGCTTGTGACCAATTAACAAAGACCTAATCACCACATAGTAACTGTTATCTGATCCACGTTATTGCCATTTTCTTATTGTGTTTTATAAGCTAAAAGTTAATGAACCAGTAGATGATACAGGCAATCACTAGGCACACACTTCCTGTTTGTATGTTCCTGGTTTTTTTTTGACATGGTCAGAGGCCACCGCTGCTAGCTGTCCACTGACCTATTGGTGGGACTCAGTTCTCTGGCACCGCTGAGAAGACAGTTGACCATGTTTAACATAGGAAAACCTGTAGTCCTAGAACCTGTTCTGCATGACCATCAGCTATTTTAAAGAATACAATATTATTACATACAAATTCCTTTGTCACAGCACCTAAAGTAAAATTGCTACAAAAGAAATAATTAGGGAACAGATGTATTATTTTCTGTAAGCTTTTGTCCATTGTTCAGCAGTAATTTAGAAGAACTCATATCACAACAACAAAATAGTCTCATTTTGCAGATCTTCTGATTTGGGTTTATTATATTCTATATTACATTTATGTATTATTATATTCTATTTTTAAATTTTTAATCATGAGTATGGGGTGTGTGTGTGTGTTTGTGCCACTTGAGGCAGCTCTTGAAGATCCCCAGAAGGTATTGGATCCCTTAGAGCTGGATTGCCCACATTTATGAACCACCCCACATGGGTGCTAAGAACTGAACTTGAGTCTTCTTTGAGAGCATTTTTAATCACTGAGCAATTTCTCCAGTCCCATAAACAATAAAGATTTTAAGTCATAATAAATATTTGCATTCAAAAAACAAGCCATTCAGAATCTGTATATCAGATATTAGGATCTATAGGTAGACTTCATTGTTTTCTATATTTCACATAGTAAACAAAATAATGGACCAATTATTTTTCCAAGTCTTAGTAATTGTGCCTCAGCAAAGCAAAAATAGTGTGTAATCCCCAATCCTGACCCTCAAGACATGAAGTAGTTTATTTCATCTTCTCAGTCCTAGGCTCTCATTTGGTATTGCACGAGCTTTCAATTCAAGTCAACAGGGTAAACTTGAAAGAGGAATAGGGAAGTTTGATATATTTTGTAAACAATAACTCAAGAGTTACAAAACATACACTTTTTAGAAGGGAAGGTTGGAGAGATGGCTCAAGGGTAAAGGGAGCTTGCTGTTGTTCCAGAAGACCTGAGTTCAATTCCCAGCACCTACCTCTCCCACCCTACGTGATCTAATGCCCATTTCCTTGCCTCTGTGGACACAAGCATGCGCACACACACACAGACACACACACAATGTAAAAACAAAAATAAAAAAGAAGTGAGACAATTCTGCTTGATGCCCCAGTCTCTTGATCAATGAGATGTAACCATAACAACTGTCAACTTGACATAATCTAGAATCACTGGGCAAGAGTCTCAAAGAGGGATTGTCTGAATTACGCTAGCCTGTGACCATGTCTTAGGAGATTGTCTTGATTCCATTGAGCTAGAAAGCTCTCTCACTGTGTACAGCATTGTATAAGAAGAGAAAGCTAGCTGCACACCTGCAATTTGCACTAATTTATTTCTCTCTGCTCCTGACTATGGGTGTGACTAACTGCTTCAAATTCCTGTTGACTTAGTTGCTCAAGAAGCATAGGCTATAACCAGGAATTGTGAGCTAATGTAATCCCTTTCTACCATCAGTTGCTTTTCATTGGGGTATTTTACCACCATCAAGTAACCATAGCAACACCGTCTTAACTTGTCTATCTGCTGCCATTAGCTAGAAAATTCCAGCAAACAGAAGATCTGTCATTTTCATTGTAGATACAATTATAAAACTGTAGACATTTCTGTTCTTCTTCTCTCACCTCCTAGGACACACACTAACCCCACGAAAAGCAGAGAAGGTGAGGTTGAGAGGTAGCTCAGCTGGAGAAGTACATGTATACAAGCTGGAGGATATGAGCTCAGATCCGCAGAACCCAAATAAAAATTCAGGAATGGTACGTTGTGGGAGGCAAAGACAGAAGGATCCCTGAAGCCCACTGGCCACCAGCCTAGTTCATTTTGATCAGCTCTGGTTCAGAGAGAGACCTTGTCTCAACAAATGAAGGTTGAGAGCAACTGAGGAAGCATCCTATAGAGACCAAGGCCCTGCCCCAGTCTGATGGAGGAAGGTCATTGATTAAATAATAAAGAAACTGCCTAGGCCCATTTATAGGCCAGCCCTTAGGTGGGTGGAGTAAACAGACAGGATGCTGGGAGAAAGAAGCCGAGTAAGGAGTCGCCATGATTCTCCCACTCCAGACAGATGCAGGTTAAGATCTTTCCTGGTAAGCCAGCTCGTGGTACTACACAGAATATTAGAAATGGGTTAGATCAATAAGTAAGAGCTAGCCAATAAGAGGCTGGAACTAAAGGGCCAGGCAGTGATCAAAAGAATACAGTTTCCGTGTAATTATTTCGGGGCATAAGCCATGCGGGCGGCTGGGTGCCGGGGACGCAGACCCGCCGCTCATATTACAACACCAGTCAGGTGCACACATGCACACACACATATACAAACACATTCATAATGTCACGCACAGACACACCAATGAGAAATTTTAGGAAGAAAAATGGGTCTTCCCAAATATCTGGAACACTCTGTCTGTTGTTGCTTCTTAATATTCTTGTTTCTACTTTAGAGTCTCACTTTTGCTCTTTCACTGATTAGATTAAACATGTAAATTCATGTTGATTTCTGCACTCACATTAAAGGAAAATCTATCAATTATTATCCTAACTTCAGTCAGTTTTGTATATTTCTTTTCTTTGAATCTGCAAAATCTATATTAATTTCAAGATTTTCCGTGCCCCTTTCCCTAGTCCATTCAGCAACTTTCTACCAGCTATGTTGATTTGGAAACTTTATAGAGAAATCAACAAAAGGGCCATGGTGCCACCAGGGCCATACTGAATTGGGTGGCCTGTGCTGCCACAGCAGCAATGGTGACATCCAGGCTCAAGTCACTGCAGAGGGCCGTATATGGCTCCATGGTCCTATGCAGTTGGAGTCTGTGACGATGTCTACAGCCTATATTAGCATAGGGGGTCATAGGAACAACACATGTGGAGATCTGAGGGCTGCGCTGAGCCAGACCTGTCCTTGGCTGGCCCAGGGATGGATAACCCTGCCCCTCAGTGGATACTATGGCTGGAGAGCTGGCTCTGCCTCACCCCTCAAGGGAGACCTCTCTGCCTGCCTCCACCCCCAACCCTGCACCCCACCAGGAAAGATGTCCCAATCCTCACCACAACTTGCAACTCACCAGGGCATCAAACTAGAGCTGAACCTATTTTGGGAGGCTCAGGTGAGCAGATTTTGAGGGCATGAGAGCAGGAGAGCCTACGCCTCAGTCCATGTGGGGGAATGGGTAGAGAAAGATGCCCTTCCCTGCTCACTCACTGCCACCCGTGGCCGGTGAGAGCTGACAACCCAGGTCATGAAAGTGGGAGAGCTAGCCTTGCCCTGACAGGCTGCTGTACACAGGAGAAAGGCTCTACACCTCAGCTGGGCAGCACACTAGACCTGACCCTGTTGTCCGGGAAGCAGGTGAGCTGGCCCTGGGGGTGCATGAGGGCAGCAGAGCTGGTCCCACCCACCCTCATCTACCATGTGGTGGCAGAGGTGAGAGAAAGATGCCCCCCCAACCCCTTGCTAGCTGCTGTAGGCAAGAGAGTTGGCCCCAGGGTCATGAAAAATCTAACCGTACCCCTCACCAGCTGCAGCACACTGGAGAACAGGCCCTGCATCCTGCCTGGACAGCACACTGGAGCTGGCCTTGTTGTCAGGGCACAGGTGAGCTATCCCTGAGGTCACCGGAGCAGGAGAACTGAGCCTCCCATGTGCAGCAGTCAGGAGAGGGGGCTCTGCACTTCACCTGGGCAAAATAGTAGAACTGTCCCTCCTATGAGTGTGCGTGGCCTGGGAACCTGAGAACGGGAGAACTGCCCACGCTCCTTGCTTTGGGCAGTGCTGGACAGCTCATGGGGGAGGAGGATAAGGAAATGTTGGTGGACTAACCAACCAGCTACCACCCAGGCCCAGAACCAGGGCTATGTGTCAGCCCATGCCAACATCTACAGCATCTATGAACTGTTGACGCATGTGAAGGGGACGAACCTACAGATCCAAAACCATAGGATCTCCATGACACAGGACAACTGGGTATCCAAGAGGTGCCCCGGAGTGAGCCCATTATCAATAGTGTAGCAGAGGCCAGAGGTCTCGAACCAGACCAATGACTCATAGCAATGAACACTTACAAATTAAGAAGAATGGACTAAAAGGGTAAACTGACTGACTCAACGGGCCACACTACAACTCCCAGGATGAGATTTCTGGGTTTTGTTGTTTTTTCTTCTTTTGGGGGGAAAGTGGTTTCTCTTTTAAATTTTGTTTTTTGGGGGGATACACAGGGAGATTGCACGGGCAGAGGGCAGAAGTGAGAGGATAGTGAATGGTGGATCAGGATGGATGATGTAAAATCCACAGAGCATCAATAAAAGTTGAGAAAAAAGTCTCACTTACAGTTTTATCAATAGATTCTTTTGCACATCTTTTAAAGTATCATACAACCCTTTCAAGAACAGTTTAAGCTTCAGAAAAACAAATTTCAGGGTTTATTTTAGAAATAAATTTGGTGATAAGGCACACAGAAGTGGATCAGTACTTCTCACAGGACTCGGAATAGTGGCCACATACAGTGAGCATTAGCGTGTGATACTCTACAGAGAACAATGTGGCACCTTGAGGGAGGACGGTGTTCCCCTGGACCGGGTCTACAGTTTAAAGGTGGTGGCAAGCACTTGGCTCTTACGTTGCCATCTTTATTGATGATCACAGAATAAGAGAACTGCACTTTGTAAGAAGAAAAGGCCATACTAGAAATAAAGGTTCCCTAAGATTGGTGTAGCAGCCAACCTACTCTTAGTCTTTTACAGAGGATGTATGGCTTACCTTTCATATTGCCTTATTCCGCTCTCTTTTCAAAAACAGTTGAGTCATTATTATCATGGACATCCTTCCTATTTCATTTGACTTTAGTGTTAAGACTAAGCTCATACCAAATGACATAAATTTGGGTAAAATTTTAACTGCTTTCTCATTGAATGATGTACAATGAACCTAGTTACAACACTGTGAGTCACTGTCTGAACTTGCTTTCTAATGCTGTGATAAAGACCATGACCAAAAGCTTCTTGAGGTAGAAGGGGTTTATCTGTCTCAGGTGTCTCAAACGCAGTCCATTATTAAGGGAAGTCAAGGCAGAAGCTCAAGCAGGAGAGGAACTTGTAGGCAAGAACTGAAGTAGAGGCTTTAGAGCAGAGGTTCTCAGCCTTCTTAATGCGGTGGCCCCTCAATACAGTTCCTCACACTGTGGTGCCCCCAACCATAAAGTTATTTCATTGCTACTTCATAACTGTAAATTTGCTACTGTTATGAATCATAATGAAAATATTTGATATGTAGGATATTTGATATGTGACCAACAGTGGGTCTCAATCTACAACTTGAGGCCCCCTTTCTTAGAAGGCCACTATTTACTGACTTGCTCCCCATGGCTTGCTCAGCTGGCTTACTTATACAATCCAGGACTACCAATCTGGGGGTGGTACCATTCTCAGTGAATTGGAGTCTCTCACAACAATCAGTTATCAAAAAAAAAAAAATGCCCCTTCAAACTTGCCTACTGGTCAATCTGATGGTGGAATTTCTTCACTGAAGTTCCCACTTCCCAAATGACTCAATATTGTGTCAAGTTGGCAAAACTAACCAGTACAGTCACATTTTGAAATTGAGAGTTATGTGATATGATCTTTGTTGGCTCTTCCAAAATACAGACCAGATGGGAACTGAATGAGCATCACTGGAGTCTTCTGTTTACCAAACAACCGCTAAAACGAGCTTACTGAAATCTGAATATAATTTCTCTGTACAAAGACAGAACTGACGTTGAGTCCATAAGGCTAAGTCATAGGCAAAGCAAGGCAGCTGATGAACAGCATGAACGAGTGGCTAAGCCATCCATGCACTCCATCAGGCCTCTTTAGTCTGGGAGTTCACACACACAGGCCCTGGAATAGTGCAGCATGAAAAATCTATCTGTAAAGATTGATTCCTATGTCTTCATCCAGACAAATGTCTAAGAACAGTGACAGGGCCACTGGAGTGTGACCAAATGCCCCAGATAACTCCTCTAAAGACAAATGGCACAGAGGAGCTGGCACGCTGTGATATGATAACTGGGTTCCTGACATTGAGATGCAAGATCACTCAAGGTGGTTGGCACAATAGGCTTTCAGTGTTTTGTCTGTCAGCCGGTTTTCTCCTGTGGACCATTCCCCAATATGTATTTGATTATATAGAGGCCCCCAAGGAGTCCTCAAGAGCCAATGGTCCTACACACAGTCCTACAATCTCTAAAGACTGTATGCTTCTACTGCCTCCTCTTTCTCTTACACTGTATTCTAACACCATCTCATCTTGGGAACTGCCTCATTTTCTATGTGACAGTCCTTCTGCTCTTTAGTCCTTAATCATTTCACTTCTGTTTATCAAACACCCATGAAAATTACTGTGCTGAAGCGAGTATATAAAGAATAGTGAATGAAGAGAACCCAGTGTAGTACTGAGAACCAGATGATTTTCAAAATAAAGTATAATTTAACTCTCATACACATCAAGATAGATGAGGTAAAGGAATAAAAGACTACAGTTTCTTCACGGATTAATAGGGAAACAAATGAGATAATATAGTTGGTTCTGGGGGAATTCAAAGACCAGAGATGATAAGACAGATAAATGATACATAGATAGTTGACAGAAAGGTATATAGATGATAGATAGATTGATAGATGATAGATAGATAGATAGATAGATAGATAGATAGATAGATAGATAGATAGATAGATAGATAATAAATAGAAATAAAAATAGATGAAACAGGTAAAAAGATTTCAGGAAAGAATTTTCAAATAGATAAAATTAACTTATTAAGAGGCAATAATCTAGTTACCCCACAGTTAGCTTATATACAAATGGATTACCAAAATCATTTATATTATTTTATCTTCATTTTCTATAATTGCAAACACATAATATTAATGAAAATGGACAGCGATCTCCATAAGTGAACTAGACCAAATGCATAGTCATGTAGTGTTTCCCATCTTAATTTTCTACAAAATTTCCTGGTAGAGATGAATATGTTGAGGGGACATGGCTATGGGGATTATGTACCTAGAACTGGAGGATGGATGAGGACATCTTCATCTGATGCCCGGTGATTGGGAGGAGAATGTTTCCAGGTCAGCATACCAGTGAGGGATGTGCCCCTGCCTCAGTGTGCAGATGAGGAAGAAGAGGCATGGGGAAAGCCTTCGAGCTACTGAAATACCAGGTCCTGAGTGTGTTTCCTTGTGAGCGCTGGGAGCAGGATATGGAGAGAAGTCACACTCAGCCTCTTCAGAATTCTGATTAGAATATTGATGGCTGGATTCTTGAAGGATAGTGAGTCAGGTATGGTCAGTGGATGGTTTTTTCTTCTGACAATAGTTCTCCCAGATGTGAAGAACTCCATCTCCACAGCACCTTGGAACTTACTAAAGTGCAGATGTTGGGGTATAAACTAAGATCTACTCAGAAATTCTGGGGAAATAGGAAGCCACCTTGCCATGTGATTGAAGTGTTGAGAAGCTCAGATCCAAGACACCCTTAACAGTCAGGGATTCTGGAATGTTTTCCATTCATGACCCCTTTTACTGGGGAAATTTTTATTTGAGTCTAGGTATATAAATTGCGTATGTAAATCAAACATATACTGGTAATAAATCACAAAAAGGTATTCTAAAGCAAGTTCTGAGGCTAAGACAGATGGCTCAATGATTAAGAACACTCCTATAGAGCAGTGGTTCTCAGCCGTCCTAATGCTGTGACCCTTTAATACAGTTCCTCATGTTGTGATGACCTCCAGCCATAAAATTATTTTATTGCTACTTCTAATTGTAATTTTGCTAGTATAAGAATTATAATGTAAATATCTGATATATGACCCCAAAGAGCTATAGAAGAACAGACCTCAGTTCCCAAAACCCATGACTTATGACAGTTTATAACTCTGACTCCAGAGGATCCAGCTTCTGTAGATACCTACGTGCATATACACACACACACACACACATGCACACACACATACACACAGACACGCACACACAAACACATACACAATATTTTTTAAAAAATGCCACACTTATAATGTTAGCATTTCTTAATATAGATTAAATTAAGTTTGCATACTAATGAGATGGGTGTGCTTGTGTTTTTAATACAACTAAGAGACACTAAAGCTAAAGACCTGTGCATGCTGGGTATTCATAACCAAGGTTGTTGTGCTCTACAGTGACAATGAGCACTGCCAGAAACACCTTGGATTCCTTCAACATTTGATTCTCAATTAATTTTTGGTCACTGTACTTTTAGAAACTTCTTAATGCTCCAGAACTCCTTACTACCCTCACTTTTTGTTCCCCTGACACCTTATGAGGTGGCAACACACAGTCTAAGAAGTTTCATGCTAAAGTGTTAAAGCTACTTTTAAACTCCACGTAAATAGAAAGAGTTGTTTTCTAAGTGATATCTTCTCCCATTAAAATGAGCCATTTCTTGCAAAGCAAGGGATTCAGTCCCTAATGTATGCCCCCCCCTTCTTAGTACCTCTGTAAATACAATGGCTCCCTTGTCAGGCCAGTCACCACAGCAGCAAGCACAGTGGGATATCCCAGACATTAAACAATTATTTAATATGTCAGGGCAAGTTTTTGGAAATGGAGGTCAAAAGATGCTACTGTGATATATTGGCTCCTCAGTGTCATCTTTAAAATGACTGGCCTAGAGCTTGGCCTCAGATTATCAATCTATTGTAAATGTATCCATTTGTTTAACATACCTGGGCCACAGATGTTTTCTTGAACATGATTTTGAATGGGATCAACATGTGAACCAGTGGAACTGAGTAAAGCAGGAGGCCTTTCTTGATATGAGCAGATAATTCACTCTAAACAAGGTATATTTGACACACACCTGTAATTCCAGCACGGGGGGGGGGCTCGTTCATGGTGATCCCCAGGTATCCAGCTATATAGTACAATCCATGCCTGTTGACAGAGGTTTCTGTCCTACCTGATCCTGCAGGTTTTCAGTCCCAAAGAAACATACAGAGGTAGGTCTACACTAATCATAAACTGGCTGGCCCACTAGCTCAGGCTTCTTATTAACTCTTATAACTTATATTAGCCCATTATTCTTGTCCATGTTAGCCACGTAGCTTGGTACCTTTTTCAGAGAGGCATTCACATCTTGCTTCCTCTGTGTCAGGGTGATAACTGCAGACTGACCTTTCCTCTTCCCAGAATTCTCCTGTTCTTGTCACTCCACCTCTACTTCCTGCCTGGTTGCCCCTTCTTTACTTCCTGTCTGGCTACTGGCCAGTCAGCATTTTATTAAAAACAATACAAGTGACAGGATAAAAGACCATTGACCCACAGCACCCCCCCCCTTTTTTTAAAAAAGAACTCTGGATCTAATATCCTTTGTTTAGCCATACAACTTGTAGCCAACACTCTAAACAAAGATAAATATCCACAATCCAGTTTTTGGGAATGTGGGCATAGTTTTCCAGGCTACTTCCTGCTGATTGGGGAGACTGATAATCTTATGGGGACCTAAAGGAAATTTAGAATTATGGGCAAGTCCTGGCTGGAGTATTCTGTGAGGCCTGATTATCTCAGCCAGCAGTTTTGAGGCTGTTCTGGATGTAGAACTCAGACATCTGGGCCATCCACTCCTACTGGAGATTTCTCAGGGGGTCTTCCTTGATCAAACCTGATTTTTCTTAGCCCAAAATATACCCACAGCCTCTCATTTCCTGTGGATACAAAAACAAAACCTCTTCACCAAAGTAACATATATTTTGACTTAAATTTTGAAAATATACATGTTGGATTAATCCAAAAACATTTATAATCAAATGTCTTTTAGCATCTGTTGCTCCAATCACAACAGTCATACAATTCAAAGACAAAACAACAATATACAGTATCCAAACTCTGTGTATTTTCCACCTTTACATGGCTTTATTTTAAACTCTATTTCCTTTATTTTTATTTTTAATTTTTGGCTTTTTGAGACTATGTTTCTCTGTGTATCTTTGGCTGTTCTGTAACTCACTCTATAGACCAGGTTGTGCTTGAACTCACAGAGATCCACCTGCCTCTGCCTCCCAAGTGTTGGTATTTAAGGTTTGTGCCACTGCACCCAACTACTCTCTTTCTTTCTCTTTTATTTTAAGGACTTTATCCTTTTTCTTTTCTCTCCCAGGCTTATATATGTTTTTAAAGACACTGTAAACCATTTAGAAGTTTCTTTTGTCTGAATCTATCTTTACTGTATGTCTCTCTTTTTCTGACCACATGAGTCTTCACTTTGCTAAGCAATATGGCTAGGATTAAAGCCGTGGCTTTGATGGCTGGATCCACCCCATTCCTTAGCTTTCTAAGAGTGTAGCCTCATGGTGAGATACTGGATGGAGTCATGTTTATTACCACAACTCTATGGCATTTCAGGGTCCCTGCCACCATCAAGAAGCATGCTATTGGCTTCTCATAAACATCATTTAAGTGTTTTGTGGTGGGGCCTCTTAAAAGAGCTGCAAGGTTTTTGCTTCTAAAGATGAGTCAGGAAGCCTCTCTTAAATGAGATGCACTTGCCTCTAGCAAACAGAGCTCACCTGAGAAAATGCTACCAAGCAGCCATGCTTAACTCTGTTCTTTTTTGTCTAGAATTATTTCCCAAACTGTCTCAAGTTTTAAGTGGATTTAGTTGCCCACAATGGTGCCATTTGTTGCCAGAGGTTTCTGTCCCACAGTCATTCAGTTTCAAATAAACAGGCAGAGGTCTACATTAATCATAAACTGGTTGGCTGGTTAGCTCAGGCTTCTTAACTTTCTTACATCTTATATTAGTCCATTATTCTTGTCTATGTTAACCACGTGGCTTGGTACCTTTTTTCAGTGAGGCATTATAATCTTGCTTCCTCTGCGTCTGGGTGACAACTGCAGACTGACCTTTCATCTTCCCAGAATTCTCCTGTTCTCATCACCCTGCCTCTTCTTCCTGCCTGGCTACTGGCCAATCAGCAATTTATTAAAAATGATATAAGTGACAAGATAAAAGGCCATTGTCCCATAGTACATGTCAGCTTGAGATGTGTGAGACCCTTTCCCAAAACAAACAAAGAAAAGAAACTAGTAGTCTTCATTACAAAAATATTTCACTATCAAAGGATCCCATTTCTTAAACAATAAAAATGCCCTCAAAAAATAGTTCAAGTTCTGCACACACAAGCATGCACACATACAAATACATACATACATGCATACATACATACACATATCTACTCATATACACACATCTTCCACACTGACTCATATACTACATATATATATATATATATACTTATATATATACCACATGCACTCATGCACACAAACACTCACAAACTACATATATACATATATATGACACCCACTGGTATACTCAACCCATGCCCATGCATATCCACACATATTTGATTGCTTGTTCTTCACAAGCATGTCTCTCCTTCATTTCACTGCTGATTGGTAGTTAGAATCAAAGAGAAACTGTGTGTAAAGCAGAAGAGTGATTATGCACACATCAGCAGAGTGATTTCTCAACCCTTCACAGACTCCAGTGTAACAATTACAGAAAGAGCAAGTAATTGTGAAATGTCACTGTTGTAACAACTATTGCTTGTAAAACAGGGCAGCTTTAGGGAGACCAGGTTTCTCTACAAACACCCTGGATTTAGCAAAAGCAATTGTAGTTGGAGTCATTTAATCTATATCTAAAGTAGGAAAATAGCATTGAACTTCTGAAAGGAATGTGAAATTGCCATGTCTTCTAAGAGTCTGTGAATAAAATAGGTGAGGAAAAGAGAAATATTCAATTTAACACCAAGAGTAATTTTCACCTTTCCTTCTTTGAAAAACATACGTGAAATGTCAGGTGTTGTCATGGAAACAGTAAAATAAGAAATCTGTTTGTGAATGCTTGGAATGAGGTGCAAGATTGTCACATGGAGACTGTTTCTCTTGTCTGCTGCAGGATTTTTTTTAAAAGCCATAATGATTTGTCCAGACCCTCGTCTGCAGTTATTCTTCATGCTGCGAAGACTTCCCAGTCACTACCTTCACGTCCTTTCTAAAGCCTGAAGAAGGTGGCTTGCCCACACCACGTTTGCAATACCACCATGACAAGTTAAAATGACAGACTTGAAAATGTAAAGATCACTTCAAAGAGTTTAATACAAAGCAGGGGCCATTCAAGTTATGTAGCCACAAGGAGCCAGAATTCTTGAATCCACTGACTGTTATAATGCAAAGTGCACATGGTAGGTCAAGGCACACAGACATATATATGTATATGTATGTATGTATTCCACGAGTGGGTGTGGTATGAGTCTATGTGTGTGCTGTGTATGTGTTTTTGCATTTGTATATATGTGTACTGTGTGAATGTTTGTGTGTGTGCATGCACACACAGGTATTATCACCTTTATTGTACACTGACAGTTATTCCCATCAGAAGCCTAGAGTTTTTTCTCTGGCAGTGAGGGGGTCTCCATAACTAACCCAACTGTCACTAGCCAATCATGAGCTGCACAGTACCACTCAAACTAAAGCCACTGAGAATTAAAACTCAAAGAGATCTGAGTGCCTTTGCTTAATATGTCCCCTGGGGAGATAAGTGTTTGCTTAATGACTCGACAACTGGTGAAGGGACGACTGCAATTGCCCAGAGTTGGATTTTCCTTGCAAGGCATGCCAAACCTTCGCCTCAGAAAGAGCACTGACAGCACACCAAAGAAATGATTGCTCTGAAGTCTCGCATGGTGAACCAGTTTATCAGGGTGGCTTCAGAAGTTTGAGTGAAGGGTTACCAATGAGAACACAGATGACTCTAAGTCAAAGCTCATAGTCACAAAAGCTGAACCATTAGAGTTTCCTGCACATGTAGTAAGGAGCGGAGGGCTGTGTCCCGTCACCCGGCTAGCTTTTCCCAAAATAATCACACGGAAACTGTATTTTTTTAAACACTGTTTGGCCCATTAGTTTTAGCCTCTTATTGGCTAGCTCTTACATTTTGATCTAACCCATTTCTAATATTCTGTGTAGCACCACGAGCTGGCTTACCAGGAAAGATCTTATCCTGCGTCTGTCTGGAGTGGGAGAATCATAGCGACTCCCTGACTCGGCTTCTTTCTCCTAGCATTCTGTTCTGTTTACTCCGCCTATCTAAATTCTACCCTATCAGAGGCCAAACAGTTTCTTTATTAATTAACCAATGAAAACAACAGATAAAAGATGACCCTCCTCCATCATGCACACTTTTCAGCAGCTCCACTGAAGAATTCCCTCCCCTCAGCAAGGGTTCACTGCTTATCTGACCTCTTGGAGAGCAAGGGAGGCTGTTTTCTTTCATGAGTTTCCCAGGTTCCGGGAGCCCCTCCCTTCTCCTGGGAGTAGAAAATGTTTGGTTCTACGAGAAACAACTGGGAAGTACCTAACTTCTGATTCAATGTCCTGAATCTAGCCTCTCCCAAATTCTGACCAAGAAAGGTGATAAACTGGATTACACTTAATGAACTGTGTGCTGGTTTCCAGGTCCCTATCTTACATGGAAAAATCTTTCTTCAGAGCTGAGGGTAAGGTGAGCTCATGAAGCCTTCCCAAGGGTTACAGAGTGAGAGTAAGTTAAGCAATAGTGTCCCAGTTCCTTAACCGCTGCATTTTCTTCTCTGCAAGATCACCTACCACACAGTCCACCTTCTTCTTCTTTAAAGAGGAAATCCATGCCCTTCATCACCCCTGAGCGACACTTCTGTGGGCCCAGTGAGAGCATCCTGCAGAGATTAGACTTGTCATCCCCTGTCCGAGCTTGTCTTAGGTATATTTATGGCTACTGTGAAGAAGACAAAGTTCAATTTCTGTCGGGATGCTTTGAAATCAGTAAAATAATAGAAGTAATAACAATGCCTGTCCCTAACAATTATCCAAAAACCCAGCTATTCAAGGGAGACTCCCAGAAGAAAATACAGTTCAAAAATACCGATGTTTTATTTCATGTTTAAATGCATGCATCTTTGCAGCTATTCTTAATATAGTCAGAGAACACAGATTTAACTGAGAAGAAAAGGACCGTGAAACAGACCAAGTCACACAACGTAACTGCTTGAATGCTTCTCTCTCTATCCATGTGCTGAAAACCTCTGCACCTGTGTGGTGGCGATAGGAACTTTAACTGAGGAATTGCCTCCACCATATTGACTTGTGTTCATGTCTGGGGGTGCGTTTTCTTGATTGTCAATTGATGTAGGAGTACTCGGCCCGCTAAGTGATGCTGTGCCTAGAAAAATCTAGCTGAGCATAAGCCAAAGAGAGAAAACCAATAGACATCATTATTCCATGGCCTCTGCTCATTCCTTTTTCCAGGTTCCTGTCTTAGCCATCCTTAATAATGGACTAGAACCTATAACCCACGTAAACCCTTTCCTCCCGAAGTCACTTTGGGCCAGTGTTTTATCACAGCAACAGAAAGCCCACTCTCAAACTGCAGGTACACTGCACCCCCAGTTCAGCTGTAGGCCTTTGTATTTCTAACCCTGACACTAGTTCTAGTTTATTTTGGAGTTGAAGAAGATATTTCAGTTTGCCTCTATAGCAATGCCTCGGAAAGTTCAAATTGAATGTTTTACAAGCAAATTATTTGAAATAACTGTTGATAGGCCCAAATTACACCCTAGTCCAATATAGGAAGCCAATCATCACCCTACAATCTCATTTGTACTTTAAATAGCAATTAGCAACAAGATAAGAATAGGACAGTGAAGTCGAGGTGATTCCCTGAAATCTCATTTTGCTACACATGCTTGTGTCTTACAGCCTAGAACAAGACAATAAATACTCTCTTGCTTTCCTCCAAGATTTCCCCACCCAATCCTTTCACCTCATTGGTTGTTCAGTTGATTGACTGATTTTGCTATGCTTAGTTGTGCTCTGAACTGAACCCTGGGCCTCACTCATGTATAAATGGAGACTACTTTTTCATTTTCTGGCCTCCCAGATCTGAATAATCACACAAAAATTGTATTAATTACAATACTGTTTGTCCAATGGCTCATGCGTAATCCTAGCTAGTTCTTTATCTTTTTATGTTTTTGTTTTGTTTGATTTGGTTTGTTTTTTGTTTTGTTTCATTATTTTTCAAGACAGGGTTTCTCTGTGTAACAGTCCTAGCTGTCCTGGAACTCGCTCTTGTAGACCAGCCTCGAACTCACAGAGATCTGCCTGCCTCTGCCCCCTGTGTGATGGGATTAAAGGCATACACTACCACTGCCTGGCAACTAGCAGTTAATATCTTAAATTAACCCATTTCTATTAATCTCTGTATCTCCACAAGTCTGTGGCTTACTGGTAAGTTTCTAGTGTCTTTCTCTTTTGGCAGCTACATGGCAACTGCCCGATTCTGCCTTCTTTCTCCCTGCATTCAGTTTAGTTTTCCTGTCTATCTATGCCATGCCATAGGCCAAAGAAACTTCTTTATTTTCCGGTGGTAATGAAACACATTCATTGCATACAGAAGGGAATCCCACATCACTCATGTCAAGCACATGTTGACTACTTGGCCAAGTCCTGGCCTTTTCCCTTTAGTTTTAGAAGAGAAAAAAAAATGTGATGAACAAAATCATAGGTTACAGAATTCTACAAAGATGAAGGGAAGAACCATTTGGATTTTCTGGAAACAATTCCCAAGCAATTCAGGATCTTCTTGGGAGGGTTTTGGCAGAGATTTCTGGAGCAAAGGCTTCAAATTACTGAGATATTTTTAAACCATTCAAGACAGGTATTTGCACAATGACCAATATGTCACCTGTAAAATCTATTCCTATATTCTCCTCCCCTTTGAATTCTCTCAACATATTCTTTCTTAATGATTTTCACCTTTGCTAGTTTTGCATACTTTGTGGGGTTCTTTTAGATGTTCTAGAAGCTTTATCCCTGAGTCCAAGGGTGAGGAGGGACAGTGGTAAAGCAAAAAACAATCCATTGCCTTGAAAGCTCAATTCATGTCTCTTCGTCTCTGTCATAATAAGGGATTATCCTTTGTAAACTGCTTGCTAGAAGCTCTGTGCTCTTAGTGGGACCTGCCTATTCTCCATGGGAGCCTGTATGTTGTCAGGAAATGGAATGGTCAGTAACTTGAATTTCCTTTGGGCAGGAGATGAAACCCTTACTGACCCCTACCCACATGAACTTCTGCATCAACATGCTGAGGTAGAATGCAGCTACCTAGTTACCTTCATATATATATATACATATATATGTGTGTGTATGTATGTGTAGAAGTAGATGTAGATATAGATAGATAGATATACAACTACACACACACACATATTTGTGGTTCAAATCAAGGCTCACACATTAGAACACTTGGTCCCCAGCTGGTGGTGATCTTTGGGAAGGTTGTGGAAACTGTTGAAGGCAGAGACTTGTTAGAGGAAGTACACCACTTGGGACAGGTTTCAAAGTTCTATGGCCTAGCCCCACTTCCTGGTTTTGCTTCCTGGGTGTGTATGTGATGTGATCAGCCAGCTTTCTGCCCCTGCCACTATGACCTTCCTACCATGATGGACCCTTTCCCCTCAGAACTGTAAGCCAAAACAAGCCTTTGTCCTTAAAATGTTTTTGTCAGGACATTTTTATTACAGCAACAGAACATAAAATACTACTAAATCTTGTGTGTCAAGTTGACAGGACATAGAACTACATATCCAAAGCCATTATATCCCGAGAATATCTGAAAATAAGTTTTTCTGCTAAAAATATGCACAGAATAAATGTCCAATGTAATCTTTTAGCTAGTCATCCACTTTTTATCGTCATTTTTACTTTCTAATATTGATGGAAAACTTTGGTTTTTATTGGTCTGAATTTTTCACTTAAATGGGTACTGGAATATTTTTTTGTTTCATTTTGCTTTCTCATGATTTTCTTTCAGTTATCCTTAACCTGAAGAAATAAACTGTTTTTCAAGCTTGGGGAATTTCAAGGATTTCTTTGAATGAATCTAATCTACCTTTCCTTTATCCCTCTGTCTACTAGTTGAACTTTGGTTGTATGAAAGTAGAATCTCTTAACCCTTCTTCAACATTTTATATCTTTTCCTTATTATTACTGTATATTCTTGTATTTTTCACCACCTGATGCTTATTTTAGCTTGATAATCCAAATTCATAATCTATTCCTTCATACTGAGACAATTCTATTCATCATTATGTCTTTTATTTCCACTAGATTAGTTTCAATGTGATCATAATATTTTATCAAAATAATACTTTTGTAGTGCCATAGATGATATATTTTCTTTTATTAATCCAAGAATGTGCATTTAATAATTCATGTTTCTTTTAATTTATAGACTTATGGAAAGGTAAATAGTCCTTATTTTTAATTTAGTGCTTGTCTTTTAGAGTTTGACATACTCTAGACATGAACCACTCTGATTCTGGCATTTCCTTGTTATTGTGATGTATGACTATAATCCCAGAACTAGGGAGGTGAAGCAGGAGATCAGAAGCTTAAGGTCATTCTCAGCTCTAGTGAGCCTGAGGCTATTCTGGGATATGTGAGATCTGTCTCAAAATATTAATATTAAAAATAAAAGACATGAGACCTCTGAGTTTTGTTTCTGTATATACTTTGTTTGTTTTGGTAAGTTCCCATTTTTTATAGATGGAAATTTCCAGAAACCTGTGGAACTAATTGGATCATGAAGTCTCATAACCCACAGCAGGGGCAGCCTCCTCTGCAACAGTAATCATATTGCACCAGCTCCATGGCTTCTGTTGCCCAGGAGACTGTCTTCTTGTCTCCAGGTAACACAGTTGTGTGTTGCAAACAGGGAATCCCTTTTCATTTTCTACTGCCAGTGTAGACAACCTGTCAGGTGAGTGTGTTCTTAAATAAGCTGATTGTTAGGTAAGGATGGAGATTCATATGGCCAGGGAAGAGAAGCAATACAGAACATGGTGAAAAGACAATCCTATCATCCCTGAGGAGAAAAGACAACTCCCATCTTCCTTGAGGGGAAAAGAAAAACCCCATTATCCCCAGAAGCATTCACCATTTTTGAGACCTCTGCTCAGAGGCATTGAAAGAAGCAAAATATTAACAAAACGTATGAGAGCATTGGTTTTTTAGACACTTGGCACCAGACCAGCAAGAGGAAATTCTTGAGACATGGACAACTGTACTGAATCCTACTGTTTTCTACTCTTTTGCTTCAAGAGAATTTCCTGACTGTGGTGTAGAGGTGAAACCATTTATGGACTCCTGGGCATCTAGGGTGAGAGTCTGTCTTCCCAGCAGCAAGCCCCAAAGAGGAGACCAATACAGACAGCAAAGTACCTGCAAGGATTGAGAGAATTAAAAGATGCACCTCAGAGTAGAAAAAGATTGTGGACCATGAATCTACTAAGTGATTCATAGTCATAATCTGTAAAAAAGGTCACGAAACTCAAAAATAGGAAAATATAAAAAATAAAACTAAGCACCAATTGAAAATTGACAAAAATGAAAGCAGGCATGATAATATGTATCTGTCTGCACATCAGTTAGAACAATGAAAACTAAAGACACCAAGTGTTAGTGAGAATGCACAGGAACTAAATCAGCTTCATTTTCTGTTGCTGGGATAAAATACCTTGAGGAAGGCAACTCCAGGGAGAAAGGGCTTTGTTTGCCTTAAGGTTCCACTCGCAGTCATCACAGCAGGGAAGACAAGATGACAGGACCTGGACCTGAAGCAGCTGGTCACGTTATATCACAATCAGGAGCAGAGACAGTGGGTTACAGACGTGTGCTCAGCTCACACACATCTTTCTATGTGTCTGGCCCCTGCCCATTAAATGCTGCCACCATCATTAAAGGTGGGTCCTCCCAGCTCAGTTAACGCAAGTTAAAACATTTCACAAACATGCCCACCCCTGCAGGCCAATGCAATCCATGTGATTCCTCACTGAGGCTCCCTTGCCAGATGACTCTAGAGGATGTCAAGTTGACAGTTAAAAACTACCATCGCATAAGGCTCTTCTACAATCCTGGTAGAAAGTAATTTGAAAATGGAAGTTTCTTTAAAAAATCAGACCTACCTGTATGATATACTCTTCTTTTCTGGCTACTTAACAAGAAGAAATGAAAGCAGGTGTCCACCTAAGCACTTATACACATACGCACAATGAAATTTTATTTGTCATAGCCCCGAAATGGAAATAATTCTAATGTCAATGCAACTGGATTAACAAATTATAACACAGTCTACAATGAAATATAACCCATGGGTTAAAAATGAATTACTCTGCTAGCTATGGTGGCACATGCCTATGGTATCAGCATTAAGGAGGTGGAGGCAGGAGGGCCATAGTTCAAGTCTATCCATGGATATAACACCACTTCCTACAAGATAAGAACAAAATCAGAACTGGGGCAATGACTCAGTTGGAAAAGTGCCTCCCTTGCAACGATGAAGATTTTATTTCACCCCCTAGAATTCCTGGAGAAGAAGCCATCTGTGGTGGCCTATGCTTATAACCCAGACACAGAGAGATGAAGATAGGCAGGTCCCTGGGGCTTGCTGGCCACCAATCTAGTCTATTTGTCAGGTACAAGTTCATCGATACAAAATCAGACCTTGTCCGAGAGAGAGAGAGAGAGAGAGAGAGAGAGAGAGAGAGAGAGAGAGAGAGAGAGAGAGATTGACAGCATCTGAGAAAAACGCCCAAGGTGTTCTAGATTCCATGTGGACCTGCCTACAAACATGCATAACTACATTCACACACACAGCAGCACATACAAGCCTGCACACACACACACACACATGTGCACACAAAAAGTAATTTTAATATATGTTACAGCTTGTGTGAATAACAAAATAATTTTGAACTAAACCAAAAGGTCAAAATATTGAATTATTCTACTTTATGAAAATTCTAGAAATTCCAATCTGATATATAGTGACAGAAAAGGGACCCATGTAGCTTGAAGACAGGGCTGCATGGCAGCAAGATCAGGAGAACAAGATGCAAAGGGCATGAGGATTCTTCGGAGGATGGTGGCTTCAAGGCTGCATTCATAATCAAAACTTCAAATTCTGTACTTCAAATATGTGCAGCTTACAATATGTCATTAGTACCTGAATACAGATCTCTCTGTGTTTTGTTAAGGGGGGGGGTGTGGAACAGAGGAGAACAGTGCTAAATTTCCATACCCAACAGTTTTCAACACTTTCTGTATACTTGGTTTACATAGGGTTGGAGATCAAATTCAGATTTTCCTGCATATTAAGTACGTAAAATAGTTAAAGATTGCTGCAAAGTCTAGGCCATTCTTTCCCAATGGGATGCTCCCTGTGCTGTACAATAAGACAGGGCAGAAGCTCTTTGTTGGGGACACAGTCAGACACCAACAGTAATGAGCAAACACACAACAGGCAGACTATAGACAAACTAGAAGCTACAAGCAGATGGAAGACATGGGAAGAGAAGTGGAAAATTAAAACTTGGGCTCAATCTTGGGGAAGTGCTGTGGTTTCTTTCCTTAATGTGACACAGACATATTTTGGCACCTCTGAAGATATATTTAATCACTTGACCAACAGAAATGTTAAAGTCACTGTGTTTGGCATCTTTGACAACAGAATTCTTAACTGGAAACTGAAATCAAGAATTGACTGTGCAGAGGGAGCAGAGTAAAGTGTCTTTAAAAATAGAAAGAAATAAATACAAGCTTAAAACAAATTACATTTAGGTGAAATGCTATTATCATCATTAAAGTGTGAGATTTTTAAAAATAAATTTATTTATTTATTATTTACTAATTCATTTATTTTAAAGCCTAGGTACAGTTCCCCCTTCTTCTCCCAGTCCCCTCTCCACCCGCAACCCTGTGTTCCCATTCCGCAATATACTCCCTATCCATTTTTTGTTTAAGAAAAACCAGGTCTCCCATGAGTACCAACAAAGCATAGCATACCAAGTTGTAGTAAGACTAAGCACTACCCCATGTATTAAGGCTAGGCAAGAAGACCCAGAATGAGGAGTAGGGTCCCAAAAGCCAGTAAAAGAGGCAGAGAAAGCCCCTGTTCTCACAATTAGGTGTCCCATAAGAGGACCAAGTCACACAAATTAAGTAGATCTATAACCACTAAGGAAATCAAAGCATCCATTAAAAGTCTCCCCCACCACCACCACCAACAACAACAACAAAAAAAAACGAGGACCAGAAAGTTCTAAAACAGAATTCTACCAGACTCTAAAGAAGAGTTAATACCACTACTCTTCAAATTATTCCACAAAATAGAAACAAAAGGAACATTACCTGATTCTTTTTATTAGGTCACAGTTACCCTGATACCCAATCCATATAAAGACACAATGAAGAAAGAGAATTACAGATCAATTTCACTCATGAACACTGATGCAAAAATACTCAAAAAAAAAAAACTGTCAAACTAAATTCAAGACCACATCAAAAAGATCATTTACCATGGCCATGTAGGCTTCATCCCAAAGATGCAGAGATGGTTCAATAAACTAAAATTCGTCAGTATAATCCACCATATAAACAAACTGAAGATAAAAAAAAAAAAAAAAAAACCACATGTTCATTGTGTTAGATGCTGAAAAGGCCTTTGACAAAATCCAGTACCCCTTCATGGTAAAAAGTCTTGCAGAGATCAGAGATACAAGGGGCATACTTAACATAATAAAAGCAATATACAGCAAGCTGATTGCCAACATCAAATTAAATGAAGAGAAACTCAAAGCAATTCTAGTAAAATCAGGAAGAAGAAAAGATTGTCCACTCTCTCCATATTTATCCAATATAGTGTTTGAAGTTCTAGCTAGAACAATAAGACAACTAAAGAAAATCAAGGGGATACAAATTGGAAAAGAAGTCAAAGTATCATGATCTGCAGATGATTATAGACATAAGTGATCCCAATAACTGTATCGGGGAACACATACAGCTGATAAGCACTTTTAGTCAAGTGACTAGATACAATATTAACTAAAAATATCAGTAGTATTCCTATATGCAAATGATTAATGAGTGAGAGAGAAATCAGAAAATCAACATCCTTTATAATTTCTTCAAATAATATAAAATAACTTGGTATAACTTTAACCAAGCAAGTAAAAGACCTGTATCATAAAAATTCAAACCTTTGAAGATAGAAATTGAAGAAGATATCAGAAGATGGAAAGATCTCCCATGCACAGGGATTGGTAGTATTAACATAGTAAAAATGGCCATCTTACCAAAAGAAATCTACAAATTCAATGCAATCCCCATTAAAATCTCAACACAATTCTTTACATACCTTGAAAGAACAATATTCAACTTCATATGGAAAAACAAAAATCCAGGATAGCTAAAAAAAAAAATCCTGTATAATAAAAGAACCTCCAGAGGTGTCACCATCCCTAATTTCAAGATCTACTACATAGGTATAGTTATAAAATCCACATAGTATTGACATATAAACAGACAGGTAGATCAGTGGAATCTAGCAGAAGACCTAGACATAAATCCACACATCTATGGACAATTGATTTTCGACAAAAAAAAATTATACAATAGAAAAAAAGAAAGCATCTTCAATAAACAATGCTAGTCCAACTAGATATCTGCATGTATAAGAATGCAATTAGATCCAGATCTATCTCCTTGTGCAAAACTCAAGTCTATCGAGAGCCTTGGGGGTTCAGCTCCCCAAACACCCCAGTATCAGTGAGTTCCAGGGATGCTCCCAAACCATTTTGGTACTAGCAGGAAATCCCTAACCCTCACACAGACATACATATAGAAAAAACAAGAGAATAAAAATAAATAATGGCACCTCTGTTCCATTCAGGATGCTTTTATTTCTTTTATGAAAACAGAAAAGGATTTTTGTCTCTCCACCAGAGGACACAGGAAAGAGGATTTGGCAGGAACACACACCTCAAGTCTGAGAGCATGCTATACCAGATCAGCCTTCAATTCACAGAGGTCCATCTACCTCTGCCTCCTGAGTGCTGGGATCAAAGGTGTGTGCCACCATCGCCCAGCCCTGCTATGTTTTGAATATCATGTTCAGTTAATCTATTGTACATTTAGCTTAATTTCAAATTTTATTTGTATCTCTTGATGTGCCCATGAATTTCTTCAACATCCTTCTCTTTCCCCTTCCTGCCTCCAGTGCTTAGACAAAGTTCTGCAGCATCACACAGAGCAGGCCCCTCTGATGCTAGCCATATTCAATGTCACTTTCTCATGCCATAGCATACAACAATTAGCACTCACTTTTTATGTCTAGATTGGCTAAAACTTTATCTTTTTAATAACTTTTCTATGTATTGGTCTCTGTTTCTGTTTTGTCTTCTATGTCAGACTACACAGAGGCTCTAGAAATTTGACATTCTCTTGCTGGTCACTACATAACCTCCTCTGAGCTCTGAGCACTGGGGTAGTAATTCTTTTTAATTTGAAGAAAAAAAATAACTTCTTTTTTCTTTTCTTTTTTTTGGGGGGGGGGATTTCGAGACAGGGTTTCTCTGTAGTTTTTGGTTCCTGTCCTGGAACTAGCTCTTGTAGACCAGGCTGACCTCGAACTCACTTCTATGTTGATCGCAACTGTGTGATCATCCTAATTTTTTAAAGTGTGTTTTTATTCTCAGCTTTACAAAAAAAAATAGACTAACTCTAAAATGTGTGTGTGTGTGAAAACCAATTCAAATGAGCCATTATCTTATCTCTATCATACAGTGAAAACATGTCCAGAGAAGAATCAGACCTTGAAATACAGATCCAAGGATAGTCAGTATGCCCTCAGCACACCTCTGAGATCAAACTCATTCTTTTTCTTTGGAGGACAATGAACAAACGAATATGCAGGACACCTCAAAGAAGAAGAAACACTAGATGTTAAAAATACATAAAAGATGGGCTAGAGAGACGTTTAGCAGCTTAGAACACTTGCTGCTCTTCCGAAGACCTGAGTTTTGCTCCTAACACCCAGGTCAAGCAGACCACAGTCACCTGTAACTCTGGTTCCTGGGCATCTGATGTCCTTTTCTGATCTTTTCAAGCACCCACACACATGTGACAAACACATTCACATGAATAATAACAATAATAACAGTGATGATGATATAAGTCTTTGAAAATAAAGAAAATGGAAGACTTCGATCCTTCGTTCTGCTGTTACCTGCTTTAGGGTCTGCTTTCTTATTAAAATTTATAAAGACAACAGAGCTAGATGTACTTATTTTTTTTCACAAGGTAACTCTGTATTCTATTTCATTCTACATATTTCATTCTATAATAAAGCATTTACATTTATTAAATAAAATATATAAGTTTACCAAGATAAGCAGTCAGACTGAAATAAAGATATTCAGCAGAAGAGAAATACATGTTAGAAGTCAGTAATGTATATGCCTCTTATCTATACATAACATAGTAAGGACTAATGTCAGTTCTGACAAACAGCAGCTGTGAAGAAATGACCACAAGTGGTATTTCAAGATATTCTCAAAAAAGCTGAAATAGGAATAGAATTATCTGTCATTTCTGTTAATGACCAGACAGTAGACACTGTTAATTCTATCAAGGGTTGCAGCTAAATTCATAACTGGAAAAATGACAAATGTCACTCTGAAGTTAGTGAGAACAGATTTTCTGGACACTACTTTATATAGAAATGTCTTATTCCTAAGGCATTTAGCAAAAACATTTTTGTGTATTCAGGTGTGGGTTGTGGTTACACAAACAAGCATTACAGATGGCATACCAATCACCTTAGTGTAAGTGAGGAACTTAAAATGATAACTATGTAATAGCACTAATTGAAAGAAGTTTATAGCCCTTTAAATAATAAAATGCTATAATGTACTGAAATGAAAGATTAGAGATACTATCAGACAAAAATTTTTCCGGTGCAGAAAAGATGGAAGGTCAAATAATCAAAGCCCTAAGAGCAGAATGGGAATGGCCTAGAAGGTTCTGAGCAGACTTTGGGGCTGGATTGGAAGGAACTGTGCAGGCACAAAACTCCATGACCAAAACACTGAATGTAATAATCATTTAATATGGCATAAAATTTTGTGTAGGCCCCCAAATTAAGTTCATTAATGAATTAACTGGTCATAAATATGATTAAACATGTTGTCTTCATCCCCCAACCCAAGTACCTATCTGTTTGTGGGGGTAAGAACTTACTATATATTTGATGAATGAATGGATAGATGGATAAAGGAAGGAAGGAAAACACTTTGGTAGGGCATATTTGAACCCTTGTAAGGTCCTGCAAATGAATTCTTCAGGGGTACCATGGTCCTGAGAGTCCCTGTATGAACCACCAGGTGGCAGGTGTACAGTCCAAGAAATGTTAGGGACCAGGAGCAGATCCCAAAAGATGATGGGCAAAACTCTTTTATTTTCTTTATTCTTCTTGTCTGAACTCATTAAGCTCAAAGACTTGAGAAGCTATGGACTAGAGAATATTTTTAGCCCTGTTGTCCTAGAAAAATAACTGTTTTATTAAATTGGTTTAGAAAATTGAATTTAAAAGACAGTAACAAATACTCCTCTCTGTGAAGAAAAAAATAGTCACAAAAAGAAACATTTTAGGCTGTTATCATCTCATAAAGATTTTGACCCCGTACATGCCAAAATCAGTAAGAGAAGAATTATGATCATGAATGTCACCAAATAATTACATATTATCTAAAAAAAAATAAAATATGCAAGGTCATCCCAAAACAAGATAATGGATCTGTGTTTCAGGTACATGGAATGTACATGTCAAGTTATTACAACATTCTTAGTCATGACTACCAATAGTGTCCCAAGCACACCTTCCCTGGTCACACACCAGTCTAACCCACAAGCCCTTGATATCTTAGCTGCATTTAATCCTGGATGTTACATCAAATATGGGATCTTGAAGAAAAAGAGAGAGAGAGAAGCCACCCAAAGAATATCATCCAGAATAGAAATCGGGTCATCACATGGGGAGCAGTGGGGGGCATCAACAGAGGTGCTCAATCAAGAAATGTGACACAGAAGCATGGGAGCCTCCAGGAGGGACACCATCTCTGTTCAGAATTAGGACAACTGAGTTACAGAGATGAAGAATTTACCTTTGTAATGGGAGGATTTTATTTTCATAATTGAAGCAAACCAGGAAGATAAACTGAGGTTTTCAATCACAGAGTCAAGTCCTTAGAATGGGAGGGTAAGTGCCTCAAAGAAGCATGAGAAGGGTCCATTCCAATACATATAAGGAAATAGCCTGCCCTGAAAGTGAGGAGCCAGAGGAAGAGTGTGGACCACGTCCTTCCCTTGGTGACCAGTTCAGAGCGGGTCCTAGACTGTGTCTACTGGAGAGCTGAGAGCTCAAGGGCAGCATGTCTCTGAAGCACTGTGAGATTTCTCCATTAAGCTCCAGCATGTAAGGACTGGTGTATTTTCTCGTCTGCTCAGGTAATAAGGGGATAAATGTGAACTAACTCAAAGTTGATGATTTCTCTTGTTTCCTTGGAGAACTGAGATCTCAGGGAAATCAACTGCTCTCCTGAAATCATGGACACATACATATTAATAAAGCACTAGAATTGGCTAGAACTATAAAATATCAGGGACTATTAAATCGTGGCTGTAATTGTTGCTTTCTGGAAGCTGAGCATCAGCCAATGTCTTAGTACTTAGAAACTTCTGAGGACTTTCAGCCTCAGAGAACTCCCACGCATCTCTGGTGTTTACCTGTAGAGTCCTCTCCTGGCTCCCAAGGCGAAAATCTGAAACAGTTGGCTTATGACAGGGGCACTGGAGGAGTAATGGCTGAGTAAGTATACCAGATGTAAGACGAGTATACTAGAACTTTCTCCACCATAAAATCTTATTCTCTGAGGAAAAGGCTTGAGCCCCATGCCTCTTGGAGAAAAGTTATTTATCTCATGATGGCTCTCAACGCCCTTCCTGTCCATGAGGTGGGAGGTACTGCTTCCACATGGATTTGTTGAAGTTAGGGAGCTCCATGACCACACAAGACTGACCTTTATTGATACGATTGCTAGATTTTCCTTTTTCCACAAACCAAACATCATACTGAATGCAACAGAATGTTTTGTCCCTGATATTAGAAGGCAACTTTGTTTGTTCCCACTACTTCCCTTAGCTCCACACTGGTACCCTTAGCTAATACAATAAAATGCAAGAGGAGGTATTCTGATTGGAAAAGGAATTAATGAAGCTGTTCACTCAGAGATAATCTGTGTAGAAGAATCAATTAAAATATCTTGGAACTCATAGGCATAGAGTATAGCAAAGTCATAGGAACAATATTGATTTATGGCTTTCTTTATTTAAAATTTTAATTACATTGTAGTGTGTGTGTGTGTGCACGCATGTGTGCATGCGCTATGGTATGCAAACAGAGGTCAAAGGACAACAGCCTGAGTCAGTTCTCTTTCTTCAACATTGGTTTCGGGGACTAAACTCAGGCTCTCAGGTTTAGTGGCAGAACCTTTGCCCACTGAGCCACCATGTTAGCCTTCAACTGTTTTCTTATGTGACATCATGGGAAGATTAAGATTAGGCATTAATATTAACAATTAAATTGAAATAAAAAAATAAAACATGCAAACCAGGAATGGTTCTTAAAAACACGTGTAGGATTTGAGTTCAATAAAGTGTAAAATACTAATAAAGAAGTTACAGAATATCTAAATAAATTGGGAAGTGATCTGTGGTCTTGTGGATTGCACAACCTACAGGTTAACAATGCAGAAAACTAAAGGTTTGGTCCACAAGACTCTTACTATTTATAAATATTTCTGTAAATATGAAAGTATAAAATAATCATCATTGTAGAAATTCAGAATACTCCCACCAGGTTGACATGCACTCTGGAGCCTGGTACTGTGTCAGTCACTCCCACCTCCCCTGGGTTATTATTACCATTACGATTATTCAGTATCATTGTTTGTGTGAGTGAAGATGCAGGTGACATCATAGGCAGGTGGAGGTCAAAGGACAACTTCTGGGAGTCAGTTCTCTCTTTACCCATGAAGCCATCTCCCTAGCACATATCCACCTCCCAAGTGAGCCAGAATAACAGGGGGGAAGTGGTAGCATATGTTACATCCTGTATCCCTTCTGATTCTCAGGACTGAAAGTTCTTCACAAAAAAACAAAACAGAGTGATGATCAATATTAATAGTGTTGACACTCATAAATTCTCATGATACCATATACAGCCAAACACCATACTATCTAACAAGGACTCACAACTCAACAAAGAAGAGTGTTTGCTATTAAGCTGGGAAATCCCCCAAATATCCTTCAAGTCCTCCACACTGTGCGGGATGGTCAGTAGGCTTTCCACACAGACAATTCTCTCACAGTGCCTCAGGGGCTGGTAGCTCTGTGTGTAGCCACAATGCACACTAGCCGCCCAAATACTCACACTTCACCTTTCCACTCTCTTTCTGAGCCCATAGCCCCTCCTCTTATCACCTCTCTCTTTGCTGGGCTCGGTAGACACCCTTCCTTCTCACAGACCATTTGTTCTGCTATGTACACCCACCTCATCAAGATTCTACTATTGAGCTATATCTCCAGAAATTTTGTGTATTTTTTTTTTTTTAATTTTTAAGGCAGTCTCACTTACTTGCTCAGGCGGATTTTCAACTTGCAACATTCCAGCCTCTCAGCCTCCATAACTCCTCAGGCTGCATTGAGAAGAACAGGGCTTACCCAGATCCACACTCTCAGCTGTATGGAATAGCAAAAACATATTTTTTGCAATGCAAGGACAGTGTCCAAGTTTAATAAATAATATTTATTTGTATCTTTATTTCTTTGTGTGATAACCTTAAGTTTAGTCAGATAATCTTATTTTTGACTTGGAAAATAAATCCAACTCAATTTATTTGACAATTTATACTACTTATAACTATGCATACATGCTTACAACAAAGACCATAATGCATAATCTCTACATATTATTTTAACCTATAAACACATTTGGAAGTATTGATCATTTTCTAAAAATAATTCTCGCTAGTTTGTGTGTGTGTGTGTGTGTGCGCGCATGTGCATGCTTGCCATGCACATTTGTGGAGGTCAAAGGACAACTGTCAGGAGTCAGTCCTCTTTGTCTACCGTGTGGGTCCCAGGGATCCAATGGAGGCTGTTGAACTCGGTGCAAGCTGCCTGCACTCACTGAGACAACTGGTAGACCTGTTGACCTTTCCTGTCACTAGTCACAATGATCCTGGTGCAGTTCTCAACATGTAGGATTAAACGAGACACCATGAGTCCTAGAGACTACCCTTATTTTGTAAATCTAAATATGTAAATAGTTCTTATAGTTGATCAATGGGGAGACTTAGAAATTAATTATATCTTCTGAATGTTTTGCCTGTATTCCATTCCATAAAGTTATATGATCATATGTAAAAATATCACTACTCATACATACAAAAATCTCAATATTATATATATATATACAAAAATATAAGTACAATGTACACACACACACACACACACACATGTAGTTTCCAAGAAAATCAGAACTATTGAAGAACCTTCCCTGTATGTATTCTCAATCACATCGATGCTTTGGACTAAGAAGTTTCTCAATGATGCAGTTTTTTGCTTGTGACTTTGCAACACTAATTCTGTCTCAGAGACGTATGTCAGATATTTCCAAACTGCACCAATTCCCACCTGAATGTCTCTCAACACAGGAGTATGGGTCCACAGGTTTCCTAGTCAACCAACTGTGAAGCAATAACCAGCTTTCTCAGCATCAACCAGTACCAGCCAGCTATCTCAGAATCACCTATACCAGCCAGCTATCTCAACATCAGCTGTACCAGCCAGCTATCTCGAATCAGCTAGTACCAGCCAACTATCTCAGCATCTGCTAGTACCAACCAGCTGTCTCAGGATCAGCTAGTTCCAGTCAGCTATCTCAGCATCAGCTAGTTCCAGTCAGCTATCTCAGCATCAGCTAGTACCAACCAGCGATTTCAGCATCAGCTAGTGTCAGAGTGCCACCTAACAGAAGCACTGTGGAGACTGTGCAAACCCTGTGAAAGTCTCTGATAGGGGAAGGTTAATTAACACTCTTCTTAGAAATGTCAAGCAATCAGCCAGAATAGCAGCAAATTGAGGTCTTTGGGAACTCCTTCTGCATCCAGCATACTGAGCAGCCCATAATATGCTCAGAGTGATCTGTACAACCCTATAGTAGTTTATATGTTTACAGGCCATTTCAGTGATGATTGCAGATGCAAATTTTAATTCAAACACAGACCTTTAGTTTTTGGTTTAATGTTTATTGTTTCTCTCTCTCTCTCTCTCTCTCTCTCTGTGTGTGTGTGTGTGTGTGTGTGTGAGAGAGAGAGAGAGAGAGAGAGAGAGAGAGAGAGAGAGAGAGAGAGAGAGAGAATGTGTGTGTGTGCTTTTCAGGGTGCACTCTTGCCATAATGCTTGTATAGAGATGGTTCAGTGGGTTAAAGTGCTTGATATGTGTGTGAGAGCATCAGATTTTGAATCTCCGGCACCCACATAAACATCCAGTAGGCAGTGAGTTCCCTTTCCCCCATATAACTCCAAAGAAAGTAGAAACAAGGGATTCCCAAGACCAAGCCGACCAGCCAGACTAACTATATTGGGTTCGGTGAGAGACCTTGACATATTACATTTACGAAGAAACCTTGCCTCAGTGAACCGTGAAGAGAAACTAGTGCTGGATCAGGCCAGTCTCAGGCCTCCATATACCTGTCATTTACTTCTGCATACACACGAGTCCACACGTGTGAACACACATACAAAAGGATACCACACACATAGGCACATGCACACAAACAAGTATGAGGGAGGCATTAGCCTGGAAGGCTGGGCAGACAAGTAGGTTCAGGCTGAACACTAAGAGAAGCATACAGGTCCGATACATGGGACATCTCTTCTGATGTAAACATGGGGTAGCTTGTAAACCCCATGTGATGCTGGAGATCAGGGACAGTTTCTGATCAACGAGGATGGGAGAATGGTATAAACTACCATACCAACCAAAGGCCAGAAAAAGGCAGGCCTCAGAGGCAGTGGCAGTGCCCTCAGAGAAAATGCTCAATGCACGCAAAAGTCTGACTTTTGTGCATCCATAAAGGTTGTTTCACCCCTGGCCCTTGCCCAAAACTCATTTCAACTGCTTAGAAGCATACATGTAAGGTCGGTAGGGAATGGGCAGCGGTGGTTGTAACTGAGCCTGCAGCCTTAAAAGAAACCATCAGAGGCCATGCGGATGTCATTAGCAATGAAGAAGCTGCAGGCATGCTTTCATCCTCCCCACCCTTCCCCCAGTCACTAACTATCCCTAGTATGCATCTTCACGCCATACTGGCACACCTGATTGAATTCCACTCACCTGGCACATGTGGGACAGAGATCTTGACAGTGATTCCTACAGAGGCTATGCCCCAAGGCTGGTAACCGCACAGCTTAAATCCACCTGGAATTCTGTTTATTTAAAGTAATAAATTGGAGCATGTGCAGACCTTTGCACTGCTTCATAGAATTCTGTCATTGCCTATCCCTTTATGTCCTACAAGCTAGAGCTGTGCAGATCCAAAAGGAACTGAGAAAAAACAAAAACAGACACACCCTCTCCTAGCAAAAGAATCTTTTTTATGACCATCTGGCTACTTTCTTTGGGCAAAACCTAACATTTGTCTGTATCTATATGTTTCATTATTAGATCTTTCTGCCAGCAACTTTAAAATATGACAGGCAGTGAATAAGAATCCTGTGTGAAGTACAGACAATATTTTTAGTGTTATCTATACACACTCTTACTTCAGCAATATTCTAAATCAATTGAGGTTCACATCCTCCAATAAAAGAGCCTCTTTGGGGAAACAAGTAGAATAAAGCTGAGCTCTCTGCCCAAGGCTACTCACATCAAATGAAAGAAGGCAATTTTCTCCACACACTTCAAGTTGGCTTCTTGGAACTCAAGAGAACTCTGTCTACAGGGCTCCAATTCTGCCTGGTGCTCATCTAATGTGTACGATGAGTTTCCGTGTGAGAGTTCCTTGTTCAGGGGCTGAAGCTACAACAGAAGGGAGCAAGTGGGATATTTGCCTTCATACATCTCACATTAATATGAGTGGACAGAAAGTGCACACACATAAAGCAAACAAAAACCATGTTAGTTGTGGACGGTGACCAGTCCTGCTTTGGAAACACAAGATCATGTGGATAAGCAGATTGATGCTTAAAATGCTTGGATTGGTGGAAAGCTCTGAGAAAATTTAATCTGAGGCCGGGCGGTGGTGGCGCATGCCTTTAATCCCAGCACTCGGGAGGCAGAGGCAGGCGGATCTCTGGGAGTTTGAGGCCAGCCTGATCTACAAGAGCTAGTTCCAGGACAGGCTCCAAAGCTACGGAGAAACCCTGTCACAACCCCCCCCCAAAAAAAAATTTAATCTGAGCCATTTGCTAAATGGCATGAAGAACTTGAGCAGGTAAATAATCTGGGAAGGGGTTGTGTGTGGCACATCCCAGAAGCAGCAAGGAAGCCCATGGGAGCATTGTTTTATGTTGGAGAGACGAGAACAGAATAAGGGACCCAGTGGAAGGGCACTTGGGGGATAAATATTTAAGATCAGCTTCTGAGAACATTTGTTAAAAAGCAATTAATCGGATTTCTGTTATAAAAATTTAACCCTGATGCTATATAATGAGTGAAAACTAAGCTGAACGGTCAGTCAGGAGATGGTTCTCAGAGATAAGTGGTCAGCATAGTTTCATGAGGTCACTAGGGCATGCTCATGCATCCATTGAACCCTTGTTTATTCACATTTTTCTAAAAAGCAGATATCCAGGTATTTCAGTAAGACAAAGTGAGCCCAGTCATAAATTGAGCATAGTTTTTGTTCCTGCTGTTCCTGTTAAAGTTTTATTTCTAATTTTCCTTTATTTGGCAGTTTTTTTTCTGTGATAGAAAGCAAGGAGACGGGTGTTTAATTCTCGCTTTAACCACCCTTTACCCAGGGCCCTCTGAGCCCCTTCAGGTCACAGTCCTCAGCTGAGAATTAGCGAAGGCAGAAAGGATTTGGCAGGCTTGGAAATGATGCCATTGTTCAGGTCACAGAAATACTAAGATCTTGGCCTCCATTAGCTCTGTCATTTTTCTAATTCAGAAGGAAGTGAATTTATCAAGAGGCCAGTAACCTGAATTTTGGTTGTACGTCTTTTCTTTTTTCTAAGTAATAATTTTATTTTCTGTATTACACTTACAACACACTGTCAGATGGGTCCAACCTGTGGCGACAGGCTACTTGTAGCCACATACAGCCAAGGACAGCTATGAATCCAGTCCAACACAAAATCATAACTTTAGTTAAAATGGTGAGACTTCATTTTTGCAATTTTCAAAACTCCATTTAGCAGTTCTCAAGCACAAACTGTGTAAGTGACAATGTCCTGTTGCAATGTCCAAGGGCTGGACACACCTGACTCCAGATTATTTGCTTATAATTCTTTTTTTTAGGATGTACAGATCATAAAACAAGAACTCTGCACTTTTCAAATCTCCATCGCTACCCTCTAAAAGAGCACGTGGACAAATGTAGATGTCTAGTCAATACTTGTTGGATGGATGGATGGATGGATGGATGGATGGATGGATGGATGGATGGATGATTGCTACTGGCCATGACAGAATTTCCTATGCATCAAGAAGTACAGAACTGCAATGTATTTATTAGGAATTATTTTTTGTCTCTAAACTATTCTAGGCAAATATTTTTCATCATTTAAAGCCAAGGACTCTTTGCTCAATGCTAACCCTTTCTAAGAATAAAATATGGGGGTGTACAATTTGGCTCTACTTAGTGAAATGATAAGAAATCCTAGAGCTGGGGTTGGAGAGATGGCTCAGAGGTTAAGAGCATTGCCTGCTCTTCCAAAGGTCCTGAGTTCAATTCCCAGCAACCACATGGTGGCTCACAACCATCTGTAATGGGGTCTGGTGTTCTCTTCTGGCCTGCAGGCATACACACAGACAGAATATTGTATACATAATAAATAAATAAATATTTTTTAAAAAAAAGAAATCCTAGAGCTCTACTCAAGCAATCCAAAGACAGTTGCACAAAATTTAAAAGCTGGGGAACCACTTGACTGCATATATATATATATATATATATATATATATATATATATACTGAGAGAATTCTATGAGAAAGTGAAAGGGTTTGGGCATATGTCTGCCTATTCCTGTAAAACAAACAAACAAAAAACATAGGTAGGTTTCTACTTTATATGCAGCTTTGGGGCATTCAAAACACTTCTTCAGCAGCTAACTCACTGCATATAGATCTGTTCAATGCTATGAAAACTATACAAATCTGTCCAACACTACCAAAGCTAGAATCTATTAGGCCACAATTGTGAGAGCCCCCTATGACTGCTGTACTCATCCATCAGTTGATCCTTTGTCGACACAGTCATGAAAGAAGACCTAAGATTCTGACGTGAACATACCTGATGGAAACATTGTCTTCACCAGGCCACAATCTACCTCCTTGGGTTGTGTTCACTCTGCCCCTCTGCATCTCAGGAAAAATTAAGGAAGTGGGGGTGAGATCCTTATAAACCCTTTAGCCCCCCCCCCCTTTCTTGAATTAGTGTCCTTTTGCTGATTTATAGTCATTTCCTCCTGGACCTACAAACCTTTATGATCCAAAGTTTGCATTTCTGGTTCAGATCCAGGATGACAACATACTAGAGAGTAATTGGCCCCATACCAAGCACAGTTCTCCTGATGAGGGCTGTCACACAGAGTGCACACATGACCAGCTTCTTCGTTTTCTTAACCAGATTTTTTTTTTTTTTTTTGTAATCAACACTGTGTCAGTCAGCTTTTCATCAAAGTGACAAAAGTCCGCTTTTCATCAATGTGAAGAAACATGCCTGGCACAAACAAGTTAAAGGAAGGAAGCACTGATTTGGGCCCGTGATTTCAGATGTGTCGGTGGGCTTAGATTCTCTGGAGAACTAGCTCTTGTAGACCAGGCTGGTCTCGAACTCACAGAGATCCGCCTGCCTCTGCCTCCCAAGTGCTGGGATTAAAGGCGTGCACCACCACCGCCCGGCGTGGCCATTCCTTGAAAATCAATATGGATGCTGGAATACTAACAATTAACAACAACCTTGGCTCCACAATTTCCTCATTTATATAAGAAAAAAATCATATCATGTGGATTTAGTAGAGAATGACTCTCATAATGATTTACCATACAACTGTGTGTGTGTTGCTATTGTTACTGTTATATCTTTTGCTGGTGATGACCTACAGCAGTAAAATTCAAGGATTAAGAGTTTTTCACGAGGTTATACAGAAAGTAAGTTGAGATGTGAATAGTAGTAACAAAATTTAAGATGGGTTACAAAGTCTTGTTCTATTTTCCTTGTTTTAATGGACAAAGCTTTTATCAACTATTTTAGGTAAGTTGATATACAAAGCTCATTTATCTTTCTCCTGGCATTGCTCTGCTCAGTAATTATTGCTCCAGATTGTGTCGAAAAAAAAAAAAAAAACACCAAATTGTTCCACACATTAAATGGAAAGCTTTCACATATTTTCCTGTGAGTATGTGTGTGCATGCACATGTGTGTGTGTGTGTGTGTGTATGGTGTGTGTGTATGGTGTGTTCTCTGCAGGTTGATAGAAGGCTGGAAACAGTAGACTGAAGCCATGCTCAGGACATATGAACTCAACATTATTTAAATAACTGTAAGCCAAGAACCAACCCTTTCGCCTCTGGAGCTTCCTAGCCATACTCAGGAGATTTACATGTCTGAGGCCAATAGCATATAGGTGAAGTAAATGCTCAGATGTGTATTTTTAAAGTAAGAAGCTATGAAATAAGTTAAGTAAGGTAGGGATGTGTCTGGAAAGAGATTAATACGCACAAGATGATTAAACTGTGTTATATATAAACTAAGGTAATTGGAACTTCAAAACCATTCGTTGGAGCAGGGAAACCAAACTCGATGACATAAATTAAATTCTCTATTGGTGGAAAGAGTACCAGCTCCTATAATTTGTTCTTTCATCTTCACATGCATGTATGTGCAAGCATGTACACACACACACAGGTAATAAAAAGAGAAATTTTGTTGTTCAGATTTTAACTTTCAGAAAAGGCAGCACGAATTTGTGTTAATTACAGAAGGCTGGCTTCCTCCCATACTTTAAGTCCCCTTGCTGTCATGAATACCTTTCTTTTACTATTGATCCATATTTCTCTGACGTGAACTCATTTGCCACATTACCTTGGTGACTAATATATGATCTTCCAAAAGTCATAGATTGAAACCTAACCTCTAAGCTCCAGCATATGTGATGGTGAGGCTCTTAGGATAGGCTTACATCTCAGGAGTGGAGCCTCAGGAATGGAACTGATGCCCTTTTAAAGGACATTTCAGAAATCTTGGTCACTTTGCCAGTGATGAGGTAGCAACATGAACCTTTTCTGGAGCACAGAATAAACCCTCACTATACATCAATGAGTGGCGGTCTTGAACTTGAATCTCCCCAGTGTGAGAAATGAATTTCTGCTGTTTATAGGTATGTCAATCCAACGTATCTTATCATTGTCACAGAAGTGGACCAAGATGCATTTTCTGTGAATCCAGGAACAAGCATCATGCTGTCTTCTCTGAGATTCCAGGTCTCCAGTTCAAACTTCTCCCATGACACTTCTCCTGTGCTTGAAACCTCAGCTTCATCCTTTCATTCACTGACTGTGAACTCTTCAGAAGGAAAACTCACATTCCACTATGTTTCATTACACTGTTACAAACTTGGGAGGTCACAGTAGGTACCCCCAAAAACCAAGTTTAGCTAATCATCCTCAAGAAGCTAATTTAAAGATCTAAATTAATGGTGAAATGGAAGGAAGCGGAACAAAGAGAGACGGTCACCTTCCAAGTCCATCTTTTTGGTTCAAAGCTATAGAGAAAGTCTGGGATGGTCTTATCTAAGGCAGTCCTGGTCAAGGTGTGGGCTTGCCTGTCTTGGTAAGGTTGTGAATATCTTTTCTGAAGAGAACTGTTCACAGACTTTTCTTTTTCTGAGCAGGAGATTCCTGGGGAAATATCAATCTGTTGGAGTTCATTGTTTTAGTAGTCAGATAGTATCTTTTTTATTTTTAGCATATATTCATTTCTTTCATGCTGGTGACAGGGGCAGGGGCAGTCCCTTCTACTTACTTCAGGATGTAATGGACTTCAGTAAATATCTCATGGGTAAATCGCACTCCCTCCCACACACACACCAAAAACACAGTTAAAGTATTTCTCTCTGGATTTCTCAACATATCAACTCATCCCCCATTGATCACTGTTTTTCCTAGCAGTATTCAAGACAAGCAGCAATTTCTATCAAGAACTTCTTTTGTTCTTTTTATAACTATACTCCTAGGAAGTTCCATATTTCTTATTAAATGCTATCATCTACCTACTCATTGGAAGGATATTACTATTTCTGGGACTCCAATTTCCGGGTATGTCTAATGTCACCTAAACCCATTTTCTGGAAAGATGAAATAATTTCCCAGTGCAGTCTCTTCTATCACATCCTTTTTCCCTTAATTCTCTTCAACATTTCTTTCCATGCTGTGGTCTTATTTTATCTCTCTGCCCCAGGCCCTTGCATCACTGAGAAGAGACTCACAGGCATGTTTTCCTTGCCCTGAATTGATTGAACCCTGATTGTAGGAGCATTCTGCTTCATAGAGACTTTGTCTGCAAGCTTTTCTACACAAACTTCCTGCGGTTCTGAGCACAGCACCTGATAACCCTTCAAGACAGAGAATCTATGGGGATGAGTCGGCAAATTCTGCTTGGCTCTTGATATAAATCTTCTAAACTAATGATCCCCTCCTTGCTCTGACAATTATTTCCAGTGTGACAGTCCATGATTCTGAACTAGCCTACTTAAACCCCAGTCTGAATTGGGGCCATTTATCCTTTTACATAATTTTGACTTGTCTATAATTAATCATCATCATAAAGTTATTAAATTCCATTTATTCCTAATACCATTAATCTTTCATATGGGATAATTTGTGGTCTGCCACAAATAGGAACACGGCATAATTAGCACATTCTGGAGATCTGGATCATAACCTTGGCTAGAACTCAGTTAGCCCTTCTTATCTCATTATTGTTAATTCCAGCAGGAGACTAACAAGGCTGGCTTGATCACAGTCCTCTCTTTTGGGGCTCTCTTCCTGAGCCCACATTACACTTGGAAATATCTCTCTTAACACACTTCCTCCTCTTTCCTCAGTTTTAAAATGCTTTTATGGGAGGTGTAAGTCAATTTAAGTAAATTGGTAGTTGGAATCATTTAAATGCATAAATTATTTTGTATATATTTTGCATATACTTGATATAAGATTTTTCTTTCGTTATATATGCATATGTGTGTACATATTCATATATATATATATATACATATACACACACATATATGTGGTGAATCTTGTTGCTATGTGTGCCCACATGTCCACGAATGCCCAGAGAGGCTAGAAGAGGGCATCTCAAACTAATCAAACTCTGGTCTTCGACTCCAAAACAAACACGGGCAGAAAAATGAGGTCAGGAATGAGAACTGAAGGAAGGAGAGAGGCTGAACGTTGAGTTCAAGGCCTTACAGACAAACAGGTAAGAGCAGTGAAACGGCCTAGTGGAGAAGAGTGCTCACCAGTAGCCTGATGACACGGCTTTGATCTCTGAGACCTACGTAGAAGGAGAGGATCAGTTCCCACAAGTTGTCCTCTGACCAGTCATGGCACATAATAAGTAAATAAATAAAAATGTAATAATTTTTAAGGAAATGCAACAGTTAAAAGACTCATTGTTAGGCAGTCTAATGGTCTAGAAGTCTGAAGACAAGCATTAGGGAAATGGAATTTCCGTACTTGTGATGAATGACTATGTAATACGATGGGTTTCTGAAAACTATATGATGATGCTATTTTCAACACTGCTTATGGAGTTTACGTTCCACCATTAATAAAAAACTTTTTTTTTTTTTTTTTTTTTTTGGTTTTTCAAGACAGGGTTTCTCTGTAGCTTTAAAACCTGTCCTGGAATTAGCTCTTGTAGACCAGGCTGGTCTTGAACTCACAGAAATCTGCCTGCCTCTGCCTCCCGAATGCTGGGATTAAAGGCAGGCTCCACCACCGGCCAGCCAAAAAACATATATTTTTAACTTAATATTTCATTGCTTGATATTTATGCTTCTTGTTGCTCATCAGGAACCTAAGTAACAGAGTATCATTTTCCAAGCATAAGTGCATCATTTCATATACTTAAGTAGTTTTTTCTTTAACTATGTGAGGAGGTGTGTGTGTGTGTATACAGTTACATGTGGATGGCTCACAGCACATGTGGGGGGGTGTGCACCTGTATCTGGGAGCCCAATGTCCATGCCACAAATCCTCATCAATCACTTGCTTCTTTTCCCTTACTCATCGAGGCAGGGTCTCTCAATCAAACCCAGACCTCATCAACATGACTAGTCTTGCTAGCCAGTTTGCTCTGGGAGTCCTCTGTCTCAGCCTTCTTGGGCTGTAATTGCAAATGAATCCGTGCCACACCCACCTGGCATTGACAGAGATCCTGAGGATCAGAATTCCAGTTCTCAAGTTCATTTTAACCACTGAGCTTACTCCCCAGCCCGGAAAACTATTCAGTACAGATTCCATGCTAAGAAGAGCATAACTCCGAATCAGTTCTCTCTATAAAACCACCAGTATTCCTTAATGTCTCCTACATGTCAGATATAGTAAATCTTTGAAATATATTCTTACTGGCTTCTCGAAACATCGCTCATAGTAGATTATAAAAACTCTGCAATGAACTCAAGTAATTTGCTGAAGTCCTCAGAGATAAGAAGTGAGAGAATGATAGCTCCTTAAATATAATTGACTAACCCTGTCTAATATACTCATTTCCATTTTGTTAGTGTGTTGTTTTGATCATTCATTTACCCCAGTATGGAAGGATAGCTATTTGGGTTGTCCTTATCCAGGCAATCCCCCTGCTTCCGTTGCATCAGGTGGCTCTAGGGATCACAGCACTGAAACTGCTGTTTCAGTCTGATGAGGCACTGGCCCTCTGGTTGGTGCTGGCTTGCACTGGCTTCCTTCTCTCCATGTTTTACAACCATGAGGAGATCAGCCAGAGCTGCCTACAGCATCTGGGCTCTCAGAGGTAAGGACCAGATGTTCCGAGGCTTTGGCGGCTTTTCATTTAAAATCTCAACTATTGTATTCCCTGGGTTTCACCGGCCAAAACAAATTACAAGAGCAACCTAGATTCTACAAAATGCGAAATACACTCAAGCTCTTGGGGAAAGAGTAGCCTAGCCTTTGTAGTCAATTTGGACTCCATCACAACTGGCAAATGTGTTAGCAAAAATAGAGCGATTCCAAGTAGCTTTCCTAGGGCCAACATTTGGGCCTCTTGGCTGCTTCTCGAGCTGTATGCACAGTGCACAGTGCACAGTGGAGAGGCAGGGAATCTGTTAAATTTCAGATTCTATTTGTGTCCTTAGCAGGAAGCTGTTTAGGCCTGTGGGCACAGCACATTTCATAGTCCGAAATCCATTTGATTCTCCTTTTGTTCACTGGCTTGGAAAATGCTTCCAATATTTTATTTCAAAGTAAGTAGTTTGTGAGAATTATATTGGAAATATTTGCCAGAGTCTGGCCTACAAACACGTTGTTAGCCCCTTCCTTTCCCTGTATAAGTTCCCGTGGGTGAAAACGCAGTCAGTAAGCCCACAGCACGTGGGTTCCATCTGCTCACCTGCACCCAGGCAACACTGATCCTGGTGCGGTCGTTTCATTTAGCAGTCTGTCCACAAGCCTGCTGCCGACCCCACTCTTACTCTACCTCAGAGCTGCGAAAACCCTAGTGAATGTGATTCAGACACGGAAAATGACTGCACGGTCAGCATTTGCAGAGCTGAAATGTCAGCATTTGCAGCGGGGCAGAGTACTCTGCAGTTAAGACCAGCACTGCGCTTGTAACGAACTCATAATCTGTGCCCATAACATGCCAAGACAAACAACTTCTCCTAAATCACACCCCCACTTTCTGAATGGAGGCAGGGCAAGGCTACCATGCCGTGTGTCAGCTCCTGCCACTAGTCTGTCAAGGACAGGAAGCCCAAAGGGCCTGAGGTCCAGACCTAGACCCCGCTCCCTTTCTCTGGCTTCAGCTGTGAGCCGCTGCGACCCAAATATAGGGGCATAGGGGTGCACAGTGCAGATCTCACCTGGATCTGAGCCATGGGAAAACTCTCGGAAGCCAAGCACCCATCGCCCCGACCTCAAGCAGAGCCACTCCTGTGTGTTGTAAATATTTTTGTATGGATTCCACAGAAGGTGAAAACAATATTGTTGATCTAGTATTTATTTATTGACGTGAGAGTGCAACTTCCTGGATCTATCTAGAGCAGAATTTCTATTTTAAGCAGTGAAATCTGCTTTATGAACAACCTAGGGGAAAGTAATCCGAACATCCTGAGAGGTGTAAATTGAAGACTAAAGCTTTTCTCTAGGAATCCAACCTTCCCAACCTCCCCCTAGGCATAATCAAATACATGCATAATGGTGCATGTATATGTGTCCACACGTTTATATATACATAAGCATATATGTATATATAATTTATGATAAAAAATTTAGTATACTAAGCATGCTCACTTGGCTTTGACCTTGAGGGTGTCCTGTGTGCCCTCAGACTGTGTGACTTGTTAGACTACTGGAGATCAGAGACCTCATGAAGAACAAACATGTGTTCTTTGCAATTCTGGGAGCTTGATGGTGCGAAATCTAGGTTCCAGCAGATTTAGCTCCTGACAAAGGCTGCCTGTTACAGATGGACCTCCCGTCACCCCTGTGGGGAAAGGAAGAGCAAGCTCTATTCTCATGATCTAAACACCTCCCAAAGGCACCGTCCCTTGCTCTGATCTTTGCAATGAGGATTTCAGCTTTGCATCTTTGTGAGGAGGAGCAGAAAATTCTCCAGCATAGCAGACAGCTTCCATGCCATAGTATGTAAGCACCCCCATTCCTTCCAGCCATATGGATGACTCACTGTTTATATGCCTATTTTTAAAAATTACTTTCTTATGGGTGACCACCTTAATTGTGTCATTAACTGGAGACATCCAGTTAACGACACTATTGAGAGCCCTGTTGTATGGGGGCCGCTTGTTTGTTTCTGGCTGTTCAGCCCTGAAATAATCACACAGAAACTATATTATTTGCAATACTGTTTGGCCAATAGCTTAAGTATATTTCTGGCTAACTCTTACATCTTAATTTAACCAATCTCCATTAATCTGTGCATCACTATGAGGTTGTAGTCTACCAGCAAAGTTTAAGCATGTCTGTCTCTGGCAGAGGCTCCATGGCTTCTCTCTGACTCTGCCTCCTTTCTCCTAGTATTCAGCTTAGTTTTCCCTGCCTACTTAAGTCCTGCCCTATCAACAGGCCAAGGCAGTTTCTTTATTAACCAATGGTATTCACAGCATACAGAGGGGAATCCCACATCAGAGCCCATTCAGACTATGGAAGTATCCATGTGCTGAATTTCCAGGCAGCTTCAACTTTATCTGTCTTTGCTAGTGCTATGTCATGTGATCTGGAACAAGGCAAGAATGGGGAAATGGCAAGGAATACGTTGAGTACAAGACAGACTGAACAAAAAGACTTAGGACAGAGAAGGAGACTAGCACGAGGCCACACAGAGGCTCCAAAACAGTATTCTCCAAAAAGTTGAAAACACAAAACTGCCTGCTACCATATTCAGTGTTACTAGATTAACTGTGTCTGTTAAGTGATCATGGGATAAAACAGAGCATCTGCAGTTAAGGTTCTGTGTATCTTATCCCAAAATATTTACAATATAAATAGTTCTTGTTTTGAAACTCTCATGTCAAGTTTTGAAGGCTACTTCAAGTTGCCACCAGAATCATTAATCATGCCTATCTCCTCCCATCAATTTCAACTTGCTCAAGTATATATGTTTTTGAAGAATCAAAGAGATGACTTTAAAAAATTAGTGCATGTTCATTTTTATTATGCTCTTTAATTTCAGGCACACATGTGAGAAAATTCTCCTAAACAGTTGTGAGCAAATGCCTTATGAAAACCCAATATGAGATATTAAAAAAGCCTACTATGAGATACAAAAACACTAAGAGCTATAAAATGTATAATCTTTCTTTGTGGAAAGATTATGGGCACTATAAAATATGAGTGCCCTGGAATGCAGCTGTATGGCGTTTGTGTGCATACGAGCAGCCTTTGCTTTCGTCTCTACTAGAAATCAGTCCTCACTACCCTCAGCCATAGTGGCCTGGGGAATCCCGCGGCCTCGTTTCCTCAGCCTCTGGGGGAAGATGGAACTTGTAGCATCTGTGGTAACATAAATCCCTGTCCAGATCTCCTACCCTACATGGGTGTCTGAATGGGGCCAAGACTCTCTGAAGCTTGCCCCCCAATAATGCTGGGAGAGGTTTCTACTTTAGGCACAGGTTAAGACCTTCCCAGAGGAAAGAAGAGGAGGGAAGGAAGGGCAGATGGCAGCAGGATTCTTTCTCAGACCCAGGCATCCCTGAAGCCCTCTGGGACCTTGTGACAGCAGCTATAGGAGTGACAATTGTACTGTTGGGCCTGTTTCTTTGCTTAGGGTCTCCCTGAAAGCAGAGGCCAAGACAAAGGTTCCCAGAGTTTAAAAAGTTATCCCAGAGAGCAGGCACACAGGCAGAATGTGGAGAAGAGAGGAAAAGAGAGGAGAGGGGAGGGGAGGGGAGGGGAGGGGAGGGGGAGAGGGGAGGGGAGGAGAAGGGAGGGGAGGGGAGGGGAGGGGAGGGGAGGGGAGGGGAGAGGGCCAATAGACATAGGAGTCCTGGCAGGAGAGAAATGCTGGCACTGGAGGCTCTTGAATAGCCCTCATGCGCTGCCCTGAGCTAACCGCTTCTGAGCAGAAAGGAAGCATTTGCCTTTTCGTTCCTTCTTGCATAGGCAAAAGGGTAATCCTACTCAACAGTAAACTCCCCTGAATAGCTGGTGACATGTGCAAGACAGCCAAGGTGAACATCCTCACTTCAGAGTGGGAGGACTCCCAGGTTGGGAGTGTGTGCAGGACACTGAGCAGCCATGTCACAGTGCACGTGGGGGAACCCCATGCAGATGGAACTGGAGTACAGCATGGGAATGAAGGATTTCTAACTCGCTCCCAGCAAGGGACATTTGGGAAACATTCGTTCCTAGTCAGTGCAGGGTATGGGCTTTGGGTTGTTATCAAAAGAGTCAGAACTAGAAGAATGACTTTTGTTGTCCAGAGTGGAGCTCGGAGTGATCTTCCCTGGCCTGGCGTGCTGCTGTGTGTTAGCTGCCTTAGAGCATTCTCTGTTGCCTCCTCTCCTCACAGGGAAGCAGAGTTTGTGCTGCTCTGGCAGTAGGGAAAACCTGCTCTCTTTTCTGGTGCTTGCTTAGGTCCCCGCTCAGCAAGAATGACTTGGAAGAAAAAAAATACAAAGAACCCAAAAGCTTGAGTCCTGCTGATTTCATGAAAGATTCTCGCCTCTACTATCATTTTTCTTTTAATTTGGAAATTTGGAATTAGGAAATCATATCATTGACAAAACATATTTGCCATTCTTTTAATATGAACAAACATTTGGTCATCTGGGAATGTTCAAACACAATGACAATCTAATCCTTGCGGTTTGTGTTTTGTCTTAGCCTGCACCAAATTAATTTAATAGCCATGGCTATAAATCAGCCAGAATATATCCACTTATTTTAAATTCACTAATATCTTTGTAAGTACTTACGGGTATATATGTACACACAGAGGGATATTTATGTTTCTCTACACCAAAGGACATTTGACACGTCTGTGACGTGTGTCAAATTCGTAGTAAGAATCAAGAACTGAGGATATGGCTTAGTGGATAAGGACACTTGGTTTGAAAACATTAAGACTTGAGTTCAAATCCCCAGCCCCCATGTAGAAAGACCTGAGTTCAAATCCCCAGCCCCCCCATATAGAAAGACCTGAGTTCAAATCCCCAGCCCCCATATAAAAAGACCTGAGATCAAATCCCCAGCTCCCATGTAAAAAGCTGGGCATGGCTACATGTACCTGTAACCCCTGTTCTGTTTCCTAATGTTAAGAACTCACTGACTAGACAATTTAAAATAGTGAGCTTTTGGTTCAGTGAAAGGCCCTGTCTCAAGCAATGAGGTGGAGGGCAATAGGGGAAGCAGCAGAGGGCAGGAAAGCAACCCTCACCTGTGGGGAGCAGGGAGCGACCCTGCTTTCGCAAGCCCTTCATACTGTAGCATGAATGTGTTCACGACCCAGACACCTCCCAAGAGCCCTTTCTTTGCTCTTACATTAAGGACTGGGATTCCAACACGTGGGTTTAAAGAGGATGCATTCAGATCATCACAGTCCTGAAGCCTAACTTTCACTTCCTAACCCACACAGCTGCTGCAGCTCCCACTCAACCTGAACCAGCAGGGTCAGAAGCCGTTTATACTCAGTCTCTTCTTTCTAAATCTCCATCGCTTCCTGGCTGTGGGGCTGAGACTTCTCTTGGTTTCTTTTTACAGGGATTTGTCTTAAGGGCTGGAGACGGAGCTAAGAATTAAAGCTCTTGCCTCGCCTGTGTAAGACTCCAGGATTGACTGACCTTCAGCATAAAGAGGAGAAGGGAGGGGAGGGGAGAGGAGAGGGGAGGGAAGGGGAGAGGGGAGAGGAGGGGAGGGGAGGGGAGGGGAGGAGAGGGGAGGGGAGGGGAGGGGAGAAAAGTTGCTCACCACTCCAGTGAGACGGCTCACTGGCTGGAGGTGTCTATCACCGAGCTTGATGACTGAGTTTGACCTCTAGAACCTGTGTGGTGGAAAGAGAGGGCCGACTCCCACACGTTGTTCCCTGACTGTCACACGTGTGCCCTGGCATGCTTACCTATACACACACACCCCACCCACAATACACATGCACAAACAAATAAGGAAATGTAAATAAAATGTTTATTTGAGATATTTTTCCCAGTATGTGGTTAAATTAACTTGTTCACTGTTACAGGGAGAGGGAGACGGGCCGCTTGTTCGTCCCAGCCACCCAGCTAGCTTAGCCCTGAAATAACCACACAGAAATTGTATTACTTAAATCACTGCTTGGTCCATTAGCTCTAGCCTCTTATTGGCTAATTCTTACATCTTGATTTAACCAATTTCTATTCATCTGTGTACATCGCCACGTGGCAGAGACTTACCGGCAAGATTCTAACCGGTGTCCTTCTCAAATGGAGAATCCATGGCGTCTCTCTCTGACTCCGCCCCCTTTCTCCCATCATGCCATTTAGTTTTCCCCACCTACCTAAGTTCTGCCCTATCAACAGGCCCAAAGCAGTTTCTTTATTAACCAATGAAAGCAACACAAAGGCAGAAGGATCTCCCATACCAGTTCACCCTTACCATGTCTCTAGATAGTTCTTTAAACATCACACCAAACTGTGTTTTCTAGAGTTTGTCTTCTCACACTGGAAAACACAAAACAGAGATTGGTTTACGATCACGTTAGAAAGTAATTCTGTTTGCTAATTAGAGAGTAGGGCTTACTACCTTCTGCTTATAGGCCATATATCATTTTAATATTGAACTTTAATTTTTAAATATTTTATACTATCCTAAATGGCTTTTATTATGCATTATACTGTCATTTTCAATTTTATTCTGGTCTTGAGGAAGGTTTTCACTCTGTAATCAATAATACATATATAAATTTTAAATTTCATTTTCATTTGTTATTATCATCTGCTTTACTGGTGCTGGAGTAGTAACAAGAATCTTATCTTGTCTCCATTATACCTGTTCTCTTCCCTCTTGTCTACCGACCAGGAGTCACAATGGCATCAGCTTCCTCTTCTGAAGACATCCATATTCTAGTCGCTGCCTGATTATTTACCCCTCTTTTTAAAGATTTGTTCTTGCAGCTTTGCATCCTACAGAGAGTTGACTGTATAATAAACAGCCATTGTTGGAACTTTTATGTGAATGTATTTGACAGTTCCTCGAGAAGTCCCCTTATAAAACTACTGAAAGAAATACCGCAAGAACAAAAGTTGTCCAGAATCTACAGCCAGCACTGAAATGCAAGACTATCACCTTTTCTGAGTATGAAAGCTCTGCCCAGCAGCTTTACAGGTGTAAATTATCTAAGGTAGAAATAAATCCAACCTCATTTAACTTCCTTATGGAAATAAAGTCCAAGGGGATGTTTCTCAACTTGTTTTATTAGCACTGTACAGTCTTGACATTGAAATCATACAAAGATGTTGCAAAAAATGAGAAAAAGAAAAAAGTCCAAAATTTCTATGAAAACAGGCACATAACTCTTAAGTAACTATTATCTGATTATCAATACATTGGATGGCTCAGAACGAAGAGGGGGCATGAAAACTAATGTAGAAGGGGAAAGAGAAGAAAATGCACAATGCAATCACTGACAAGTGTCAGATATTAGCGGTGACACCAGACATGGGCATGTCAACATTCCAGACTATTTAGAGACATGGCTAGGAGAGTGGTTTCCTGATCATACATGGAGTGAAGTTACTATAAAAGAATAAGAAATATTAACACTCCCATCTTTACAACAAGGAAGAACTAGACAGAGCTCAGTGGACTAATCTTGGTCCAGCATCGAGATAGTGCAGCCCACTCTGAGACCTGGGGAGACTGGCTAATCTAGAGAACCATCAAGAACGGCTCCAGAAGTTTCTAACTCTGTAATTGGGAGGATTCTCTCAATAGTGATTTTATAGACATGTGGAAGCCACTGTGGGAACTTGGGGGCTACAGTCCTCCAAGCTTCATTCACAGCCCTGGACACTGGTGCACTGGTTCTACTTGCAGAAATCGCTTCACATCCTCACATCATGAAGAACTGAGAGACAGTTCTTGCACTAGCAAGAGAGGGAACTGTGCTGGTCATAAACAGTCAGGATATTCTCCATGAGAAAGATTTGCTGTTAGGGGGAACACTACTTTTCTTGGAAAGCGTGTGTCTTGCTAGGGAGCCAGGGTACAGAAGATGAAGAACCCAGATATTGAGAATATGCAAGCAGTCCAAGCCTGTCAGCTTAGCATAAAATATCGCTCCCCATCTCTGCTACCACCTGGTATGTTATGTCCACTTCTCAACAGCAATCAAGACAGTCCAATGAGCAAAGCAAACAATATGGAAAAACAGAAATCATCAGATCTAGATTCAGGTACAGTGTAGATGTAGGAATCCCCAAACTGGGAGTTTAAAATAAATATAATTAATGTCAGAACAAAGTAAATAGGAAAGAACAGACAGGTAATGCAAGCACAGACTGAAGCTAAGGCAAATAGGAAGGAAATCCTAGACACCAACAGCATACTAAGACAAATGAATGTTGGGGGCAGGGGTTCAAATTCCCCTCAGTCGTTCATAGGCAAGGAAGATGGGAGAAATCAGCAAGAATGTTGCAGCAGCTTCGGTATGAGACTATTGGCAGGGCAATGGAGTACTGCAGAAACTCGGTCCCTTTCCCTCCACAAACTAATGTCAGAAAGTCACACAACGCCCACACTGTGTCTATGTGTCTTCAAACTAGGGATGAGGGGCTCACCTGGAGCTCTGCCCCTCAGCTCCATAAGCACTGTCTGAGCCCCAGACCTGCTGCCACTACCGTATCAGAGTTTGTCACCTTAATCACTCAGTATGCTCAGACTGGAAGCCTTACAAAACACACAGAAGTTTATTTTTTCAGAAGTTTGAGTGACAGGGTGTCCAAAATAGAGACAAATTCAGTGTCCCATAATAACGCCCTCTCACTGGGTCCTTCAGTGTAAAGCAAACAAAATCCCAGAGTCTCTTTCATATGAGCACTGATTCCATCCACAAGGGCGTTGCCCTCTGTGATTCAGTCACTTTCCCCAAACCACAGCCTTCAACACCATCACATGGAGCTCACAGAAGAGTCAAGAGTCAGCACTGAATGCTTCTTTTAATCTGCTGACTTTGTCCCTCATTTCTAAGCAGCTCTGCGACTCCTTTCCCGGAATCATCTCCTACTCTGCATCTTCTGCATCTTCAAAAACTGTGGTACCTGCCTACGTGTGGTACTGGCTCTTTGGCTTACTAGCTGGATGACATTGGAGGACAATTTCCAACTTCTCCATGTTCCCTGACTCATCAGTCACATCCATGAAACTATTGGACAAAAGTATGTGCCTGCCAGGTATTATGATGTTGCACAGCTGTAATCCAAGCTACTTCTGAGGCCAAGGCAGGGAGAATCACAGACTCAAGGTCAGACTTTAAAAGGGGCTTAGGAGTTTGATTCCATAATATAGTGCTTGCTCACAACATGCAAGGCCCCAGGTTCAATTCCCAATACTGAAAATAATAACCTTTACATAGTTATTACATGGTGCAGTAATTGGTTTATATATATGTATGGCTGGCACTATTTTGAACATATATATATATACATATATATATATATGGCACGTATGCATTTACTATGTCATTATTGTTATTGTCCACTCTTCTGATGGCTTCTCTAGTTTTTATATATTCAAATCTTATCCTTCTTTGCATATGTAAATCTCTCTTATCAGGCTTCCCTGAGGACATTTGCAAGACAGGGTATTTATTATCTTACTAAAGCTTCCATAATATTTAGATTTCCATTTATCACATTTAAAAATTATTATTATAGGAGGTCACTACACACAACTCTTTAAACTGTTTGGAAAACAAATTTCGTCTTTCACACATATTGAAAATGTCCTGTGGGTGAGTGCTACATTGTACTGGTGATGTCATGGAAAACTATGCTGGTCTGGGAACTGTGCATGGGCCATAGCATTTTCATCCCATGGGACCTGGTTAGCAGTCTTTCCTCTCCTCTGAAGACCTGTTCCATTAGGATCTGCATTAACAAGGTCCCCAGAGCACCTCATACTGAAGCACTTGGTGGGAAGCAGGAAAGCTGGCCAAGACAAATTGGACTCAGTTATGCAGTATGGGCAAAACAAAGTCTGTGCTCTCCCAGAAACTGCAAGATTCAAAGAAACTTCTGCTTTAGCATCCAGTGAGCTGAAATTGAGCTTGTCTTCTGGAGTTAACATCTTAATATTCATCCATGTACTACCATTGCTCACTCACCAATCATAACCTTCTCTAATCGTTGTAATATTCATGTTAAAATGAGGATACAGGTCTGTCTTAGCTACTTTTATGTTGCTGTGATAAGACACCATGACCAAAGCCGCTTATAAAAGAAAGCATTTCATTTAGAGCTCATGGTTGCAGAGGGCTGGAGTCTATGACCATCATTGAGGTGGGTAGCATAGCAACAGTCCAGCAGGCAGGCAAGGTGTTAGAGCAGTAGCTGAGAGTCTACATATTGAGACAACCATAAAGCAGAGCGTACTAACTAGGAATGCTTTTGAAACCACAAAGCCCACCCCTAGGGACACACCTCCTCCAATAAGGCCATCCCTCCTAATCCTTCTCAAGCAGTTCCAGCACCTAGGGACAAGGATTCAAACATATGAGCCTGTAGAAGTCATTCTCACTCAAACTGCCGTGAGGTCCCAACTTTACCACACCTGCTGCAAACAGTGAGTCCAGGTTTGCAGGAATTTGCAACTGCTGAATTATTTGATTATGATTGTTTTGATAAATGTATGTGAGTGACTTTTTCATCCCCAACTTAAATGAAGTAGAGCAATGGAGAACCAGCTGGGTAAACTGAGGAAAGAGACATCTCCCTGATGCTCCCTTCTACTCTTAAAAAGCAGAAATCCTCTTGTAAAGTTTTGGGAAACTTTATTTTGAGGTGCAAAAAGGAGAAAAAAATCCTTCAGGGTATTTTGTTCAGAAACAATATGAAGTTTATAAAAACTAGCTTAAACTTCCTGTTTTATTTTTTACAGTGTCTGAGACTTGGTTCCAATTTTTAAAATGTCTCTAAGCTCCATTGATTCAAATAATGTTTGTTTTTGATGAAGGTTTTAGAAAGTGGTGAATTAGTGATATTGCTAGTGTTTCTGATGATTTGTATGTCCAATTAAAATGACAAAGGTACATTTGAGGTTGTGGAGGATGAGGAGAAGGAAGGAAAGAGTGGGAAGAGGAAGGGGAGGAGAGGAAGACTGGGAGGGTGGGGAGGGAAGGGGAGGGGAAGAAAGAGTAATAAAAATAGAAAGTACTCAAGAGTCAGAACACAGAAGGCTAAATAAAACCTGAGCTAAAGGGATATGGAAAATGGGAGAGAAACAGTGGACCCCTGCTGCAGCCCCATGCATTCTAAAATTCACACATTTTTTCAATGAGGCTCTTATGAAGTAAGAAAGGCAAGATGGGACTGAAGAACAAGGAATGGATTTAAAAGCTTAAAAGATCTGAATCCACTTCTCCCACCCGGAGACCCCAGAGATGTCTGTCCCATAAGGAAAAAAGCCCGGCTGCTCACTTTCTCAAACCTTATCCCAAAAGAGCATGGACCTTGAGACTGAAACATGAGGCTAGAAGGGTGAGACAGAAAAGCAAAGCCTGAGGTGGGATCAGCCTGCAGAAACCAGCTTCCAGCTCCTTATCCATCCTGCTAAAAGACACACCTATACACACACACATCCTTATACAGATGATAGGAAGGCTCACCTGAGACACTAGCCAACTCAAAATGAAGGCATCCTCAAGACTTCTTGTGGTCCCCCAAACAAGGAGCCAGATCTCTGATCAGTTTTCAGTAGTCTGCAATGGATAAAAAGAACAACTTTCCAACCACTACCAACATCCAGTTCGACCACAATACCACCTCAAAGAACAACCCCAGATATCAGCTTAGTGTGTGCTTCCAAGAATCAAGAGTGACCAGCTATGTGAGAAAGCATTTAGTATGGAGCCAGAGACAAAAGTCAAAAGAAAAGAGGAAGGAACATAAAAACACAGAACATAAGAAAATGTGATAAGCAGAAGAAAAAAATGGAACCTTGTTAGTGAACCCAAGTATGTAATGTAATATATATATTCCTCTATATTGTAAGTGACTTCAATGAGAGGATAGCCAGGACTGTTACCTGGAGAAATCCTGTCTTGTATTAAAAAAAAAATAACAAAACAAAAATAGAAGAATATAGAGAAAAGAAACAAATATTAGAGATTTAAAAAGGTAATAGTATAAATAAGAAATGCAAAAGACATATTTAAGTATGATAAGGAAGCAAAATAAAGAGAATGTTACTAGAAGAAAACACACACAACGGATCTGCTGAGGATACAGAGGGAAAATACACAGACATGAGCTCTAACACAGAAGGCACATGATGAGCTGAAAGAAACAGCCAGGAGAAGGATCTTCATGAATAGATGCATAGCTCATCCACTAATCTAATTGTTACATTTAAATATTAAAATTTCTAGAAGTCTATTTAAGAGTTTTTTTCTTTACATCATCTACAAGATGACTGGTGTGCGATGAGCATAAGTGTGCTGGACAATTCCCAAATCATATTTCCCATAATTTCATACTGATTATGGGTAAACTATGTGCGGTGGTTTGAAAACAAAGCAGTCCCCAAATGGAGTGGCACTATTAAGAGGTGTGGCCTTGTTGGAGTAGGTGTGGTCTTGTTGGAGGAAGTGTGTCACTGTGGCGGTGGGCTTTGAGGTCTCACATATGCTCAAGCCACACCCAGTGAGGCAGCCCATTTCCTGTTGCCTGAACAAGATGTAGAACTATCTGTTAACTCTCCAGTGCCATGTCTGCCAGCATGCCACCATGTTCTACGATGACGATAATGGACTGAGACTCTGAAAGCGTAACTCCCCTCCCCAATTAAATGCAAATCCAATTGAAAGAAATCCTAACTATTCTTCTAACATTGTTGTGTAACAAGGTCTATTCAAGGTAAAAAGGTTTATTTAGCCAATTGATACATAATCTATATCCTACACTATCTGTGCTATGTAAATTATAAAATATATAAGTTAAATATTTTTCATGTCATAATTCACTATTTTGTTCCTGATTGTCTTATTTTAGATTATTTTATTTTGATTTGGGTGTGTGTGGCATGTACAGGTACCTTTGGAGGCTGAAGGAGCTGGGTGTCTTAGAGCCAGACTTACAGGTGGCAATGAACCACCCAGAATGAGTGCTAGGACACATACCCAGGGACTCTGGAAGCAGAGCAAGAACTCTTAATTATTGAGGCATCTCTCATATCCCTGCTTATCTTATTTTAGAGATGAATTTTTAGCTAAATGATGCCAATGATTCAAGTGTTGAATATATTTATACCACTGTTCATTGTTTAACAGTAGCATTTTAAAAGGTGTTGAAGGTTGGGGCCTTACTGAGAGTGGAAAAATAAAATAAAAAATAAAAATATTTTCCCTTAAGGAAGAATAAACCAATTGGGTACCCAATGCCAAATGGTCAGCCCTGAAAACATACATACAAGTATATACAGTCGGAGTAGATTGCATTTATGTATTTAAAAACATAAATAAACATAAATGCATATATTATATGTATATAATAATAATTTAATAAAAAGAGATGGTAAATTTGAAAGAGAACAAGGAAGGGTACATGGGAAAGTTGGGGAGTGTAGACAGAAGTTTCTGACCTGGCAGTGGATATTTTACTCTTTGATCTTTAGGCAAACTTTATTTATCAAAATACAAATAAAGTATCACTACAGAGGCAGACAAAAGAGAACGAGGAAATTATATATTTGTAAACTATTTTGAAAAAAATTAAAAGTCGTGGACAAGGATTACAGAGACCTGAGTTCCATTCCCAGTACCCAAGTCAGGAGACTAGGAACTGCCAGTAACTCCAGCTGCAGGAGAATCTGATGTTCTCTAGCCTCCCAGAGAACTTGTAGTCCTCATGAGTGTGTATGTGCATATATGTGTGTGTGCACACACACACACACACATACATGCATACACACAATTTTAAAGTTATATAAATTTTTAGAGTTGTAGGCATCAACACTTATTTAATGGAAGAATCAGAACTAAGGAGCACATTACTAGGCCTGTAACTCTGCATCAGTGAAGTGGTGTGCTGATGAGTTCTCAAGAAAGACTGTAAGTCAACGAGTTCCATGAAGGTTGCAGCCCATCTTCCCTAAGCACTAAACTGCGTGTGATATAAGCGTCCTACCTGCATTATGGACTGTTGGAGACTCATGAGCCCCAGGAATGGCAGGAAGTCCCTCCATTACTTTTCACTTATTTTGCTCATGTGGTATTAATAGAAAAAGCTTAATTGCCCCCAGTGTTCCTTTAAACAATTAGCATGCTTGTTTGCTGTGTTTTCTCCCCTTGACAAAGAGAATGCTGGGAATAATTCATTCTGAAGTTGAGTAATAGCCATGACTGTGGGTTACAGGAATGGAACAAAGCTTGCCTGGCAATTCTTTAAAACGCGGTTTCAATTAAATTCAAAAGATAAATGGGGGAATTTTCATCAGCATGGAGCAAGCACATTCTACCCTAAAATTTTCTCATAAAGTGTTCTTGAATTTATTTTCTTCTAAGGATCCTAACGATTACAGCAGCGCTCTGGTTATTAAAAGTTCAAGTGCCCTTCTTGAGCCAGGTTCTTCCAAGAATCAAATTCACACCAGCAAGTGAGCGATGCCTTAGTCATTTCAGTGTAACTCATTAAACCTCCACGGTGGCTTCCACCAGGAAGACGCAAAGACATGATGCAGAGGCTCCCCTGCCCTCTAGGACACGTGAGTGCAGACACATCAAAGACTGTTCGAGCTCCACCAACACGTTCTGAAAAGAACCTTTGAACAGAAGGGCATACACAGGAGGGAGAGAGCCCTTGGGTACCAAGTAGCCAGTTCAGGAGCACAGGAGAAAGAATTCCAAGGCCCTCAAAATAGGAATGGACCTGGTTTCTATATGAATGGAGTCTCCCTTCCCCACCACCAGGGGGCAGCCTTCTGGGCCTCCTGTAACTCACATTCTAAGGAACTTAATGGGGCAGTGTCTGAGAGACCATCTGACCTGGAGGGAAGTCTCCATCTGAGGGGGACCTCCTCACTGTGCTGGGTTTTGTCAACAAAACCTACTGATCAGGAAGTTTCTATTTTTGAAACTTTATTTATTTGTTTTAACTGCAATTTCAATTTCTTCCTTAGATCTATGATCTTTTCCAGTTTGTTTTTGAGTCTGAGTGTCCATTGGTTGCTTTCTTCTTTGCCCTAACAAAATACCTGTCGGAAAGCACCTTCGGGGAATGGGCTTGGGGCTCAGGGTTTGAGGGCATTGTTGATCAGACAAGGGAAAGCATGGTGGCAGGGACGTCAGGCGGTTGGCTGCATCGCAAATACAAACAGCAAGGAGACAGAAACAAAAGCTGCTCAGCCTGCTTCCTCTTTTGAATTCTGCACCCTTCCCAACCCAGGAGATAATGTCACCCACATTAAAGGTGAATCTTCTCACCTCAATTAGTCCAATCTAGGACATCCCTTGCGGACCTACCCAGAGATTTGGTCTGCAAGGTGAGTGAGTCTCGGTCCTGTCAAATTAGTTGACAGTCACTATAAACCATCACAACTTTTGAGAAATGATGGCCCTTCATCTGAACTATCCAATTTAAATGCATTTGTCTGGAATATTTTATTATCCTTTTACAGTATGAGAGGTCTCTATTGCTCTTCCTTCCCGTCTGTGGCAGTGGCCATTTGTAATGCTCTATTTGGCTTGTTTCACCTAAAGATGTAGATCAATTACATTGATCTTTCCGAAGAATAGGAATTTGGTTTCATAAATATTCTCCATTGATTTCAATTTAACTGATTTCTTCCATTATTTTTGTTTTTCCTTCTCCATTTGGAGACATAGCACAGGGAGATAACGTGTGGACACAGACATAGCACACAGATACCGTGTGGACACAGACATAGCACAGGGAGATACTGTGTGGACACAGACATAGCACACAGATAATGTGTGGACACAGACATGGCACACAGATACCGTGTGGACACAGACATAGCACAGGGAGATACCGTGTGGACACAGACATGGCACACAGATACCGTGTGGACACAGATATGGCACACAGATACCGTGTGGACACAGACATAGCACAGGGAGATACTGTGTGGACACAGACATAGCACACAGATACCGTGTGGACACAGACATAGCACATAGGGATACTGTGTAGACACAAGCATTGCCAACTATAGCTAAGGAGAAGGTCCTGGAATAGATTCCTCCTCAGAACTCTCGGGAAGGACTTAGCTGGCCAACACCTGGATTCCACGCATCTGGGCTTCAGATCTGTGAATCAGAAAGTTCGTCTCTTAAGTCTTCTGGTTTGCACTGTGCTGTTCCCATAGACTCGGTAGATCAAACCACACTTTCGTTTCATTTTTGTTTGTTGTTTTTTTGTTTCAGACACACTAAGTCATCTGTGGCATTTCAGATGCTAAACCTAGGCTTGTGAGCAAGCTACACCCCACTAAGCTTTCGATGCTGTAAATTCCCCTTAGTTAAAGCATAGCTTAAGGCATAGGTCATAAATTTTGCTGGTTCAGTTTTGCAATTTTGTTATGTCAAAACATTTTATGCTTTTCTTGAGACTTCCTCTTTGACCCTTGGGTCATCAATAAATAGCACAGAGTAGAGTATTTATTTTCCAACTATTTTGAGATTTTCCAGCTAATTTTTTTATTTATTTCTTATTTTGTTCCAATAAAAGAACAGAAATTTGTAAGTTTTCAAGCCATTTAAAATTTTTAAAATTGGTCTTATGATTCTAAATGGTACTATTTGATAAAGTATTTTATTTAAACCCAAGAAGAAAGTGTATTGTGCTCCCGCTGGGTGGGATGCTCTGTTATTCTCTGTTGAATTTAAGTTGACTAATGATGCATGCTCCACTGACTTGCAGACTGATTTTCTTTATTGCTTTTATTTATTTTTTTGAGACAACAGAGCAAAGTCTGAAAGGTGTTTGTGATCCCATCTGTCTAGTTTTCATTTCAGTCCCACGAGCCTTTCAGTTGCTAAAGCTGGGTGTAAATGGAGCAGAGCTGATACATCACACTCATTTAGAAATGTTATACACTTAGTGAATGGACCCTTCTGACATACTACAGCACAGTCCTACTTCTGCTCATTCCTCATGCTTTAAAGCATGAATTTTCCTCTTCTTTTACCTTTATTATATCAACTCTGTTATATTGGGGTTGTGGTAGACCACACTAATGTAATTATTAAGCTTGTAACTCTGTACCAAATATATTTTGGATGCCAGAAGTACAGCATGGAGATCAAATGTAGAATTTATATTCTATACTCAACTCTAAGCATAGAGTTCAAATAAACTTGCTGGCTTGTTAAAACGATGGTGTTAGTATCATTCCATTTACACCCAACTTCAAAAACTTAAAGTGGTAGCGGAACAGATAAAGCTAAACTACGCAGGTGTTCCCAGAGTAGGCAACCTCAATGTGACCTGCACAGGAATGATTAAAGAGAACTGGGTAGTTATCAAGGATGATGGAGCATGGTGGGAGGATATGGGCTTGGACAGATGTAAAATATTCCATTCAGGTATGAAAATGGTCAAAGATGAAACAGAGTCTCCATATTTGGGGCTAGCCAGAAAATTATGGATTCCTGACTTTTCAAGGAGCTCCAAAGACCAAGTCAAGGATCCAGGTAAAAACAAAGATCAGTAAGATCCAGCCATTGTAAAACAAGGTTATTACAGGTTGGAAGCACTAGGAAAGGCTCTCTGAGATGAAGAGGAACCTATGTGAACATTGCTATGGATATTCTTAAGACAACCGTGAAGCCAAAGTAAGCAAAGGGGGAAGTTGGACTAATGTTTGCTTCCAACAAAGTTCTCAACCTATGCTCCAATGAGTCGTGAAGCTACACAAGCTTATAGTCTGCTTTCCAATTCTGAACCCTGATCAATCAACTTTACCAGTCACCATAGTGACCTCACAATGAACCACAGCCTTGGAAAAGGCATCTTTCTCAAGCACAAAACGAACAGCTAAGAGCAGACTCATTAGCCGTCTCGTCTCTGGGAAGTCACGCCCCTCAGTCCGTGCAATTGGTGCCACTAAAGCCATCTATTGCCATATCAGTTCTTAAATAAATTCTAGAGACATCTACTAGCCCAACAGAACTCTCTTTCCAAGGGATACTGTACTGGACTGGGGTAAGGGTGAGATTAATGTGCTTTGAATGATGTGGAGTTCCTCGTTTCAGTATATGGGGTCAGAGAAGAAGGTCCTTTACTGCTCGTTCTGAGGTCTTCACCCTTGGCTATAGACCAAGTTCGCTCAGGATTTTATACTGAAGATTGATCTACACCCACATTCTTAAAATATTAAATCCCTGGGTACTGTGGCCTTCTTTTGGAAAGGCTGTTGTGCTTGACTACTGATTATGAAAATTGGGCAGAGTGAGCCAGAGGGTGCTTGATAGGGTACCCCCAGCCTCCATCATGACAATGCTCTTCATTCTTAGCGACCATCATCAACTGTTCCGCCCTACATAGTGACTTTTCTTGTTTTTCTATCTCTTCTTTCTGCAAGAAGAATTTGAGATTGTCTGGCCAATGGTTAGCCTTCAATTTAGTGGGAATCTGACCATTTCTCTTTAGAAGGCATTTTTCCAACTAGAAATAATTAGTTCTCCATTACGCAGAAGTTGAGTTGCGGGACTCACTGGGAATGAAGAAGCAGGCTCCTAGTAATCCCAAACTCTAATGCATGCACCAGCAAGTCCTACTTGCTATAATTACTACATGTTTTTCCAAACTTGCCTCCTTGATCACCTGCACACAAAGTCCAATCTCTTACACATCTTCCTGTCTTCCTTAAGATGTTGGCTAGATCCTGCATCTCCTGTAGCATGTGGCCTTCTTACTTCCTTCTCTGGTTTACCATGACACCTACTGGGCTCCACCATAATTTAATTCAAGTTATTGACCTTGTGGTTGGATAGAAAATAGAAGCAAGCCAAAAGTAGTTTCCATGTTGAAGCTTAAGAATGCACCATTCTTAAACAAGGTACAGTACTATCCTTAAATTAGAAAATGTGAACCAATTCTTACAGATATAAGAGCCCCTGAGAAGCTGAGTATTCCATATTTGAGATGCATCAACACAGATCCCACAAATCAAATGCCCCATTCAGTAGTTCCTAAAAGTCTATAATTTTTATTATAGCAAGTCAGCCTTAAACAAAACTATGATTTTCAGAATGTTGTTTCTCTTATGATGAAGACATAATCTTGGTTCATAGTTTCATCTTCTCTATAGCTATAGAAATAAAAAAAATCTTATATGCTACTTTCATGCTAGGCTTTTAATACTGAGCTCATAACCATGATTAGAATTTTCTTCTTTTTTCACAGAATCAGTTACATCTAGCAACAGTTCTACAATTTCATTATTCTTATAGGATACATAATTTATTCATAGTATGAGATACAGTATCATCTCTAGTTTATTCTCTAGTACCAGAATACAGTTAGAATTAACCAATGAAGTCTATTTCAATGACACCTGGATGCCTTACATGGAGTTTGTTTGGCAGTGGGTAGTGAGAGTTATGAATCTCAAACCCCTTCTTAGTGTCTTTCTCAAACTGCTCCTGCCTCAACTACCACAGAGTAAGATTCCGGGAAAGGAAACTGCTGAAGATCAACCTAGCAATCATCTTCTAGGAAATGTTCTTAGAAGCAGAATTTTGATGGAAAGAGAAAGAAATGGGGCTGGTAAAAGGAGACGCTGGGTCCCAGGGAGAGGTGAGGTGGAACGACTGCCCTTCAAAAGTGCTCCAAGCAGGTGAGGGGGTCTGAGCCTCTGCAACAGTGTTTCTGGGTAGCAGTGTCCAGCGACCATCTGAAACCTGTTGTAGATAAGCTGAGGGCTTGATCACAGAAATCGGGTGCAGGTATCAATTATCCTAGGAGAAAACTAGTCTCCAAAATGGCAAGGGAGGCACAAGCCACACGAGTGTCCTATCTGTCCCAGGCTATGGGTAAAGTTCATACATGACACTCTCTGTGCCTCTGAGTTCAGAGGTTCCAGGGATGAAGAAACAGGGTCAGAGGAGTTGTTAGAGATCCAGACAGCCACCACATTCTCTGGACACATCCCTCTAATATGTCCTTTGACTAACTGCATCGTGAGTGAAATGTAAGCATTTTTCATTGACTCACACATATTCCTCAAACACTATATATCAAGTAACAGAACACACAATAGATATGAAGGATCGATATAAAACCTAGGTCCTGCCCTCAGGTGGCATAAAGGGAAAAACTTACTCAGAATTAAAACTAGCAGTGAGACCAGGAAAATATTCACAGGGGCTTATTTTTGCATATGTGCAGGAAATCTTCAGAAATGTCATTATTTGGTTGAAATATGTTCTTCAACTTTACTAACTATGCTCAATTATTCTTCAGTGTGGCGGCGCTGATTTGTATCTCGAAGATAAAAATGTTATTGTTTCCTCAACTTCTGTCACAATAGGTTAAGGGTCAACCTGCAGACCTCCCAAAAGCAGACACCTGTGATGATAATGTGACAGCAGCCACCTTTCCAGGGTAACTGAGGTTCCTGATTCAACACACATGATGTTGACCATGTTCCGATGGTGTGTGAGCTCGTCGGTGGTTCCCTCTTCTAATCGTTACAGAGATTTCTATATCAGAAATGGCTAGATGTTAGGAACAAATTCTGAAGTCAACTTTAGAGCTCTAGCCAACCCTGCTGATGGCAGTTTGAGGCTATGATATTAACAGTTGCTGCAGCAGCACAAATATAACGAGCACAAAACAATAACTTACATTTTGTGTTCATCTAACTACACGATGTTCTATTCACCACTTCCTTTGCTGAATGTTCTCATGACAAGGCACTTGTACAAACTCCCACTATTGTGAGCTGATGCTTAATGTTATTCTATCTGGATAGAAGAATGAAGAACCTTGCCTGGGGTCACACAATGCCATGTGGTTGGGTATCAATCTGAATTCATGGTTTGATTCTGTGCTTTTCAATAATAATATAGGGTCTGGATGGATGGCTTAGTGGTTAAGAGTCCTTTCTGCTCTCCCAAGTGACCCAATCTAGGGTAGCAGCTATCTGAACTCCAAGAGATCCCATGCCCTCTTCTGACCTCCGTGGGCACTCAAACATTCATGGCACACACACACAGAAACACAAATAAAACAAACCATTAAAAATATAAATAAATATTAATGTATTGGCTCAATGGATTATCAACACTAATACTTCCATTTTACACAATTATACAAAATTTTTAAATTATTTAAAAGTTTTAAATTATGTTTTGATAAATTTAACATAATAACACAATAAAATATGATCCAATGTCATTAAATACATATATTGTACATTACTATGTAAAATGTTGTTGTTTGCCTTGCCCCAATAAATGGGAGAGTGAGTGTGGAATGGAAGGCTCTGGAATATTTCGAAGTACAAAACACATCAAGGTTTTTGGTTGTTATATGGTAAATACATATGCAGCTATGAACGTGGGTCAAGTAGGGTGTTTTCTATATCTCAAAGTTTCTAACAGAATAGTAAATTCTTAATAGATATTATAAAACTATCTGTGCTGTGGGATAATGGTCTTGTACCCTGTAAATATTTGTCACTTGAACTGGTTTAATATAACGCTGATGACCAGCAGCCAGGCAGGAAGTATAGGTGCAGTGACCATAATAGGTGAATTCAAGGAAGAGGAAAGGCTCAGTCTGCAGATCCTGACTTAGAGGAAGCAAGATGAGAATGACTCACTGATTAAAGTTACCAAGCCATGTGGCTAACACAGACAAGAATTATGGGTTAATGTAAGATGTAAGAGTTAGCTAATAAGAAAGCCTGAGCTAATAGGCCAACCAGTTTAAAATTAATGAAGACCTCTGTGTGTTTCTTTGGGACTGAATGACTGCGGGACTGGGTGGGACATAAACCCCTATTAACATATCTGTGGAAACGTTGGTGAAAGGCCTTTAAAGGTGGCTGTCTAGCACTGAGTACCTTCTGCCCAACAGTGCTACAGCTTAATGACAAAACCAAACATTTGCAGAGATTTCTAGAAAATATGTAGACTCCCCAACAAGTCTATGCTCTTACCCGAGGACTGAAGGGGTAGTTATAAGCAACAACTTACCAAGAGGCAGAGTCCGGAGGCGTCTAAAGTGAGCAATGTGTAGCACAAGACAGTGTGGTACACTGAAGGGAAGACGACACACAAAACTGGACAGATTGTTTGTAGCCAGGGTCATCATCCAATCCATTTTGAGACATCTGTGATGTAGTTCTGAAAAGAAGACCATCAAATCTCTCTTTAAGACTGATATTATGCTAAAGGCAAGGGACTTTAAATGCCCTATCTCAATTAGAACATGAAGAGTAATAACAAATGTCTTTGGCTCATACAGGGAAACGTGAGTGGAAAGTGCTTTGCCACTGCGCTGAGACTCGAGGTTGTTTTTCAAATGGCTGAAAAGTGCCACTTCTGCCATAGTCCCCACTCAGCAGGCATCATGTTGTACTGAGAGCTGCCAATCCCCACTCAATGGGCTTGGGGCCAAAAATAGATGCACCCCGCTCAGCCCGTGCTCCAGCTTCAGCCTGTTGCTATTCATCAGCCCTTGTTCTGCTGCACATGCCCAGTGCTTTGTCCAGCATTCAGTGACAAAAACAGGAACGGGTCCTTCTTTTGTGATATTTTCAGCCTCTCTAGAAGTCCAGGTCTTCCCCTCCAAAATCTTTCCTCCAAGTACAAGATAGGCTCATCTCATGCCCTGAAATCTGAATCTTAGTGTATACACTAGTGTGAAAGGGGGTGGAGTATGTGTGTATGTGTGTGTACACATGTGTGTACACGTGTGTGTGCACATGGAGGCCAAGGAGCTGCTCCTCGGGCACTGTCTACCTTAAAGAATAAGAACAGACAAGACCTTTCATTGGCCTGGAACTAGCCAATGAGGCTGCTACCCGCCTAAGAACTCACTTGTCTCCACCTCCCAGGAGATAAGTCACAAGCCTGTGCCATCATGCCCAGTGGTTTTATCTGTTTTAATGTGAGTCGTATTCTTAGGCTTGCAAAGCAAGCACTTGACTGACTGAGCTACCCCTCCAGCTCCAGAATATGTTGTTGTAGCTTGGCAAGTACAAACAACATAAAGAGAAAAATTACTTAAGAGGATCCTGACTTACTAGTTACTTTCTCTTTTCTGTGGGAAAAAAAAAATATCTGGGAGTAGCAACTAAAGGGCAGGAAAATTTATTCTGAATCACGGTTTGAAGGAATATAGCCCATCATGGTGAGAAAGAAGGTCCTTATGGTGGGGGTAGCTAATAAAAGGGACTAGCTGTAGCCCCTATAGTCAGCTTCACAGTAGCCCACTCACACCAGCTAGGTCCTAGCTCCCAAAGGTTCCACATCTACTCAAATCAGCAGCAGAGCTGGGGACCCACAGTTCAAACACGTGGCTCTGAGGGACATATCCCACTAAAACTTTAACAGTTGAAGTATCAGCTTTGACTATATCTCACCAAGATGCAGGTCTCACAGGAATAGGCCCTGAGCTTGAGGCAGAGATGAGACAGTGAAGGTAAAATTGCATGGAGAAGGTGGTGGGGAAGAGGATCTAGGAGGAGTTTTGAAAGCGGAAAGAATATGATCAGAACATATTGTGTACTTTTTTAATTTTTATTGAGCTGTACATTTTTCTCTGCTCCCCTCCCCTGCTTCTCCCCTCCCCTTCAAACCTCCCCCAAGGTTCCCATGCTCCCAATTTACTCAGGAGATCTTGTCTTTTTCTACTTCCCATGTAGATTAGATCTATGTAAGTCTCTCTTAGTGTCCTCATTGTTGTCTAAGTTCTCTGGGATTGTGATTTGTAGGCTGGTTTTCTTTGATTTGTGTTTAAAAACATAAAGTTTTTTTTAAAAGGATCAGAACTGATAGAATGGGTATATATAAAGAGATTACTGGCTTGGCCCACAGGCTGTGGTCTAGGTCATCCAACTCCGGCTGTCCTACAACTGGCAAGCCAAGAATCCAGCAGTTGGACAGCAGTCCACATTAGAATTCCAGAAGTTGGATTTAATATCGGCCATAGATAAAGGATGGAAGACTTTGCCTGTGAGCGTGAAGAGCAGCAGGCAGAAGTAAGTTTCCTTTTCCCACGTCCTTTCATATGGGCAGTCACCAGAAGGTGTGGCCTGATTTAAGGTGGGTCTTCCCACTTCAGATAATATGGTTAAGAACGTCCTTCCCAGACGTGTCCAGCAGCTGAGGTTTTAGTTGATTCCAGATGAGGTCTAGTTGACAACTAAGATCAATCATCACAGCCACCCAGGCCTCACCATCTTGAATATGAGTGTAAATGAAGAAAGCCTTCCACAGTCCCACCAACTCGTACCTCTTCACTTCACTCTCCTAGCAACCATACTACTGATGATTATCAGGTTTGTCTTCTCAAGGCAGGATGAGTAAAGGTTTTTGGATTTTGTCTGCACATATGTCTGTGTAGTCATACATCTGGTGCCCATGGATGCCAAAAGAGCATGCCATATCCTCTGAGACTTGATGGAGGAGTTACTTTCATTTAATAAAGAAACTGCCTTGGCCCATTTATAGGCCAGCCCTTAGGTGGGTGGAGTAAACAGACAGAATGCTGGGAGAAAGAAGCCGAGTCAGGGAGTCGCCATGATTCTCCCACTCCAGACAGACGCAGGTTAAGATCTTCCCTGGTAAGCCAGCTCATGGTGCTACACAGAATATTAGAAATGGGTTAGATCAATATGTAAGAGCTAGCCAATAAGAGACTGGAACTAATGGGCCAGGCAGTGATTAAAAGAATACAGTTTCCGTGTAATTATTTCGGGGCATAAGCTAGCCATGTGGGCGGCTGGGTGCCGGGGACGCAGCCCCGCCGCTCCTATTACAACAGAGTGGCACCCAGCGTGCTAATGAACTCCACGTAAAACCTGAGAGGGCTTAAAAAGGAGAGAGAGAGAGAATATAAGACAGCTTTTTTTTGCTGTTTGTGGGTTGCGTGCCGCAAAGAAATTGTCCTGACTCAGCAACAGGAAAAAACTGGCTGTTTTAAAATGCCAGCTTTCTGGGCTGTGCCGCCATCACGATCTCTGTCTGGCTCCTGCAGGAGACAGAGCTTTTGAATGGAGCATTTGGAATAAAGTGCTATGGCTTGCTTGATGGCAATGTGGACTGCTTTGTGCCTGGAACTGTGTGTGACTCAGGGGCACCAAATGGTTCTGAGGCAGGAGAGGCTCAGCTCCGCCATGCAGAACTCTGCTGGTCTCAGGCAGGAACTACTGTAATTACCATAATAACAGCATAGTTAAGGTTTAGACTGGGCAGGACACAGGCAGTACCGTAATACCTCTAAATGGTGCAACTTAGGTTTTTAAGAAGCGCTTAACATTTTAAAAAATGCTCCTGGATAGTAAAAAAATTACAGATTCACAATAGAACAGATTTCAGACATAGAAGATCTGTAAATGAGTTACAGTGTTGGATGAGTGTACGTAGGCTTGAGAGAAAAAAAAATAGAGAAAAAATAAAGTTAATGCCCTTAAAAAGGGGGGATAAAGTCCTTAAAGAGACAGAGTACAGATAGTTATAGATTAAAAGAAATAAAGAAAAATAAGCCACGTAGAAATGGAAAATTCACAGAGAGTCTGGATTCTTTGTATTATTGTGTTTTCTTTAAAATTTTTGACTGTAAAGGAGCTAAGTGCAGAGAGACATTTCATTATATGGGCTGCCAAGCTAAACCAGAATGGATATAAGGGTATTATGATTTCAGAATATGGGTCTAAGGATATGATGCTTTGGAGACGGTCTTCTTTTGTTTTCACAGAGGATGAGACTCTGTGGATTGCGTCTATCCCAATATGGTATGATAGACCACGCCCTCCTGAAAGGTTGCTGTGAACACCTTCAGAAAATTACTTCACTCAACTGCCAACTGAGATGACCCTGACACACAGGTTACACCATAAAAGATCTGAATAACAGCGCCCCCATTCAGCAGGAAGCAGTTTGGAGAGAAAAACTGCGCCCATGTTCCCAAATATGGTTTATAAATGTTCTTTTACATTTAAAGGGGGATATGATATAGGTATGAATAATTTGCATTGATATGGATTTTAAGGTCAGTTTTGTTATATGTATATGTATTTCTGATCTTGATTAAGGTATTGTGATTGTGTAGTTCATTTAAAAATGTAATGTATAATTAGGAAATATAGGTTGCTAATGGATAATCATAAATAATAGTCAAGCTTGTAGTCACGTTAGTTAGATTTTCTAGATATATAGAGATACATTTCAATTAGGCATTCTTCATATCTTTCAAAGACTACAGAACATGGCATTTAATGTTTTAATAACTTAGGGCTTTTCATGACAATGAGACACATCTGCTCCTGGCAGCACCAATCTACTTCAAGAGGATGATGGGCATCGAAGAGTCTCCTTATGGAGTTTGATAGCCATTTGGACAAGAAACTGCTCTTGCATGGACTGATGCATAAACTGGATACAAAGAACCCGCAGAGAGAGGACTGCTGAACTTGCCTAAAGGTGAGATGATCTTTCGGGGTTCCTGACTCATGAAAGAGTCTGCGAGACATTCTGCAGGACACAACAAAAAGTGACTGAACTGTCTTTGGAATTTCCTGCTTGATGAAAATGTCTGCTGGATACTATGGGCCTGAAGGCTGAAGATGGATGCCCCAACAGTACAAAAGAACTTTGGGTGACTGTCCAAGCAGTGAGATGTCTCTGTCATTTCTAGAGTTTTGGATCTCTTGTTTGCTTAGGTAATATTATATCCTTCTGGAGTCTTTGATGGAGTTGAAGAATGGTTAGTTATAGTTATAGTTTTCCTTAGTTATGATAAAAGATAAAATAGATATAAATATTGTAATTGTAATTCTTGCTTGATAACCATTTTGTTATATGTAATTTTACTATGTTAAAGTTAAAGCCTTTCTTTTTTGTTTAAACAAAAAAAGGGGAAATGATGGAGGAGTTACTTTCATTTAATAAAGAAACTGCCTTGGCCCATTTATAGGCCAGCCCTTAGGTGGGTGGAGTAAACAGACAGAATGCTGGGAGAAAGAAGCCGAGTCAGGGAGTCGCCATGATTCTCCCACTCCAGACAGACGCAGGTTAAGATCTTCCCTGGTAAGCCAGCTCATGGTGCTACACAGAATATTAGAAATGGGTTAGATCAATATGTAAGAGCTAGCCAATAAGAGACTGGAACTAATGGGCCAGGCAGTGATTAAAAGAATACAGTTTCCGTGTAATTATTTCGGGGCATAAGCTAGCCATGTGGGCGGCTGGGTGCCGGGGACGCAGCCCCGCCGCTCCTATTACAACAGAGACTGGACTTGTAGATGGTTGGGAGCTGCCATTGTCGGTGCTGGAATGAGGACTCGAACCCAGGTCCTCAGAAAAAGGAGCCAGTACTCTTAACCACTGAGCATCTCTCGAGCCCCTTGCATGAGTTTTATATTCACTATCATACTTGAATCCTGGGTGACTGTCATCTGTCTCTCAGGAGAAGCTGTGTTCGTTTCTTTTCTGTCGTTTTCATAAATAGCCAGACAGAATAGCTTAGGATAGAAAGAGTTTATTTTGTCTTATAGCTCCTGTGAGACAGAGTCCTTAATGGAAGGAAGGACAGCATAACGGGAGGGAACAGGACAGGTCTGGTCACACTATATCACCTGCAAAGAGTAGAGAAAGAACAGCTGGAGAACAGTGTCATGCTTTCTCCCATGAGGCTCCACCTCCTAAAGGTTCCATTATCCCCCTGTCCCTCTACAGAAACTTATGCCTCTGACAACAGAAACTCTTATGCCTTAGCTACTGCCTTGCTCTTGTTTCACAATTTACACACAGTCCATCAGTGCTGCCCTAGATGTCATCTCCGCAGAGACTATTTCTGTGATGGTAGCAATCATCTGTGCTGTTCAAAATGTTCGAATATTTACATGCATGTGTCTACTGTGCACACGCAAGCCAGAGAACAACCTTGGAGGTCATCCTCAAGATACCGCCCACCTTCAATGCAGAGCTTTTCATTGGTTTGGAGCTCGCCAATTAGATAAAACTAGCAGATAGTGAGCACAAGAGGTCCTTGTTCCCCTGCCTCCAAGCTTTGTGATTAAAACACACACCACCATGTACAGCATTTATGTGTGTTCAGGACATCAAACGAGGTCCTCATGTTTGCAAGGCAAGAGAGTTACTAACTAAGCCATCCCCACAGCCTTGGAATGATGATTTTAATGCGTTCTAAGCATCAGCTGAAAGCTTTCTTAATTTGCTTTGTATGATCTACTTCAGAACTGATTTCAGAGCATAGATGTTGTGTCGCTTTCAGCCAAAGCCATCCCTGATATTAACCAGTTTCCCACAGTGAGCCAAGGAACAGTCACGGCCATCCCACTCCTCCCAGGAAGCAAGTTCTTTCTCCTTCAGGTCCCAGAGGAAGAAGAGTCGAGGCAGCAGTCCCTGTTATTACTGATTCTACTTTCCAGTGGAAAACCAGCCAAGTGAATGGTTTCTCTGAGTGCACACAGGGGGCCCATCAGAGCTTGCAGCAATGCCTGAGAGGGCCAGCAAGAGTTAGTCTCCCTGGCAACTGTAAGGGAGCACATGCTCACTGGGCAGGAAAGTAAGTCTTGCTAAGAGAATAAACGACACACATACTCCAGCATAATGAATGCATGCGCTTAATTGAAAATGGTGTTTTGTTTGAAATTCCAGATTAAATCTGCACTCTACCTATGCAAACAAGCATGTTGACTGAAGTTTCTCTGTCGTGAACAAGTGTATGAGACAGAAAGGTATTAGACGTGCGAAGAAAGCAGGAAATATGGAGTGTGAGCACACTTCAGTGGAGGACTAACTTCTGGCTCCTCGTCCAAATGAGAAAGATAGATGCTCATTACCAAAGACCAATAAGAAGTAGGAGGACCCAGAAGTTGAAGGCGACTAGGCCCCAGTGCAGAGCTCCAGATAAGTCACTACAGTTACAACTGATTTTGGTTTGAGGTGGATTTGTTGTTTACTGCCTTCTTGTCAATGCTAATGTGTGACTCAACTCGGTCATTGTTAATCATATTAATTGAGGTTGGCGAGAAGGCTTAGCAAATAAGAGCACTTTCTACTCTTTCAGAGAACCAAGATGTGATTCCCAGTACTCACAATGGTGGCTCAAAACCACTTTTAACTCAAGTTCCAGGGGATCCAATGGCCTCTTCCGGACTCCAGAGGCACCAGGCACAGACATGATGCACAGATGTATATACAAACAAAACACCCATATGCAGAATAAAAATTAAAATAAAATTTAAGAAGATGTGTATAAATATTGAAACATATGTCCAACCACAAAACATGGATGAGATACTGGAAAAAAAAATCACTCAACAAAGCATTTTTTAAATGATTAGTGAGTTCCCAAAGATGACAATGACTAGCTGAAGGAAGTGGCAAAGACAAGCCAAGATCGGAACAGGCACAGAAAAGGATCTTTAAAGTAACTGGAAATCTTAGAAATGGAATTTTCAATAAGCCAAATTAAAAGTTCTATGGAAAACGTGACCATAGATTAAACCAAGCAGAAAGAAAACTTTCCGGGCTTGAAGACAAGCTTAAGGAGGCAGAGTCAGAAGGATCTGAAAGAATATTAGCCAGTGAGTCTAGTATACCCTGCAATCTCCAGGTTGAGTGAGAGAGCCTGTCTCAAAAATGGCAACTGATCAAGATGCAGAGCTGTGGAGCCCACTCCCAGTGTATATACAAACGACATCACCTCTAGTCATGAAGCTCAAGGATCACTGTGGAAAAGGAGCCCAGTCCCAGTGGATACACAAACAATATCATCTCTACTCATAAGGCTTAAGTATGACTGTGGAAGAAGAGGCGGACAGTTAAGGGCTAGAGGAACACAGAGTTTGCTATGAGGCTGTCCCCTACTGATGTCAGAAGCTACACTCATAAAGTCTTGCCAACATGGCCACCGAAACATGAGCTGAGCAAGGACAACAATAGTAAGCATGTTGAAGAGGACTAAGGAAAGACCATGAGACCTCAACCCTACACAAAGAACAACAGGCAATTAAGGAGAGCTAAGAGCAGGAGAGACAGTCTTCCCTAGGGAAGAGCATGCCAGTTGGCTGTCCAATACCAAATGATCAGCCCAGAAAAACATACATACATGTAACATTATACAGACTAAGCAGTTTGTGTAATCCATATATTACATGTGTATATGTAATACACACACACACACACACACACACACACATATATATATATATATGTAACAGCAATCCATGTAAAAAAGAGGCCATGAATTGAAAGGAGAACAAGAAAAGGTATATGAAAGGGTTTGGAGGGAGGAAAGGGAAACATGATGCAATTATATTTATCTCAAAAATAAATAACTTAAAAAAGAAATTTAAAGTAAACATTTTACTGGGGGAAAGGGAGAGATGGGGTTATTTTTCCCTAGACATCTGTCATCCAGCAGTCACATTGGAAAATGGATTCTATTATCCTATTGTGTCGATCTGCACCAGCTGAAAGAGCAAATTTCTGACTTGGGATCCCCAGGCAGAGCTAGGAAAAATTCCCCAAGCTGAGCTTGTCCTAGTTCTTCCAATGCCTCTCTCCACTCCCTACCTTCATGTTCCTGTAAATGAATGATCACTAGCACTGACTCAGAAATTTTTGGTAGGATTGCTGGGCTTTGACAAGGGAAATAAAGAATTGAAAAATAAGTAGATTTTAGTAGAACTATGCCTGAAGCAATATTTGTGCCCTGTATTGTAAATTTGTGTCTAGTTATTTAAAGAGGGCCTTTATTAAATTATCTAGGCAGTATATCCTCAGGAGACTCCCCTTTTCTAGGCTTAAGACAGAGCTACAAAACTTCTCTTGATGCTGTGTACCTCAAGGAGAATGATCAGAACAGAATACTTTATGAATTATTTAGTGTTTGGCATAAATTATCATATATAGAGAAACGTTCAATAAATATGTCTGAAATGAATTTTCCTAAAATTGTTTACCTATTGTGGCAAAATTGCTCATCAGGACCTTTAGACCACCAATCAAAGGTATTATAAGTAGACCAGACATAAATTGAAATTGAGTAGAAATAAAAGGCAAAATATCATAGTGAAAATGAATTTTAAGCAATGAATACAAAGCCCTGGACTGTGAAGGGTTGGGGTGCATAGAAGAAAGAGAAAGGAATCCTCAAGTCTAGGCTTTGGGAATGTCTTACTTGTTTCCTATCCTAAGATCAGAGCCAATTATAAGTGATAAGAATCCCACCATCCTCCCCCTCCCCCTACCTCTACTAGAATGACATGCTCAGGTTTGAGCAGAGGCAGAGACAAATCTGAGATAGGAAGACATCTCATTGGTTCCAATTTCTTAGGGTACAGACTCACTCCAGGGGTTCCAAGTCTGGACCTGGACTGTGTTTCTCAGCTGTGACATTATGGTAGGGCCTCACCATCTCCTAAGTGATGGAGGAAGGTCATTGGTTAAAAAATAAAGAAACTGCTTGGCCCTCATAGGTTAGAACATAGGTGGGTGGAGTAAACAGAACAGAATGCTGGGAGGAAGAGGAAGTGAGCTCAGACTCGATAGCTCTCCTCTCTGGGGCAGATGCGATGAAGCTCCGACCCAGGATAGACGTAGGCTAGAATCTTCCCGGTAAGCGCACCTTGGGGTGCTACACACATTATTAGAAATGGGCTAGTCCAGGTGCGAGAGTTAGACGAGAAGAGGCTAGATATAATGGGCCAAGCAGTGTTTAAAAGAATACAGTTTGTGTGTTGTTATTTCAGGGCATAAGCTAGCCAGGCGGCCACGAGCTGGGTGGCAGGAACACAGCCCGCAGCTCCTACTAAACTTAAGAGAAGCACTTTGACTCATCTCAGCAATCTTGTTAAGTACTAGGTCTTGTCAAGGAGCCTGGTGAGATCCCTCTCTACTCTTGCTTCAGTAGCCAACCTGGAAGTCATCACAATTCTGCCCCTATGCTTGTCTCCTCACTCTGATTCTTAATGTATGTCCCCACCATCTTAGGTATCACTCTCTTAAAAACAACTGACAGACAGACAGTACATTTACTCTATGACGACGTGCCTGGGCCTCTTTTCCGTTATGTATATATTCAAGCATGTCATCTCTAGCACACTTTTGCTCTGAACAGCAAATATTTGCTTCACAACTGTCATAAGCCTTCTTTCATCCCATCTACCTACACCAAAAGAAGTCAGCATGTCAAGAGATTTATACTCCCCTCTCAGACAGACACCAGGTAGATAATGTGTAAGAGAAGCCTCTTGTTTCCTGGATCTCCAAGTGTCATCACTGTCTCATGTATAGCTGGCCTCAAAAGCTCCTGGTGGGTTGAGGCTGTGTGCCTTTGCTTTCTTCTTTCCCTTCCTGGCTTCCCCAGCTTCTTTTCAGGGTCCCTCGAGAAGCACTTACTTAATGCATTGCTTGCACACAAATCCTTTCCTGAGTTTTATTTCAAGGGATCCCAACCCAAGGCATCACATACATTGTTGTCTACTGCTCTCTTGTCATGGAGTTGGATAAGCCCAGAGCCTCTGGGGTTGATCTGTGTTAATAAGCACTTGAGTTGTGTGATGAGGCTATCCCATTCATCCTCGGCAAGGATAGGAAGCCAGAAAGCCCAAGGGCAGCTTCTGAGCCACAGCTTAAACTATTCTCTTCCACCAGGGAGTGCATCTGGCTTTGCAATGCCATGCTACTCTTTATGCAAGCAGCTAGCTCGTCCATGTTTAGAATTCTGTGTTTTTCCCCAAAAATTGTGAACACTGGAAGTTAGCATCGTGACTCTGCTATTTAACATTTACTCTCAGAACAATTGCTTCTTACCTGTCATTTTTCTATTATGTATTTATAATAAGACACCTGAATTTTATTATCCCTTCCCCTGTTATGCCCCTAATATGCTGAGAAAAAAAAAACATCAGAAAGAAAAGACAGAAAATAGTTCATTGTCTTGCCGGGAACTGGTTTTCAAGGAATTCATTGTAATGCCTAATGTTTTCCAATAGCTGTACTCTGAGGCAGTGAGCTTGTGAGGTAGAAGGCTAGAGATGTAGTAATTATCACTCATTAGAAGCTGGAGAAAGAGATTGTGAAAGCAAGACTCTATCAAAATCATCCAGGCAGGCCATGAGAAGATAGAGGAAAGCCTCCAAATGCTGATCTCTGCCTCACTCTTCCCTTCACTGAAACAGAAGAATTCTCCATTCTGGATCTCACAACCTCTATCTGGACTTTTTCAGAGTAACTGTTTGTAAATAGCATTGGGATTGAAAGGATATCAGGAACCAGGAGTAGGTCTGTAATGGCTCATCACCATCACTAATTCTGTATATATTTATATAAATGAGAACTAACTTTTCCACTGAGAAATTGCTCTTGTGTATAGTTTACGAGTATCAGACAAATAGCCATTTTAGGAAGTCTTTGTGAAGAAATAAGACAGCTGAATATGGGAGAGGAAAACCAGAAAGGGCAGGAATGCAAAATCTCCTAGGCAAAGGGCAAAGAATGGCCCTAGGAGAAAGGAAGTAGGTGAGGAAGACAGAATAAAGCATCAAAATGTGTTCACCCAAGTAGATATGCCCACAGAATTCAAGCTGAGCAGAAACAGTAAACGCAAGTGAGTGTACACTGTGATTCTTTTTTATTATGAAAAGGATAAAAACAGAAAAAGCAAGTATCATCAAAGTCAACCAGTGTAGTAGGAGGCTGCTTGTTTGTTTCCAGCTTCCCAGACCACAAAATAATCACACAGAAACTATACTATTTAAATCACTGCTTGGCCATTCACTTAAGCATATTGCTAGCTAGCTCTTACATCTATGGATAACCCATTTCTATTATTTTATATTTTATCACGAGGCTTGTGGTCTACAGGCAAGGTTCCAGCTCACATCTTTCCCCTCTAGTGGCTCCTTCTTTCTCCCAGCATTCAGTTTAGTTTCCCTGCCTAGCACTACTCTGCCCTATCACAGGCCAATGTAGCCTCCTTATGCATTAACCAAGGAAAGAAACACATACACAGAAGGAACTCCCACACCATTTCCCCTTTCCTGTTTAAATATAAAGGAAGGCTTTAACTTTAACATAGTAAAATTATATATAACAAAACAGGTATCAAGCAAGAATTACAATTACAATATTTATATCTACTTTATCTTTTATGATAACTAAGGAAAACTGTAATTAAACTATCTATTCTTCAACTCTATCAAACACTCCAGAAGGATATATTACCTAAATAAACAGGAAATGCATTGTAAGCAACTTCCAAAACTCTAAAAATTGACAGAGACATCTCACTGCCTAGACAGTCACCCAAAGTTCTTATGTAATATTTGAGGCACTGATCTTCAGCCTACAGGCCCATAGTATCCAGCAGACTTTTCCATGAAACAGGAAATTTTAAAGACAATTTCAACTATATTGGCAGTTTGTCAATCACTTTCTTCTGTGTCCTACAGAATAGCTTACAGACATTTTTATGAAGCAGGAACCTTGAAGGACTAGCTCAACTTCTTTAGGAAACTTCAGTGGTCATTTTTCTGTGGGTCCTACATGTTCAGTTCATACAACATAACATCAAGCAGTCCAGGCAAGAGCAGTTTTTTTGCCCAAATGGCTAATAAACTCCAAGTGGAGCCTCTTCAATGCCCATCATTCTCTTAAAGTAGATTGGTACTGCCAGGAGACACGTGTCTCATTGTCATGAAAAGTCCTAAGTTATTAAAACATTTTAAATGCCATATTCAGTAGTCTTTAAAAGATCTGAAGAATATCTATCCATCTGAAATACATTTCTGTACATCTAGAAAACTTAACTAACATGACTGCAAACTTGACTATTATAGATGACTCTCTATTAACCTAAATTTTCTTAATTATACATTACACTTTTAAATGAGCTGCACAAACACAATACCTTAATCAAGATCAGAAATATACATATAACAAAATTGAACTTAAATTTGTATCAATAAATCAAGATTCACACCAATGCAAATTTCTATAGTATATCCTCCTTTAAATGTAAATATATATATATATATATATATATAAACAATATTTGAGAGTTTGGATGCAGTTCTCTCCAAACTGTCTTCTGCTTTTTGTTGGGGATTTATTTATTTATTTATTTATTTATTTATTTATTTAAGAGTTCTGCCTCCTCCCTGCCACTGCCTCCTCCCTGCCACCGCCTCCCATTTCCCTCCCCCTCCCCCAATCAAGTCCCCCTCCCTCGTCAGCCCGAAGAGCAATCAGGGTTCCCTGCCCTGTGGGAAGTCCAAGGACCCCCCACCTCCATCCAGGTCTATTAAGGTGAGCATCCAAACTGCCTAGGCTCCCACCAAGCCAGTACGTGCATGGGGGAAATATTTTTGGGGGTGTTCACGGTGACCTTTGGGGGATCTTGGTCCATCAAGCCATATTAGTCTAGAAGAATTCAACATGTTCTCATTCTCTGTGGAAACAAAAGCAGAACCTCTTTTCCAAAGCAGCAAATCCTTAGACCCAAATTCTGAAGCCATGATACCTTTAAAATATCTATAGTGGTTTAGATTAGCAGACCATACAATGAAATGTCTCTCTGTACCTAGCTCCTTCACAGTCAAAAATTCAAAGAAAACACAATAATATATATAATCCAGACTCTTTGTGTATATTATATTCCATCCTTTACTTGGCTTATTTTTCTTACTGTATTACTTTTTATACAAGTTTAGTATCTATTTTATTATCTTTATTCCTTTAATTTTTAACTTTCTGTACTCTTTTATGTTACATTTACTGTCTCTTTACTCTTTATCTTTTCTCTTCCAAGTCTATGTATACTTTTTAAACACACAGTGTCTTGTTTAGAGGTCTTTTATGTCAGAATCTGTACTATTGTGTATCTGAAATCCTTTTCTGTCCAGGAGCACTTCTTAAGCTGTTAAGCAGCCTTACTAGGACTAAGGCTGCTTTGCCTTTTGGCTCCACCCAGTCCAACGTGGTGGAGGTCCATTCACTGCCTCTGAGAGCCATTCCTTCTTCCCCAGATCCACGGTTGGGTAGCAGGCAGTATGTGTTGCCATTAAGAAAGTAGTAGCACTCTGCTCATAAACTCCATTTAAATGTTCCATTGCTGGACTTCCTGAAAGAGTCAGAGTTCATGCTGGCAGCATGACCCAGGAAACCACAGTTTCAAAACCACACTTTTTTCCTGCTACCCCTGAATCAGGAAGACCTCATTTAAAGGAATCATGTTTCTGCTTGCTTCTAGAAAACAGAGCAAGAAGCTGTGTTAAACTCTAGGGTTTTTGTGTCTAGAATTTCTTTTCATGCTCTCTCAGGTTTTTATGTGGATGTAGTTACCTACATTGGTGCAACAATTTGTAGTAGGAAGCCTCTTGTTTGTTCCTGGCTGTCCAGACCATGAAATAATCACACAGAAACTATATTATCTAAATCACTGCTTGGTTAATCACTTAAGCATATTGCTAGCTAGCTCTTTTATCTTTGGTTAACCCATTTCTATTATTTTATATTTTACCATGAGGCTCATGGCCTACCAACAAGGTTCCAGCTGACAGCTTGCATCTTTCCCCTCTGGCAGCTCAATGGTGTCTCACTGACTCTGCCTTCTTTCTCCCAGCATTCATTTTCCCCATCTAACTCTACTTTGCCTTATCATGGGCCAAGGCAGTTTCTTTATTCATTAACCAATAAAACAACACATATACAAAAGGACCTCCCACACCAAACCTGAGTTGATATTTGATGAAAGAGATGAGGACTCTGTGTTGGCAATACTGTGTCATGATTTGAGTTCTGATGGTATGAACTTATCAGTTAAATTTCAGCATGCTCTGCTCTATCTGGATTCTCTTCCTCCTCCTCCTCCTCCTCTTCTTCTTAATACAATATTTTTATTAACTCTAAAAATTCCACACAATTTCATGGTCATATTTACCTCCACTCCTTTAACCATGTTGAATCTGCTTCCCACTTTCCCATGCCTCCTAACATTGTGTCATTTCCTTTTAAATAATTCACAAGTCAACTTGTGCTGCTTATAACTCATGACTAGGAACATTCACTAGAGTATAGTCAACTACCAGGAGCCATATGCTTAAGCAAACTGACTCTACCCTTCCCTTGAACCCCTTCTCAATCCACACTAGAATGTTGATCAGTTTGATCCTGTGTAGGTCTTGGGCAGGCACCCATAGCTGCTGGGAGTTCATGTGTGAAGATGTCCTGTTGTGTACAGAGGACTGTTTAGCTCCAGTCTTCCCTGACCTCTGTTTCTCATACTGCTCCCACCCTCCCTCCAGGATGATTCTTGAGCATGGGGGTTGAGTATAGATGTCTTGTTTGTGACTGACACTAGTGCTATGCATTTTGACAAGTTGTAAGTTTCTGTGTTGACTACCATGCACTGCTCAAAGAAACTTGTTTAACGAGCTCTGAGAGCTGTACTATGTGTATGGTTACTGATATGAATATAGAGGGCAGTTTGGTACAGCATTCATTTAGCATAATAATAGTAGTAGGTTCACACCTAGATATGTGAGCTCCCCAAACATGTGCTCTCGGCCAGATTATACATTTGTCACTGAGAAGTGGGCCTTAAATGTATGCATACCCTTCATCCTTAAAGAAAAGAATAGAGGATTGCTTGTTAGCTATTGACTAAGGTGATTTCTCGTCTTTAGTCCCAAAGATGATGTGGGGACAGAATTAGCTCTCATTCCTCATACATTAGAATATTGTAGATATTATTATCCCAACAGGCTTTGGAGGAGATCAAATGATGTTCATGAAGTTTATTTCCAGAAATAGTCTAAGTATGCTTTGTTCTTCCTTCTGTCCCTCCAGCATGCAGACATCCTATAAATCAAGACAACAGTGCACAGAATCTAACACTCTAGAATGTGAAATTCCTAAAGCCTCACTGTATTCTACTGGAAATTACTGGTACTTTTTTCTCTCTCTTAGTAATGATTTTTCTCTGTATCTTCTTTCTTTTGGGTTTTTTTAAACTATCTTTCATCAAATATAAAATGTCACCCTATTCCCTATGCACTTATGTTCATATAAAGAGAAATATCCATGGATTTCTAGGGTCTATCTTGGACCTTGGTACTTTCTTTTTCTTTTCATTTTTACATTTGGATTTGAATTCTCTGTATCCCTTTCCCCTAATTCTAATTGGTTTTGTTCCAAAAAGCAAATATAACAGGACTTGCCTCTGTATCCTAGGAAGGTGAGTCCATAGTTTATGCAACGTTCCCACTGTGTACAGCCCTGCAGAGCCCCACAGGCCTCCACTATTGAAATCCCTTGCCTACATCTTGAAATGACTTTGCAGATTTATTGAGAAGTCTTGAGTTATTCAATCAAAATTTTGTTTTATTGTTGGCTCTGACTGCTCTAACAAATACTACCAATTGAGTGATTTAGACATTGGACATTTATTTTTCCACAATTCTGGGAGTGAAAGTCCATGACCATGGTGCCACTAGGGCTAGTCTCTGGTGAGGGCTCTTTCCCTGGATCTCTTCTGTGTGCTGGAGCAGCCTCTAGTATTCCTTAGATAAGTTAGCAGTCCTCCTTGAATTGAACCCCAGTCATACAACCTTATTTACCCCTTAGTGTAGTGATGGAGGCAAGCAGGCCTGCTTTTCATCCCACCTGGCTCCCACACAGTTAGCTTTACACCTGAAATAACAACACACAAATTGTATTCTTTTAAACACTGCCTGGCCCATTGTATCTAGCCTCTTCTTGGCTAACTCTCATATCTTGCTTTAACCCATATCTAGTAATCTGTGTAGCACCACGAGGTGGTGGCTTACTGGGAAGATTCTAGCCTACATCCATCTTGGGCTGGAGCTTCATAGTGACTGCCTCACTCTGCTTCTTTCTCCCAGCATCCTGTTCTGTCTACTCCGCCTATCTAAGCTGCTGTCCTATCAAAAGCCAAGTCAATTTTCTTTATTAACCAATGAAAGTAACACATAGACAGATGGCCCACCTACATCACCTTAGTGTCCTATGTCCCAACTCAGTGACATTGAGGATTGATGATCTTAAGCACATGAATTTCCAGAGGATGAGATTCAGTCCTTAGCAGTCACATCACTTCCATTTAACACTTCCTTTAGCATCTCTGGAGTCACCGAGCTCATTAAGGATGCTTTTGTCTCTGCTTGTGATAAATCTTTTTGGAAGCCACTCATGTAATCTTCGTATTAGATTATACTCAGCATAATCTTGGGGTGTATTTATAATTCTGCATGTAATTACAATATTGTTATCAATTTCAAAGTAATTATAGGCCAATGATTCCACCATAAGCCGCCAAGCTTCACATTAATTGGGGGTTCTATAACTTCATTTTCACATCTATGTGCTCAAGCTGTGGCATTTGATAGAATTTTGCTTGTCCGTTGTTCTTCTAATTGGCAGAGTGGGAGACTGCAGCAGGGGTATGCCTAGAATTGTTCTGCCTTATACACGATAAGCTAACCTGACCATGAGAGTGCTTGTGCATACTTGACTTCAGCCCATGTATAGCATGTCAGAAAAGAACCAAGAGTTCTCCAGACCAGACATCTGGTTTAGGTCAGAGTGAAAGTTCAGCTCTATGCATGATAGATGGGAGGGTGCATAATCATTGCTGTATGTCTGACAATGGCACAAAACTTCCTTTTTAAAAATGTATTTATTTGGGGGAAGTGTATCTGCAGGTACCCCATCGTACATGTAGAGGTTAGCAAAAAATGTGAAGGAATCAATTTTTACCTTTTGCCATGTGAAATCTAAATTCAAACTTAAGTCATCAGGCTTGGTGGCAAGTACCTTTGGTGGTTCGATTGGCTATGACACTCATTCACAGACTTATACGTTTGTATGATTAGTCCCTAGTTGGTGAGATTTAAGGGAAGAATTAAGAGGTGTGGCCTTGTTGGAGTAGGTGTGACCTTGTTGGAAGAAGTGTGTCACTGGGAGTGGGTTTAAGTTTTAAAAACCCACATCAGTCCCAGTATGTCTCTCTCTCTCTCTCTCTCTCTCTCTCTCTCTCTCTCTCTCTCTCTCTCTCTCCCTCTCTCTTCAGTATCATTCTTGCATGCTTACTACCATGCTCCGATCATTATTATCATGGACTACCCCCTCTGAAACTGTAAGGAACCCCTGAATTAAATTCTTTCTTTTATCAAAGTTGCCTTGGTCATGGTGTAAAGACAGCTCTAGAACAATAAGTCACAGAGCAGAACAGTGATTAACACTGCTCCTTTGCTCGCTGAGCCATCTCATGCACACAGTTCTTTGCCACATTTTGTATTATGCTGACATCTATGTCCAGGCAGGAGAATCAGCACTGTTGTTATACCTTTAGAATATATAGAATTCTAGAACATAGAAAGCTGTACAGACTTCCATTTAACATTTTTCTTGGCCTTTCTTAGAGTCACAGAGCTCACTAAGCAAGTTCTTTTCTCTGCTTCTGAGAAACCATTTTGGAAGTCACAAATAGAACAAATATATAGTTTTACTACATATTTGTATATATCTCAGTTTCCTTACCTATAGAACAATGTTTTACACTATTCTCCAGCCCATCAGTGGGCCCTGCCATGGACATTCTGGTCACCTCAAGGCACTCTTCACATTTCCCAGGCAAGGAGAACAAAGGCCACTATTTTTTTTTTATTATTTTATTTATTTATTTAGTTAGTTAGTTATTTTTGTCTAACAGCACATTGATGACAGGAATTGGTGATTTCATTGATTAAGTAAAAGTCATGTAGCCACTCACCACTTCAAGAAACTTGCCAATTAATTCAGAATTCTGAACAAAAGAATATCAGTGTCCAAAGATAATGACCTCAGATGTGTGGCTAACACTCATGACTTAGTATAGAGGATGCTGGACAGCTGAAGCTGTGCTCAAATGAGGGCATAGCAGGAGGAGGTATTGTCACTCAGGCTGCTGCCTACCTAGTACATCTAAGTTTATAAACTGGTCCAAAGTGATTTATGCGTCATCTTGATGAAGGAAGATCTTTGTCCTTAAATTCTCCAAGATCAAAGCAGAAGAGGGTCAAGGCAGAAGCAGGAGAATATTAAATAAGCTCCACTGAGAATTCATAAATACAAAAGGGAAAACATAATCAACCTTCAGCACTGCTTTCCTGCCCTGCTGAACTAGGTAGCAGGGGATGGGGATTAGCAAGGGGTGAGGTTTTGTTCCAGTCTCTGGATCATCAGCATGTGGGAGAACTGAGAGTTAATTAATTACTAATCTAAGGCTGCTAAGATGAAACTACATGTATGCAAACACATCAAACAGTACATGCCTATAAAGCTGATCCTAATTCTTGACTACCATAGGTGCCTTTAAAATGCCAGTAAAAGCCCCAGGTCTTCTTCCGCAGATACAACTGTACATTAGCATATATATGTGTAAAAACCAGAACCACACTGGAGTCCAGATGAAGAACATATGTCCTACCAGGGATGATAGATCACACGTGCCTCTAATCTTAACCCTCAGGAGACTGAATGTTGAGGCCTGCTTAAGCTACATAGTGAGACCAACTCATAAGAACAAAAATGAATATGTGACCATTTTGTGCTGCCTAGCTAAATATCAATAAAACCATAGTTGTCTGAGAGGAAGGAACCTCAATGGAGAAAATGCCTTTATAAGATTGGGCTGTAGGCAAGACCATTGTGGGTGGTGCTATCCCCAGGATGGTGGTACTGTGTTCCATAAGGCTGAGCAAGTCATGGTGAGTTAGTCAGTAAGCAGCACCCATTAATGGACTCTGCATCAGCTCCTGCCTCCAGGTTTCTGCCCTGTTTAAGTTCCTTCCATACCTGCATGCAGGGTTGAACTCTTGTATGGAAGCATGAGTAAAATAAACCCTTTCCTTCCCAAGTTGCTTTTGATCATGGTATTTCATCACAGCAATAATAACCTTAACTAAGACATATTTAGACTCAGAAACTGCAATTACTTTTCACCTACATAGCTATGGCCAATGTAATTTTTCAAGAGCTTATATGGATAGTCTTATCAGAGACCTAGAGGGAGGAACCAGACAAGAGTTAAAATGACAAAGGGAAAAAAAGTGATTTGAAATGTATACTTAATTGATTAAATATATTGAGTTGCATTTATAAAGATAAATAATTAGTCATGAACACATTTAAAATTTATAAAAATACACAACTATAAAGGTAAAGTATAAATAAATTCATACACACACACACACACACACACACACACATCCTGGCCAGGAATGGTAAAATACACATATAATCCCAGCACTTGGTAGGCTGAGGCAGACAAATCATAAAGTTGATGCTACTATGGGCAAAATAGCAAGATACCATCTCAAAAAATATAAGGGAAGAAGGAAGAAAGTAAAGCACATGTAGTTTACTAATATATTTATAAATGTGTAATGAATTTAAGAACTGTATCCACCACAGAGAAACCCTGTCTCAAAAAACCAAAAAAAAAAAAAACTGTATCCAAGAACACACAAGAAAAGTTACAGTCATTGCTATGGGAGGCAGGGATGTGAGAAAACACTTAAACTTACCACATTTTTAAAAATATGTCTGAGGGTGCCCTGTAATTGAGACAAGAAAATACAGTATCATGATGCTCTTCTCAACACAGAATCCATTCCTCCCTTGCCTATACATTAGGGATGACTGTGTGAGGAGGACCTCACAATCTGAGCACTTCAGAGGCAGAACCAATGATTTACCAGCAGGCATTTTCTTAACAAAACATCTGGAAAAATCTGCAGGGAAATGCTGATGGTGCCGGAAGGAGATATAACATGGAAGGGAAATGAGAAACCAAAATGGTGGTTTCAGACAAAGCCTTAGGTTCAATGTGATTTTCAGGGAGTTCAGGAGCTTGGCTCTTCTGTGTCTGCATCAACCATTCTTAGGCTATTCAGATCTTCTATTGTGTGGGTGAAGGAGACACAACATTCATAGGTATTCTTACTTCTCTGAGCAAAAAATGAAACTGTAGAATCCAAGAGTAATCCTCTGTATCCAGTAATAATTATCTCTCAGCCATGAAACACACAGAAGCTGAGCATACTTACAAAGGATAAATGAGATCTGCAGGGACCTTCACAGGGCACTGACCACATGGCCATGTTCAATAGACTGTAACTTGCATGCACTCAACAGATATGTGGTGAAAGTCTGGAATCATGCTCCCACACATGGAAGGTACTAACTATAAATATGGCTACTGATCATAAGATAAATATCTATCACTGTGGAATACTCTTTTTGTACACTGTGAAGATGTGTCTCTGCCAAGACACCTTCTGGTTGGTTTACTAAAGAGCTCAATGGTCAATAGCTAGGCAAGAGAGGATAGGTGGGACTTCTGGGTGGAAATAGGAACTCTGGAAAAGAATCAGAGATGTGGGAATTCACTAGAAAGATGTAGAGAAAATTGAATGTACAGTATGGAGAAGAGGTTAACCAGTCACATCGTAGAACACTGGTTAATATAAATAGATTAATTTAAGTTAAAAGAGCTAGTTGGGAACAAGCCTAACTAAGGCCAAGCTTTTAAAATTAATAAAAAGTCTTCATCTTATTATTCATAGTTGCCAGTCCAAAGAAGATCTGAGTGTAATTGGTGTCCAATTTGGAAGCACACATATCCAAGCACAGGATCTGTGAGCAGCAGGAGTGCTAGTCAGAGCTAGGTAGAAACACCTGATGCAGCACTGGCCCACCAACTTCCCAGAGCTGGGGCAGATAGGTGTGGCTCCCAGCTGGTGTCCACAGGCATTAGGCTAGGCTCTCATGGAAAGGCATGTGGCAGCTGCAGCCCAGAACCAGTGGAGTAGGCTGGTGGCCCTCCTAAAGAGAGCAGAGCCAGTCACCATGCCACATGCTATGCAGAGCCTCATGATGGGTGGTCTGACCCTTTAAGACTATGCTCACAGGATCAGGAAGGCTGCAGGCTTGCAGAAAACAAGGTCCAGACTGAGAAACCTTCTGAGTATGTGCAGTATGCTTGAAAATGTACTTAGATGCTAAAAAAAGAGAAGAAAATATCTATAGACAGTTATAAAAATTAATAGTTTAAAATTAATATAGTCTTTAAAGGCAGAGTAAAGTAATATAAAAAGAATAAATGTTTAGATCCTATATAGTGCTCTATTAACTGTATCATTTTTAAAAGCTAAAGAAGTTGCTGAAAGACAATGGATTGTGGGGAGGGGGAACTGCTCAATTAAACCAGTCTATATATTTTAAGGATGTCTTAACTTCAGAATGGAAGTCAGGAAATGTGTTACTTTGGAAGAGAGGTTATGCCTTTTGTTTCCACATGAAATGAAAAGCCTGAAAAGCCATGGGTGTTGCAGGAGCTCCACAGCTGGAAGTAATTCTAGAGGATGATGCCCCCTCTCCCAATAAAGTTTGTCCTTGGGTTTAGGGACATCATTTAAGGGTTGATTATAATTACTATACAGTTGAGGGTTGGGGGTTGGGGAAGGAATTTTATAAGCTCAGGGATCTTTTTGGAAAAGAAAGAGGGATAATTGGATGATGGAATAATAGATTTGTAATTCTGAGTTACTGTTTTTAGACAAATATATTGGTATCAATTCTTGTATATTGATACAAAGTTAAATTATATTGACTATTGTATGCATGCATGCTTCTACCTCTGTTTAAAACATTTTTATGTATTGATATATATATAGTATATATTTACCATATTGCAGTGTACATTTCTACCTCTGATTAAGATACTTATATATTGTTTATGTATTGATATATATTTACCATATTGCATTGTATATTTGTACATTGTTTTTATTTGGAGGTCATATTGTCCTCATTTATTGCACAGTTGTTTATTGTCTTAGTCTTTAAGTTAGATAGGTATTGAGAATTATATACATCAGTAGTCATCTATGTTTTTCATTTATAATTAGACTAATCAGGTTCTTTAGATACATAGAGATTATATTCAGTATAGACAGATAATCTTCAACCTCTTCAAAGAGCTGTAGAAAATGACCTTTAATCTAACTCAGTTTCATGGTAGTGAGACACAATTGCTCCTGGCAACACCAATCTATTCCCAAAAGAATGTTGAGCACCAGCCGGGCGGTGGTGGCGCACGCCTTTAATCCCAGCACTTGGGAGGCAGAGGCAGGCGGATCTCTGTGAGTTCGAGACCAGCCTGGTCTACAAGAGCTAGTTCCAGGAAAGGCTCCAAAACCACAGAGAAACCCTGTCTCGAAAAACCAAAAAAAAAAAAAAAAAAAAAAAAAAAAAAGAATGTTGAGCACCAAAGACAAAGACACTCCACCTGAAGCTTTTCTTCTTGGCAGAATTGGCCTTTGGGCAAAGAACTGCCCATACCTCAGCCACTGACAGAGATACAGAGTATCCATAAATGGATAAAACAGGACTGTCATATCCTGCCAAGACAGGGTAAGATAGTTTTGAAAAGTTTCTTGCCTTTGAAAATGGTATGTCAGTTATGTTAGGCCTTAGCCAAAGTTGGTGACCTTGGGTGATTGCCCAGGTAGCTAGTTGTCTCTGTGATTTGTTGCATGTTTTGGAAGTTGTTAAATTGCACTTCCTAATTACTCAGGTAACATTATTTCCTTTCTTGGATCTTCGATGGGGTTGAAAACTATATAAATGTAGTAACTTTCCTCTCATGACTTGGCCAAGTTTATTATACAAGACTTAAGCTAGTTAGAATTGGATATTTGTACTTATTGTATATAATTTCATAGTAGGTTTAGAATTCTCTTACTTAAACAAAAGGGGGAGGTGTTGCGGGAGCTCCTTCTGCTCCTTCAGCCAATAGCTGCTGAGATACCAGCCCATTAGGGTGTGGTCTCTCTCTCTCTCTTTAAAAAAGCTGCCACTACCCTCTATTCACTCTCTGGCTTCCAGCGACTGGCTCCATTCCTGATTGTGCAGAGGGCTGTTGTCTGGGATGGTGATCTTTAAGTTTTTCTCCTTAAATAAATAACCATTCTATTAATCATAATTCCAAACTGGTGTGGGGTTGTTTGTCACTTACTCCTTCACATGGATTCCTTCAAGTTAATATACATCAAATTTGACCAGGGTAGACCTCCTAAAAATCTTGGCTACAGACATGCAGAAAAAAAAAAAAAAAAACAAGAAAAACTACAAAACAGGTGATGGATATGCTGATCCCTCTATTATACGAACAGTTCTGAGACTGGATGAGACATGATAAATCTTGTTTGTTATAAAGTCCTCATAACTTATTTTTACATGTGACATGGATGGAGTTTTATATTACAATTTGGATATACAGTTCAAATGAACTTACAAAGCTGACAGATGTCTTTTATCTTCTCAAACATAGAACAGAGAATCGTCTTTAGCTAATTCATGTACACCATACATTCCATACCTATGTTGATGCAGATATATATGTTCCCTTTAAAAGTTTGCTTCTTTTCAGAACAAAAGAACCAGATACCAAAGAAGACAAGACAAGTAGCCCAGGTGATCCAGAATCTCAGAATGCCTCCATTGTTATTTCCTCAAAAATCTTCATCCAGGACAACTTCAAAACAGCTAATTAAGATGGCCCAGCATCACAGACTACTCCAACCAGGACTTCAGTTGAGCCCTGCACTTTTCCATCACACAGAGATTAGACAACAAATGATACAGCTAGCTCCCCCAGGATTTGATCATTATCCAAATTTTCACAGGGTCCCCTAAAGATGCTGTCAACCACAGACAATAGGAAGTAATTTAAGAATATGATGTCCACATTCCCGAGAGGTGGGATGGGTGTTTGGGTGGGTAGTTTTTGGTCACTCTGTGGTTATGGATGTTTGTCATTGTTTAGGTGGTTAGTTGCAAGTTGTTATTGGTCATGGTCAGAGACAAAACTAAGCAAAGGAGGATATTTCTTTCTCAGAAGAAAAAGAGGTTGTAGGAATGATGGGGTTAAAGCATAGATTATTGAATCTACTTTTAAATTAAAAGGCAACTACTAGTCTCAAATATTGTACATTGGTATGGATTTTTGTATATTGATACAAATTTAAGATTATTTTTGTTACAACATACTGTAAGGTGTTGTATCTATATAACATATTTAAAATTGTAATGTGAACTTCTAGTCCTTGAAAACTACTATTACAAACTGTTTAATATAATTAAGATAACAATCAAATTTGTAGTCAGGGTTTGTACGTAGAAAGAAATAAGCTTTATTTAACCTCATGTATTTTAGATAGATAGGTGGTCTTCAAATACTTTGAATACCTACAGAATATAACATTTTAAATGTTTTAATAACATAAGGCTTTTTATGATAGTGAGATACACCTGCTCTTGGCAACACCAATCTACTTCAGAGAAGATGATGGACACCATAGTAACTCCACATGAAGTTTGCTTCAAATGTGGCAAAGCTAGCCACTAGACAAGAAACTGTTCTTGCCTTGGCTGCTGACAGTATGCTGTCCAAATTAGACAATTGGGACACAAAAGAAAGCAACTGCTGAACTTTGCCAAGATAAGGTAGGATAGTTCTTCAAAATTTTCTGCTTCACAAAAAAAGTCTGCCAGATATTCTAGGCCTGTAGGCCAAAGATGGATACCCCAATGTTTCAGAGGGACCTTAAGTAACTGTCCAGGCAGCCAGCTCTCTCTGTCATTTCTATAGTTTTGGAAGTTGCTTGCTCTGTTCTTCCTATTTACTCAGGTAATATTTTATTCTTCTTGGGTCTCTGATGGGGTTTAAGACTAGGTAGTTACAGTTTTACCATTTTCTTTGTTACCAAATTCTATACAGAAACTCACAATAAAGATTATAAAGGTTGAGGCATAAAAGCTTAAGCTATTTATCTAGGAAACTGTTTTAAAGCTGAAAAGATATTTTTAGGATTGTAATACAAGTTACCATAGAAATAGAAAGTGGTTTAGGTATAAAACTTTGAACTAACCAAGATAGGAACAATAATAGAGTCCTTTTTCTAAAGCTACCAAGTACAAATGGACTAGATATTGTGGATGTAATTGTTACCTGATATTTATTCTTATTGTATAGAGCTTTACTGTGTTAGAGTTAAAAACCTTTACTTTTTTATTTAGACAAAAAGGGGGAAATGAGGGAAAACCCTTTTGTACACTATGAAAAAGTATCTCTGTGAAGGCATCTACTGATTGACTTAATAAAAAACTGAATAGCCAATAGCTAGACAAGAGAGAAGAGGTGTGGCTTCTAGGCAGAGACAGGAACTCTGGGACGGACTCAGAAAGGTGGAGACACATCAGTGAGATGCAGAGGAAGTTGGACATACAGTATAGAGGAGAGCTAACAATCCATATGGCAGAATGTAGATTAATACAAACAGTTTAATTTTAAGTTATAAGTGCTAGTTGGGAGCAGGCCTAAAATAAATCCAAACTTTCATAACTAATTAAAAAGTCTTGCCAGGTGGTGGTGCACACCTTTAATCCCAGCACTCGGGAGGCAGAGGCAGGTGGATCTCCATGATTTTGATGCCAGCCTGGCCTACAAGAGCTAGTTCCAGGACAGCTATAGCTGTTATACAGAGAAACACTGTCTCGAAAAATTGACAAAAAAAAAGTTTCCATGGTATTATTTGAGAGATGGTGGTCCAAAGAAAGTCTGACTACAGACAAGTCCATAAAGACCTGTGCTTACAGTGTAAATTAAATGTGGGTGCTGAATACGTCTAATGCAATAGGAATATAAATTACCTCATCAACAAATTTTGTATCAAATAATCTTAAAATGAAATTTGATCTTGTTGGGGAATATTATTTTAAGGTATATTGTTTTTGTTTATGCTGCATTTGTTTAACTCTAAGAAGCTATGTTTTTTTTGCCTGTGTAAAACACCTGATGGTCTAATAAAAAGTTGAATAGCAAGGCAGGAGAAAGGATAGGCAGGACTGGCAGGCATAGAGGATAAATAGGAGGAGAAACAAGGAAGAGGAGGAGCAAGAGAACAAGGAAAAGAGGACATCAGGGGTCAGCCACCCAGCTGCACAACAAGTCATGGAGAAAGATGTAAAGAAAGATATACAGAAATAAAGTTAAAAGTCCAGAGGCAACAAGTAGCTGGGATAATTTAAGAAAAGCTGGCAAGAAACAAGCCAAGCTAATGCTGAGCAGTCATAACTAAATATAAGCCTCCATGTGTGGTTTATTTGGGAACTGATTGATGGGCCCCCTCCAAAAGCAAAAAAAAAAAAAAAAAAAAGCCAAAAGAGTAAAACATCACACAACAAGATCTATAAAATGTTTATTAAAATTTACATTTGTTTCTTTGGATTTCTAACGTGTCTCGCACAAATTAAACTTATATATGTGGCTCGTATTACATTCCTATCAAACATTTTTGGTGTAGACTATGAATGATTCTGTACTAGGTGTTGGGGATGCTGCAGTGACCAAAGAGAGACACATCTCCTGTCCCTGTGAGAGCTGCCATCAGCGATTACAATAAAAAGTAAATAAGTGAATAAGCACAAAGTTATCATTTATTGAACCTTGATGGGAGAAATAATACAGTAATTATAGTGAGTAAGATGACAAAGAGATCAATGAATCAGTACATACCAAGAGTAAGATGCACATCAAAGAGACTCATTGAGACGTCTTTGAAGCCATTCTTTAAACCTCAAGACTGAACATGCCTGTGGAGTAAGAAGGGAGTTGGGCAGAAATGGAAAAGCCCCAGAGGCCATCAGACAATAAAAATAATATCTATGGACCGCACAGTTCTGTCCTTATAGAAAACCAGTGGGAGTAATCTTAAATAACACAGAACTGAAGATTTGGCACGTGTAATTGATGTTTAGAAAAATAGTCTGGTTGACTCTGACAAAGAAAGTATTTTTTTCCCTGAATAAATTCAGACTCACTTTAGGCAATAACATCGTAGGTAGTTGGAAAACCAAAGTTTAGAGAAAGGAGACAGAATTTCTGCAATTACATTAAAATGAAAAATACTGCATGGGGTTCAGCCTAAACAAAATCATCCCAGTCTGTTTATTTCCACTCGGAGACTTCAAAGTGATGCTAATGTCTCATAAAAAATACAGTAATTTTAGATAACTTTTAGGGGAAAATCATAGTAACATTCTTAAGAAAAAATAACAAAATGCTTTTTACAATTTTAGCTGACATTGAAATAAATGGTGTGGAATTTCTTTGAAGAGAAAAACATCCCCTGGTAAAGATAATTTTAGTATAGTCCATTCAAGTTTTAATATTAATTGATATATAATTTATAGTTTTTCAATTTGACTCTTCTTAAATTGAAAGCTTTTCTTTATGTTACTTTATACGTAATAGTATGGCCCTAAATTATTTTTTAAATTGTTCTTATTTTTATTTCAGGTGAAATTCAAGGTCAAAATGGAAGATTGGTGTGGTCTAACCTGGAATTCCAGTACTTGGGAGGTTGAAGCAGTGGATCGTGAGTCTCAGACTAGCCTGAACGTACATGTGAGAACTCGTCTCTTAGAGTGAACAGAGTTGGGGAAGGAAGAGTGGTGTGTGTGTGTGCGTGTGTGTGATGTGGCATGTGCGTGTGTGTGGAGGAGAGATTTGGTTTAAAAGATTCAACTTTTGAATGCTGAAAATTACCCTAACCTCTAAATTTGTGGGACTGAGTCGGTGGAGATTGAGACAAGCCCTCACCCTGTGGACTAGGTCGATTTGAGGCTTACTATGTAACCAAAGCCAGTCTCAGAATGGCAATGCCCTACTACCAAGTGCTAGCTAGGATCAAGGGCATGAACCACCCAGCTACATCTGGCTGTGTGTATATGTACCACATATGTGAGCATGCCCAGTAAGGCCAAAAGAGTACATGTGATCCCCAGATCTGGAGTTACAGGCAGTTGTGAGCCCCAGTGAAGGCTGACAACAGAACTTTACTGCTACAGAAGAGTTCTCTTTACCCTGAGCCATCTCTCTAGTCCCCTGGATAATTTTTACAGGAACTCACATACTTGCTACATATTTAAACATGGTTTTGGTGATTGGGTGTGCTCATTACCATACAGCCTGTTTTATTCAACATGGAATAAGCTATGGCTCCTGCACACATGACTTCCTTCCTATCTTAATTACTTACTGATCTATTGCTGTAAAAAGACGCTATGACCACGGCAACTCTAATAAAAGAAAGCATTTAAGTGGAGCTGCTGACAACTTCAGAGGGTTCATCCATCATCACCATGGCAGGGAGTATGGGGGCATACAGGGAGACATGGTACTGGAGAAGTAGTTGAGAGCTACATCCTGATTTGCATGCAGAGAGAGTACTGGGCCCAGCGTGGACCTTTGAAACCTCAGGTCTCACTCCCAGTGACACTTCTCCAACAAGGCCACACCTCCTAATCCTTCAAAGCAGTTCACTAAGTGGAGACCAAGCACACAAATATAAGAGCCTGTGGGGGTCATTCTCATCCAAACCACCAGTGTCCCCTGTAGCTGGAGGTTTCTCTCCCACCTGCCAGTTCCTGAATAAACACTCAGAGGCTTATATTAATTATAAAAGTTTGGCCAAGTGCTCAGTCTTATTTCTTACTAGCTCTTACAACTAAATGAACCCATTTCCATTAGTTTGTATTTTACCACAGGGCTTGTGGCTTGTTACCTCACATCTTGCTTCTCTGGTGGCTGCTCGCATCTCCTGACTCCACCTTCTCCCTCCCCCACTTGGATTTCCCACCTAGCTGTATTCTGCCTGGCTGTTGGCCTTAACCAATGGCAATAAGATATATTCACAGCATGCAGAAGGGCATCTCACATTATTCTCCCTGGCTCCTGACCTTCACTGAAGCTGCAGGGAGGAAGCCAAGATCCTCTACGACAAGTGCCCCATGCAGCTTGGGAGAATCCCAGGGAAGAAGGGGAGAAGGTCTCCTCAGAAAGAGGGAACCAGAGAGAGAGCTGCAGAGAGGGGAGCCATAGTTCAGCTGAGCTATGGACAAAGACATCTTTCATGAATGCCAGTTAAAGGGAAACATCCTTGGAAAAGAAAATATGAAAAAGAGAAGAGTGACCCCATCTAGGACAGTCACTAGAGTGTGGTCCACAGGGACTTAGACTGAGAGAGGTGAAGGATGACTTTGAAGGAAAGTGCTGCAGGAGGAGATTGAAATGTGCCCTTTGCTTCTTGCAATGCACTTTAAAATGTGGGTAGGTTTTAGTGGAGTTTCTTCACTTTTCTTGAACAGAAAGGAAGAAGAAATGGAACCTCTGTGGTCTCTGTCTCTCTTTCTAGGACTCTCTATCTCTGTCTCTTTCTTGTGTGTATGAGCATATGCACATGAACATATGTGTGTCTGTGTGTGTGCATAGGAATGAGTGTGTGCACAGGTGCCTGCAGTTACACTTGCACTGTGTGTGTGTCTGTGTGTGTGTGTGTGTGAAGTCAGATGTCAATAGCAAGTGTCTACTTCAACAATTCTCACCTTATTTTCTGAGGCTATTCCTAGTTTACAGATTCACCTCAAATGAGCAGTCAGTAAACTGTAAGATCCTTCTGTCTCTGACTTCCAGTGCTGAGATCACAGACACGTGCGTCTGTGTCCAGCTTTTATTGGAACCCAGGTCCCCACACCGGAATCACAGACACATGCTTCTGTGTGACTTCCGGTGCTGAGATCACAAGCACGTGCTTCTTGCCCAGCTTTGACCAGAACCTGGGTTCTCACACTTGTATAACACGACTTTTCTGACTGCACCGTCTCTCCAGCCCCTGTTGCTGTCTTTCTTAAAGCCCATCTGATTACCTGTTCCATCCACAGCAATCTACAAACTTGTATTTGTTCTCTCTGCTTTCCATTATGATGACAATTGATTTATGAGCAAGTTCAATGTGGTCCTTTCAGGCATTCTGAATCACTCTGACAGCAGTCCTGCAAATAGATCAATTTCTGCTTTTACAGTTTCAGTCCCAGCAAACCAACATTGTGTTAAACTCGGAAGAATTCTCCATGTTTGACAAATATGTAAAAAGGTAATAGTAAATGAATCTCCAAGGGCCTGAGATAATATTATACCCACACTGAATAGAAGTCACCAAACATATTGTATTTCACTGAAGATCATTTGTTTACTAAGGGAATCCTGTGCCCAGTAAGGCACAGAATAGGATTATTCTGCAGCTCTTGTTTGCCTGGGTTAACCATCTCCTGACTTTGAATAGAAAACACGTGTCCTAGCCACTAGCCAAAGAGTCAGATAAGGCAAGTTAGACAATTCTTTGCTTATGTGCAAAGTGTTTGTTGTTGTTATCTTTGTCATTTGGATGTGAGATGTCTCCCCCAGAAGCTTGAGAGTTGAATGTTTGGTCCCAGCTAGCGTCTTGTTTTGGAGGGTTATTGAATCCTTAGGAGGTGGTCCCAAGCTGGAGTCAGGCGGTCACTAGGGGCATGGCCTTGGGCACATCTTACTGTTGATTCCTTCTGTCTTTCTCTCTTAGCTGCCTGTCTACCATGAAGTGGGCAGCATCTTCCACATGTTCCCACCCCCATGATGCTCTCCTTCATCACAGGTTCATAATCAAGGGAGTCAATTGTCAGCTGAAATCTCTACAGCTGAGAGCCAAAATAAACCTCGCTTCACGGATTCCATGACAATGATGGGAAAATGAACTCACACAGTTCTCTTCGGGGAGGTGGGACTTTGGGAGCCTCCTCTCCATTCGCTTATCCTATTTCTTAGATCTGCACTGTTAACAACGATGCTTTTGAAATAGTTGAAGTCCTAGTGGGAGAGAGGCTGAGAAAGATGCTTTCCAACAGAAGCCTGGACCACAGCCCTTGCATCTGTATTCATTGTTAAGTCATTGGGCAAACGGTCATGAATTTTTTGCAATCAATCCTTTCCCCACAGCAGGACTACATGCTCTACATTTAGGCTGGTTAAAAGGGATGAGGTAATGCTCGTCCCTGTTACTTGCAAGCCATGAAGTTCTTTGTAAATGTAGGCTATTACTACTACTCATGAATCTTAGCAGCTAAAAGGGTCAGAGATAAGATATAATTATGCTGATATCACCAATTTGCCATGAATTAACATTGTCTGTTTGATCAAGGACTCTGTAGACCATTGCAATTTTAAGAATTTCTCTGGGTAAAAGACAAGGGAAGATCAAAGTATTCTCTCTTGTGTCTTATAAAAGATATAGGAGATAGTTTTCAACCTCATTGCTCATCAAAGAATTGGAAATTAACCTGGTTTGGGGGAGATGGTGATATAGCTCAATTGGTAGAGTACTTGCCTAGTCTGTGAGAGACCCTGCGTACATTCTCCAGAACAACATAAAAACTAAACAAGGTAGGTTAGTACCTTTTCTTTTTGCTATGACTAAACACATCATGAAAAGCAGTTCAAAGGGGGGGTCTGGGGCCCACAGTTGTGAGTCTCTTCCATCTTGACCAAAGGTCAGAGAATTCAAGTTTATTCCTGCTCCTCCAAAGGAGATTGGCAGGATGTTCTAGGGAATGGCTGCCTGCAGGACACTTACTTGGTCTAAGGGTTTGGTTATTATGTGTCCTATTCAAACAACAGAGTGCTTGACTGAAAATGCTCTGTTTATTCTTTATATCACGTTAATGAAGTCTGATGTCTCCCTTTCCCTTTTGGAGTGAGGTATATATGGAAAATATATGTGGAAAATAAACACAGATGATTTTCAGTATTCACTGAATTTCCCTTCTGGTACTGTTCTATGTTTCTGTTTTTTCTATTTTTCTTATATCTCTATTGCTAATGGCTGAAAGACACTTGAGGAAATGCTCAATGTCCTTAGCCATCAGAGAAATGCAAATCAAAACAACTCTGAGATTCCATCTTCTACCTGTCAAAATGGCCAAGATCAAAAACACTGATGCAGCTTATGTTGGAAAGGATGCAAACGTAAGGAAACATCCTGCATTGCTGGCAGGAGTGCAAACTTGTACAGTCACTTTGGAAATCAGTGTAGCAATTTCCCAGAAAATTATGAAACAATCTACCTCAGGACCCAGCAATACCATTTTTGTGTATATACTCAACAGGAGCTTATTCATACCACAAGGACATGTGCTCAACTATGTTCATAGCAGCATTATTTGTAATAGCCAGGACCTGAAAACAACCTAAATGCTCCTTGACCAAAGAATGAGTAAGGAAAATGTGCTACATTTACACAATGGAGTACTACACAGTGGTTAAAATACAATGACATCTTTAAATTTGTATGAAAATTTTTAGATCTAGAAAAAAACATATTGAGTGAGGTAACCCAGACACAGAAAGGCAAATATAATATGTATTCACCTGTAGGTGGCTCTTCGACATAAAGCAAAGAAAAAACAGCTTACATTTTACAACCCCAGAGAACCTAGACTACAAGAAGACCCTAAGAGAGACATATATGGATCTAAATAGGAAGGAGAAAAAGACAAGATCTCCTGAGTAAATTGGGAGCATGGGGGTCATGGGAGAGGGGATAGGAATATAGGGGAGAAAGGGAGGGGAGCAGAGAAAAATGTATAGCACAATAAAAACAACTTAAAAAAGATAATTACATTTACATTTAAAAAATAAAAAGAAAAGTCATGTTAAAAAATTGAGAGGGAGAGAGAGAGAATAATTCTAATCCTCACACTCCTACCCTGGAATGTGCGGATCTAGTCAAGGCTGGACCATGACAGGGGTTGGCTATTCAGACTTGGACACACAGTCTCTTGCAGCAGAAAAGGCAAGAGGACAGGAAGAAGAGGCAGCTGGTCACATTGTGTCTGTATTCAGGAAGCAAAAGAGTGGACGGGAAATGGGTTATGCTATAAAGCCTCAAGGCCCACCTCTACATGACCCACTTTCTACAGCAAGTGTCCATCTATTAAGGGCTTAACAACCTTCCAAATACAGAGCAAACAAACAGCTGAACCAGTGCTCAAACAAATGAGCTAATGAACTTTCAAACCACAACACTGGGGTTCCTGTTTGTTTTCATTATAATGATATCTTGGGACTTTAGACACTCAAGTTCAGCCTTCAATCAATCATAGATAAGACAGTAGATTTTTTTTAAGTAAGGAGATAAATCTAATCATTTTAAACATAACATTCCATTTTCTTGAGATATGGAGAAAATGTAAAGGAAATTCTTGCAAACAAAAGAATCCTGGATCTCTTCAAAAGAAGTATGATTGAAAGCTTAAGATCAATCCTGGTATTAAGTAGAAACACTTGCTTTTAAAAAAATCACATCGTGTGTCAGAATAAGGAAATGCAGACTGATTATTCCACATGGGAACGTCCTATTCATAAAGGGAAAGTTTGAAATGTAATGATTAGTTCAAATATTATGGGAGGATTAGATCTTTAAGGTCAGGTAGAGTGATGTAAGAGAGGAAGACAGATCCAGACTTAACATGTCTTAAAGAGACCATCAAAAGAGAAGAGAGCTGTCTCAGCAATTAAGACATTTGAAAAGGAGCCAAAGAAATGCACAGACGAAGGGAAATGACTCTCCGAAGGAGACTAAGTGTCTCTACCAGAGAGAACCAGGACACAAGGTCCTAAGAAGAGGTGATTTCATAAAATTGCATAGACTGACCAGTGGGAGAATGGCTGGGAATCTTGGTTGTCTATGCTGCGGCTACAGATAATCTGGGACGACTTAAAAGGGTGAGGTTAGGAGGACCAGCCCCAAATAAAGACCCATCAAGCAATCTGTTTTACAGTGGCATAGCCATTGGAAATAGATCGGAAGTACATCATGTCTGCAAGGTTTCCCTCAGACGGACCACAGCAATCCATGAGCCCCTATTGCCATCCCTACCTAATGCAAGTAAGCTAGAAATAAAGCCACCTTTACCTCTAAACCTTGTTGAAGTTTGCCTTGATTTCCCCACAAGTCTAACTTTCTCTCTTTAGAACAAATTAAATAAGAAGTAAATAATAAGTACTTCCTCATAATAAAAATAATGCTAACTTTTAGACAAAATTTTAAGTTTTCTCATCTTTAGAAGGTAAGAATGTTAAGAGTTCTACAGTTCAAAGGCTGTAATCAGCCAGCAAATGGCCCGCTGCTAAGGGAATCACAAGAGTCATGGAGATTTGTATAAACCTGTTCTGAAAAGTGAGCCCGGTTTGAGCCTTAACAAAACCGTGAAATGACCACACTTCTGGAGTAGCGGCCCCATCTGCCACTCTCAACAAAGGTTTTCCATATGATGAAAGCCCTTGAGAGGACGAACTCAGAACTGCCCCTCGTTTTAGTTCAGATTCTCTGAAGGACAGCTCTCTGAGTGGAAGCAAAAGTTACCCAAATAATCCAAGAAAAGCAGGAAGTCACCCCACCGCCAACTTCATCTTCATGTGGACACTTCTGCAAGGATCTGGGTAATCATCTACAACCAACATTAATCACAGTTCAAACGTGTGCTCCAACTAGCCAAAAAATCAGCTGGCAAGCAGCTTCGCCATGGTTCCTGCCTCCAGGTTCCCACACTGTTTGAAGTGTGACTCCAATTAATCTTCACAATAAAACCCTGAGTCAGACATTGAAGTTGAAAACTGAAAGACCGGAGAGGCAGAGCAGCCACCAGAAACTCCTTACCTCTCCTAAATCTCAGACTGGATGGAGGTTCCTGGCCACAAACCCTCAGAATGAATGGGGCAAGACCCTGTCTCCACCTTAGATTCCTGTCCCCGCCTTCCTAGTTCTAGAATCAAAAGCATGAGCCTTCCTAGTGCTAGGGTTAAAGAAGTGCCACCACTGCCTGGACTCTATGGTTATCTAGTGGCTGACTCTGCTCTCTGATCTCCAGGCAAGCTTAATTTATCAGAGCACAAACAAAATATCATACAACACTGTTGAGTATATTAATGTTATTGCTTTAATCACTGAAATTAGGTCCCTTACTTCTTAGCAGTTATTATATATTTATACATCTACATTTATTTGTTTATTGTCCATTTTCCTCACCAAATTGTAAATTTGTTAAGCGTAGAAACTATGCATGTATCATTCACCTACGCACATACAAAATATATATATATGTATGTGTGTGTGTGTATGTGTATGTGTGACAGATATATGCTATATATTATGTGTGTATAAAATGCTGAAAATGTACAGGACCCCAGTAACTACCACTTAAATAACTAAATGAAGAACTAAGCATGGTAAAGATCATGGTTTGGGAAAAGGAAGGAGAAGAAGCAAATGTCAGCTAAGCTACCTTCTATCAAGTAGAGCCTAAAGAGGTATCAAGTCACGGATGGATGAAAACACAGAACTGCATACCACAGACTGATTTGAGGAAGTTCATGGGCAGAATTGGGCTCACTGGAAGTCTCCCAAATTGAACACAAGAGATTTATGCTTACACCCAGTGTCCTGCAGCCTCCCCCATTTGGGACTGGCTGATCCTGCAGGCCCTATCCTGGCCTCTGGTCACTGTTTCCAAGCACTGCTTTGTTCTAAGTGGTGGCTGGCTGCACCAGGAAGACCATATGCTTCTTGCTGCTTTGATTGTTTATCAACCTTAGAGGTCATAAAAGCTCTCAAGGGTAAAGCTACAGCCCTGATAACACTTAATGTGAACACTGCGGCCTTCACACTCGGACTTGAGTCCTTGCTCATGAACTGAATAGCAGATGAACCATTTTCTTTTCTTTTCTTTCTTTTTTTTTTTTTTTTTTTTTTTTTGGTTTTTCAAGACAGGGTTTCTCTGTAGCTTTGGTGCCTGTCCTGGAACTAGCTCTTGTAGACCAGGCTGGCCTCGAACTCCCAGAGATCCGCCTGCCTCTGCCTCCCGAGTGCTGGGATTAAAGACGTGCGCCACCACCGCCCGGCCACCATTTTCTTTTCTAAGCCATGATTTATTCCTTTAGAAAATGAGATTAAGATCAGTTTGACTTCATGAAAACATTGTAGGAATAACAGAACAGTATCAAACCCTTTAAAATTTATTATCACTCTTTTATCTTTATGTTGAATGCTACATCTTTCTTTAGAATTTTCAAAACCTAGAACTCATCATCAAATGCATATTGTGAGGCTACTGAGTGATAAACATAAACTAGACTATAAAAATATGAAAATATAAATTGACACTCAACATTATGATCGAAATGATACAAGTAAGTGATTATGGCTAAATAAAATCAACGACAAAATAGAATAGTGAAACCCCCACTCAAAGATCATGTTAACCCCACAGCTAGCCCACAGCAGACACTATGTTAGTAAGAATTTAATTGTATATTCACATTGCTTCAATCTTCCACACAAAACCACTTTTGAATTAGGAAATGAATTGACATTTTTCTACTATGATAAAATTTAAAGAGACTTGTAAAAGTAGACATCCTTGGGTAAATCCTCATTATTTCCCCGAGTAAACTTTTCTCTCTCATATTTATGTGATTCTTTTATATCTTAGGCAGTTTTTTTATGCTCCTTTAGCTGTTATTTAGAGTTTTGAACTTGTATTATACAGAGATCAAAACAGAGATTGAAAAAAAATAAAGATAATGCGCAAGGAGCATAAAGGAATGAACAACCCTCTGATGCCCCCTCTGCAGACTTGGGTTCTTGTTTTCTGCTTTCAGAAGTAGAGTATTCTTGTGAACAGAAATAAAAACTGCCCATACATCCTGTTTGTTTCCCTAGAACACACACAAGTCTCCCCAGTTTGCCTGGTTAAGTGTATCACAGAGATAATGATTCCTCTGCATGCAGACAGGGTGAAAGAACAGCAAAGAAGGGTTCTGGTCAAGCAAGAAGCAAGTCTGTGCTCCAACCGCAGAGTCCACTTCTTGGCTGGACAACATGGAGTGTGTACTCAGTACCTCTGAGCCTCGGTCTTTCCACTTTTAAAATAAATACTTGTGTTCCTTAGTTTTAACTGTCAACTCGATTCAACTTAGACTTGATCACCTGGAAAGAGAATCTTAGTAACGAATTATCTAGATCAGGCTGGACTGTGGAATAGTCTGTGGGAGATTATCTTGATAGGCAATTGAGGTAGGAAGTCCCTTGCTGCTGCGGATGGCACCATTTCTTGGGTCCGTCCCTGAACTGGGGATGATGAAGGAAGCTAGCAGGAGCAGCAGCACTCAGACAGCACGCACCTGTTCTTCCCTGCCTCTGACTGTGGAGGTGATGTGACAGGTCTCTCAAGCTGCTGCCACTCAGGAACTCTAAGGCAAATAAACACTTTCATCACCCATGCTCTTGCCTTTGGGCCATAGTGTTTTTATTGCATCAAAAGAACCATCTTGTTTGGAAAGACGGATGGGGTACCAATCTGCAACATGTTTATCTAATTGTGTGGGTCACACTGAGACCCTTCAGGACCAGTGACTTCTACCCCAGACATTTAGAATTGAAAAGGATTATTGGAAGGCATAGTCAACTTCAGTGAGAAACTGGGGCTGTTTTGAGGCATACGATTTTATGATAGTCAGTCCCCCTGGGGGACAAAATTTATTGCTGTAGGTAAAATCCAAAAGCAGAGGCCTAGAAACTATGATTGACATCTCAGGAAGTAATTATTGGTTAACAACAGGATTTTATCAGTTCCATGGACTTTATGACTCAAGACAGCAAAGGACAGTTCCCTCTGCAGTTCTAGCTACAGCAAGAGTTGAATGTTGGTTGTAATCAGATCAAATTGTTCACCATCTGTTCAAGGGGAGGTAAAAACCCCCTTTCCTCTATAACAGATCAGCAAGGATTTAATCAGAGCAATTGTCTGAAATTTCAGCATCAAATGACTGTGTTTACGCACAGGGAACAAATAAAATGAGATTAACCACGAAAACACAGCCATAGAAACTTTGAGATCCTGTCTGCATCTCCTGAAAGCTTTCATTTGCATTTTATGGAGGAGGGAGAGAGCAGTGGAAATGTACTTAATAATGTATGGTTTTTTAATTTTAACATTCAATCTTCAAAAGAATATTTTTAGCCCTTCTGATCTTTAAAATCATTTCAGGACTTAATTACTTTTGTACTATATGTATAGAGCAAAATGTCTGTATAATATTTTATACATAATGTACATATCAAATAAAATGTACATTACAACATCTATTTAGAATTTCATTTCATGTATACCTTGTACTTAGAACCAGTAAGAAATTGAAATCAGAAGACACAACCTGATTGAAAACAAAACAAATCTATTACCTATGAGAATTAAGGAGTGAATTTAACAAAAATATTAGATATAAATCAATGGACCAAATTTATTTCTAATTAGAAAAATAAGAAAATTTCATCCAAGATATTATTAGATACAATTTATCAAAATATAAGAGGTATATAATAATATTATGTTGGAAACTACAAAACATATTCAAGATAAATTACAAAACATCTCCACAGCTTGGGGGATATTCAAACTCATAGATCTAAATGATCTGTGGTGTAAAAATGAACATTTTCCTCATATTGATCTAGAAATACTAAGAAGTCCCAGATAAAATTCCCAGTGAGGGGAGGGGTTCATAAGGCCCCACCCCTCCCTGAGTATCTCACAGTTAATAGTTTCTGTGGTGAAGTCACTGGGAAGCTCATGCACTTCCGTTACCAGCCAACTGACTATGCTCCCGTAACCAACCCCAATGAGGTTTACTGAGTCACACACACATAAATCCCCATTAGGTTACTTCTAATTAGCAAACACATTCTAATATTTATCTGAAAATGCTTCAGGTAAATATTTTAAGCACGGTTTTGCAGCAGAAGAGCTAAGACTAAAGTAGAGGACTCACGCAGCCCTCTATCCAGAGCTGTTAAATCTAGAGTGTGGCATCAGGGAAAAGACAGATAAAAGACCAGAGACAGAGAATATTCCAGAAGCAGCTAAAAAGAGATGACTGTTTTCTTTAAGTATGCATTTAAGAGCACTGTATTTTAGAACGATGAGTAGGGGGTAGGACTTAAAATTACGATACGAGGCCAATTATATATCCATATAAAAATAATCTCAATGTATAATTTACAATATACACAAAAGTCAATACCAGAGATATTTCTTATCTAAATGTGTAAGACAAAACAGTAATGGTTTTCAAATAAAATCATAGCAATATACTCATAACCTTGAATATGATAGACCCTTGAATAAGACACAAAAAGCAACAGATAGGTAGGCATATAATCTCATCAAGATTAAGAAATTTTGTTCAACGAACTATTTTATCTGAAGAGTGCAATAAGGCCACCCAGTGGGTAAAGGAGTTTGCCACTCAGCCTGATAAACTAAGTTTGATCTCCAGGACCCATATAACAGAAGAAAAAAACTAATACCCACAGTTCTCCTGAGACCTTCACAAGTACACCATGGCGTACATGTAACACATGCACACACACACACACACACACACACACACAGCAGTAAATGAATAAAGAAGCAAATGCAAAAAAAAAAAAAGCAGATTGTAAAAACTAGGCTGGGGTGTATTTCAGTAGTACAATGTTCACCTAATATGTTCAAGACTTTGGAGTCTACCTCCAACACTATAGAAAAAATGAAAAACCAATTAAAACCACCCAAAAGTAAAAGGTATAAAGGTGAGCCAAAGAGAGTGAGAAGATACTAGAAAGTATGTACTTCCCTGAAAAGAATCACATGGATGCCTTAATCACTCCAGTGACACACACAAACAACCAGTTTGCTGCAGTGGCTCACACCAGCAGGACGGAGGGACAAATCACTGTGCTCTTCCACAATGAACCCTTCAGAACCTACCAACCAGCTAAGTTTTCTCCCTAATAGTCCACAAAATAAAAACTCACAACCCAAAGAAGAAAAAGAGAGTTGGGCTGACATTCCCACAATACAGTATCCAAAAAATGGCAGAAGCTGAGACATGACCTCAACTTCATTCGGTAAAAGGAAATGCAAATGTAAGAACAATTTGATGCCCCTATGCCCCCATTACATTTGCATTAAAATTTCCAGTTGTTGCTAATACTACAGTGCAAACCCAGGGGAGACTTGTGAATTGGTAGAAACACATTAGAAAATCATTTGTTGAAATGCTAATGAGGACGTGGGGAAGGAGGAACCCTCATTCACTGTAACTGGGGCAGCCACTATGGAAATTAGTATGGAGGTTTCCCAAAACATGCAAAGTAGAACTGCCATATGGTTGAGCTATCACCACTGCTGAGCAAACACCCTGAAGACTCTAAACCCTGCCAGAGACATGTAAACATTCATCTTTCCCGCTGCTCTGCTCATTGCAGCCCGGAAATGTAGTCTTTCTGGATGCCCATCAACAGGTGAATGACAGTAATGGGGTACACAGTGGAATCTGATTAGTGCAAAAAGGAAAAAAGTGATGTAATTTATAGAAAATGCATGATTATTATATCCAAACTTGGAAAAACAAATACCATGTTCTGCCATAGATACATAGCTAGATAGGTAGGTAGGTAGATAGATAGATAGATAGATAGATAGATAGATAGATAGATAGATAGATAGATAGATAGATGATAGATAGATGATAGATAGATAGATAGATAGATAGATAGATAGATAGATAGATAGATAGATGATAGATAGATAGATTTTATAAGAATTTTTAAAAAGAAATCACAGACCTAAACTTTTATATATGAAAAACAGTCAGTCAGTTCTACTTTAAATCTTTGGGGTGCATACCCATTCACCAATAGTATTTTTATATCAAGAGATTGAGGACAGAAATGGACACAAGAAATTAATCATTGCCTTGGGTCACCAACCAATCCTAGCAAAAAAGGTACGTCAGCTAATAATAGTTGGGCTGCTTTGTTCTTATTTCCTGACTTTAACAAGTTCTTAACTCAACTATGTGCCCACCTAAAACTTTAGATTATCTTCTTGGGTTTTTCCCCTCAAAATTATTTGACAAAAACATCTTAGTCTAACCTTAAGGTATTTTCAAGGCTTTGTTTCAACTACGATGTACTCCAAAACCTGTGAACACATCTCCCAACAATAAGATTTTTAAATTTTTAAACTAATTTTCTCACTCACTTGCTTTTCTTAATCATTAACCTAAGCCACAGTCTACAGCTCCTCAACAGAAAGTCATGTGTTCTAGCTGTGTGACGCTTCCTTGTTTGATTTTTTAATTTATTTTCTGCAGCCTCTGCTTTATCAGAGGCAGGGACAGCACTTTTTCTTCTCTCTACCTATGGTAATCTCCCCCCTAAACTAACCTCTATCATGGTTCCCTACTATATTTATTGAAAATTCTCAATTATCAAAACCCTCTTTAAACTAACTCTATTGTTGTATAAAATCATTGCTTCAGTTAAAGAGTACATCTTAGCAGGAAATCATCTTCTTACTGATCCACGGGTAAACTTACCCAGTAGAGTGGGATATTCCCAAAAGATGATCATACTGCATTAAAGGCAGTGGGGATCTCCCCATGCCCATTTATTTTGCCAGATGCCAGAGAAAATGGTGGCAGCAAACGTACAAAGACACAGCAGAAACAAGAAGCATTCTGGGACCAAGGCCCTCAGAGTCTTGCCTATCTGAGATTCACCCATCAGGGTTTTATTTCCTGGTGGACTGATCCCCTGAAGTCAATTGCCATCTGCTGTTCTTCTGACATGGCCACCAGCAGGTCTTAGTCTAAGGACTCGTTCATAGAGCATAAGACCATCAAAAGACTTCAAGTGAAATCCCATCTATGCAGCCCATGCAGAGTGATGGAAAGTTCTCTTGACTGGGTATTTATAAAGGAAGAGCTTTGGAGGCCAAATCCTGAATAAGTTACTACAATCTGTCGTGAATTAATATTTTTTTTGGGGGGGGGGTTTCGAGACAGGGTTTCTCTGTGGTTTTGGAGCCTGTCCTGGAACTAGCTCTTGTAGACCAGGCTGGTCTCGAACTCACAGAGATCCTCCTGCCTCTGCCTCCCGAGTGCTGGGATTAAAGGCGTGCGCCACCACCGCCCGGCTGTCATGAATTAATATTGCCAGTGTAGATCGCTAACTCTGTAATGAGAGTGACACACCCACAGCCTGTCTGTGAAGTGAGCCTTTCCCTGAAGTACTCACTCATCAGCTGTTCCTTCGGGAACTTTCTTCCTGTCCGTGATCAGGTCACCACCACATAAGAGCCCCCTTCAACACCTGCCACAGGGCTTGTCACCGGATGACTTCCTGGCAGATGACAGTACCAGTGGATCCTCAGGACATCTGAAAACCCAGAAGTCTAGAAAGTACCTGGTTTTGCTTATGTGAACGTTTCTAAGGGATGAGATCCCCATACTCAGCTTTACCTATATTCTTCAGACACTCACCTACAACAGACGTTGCCTTCCATGCTGTATTAAAATGAGTAGTAGAGGCTGCAAACACAGCAGCAAGGAAATGATGACCGTATCCATGCCTGTTAGGGCATATCCGTGCACCCACCCTTCTGCCTTTGACCTGAGCTGCAACCATGCCTTGTCAAAACCTGTGAGCTAACTCTTCTCCTTTTGTACCATAGGGTTCTTGCCTCTTGCTATGAACTTTGCACTAAATGGGTCATACCTGTGTCTATACTGCCACAAAATATCCAATAGTGTTTCTGTTCATCCTTATTGACTAAGCATCCTTGCTTATGTCAGAATTTGCATGTCCTGTGCTCATGTGTGCAGAAGTATAGAGGTTGGCATGCATTCAGTCCCCAAGTAGGCGTGCAGTCATGAAGAAAGAAAACCCTACAAACCTGAATAACCAGCAGCATAAAATTCTTACTCAATAAAAAGGATCAAAGGAAAATTTATGTAAAGCCGCTTACAGAGACAAAATGATCCCTCAGCTAACAAAGATCTGAGAACAGCCCGAGTAAAGATAGGCATGTATCTCAGCGTGATTGACGACAGGAGCAGCTCATCACTAGACTGAAACATTGGGGTGAGGTGAGAATATTGGGAAAGCAAACATTGTCAGTATTCAGGGCAAAGGGATGCTGTAGAGACATGGTAAGATTGCACAAAACGCCTCAGGCAGAGACTATAATATACACACACCATGCTAGCTAATCTTTCAAAGAAAGTGTTTTACCTTAGGTTCCTTTTGTTTTCTTTGATCCTCACCACTTCTTTCATTATCCAAATTTCCCTTCCCAACACCAAAAACCTCCAGGGCAGGAGAAAAGAAACACTGAACTGAATTGAAGATAGTATGCATAGATCTCTCTCTCTCTCTCTCTCTCTCTCTCTCTCTCACACACACACACACACACACACACACACACTCTATTAAGTCCTGAATGCTTTGCATCTCTTAAAAAAAACTCACAAAACATTTTTCTTGGTCACAAATTCAGTTATATAATCATGAAGACATGACATGCACTAATGGTTTTAGATAGAGTGTTTTATAAAGGTGTGTATGGTCAGACAACAGAAGCCTATGTTACATAACTCTTTCTGTTTCTTTCATCCTGTTGTTCTAACATTTTCTGGGGGCTGAAGGAGTTAAAATACTCGAAAATAATTATGGATTTTAAATTTCTGATTTTAAATTTCTCCCTTCAACTCTTTCAGTTATTGATGAAGTTGTATGGACTTTATTAGTCACACGAATAATTAGACTTTATTAGCTTGTGATTATTATATGCTCTTCATTAACTGACCTCACGTGATTCTAATGTGAGCACCTGTCTCTAAGACAACAGGCTTTATACGAAATTGTGTTTTCCCTCATAGTAATGTCACCGTCTTAGCTTCTTTAGATTCATATCAACATTACATGTATTTCCAGACATTTCAATATAATATATTTGTGTTTTTCTACCTAAAAAGTTTTTATAGAATTTTTAATGCAGCCATGTGTGAGCATGTGTGTGCGTGTACATATACACACAATGCTTTTAGAGGCCAAAGCAGAGCACTTGATTTCCTGGAACTAGAGTTACAGGAGGCAAGTTAGACTCTTGACATGGGGGCTAGGAAATGAGCCTTCTCACAAGCCCTTAAACTCAGTTTCTCATCAAAAGCATATAGAAACCACTTATTTTATGCAATATAACAATTCCTGCATTTATTTATGATAGATCACTTACACTTAATGTTAAAATTAGTATGTGTGACTTTGAACAGACTGCTCTCAGATTAGTTCACTCTCTGCCCCTTGTCATTTTTGTCCCCTTTTGCTACTTTCTATGTCTTGTTTTGTATAAAGTATTCTATTATTTAGCCTTTTATCTTTTATTGGTTTATTTGCTTTATTTCTTTCTTAAGGTCTTGCTTCAGGTCTTTGTGGTTCCCCTTTCCCTATCACTGTCTACCTGCTAATACTATTCCATATACAGTATAATAATCTTGAGTTAAACTATTTCCAATGTATCCCTCTTGGCATTTATATTACCTGAGAATTTAAGGTCAACCCCTGAGCTCTGGTAGTCCCAACAAATGAGGCTTGGTCAGCCATTCCCGATATGCTAATTACAGATACGCAAAATGGTGAAAAGGAGAGAAAGGAGATTTGCTCAGTGTGGTCTCTTGGGAGGAGGAGTCCAGCTACCCCTCAAATCCATCATTCAGGGACGTGGGCATGAGATTTAAGTTTAAAGAGTGGCAAAGAGTGTGGGTAGCTAAGCAATCTTGGCTGAGATGTGAGCCTGTCACTGACCCGTCATCGCTAGACTCCTGTGTCCACTTCAGTGTGGTCTCATAAGTTGTAAGGAAACAAGCTCTCAATCCAGATGACCAGGGCTGCCATCCTGCTCCTATACACCCTGAATCAGAGGCTTCAGCTTTCTGCTTTTTTAAGTGGGGACATCAATAGAAATGCCTATCAAAGGCTGTATGAGTAAATGGGGAAATTGCGTGCAAGCTATTTAGAGTACAAGGCAGAAGTACAATATATAAAACATGTAACTTGTTGCACACACTCACAAATATGTATATATATATATATATATCTTTGACTTTCATTTGTAATTTTCAGAGCTATACAAAAAATAATAACTCCAAAGGGATCTTCCTGCTTTATAAATTCACTCAGTGCGGCGAACTCCCTGACCAGCAGGAAAGGATGACCACCAGACGAGGATTCTTCCCATATCACGCTTTATTGGAGCCTCTTGGTTGAAGGGAGAGCGGAAGCGAGGGGCCCCGAGCGCCAAACGGCAGCTGCTTATATAGGGGGTAAGGGAACGAGTCGTGCCTGGATTGGCCGATGTGCGCCTGCCGATGCTCCTGGCCACGGGATTGGCCCTAAGCACATCATCATCACTGCACATACGAGAGGCACGGTTCCACTGCATTGCCTAATATGGAGCTGTCCAGCAAGCGAGGCTGGGGCCAAGCGCCATCTTGTAATGGCGGCCACTCGAATCGGCTCCCAGCAGCTCCCCCTTTTTGTTTTTCTCTGTAGGCCAGTGAGAAGGTCTTACTCCCGTTCAGGTCCTCACCTCATGATGCGAGGACCAATCAAAGGAGGCCCAAAACTCCTGGTACTCCTTCTCCCGTGCAATGGAATAAACTCCTGGGAGGTGCAAAGGCAGTACTCAGAGTAAAAATGCATACCTTCCTCAGTGCAATGGAGAATTTCTCCCTGAGAGTGCAAAGGCTATGCAAGGAACAAATCAACTGGCCTTTTAACCATACTTGGGGTGAATCGCCATTCTCCAAAGCGGCTAATGCTTGTAGAACCGCAACCTTATCTCGAGATGTTTGAGCTCGGAGGCGGCATATTAGCCAAAGGCAGACTATACATTCTCCCATGCAGCATGCAAAAAACAATCCTTATATCCGAAAACCTTTTGTTGCAGCCTCTAGTGAAATTAGCGGGGGCCCATTGAGGCCCAGAATAGCCTGTACCATTACTCACTTTGCACTTATTAGTGGTATTGGTAGCACAACTAAAGTTGCTCTGTCCAGCCTGCCCTCCCTGAAGTAAAAAAGGGAGAGATCAGAGCAACCGCCATTAACCCTGCAGAGGAGCCATTTATTATAGGGCGTTAGCAGATTTTAAGAAGGTTCCATTGAACCAAAAAGCCTGTAACATGGGGAGGCCCAAATCCTTGTTGGTAATAAAAAAGCAGGGAAAAACCACGGCATTGTGGCGAACAGGAATCGGCTTAGGGAAGGCAGACAGTATTCCCCGTCTCTGCTCCGCCCGAATCCGGATTGTCATCGCCACCATCATCAGGAACAGCAGCGGCGTCATCTTCGACTGGATCATGGCCTTCTTCCATTGGCTGGGGAGCAATTGAATCATCCTTAATGGTTCTTGTCAATCGGCACGGAACCCAGTGAGGCACCTCTTGACCCTGCGGGAAAACACAAATAGCTCCCCTGGATCTTCTGATGACAGGATCCGGGCCATACCATTTGTTATTCAACACATCCTTCCACATGACGGCCTCTCCTTTATCTTCAAGGGTCATTGCAGCATGCCGATCAGCAGCTGTCCTGCCCCGGCCGTCAACTATCAAAAAATTAAAAGTAAAGAGTGCCAGTGCAACTCTGTTCCTGGGGGAAGCTATCTCCGCTATTCCCCCTTTCTGTTTCTGTAGGAGTTCTTTAAGGCTTCTATTTGCCCTCTCCACAATCCCCTGACCTTGGGGATTGTAGGGTATGCCAGTGGAATGTTCCACCTGAAGCTGTGCACAGAAGGCATGGAAACCTTTTGGGGAATAAGCAGGGCCATTGTCAGTTTTAAGGCGGGTGGGTTTGCCCCAAGCCGCCCAGGGCTCTAGGCAGTGGGTCTTGACATGGGTGACGGGATCCTCCATCACCGGGTATGCTGAGGCTAAGCGCGCCCAAGTGCTCTGGCTAATATAATGGCAACCCCTTCCTGGTTCAGCCGCTTGTGCACCTAATGGCAGTGCCGAGGGGCGAGACACACCCTCCATCGGTGCGCAAGCACGGGGTGGGTTATAGGCTGGGGGACGGTGACAGTCCCGCTCATACCTTTCTTCCTCATACTTAGCAGCCTCCTCCTCTAGCTCCCCCTCTTCCTGTGAGCTGAGTTCATCGTCTGACAAATTTAAGTCAGTGAACTCTGTGAGGAGTAGGTAAAGCCGGTTTTTCTGCTTTTTATCCCCTTCCTCCCGTTGAGGGTCCTCTTGAGTTTCTTCTCTAGGTATACCCTTTATCTTTCTATCCTTTTCCTTTTTACTATCCTTTTTTATCTTTATTCTTTTCTGTCTAGACCTGCCTAAGTCCCCCCCTTTTGAATCCGACTCTGATAGGCTGTCCTGGTGTGCTTGCTGTGCCCTCCTCCCTTCCCTGTGCAACCAAAAGCAGCACAGAAAAACAACAATTATGAGGGCCACAAAGATCAAGCAAAACACCTCAGGTGCAACCCCAGCAATCATCATACCTGGGAGACTCACCGACGTCGCTGCTCCGCGTGTCGGGTTCTGAATCCTCTTTGGCCCCTCACTCGGTACCAAAGCTTGTCCCAGCGTCCCGGGTTTCCAGCACCAGTTGCGGCGAACTCCCTGACCAGCAGGAAAGGACGACCACCAGACGAAGATTCTTCCCATATCACGCTTTATTGGAGCCTCTTGGTTGAAGGGAGAGCGGAAGCGAGGGGCCCCGAGCGCCAAACGGCAGCTGCTTATATAGGGGGTAAGGGAACGAGTCGTGCCTGGATTGGCCGATGCGCGCCTGCCGATGCTCCTGGCCACGGGATTGGCCCTAAGCACATCATCGTCACTGCACATACAAGAGGCACGGTTCCACTGCATTGCCTAAATGGAGCTGTCCAGCAAGCGAGGCCGGGGGCCAAGCGCCATCTTGTAATGGCGGCCACTCGAATCGGCTCCCAGCAACTCAGCAATAAGGAATGGGCCCCAGCCCATTACAAAGAACCACACACAATCTTGGAATTAAGAGTAATAAGTCTTGTCCTCAGACAGGAGAGACTGGCATGTTATAGATCTGCACACATGAGAGAAATGAGCCTCTAAAGATGTGGGACTCATTTCAGAGGATCACAAGTCTAAACCCGGGGAAGGAGCATCCTGAAGAAAAGAGAAGAAACAAAGTAGAATTCCCCAGGACTCTGACTTCTCCAGTAACAAATGGAAATTCACAGGTTTCGATTTCAAAGATGGACTCGGCAGTCCAAAGGCAGCAGAGCCCTAGAACGCCTGCTAAAAGCTCAGGTTCTTCTTGCAATTGGCCGACGCTGACCTCCTGAGCTGACTCACTGGCTGCACAGCTGCCGTGGATTTTGTTTGCTTCAGCAGTAAGACTGTGTGCAAAGGGCCATGGCAGGCAGTAAGAACAGCCCTGAATGAAAGAGGGGAGTCTATGGCAACCTCGGAGCCCGTCTGCCTGCGGCTTCTCTAGGGAAATGTGCAGAATCATCATGCATGGACAGAGGCTCAACTTACCCTAGTGACTACGGAGTAGTTTTGTGTCCCAGGGTCCTGGCGCTGAGTACTCTAGGCCTGCAGGATGAGCTCAAAGTGGATTATCCAGGAGAGGAAATTCGGACAGGAAAGCAAGACCCGCTGTTCCCCCACGAGCATATTTGTTTTCTGAGAGTCCAAGAAACCCCTAACTTCAACTCTTGCGCCACAGAGACGCCGGGACTTCCTGTGGAATTGTGTACAGAGGAAATCTCAGCATTACGTGCCTACACCTGAGCCATGACCACCCTAACAACCCAGGGCCAGCTGCCCATTCTCCATAAGACAACGGAACCAGTAACAGTGAGAGCAGAGAAGGGAGATCCAGTCAACATGGCCAGGTCAGGAAGAGGAACCAGAAGGCCCAGAGGCACTCCATGGAGTTCATCTTCACATTGGAAGAGAAAGATTGGGTTTAACTTGGAGGGAGCTTCTTGGAGTACTCAACAGTCAAGGGAAAGATAGGAGCATTTCCCTAGAATATCCTTATTGCTGCATGAGGGTTTTAGGGCCCAGGGTGAGTGGGATCTAAACACCCAGAACTTGCAGCGCCCCCATCCTGTACAATTTCGAAAACACCTGCCTTGTTCTTTTCCAGAGGTCGGTTCTGACTCCCCTCATGGTGGTTTAAATTAAAATGGCTCCCACAGGCTCAGTGAGGCACTATTAGAAGGTGTGGCCTTCTTGGAGGAAGTGTGCCACAGGAGATGGGCTTTGAGGTTTCAGAAACTCAACCTAGGCCCAGCATTACCCTCCCTCTTCCTGCTGCCTCCTGCCAGGAATATAGAACTCTCAGCTAACATTAGCACCCTGTCTGCCCGCATGCCACCATGCTCCCCACCACAATGACAAAATCTCTGGACTACAAGCCAACCCCAGTTAAACGTTTTCCATATAAGACTTGCTGTGATCTTGGCGTCTCCTCACAGCAGTAGAAACTGTAACTGAATTACCATCCCCAACAGGTGCATGCTCCTATTGCCCACACGGACCAAACAGGATACTCTGAGTCCAAAGAACAGAGGGCGAAGGGTCGGGTTTGGTTTTGGTTTTGATCTTTGAAAATGAAAGTGGGTGAGGATTTCTCTCAGCATCAACGGAACAACTTTACTTATCCAAGCACCAGCCTCCTCGCCTTCTGAGACATGAAGTGCTAAAAGGCATTCTAATTGGCTGGCAGGGCTGAGGGACACAGCCAGGGAAGCTGAACTTCTGGGAGCCCACACTACAGACACAAAGGTCAAACCTGCTCAGCTCGGCTTGCTTCCTACGACCCTGCCAGGACAGATTCACACCAGACGCTCTCGCAAAATGCTTTCTGGGCCACTAAGTTGCTTTTTTTCCCTGGAAGCCACTGCTGAAAAGCATACAGGTAAACTTTTCATCGTTGCAAAGTTTCAGAAAGAAAAACAGATTTGTTTTGTTATTTTAATTATTTTCATGTTATATTTATTGTTAAATGTCAACTCCCACTCCCAGAGTTATTATTATCAGTACATAATGGTTTCTGTTTTTGGGTAAATTTATTTGGTACCTGAAGCTTAATGTATTGACATTTAGTTTTATTCCTCTAAGGGCCCCTTGATATTCTGTCCTCGGATCAAATCACCTCTCAATTTGTGAGAAACTCGGAGAGACCACCATGCTGACAGAAAAATCGTATCTTTTAGAGGCAAACACACTTAGGGCACCACTAATTGATAGTTGCTACCGAGCAGTTGTTAAATGGCAGAGTAAGTGGCTGAATCCCCAGATCTGCTCTATAAAACAGGTACTTTTTTTTTTTTTCAGGTAAAAAACAGACTCAAGAAATTAAAGAGAACCCAACATGATGGAGGTGCCTGCAATCTCAGCCCCTGGGTAGCTGAGGCAGCAGAATGTTAAAAACTAAACAAAAAGCCGGGTGGTGGTGGCGCACGCCTTTAATCCCAGCACTCGGGAGGCAGAGGCAGGCGGATCTCTGTGAGTTCGAGGCCAGCCTGGTCTACAAGAGCTAGTTCCAGGACAGGAACCAAAAGCTACGGAGAAACCCTGTCTCGAAAATTTAAAAAAAAATAAATAAATAAATAAATAAATAAAAGCAAACCTGTCTCAAAAATAAATTTTAAAAATGGAATTTACCAAAAAAAAAAAAAAAAGGAAGTGGGGGAGGATATTAAATGTCTTGTGAAGGTCTAGGCCAGATCAACCTGGAGTAACACTGTCTAAAAAACAAACAAAAACCCACAAAACTAGTTACTGACAATAATTTAGGGTTGTGGGGACATTAGGCTTTCAAATGCATCTTCACAAACAAAAGCATTAAAACTCACTGTAGAAAGAAAACTGTACATCAATTTTACTTTTCAATGTCCTTTTAAAATTTAAGATTAAGTTGGGTAAATACAATCCAGCAATGCTTTAAAGCCCAAAATACCCTTAGCTGTTAACATTTATTCAAGTAGCAAGCCTTGTTAAAATTTCAAAGAAAAAAACAAAAAGATCATTAGAAATATTTTGGACCTAATAATCTAATCACTGCCCTCGATTTTATACAGGGTAAATCAAAATGACAATAGTGTCAGTGATTTTATTCTACAAAAATTGGAAAAACGTTAAAAATTAATTATAGAGGCAGAAAGACAGTTTGTTCAGTAAAATGTTCGTCAGGCAAACACAAGGCTCTAACCCAGTGCAGTTTACTGACCATTCAGGGGTCATGGTAAAACTCTTCAGTTCCGTCAGGTAACTCACTTTAAAAGGTGTGTGCGGTGGGGTCCATAGTAATCCCAGGACTGAGGTGAACCTGGGGTTCCTGGCCCACGCACCCAGCTTACTAGAGGAGCTCCAGGCTACTGAGATATTGTCTCAGTAAATAAATAGATAGATAAATAAACAAACAAACACGGCAATGGTGTTTGAAGAATGACACCCAAGGTTGACCTCCGGCCTCCACAAATATGTGCACCTGTATATACACAAATATGAATACACTTTCACACAAAATTTATCTAGAGAAAAGAATCATAACATACAATAAGATGGCCCATTTTAAAAGGAATGAGAAAAGAATGACGAGATTAATAATCCTTGGCATCATTGGCCTAGTCAATGTGAAAAAGAAAAAAATCCTCAATGAAAGATATTCATAAATCACAGAAATAAAATCATTAAATTCTTTGAATGAAAATCATGGCAAGTTTCCTCCTCCTTTTCCTCGTCTTCCTCCCTCCTCTGCTCCCTCTTTCTTGCTCTCTCTAACTCTCAATCTCCCCTTGCTCCCATTTTAGTCCTGGAGGCAGACTTGACTACGAGGTACATTTTCAACTGCTACATGATAAAAGCCGAACTGGAAAAAAAATTGACTTGGAAATTAAGCACCAGCAGCTCTCAAAATTCAGTGCAACTGCCAATGAATTAATCTGTCATTTAAAAAATCTATTAAAATGAGGAAAGAAAACAAAGTCAGAGGTTATGTCACAGAAAAATAAGCAGAATATGGGAGTTTAGTGTGATGCTGTCCTTTAGGAAAATTCAATATAATATAGTAAAAACAGATGTTCGTTTCTATTACCCAGAAATCCTACTTTAAGGAAGCCATTCTATCAAATAGTTAGGGTAACACAATGGAGGAGCATCAAGAATGTTCACTATATAGTTTCCAACAGAAAACAAAGGCTTCAAAAGAATCCACACATATTTATGTGATACAAGTTTTAAGAACATGATCATCATTTAACAGAGTTTTATGCCGTTCTTAAAAGGAAAACATGAGTCAAGACATAGAGAAATGGGCGCCTGCATGTGCGGTACTCAGTCCACTCTCTCTTCTCCCACACGGTCCAGAACCCCAACACGTCCACCCCAGGTCTCCCACATTAAGGCAGTCAAGAGGATTTCCCATGGATTGCCCATCTTCACTAAGATTCTTCCTGGTCAGCACCAGGTTGTTTCAGGTTGAGAGTTAAAACCAGGCCCAGGTGCGAGGGCTCCCCAGTTGAGGACAACCCCAAAGGGAATGCTGCAGCTGGAATCCCAAGAGCCTAACAGGAAATAAGGAAGTGGGAAGCAGACAGGAAAACCAGAAATTCTTGACTGAGGACAGAGCTGCTTTTAAATATTTTCCATGCACAATCCGCTGGTCAGTTGTAGATATAAATTTTACATTTTGGGTGCTAACTTTAATGTCGGCTAACTTGGCATTTAAAAATGCATAATTTTCCATTTTGCAGCAGTTTTATGCTGAACAGTTTAATAATATCCCCTGTCAATGTTCACTAAGCAAAATCTTCCTTGTATTTCTTCTGTTTTGCATCAAAGGGCTAATATAAATTACTAGAGAAGTGCAGGCAAGGAATCCAAATCATCACTTAACATGAATCCTACCAAGAGTTCAATCCTCACCCTGTTGCAGATTTACCTGTTAGATTGTTATTTTGTGGCCAGAAAAAAAAATCTCCATCCTACGCCAGCAGATGCCTGGGAATTTCATTTGAGAAGCAGAAGCACCCATCCAAGACTCAGGGCTTTGACAAAGAAACAAATTTCCGAGGCATTCAAATATGAAACCGTTTATAAAAATAGAAAGAAAGATGCTTCATGAGAGAAAAGGGAAAACACACGGATAGAGTGAGTGTGGGCGTCCCTACCAGAGACGCATAAACTGGCTTCTTTACAATTGGTATATATGGGATCTTGGTGGCACTAAAGATTGCTACCCAACTATAAGCCTCCTTTCTAAGGTTGCCCAGGAGTGTAATTTGTAGCAGGATCAAAAGCTAAAGAATGCTTCTCAATAAACAAAGTCGGGAGGTGGATTACGGGGCATCACCGGGTCTCTGAGAGGGAGCGCTGGGAGACAAAGTTGTATGGCATTTAGCCCTCAGTGAGCACTGCTTAATGGCATCTTAGTTGAGCTGTCTCTGGAAATGCGTCATCCAGCCCTAAGTATGAGCAGTTTATTTATTGCCTTTGACAAGATGCCTTTTGGAAAACACACACTCTCTCTGTAAGCCATGAGGTCTTTATCAGCGGAGCCTGAAGTCTGCCTTTCCTAGCAGTAAACGCAAATCAGACCGCAGAAACAGAGGACCGCCTGCCTCCCCAGCTTCTTCTCCTCAGGTCATAACTATCAGCCTATCCTGCCTCAACCTGATTTTAGAATTGCATAGATACCTGCATACAAATGACAGGAATGCAAATGTACCCACAGGTACAGCCAGACACTTGCATGTGCTTGTACGCAGGGACCAGCTCCATGAGCATTGCTAATGCACTGAAGATCATACTTACTAGTTGCCCTGAATACTCCCTGTAGATACTGTTAGGCTCAGTGAGTTTTTAATGCAAGGAAGGACAGTTAGGTATTCAGACTGCCTTTGCTTCTCTTCTCTACATTCCAGCATTTCTCACTTGGGGTTGTTCCGGTGTTTGGAAAAGAGGTGACCTCGAGGGCCATTTGGGAAAGGAAATGTGAGGCTTCAGGTAAGTGGCAATAAAGAAGTTGAAATTGGCAATTAAGAAACAAGGAGCTAAGCATTTGTGTTGCAGGGCCTTAATGAGTTTAAAACTGTGGTTGCGGAGGCCTGCTGTGACCTAATGGATGCAGCAGCACAACCTCTCTCCTTGAAGACACAGAAAACACTGAAGCCCCGAGACTATAATCAACTCTGAGGACACGTGGCGGGAGCTGCCATCCGCATGTGGTATGTATGTAACTCGTAGAATGCATTTCATCTTGTAAACCCAGAGGAGAGGAGGCTATGGAGATGGTTCTGTTGGTAAAGTGCTTGCTACACCAGTAAGAGGCCTTGACTTCAGATCTCCAGCCCCCATGTACAAGTTCGGATGCAATGGCCTGCGTGTCATCCCGGGAGAGCAGGGACGGCAAAAGCAGACACGACACTGGAGCTCACTGGCTGGCTGGCTGGCTGGCTGGCTGGCTGGCTGGCTGGCTGGCTAGCTAGCCTAATTAATGAGTTCTGGCTTCACTGAGAAACCCTCTCTCAAAAAATATAATGTGGAGAGCCGGGCGGTGTTGGCGCACGCCTTTAATCCCAGCACTCAGGAGGCAGAGGCAGGAGGATCTCTGGGAGTTCGAAGCCAGACTGGTCTACAAGAGCTAGTTCCAGGACAGGAACCAAAAGCTACGGAGAAACCCTGTCTCGAAAATTCAATATATATATTTATATATTGCTATCACTCTCTGGCCTCCACGTACACAGGCACACATGGACACACGCACCCTATGCCTACACGAACACATCTGTAAGAATACCTACATATTCCACACACATGGGACCCTTCTATGACAATGAAGTTAAAAAAATCTATATGAAAATCTTTCCAGTAACTACCTGTATTTTACCATCCTAATCCTACCAACTGACACCATGATTTTCTCACTGTTCAGCTTATGACATCGCATTGTTAATATTTTAATTTACATCTCATAGATATCCTTCAACAGGGATGTTTCTAAGTGGAACTTGGGGTCTAAACTGACTCCTTAAATACCCCAATGGTGTTTTAAGCTGTTTTCTAAGCACTTTTGTAAACAGTAAGCACTTCACATTTAGATCACATTTGACCTATCTTTCCACACAATTTCTGTGTATACATCGCTGTTTGAGTACTGCCTCCCAAGTGATCTATAAATATGGAGTAGACATGCATAGTCATGTTCAAAGGCACTTCCAAGCTGTGTGGTGGCAGACTGTGAGGCGGCAGAGAGGTGATGGTTTTACACTAGTCAGAACACAAGCACGAGGAGCCAGAGGTGAGTCTGCGGCAGCTGGAGTCCTCATTGCACCACAACCAACATGTCAGGGCCAGATGCAGGGTCTGTGGGGCAGTTTCTGCAAAATCATGTTTATTATTAATTTAAATCAATGTCATGGGTGTATGCATTCCCATCTCCCCATTTCCATATGGAAACCCGAGAGAGAGGTCAAGTCTCTTTTGCTCTCTGCCTACTTCCTTTGAGACAGGGCAGTTCACCAAACCAGAAGCTCACTGTTTGAGCTAGGCTGACTGGCCAGGGAGGTCCCAGGATTTGCTTGTGTCTGTTCTCAGACACTGTGGTTACAGCTCATGGCCATGCCTGGCTTTTTATGTGGAAGCCGAAGATTCAAACTCAGGTCACATGTTTGCATAGTGAGCACTCTTAATCACTGATCCAGCCTTAGTTTTCTATGGCAGAAGTCATAATCTTTTATTAATATAAAACACTAAACAGGCATGTCATTTATACTTATGCAGACAAAATTCACTATAATACAATTGTCTTAAATACTCTCACCTTCCAAACTTGCTCTATTGAATTAGCATGTGTTCTTTGCTCAACAATTGTGGACATGGTGGTATTAACCCAAGGATAAACTACCTTAAAAATGTTTCATAGACTGTTACATATGCCCACAACAGACAATTTCATAATTGGAGGGTGGAATTGGCCATATGTGTTGATTTCATAGAACAAAACTCTGGCACTCAATGTGTGTGTGTGTGTGTGTGTGTGTGTGTGTGTGTGTGTGTGTGTGTATTCATATGTACTTTGAAAATACTTGTGTCCCACTTGGTTTTTCTTTCCTGACCCCAACTCCCAACGGAGTGCTATATTTTGAAGTAGCAAAATTTGATTCCCAGGTCCAGACACAAAATAAACTGTTCATCTGGAGGACTGAAGCCCATCAATTAAGCTTAGGCCAAGTACGAGAATAGCTTCTAAATCTTGTGCACCATGTTTTAATAAAATACGCCTTAAAAAAACTCTGCTAGTACAGAGGATAAAAACCCTAGTTACAGGTGACTTGGGAAAGATACCGTCTGAAGAAAACAAAGACAACCTTACGTGGGGTGATGGCACAGTTGGGTTGGACAAGGCAGGACTAGCTAGAATCCAAGTAGGTTATCCTGTTGTGTCCTGAATACCAGCAACTTCTTTTCCAGGTGTATTTTAAAAACATCAGAGTCCCACACCTCAAGAAAGCTGTTTCAGTAGCTGGGTTTGCCTTTAGATTCCAGGCCTACTGATCAAAATTAAAGTTCTGATTTTGCCCTCCTCCTCCTTCTCCTCCCCTGCCTCAGTGGAACGTGTGCTTGGATGTGAACATGCATGGAGAGGACACAGAACAACCTCAGGCGACATTCCTCAGGTGCCATCTACCTTTAATTTTAGACAGGGCCTCTTCCTGGTCTGGAACTTGCTGCATAGGCTAAGCTGACCACATAGGCTAAGCTGACCGCTCAGGCTAAGCTGACTGGCCAGGGAACCTCAAAAACCCACCTCACCAGCTCTGGTATGACAACCATGCTCTGTCACACAATTTATTTTGTTGCTATTTGCTTGTTTAATATGGGTGCTGGAGATTCAAATTCTAGTTTTCAGGTTTCTAAGGCAAGAACTTCACCAGCTGAGCTGCTTCCCCACACCTGAGTTTGCTTTTAATTTATCTTATTTTTTCTATTTAGGTTAGTAGGGTCTTATAATAAATTTGCAAGTTGCTTTATATAATGTAACATATATCCACCATAAACATTAACTAATACAGGTATGGTATGAATTTTTTTTTCCTTCTCCCAATTCACTTTCTAGAGTTCACTAGCATTTGAAGTTCTATTTCATCTTTAAAGACAAGTAATCATATGTAAAAAAAACATAGGGGGTTTTGTTATTAGGGGAAGATGCATGGAACAACAACCTGCAAATAAAAAAAGAGGTAAAGAGGGTTTTAACAGCAGATAGGAAGTCCTGGCCTCACGAGTTCAAGAAAGTGCAATAGCTTTAGCTGAACCACATATGTGAAGTTAGCGTGTAGGACCATGCACACATGTGCACACACATGCAATCCATTGTTGACTAATATCCCTCATTACCAGTCAAGCCTCATTTGCCGTATGTTGTGTTGGGGTGTGTGCACAGATGATTTTCTGGCTGGACTACTTGGAAGCTAACCCTGATAGCAGTGGCCAATGAGACAATCAGAGCAGCAAAAACTTCTTCTTGTTTTTATTTTTCTTGTTTTTTTGTTTTTTTGTTTTTTTAACCACTCATCCCACTGGGACTGACAACTATGGGCTAGATAGAGAGGAAGCAGAATTATTTTTGGTGTCTCTATGCTGAAGAATCAAACCTCTCCCATGGCCTTTTGCCTGGTGCCTGGAAACTTTCTCTTTCAGTTGTGGCATAAGTTGCAGTTCTCCAAAATGCTGCAAGTGGAAGGCTTCACTTCAGGAAAGCTCCAGCCTTTTGCCATGACAGAATCCTCCTTGCAGATTCCGTGAGGGGGTTGCTCCCATTGGAATGGAAAGAGCACACACGAGCAGGTGAGCCACCAGCATCCACATGCCTGGAAAAGCACATGCTACAGGAAGTTCCCACCTCATCCCCTTGCTTGCTGCCTCAGTCCTTCTAAGTTCTCCATTTCAGGAAAGATATATTCAACGCCAAGATCAAAGCTCTCCAGAGAAAGCATCTTCTAAGGTGTGCTTTGTTCATTATGAAAATGCAGTGAACAGCAAACATCAAAAGGAAATATATAATATACCAACAGAGCAACACCTTGCTCTGGATAGGATTTTTAAAGTGCTGTCAAGGTTATTGTATTATTATTAAGGCTATTGCAGCTAGCCTGACTTCTTCCTGCTTTATTGTCGTAAATGTTATTTAATTTTTTTTTTCCATGAAGCCCGATCATCAGTGAAGCATTAATTTAAATGTCAGTATAATGGCTTATCAAGAGTCCTTTCCAGAGGTGATCTTCCATTAGTCCTTGCCTGAAGAGACTCCATTTCATTTTATCCCATGCATTGTAGACAATGTAATAAGGGGTATGTTCATGTCAGGGAATCTCTTTCCATGCTTTAATTTTTTTTATTATATATTTCCCTGGGTAAAATCTATGTGTTAGAGGAGGCAACACTTTTAGGGATGCAACATTTTCAGAGCTGTTGAGAAGAACTGTCAAATCTCTCTCTAACACTGACTGTAGTCGCACACATGGTGAGATCATTTCAGACAATGCTTGCTTCAGCCTGAGAGGATGCTTCAGAGGTTTGTTTTTATTTCATGTGTATGGGTGCTGTGTGTATGCAGGTATACTCCTACAGGTAGTGCTCACGCTGTTCAGAAGGCCCGTCAGACCCCTGGAGATACAGTAGCTGTGAGCTGCCATGTGGGTGAGGGGAACTAAACCCTGTCCTCTGCCAGAGCAGTAAGAGCTATTAACCACGGAGCCACTGCTCCAGCTCAAAAAAAAAAAAAAAGAGCTTTTAAAGAAACCGATTCTCCCTATCTTTAGCCTAGAATGCTGCTGTTTGCTGCTTGTTCAGATATCAATTAGGCATTTGCTGTATACATTTTGAGATGTTAATGTGTTAAGGAGAAGCTGCACTGGAAATGAGAGGCTAATGCAAACAGCAAAAGTGAGCTCCTGCAATTCTGTCCTTGAAGAAACAGATTCCTTAAAAAAGAGCAGCAGATCCAAGACATCACACAGAGAAGAACAGATCAGCCACCCATAAGCTGAGCACAGGGAATCATTCTCTGAGTGGCACCTGCCAGAACTGTCAAAATGATCTGGCTTCATGTCTGTCCCGAGCTTTACCTCAGCTGTCCAATACCTGGAAGTATTCACCTTGGGAAACAAGCGGAATCTGGAAAATTCAAACCAAATCGTCATTGATAGGCATTTACATACTTAAGTAGCAATGTCCCCTTTAGCTGAACATTGCCATACAAAGAGAATCATACACAGTGTCATTAAATGCCCAACCCAGCCTCTCCCCAGGTATCTAACAAGTAAAAGCTATGCATCAACCTTATGATCCAGGCTTGCACTGCTCAGAGAGGAACATGTGTGTCCCCTGAGGGGTTCTTCAGATGTACTTCACAGGCAGGGGATTGACTCTCATGCCCACTGATTACCACACCTGCTGTGATCTGAAAGTTGCTGTATAGAGCATTTCCTGTTCTCTCCTCCCTGGGGCTGTTACAGAGCTCACCTCAGTGGCCACCTCCTCTCAGCAGCATTCTCTGAGGACCTGACCTGAGTCACTCACTTTTCTTGCCATCTTGTCACTAATCTTAATGCCAACATGCAAATCTCTCTTAGAGTCACCTTAATCAGAGTGTGGTTATCTTGTTTATGGTCTATCCTGCCTGGCTCACATTCAGGGGCACAGAACAAGAGCCTTTTCTCCTGAGCAATGCCCCAAAGCCTAGAACGGAACCTGAGAGAGCAAACACTGAATTAAGTGTCCATTAATACAGAACTCAATTTTAAATCTTACTTTTACCATACTGCTTCAAGGAAAATAGATTTTTGTTTTTCAAACTTTTCAAAAGTGAATACTTCCTGTTATGAATCAGCAACAAGTTACAATGTGGCACTGCACACAAGCCCTGTGAGACCCTGGTAGAACTTTGGCTCTCAGAGCAAATCATTGATGTCCCAGCTCCGGACCATGGAGAGCTGAGGCCTGCAGACAGGTTGACACCCGCAACAACCTCATCTGAAGGGGAATGACGTCATGCCTGACTTCCCTCCTTACTGATTCTGGGAGGCCTCTAAACTAGCCATCCCTTACCATAGTGGATGAGGGAAGAACTGCCGAGTTCCTGAGATTCCTTTGTGAGACTTCTCTGAAAATGAATCCAAGTTCCATGTTCTTTTGATGTTGTGGGGACCTTCCCACCTCCTCTGCTGCAAAAATAGCCTGGCACATCTATTATGCACGGACTTCTTGAAGACCTGGTCTTTTTCCCTGCCCCGCCATTACGCAAGGAGAAACTCTCAAGCCATGCTTATTTCTGTATTCGGTCTCTCCTCATTTCTTTAACAGGCTGGGCACGTTGATGCATGCCTGCAGTTTCACCATTCAGGAGGTTAGGGTCAGAGATCAGGAGTTCGAGGTCAGCAGGAGGTCTGTGATGACAATCTGTCCTAAAAATAGACCTTATTTTCCCCTAGTGAAAATAAGGGAAAAAGAACCTGCCAAAGAAAGTAACATTTGGGTGGCTCTGCTTTTATTTACAAGATGGGGGCATGTACGACGCAGAGTCAGTGCTATTAGAAAGGTTGTTTGGACTCCTTTAGCAACAGAAATAACCCTTCTTCTAAGGTGGATTATCTTCCTTTGACCTAAAGCTAGAAACTGCTATGCCTTTTGGAGAGCAGGCATTGCTCTTTTGGGTTCATTGTTATTTTGTTTTGATTTTGGTCTGAATATTTACCTTGCTAGATTGCCTTTCTATCTGCAGATACCAGAGACAGCATAGGTAGACCTCAGCTTCACTGAGAATATGCAGCAGCCTGATTCATATTAGACACACATTAACATCAAAGCTAACGGAGACTGAGCAAGGAAGGATGCTCAGGCACAAATCAAGAGTCTGAGTCATCGGGTACTCAGATGCCCATAGGACTCACCCTCCCCACTTACCATGCTGCATACAAAACATGGAGCGGCTGTGTCCAAACGACCGAGCAGTGCAGGGTGACCTTTGGGGAGAAACAACTTCACTACCTATTCAGTCCTGTTCTGTCCGTGTAGCTGTCTCTCCACAATGCCAATTTGTTCCCATCCAGCACAAAAATATGCCACAATATCTCTGGGGAAGAGGCTCATGAGGTGAGCTTCCTGGTTGTTGATCGTGTTATGTAACATTTAAAAATATTTTTTTTATTTTTTTTGAAATTATAATATTGTATCAATCACCCTTTTTTTCTCCCTCCAGACCCTCCCATATATCCCTCCTTGCTCTTCTTCAAATTAGTGGTCTCTTTTATCATTAATTGTTGTTACATATATTTGTATATACGTGTATATATTCCTAAATATATAAATTCCTAAAAACATAATGTTTCTTGTGTGTGTTACATTTTGAGGCTTATCCTCTCGTAGAATGGCAGAATAGTAATGGAATCCTGAAGAATGAAAGCTATTTGCTTGAGCGCCCAGAGCTGGGGTAGACCTTTGATAGCCCATTCGGGACTCATTTACAGTGTTGGGATGAGGCCAGCCAGAGAGGACAATTCCCAGCATGGGAAACTAGCTCTAAGGTCCTAATGTTGGGTGCTTGAAGGGGACATCTGTCACATGGTATGACAATGTTTCTCTTCTTTTTGTAAACAAAGGGCATTCATTTTCCATTGAGGTCTTGAAAATGATACATATGAGAACCTGAAAAGCCCAAGGAGAGGAATAGAAGCTTCTTCCTTCACCACTAAGTTTCTTTTTTTTTTTCTGAAAACTTAGTCATTAGCTCCACAATGACTTGTTGGTTTGTTTGTTTTGCAGCATTGGGACTTCAACCTGGGACCTCCTGTGTGCTAGGCAAGTGTCTTTACCCACTGAACTACCTCACCAACTCCAGAGTGAACTTCTTTACATTAAAGAACTTGTTCACCCAAATCCACACCCTTCTACAGTTACCATTGTAACACGAATTCTAACTGGTATTAATAATAAAAGCCCAGAATCAGATATAGGGGCTAATGCTGAAGATCAGAAAAGCAGCCACTAGCTTTTAGCTCTACCTCAGACCAAAGGGGTGATCCTGTCTCCACAAATCCTCAGACTGAATGCTCTCTCAACGAAACCTCAGACTGCATCCTCAGACTACATCTGAACTCCTGTCTCCTCCTGCCTTATATTCCGCTCTCCGCCCAGCCATAGCACTCTTGTCTGTACTTCTTTAGTGCTGGGATTAAAGGCGTGTGATCCAAGTGCTGGGATCACCTTTAAGTGAGCTATTTCTCTTTTAGACAGATTCAATCTCGTATGTCCCAGGGTGGCTTTGAACTCACAGAGATCCATCTGCCTCTGTCTTCTGGGTTCTGGGATTAAAGATGTGTGCCACCACTGCCTGGCCTCTATGCCTAGCTACTGGCTTAGATCTACACTCTGATCTTCAGGCAAGTTTTATTTGTTAGGTTACAAACAAAGTATCACAACCAACCATTATCGTTCTTCCTACCCCGGGTTGCCTTGTTGTTGTTGTTGTTGCTGCTGCTGCTGCTGCTGCTACTGCATACTGCAACAGAATCCCACACTAGAGTACAGGCTAGCCTGAAACTCATTATTGATTGTTATTCTCTCCAAGATGGCCTAGAAATTGTGGCAAGCCTCCTGCCTCAGCTTCCTCAGTTCTAGTATTATAAGTATGAGCCACCTTCTTTTCTTCTTGGGAGGAGGAAAGAAAGCACCATTCTCCAAATCAGTTCTGAGACCTCTAATGTCTACAGGACTCTGTGGCTGCAGCACCATGATGAGAAACTTGATATAAACTTGACTGAGTTTAGAGTCACCAGTGAGTGTATACCTGAGGTTGTATCTATGAGGATGTTTCCAGAAAGGTTTAACTGAGGATGGATAGGCCACCATAAATATGTGGATTGCCCTCCCATTAGCTGGGGTCCCAGCTTGAATTAATAGGAGGAAGGAGCCCCAGCATCCATCGCTCTCTACTTCCTGACTGCAGGTGCAACGTGATCTGGTATCTCATTCCTTCCCACAAGTCTCCTCATCACGGTGGACTGTACCCACAAATGGCCAGATTAAACCCTTATTTCCTCAAGATACTTTGCCAGGGGTTTTGTCAGCAATGAGAAAAGTAACTAAAGTGGGTAAGAAATTCCATTGAATCAAAATGTCACTTCTTCCTGTAAAGTCACTAGAGAAAGGAGTACTATGCAGAGACCACCTAGATATTGCTGCACAGGAAAGGAACACTACTGAAAATGGGATCATGGCAGAAAGGGGAAAATCAGAAACAAAATATGGGAGGCACTATTGCTAAAGATGAAGGGGAGGAAAGGAATTTGAAGACATACTAATAAATTGAATAAGATAGGGCTGCAAGAGGGAGGAGTCAGACAGTACAAAGGTTAGATAAAATCAAGACGTAGTGTTTGCCTACATCAACAGAGTCTAAGAAGCAGGGAGTGTGTTTCTGGCTGCAATAGGACTTAAAAAAAATAGAATTTCTATTGGCCAATAATAACCAACTGTAAGTATTTTAAGTTCCCATTCACAGTCAGAACATGAAATATGAGATACTTTGGGGGGAATCTAATAAGAGATAAGTATGACTGTTAGAGAGAAATTGCAAAGTGCTACTGTGGGAAACAATGAATAAATGGAGAGGTGTAGCATGGACCCACAAGAGCCTGGTAAAGAGAAGAATGATGGGCAGTGCAAGAACTTGCCTTGTAATGATGGAATTCTTCACGACCCCATTCTAAAGGTCATAAGACAGAACCCAGAACCCGTCAGGAGCAGAAATCCAATGCTAAGACTCCATTACCAGAAGCCAAAGTGTGTCGGTCAGCATCCCTTCACTGTAACAGACACCTGGCATGATCATTAGAGAGAAGAGGCTGAGTGGCTTCAGCTCCCACTCTCAGAGGTTGTCGGTCGTCCATTGACCCTGCTGTCTCCGGACATACGGCGGGGTGGCGTTCTCTCAGCAGCCACAGAATGAGTGAGGGACATAATGGAAATTTGTTCTCTGTGGAAGAGCTAACACAACCCCAAGGATTTGCTGTGTACCTTGGATTACAGTAGGCATAATAAACACGCCTGAGTGAGTTTCTGGACACCACTAATGCAGACTCAGGGACAGAAGCCAGAAGAAAGAAGAGAGTGGTATTTTAGAGGTAGTCACTCAGGACATAAATGAAGGGGATGAGATATAAATGTCTGCCATTTCTTTGGATAAGGCCCAGAAGAAAAGTCTACAGCACTAGAGGATTTTTAAAAACATATTCAAGGGTAAGAGATGGCTCAGTGGTTAACAGTGCTTCCTGCTCTTCCAGATGACCAGAGCTGTGTTCCTAGCACTCACACCAGAGCTCAAAACCACTTTCAACTCTAGCTCCAGGGAATGCAGCACCCTCTTCTGGCCTCAACAGGCATTGCGCTGAGTTGCATATACCCCCACACAGACACACACGTCCACATAAATAAATAATAAAAGTCAATCCGTAAAATAGATGTTATTAATTTAGAAGACGTTAAAACAACTACGTAATCTGGATAGCGGGGCCTATAAATGATATGTCAAAAGCTGTGAAAACGCACACAGAAGCGCCAATGCTCTGCTTACAATCAAGCGGGAGATGAATTACTCAATTGGACATTTTAAAATATAACCTAAGTGAAATTTATTTCCCAAGCTTTAAGTCATTCAAACATACTCAAGGCTTGCTTATTTTAGAACCAAATTATCTTAATGGCATGGAGAAGCAGAGGGAAATCATGGGCGAAAGTCATACTCTCTATATAATGTGTTTGTACGTGTATGCTATGCTTTGGATGTGAATGCTCCCCACATGCTCTATGTTTGAGTACTTGGCCCCCAGTTGGCAGAACTGTTTGAGGAGGGATTAGGATGTAGTGTCACTGGGTACAGGGTCTGAGGTTCCAAAAGCCCATGCCATCTGCAGAGTCTCCCACTCTCTGCCTTGAGCTTACAGATCAAGCTATAAGTTCTCAGCTACTGCTCCAATGCCAGGCCTGCCTGCCTGCTGGCATGCTCCCCACTGCGATGGTTAAAGACTCTAACCCTCTGGTACTGTAAGGCCGAAACAAACTCTTTCTTCTGTGAATTACCTTGGTCATGATGTCTTCACAGCAGTAGGTTACTAGGATAAAGTCTGATGGCTCCTCTTGCCTGTCAGCTTGCCTAGATCTGGAATCAACTGAGAGACAACCTGCTAGACTCACCTGTGAAGCATTTTCTTGATTTAGTTATTTCAAATAAGAAGACCTACTTTAAATGCAAATCACCCCTGCTGATAGCAGCCCAGATAAAAGGAAGTCTGAGAGAAAAGCTTCTACCTTTTGCCTCATTCCCTTCATATCTGCTGGCAAATTTATTTACCCTGCCACAGCAGCCAATGTGGTTACATTCCTTTGGGTATCAGAACCCAGTCTCTTTGGGCTTCCATCAGGGACTGAAGACCAAGTGCCAATCTCTAGGCATCCTCTAGGCTTTCAGTACCAACTGAAGACTAGGAGGATTCCAGCCTCATGGACTGAGCAGCTGCCTTGTTTTCAGCCTCTCCACTGTAAAGACTGCCATTGCTGAACTATTCAATCAGTATTATGTAATCCAATAAAATCCTATTTAATATGCAATTACTCTATTGGTTCTGTTTATCTAGAGAGTTCTGATTATTACAATGCTTATATACATGTATGTACATGTATGCATTTGTCTTTCACTCAGGTGACCTCAGAAATATGATTTCAGGACTGTAACAATAGACACGGATGTGTTTTCAGATGCTTTAGACCTGGACACCCTGCATTGCCACCTTCTTTGCAAGTTTCTTTAGCACATGAACTTCTAGGAGGCATCTATGGAGAACTGAAAATGGAAAATCAGGTCTTGTGTAGGGGGTGGGAGGTGGGAGGCAGGTGGGACCTGGCAGGGTTTCAGGCCAGGCATGTTCCTGCTCCACTGCTGGACTCAGAAATAGCTACAAATAGTGCTGACTTTTTATGGAACTTAAATGGAGAAAGTCAAATAGGTCAACCTAAGAACCTATCTGTTGCTGCAGATAACTATTGGTCAAAAGAATGACTCCTAGTGAACAACGCCTTGGGGCAGTATTAGAGATGCTTCAGGGGAAAGAGGCAGAGGGCCTTTTGCCTCAAGGCATCTTGTTCCCAGAATTGTTCTTGTATGTGATTTCATGCCTCCTGTGTTAAACATTTACATCCAATGTGTAAGACGTGTATTCTTGCTGGATGTCAGAATGTATCTGTGAGGCTCATTGCGGTGAACAGACATGCTCAGTGGTGTCATCCCTGCACCCTGAATCTGGATACAGCCTTTGGTCTTGCTTTCATGCTTCCCAGATACAATCAATCTACAGTATGTGCGGGACAATTGTGTAGCATGAATTCTAATTGTTCCTAATGATGAAAACCCAGAGTCAGATATCAGGGTAAATGCTGAAAGATAAGAGTAGAAAAGGAGCCAGCCACCAGAGAGACTTTTACCTGAATTTTCTACTAGAGAGACCTTTTACCTCTACTGAGTCCTAAGGCCAAAGTAGGCAAGATCCCGTCTACAGGAAACCACAGACTGAATGCAATGAGCTCCTGTCTCCTCTTGCCTTATATTCCCCTCTCCACCCAGCCATAACCCTTCCTGTCCCTACCTTCCTAGTCCTGGGATTAAAGGCGTGTGACTCCCAAGTACTGGGATTAAAGGTGTGAGCCACCACCACCACCACCTGGCTCTGTTTCTCTTTGAGACCTGAGACCAGATCAATCCAGTGTAGCACAGGGTGACCTTGAACTCACAGTGATCCCTCTGCCTCTGCCTTCTGAGTGGTGGGATTAAAGGTGTGTGCCACTGCTGCCTCGCCTCTATGGCTAACTAGTGGCTTAGCTCTGCACCCTGATCTTCAGGCAAGCTTTATTTCTTAGATCACAAACAAAATATCACCACACAATTGCGTTTAAATTGGTCTGTCCTGGGAAAGTTCTGGAAAAGGACTGCTCTGTTAATATTTAGTATGTGCTTACTGACATTTATTTACGTTTTCCTGAACTCAAACAAACTTCCTTGGATCATTGTTTACTTTTCGTCCATGCTAGCATAAAGGCACACAGAAACTGAAGTGAGTTTGTCTACAGTGTTGGACTATGGTCCGCTCCATTCTTTCAAGTCCTCGGATCCCAGGTCTCGAAGACACAGATCTGCATAGGTTGGCAAAAGCCAACAGACTAAATATTTCCCCCTTAGTCTTGCCTTTGAGAAGCCCATAGTATAATATGGGAGCACCAGCTAGCCTAGCAGCCTCCACGTGGTGAGGAGGGTATCACTGTAGAATAGACACAACAGGATGTGGTTTCACACATGAGACCAGTTCACTCTGCCAGGACAGATTTTCTGTAAGAACATCATAGGTGGAAGCCTCAATAATATCTGTATTTATTTAATTACTTTACAATCTAACTAATGTGCAGCATTATTTGTTAGGCTTGATGGAGAATTTGGGGAGAGAGAAGACAAGGCTACAGTTCCGAGACCGGTGGGAAGGTCTAATATTCAGGTCAGTGAGTCTTGAAAAATTTTCCTTGAACAAATATAACGTAATTAAAGTAGTTTATTCCTGCAGGGAGAGTGCTCCTGACAGACCCTGTCAGATCCAGAGAGTGCCCTGCAGGAAGGCCATCCCTGCTGGTAACCCCTGAGGAAAGAATGCTTTTAAGTGACAGCCTCATTCATGGCTTGTGCTCTCCGCCTGACAGAGTAAAGCTGATGCACTTTATTAAGCATTTAGAGAGGCATCACCAGTCTTTCCAAAGCGGCTGAAAGAAGCCAGACTTCCATGTGGCTGACATCTCCCAGAGTGGCATGTGCCCTGGCTGTCCAACGCACCCTGGACGCTACTGGGCACATCCTTGAATGGGTTCTGGGCTCGAGAACAATAGCGACCAGAGGAGTCATCTGTCTTCAAGGACTGTATAAACTTTATATCCCCCTGTGGTTGCTTTCTGGCCTCTTTTAATAGATTTCAAACATCTTATTGGAATCTCTCCAAAGCTGATTAAAGTCTAGAAAACAAGACAGGAGAATGGTGGTTCCTACTGAAAGAAAAAGGTTGAACCTGGAGTCACCCTCATAAGGATAAAGTTCATACGACACAGGTTCAATGAGTGAGGATGAAGATGCTGCCCAAATTTGAGGACAAAAATTTGGAGATCCCTCATCATAGTGACATGACATTATTCTGCTGACAGGAAAGAACCAAGGCGTCCATCCAGATGTGATCCTTCCTGTCCAGGTTTGGGAGGGAAGGCTGATACCACATGTGAAAGTTTTCTGTCCATTTTCTTTTGCTCTGGAAGACTCTAGGATTATTGTGCTTACCAATCTCCTTAACCCGTGTATTGACCCTAGGATCTAAAACTCCCCTGTGTAGACACAGTCATTTGATTTGAGTGGATTTGTGCAATTCCTGTTACAATGGAAGCTTCTTGAAGACATCTTGACCATGTCCTTTCTCCCTGTATTTCTCCCAGTAGATGTAGTGACTACTCATCTACCCAATGTTACTACCCACACAACGTGGTTCCCAGTGCCTTTTTTCTCCTGTGAAGTGTGCCCTCAGTCCCTCAGTGCTTCTCTACCCTGGAACTTCAACTTCTGCTGGGGTCTAAATTATGTCTTTCTCAGCCTTTCAACATCAGTGGCTAGTTAACCATCCCTCCATTCTCAGTTTATCACACAAAGCCTGGATCTATAAACAGACGGTGAGCCCCAGACACCAGGCATTCTCTAATCTGCAGCTCAGATTTCCACTGAAACAACCACAGTCACAGAGAGAGTATCACCTTCAGGTATAATTCTCTGCCATTTCTGCATGCACTTGGGACAAGAGCATCTTTGGCGAGTTTAGAGCGACCTGCCCTCCAGATGTGCTCAGACCTTTTCTTTGCCCCCTTGACTTGTAAACTCAACTCTCCCCATGAAGGTTCTCCTTCCCTCTGAGAGAATTGTCATCCAGGGCCACTGTCATGCAGGGTTGACAACTTCTTGATATCAAAACTATTCAGAAATCCAGACCTGTACCTAATTGTAGGCTGGGAAACTGACACATGACTATAGCACCACCCTTTTCCGGCTTCAGCATCTAAAGTGCCAATACTTGGTCTCCATATAATCACCCAGAAGAGGAAATGGTGGCTTAACATGTCTTTCCTGCAATGCAAGCAACCTGAACAGGGGAATATAACTTCTATTTCCTTGTTGATAACCAAGAAAGGAGAGGCAGAGAGAAGAAAGAGTCTACCTGACTACTAAGCCACATACATTTAATTCAACACCCAATACAGTCAACAATCACAATTCTTCTTATGTGCCCAGTGTAGTCAAAGTTATGCAACACAGATCTTGACCACAAATTCCTCACAAGCCAATGGTGAAGACAGGCAAGAAGAGAGATGAGTGTGTATATTTTAAGTCAGAACTGACACGAAGCCTTACAAGCTTTAACTGACCTGATGTATAGATAGACATATCTCTTTGGAGTTAGAAAAAAGTGTGTTTGAAGTAGAGAAGCGAACACTTGCAACAGTTGGAGGAATGCGTGTGCTATGTGTTCATGTGCCTGGCCTGTGAGTGCTCAGATTCTGGGGTTTCTCCTCCACCATAGCTCTGCTAGCTGGCTGGCTGGCTGGCTGGCTGGCTGGCTGGCTGGCTTCTTTCCCTCCCTCCCTCCCTCCCTCCCTCCCTCCCTCCCTCCCTCCCTCCCTCCCTCCCTCCCTCCCATGTATATGAATGCTTTGCTGCACGCACACACACACACACACAGGCACATCACATCACATGCATGCAGTGCCCAAGGAGGCCAGAAGAGGACATTGAATCCTTTGGAACTGGAATTATAACTGGTTGTAAACTACAGTATGGGTGCTGGGGACTAAACCCAGCTCCTCTGTGAGGGTAGTGAGTGCTCTTAACTGCTGGGCCATATCTCTCCAAACCCTGCTTTTGTTTATTATAGGCTTTTGAATTTTCTCTTGAAGCTAAAATGAAATTCTGCTGCCTGTCTAAAAACAAAACAGGAGAGTGTGTCTCTAGACATCCATTTTTACTGATCTCGGAATGTGCTTTTAGAGCTGTGAACTCTCCTCGTCTACAGCTAATGGGAACAGGCTTTGGAAATTGCTCTATTTCTGGGACTCTTCTAATTGGGTCAATAAACATACACACTGGTAGAACTAGCTTCGCAAGCTTCTACCAAGCAAAGCACTGGAGATTGCCCTGGAGATCCTCACTTTAATTAGTTGCAGTAGGGGGTCTAGAGGCTGCCCGTGTCTTTAGAATTTTCCAGTGTCCCATGAATTTAGGAAATGATGACTAACAAATGACTCCAAAATGAAGCACCTAAGTGCATAGTGTGAATTTGTTGTTTACTGGGCAATGTTCCTCGTTAGATACCCACTTAGTAATCTACCTTTCAAAACTGCATTTCCAAAACTGAGGAAATTTTATTCTGGATGTTGCATTATTTATTAATGAGTAAAAGTTAACAATAGTTAATATGTGTCATGGTAGATGGCATGCATCTATAAAAATCAACAAATCATGGGCATGCATAAGATTCTGTGCAGCACCAATTTATGCTGTAGATCTAGATACACTTTCATAGAAAGAACCATGAGAAGTGCAACAGACACGTCGCAGTCCTAGTTTTGAAGATATACATGTATGGATAAGGGCTGAGGATGCAGTTCTGTTGGCAGGATGATTGTCTAGTATACATGGACAGCTGGGCTTTATCCCCAGCACCACAGAACATCTGACATGGTGATTCCTCACACTTGTACTCAAGAGTTGGAGGCAGGAGGATCAGAAGTTCAAAGTCATCCTTATCTATATAGTGAATACTAACGAGATATATGAGACTCTCTCTCTCTTTTCCACATGCACACACACACACACACACACAAGGGCTGATAACGCTATTATAATATTTGTATTTCCAATGCTGGAATATAAGTGATTTTTAAAATATGAATTCCCTTTTGTACACTAAAGGTGAATTACAGGCATATGAGCAACTATTGAAATGGAAACTGAATGCAACCATGTAAAGATGAAGGGCAGAAGTCACTTCTCATTGTGAGAGAGAAGCATGCTGACTGGTAAGCAGAGAAATGAGATGGCGCAGTCAGAGGGAACTTCGGGGAGTGGACCCCCATCATATCCAAGGGGACCCTGGAGACACTGTATCCCATCATGTCATGGTCAGTGAGTGAAGCCCAGGAATCCAAAGACACAGTCTTCCCATCCCTCAGTGCGGGAACCAGGTCCTGCCTCACCCTGAGTAGCTTTCGTGTGTATTAGTCCCACTGAGAACTGCTCACAGGTCACCAGCCTCCTGCCTTAAATGTGACTAGAATGTCATTGAAGAATATCTAATCATTTTAAAATGTGCTCACTATTCCCAAACAGAATAGCAGGAAATACAGGAAATGTCTGGATCGGGCCAGACATGGTCCTTGGCTCACTCATCTGGCTGTGGCTTTGAGATGTTGATAAGGACTCAATGCTCTCTCTATAGTGCCAACTCCTTCATGATAACCTATCCAATGTTAACCAACTTGTGGGCATTGCAGTGTCCCTGGGGAACTAGGTTTGGCATGACACAGTGCCATAGTCTCTACCTACTATGAATTAAAAAGTCAGATTCAAGAGATAGGTAGACACAGGCTTCCTTTTTGGTGGGAAAAACTACATACTTGGTGACCATAGTTACTCACAATTGCTTTTTTTTTAAAAAAAAAAAAAAGAGCAATTTGCTCCTACAAAAAATAATTTAGTATAATTCTGTAATCCCCAGGGCATCCCCAAGCCTGAAATTAAACATGTGGACACACTTGCATCCCCGGCCTTAGACTTGGATTCAGATTTAGTTAGGTTAGAATAAAGGCCTGGGTGATGATGTATCAGTACACAACTCAAAAGGTATCTCTTCCCTTCCCCCGTCTTTGCCACCAGAATACACACCAAGCACACCCAAGTGTCTTCCCCGGATCCCCACAGTGATTAGCAGCTCGCCTGTGCTGGCCTGAACCTTCTCATGGAAGCAGGTCACTGTCCTACTCCATGTCCTGCTGCTCTGATGATCTAACTCAAGTCTTTACACTTCCACAAAAAAAAAAAAAAAAAAAAAAAAAAAAAAAAAAAAAAAAAACGGTTTCCAGACTGAGGTATTTCTGGCTACAAATCTCTTTTCTCTGTAATGTTTTCTATTTTTCAATCACTATGGCTCCTCTTGTTCTGATTCCTTTATTTCAGAGTCTTGTGAAAGACTCTGTTTGGAGTCTTTTTTATTTGCCGGCCTCATTTCAAGGGGTTAAATTCTCCCAGAGCAGCTAAAAGCAAATGGTTTATTGCCAAAGCTACTTAACCGGTTCGCACAGCTCACGTGAATCAGGGTTTTGTCTTGTAAGTGCTAATTTTTAGCTTTAATTTATTCCCAAGTCAACCAGCATCGGCACCTGTGACCTCCTCACATCATAAGATGCTTTTTATAACCACTTCATTAACTGACTCCTGTGTAATCCCTTTGGAGGCAGAGATGCCCCACTGCTGGCCATGCCCCAGTGTGCACTGCACAGATGAGGGTTGTCAGGCTCTGCCTCCGGAACTGAGAGAGTTCCGGGGAGCTTGTCTGTCAGTTCAGTCTGTCTGTTGAGATATCATCTCGATGTCTGACATCATCTAGAATTACCTGGAAAGGGAGCGTCAGTGAGGGGTTGTCTACACTGGGCTGGCCTGTGGGTCCGTCTGTGAGGCGTAATCAAGTTAACTGATGTGGGAAGAACCATCCTACTGTGTGGCACCATTCCCGAGGCAGGGAGTCTTGAACTGCAGAAAAGTGGGGAAATAGAATTGAGCACAAGCTAGCATGCCAGCACACACGCATGCAGGCATTTCTTCTGTGTGATGCAATTACTGCTCCACGTCCTGCCACTGAGGCTCAGCTGCAGCAATAGACCATAACCTGGAAATGTAAGCTAAATTAAACCTTTGCTCCGTAAGTCACTTCTTGTTGGGATATTTTCTCACAACCACAGAAATGAAACTAAAGCAGTCATACATCTAGAATAATACAAAAACTTGTAATTTTTCTTGGATTCTATCTATATCCAAATGTGAAACATATCTCAATACATAATGCCTTCCAAAATGCTCGTGTGTGTTTGCTAATAATGTTAGCAGAATCGTTAACTACATGAAACAATATGAACAGCACCCGTGAAGAAATATGAGAGAAACCAGACACAAAAGGCATGTACAGTTTATAGAAAGGGCCAAGAGCCAGTACTCATGTGCACTGTTAAAAGTCAGGAGCGTGGGGGAGTATGGAGGACGTGGGGGAGTGTCTGGCTCAGAGCCCAAGGAGGGGCAGGAGGCACGTGCTGTGCTGTTCATCTGGGTGCTCCTTGCACGGGCATGGGCATCTTTTGAAAATTTGACAACCTACACTATGCATACACTTTCCTTAAGCATGTATATCCAGTAAACATATTTTTAATATTTGCATTTATGAACATTTATACGTATGTGTACATGGGTGGGCATGTGCATGCCACAAAGTGTGTATGGTGATCAGACAGTAATTTATAGGATCTGTTCTCTCTTCCATCATCTGGGTTCCAGGGATCAAACTCAGATCATCTGGCTTGCCAGCAAGTGCCTTTACCTGCTGAGCCATCTGGCCAGCCCATATGTATGTTTTTGAATGACAGAGTGCAGGTCCCTTTCACAGGAGCAGTTTTCTTCTGTTAAATCATGACTATTGCTTCCTAAGTTCTATAAAACCACAGACTGACCTTCATGGCATTCTTCACAGAGTGGGAACTTCTGAAGCAGCAAAAGTCTCCCCATCTCCTCTGTATTTAGATGTTCTCTCACTGGGCAGACCACACTGAAAATGATTTCTTTAAGTCTTCCGGGTGATTTGTTTTCTTGCACTGGCTCTGCCAGAGCATGCTGCCACACAGCTGTGGGAAATCAGAGAGAGCATGCCACATCTGCTCTGCCAGCACAGATCAAATCTGCACGGCTGGCGTCCAGCGTGTCACCCAGAGTGCGAGCAAGACACTTTAATCTATAAATGTAAAATTACATTCTTCCTGTGGTTAACTAAGGACACACACACACAAAAAAATGGGAGCTAAGGCGATGCTCAGGGGTAAGATGGGGAGCACGGGGAGGTGCTCAGGAGGGAAGATGGGAGGACGGGGAGGTGCTAGGAGGGAAGATAGGAGAATGGGGAGGTGCTCAGGAGGGAAGATGGGAGGACAGAGAGGTGCTAGGAGGTAAGATGGGAGGACAGGGAGGTGCTCAGGGGGTAAGATGGGAGGATGGGGAGATGCTCAGGAGGTAAGATGGGAGGATGGGGAGGTGCTCAGGCGGTAAGATGGGAGAACGAGGAGGTGCTCAGGAAGTAAGATGGAGAATGTGGAGGTGCTCAGGGGGTAAGATGGGAGGACAGGGAGGTGCACAGGAAGTAAGATGGTAGGATGGGGAGGTACTCAGGCGGTAAGATGGGAGAACGAGGAGGTACTCAGGAAGTAAGATGGAGAATGCGGAGGTGCTCAGGGGGTAAGATGGGAGGACAGGAAGGTGCTCAGGGGGTAAGAAGGGAGGATGGGGAGGTGCTCAGGGGGTAAGATGGGAGGACAGGGAGGTAGGTGCTCACGGGGTAAGATCAGAAAATTCTCAGGAGGTTAGATGGGGTAAGTACTCAGGATGGTAAGACGAGAAAGATGGGGAGGTGCTCGGGGGGTGAGATGGGAGGATAGGGAGATGCACTGGGGGCTAGATGGAAGGCTGGAAAGATGGCTCAGAGCTCTTACTGATGCAGCATGAGGACCTATGTTCAGATTTCCAAATTTTATACTGAAGCCCTAACTGTCAGTCTTTCTGAATGTAACTTATTAGATGACAGAATATTAAAAGAAGTATATATATATATATATATGTGTGTGTGTGTGTGTGTGTTGTGTGTGCTGTGTGTGTGTATATACACACATATATATATCATATACATAAATTCAGCTTTTAAGAAATTTGAGAAAGACAATGGGCATTTGGAGGTCGAAAATCAGCTCAATTTGTTTAATGCTTGCTACACAAGCATGAGAACTTGACTCCAATCCCACAGAACTGGTGTAAAAAAATCTGGGCACAATGGCCCATGTTTATAATCCCCAAGCTGGGGAGGCAGAGACAAGTGAATCCTTGGGGCTTGTGGGCCAACCAGTCTTCCTGAATTAGCTCTGGATGCAGTGAGAGACCCTGCCTCAAAAAGTATAAGACAGAGAGTAACTAAGGAATACATGGCATTGACTTCTAGTCTCCATGTGCACATGCACATGTATGTAAATGTATGCACACCCACACAGAGACAGGGACACACATATGAATATACACAAGAAAGAAAGACTGGAAACCACCTAGATATCCCTCAAGAGCAAGAAAGCTTAGCAAGTCAACTTCATCTGTACATAGCAGGGAAAATGAAATTGAAATTACAGTAAGGTAATTTCCAAACAATATATTCAGCGTTGTGCGGGCATATAAAACAAAGGCAGGTAAAAACTGACCAATATTTAATTTAAACATGGGAATATACATGGGAAATCATAATAAAAAGGGAGAATTGTAGTAAATTTTAAGGACTTGTAGACAAGAGAGGCAGGAACGGGATAAAATCAGGGGGGCACATGATTTCGAATATCTAATGATGTCCACTCTGTTCATCTGAGTTTTGAGTGCACAGATGTTCATTTTAATTGTATAATCTGTATTTCTTGAGATAGGACCTTACTGTAGCTCTGGTTGGCCTGGAACTCTCTGTGTAGAAAAGGTCAGCCTTGAACTCACAGAGATTCCCCTGCCTCTGCTTCCTGAGTGCTGAGACTAAAGCTGTGTGCCACCATGCCCAGTCCTAGAAATTTTACTGCAACAGAAATTATAAATTAAAAGCTACTAACATTTGCCAACTAGAGATCATTTAGCATTTCAGGAAGACAACAAAAGAAAGAAGAAATATTTCCAAAATGTAAACCGTACCTGTAAAAAGTGATATATAATAACATAAAAAACTTTGTGAATACTGGTGCAGAAATCTTCATGAAAATGCTAACAGCTATAATCTAACAGCACTTTAATGAAAACATGATTGGATATTTGGCAGTTAACAAAACATGTCAGTAACTTAAGTTAAATATAAATGTTAAAGATTATCCAGTGAACTGAGGAATAAGGACCAAGAACTTTCAATGAAATAATAGTAAGTATGTATTCTCAATGAAGGAAATGGGGGAGATGAAAAGCTGGCTGTTCACACCCGCAAGGTCATCAAGAGTCACTCAGTCACTGCATGCCCCAGAGAATAGCTCTACTCTTGCCTTCTCGTTGTGGCATTCCACCAAGCTTGCCAGAGGTCTTTGAAGACAGTTTTGGACCTAAACAGCCCCTGTTTAAATTTCAGGTGAGCTTTGCTTTAGTACAGTTTTCAATTTACAGAAAAGTTGTCAAGAGGTGCAGGATCCTCGTACATCCACGTCATCTGACACTAGAATTGCACACTTGTCCTGAGAATCAGCATTAGAGGATCGTTGCTAACTACCAGCCACACTTCATTTAAATTGCCACCTGAGTTGTTAAGGTTAGAGCCTGGATCCTGGCAGCTAACATGCCAAGCTCAGCCACCATCTTTATCCGACCAATTAAAGACAGAAAGTAACAGAGACAAGGAGGAAAAAGGGAGTCATTCAATGTGGCCACATCAGAAAGAGGTTCCGTAACCCAGCTGGCTGCAAGTCCATCTTCATAGTCCTGACATGTACGGTCATCCCGGTTGCCACCTGTCACCATGCGAACAAACATTTTCTATGGGGTAAATTCAAAATGAAATTCGAGCCTTGATTTGCAATTTCATTGGGGTTCAACAGGCACCTGAATGTCAAACTCAGCATGTGCCAGGGCACCAAACACAGGAATAGGCACTCAGCAGGAGTCACAGTTGGTGGCACGTGTCCCATCCCTCTGAAGCATAGCATGCTTTGGCCAGGTAGCCACACCAATGCTCAGGACTCTTCTTCCACAAGGTTCCTGAGAACCAATCCTAACAATAGGCCTTCCTTGCAAATGGGTACGACCTGTTGAGCCCACTATGCTTTCTCTGCAAGGTAGAATGAAAAGCAATGTAAAGAAAGGGTTCTTGTTGGCTTACAACTCCAGAGGGGATGTAACCCATGATGGTGGGAAAAGCATGACACTAACACCACCACAGGCTGGGCTCCAGGTGTTTACACACATGATGCTATGAGAGGTATTTCATTCCCAAGCCACAGCACATCTGCTCGGAAGCATCCTGGCTTCTTTCATAGTTATACAGCATGTAGAGCATGCATGCAGACTTCTGGGATTGAAAATTGCTTGCTTACTACTTTAACGACCCCCATAGTCACATATCAGCTATTCGCAGCTCTCAGTATGTACCACCTGTCCCATGTGCCTGCCCTTTCTCTGCCTCCATGCACCTGCGTGTCACAAGGACCCAGAGACTGCCTGATGGGGTCCTGACACCACCACAGCAAGTGTCTAAAAGCTCCCATGCTAACCTTCACGGACTGAAAGAAACTAGAGAGGCACGGGCTTCTGAAAGCATGTTATATTCCTCTGCAAAGGGAAAAATACATTTGGTGAAAGCATGCTGCCATCACTCACAGAAGGCTATCAGCGCTTTGAGCCTAATTAGAAGGGAAAAGAATCAATAGTGACTCACTTCCTTGTTAGAGGAATTGATTTTCCTGATAAGCTCACAATATTCCTGGAGTTTGTCTTAATCATTTTCTAGCAAAATGGCTTAGCTCCAGCTCTCCTCAATCACATGGTTACATTGAGATGAGTGGTTTAGAGATGCTGGGAGTCACAGATCAATCAATCTCCCCAAAGAAGCTGTGCCCTCAAGGAAGAAGGTGGATAAGAACAGGAACCAGCCTGCACTGACAGTCACAGTATTTGAACTCCAGAAACCCAGGCAAGGTTCCAGATCATCTAGTTGTCCTTGCGACTTTAAAACTCACTTGGATATTGAATGTCACTGTTCTCGTTCAGATAAATGACCCTACCTCATCGCACTTAGAAGCCCCATGTTTGTGTGGCTGGAGAGATGTCTCAGCTGCTCAGAGCACAGGCTTCTCCTGCAGAGCATCAGGGCTGGGTTCCCAACACCCACATGGTGGCTCCAGCTCCAGATGATCTGACTCCCTTTCTGCCCTCATCCAGCACTGCACACAAGCGGCACATATACATCATAGATACAAACATGCATACATATAAAATATATAATACACCTTAAAAATATTTCGTAGAGCTTCACATTATATTTTACATTTTCACTATTGACTATTTATTTTATGCACTTATCCACAGCTGTAGAACAGCTATTCCAATTGTAGAGAAGTTTACTGAGATGCGGATTTGGGGTCTGGTTAATTTTGATGTGGTTTTGTTATTGGTGTTATTGCTTTGCAACTATTTTTATAATAATAATTTACTTGATGACTCAAGTTTGAAATTTCTCTCTTGCTTTATGTCTCATCTTGCTCTCTTTCTCACTCTCCCACCCACTCACTCCCCTTCTCTCTCTTCCTCCCTTCCTCTACCTTTTGTAGCTGTATGACCTTGAGGAAAATCATTTCACAGTTCTGAAGTATTTCTTAAAATTTATAAAGAGATTGGGGTTTCACGTGCATGAAGGCTCAGAACAATTCTATGGAACTCATCAATTGTGTGAAGTAGATATTGGTTCAAATGCAGAAATCCATTTAACCCTCCCAACCAAAAGCTGCCAGTGTTACTCTTGTTTGTAGACATGTATATGAGGTCTTACAAGGTGTTAAGAACTTTTTTTTTAACCCAGTATTACCTCATACCCTGGGCTACATGAGAGACAATATATCAATGTATAACCCCTGTCCCATGTGTCTGCCCTTTCTGTCTCCACGCACCTGCACGTCACAAGAACCCAGAGTACACCCGATGGTGTCCTGACCCCACCATGGCAAGTGTACCAAGATCTTAATGACTATACTCTTGGACTGGTCACCCATGCTGTCCTGTTCCAGTAGCAATCATGTCCAGGCAGGTGTAATTCAACTTTTCCATAATGAACAGTTGCTGTGTCATTGATGGACATGTGAGCAACTAAAACACTCGACCCCTGCTCTTCCTGCCAGCATGTCTCCATCCAGCTAGAAGAGCGGGACAGTGAGTGTATTCAATAAATTACAGGGTTTGGAGCCTTCTTCCCCATAGGAAGGAATTAAGTCTTTTATGGTCACATAACAATAGTCATAATTAATATCAACAGAAAGGTAGGTTAGCATCATTAGCAGAAGGCTGATGAGATAGCTGATATTCTATGTCAACCTGACTAGGCTAGGAAGCCCTGGTAGCTGGGTAAAGCATCACTTCTGGGTGTATCCTCAAGGCTGTTTCCAAAAGAGAATTGAATCATTGGTGTGGTAATGGGTGCAGGAAATGGCCCTCACCAATATGAGCAAGGGTCAATCTGGTCAGCTGAGGCCTGGGAGGTACAGGAAGGTGAATGAGTGTTCTTTTTCTCTTCTGAGACGGAGACATCCATCTTAGCCCTGCCCTGGCAGCAGAGGCTCTGCTTCTCAGACATTTGGGACTCTAGGACTTCTAACTGTCCTCCTAACTGCCACTAACTGCCACTAACTATTTATCGATGGAGCCCTGGTACCGCAGGCATTTCCAGATGAAGCAGATGTGTGATATGATGCCTCCTCCTGACCCCATCGCCTGCGGCAGATCACGACACCACCCTTGCCACAAAGATTTAATTGATCATTGGTGTTCGAGGAAGCCAGAATCTGTTGTTTAGAGTGGACACAAGAGAACGTGTTCTTTTCTTTGCCTGAAAAGCTCAGTGGCATGGGCCACAGCTAAGCGGAATGAACAGAAAGTCACAGGAGAAAAACCTGTTAAACAATACGTGTGTGACATGAGACACAGCAGCAAAGTAACAGCCTGAAGTGGTCTACTGCTCTCGTTTTTCTTTCTGCTTCTGTAACTAAGAGGAACTCAGAGGAGGAAAGGTTTTCTTCGGCTTACACTTCCAGGTTCAGCATAGGCAGGAACTCAAGCAAGAACTTGAAGCAAAATACATGAGTAAATCTATAGAGTCAAGGAATTTAATGTTCAAAACATTTATTCTCTCTCTCTCTCTCTCTCTCTCTCTCTCTCTCTCTCTCTCTCTCTCCTCCCTCCCTCCCTCCCTCCCTCTCTCTCTCTCTCCAAACACAAATTCTTTCATTTTTTAATTTTCATGCAGCCCTAATGATTATCCTAGCTTTTACATTATAAATGGCTCTGGGAAAGGGGAGGAATATTTCCATGACAGTTACACGAAATTCCCATCTCCTAGCTTTCTTGCAAGATAACCACATCTGTTGATTGATAGTGTCTCTGACCACACCTAATTACTGACACGATATTGCTGAGTGTTTTCTCGAAACAAGAGCAACAAATGGGGATGTCTACTGGCAGCCCACAAAGACTGAAATATTTACTACCTGACTCTTCAGAAGCATGTTTGCTGACCCCTTCTTCCATATGTTCATACTTTAAAACAATGTGTTTTAGCTGATAAAAACATAATTATTCAACAGAGAAGACCCCTGGGACCTGATCCTGGAGCAGACTGACACATCCTTTCTGTTTTACTTTTATCAATAGCAGGCATATGGTTTAATAGATCTCTGGGGGCTTTGGGCCTGGAGATGCACCAATGCCACCTTTATGAAATGTGTATCTTAGATAAACCCACAGGAACCTTCTCATTCCCAGTGCCCTTATCCATTAGCTCAGACCTGTATGGATTTGCCCTGTACCCATAACAAAGCTGTCTTGTGATAACAGCTCTCTGGAGCTCAGCAAGCACCACAGACTGGAGGATGCATTGCAAACAGGTACAAGGTCATCTTGCAGCCTTGATTGCAAAACAGAGGAGGATAAAGATCAGACAAGTAGACCATGCATGAATCTGTAACCCCAAAACTTGGGGTGTTGAAACAGGAGGATTAGAAAGTCAAGGTTATCCTAGGATAGATAGAAAGTCTGAAGTGAATGAAAGGAAATTAAATGAAACAAGATAAAGTAAAATAAACCAAAATAGCAAGCCTCCCCAGCCTGCTTCCTTCAGCTGACTTCCGGGGCTTCCTGGGTCCAGCTGAGAGGAACATTGTATGATTCACAGATCATTCGGTTTCATCTCTCCTCCTACACAGATCTCTAGATGCTACACGGATACCAGAGGCCAGAGCATGTTTATCCCAGCACTGAGAGGCAGAGACAGGAGGATTGCTGCAGATTCAGGAGTCAGCCTAGTCTGTATAGCAAAGAGTCACAGGCAAAAGAAAGGATGGGAGGAAGGAGGGAGGGAGGGAGGAAGGCAGGATGGGAGATTTGAATGTTATAATTCTAGTTCTTAGCCATGTAGAACTATGGGAAACTCTGTCTCAGTATTCTCACAGTAGGGAAACTAAGGAGGGCTGAACACAGCTGGAGGTGGTTTCCTAAATGCTTCAGCAAGTCTAACAATGAACTGAGCATTGTACCTCTGCTGCAGGAGAGATGGACACATGAGCACTTGGCCTTGCCTGGTCCCCCAGCTCAGTCACTCCTGTGCCCTAATCAGTCCTGTGACTCACACATGTATTCTTGCACAGGTCACATTCCTTCAGGGGAGAATGGTGCTGAGCCTCACTCACCTCACCCTCTGTTCCCTAGCTTCTCCGAGAAATACCTGCCCCCGGCACCGGTCAATAGAGGAGCCTGTGGCAAGACTGTGACACCAGGTCCCTCCCAGGCTTTCCTCTATAGCTCAAAGACCCAGTGACTAACAGCTACACACAGCCGGAGGCCACATGGCTTCAGCACAAGACAGTTCCCTTCCTTACCTTGGGCTCTGCCTCCTCCTCCAGCCCCCAAGCCAGCAGGCCAAGGCTGGCCTTCCCTGTCATCACCTTGCCTGCTCAGCAGCTTCATCTTCTAGGCTCTCACCCTAGTCTCTGTCCCTCTCTTCCTGGTTTGGGTTTTGTTGTTGTTGTTGTTGTTGTTGTCAATGAGTGCTTTATTCTTAAATCATGTCGTAGTTCTTTGCTTCGAAGTCAGTGACATAAGAGAGCCTAACAGAGCAAGACTGCATCAGGCCTGAGAGGGGTGGGATCTGAAGGGCCATGCCCCTCCTCCCAATACAGTTAAACATGGAAATCCATCACTCCAATAGAAGAAACAGCTTCACCACCTATACCAGAGACGGGGAGCAGGGAGCCAGTTCCACTCAAATACATCTACTGAGAGAAACCAGCAGAACGGATTGAATGGTCCATAACAATGCAGGGCATGTGACTGGTCCAAATCCCTGCCTAGCTCTGAGACCATCCCACCAGATGAAGTCCCTGAGAAGGATGCTTCTCTCAGTACAGTGACACTTAAGTTGGTTACAGGGCATGTTTGCACATGGGCCTGGGGAAACACAGAGCCTGGAAATGCGAAAATCAAATGACTTTCTGGAGTTACATTCTTGGAAATAGTTTCTGCTGGCAGTGACAATGACTCCAAAGTTGATAAAAGAGAAACGTGGCCCCTTCTCAGGGTTAGGCTACACTGAGAGTAAAGCGATAGGAAACAAGAACCAGTCCTGGCAAGCGGTGAGTAGTCACAGAGACTTAGCCACCATGTCTGCTTTCCAACTGAAAAGGGGGGAAGTGGCCATATTGATTAGTGAGGGCTGTGCCAAGCCCATCAGGGACATCATAGCATGGAAGAGAGAGAACAGCAGGGAGGCCATGATGGTAGGGAGAGAGAGACAGCATCGTGCAAGCCATCACCCATCCTGCCAGGTGTCAGAGAAGCCAGTGGAGTCACCCCTACAAGGCACATGGGGTGCTCACCAGTGGGCACAGGGCGGGAGAAGGGGACGGAACCATGCTCAAGGGTCCTTTGAACCACCAGCGGAGGTGCAGTTGACAGGGATGACTTACCTGGAAAACTGAAACAGTGTGTTGCTGGACGTCCTGTGTATCACCCATTGTCCCTAGTAAGTCTAAGGAATTCATCATGCAAGGCCTTAACAGAGCAGGAGAGACCTTCCTAAGAGGTAAAACACTCTGTGTCCTCTTTCATAGATGTTGGTTACAATTGTCAAAGGGATCTACTGCAGTATTTGAAATGCTTGCTAAACTATATACCACCATTCCTTAAAAACTTACAATAAATATAAACTGATCATGTGAAAGATAATTTTACTTAAGACTTCAATCAACTAATCATTTACATTATACATTAAGTCTTTCTCTTTACAGGTAGCAGATTCGGGCCTTGAAACTACAAATTAATAACAGTTGCTTTGCTTTGGACGTTAAGTTTGAAAAAATAACTTTCGAAGATACCAGAGTTTACTTAGGTAATAATCAAATACTTCTTTTTCTTTTTTGTTTTTTGTTTCAGTGACAAGAAACTTTTTTCTGAACCTTCTATGCAAATAGTGTGTGTATGTGTGTGTGTGTATGTGTGTGTGTGTGTGTGTGTGTGAGAGAGAGAGAGAGAGAGAGAGAGAGAGAGAGAGAGAGAGAGAGAATGTATGCAGTGAAGGTATTAAATCTATGAAAACTCCAGTTTTTCTTCTTTCTAGGATGGCTTACAGTCATCATGTGTAGGGAACTGCAATACGCACAATAAGATTACCTACCTGTCATTATTTGTTGTATTTTTAAGTTATGCATTCCATGTCTCATCAATTATTCTTTGTACTTCAGCCATGCGTAAAATTTGTTTTTATTTAATTGCATTTATTTATTTGTTTATTATTTGTGTTTGTGTGTGTGTGTGTGTGCAGGTGCAATGGTGTGTATAGAGAGCAAAGGACAATTTGCAAGAGCTGAGGGTCCCATGAATCAAATCCAGGTGACCAGCCTCAGCAACAAGAGCCTTTCCCCACTGAGCTAGCCTGTCAGCCTATATTTTAATCTAGCATGTAATCTAAGGCAATAGGCATATCTCTCTCCTCAGGTCACCTCAGAACCTTTGTAACTTTTAGTTTCCCACTCTGCTGTTTCCTAGGCCAGAGTGTTAATGTCTGTCACACCTACATTCTCATTATCAGAGGGCAAGAAACACGAGGTGGCTTCAATCCTGAGAATAAGGATAGAGAAACATGTGCCTATTGCTCCCTCGTGGTTTGTTGACAGGAATTGGTGGCATGGCCATAGCTGGCAGCAGCAGTGATAGCAAAGGCAGGCTGAGGGTGAGCTGCCTTATGTCAGATAAGCATGGTCAGTTCAACTACACAAGATTTTGCTCTTGCCAAGATTCACATTAGAACTTTGTCTCCAAGGCAAAGGGATGAGAGGAGGTTCATCTCTGGGCATGACGGTTATGGTTTGGGTGTAAAAGGTCCTCCACAGGCTCATGGTTTTAAAAACTTGTCCCCCGGTGTGTGCTTTATGGGGAGCATGGGGAAGCTTAAGAATACAGGGCCTAGGCAAAGAAAGTGGACAGCTGGGAAGAGGGCCTGGAGTTTTACAGCACAGTCTCCTCCTGAGCCACCCAGATGCAAGCAACCAGCTTCACAGTCTTGTCACCATGTTGAGAGTCACTTCCGTCACCCTTCCTTCCAACCAAGGTGGAGATAATGGATCATCCCAAAGCTGTAGCTAAAATAAATCCTTCCTCCCTTCCCATCGGGTAGTTTTCCACTGCAATGAGGATAGGAACTATGGCAGTGGTCAAGTTATAAGCCTTCTGTCCCATAATGCAATTGGTAATGCTACAAAGGGACTGAGGCTAAACAAACATTCTCTTGCACCTTCATTTTCTTTTCTGTTCTATTTTTTTGATTGGTCCAGGAATGTTTGCCCAAGCATCCACAAGGCTTACTCCATTGTCTCTTTCAAGTATATTCACGATCCAAATTCACTGTTTTTTAGCCCTTTCTTCTTGCTCCCTTCCACCCCATGTAGGTACAACAAGCTTGTTTCCAGATGTTTTCCCATGTCTTCCCTTCAGGACATCACCTCTGCTGCAAATAGACCCAGAGACCTTGGTCTAAATCAGGAAAGATGACGTGGCTTCATGTCCACACTGCTCTTCCTGGCCTTCTATGAGCCTGATGAACACAGAAGGACCTTCATGAGAGAGATGTGTCACTGCGCTCCGGATGACAAGCGTAAGTGAGACCTGGTCAGAGTAATGGGAGCAATCCACACTTGGGTTGGTTCCTTTTCCACTTATTCCATGCTAAAGTTGGTCCAGCCCAGAAAAGACAGAATAAATGAGGAACTGCAGTGAAGTGTGACGCAATCTGTTCTTACCCCACTCCTACTCCGCTGAGAAAAGCTGATGGGAATATAAACAATGGGATCAGATAGATCAAAGAATCAAAGCAATGGATAATAGAGTCTGGTCACAGGAAGTTGGAATGACCGTTGGTGCCCTGAGATCTGAGGCTCCAACTGGAGATGGAAGGGATGGAATTTCTTAGCAGTAGGGGGAAATGGTTCTTAACCACATGCTACATGTGAATCCAGAAAGTGCTGTTTAACAAGAACCAGAAACTATCCGATGAAATGCAATATTGACAGCCAAGGAAAGCTTTCTCCATGGCTCTTCAAGACTGAAACAGAATTGCGGAACGGCTTCTCTCAATAACACTGTTATTCATTTCTTTTTCCATTCTTCAATTTGGAATAATCAATTAAGGTCGGTACACCAAATTGCATGCAACTAAATGAGGGGTGAGACGGTCCTAGGCTCACAAATAAACTAAATAATTCATTGACTAATGAACGCATTCATCATAATTCCTCACATTTCCATTTAATTTACATTATTATATTTAGTCTTTGAAAATTTTGGGGATCATTCCAGTTTTAGATAAGGGAAACTAAGATTTAAGGAAACTGAGTACCTTATTCAATCACATACATAATTTTGAGTACATTACGCAAGATTACAAACCTAATACTGTAAAGAGAGTGGGCTTGATTCAAGTTCTTTTGACTCTATTCTCATTTTACATTGAGCTTTTTGATTGTTTCTTTTTGGGTTTTCAATTGTTCTCCTTTATTAATAATAAACTATATATATATGTATGTGTATATATATATACATATAATTTTACTGTATATTTGTATATGCCGTGCACTGTTTAGGGAAGTTTCTGAAGGATAGGAAAGAAAGCTACACTTGAAGTGTCTTAAAAGAGAGCAAAGGACCTGTGTGGTGGTGCCTATAATCCCAGCACTCCCAGAAGATGAGGAACACATGCTTAAGGGCTAACCTGAACTACATCATGAGTTCCAGGCTAGTCTGGGATACCCAGTGAGATGCTATCTCAAGTTACAAGGACAATGGCCAAAACAGTAAGAGCACATTTTGTTTCCTCAAAGCAGGGTCCACAGGAGTGGGAGTCATTGCCTAGTGTTGAGTGACTGGTCTTGCCACTGCCCAGAAAATGAACATCTCCCATAGGCTGGCTCGGTTGCTGATTTCACAAGGTAACTCCAGTAGCTTCGGTCATCAAAGTTAAATATAACTTCATGTAGAAGAGAAAGATCCTATCTTCTTTTAAGTAGCCCTATTGGGATACAGCTCCAAATCTTCTTTGTCTTTGTTCTAGTTGTCATTGAAAGTGGAGTATTGAAATAGCTGTGGTTGAGCCCGGTTGGAATACAGCTCTATACCTTCGTTGTGTGTTCTGTCTTTGAACGTGGAGTTTGAAATATCTGTAGTTGAGTTGCCTATCTGTCCAGACATTTAAGTCAGTTTGCCTTATGTATTTTTGTACCCTGTTACTAAATAACTGTGTGTTTATAATTGCTATAGATTTCTTATAAATTGATCCTCTCACAATTGTAAAATGTTCTTCGTCTCAAGTAGCATAACTCACTTAAAATATGTTTTATCTAATATTAGAGTATTTAACTTTCTTGTAATTGTTCTTTACGTGAATATCTTTTCCTCCTTTTTCAATTTGTATCTTTCAGTTAAAAGTGTATATTTGTGGAACACAAATAGTTGCATTTAGGTGTGTTATCAGCCTCAGAATCTCTGTGAGTTGGGGTGTTCATTCTTATCAGTGTTATTGCTGATATAATTGGGTTTATATTTGACATTTTGCTTCTTGTTATCTGCATCTTATGGTTTCAGGGTTTTGTAGTTATTGTTCTTATATTTTTCCTTTGCATCAAATGAATATTTTTCAATATAACATCTTAATTTGTTCAGTAATGTAAGGTGTTTTATAGTCAGCTTATTACTTACTTGGGGACATACAATGAACAGTTCAACTTACCAAAATTAGTTTCTGATTTATAAATTGCAATTATACACAGAAACAATAACTTCTAAAATTCTATTTTCTTTCTCCTTTGTGTTGAACTATTATATAGTTACATTTTAAAAATGTTGTCATCCCAATAGCATTTTGTTAAAATTACCACTTTATTTAATTGTGTAAGATCTATTTTACTATTTATTTATTTATTTGTGTGGGGGAGTGTATGTCCAAGTGCGTGTGAGTGCCCATAGAAAACAGAAGAGGGTACCAGATATCCTAGCTAGCCTGCAGTAATGAGCAGCCCAACCAGGGTACTGGGAAATTAACTCAAGTCTGCTGAAAGAGCAGGAAGCCTCTTAGTCACTGGTCATGTGACATGAATAATAAAAACCTGAAGACAGACATTGGGGTTCAACCCAAAAGACAGAAAAGCAAAGCAGCCAAGCCACTAGAGAAGGTCTTCCTGCCACCAAGGCTGGGCGACTGCAAACTAAACAATCTAAGCCTCTCTCTCCTCCCACTTTACATCCCCTCTAGTGCTGGGATTAAAGGTGTGTGACTCCCTAGGACTGGGATTAAAGGTGTGAGTCACCACCACCTGGATTTGTTTCTGCATTGATTTTATGTAGCCCAGGATGGCTTTGAACTCACAGAGATCCATCTGTCTCTGTCTTCCAAATCCTCGGATTAAAGGTGTGTGTCGCCATTGCCTGACCTCTAGTGGCTTTAGCTTTGCCTCTGGTCTTCAGGAAAGATTTATTTATCAAAATACAAACATTCTACCACTTCAGTATCATTTGCTTTCTTCATGAGGATTTGGATGTCACTTTCAGCCAGAAAACTGTTGTTGGTTTTGTTCTTTGGTTTTGCTTTCTGTTTTTGTTTTTGTTTTTTTTTCAGCTAGATTTGCTAAAAACCAATTCATTTTGTAGATATTCATTCCATTTCACCCTTATTTTAATAAGACATCATTGTTGAATAAACAGTATTCTTTTTTCATAATATAGATTTATTTTTGAATTTTTGAAGATTCAGTATACTGAATTCCAGAGCAGGTATATAAGTTTGCATTTCTAGTAACAACTAATGAGAGAATGAACAGTATTCTTAATAGGCAGTATTTTCCCCTGGTCAGCACTTTAAATATACCATCCCACTGTCCTCTGACTTCCATCTTCTCTATGAAAAGTCATAGCTTAGCTTATATAAAAGGCATAGGCTTCCTTGTCAATGCATCACTGTTCTCTTGCTGGTTTTTCTTTTCTCATCTTTTACTTCCAGCATGTTTATTACAATGTATCCATTCATGAGAATCTCTACATATTTAACCTGTTTGGAATTCCTGGAGCTTTCTGGATTTGTTATTCACTAGACATGAGGAATGCTCACTCCTTATTCCCTGAGTTGAGTATTGCTCCTTTCTCCTTCTTCTGTCTGTCACTCCCATCACGTGGACATTGACACCGGGTGGTGTCTCACGTTTCTTTTAGCCTTTGTTTATTTCCTTTCATTCATTCTTTGGGTTCTGTAATCCCTACCGTTCTGTTTCCACACTTACCAATTATTTCCTCCATAAATTTATATTTACTATTAATTTCTTTTAGTAACCTTTATTTTACTTATTCTACTTTTTATCTCAATTACTTATATTTGACCTTTAGTATAACTTCTACCTTTTTATTGATATATTCTGTTTAGTGAGGTAATTGATATTATATCTTCCTTTAATTCTTTAATTATGGTTTATTTATTGCTTTAAACATAATTGATACTCTGAAGAAAATATACTGTATCTGAAATCTGATCTCCCTTATAGGCTGACTGTTCTGATCCCTAATTTCCTTTATGTAGATCACATATCCCTATCTCTTTGTGGTTGTTATTTCTTCTTTTTCCAGGAAATTGAATGTTTAAAAATATATATGTTATCACAGCCCTGGGTAGTAGGCTTTCCACATTATCACCGTTATTTGCTTGTTGTGAATGCTGTAAACTCTGTCACTCAGTGTTTCTGTATTTCTCTCTCTCTCCCTGGGAGAGATCCTCTGGTAGATCAGAATTTATTTTCACATTTTACTCAGGTCTTAGAGGTCAGTGTGTTGTTCTTTACAGAATTATTAATAATTACTACTACAATTATTATATATAGTTTAATAAAAATAGAATCTTCTCTCTATGGATGTGGCTGGGGAAACAAGGGATTGCCTTTCATGCTCTAGGTTTGTTCTCAGCACAATCCTCTTTGAACATGGCCGTTGCCTGCCACATCATCATATTGTTCCTAGACCCCAAAGCATGTCATTGTGCAAGACAGGATCTCACCAGACTTTGTTCCATACAAATTTCTATCTAGACCCAGCGAGGAGTGTTGTCAGGGATATTAATGAATGAGAATCCTTAGTTCTATCCCAATTAGTCAAATATGTGTCAGGCATGAGCCCAAAACTAAGAGCAAAAAAATGGGGGGAGGGTTCTTTCTTTGAGGATTTTCGATACTTGCAAGGGATCCAGGATCAGTTTGCTTTGGAAATACCCCTTTGGCAATTTTCAGAAGAATAGGCAAGGCAAGAAGGATGAAAAGGGATGTTTGGGAGTAGATTTTCATATTCCAGACAAGAGATGGTATCCTGTTTTCATTTTGCTCTTTTTACTTTATAGCTTTGTTTGTCATTTCTTCAAGGGCAAGAGAAGGCAGAAAGAGGCCTTAATGGGAAAGGTTAAGGGGTTTAATGGCCCTTTGCCTACTGATGAGGGACAGAGCTAAGGTACCAAAATGGGTAGCTGCTGTGCAGATAAATGTCACTGGATTGATGTACTGTGCTTAGAGGAGCTTGCTTTGTCTAAATTCCCTGCTCTCTCCCAACCCCTTACAATAGAGCAATCTGAACTGGAATTAAGAAGCACTGGGCTCTCAAGTATGTCAGAAACTGATACTATACAGCCTTCTCCAGGAATCTGCCTTAATATCCAGCCTCTACCTTAATCCCCTTAAGTGTGGGGTTGAAGGCAAGGGGTAAAAGCCCACTCCAGGGTGTTTGCATTCTGTCATTTGTCAAGCAAGAGCACACTTTCTGCTGCCTCTTTGTTTCTTCCAGGCCCTGAGCTAAAAATAGACTTTCCAAAGAAAGCTCCCCTTAGGTGGTCCTACGGAGGCAATTTACATCATCAACGCTGAACCTCAAGATGAATTCAGTGCGCTTCCAAATCTGATGTGCCCCATTTTGTTCCTAGGGGCCACTGCATTTTGTAGAGCAACTCTAGGAAAATGCTCACTACAAGAATTACAGGTCTGAAGCCAGGAATTAGGACAGGGGGTGGGGTGGCGCTAGCATAGTTCAGACTCGGTGTACAGCACTATAAACTGCTCTGCCCTGTTTTCTCCTATGTGGAGGTTTAAAAAAAAAAAAAAAAAAACACTCCTCTGAGATTTCCAATAAATACAGTGATTTTTGTGTGATTATATTTTCTTTATAAAGTGCTTGGGACTGAGTCAACCGCTGAGTGCCACTGTTGAGGTCACACTCATCACTGCTGAGGTCACACTTCACCATTGAGGTCACACTCATCACTGCAGAGCCACTGGGATCCTTGAGGCAGTCTTTAATCTGAGCCATTGTGTCCTATTAAAGCCATTCTAGACAGGACCAGGGAGCCTGGCCTGGACCAGGTGTCACCTCTGCCTGTTGCTCTGGAAACTGGGACCACATGTGTGCTGTGCCTGAGCCCCGGTAGTGACCAATGAATTATCACAATTGGTCTTGTCCAAGTGCCCTTTCTTGAGACATGACCCTTTAAGATACAAAATCTAGCACAAAATTATGTGTAAAAAGAAAATCTATCACAGTGCAAAACAATTTCAGAAACAGTTTTATTATTTGGTCATTTTGACAGCCTCCCCAGATGACATATGGACGAAAAAATGAAAATTACAGAGAATGAATTGGTTTGTCAACTTCAGACTTGCTCAGAGAGCAGCATAAAAACAAAACTTTAAAGTGGAGGCCGGAGAGATGGCTCAGAGGTCGGTCAGGAGCACCTGTTACTCCTGCAGAGGACCCAAGTTTGGTTCCTAGCATAAGCAAGGCAGCACACAATCCTCTGTAACTCCAATTCCACAGGATCCGATGCTCCCTTCTGGCCTCTGTGGGCACCACACATACACAAACATGCAGGCATTCATATGTGTAAAAATAAATGATGTTTTAAAATCATGGGACACCACTATACTTGCAGAGCATCATCCCAGATATCACCACATATCACATATCCTTCTATTTATTAACTGAACTAAGCACCTACTATATGCATTAGTCATGTGACAACATGTGCTTTATTTTATTCCACTCCTTACACATCAGTTGTGCATACAATGCAGTGGCCCCTTCCCACCCACATCTCACACTCCGAACTCCCCATTACAAAGCCACACTCTATTGAGGGAACTCTCTGCTGACTCTGACCCTGCTGGCCACTTCCCCAACACCACCATACCCCTCCAGCTCCAGTTCCCTCTCAAGTGGCTTTTTCCTCCATCCTATCAGGACCTTCCTCCTGATCCCCCCCCCATTTCTTCAGTCCCACCAACAAACTCCCTTCTGCCCCTCTCCCAGCACTTTTCCTCAAACTCCAGCTCCACCCCACCCACCCACCCCCACCCACCCCCACCCACCCACCCCCACCCCCCACTCCCCCACCCCTCACACCCCCACCCCTCACAGTGCTCTTATACACACTCTTCCTTCTCTTCCTGCTCCACACTCAAGGACTCAACCCTGCTAGAAACCCTGTGCCCCTGGCTTCCCAATCACCCATTTGCAAAGCATCAAGAGGTCTCATCCATGCTCCTGCTCCTTTCTCCAGCTCTTCCTTTCCAATACCAAAAGCCATCTGGCTCCCTTTCCCCTGAGCCTACTCAGAATGCCAAAGAGTGCCATCACATCTTACACTCTTAGAGTCCTCCCTTCATCACCTGCTCCTCCACCTCACCAGGAAAAGACCCATCAGGACTCTGGCTGTGGCCTTTACAAGCTACGCACACAGGAGCGCAACCCAACTCTGCCTAGCAAAAGCCTGTCTCCTCCTCTGTCCCCCACGTTTGTGTTAACAGTGTTATATGGCTTGTTGTATTTATACAAACAGGAATAAAGGGAGAGAAGGAGAGACTATAACTAAGAGAAAAATTATAAACTATGGCAATTTAATTACATAGAGTGTTTCTTAGAATGGTAGTTGATTGATAATGAAAACCACCTAAATTTTGGTGTTAATTCAGAATATAGTGTTTAGTTTCTCACTGTCAATTCCCCAAGCTTTCTCTTTCTCCCTGTCTCTTCCTTCCTTTCTTCCTTCCTTTCTCTCTGAATTTCTTCCATTTTTTTTCTTTCCTTTTCTCTTTATTTCCCTTTGAGGCAGGGTCTCACTCTTCTGCCTGGGAATTCACTTACCTCAGGGTGACAGGCTATTTTCCTAAATTTTATTATTTTTTATTTTTTTAAGTTGATTTAATTGAGCTATTCATTTATTATTATTATTTTATTTTATTACTTTAAAAAATTACCAATCCAAATTCCTACTCCCTTCCCTCCTCACACTCCCCTCACACACCCTTCCCCCCACTCCCCTCCAATCCTAAGAGAAGGCAAGGCACCCTGCCCTGTGGAAAGTCCAAGGCCCTCCCTACTACATCTAGGTTGAGTGAGGTATACATCCAAGGAGAATAGGATCCCAAAAAGCCAGTACATGCAGTAGAGACAAATCCCACTGTCACTGTCATTGGCTCCTCAGTCTGTCCTAACTGTCACCCACATTCAGAGCGACTTGTTTGATCCCATGCTCGTTCACTCCAGGTCCAGTTGGAGTTGGTGAGCTCCCATTAGCTCAGGCCAATTGCCCTCATGGTCCTGACTTCCTTGCTCATACTCTCATTCCTTCCACTCTTCAGCTGGACATTGGGAGCTCAGTCCAGTGCTCCGATGTGGATCTCTGCCTCTGTTTCCATCAGTTGCTAGATGAAGGTTCTATGTTGATATTTAAGATAATTATCAGTCTGACTACAGGGCAAGGCCAGTTCGGGCACCGTCTCCTCTATTGCTTAGGGTCTTAGCTGGGGTCATCCTTGTGATTTCCGGCGAATTTTTCTAGTGCCTTTCCTAAACTTTAATATGGTATTTACACTACATAAATGCATGGTTTGGGGTAAGTCTAGAGGTGAGGGATATAAAGAAACTAACATATATCTAAGCGAAAAATCGTTTCTTAGGATGAAAAAGGTTATTACCAGAACAATGTGACATTTCAATACATTATGTTCTGTTACTGTAAAGCAATTGTTCAACATGATTCTTTCCTAATTAATAAGTTTAGAAACCTGATGAATTCAATAATGAAGTCCCTCTTGGGTCCATGGTTTTTCCAAACAAAGGATATATTCTAAGTTTCCCAGTCTCCAAAGGCGGTAAAGTAGAAATTAAAAGGCCGCAGACTGTCAGCATTTTGCTTCAACTTTAGAAGCTACATCTAATCTTTGAATTCACGGTATTTTACATACATTCATGTAGTATTAGTCATGATGTCTATAATTTTAGCTAGGTTAATATTTACTTTATTTGTTCAGTGAATGAGCAACATTATTCGATCTCCCCCGCAGAAAGTCTAAAGAACGTCACTAACACTTTAATGTCATTATATTAATAAGGAACAGGCACACAGGATGCTTACAAGGAAATTTCTTTATGATGATACTTATGGAATTTGTATAGACAATTAGCAAAGTAGGTGGCTGTGGGCTGGAGAACACGGCAGGAAACCAGAACAGGCCCACAATGCAGGGAGGGTGTAAGGAGAGAGCTAAAGAACGCCCCATGGTAGGAACCAACTTGACCGAAGGATCCAGAGGCCTGGGGCAATCAGGGGTAGGTCAGGCCAGGTTTGCCATTAGCAAATTCCCTTTGTGTTTGTGGGAGTTGCTCTAACTGCTCTAAATCTATGTCTAGAATGGATGTCAAATTCTCTGTCTTTCCCCAGAAGCCAGAGAAAATGACGATGTGTGAAGGAAGGGTGTGTGACCTAGTGACAATAGACTTTGTCGTAGCAGGATAATGAAAATGTCCCTTGTAAAAGCCTCCAAATGAAGAGTGTTTGTCTTTACATTAAAAATAGAGGACTCCTCTGTTTTTATATTACAAATAGAGGACTCCTCTTTGATTTTCTATTGGCCTCCAGTGCTTGATTTAGTCAGCAGAGCCAAGCTGACATAAAAGCTAGGGAAAAGGACTTCAATGAGTCAGGATCCCCAGAACCCACATAAAAGTAGGATATGGTGGCATGTGCCTGTAACACCTGTGTTGAGGTAGGGGGACATACGCGTGTGAACAGAGGCAAATCCCTGAAGCTCACTGATCAGTCACCCTAGCTGAGGAAAGACTCAGTGAGATTCGATGAGAGCTTCCTCTAAAAGGAACACGAAAGGTGACTAAAAAGGACACTCATACACACACACACATACACACACACACACACACACACACACGGTGGGGGGCGGTGGCATCAGAGACTACAAAATCTGTAGCAGGTTACATCAATTTGGTCCTTGTAAAAGAATAGTCTATATCCAAAACAGGTTGTCAACGTGAGATTTTAAAATCTCCAGGTGAAAGAAAACCAAATGGAGACTGTACAGAGGAGCCACAGATGTTTGACTGCTCCAACTCAAGGACGATCACAGAGGGACCAGAATCCACCAGCAGTGGCCGTGATCTGGTGGGAAGTGAGCACAGCAGCATGGAAAGACGGAGCAATGTTTGTATTTACATAAACAAAAGGAACAGAGGAACTTCTGGACTCACAGACATGAGCTACTATGCCCAGCATCTATGTGGGTACTGGGATCTGAACTCAGTTTCTAGAGCTTGCCCTGATAGCAGGTACCTGCTGAGCTGTCTCCTAAGGCCAAGTGCTGTACTTTTAAGGGAAGGAGAAACTGGGGGGAGGGGGGATTCACACTGGATCCAGGAGCAAATGGACATAAGTAGGAAAAAGAAGCAAAAAAGAAAGGATAGAATATGAATAAAGATGACCATATATATTCAACACTGTTATTGATGGAGCCAGAGAAATGTCTCAGTGGTTAAGAGCTCTGGCTGCTCTTCTAGTGGACCTGGATTCAATTCCCTGCACCCACACAGAGATTCACAACTGTTTGTAACCAATTCCAGGAAATCTGATGCCCTCTTCTTGTCTCCACCAGTACCTGGCACACATGTGGCATGCATGCATACATACATACATACATACATACATACATACATACAGGCAAAACACCAATAACATAAAATGAAAATAAATTAAATCATTAATAATATTATTGATCATAATTAATATTTTATGATTATAGTCTTCCAAGATGACTGTGCTAGCAAAATGCATAAATGAAAGCCCTTTAAACCATAAAGCAATTAATGCTGTAGGGAACAAGTGAGACTTGCCCATAGTACTGCCTCCCATGCATGTTCTAGGACAATTCATGCTCAGTCCTACACTGCTGAAAATATCAAGTCAACACATGACATATTTCTTACTCTGTGTATCTAATTCAATTTTTCTTTAAAAACTACTAATGTGAAGATTGAAGGAGACATAAAAATAACATAGAAATCTAAAAAACCTTTCCTATAATTCTGAGGTTAAAAATAAAATAAAATCAGCCCAGATCCTTGAACTCATCTTTATGCACCACTCTTGCATATGGCCAGTCAACAGGGAAAGTCTATTTTCCTGCCTCTGGAGTCTACTCTTTGCTAAGCCATCTGTACTATGACAAGCAGAGGCTTGGCAAGCATTTGAGCATTCATGGGAACTTTCCCTTCATTGCATTCTGGGAAACCTGAGGTCACCTTGTGAGTAAGCCCAGGCTAGCCTGCTGGAGGAAGGCTATGATGCCTGGTGGATGACCTCCACCTGAGAACACAAACAGTCCAGGCCATAACCACAGACCATGGAGCAGAACAAATGTTTGAGGTCCTAATCCCAACTATGCTATGTTATACAAAAATAATAATACCTTCAATGATTTTGGATAATTTGTTTCACCTCTTTGAACCTGCCTCCCATCTCTGGCATGGAAATCTTTTAGATCCGGGAGGAGACCCTAAGACTCAGGCTGCCTTCCTAGGCTGGCATGGCTGCTAGGTTGATCTTGTAAACTGGAATGAATTTAGCATCACTTGGGATGGTGTTCCTAGAGAGATTTAGTTGAGGAGGAATGATGATATGCCTTGAATGTAGTGATACCCTGTTCTGGGTTTCTTGAACTGATAAGAAGGAGAAATAATTAAGCCAAATGCACACTACCGTCATCTCCTTCTCTGACTCAGATCCCAGATACTGAAGCAAGGGAACCAGACACCTCAGCTCCCACCACCAATGCCTTTCAAGCTTGGAGGGCTGTAGCCTCTCAAACCATGAGCCAATATACACCCTTCTCTCCTTAACCAGGCTTTAGTCTGAGCAAAGAAAACAACAATAAACACAAAGGCTTCTGGTTCCCTCCTCAGCCCCTTCCCAGCAGTTCCTTTTAAGTAAGCAGAGATGTCCCATTGGTTTCTCCTGGGTATTCTCAGGAAAGAATTCTCCCATCAGCCACTGCTACATGCCTAGCAGAGAAAACATTTGTTTACGTGGACTTGAATGTGGCAACCCTGCCAGGTCCTAAGCAATAATCATGTGATCACCTAAAGCCAGTCTGTCATCTGCAGCTTTTCAAGATTATTTTCCTTCACATTTCTTAGCTGCGTGAAAACATTGGATTCAATAGTGTTGGTTGAACAATCTTGTTCTTTCCAGCACAAGATGCGCCTTCTACTGGTCCCTACAAATCGACATCCCATCAAACCTCTGAAACGTCATCAAATGGTAAGTTTAGCTCTCCCCTCAGACCTGAGAGATAAGTTACTGACAGTGTTGCCCACGGTGGAGCGTTACTGTTTACATTCTATCTTTCTATCAAGCCTACATCATTTCCATGTGTAAGATGCACTCTTCATCTAGAGTAGACAGACATAGCTTAAGACTTTGAGCCACTGGCTCCTGTGTTTAGAGGGACTCACCATTTGTGGCAGGATTTCCATTTTCCATCATGATGGCACGAGACTGAGAGTGGTATAGTTGAGTCCCACGGTCATTTGTGTTTCTGTCCTGAGTCTCCGAAGCCATTCCTGATGAACTGGGTTCACCCCAGTTAGTGGAGTACATGTTTCAAAACCTAAAATAAATTTTAGAAAAGATTATTTTTGGTTAACAGGTTCCAGGTCCTCATGGGCCTTCTGGGCTTCCAGGACCTAGAACTCCAACGGGGCCATACAGCCCTGCACCTTACAATCCAGGACCACCTGGTCCAGCTCCTCATGGTCCTCCAGTCCCACATGATCCCCAGGGATGGGAAAATGTATATCCGCATTGGCAGCAACAGGCTCCTCCTGACCCAGCTAAGGCAGGAACAGATCCAAATTCAGCAGCTTGGGCTGCTTACTATGCCCACTATTACCAACAGCAGGCACAACCCCCAGCTGCAGTTCCTGCAGGTGCACCAACTACAACCCAAACTAAAGGTCAAGGTAACTACGGAGATCAGCGGAACCCAGCTCCAGCTGGACAGGTTGATCACACAAAGGCTTGGGAAGAGTACTCCAAGAAAATGGGTCAAGCAGTTCCTGCTCCTACTGGGGCCCCACCAGGTGGGCAGCCAGATTATAGTGCAGCCTGGGCTGAATACTATAGACAACAAACAGCATACTGTGGCCAGACAAGTCCCCAAGCCCAGACAAGTCCCCAAGGAACGCGCAGGGGATTTGCAAATCATGCAAGAAGCCATCATTTATATTATCCAGTTTTTCTTTCTTACAGGACTCACTGATGAATCAGCTCCATTTAAAGGTTTTTTTTTAACTTTTTGTGTATCTCTTATGTATCTCTTCTGCACAAGGCCAAAAATAAGAAGTGGACAATCCAGCATTTGCTTCATTGTGTGGGGGGAAAATCTTTGTTAAATATATGAATGCAGACAATTTGATAAAGATCTTAATTTTGTTTTTGGTTTAAAGTAGTGTCATCCCCCCCTTTTTATTTTTAAAATGTACAAAATGTCTATCACTACTCATAGGAGGTTAATATTTCTGTGCAGAAATGAAAATTGGTTTATTTTTCATCTTTAGTGTAGATATACACATTCCAGCAAACATATTTGCAGCTATTATGTTGGCAATGCTTTGTGATAGAAATGTACTTTTTCAGTGTATACTTTCACTTTTAAAATGCCTGTTTTGTACTTTACAATAAATTATATGAAACCTCCAAAAAAAATAAAGTGGACTCCAAATTTGAGTAAAATACTGGAAAGACTAATTAATTAAACATTAATTATGGCTTAAAATAAATCTTCCAAAAATCCTTAATGAGATCAGTAGATTGTTGCAATACCCTTAAATATAGGCAGAGGAAAGTAGCTTCATAATTTGATATTTCCAAGTAGCATATTCCAAGTTTCTGGTTTGTATCCAAGGGCTTGTTGCCACATTTCCTATGCTGAACAGGTAAATAATTTATGCGCCCAAACCATCTATACACGATACAACAAGCTCATACTCCTGAAAAAATAAATGTATGTTGAGCAAGGTCATAAAAAGAACACATTAAATAAATAATGATTATTAAGTTTTAATATAGCATCCAAGACACTGGGAACCTATTAGGAGTTCAATGTTTCCTCAGAATCTAGTTATGCTCTTTGCCCAGAATTTAATAACCCAGAGGTCAGAGTTGAACATGCGGGATACTGTGTGTACCATACATACTACAGCTACACAGTTGTTTCCAAAGTAAACAGTGGGGGTTTTGTTGTTTGTTCAACTTTTTGTTATTTGTGTCTGAGAACAGTCTCCCATAGCCCAGGCTGCCCTCATATTTGCTGAGGTTGTTCCCCAAAGCCAACTGAGCTACATACATCTCTAGCCTGTTTTGTCTTTACCTAGGTGTCTTATATGCCAGTTTGTAAATGGTATTTGGTGATACGCTGTGGTTTTGAAGTTTTCCTACTGAAATTCAGCTTCTCTTTTCCCACCTCTCTCCTCCTCCCTCCTGTCCTCTCTCTCTTCCCCATTCTCTCTCCTTCTGCATTTCTCCTGCTGCCCTTCCCTTCTCTCCTTCCATTTCTTCTTCCTTCCCTCTCTCCTTCTCATATGTTGAATATAATTAAAGACGTAACAATTAAAAACAGTAGCAGTTGGTCCGGGAAGGAATCTGACCACAATTCCCTGCAGAAGATACAAGATACATTGTATTGGGAGAAGGGTCTCAAGGCCATGAACATTAGAAATAGTACAATGTATTGAGACCTAAACATGATGGAGCCTTAACCTGGAGGAGAGGCATTCCTATACAACCTGGAGAGAAGCTTCATTAGAGAGAGAGTCATAGAGGAGTGGGGGTAAAGGGAAAGAGAGAAAAAAAACTGTGAGATCAGGGGAGGCCAGAGGGACCTCTTCAGAGTGAATCTCCAGAGCAAATCTCCCTGAACAAAGCCCCCAAAAGAAGGGAGTGTCAAGATTTTATAAGTTCAGCTAGTGGGAAGTTCCCATCACCTGATTAGTACAACGTATAGTAAATGACAAAGAGGATGGAGAAGTCAGATGTCATAGGTTGAGAACTGTTGGATCATAGCAAGGGACGACGGCACATCATGGGATGTCACAGCACAGGATGATGTAACAGGGCAATGTCACAGCCAGGGATGTGATAGCAAGGATGATGTCACAGCATAGGATGATGTCAGAGCAAGGAATGTGAGAGCAATGGATGATGTCACAGTACAGGACAATGTCATAGTGCAGGATGATGACATGGCAAGGATGATGTCACAGCACAGGATGATGTCACAGGGCAATGTCACAACCAGGGATATAACAGCAAGGATGATGTGACAGCACAGAACAATGTCACAGCACGGGATGATGTCACAGAATGGGATGTTTGTCACTCTGTCCCAGAGAGAGTGAATAGAGGGGAGGCATGGGCTTTTCTCTTTAGACTGTGGGATCTGGCTTCTTGAAGGGTGAGCACTATCTTACAGGAAATGGTCCCTGTTCTAGCACCTTCCTTCCCATCTTTCCCACTGCTCAACAGTCTTCACACCTGACTTTTCTGTTCTCTATGACATCATCTTCCTCGTGCATCACTCTTGGAAGAAACAAGGAAAATAATAGGTAACTAGATAACAGGAAGGGTATGTGCATTTAGTAATGGCCTCTGGGGGGAATATACACATGGTAGGTGGTTCGGTTTTTTTCCCTACTTCTTTATCTTGAAGATCAAATCCAATAAAATTAATTTTCTGAAAACTAAACTTCAGCGCTAATGGAACACAATTAAGGAACTACATGAACCTTCCTTTTCAACAATTTCAGTTTAATTTGTATTAAGTAACTCCAAGCTGTTTCTAGTAGCTGTGAGTGTTTATGTGAGTGCAGCTGTGTGAGCAGCTGAAGTCACAAATTGACACAAACTTAAAACTAACATGCAAGATAAGCACCCCACCAGTGCTTCCTCCTGAGCCCCAGCCCCAGCCCTACAGTGCCTTCTTTTCCAATGAGTTGTGTGCTAATATGAGCAGGCTCCTCCTGGCTCTCATTAATCTCCCCAAGGTGAAACCTTGCTCACTGCCAAGCTTGGCTCAAGGCAGCACGCTACTCCTCACAGTCCAAGAACAAAACCAGCTTCCGAGGGCTTGTCCGGTGAGTATTTCTCAAGGCACTGCCGTGATACAGGGACGTCGTTCTGAGTCCCGCGGGAAGCTAAAATATGAGCACAGAAATATGTGCCAGCGCCAACCTGCCAGCCACAAGGACAGCGCATGTGACAGATTTCCGATGGAGAACCTTGTTTATGTTTGTGACATCAGTCCCCCCGAACCGTTTGAACTACTTTATGCCTCGGTCGTCATTGAGTGTGCCTGCAAATGAGAGATAAAGAGCTTAGGTCTCCAGAACCAGTCTGAATTTCCCATTCGGATTCCCCAGCCTAGCGCGGCACTGCCGGGAGGTCAAACCATACAAGAGCACTGCTCGGAAGAGCTGAGAGCTTTTGGGCGGATTTCTCCCATCTCTGAGCCATGGGATCATCATCTGCCAGGAGGAAGTGATATCGTTAAGGCCGTGAAAGCACGGGATTGGTGAAAATATATCCAGCACGCAGTGCAGGTAACAATCCAGGCAGCTGAGGAGAAAGGCCATCCCTCACTACTGTTTCTGCATGATGGCTCAGTCTGTCTGTGGGGACAGGAACGCTGACCAGAGATGACTGATCAGGAATATGATTTATTGTTCAACGAGAAAGACGGGAAGGAATTGTCTTGGGGCATTCTGGGAAAACTCCATGACCACAGGCTAGGGTTATTAATAGCCATAGGGATTTTTAAACAATGGAGTCATGTCTTTAAGGCACAGTGACTCATGGGACTACCACATTATAAGTTATAAGGAGTGGAGCCTACAAACTTCTCTAGTCTGAGCTGCTGTTTTACTTCGAGTTAAAGGCATGTGGGGCTATGGTTAAGTATCTCAAAGGGGAGAAATACCCTGTAGGCCCTTGCTCCACTAGTGAGCGGCTGGAGGCTTGTGTTTTCGGCTCTGAGATACCAAAATGAAAGTAACCCGGACTTTCCACGATTGGCATGGAGCGTTGTGACTCAAGGGTCTGGTGTTAGTGCCACTTCTCCTGTCTGGGAAACAGAGCCACACTGAAACAGCTTTCCGTTTTGAAGTCATGTGACTGGAGATACTGCTCAGCGAGTTACACACTAAAAGCCTCAGGAGCCGAGTTGGGGTATCTAGGACCCAGGGAAAGCCAGATATGCCTATAACAGCTCCTTCAAGGAAGTGGGAGGCAGAGGCAGGAGAATCTCTGGATTTGAGGATCAGCTAGTTCAGCAGAGTATGACTCAAGTGGAAGGTAGGGACCAACATCCAAGTTGTCTTCTGACCTCCACACATGCTCTTGACACACACATGTCCTCATTTACACAAACACACACATTGCACACACATCCACATAATACATACACACACTACAAAAATAAAATAAAACCAGGTAAACTTCCTTTACATATTTTATAATATATTGTATATATAATATACATTAATATTCATATTTAGTGTATGTGCATGTGCGTGAATTCTTTTAGACTTGAGATTCCCTGGTGTATCTTTTGATTCTCTTTCAGATCTCCTGAGTAGCTCAGCCAATGAAGGCATTTGCCACCAAACCTGATGACCTGAATTTGATTTCTGGATCCCACCTGGTAGGAGAGAACTAACTCCTGCAAGATGTCCTGATCTCCACATGGCACCTTGCTTCATGCACCTATGAACCTCCCCACTAAGCTAGAAAATAAATACTTAGTTGTACAATTTTTTAATAGAAAGCCCATGAAGAGAAAACACTCTGAAAAAAATCTAAAGTGAGGGATATGCTCAATATACACACAATATGCTTGCAATTAAAACTTAAAAATAAATAAAAATCTAAAATAATAACAATTCTGATATTCGTGCTTCCAATATCACGAGAATTAAGGATCATATGTCTAGTCAGTTAGTTCTACCTCCCACAAAATACAGTTGTGTCTGACTACAGTTGTCTGGAGAATGAGAATAGTTTAGCCTAGATGTGGCAACTGAAATATGACAGCTGGGTGAGTGACCACATCGAGATCCGAGCACCTCCATGACCTTCCCAGGGAGGCTGCATGTACTCAGCACATAGAGAGGGTGACACTGCCTCCAGTGACCTTATGAAGCAAGACTTGGGTTAAAGAAAAGTAAGTTGCAAAGTCTTTTTCTAAAGACAGATGGTGTAGGAGGTCCTTCTGTCTATGTGTTGCTTTCATTGGTTAATAAAGGAACCACTTTGGGCCTATCGCAGAGCTGTAGGGGAACAGTGCTAGGTGGGGAAAATGGAATGCTGGGAGGAAGAAGGCAGAGTCAGAGAGAGATGCCATGGATCCACCACTGGAGATAAACATGCTGAAACTTTGCTGGTAGGCCACTACCTCATGGTGATGCACAGATTAATGGAGATGGGTTAAAGTCATATGTAAGAGTTAGCCAATAAGAAGTTATAGCTAATGGGCCAAGCAATGCATTAATCAATACAGTTTCTGTGTGATTATTTCAGTTCTGGGCAGCCAAGACAAACAAGCAACCCCCTCCAACAGATAGATAAGGCAGGGCCTTAATTTCCCATCTTCTTTATGGGTACTGCTTTGGAGGGGGGGCATCTTTCTTTTATTTATTACACGAAGGGCTTTGAAGGCTGGGGGACTGGAGCATAAAGGCTGAGAAGGGAATGTGCTATAAAGTCAAGAGAAGTTATCTACAGCAAAGGCGAGGCTAGGGTTGGCTAGGATGGCCTTGGGTCACTTAGGTGTCTGCTCAGTTTCTCATTGATGAAGATAGGAAAATGCATTGGGTGAGCTTCACAGAGTTCTTCCCACTCCAGTTGGAAATGGGTGGTAAAATGTCTTGAACTCATATCTGCCTGCCTCTCACTCCCAAATGCTGGGATTAAAGGCCTGAGCCACCACCGCCCAGCCCAGATTTCTCTTTTTAGTAGAAGCAAATGATCTGCAGCAGGAAGACAGATTAAACCAAATGAGTCAATTGAAAGATTACTAGATAGGGCCAGGCAGTGGTGGTGCATGCCTTTAATCCCAGCACTCAGGGGGTAGAGGCAGGCAGAGCCTTGTGAGTGTGAGGCCAGCCTGGTCTACAAGAGCTAGTTTCACCAAAGCTACGCAGAGAAACTCTGTCTCGAAAAAAAATAAAGATTCCTAGATATGTATATGGCTACATGGCTGAAGGGTAGGAAGATAGATATAAAAGTTAAAGATAAATAACATAAGATAGATGACCAGAAGATAGATATATAGATAATAGGAGATAGATAGATAGTTTGATTGATTGATTTTTGATGGATAGATAGATAGATGATAGACAACAGGTAACTGATAGATGATAGGTGATAGGTAGAAACAGATGAATGACTTCTTGATTTTAGTGGAAATGCTTTTTTTCTCCACTTGGAATGATGTTGGCTATAAGCTTGTATGTTGCCTTTATTGAAATAGGTTTCTCTGTACATAGTCTCTCCAGAGCTGTTCTGATAAAGGGGTCTTTGACAGTTCATACTGATAGATCTTTAAACCCAAACATCTTTTCTTCAGTGCTTTCCAGTCTACTTGCCAGACCACCAAGGTCTTTATTTATTTAAATTGAAATTTACTTTTTGTTTCTATTTATTTTTTCTCATTTCTTGGTGTTTATTTCTCTTGATGATGTCACCCAACTGCGCTCATATAGTGTGTGTGTGTCTACTAGAGCCCTTGATGCATTAAACAGTCATTTTTCAATTTCTTCTTTAGTCATCCCTACATCAGTGTTATATCTGAGTCTAATTCTTAATGCTTGCATCGTCTCTTCTTACTAGATCCAATTTTCTTCTTGATTTGGGGTATGCCTTGTGATATTTTTGTTGAAAGTCTGACATAATACTCTATAACAGGAGCTGAAACAAATAGGCCTTTATCGTGGATTTTAAGCATGAAACCATTTAGTAGTTGTTCTGTGTTTAATATTTGATGTAGGTGTACCTGATTTCAAATTATTCTGATGTTTTCGTTTCTGATTTTTGTATTCCCTACCGGCTTTAGGTGCCTCTACAAATTCCTTGAGTCAGAGCTTGCCAGTTCTCCTGCTCTACCCCAGTGTTCTTCTAGGAATGCCCCTGGCTGGAGCAATGTATGTGAGAAAAGGAAGTACCCTATGAGGTCACGGTTAGGTCACAGTTATTCAGTAGTGGGCTCATGCTCCTAAGACATGGCCTTGGTAAACATTTCTCACCCTATCACCTCTGGAGAGAGAGGAAGGCTACAAGAGTTTGGGGATTGGCAATGGTCCTACTATCTAGATCAAATAAGACTCTGAAAGGTTGCTTCTACAGCATCTGCTTCTGCACGGGGGGAAATGGTCATCCCCCTGGCCCCATCCCAGTCAAAAAGGAAGCTTTCTACACTTGATTGAGGCTGTGACTACAGGAAATAGTCATTCCCCCCACACACACACCCTATCTCCACAAAACAGGAAGCTTTCTGCACTTGATTGAGGCTGTAACTTCAGGAAATGGTCCCCCCCACACATACTCTATCTCAACCAAAGAGGAAGCTTTCTGCACTTGATTGAGGCTGTAACTTCAGGAAATGGTCCCCCCCACACATACTCTATCTCAACCAAAGAGGAAGCTTTCTGCACTTGATTGAGGCTGTAACTATCTGGGAGTGTTCTCAGAAACCAAACCCAGGAAAGTGCCAGGCATCTACCCTAAGGCCGGGCCCCTGGGAGTTTCTCACTCTCAAGCCTGTTCTCAACCTCCAGCAATTCATAGAAAATCCTTCTTAATCGATGTTTCTTCCAGGAACTCTGTCTAAACGAGCCCATCCGAGTCTCTCGGTGTATATCCCTCTGCAAATCTCTCCAATGCTCGACCCCTCGATTGAAATGTCCAGTAAGTCTAAGGAAAGTCTGTTGTCTTTGCTCTTGTTTAACACTTTTGTTTCTTTGCAGGACAAAAACATGTAGCTTTTTAACATACCCAAGCTGAAGTCAGAGCGCTCACTTTTGTAACCTCTTCCATATTTATTTTTATACATCTGCTTCAGGACGAGTCCATCATAGGTGATGTAATTACCCAAAGAGTATATGTAAATACAGTGTAGGTAAAAGGAATAGGAAGAAAGGGATCAATAATTTCTCTCTTACCGACTCCAGACTCATTTCCTGAGTAGGGTGTGATTAATCCCCCAAAGTGAAGTAGTATTTTACAATTGAATTATTCATCTAAATAGCTATTGCAACATGTAATTTTCTAGAAACCGGGCAATTAGTGAGACAGTGTAGATTTCCTCACTCTCCCTAGAGATAAAAGATGGTTTTTTTCTTCTCTTAGCAGAGCTCATGCATGAAAGTGGCCACATTATTTACTTTGATTTTTTTTTAGTGACACAAAAGTACACAAGGGGCAAATTTTGATATTTTCTAGATCCTCTGATCTACTGACTAATCTTTTGTGGTTTATTGATCTTTGTTTTACCTACATTGTTTTCTTAAAATATTTACAGATTTATATGCAGTTTATAATATATAAACACAGGGATCCTGTGAAATTTCTTCTGTTGATTAAGTCTTATTAAACTATAGTAGTGTATCATAATAAGAACATAGGCCTTGGTATAGTCAAGATGCAAAATGTTTCCTCATCCTGTCCATGTGTACCCACACCCCTCTGTCTGTCTCCCTATACTTTCCATGTGTACCCACACCCCTGTCTGTCTCCCTATACTGTCCACGTGTACCCACACCCCTCTGTCTCCCTATACTGTCCATGTGTACCCACACCCCTGTCTGTCTCCCTATACTGTCCACGTGTACCCACACCCCTCTGTCTGTCTCCCTATACTGTCCATGTGTACCCACACTCCTCTATCTGTCTCTCTATACTGTCCATGTGTACTCACACCCCTGTCTGTCTCCCTATACTGTCCATGTGTACCCACACCCCTCTATCTGTCTCCCTATACTGTCCATGTGTACCCACACCCCTCCATCTTTTACTCATTCCCACATGTAACAAGTTTGTCTTCAGTATCTCATTTATACACATTTAAACCCACAGCACCCAGTGTTAGGTTATTCACTTCCACAACAAACGTGACTTAGAAAATTTCAGAAGGAAGATGGATATGCTGACTCACAGCTATAAACCTACCATTTACACAGAGGGGCTAAAGGATCATAAGTAGTTCAAGGTAACCTTAAACCAAGTCCTACGGAAGCCTGGTATACCTGGTCCCTGCCTCAAACAAACAATAAAACATCCCCCCAAATTTCAGGAGACAATAATAATCTAATACACTTGTCCATAATTCTACTGTATCTTTTCCCCCTTCTGTATCATGTTCCTTCTGTTCCAGTTCTTTCTGTTGTCCCCACCCCTGCCCAGCCATTATTATGATCCTGTGATGGTGACACATTCTCTTGGTTTCTGCGTCAGTTACCTTTCCCCTCCTGTGACCAAATCTCTGACAAAACTCGGGGGAAAAGGGTTTCTCTTTGGCTTGAAGTTTGAAGAAATTCAGTCCATCCCAATGGAGAAGATGTGACAGCAGGCGACAGAGGCAGCTGGTAACGTCGCATGTGCTGTCGGGAAACAGCGAGAGACGAATGTTTGTGCCCAAGCCACCTGAATCCTTTTAAATTGATCTGGGACTGCGGCCCATGGGATGGCGCTGTTCATACTCAAAGCAGTTCTTTCATGCGTAGCTAAACTTGTGTGGAAAAAATTCTCATAAACACGGAGGTGTGTTTCCATATTGATGCTAAGGCTAGTCAAGTTGACAACGAGAATTACTCATCCCACTTACTGTGTTCAAGACATCGGCAATGTCTCGACTCTACTTTCTTTCTGTTATTTCTCTGTCATGAGATTCTGAGATGCTAACTTTGTCCTCCCAGCTCTTGGGACCCCATATTACTTTGAAATTCTGTGGTTTCTGCCAAGAAATAATCTAATTTTTGTTTTTCCTGTTGTAAGTAGAAGCATCTTTCTTCCTTTTTTTTAAATTTCTTCCTCCCTCCCCCTCAATTCCTTTGAGGTTTTTTGTCTCCATTTTTCATAAACTATATTTTAACTTGGGTCCTATTACTGGATTTTGATGTTTCGTCTTCTAAAGCCTGTGAGTTTAGTCTCTAGCTCAGTGTGAGAAGTTTTCAGTCATGTCTCCTTAAACGTATTTTTTATTTCTCTCCTTCCTGGATTCCATTCATGTGAGCATTAACCTTTATTATTATCCCACAGGTCCCTCAGGCGCTGTCCAATTTTCCACCTATTTTTCTGTCTCTTCAGATTGTGTAATTTCAATTGTTGCAATTTCCTGTTCACTGTTTCCTCCTTCTGTCACTTCTTTCTGGCATTGAAAGGTTGATGGGAATTCTTCTTTCAGATTTCCATTTGGTTCGCCTTGTGTCTGCTCTTTTGTGAGTCAAGACTTCAAAGTTCTAAGCTTTCTGTCTTGTGTGTTTTAGTTGTATTTCTAATGGAAGACTGAAGCATCTCCATCAGTCTCTTTCAAATCTACTAGATAGTTCTAACACCCCTGTCAATTCCACATTGTCTCCTATCTGTCATCTTTCAGTTTCTTGGTCTAAAAGGGATTTTTTATTGAAATACAAGATTTTTTTCTGTTTTCCCATGACACTGAATTTTACCTAATCCTTTCTAGAGCTAGCTTTCTCTGACATCATTGTAAAGGAAATGGGAGGTAGGTAGCACAACACTTTTGCCAAGTGGAAGATGAAATCTAGATTGCTCATGAGAGGGTCTTCATCACTGCAGGATCATGAGAGGGTCTTCATCACTGCAAGATCATGAGAAGGTCTTCATCACTGCAGGATCATGAGAGGGTCTTCATTACCACAAGAGCATTAGTAGGTCTTCATTAATGCATGATGAAGACAGACATCCACTCTTCCAAGAATTATCCACTATCACCATGTGAATGGTTCTCAATTAAAGTCCTGACTCCATTTGTTTTTAGCAGCTCATGACCCTCCTGCCTCAACATCCAGAGTGCTGGGTTACAAGTATGTGACATTATACTTAGTTTATGCCAGTTTCTTTCATTCTATAGCAGGTTTTAGACAACCAATAATCACATAACAAGGTAATTTGTTTTATTAGTCATCAAAAATGCAAATGAAGGCTATGATGAAATTAATAATGATGACTGCATCTGAAGAAAAGGAGTGGAAAACTTAACTCACGCTTACATGTTGTTCTAGTTTCCTTTCTGGCATTAGGATAAGATACTGTCTCCAAAAGAAATTTTGGGGGAAGAAAGGATTTATGTCATTGTAGAATTTCAGATCATTGAAGGAAATCAAAGCAGGAATTTGTGGGTCATAGACATACCGCAGGAACCTTGGAGGATACTACTTGCTGTCTGCTCATAGACATACTTATACTTTCTTACACAGTTGCTATGTGACACTATTCCCAGAGAAATAAGAACAAATATCAACTCACTTCAGATAGGAAATGAACAATAGACCAAAGTAAGAGATCATCAAACTCCATCTTAGTGAATAAACGAGTCTATTGGATCACTTACAAAAGCATGGGTGAAGAGATGCTTACGAGAGCAGAAATGGGAACTCTACAATAGTAAAAAATTGTAATCAGCAATGTGGATATTCATGGATTCTAAATAATCTTCACATACTTTACTTCTAATGCTGTTGTCAAAATCAAACTCAGTTTCCTGAAATAAGTTACAGAGGAAACTGTGCCAAAGCACAACATGTTTTATGCAATTTAAAACACATATATGCACTAATTAACTCTACATTTTTCTCAAATATGCATACATATCTAAGACTTTTTAAAATTGTGGTAAATATCAGGAAAGAGAAGAAATTTCAAGTGAGGATTCGGATAAATCTGGGACAGCTAAGTACATAAGTTAAAACACGAAGGTATTTACAAAGATTGATATGCCAGTACCACTAGATCACTTTGCTATCTCTCAAAGTAATAATTACAAATATCTACCCTAACACACTACAAAAAAGAACATCATGGGTGAGCATCAACCATAAGGCGTGAAATGGCTCACCCCTTCCCCTGGGGAATTTCCATGTACTCCCTTTGTTGTTCTCTTTGATGAACTTCCCCTGGGCATTTCTGCACAATGTTATCATAGCATTGTCTTCATACCCAAGGACATCATTTGTGCCTACACTTCTCAGTGTTCTTAGAACTAGAGAACAAACATGCCTGGTGGACAGCAGACATCAGCAACTTTTGACCAATCAATGATTTATAGGTTTTATATATTTTTATATCTCTTTTATGTTGCACTATTAGTATCTTAAGCTGAATACTTACTCTTTGCTCTAAAACCATACAAGGAGTTTTAAAAAAACAGGATCTTGTGACTTACTCTTCAAATGTTGGAGAAATAGTGAATTAAAACAGAGTTAAAATATGAGTAGTTTTTATAATTCAGATATTAATAACTTGATTAACTTTAAAGCACTGGCCATTTTCTTGGTAGACTCTGTCATTTAGGCAGCATTCGTTTCAGAGAAGAAATGAGGTCATCTCAACCACATATAGAGATCATTCTGACTGTTGGCTCTAGGGATCCAGCCTCCTACTCAACCTGTTTCTGATAAGGTATGGTTATTAAATGTCACACCATTATTAATAATATTTGAGGAGCATAAAATTTTCCCATTGTTTTAGCTAACTCTGTAAGACAAAAGGCAGATGAAATATAGGTATGTTTTTAAATACAATCCTTATGGGTAAGTTTGCTTCTGCTGTGGAGGAGAGAGCTGGCATTTAAAGCTTGAGCCCTGAGTCATCTTTTCCAGGCCAGTTGTCAAGTGCTTGAAGGATGGCTCATGGCTGCCAAGTGGGCAATTGGAGGAATGTAGAGGGTCAGGAGGCAGAAAGATGAAGCAGTCAAGAAGGCCTATCCAGGAAACATGATAGCAGAATTTTTGATGGCCATTTTCTCTAAGCATGGTTCTGCAGGTGTTCAGAGAACATTTCAAAGCAAGTTCAAGGCTTTATGGGTAAAGAGCAGCAACTTTGATCAGTTTTTCTGGAATGTCTTTTATGTTTTCAAGCTCAGACTTTCTGATCACTTCTGAAGACATCCTTCAGAATGCATCAAATATTCATAATCTCTTAGATGTTGTAAATGAGCCCAGTTATGTGTGGGTGGGTGAGTTCCTAGCCCCATGCATGGAATGGCTTCCTTCCTTGATGAAGATCACAGTACTTTGTCTTCCAGCAGACTGGAGATTTTATGTCCCTCAGAACTCTGACTTCTGGCTCTCCCTTATTCTGTGACCCACATGACCCTCCAGCAATCCGTCTGACATGCTTGCTTGCTTTCAGTATTGTAGTAATTACAATAAAGACAGTTTCCAGACCGACTGAGTCTGTTTTCCGCTGAAGATTGTGCCATCACTTAAAACTATTCTGTAAACAATCCTTCAGTTCTAAACAGCCTTTCTCTGTGTTGCATTCTCTCTGTCTCTCTCTGCCTCTCTGTCTTTCATGAACCCAATGTGACTTGATTTGTTGATTTTGATCACAAGAAAAGGAGCTGAGGAGACAGCCCAGTAGGTAAGGTGCCTTCTGTGCAAGCAGGAGGAACTGAGTTTGATTCCCAGAGTCCGTGTAAAACTCTGGGCGTACAGTACAAGCCTGTATTTTCCATGTTGCAGAGGCAGGTCTGTAAGACCTGCCAGCCAGCATGCAGCCAGCTGAGATTACTTGGAGAGTCCCAGGAAAATGAAAGATCTGTCTCCACAAAAGCAAGGTGAACCCCTAAGGAGAAAACTTAAGGTTGATCTGTAACCTCCATACACATGCACAGATACACAAAGAGACTCAATGGCCACACAAGAAAGGAGGGATGGAGAGAGAGAGAGAGAGAGAGAGAAAGGGAAGAACCTTGAAAATGGCACCCATAAATGCATAAGGAATGACACCATTAGGAGGTGTGGCCTTGCTGGAGGAAGTGTGTCACTGGAGGAGGGCTTTGAGATTTCAAATGTTCAAGTCAAGCCCAGTGTCTCTCTCTTCCTATTGCCTGCAGATCCAAATGTAGAACTCTTAGCTACCTCTTCAGCACTATGTCCACCTGCATGGCACCATGCTTCCTGCTGTGATGACAATAAATTAAACCTCTGAACAGTAGCCAGCCCAATTAAATGCTTTCCTTTGTAAGAGTTGCCATGGTCATGGTGTCTCTTCAAATCAACAGAACACTGACTAAGGTAAACCTGAACAAGCCACATCCGGGTATCTCCACATGGATGTCAACACCATATGTTCTGCATAAAATTCTCTGCTTCCCTTTATTCTTCCATTGAAATCAAATCACTCCTTCAAATTCCACCAGAGACTTCCCCAAGTCCGTCTTCTTGGTGTAGCTGTCTCATCCTCAAGCGCTCTCAAGTCATGCCATGAAGAAATCTCGCGCAGTCTCAATGCCTTTGCCTCCCACTGTTGACTGAAGCAAGAGTCTTTCCCCTACACCTAACCAAACCTACTGAAGAAGTCATAAAGCCTACCTGTTTCCAGCAATCTCATACAGAGTGAAACCGGCTTTCTAAGCCTGTCCAGCAGTACTTACCATGCTACTTAGAGACAAAAGAGATCATGAATTTGCAATTGCTTTCTGAAAGTTCCTAGCAAAGAGCATAAATGGCATTTCATAAATAAGTTATAGTGTGTCTATACAACAGAACACAAACAAGCTTTATAAGATGATGTATTCATGGATATGTATTAACACAAAGCTACATCTAAGATATAACATTGAAGGAAAGGGAGGTCACAAAATGATTAATGCCCTGAGATCATTTTTACATAAATATAAGCAAATACATTTAAATATATCCATATGTACACATGCTTTCTAAAAGGACATTTATCAAAATAATAATAGTTATTAACAAATGGGGGTAGAATTTTAGAATATTTTGATATTTTTCAGCATTCCCCTTGAATCATGATTTAATAATTCAATAATACAACTATTATTTAAGAAAAATATTTGGGGATGTTTTACAAAACATAATAAATTTGCAGCTGGGAGAAAAGGCCCATGTGGTTGATCATTTTGTCTCACTCTGGAGGTGGATAGAGTGACCGCCATTGGGAAAGACAAGAGAGAAAACAGACAGTGGCTCATTGCTCCATAGAAAGAGGCTTAGAAAAGGAATGGTGTGGGAAGTCTTCTGCATATGTGTTGCTTTTATTGGTTAACGGATAAAGACTATGTCTTGGCCTGTGATAGGGAATAGTGGAGCTGTGTGGGAAAACTAAACTGAATCCTGGGAGAATAAAGGCAGAGTCAGAGGAGACGCCACGTAGCTGCCGCAGGGAACAGACATACCAGACGGAACCTTGGTGGTAAGCCACAGCCATATGGTGATACACAGATTAATAGAGATGGGTTAAATTAAGATGTAAAGGTTATCCAGTAAGAAGCTGGAGCTAATGGGTCAAGCAGTGGTTTAATTAATACAGTTTCTGTGTGGTTATCTTGGGGCTGAGCAGCTGGGACCAAACAAGCAGCTTCCTACTACAAAGGAATACATCTAACTGAGCTGGATTTTGATCCCCTTTCCTCATTTTTATTAGTTGCTGGACAATTTTCCACAGTGTGTTTTGATCACACTCAGTCCCCTCCCCAACGCCTTCTACCCAACTTTGTGTCCTCTTTAAAAAAAAAAAAAATCTATGTTGTTTATATACACTTGGATATGTGGCCTTCCACAGGAATGTTATTGACCAACTGGGCAGGGAGACACTTTTAAAGAAAACAGACTCTCCCTCTCCCAGCAACTATCCATTGCCAATAGCTCCTCTGAGCCTTGGAAGGAGGGGGTATGATATACATGTCCTGGTTAGGGGTGAGGATTCTATAGTCTCTTTCTCTTATTCACCTTGACTAGCTGTGGATCTCTGGATTAATCACTACCTCCTGTAAATAGAAGCATCTCTGATAAGTGTTGAGAGCTGTAATAATCTATAGGGGTAAAGATAAGACATTCAAAGTCGGTTTAATACAAAACTGTTTAGTGAAATTCTGGGTTTGATCTTTATCCCTCTACAGGCCGTTTGTTTTTCATTAGCTTTGTAAGTTTCTCTCCAATACTGGTGCTTTCTCATTTATCTGCTCATTCATGAAATAAACACTTCCTATCATTTGAACATTTAAGCATCAAGGACATATGAAGAGATGGGAGGCCTTTGACATCATGGGGCTTATATTCTAGGAGATATCAAACAAGAAAAGAAACAGGAATAAACTAGATGGTTCCGTGGAGAAAGGCTCTTACCATCAACCTTATTACCCGAGTTCCATCCCTGGGACTCACTTAGTGAAAAGAGAGAAACGTCTCTTGCAAGTTGTCCTCTGACCTTCACACATGTACCATGGCACTCATGTACCCACACACATTTCTGGGTGCATGCACACAGAATAAGTAAATGTTTTTGAAGATAAGAAAAAAGAATTTTCAGATGGAAGGCAGATCCATGGACCTGAAACTCAAAGTCCTGCCTGTGGAAACAGCTTGGCCTCCGTGGTGTGGGAATTGCAGGCACTGATGTTTGGAAACAGAATATATCACACATTTTCTGATGAGCACAAAGACCAGCATGGACTGGATCCTGTGCCTCTTAAACTCAAACTTGTAAGAAGACAGACTATATCCAGCTAAATGCCGATTACATGCTAATGGATCAAAATTCAAAAAGTGAGTTCACTTTACATGCAGGAAATTTTAAATAGACATGATTTCTTTGCTGTCCATATAGGAACTATTCATTTTAGGGTGGTACCACAGTTATCCTTGAGTTATTATTTATGAATGGCACTACAATGAACAGTCAGCCCAACTCAAACTAATTACAAAATCACACAGCTAGTGAAAATGATGATGATGTTGAAGTTGATGATTATGATGATTGATGATTATGAGGTTGGTGACAGTGATGACGTCGATGGTGATGGCAATGGCAATAATAACATTATCAGGCCATGTTTTGACTAAATATTAATCACTTACAAAAACTCCATAATGAGCCTTATTTCAGATGAAGAAGTTGAGGCTCAGTGCCTAGTCCATTGGGCAGAGATAACCAGCCCTCCCTTGAGTATATCTTCTTTGGCTCAGTCAGCTGCTTATTCTCTAAGCATCCCACTGATCTTCCATATTCTTTTTCCTTGCTGCACACATCTACAGTCTTAATACATACAACTGTTTTTGCAAGCAGTAATCGTGTATTTTTTGACCAATGGGAGTTAGAAGTCAGAAACCATGGAATGAAAAGAGAGTCTGAACCCAAACTCAGAAAAAAGTGATGGGTGGAGACAGGCTGCTCCGCAGTTCTCCCTGTATAAAAGCAATCTGCGTGGCTAGGAAAAGGGTTTTGCCCTTGCTACAACTTAACAGACAAGCATATGGAGCAGGAGGGAGGGCTCCAAGGCTAAGTCTGTGAATGCAAAGTTCTGACCACTCTATGCATCTGTTGGCTATATCTTTATCCAGCAACCAGAATGACACAGACAATATAGGAAATTCAGAAATCAGAGGGTCCTGTTGAAAAGTTGAGACTTGGAATAACCATGTACAGCCTTTATTCCCTGAACCTGTGAGCTGCAGTAGAAGCAAGGTAACTCAGCAACCACAGCTGAAATGCTATCATAGCTCCTAATGATGTCTTATAGGCTTCCGTGAAGTCCCACTCTTGTACTGCTAATAGTGTGTCCTAGATGGGTTTCCATCAGGTGGGAAAGAGAGAGTTCATTTGGCTCCCGTGTCCCAATCACAGTACATCCCTGAGGGAAGCCAGGTCAGAAACTGAAGGCAAGAACCAGGAGGCAGGCCGGGCGGTGGTGGCGCACGCCTTTAATCCCAGCACTCGGGAGGCAGAGGCAGGCGGATCTCTGTGAGTTCGAGACCAGCCTGGTCTACAAGAGCTAGTTCCAGGACAGGCTTCAAAACCACAGAGAAACCCTGTCTCGAAAAACCAAAAAAAAAAAAAAACAAAAAAAGAACCAGGAGGCAGGAACTGAAGCAGAGACCATGGAGGAGAGCTGCTCGATGGCTTGCTCCTCGTGGTTTGCCCAGCTTTCTTTCTTATATAACTCAGGCTCTCCTGCCTAGCGTGGCACTACCCACAGTGGACTGGGAAGTTCAGTGTCAATCATTGATCAGGAAAATGAACCCATACACACGCTCACAGGTCAGTCTGTGGGGGGAAATTCCTCAGCTGAGGTTCCCTCTTCCTGGATGACTTCCACTAGAATCAAGTTGACAGAAATAACCCAGCACAGAATAGGAGAAGGTCTCACACAAAGCCATGCAGGACAGGGATATCATGCTCAGCTGGGGCCGTGGAGAACGACCATGGGTTGACCTTATTCCCATGTGTCATCACCGTCCTGTAGGCATTGCCATCAATATATCCATGTCCCCACAGTACTGGGTCCAGGAATCCTCTGTGATAAATGTAATGCTATGGTCACTGGAAGCAGATCTAGCCATCCAAGCATCGGTGGCAACACCTTTTATGCCTGTCTCAGAAGTAGCTCCTTTCATGCATGCCGGGAGCCCTACACCGACAAGCACAGCCCAGGCTCACTCTGGTCACTTCATGCCTGCCCCCAGAGAGGGGCTATGAATGTAACTCCTCTTTGGACTATCCCTTAGCCCCATGGACGTCAGTGAGCTTATCAAATTAGGTTCAGCTATTAACTTGATGCACACATGGAGTCACTTGGGGGAAAGGAATCTCAATTAAAGAATGACCAAGATCAAATTTGCCTGTGGCCAAGTCTTTGGCATTTTCTTAACTGGTGATTGATATGGGAGTGACCATCCCACTGTGGGCAGTGCCATCCCTAGGCAGATGAGCCTGCCTTTGCATGAGAGATAAACTGAACAAGCTAATGGACAACAAGCCATTAAGCAATGTCTCTGTTTCAGTTCCTGAGGCCATGTTCCTGCCTTGGCTTCCCTGATAATGGACTAAACCTTATAAGCTAAACAAATGCTTTTCTGACCCAAGCTGCTTTTGGTCAGAGTTTTATCATAGCAACACACACACACATACACACACACACACACACACACAACCTAGAACAGAGTCCCACAGTCATGGACATCAGTGACTCTTCTAAGCCAAGAAAGGCAAAATCCTTCAGGTTGAGCTTATTTGGTTTTAAATCTCACTGTTTCCCACATGATTCTAGAACCTTTGTTCAAACTAGGGCCATGAGGTTACCAACACTGGACTATTTTAGAGTTCATGACTATTGCCAGCATCCTTGTAACCAACAGAGTATTTAGTAGAGAAACAAGTGAACAGGACACTATTCCTTCCCTGGCATAAATTCTACCCCAGTGTGGTTGTTTGAAGGAAAATTACCCCCCCGTAAAGGGTGGTATTGTTAGGAGATGTGGCTTTGTTGGAGGAAATGTGTTCCTACAGAGGCAAGCTTTGAGATCTCATATTGCTCAAGTCACACACAGTGAGGCATACCACTTCCTGTTGCTTTGGATCAAGATGTAGAATTCTCCAGCACCATGTCTGCCACCATGCTGCCATATTCCCAGCCGCCATGCTCCCCACCATGATGATAATGGACTAAGTCTCTTTAAATGAACCACCTCAATTAATGCTTTCCTTTATAAGAGTTGCCGTGGTCACGGCGTCTCTTCACAGCAACAGAAACCCTAAGACACTCAGTCAGAGGACTGCCCACTTTGCCATTGATTACTTGGGGAAGGGCACCATAACCATATGGCACTGATTTGGAAGCCTGGGTGAGATAAATAAACTAAGGAGGGAGAAGGCAAGTAGTGAACTCTTGGAGATATGTTAAAGAATAATAGAACAAATAAAATGAAATGAGAAAAATTCATTAGAGAAAAACACAAGAACAAAGGTTTGGTTTGCTTGTAAGACATAGAAAAGATTTCCCTCCCTTCCTCCCTCCATCTGTGTGTGTGTGTGTATGGGGTGTGTATGTGTGTGTCTCTCTTTCTGTCTCTCTCTCCCTCTCTGTGTCTGTCTTAGTCTCTGTGTGTTTGTGTGTGTGTGCTACTCTGTCTTTCCCTATGTGTGTTATATGTGTATCTGTGCATTTCAGTGTATGCCTCTATGTGTGTCTCTCTGTTTCTGTCTTTCTCTCTTTCTCTGTCTCTCTCTGTATGTGTTTCATTCTCTCTCTCTCTCTCTCTCTCTCTCTCTCTCTCTCTCTCTCTCTCTGCACACCCAGAAAAGCAGATATCATTGATGTTTTCTTCATGCTGTAGCATTTCCTAGTAAACAATCTCCCACAAATCAGGCACAGCCCAAGATCTGTCTATACAGCACTGCATCCCTCTGAGCTCTGCCTAAAGCTGGTGGTTGGTGTGATGTCGACTTGTGAGAATTTCATCTCCATCCAGCAGAGGGGAATAGTATTGGTGGATTATCACCTGAGGCCCTAGATGCTAACCAACAGGGCTGGGCTGAGACACAGCAGGGTTTGTAGGGTTTGTTTGGCTTTAGGGTTGGTTTTGTTTCTGTTTCGTTTTCTTTTCCATTTTGAGACAAGTTGTTACTCTGTAGCCCAGGCTAGTCTAGGACTCATCACTTATCCCAGGCTGGCCTTTTCACACCTGGGTGACGTTGGTGATTTTGGAGGTGAGCTGAAGGAAGGCCACAAAGGACAGTAAAAAGGAATGAGGCCTTATATGTGCATATGCAAATATCGCTAAGACTCCTGTTACTCTATATTCTAACTACAAGTGACAAATTTAGTTTTTTTGATGGGATAAATATAAGGAGGAAGTTTTGTACTGATTTTGGATAGGCTTTTAAAATTTTTGGAATATTCCCTTGGGCTACATACTCCGTCGTGTGTGTAAAACAAACCGGATTTCTGTGCCTTGGTCCAGTGATGTTCAGGGTTTGTTGTCAAGAGATTGAGTAGAGCAGTCCAATTCGCCTCTACGCGAGCCTTAAGCACAAGCACATCCCCACAGCCCAGGGTTTCCTCTTCAATTCTAAGCCTGGCTTAGCTTCCAGGCTCCACAGTTCAAATGGCGTGGACTTGAAAATCCCAAATCACTCCCAAGTCCCAGCTCTGCCATTTATAGCTGAGTGACTGACTTTAAGCAACCCGGCTCAAACCTCGGTTTCCTCGTCTATAAATGGAAGTGACAGTGCCAAACCCATAGCGAGCCTGTGAGGCTCAGCAGAAGAAATTGGGGACCAGGTGTCCATACACCAAGCGTATTATCTGCCTGATTTAGATCAAGGCAGAACATCGGAAATTGCAGTGCCCACGGGTCAGAGGACGCCCACACTGGTCCCTGCTGTCACCGAACTATAAATTAAGCTAAGTGCCACCACGTCTCTCTTCACTCCCGGGGCCAGGGATGAGGGGGTTGCTGAAAGTGGCCCCTAGCACTTGTTTGTACTAGCTTTCTGTTCTTGAGGGTTTGCTGATCATTTACCTTAGAATAACATCACCAGACCCCGTGCGGAACTCCGGATCTCCGGCACTGTCGGGGTGGGCGCGGTCCCCGCCCGCCCTGGGTTCCCCACAGGAGACCGCGCAGCCACGCCCCGAGCCGCAGCCTCCCGTCCTCCAGGGGGCCAGCCTGGGCCCACCCGCCCGCTGCGGTGGGCGGCAGTCACGACTCCACGCGCGCAATCTCGGGCGAGGTGGCCGCGGGCGCTGCGCGGGGCGGGGCGGAGGCCCGGGAGGTGGGCAGGACCCGGCCAGGCAAGGCCCCAGGGCGCACGCCGCCGCCTGGCGGGATGGACATCCCAGGAACCCGGCACTGAGCGCAAAGGCGAGCGAGCCTGAGGTTCCCCGCAGGAGCCCAACACTATTCCTGAGGCCGCGATGATCCCTCCAAGTGGAGCCCGCGAGGATAGCGGGGACGGGCTGACCGGTGAGGCAACGGGCACAGAGCAGCCACCCTCTCCTGCGTCCACTAGCAGCCTGGAATCCAAGGTACTGTGCGTGCGCTTGCCCTGGGGAAACACAGAGTCCCCTCTCCCTCTGTCACCTTTCTTCTGGGGTCCCATGTCACGCAGGGAGCTGGGACCAGCAGGACCCATTGCTTCTCATGCTACAGCCCAGACACAAACCTTTGCTGTGCCTCTGCCCTAGGAGCCCAGGCACTTCACACTAACCCCAGTGCCCAAATGACTTCCTTGGGCGGGAGAGGGAGTTAGGATGATGTGTGCCCTAAACCTGCTTGTGTCCCCAGTGTGGGTGGGTTCTGATAGCTTCTGGGGGCAAAAAGACAGTGTTAGTCTAGGAATATTCCTTTAGAAAACTTGGGCATTGAGCCCACAACGTGGGACCCTTATTAGGGTGCCTCCCTGTCTCTAACTTCAGATTCCAAGAGTTTAAAGAAATATATTAGGCGAAGTGTCTGGGTTTGTAAGAAAGTTAGTTTTCCCCTTGTAGAAGTTGCTACTCTGTAGAACTTAACACTTGTCTTTTTAAGAGTCACACTAACACATATACACAAAACCAAGCCCGCAGCACGTCTTCTGTCACTTTTATATTTCCTCTGAAACTTGCGTGGGGTGCCAGGCACATGTTTGGAAAAACTGGAAGAGAACCAAGTAAAGTGTGGCTGCTTAACTGTGCAGAGCCAAATGGCAACGCCGGGAAAGTAAACCTCCTAAGATCTAGTTGCAGTTAATTCCATAGATTCCTTTAAGTGGGAGGCTCTGGCAGTGCAGGGGGGCTTTGTGATTTACCTGTGGCGTGGGGGGAGGGGGCGTGCAGGAGTGAGTGCTCCCTATGCTGCAAAGGGACGCCTGTTTAAACGGCAGACCAGAGTGAGGAAAAGTGGGACCCTGTGGACTTGCTGTGCCACCTTGGATCGCATCACAGCTCAAGAGGTGCTCATGATGGATGTCATGTGATGTCATGTTGGCAGTATACACTTTAGTGTCCATAGTTAGTCAACAGAGAGATGGTGGTCTAAGACCAAACTCTTTGCCCCCATGTAATTCCTAGCCATCTCATCTGGACACAAGGGGCAACTTCTCTAAAATCCAATTGGAAAGGCAGACACGACCATTTGAGGAAGAGGTAAGATTGCCTAACTCTGTCTCAGTGGCTTGACAGACTCTTCCAGTCCCTGTGTGAGCTAAGGAAGTGGGACGCACCACACTAGATGATCCTTTTCAAAACGGATTCCCTGTGCACAGAGCCTCTCTTCTACCTGGTACCCAAAGGAACTCATTCTTGCCAATTATTGGCCAGTAGTCCTAGAGAGCCGAGGGCCAGCTGCTGTTTCAGAGGTGATCTAGAATTCTGTAGATGGTGTAACTCAGCGCAAGAGAGAAAGTGCATTAGGTTCTAGAAAGGTCTTAGCCTTTAGGTAAAACAGCGGCATGATTCAAACACACAGCATGGGCTTGCTATTTATAGATGTCCTCATGTAAATCATTTGGCAAAGCAAAAACCTTCTATGTAATGCCCGTAATTACCCACCAATTTATCCGGCTTACGATTTCAGGTCTGTAGAGGCCCATTTTTCTCAAAGTCATCCGTGTGCCTGTTGTGTGCCTATGCATCCCTCAGTTTGCCACTAATGTTTAGGGCATCCGACTAGCCAGTGGAGATGAGCTTAGGAGCGAACCCTAAGAAACTAGATACCAAACAGCATGCATGGGTGTGATTTTTTTCTTCTCAAAGTGCCATTCATAATTCGATCAAGGGGGTTCACATTTCTCAAAAGAGGTTGGCCTGCTGATGTAGAGGAGCAGTGTTGAGGGGCAGATGGCTTGGAACATGAGCTGGGGAGACGATTGGTATATACAGTGAATGTCACTGGCCTTTAAGAGGCTGCACCCTGAAGAGGAGAAAGCCTGCTGGGAAGATGCAGACAAAACAGGGATGGCTCTCTGCTGGACTCTTGCAGGAAGTGGTTGTATTGGTCAGTATCTGCACATTTCAATATAAGCAAAAAGATAGATTTCAAGTAGATCCCAAAAATGCCAAGTAAACTAAATGATGGACATGTTTATCAGCTATGTTAAATCCCAGATCCATATATCAGAAATATAATGTATACTCCATAATATAACACAATTATGATATGGCACTTAAACACAATTTCTAAATATCATCTGGAATATGCATAGTGGAGGTCCTACTGGGCGTTGAAATTTCTCTGAAGAGACTTTTTGTTAATATATTTTTATTTTTTCATTGCACATATTTATTCATTTAATGTATATGTGGGCATGAGCTTGCTACAGTGTTGGTGTAAGGTCAGAATGCAACTTGTAGGAATCGGTTCTCTCCTTCCACCGTGTGGCACACAGGGATCAAACTCAGGTCATGGGGCTTACGGCAAGTGCTTTTACCCACTGAGCCATTTCACTGGCCCTCAGAGATTAAAATTACTTTTAAGAGCTGTGTTTTAGCTGGCCATGGACCTGTCATCCTAGCAATTGAGAAGCAGAAGTAAGAAGGCAACAACATGAGATGTGTCTCAAGAAAGAAAGAGACAGGGGGAGAATTTTTAAATAAAGGTGTAACAACTGCTAGCTGTTTGAAAAGTCCAGGGGAGAAAGATAAAGAAAAAAATAAAATAACCATTGACTGGCAGTTCAGAAACAAACCCAGACAGCACTTTGTTCTCTGCCTTCCCTAGTTCCATCAATTTCTACGCTTACTTAGTGGCAAGGACAACAGCGAGTGTCCACTAAATGCTCCCTCTTGTCAGATACAACCCTAATCTTCAACACTAGAAGATTCTACTGTGGCATCCATTTCATGGCTAGAATAGTGGGAAGCTCTGGAAAGATAGGTGACCTACCCAAGGTCATGCAGCTCCATAAGTGGCAAGAGTAGCACCCGAGCAACTCGACCTTGGAATCAGGATTTTTGATTTGCTTGTGCGTTGCTTACATCACCCCTTTCTCCTGATGGTCTATAGATCAGAACCTTACTGAGAAGTCATTGGCAACACATTATGTCTTGCCTAGCCTTTTCCTCCTCTTCTCCGTCTTTTTCTTCATCATTACAAGCACATGTCACCACTCCTGCTTATAGTCTTTTAATTACATTTAGTTAGTTATTTGGTTAGTTATTTAGTTAGTGTTTATTTATGTGTTTCTGTATATGTACAAACTCTTGCAGCACTGCACACACTACGGCATATGTGTGAAGATCAGAGGACAGTGTTTTGGAGTCAGGTCTGTCCTTCCATATGGGGATCTGGGGGTTGGACTCAGATGGCCGAGCTTAGAAGCAAGTGCTTTCATTTCTTGCCAACCTAGTCATGTATTCTTAAGAAATGGGGCTGAGGAGGCAGCAGAACTGGTAAAGTGATTGCCACACAAACATGGAATCCCAAGTTCGATTTCCAAAACCTGCCTTTAAAAAGCTAAGCACAGTGGTGCCTGCTTGTAATCCTAAGTTCTAGAGAGGCAAAACTCGCAGATCTGTAGATCTCAATGACTGGCAAGCCTAACCTAACTTGGCACACTTTAGAACAACGAGAGGCTCTGCCTCCAGAAGCAAGGTGGATAGCTCCTAGGAATGACACCTAAAGTTTTCCTCTGGCTTCCGTATGCGAGCACACATATGTATGCATTCACGTACATGTGTGTACCTGTGCATGCACAAACATCCACAGAAAAGGAAGAAATCAAGAACTGGAGAAGTAGCTCATGCTTACCTAGCTTACTCAAGGCCCTAAATTCAATCCACAGCTCCTGAAAAGCACGCAACTAGACCAAGTCACGTTGTTGTGAGAAATGGTTGATCACAGCTCTTATTTGGCTTCTTCATCCTTGTATTTGCTACTTCTCGCCCCAAAGTACATATATAGCAGCAATTAGGTGCATTATCTAATTATCTAACCTGGAAAATGGGACACACCAGACCTAGTCCAGAGGTCTCTACGGCATCAGAGAAGCAAGCACATGCACACAGTGTCTGAGCATATAAAGTACACAACACCCCACTGAACATACACAAGGGCACATGGTGTCTCTAAAAGTTCATTTTCTTTTCAGCTTCCCTGGAAAGCTAAATTACAGAGCATTGAAATTAGAAACACTAGAGAACATTTATTCCAGGTGTTTTAACATTTGTATCCTTGTATTGTGTAACGCTGTTTTTATGGGAAATCTCAAAATGCACAAAGGAAGACAGTGTCAAGATCCATCATAGATCTAACTGTTGTAAGTCACCTTTTACGGTGACTTCTGCAGCTATACAGCCAGGGCAGGATCTTAAAAGTTCTAAGGTAGGGGCATGAGGAATAGAAATGTTTGGTAGGAGGAACAGAGATAAGAAAGAAACACAGAGACACAGGATAGTAACAGGAAGGCAACTCAGCGAATACTGAATGCTGAATTGTGAGTTCTGAGTTTCCCGCATTTATTTTTACTTTTATACCACAATACTAAAGGGGGAAGAAAGCAAAAGACTGCTTTAACATGACACCAAGGACAACCAGAACAGTTGCTTGCTTCAATACTTGAGACATCAGGTCATTACTTTTTCTGAGTAAAGCATTTGGTGTCTCAGGCAGGATACACCCCTAGACCAAGTACTCTGTAGGTAGCCACTCCCTGTGTCCTATTTTAAATGAAGGAGCAGAAGTAGGATTAAATTCTCTGATCTTTGGTCATGGTGGAGTGAATCCATATCTATGGGCCATCTTAATGTCCAAAGCACCAAGTAACCATGCCTGAGGTCAGGATATCTTGTTTTGTAGCCAAACCTGTTATCAACAACTTTGAAAGAGCAAAAATAACCTCAGACTCTCTGTCCTTCAGACAAGGTGGAGCAGGATCTCATCTCTGTGTGCCCTGACATCTAACCAATCACCTTCCTTGGTTATTGGTTCATGGTCAATAATGCTTGACATTTGGCCCTATCACCAAGACCGCCCCCCCCCCCAAGACACACACGGGGCCATCTTAATGCAAGTTCTGGGTCATCAGATACTTTTACCAGAGAATCTTTCAAGTTACATGTCTAAAAGATAAGGACTATGGGGAAACCCAGGATCCCATTAGCATATACTACAGATTTTGAGAGGCAATGGGGTATTTCAGAGGCATTTTGAGAAATCTGTGAGTAAAGAGAGCCAACATTTGAGACCTCACAGGTACATGTGTTGCCTGGGGACAGCAAGTGTCCCTTATCTAAGTCTCCTGAGAGCACCTGGCCTTCAAGGTTCTGGTGTTCTTTATTGTCTCCACCCACCCCATCTGTCTCTCGGTCTCTCTCCTCTCACATGAGGCTCTAAAGAAGGACAGTAAGTTGCTGAGATGATACAGCACAGCTAGTTAAGTCGTTATTGGCTGTTGGCTGTGCTCCTAGCTGAGAACCCAGTCTTTGACACTGGATCCCGGCATGATTTCCTCAGAGCCAATTCCTGTAAACACACGTAGTCATGAAGTTCAATGTAATTGTAGTCGTTTTTTTCTTTCCATTAGTTGAACTGAAAACTCTGAAAGCCACTAATGTGTGTCCCCTCCTCTATCTTTCCACTAACTGTTCCAGAAAGACCATAGCCTAGTTTAATTACAGGGTGCTGGACAGAGATCAATAAACCAAAGGGGGAAAAAAAAAAACCCTTGCCCCAATAGCTGAATTTTTTTCCCATTTGACTTGGTAACAGCATAGAAGTTTGTTTACAAGGGTCAAATGTGAGATTTTCAGCCATCAGGGATGTGACCGAAGGCCTCATCCAAGTGATGCAAAACTATCTTAGGCTTTGAGGCCAAAGAGACAAAATTTCCAGTTTCTTCCCAGTTGCCACCTCTTTGACTACAGGCCCAGTAGCTCACTAACTCCAAGCCAGGGTGCCACAGTTAGCTTCAAATGTCAACGTAAACCTAGAGTCAACTGGGAAGAAAAAAACTTCAGCTGAATAACCGCTCAGATCTGAGTGGCCTGTGGTCATGTGTGTGAGGCATTTTCTTAATGACCACTTGTCCCAGTCACTGGGAATGATGCCATCCCTAGGCAGGTGGGCCTGGGCTATATAGAAAGCTAACTGAACAAGCCAGAGGAGGCAATCCAGGGAGCGAAGTTCCTCCATGGTCTCTGATTCAGTTCCTGCCATGGCTTCCCTTGATGATAGACAAAAAATTCAGTTTCTATGCAAAGGAAGAGGATAAAGCAAAATGCATTTGAGTCATTAGGGAAACCAGTATAGGCATTACCTCCCCAGCTGAATAACAGGTATCACCACAATTTTCAATGCTTCTGCAATCATTGGACTGTTCTAGACTCTAAGGATTATAGAACATCCGAAAGCGCAATCTCCACATCCTCTGCTGCCTTCCTCCACTCCAACCAAGAGAGAAGCATTTGTATCTATTGTCTTCCACAGATTTCTTACTGGACCAAAGAAATGTCTTTGCAGAAGTGGCCTTCTTGTACTTCTCCATGTTGCTAAATAATTTAAAGCATTACTTGGAAACAGCTAGTTTGATGAACTGACTCCCTGTTTACGTCACATTCATGCATAGAAAAATAAAGGCTATTCTATGCAGACAACTGGAAAAGCGAAATAATTTAAAGAAAAAAGTAAGCACATCACACATCCACCCAGAGATAAGGGTTGTTCAATGTCTTTGTTCTGTTTCTTTGAAGTACATTTCCCTTCTTGGGTTGATACACGCTGAAAATGAAACAGGAGAAGACTTTTCTCACCTGTGCATTAGGCCTGTTCCTCCACCTCCTGTTTCGGGACACACTTTCCCACCCTCTGAAATCATCGGTATAATATTCCATTTATCCATTTCCTTGCTCGTCCACTTTGATTTTATCAGCTCCATTTGCTTTTTACATCTAGGTTCTTTCCCAGCTTTCACGCATTTGAAAAATATTAAAACCTGCACCTTGATGCATAAGCATTGCACCTATTTGTGATTCGATGCAGTTCATGAGAAATTCCTGGGCCTGCCGTTCTATGCTCATTGGCATGGAGACCTTGAGAACTCCTCTGTTGGCCTTTAGTCTATAACAAACTTTCCATTTAAATATAACATCCCAATAAAAGGTGCAAAAAGAAGGATATCTCAATGAATTAAAAAAAAAAACATCTTGATTGTGGCTAACCATGATGAAAATCAGAAATTAGAGTGTGACTCATATCCCAGAATGTCCCATATCCTGCATGCATCCTTCTAGTCATCCCGCCCCCAAAGATGAGCAATTTCCTCACTCCTAAGTAAATTATGTTTGTTTGTTTTGGAAATTTTGACCACTGCATCCATCAGTGTGACCCACTTAACCACTTGGTTCTTCCACTCTGCGTTATGTTGGGCCACCTCTGCAGCCACCTCTGCAGTTTTCACTTTGAGTGTTGTGTGTCATCCATTGTGAGAGAAGAGCCTGCTTGTCTACCCGCTTCACTGATGAGAGCTATTTGGGTGGTCTCTTTTGTTGGGTGCTCAAAGCTGTACTGGGATGATCATTCTTGCGCGTACCCTCTGGGATGTACAGGAACTAATCAGTTAAGCTTATCCCTACGAGCAGCCTTGTTGATGATAGCGTGTCTAGATACATGTGTAGATTCTGTACTGCAGTGTGGCCACACCAGTACACATCCCAGCCAGCAACATTTGACAGGTGAGTCGCTCAGCACTCCCAGCACTCAGTATCATCTGTCTGATGTTTTAACTGTGCCATGGGTGATTATTAGCACCACAGAATGTTTTAATTTGTGATATCCTCAATGGCCAATGAAACCAGTGGACTTTCATATGGTTGTTAGCATATATGTGTTTGTGAAATAGTTTTTCACACGTCTTACTTACTTTTCTGTTAGATTGACTTCCTTCTTATTGGAGCCCTTTATATCTTCTGGGTATAGAAAGATAGATGTAATGCACACGTTTTCTTGTACTCTGAAAAGAAGGCCTCTTGTGGCTTAGCAGAAATTCTTCTGTCTCTGTCTCTCTCTGTGTCTCTGTCTCTCTGTGTCTCTCTCTGTGTCTCTGTCTGTGTGTGTGTGTGTGTCTGTCTGTCTGTCTGTCTGTCTGTCTATATAGATGTTTGGGTATAGAGGTCAGAGGACCTCTGGAGTCATTCCTCGATTACTTATCCACCTTTTTAAAACATTTTTTGAGATTATAATATAATTGTATCATTTCCCCTTCCTTTTCTGCCCTCCAAACCCTCCTTGCTAACATTCTAACTCATGGTCTTTTTAACATAAATTGTTATTACATGCATATATGTGTATATCTAAGTTGTAGAGTCAGGCCCTGATACATCTATAACATAACTCCTGTGCCTAGGGCTCAGGAATCATTGCAGAAGAGGGCAGAGGAAGATTGTGACAGCCAGAGGATTGGGGACTTTTGCGGTGAGGTTATATCTCCTAGGAATGTCAGAAACTGCATACTTGATGGCCTAAGTATGAGCTGAACAAGAACACCACCAATAAATGTGCTAATAGGAACAGAGAATATTCGTGAGACCTCAAAGCTGCACAAAGACCTCCACACAGCTAAGGAATGCTGAGAGCAGAGGAAATAGTCTCTGCCCAGGGAAGAGGCCACCTTTGTTTTTTAGAAGGTAAGATCCCCCACTAGCTTGACACTCACCATGTAGGCTAGGCTGGCTGCCAGTGGGCCTCAGGGATCTGCCTGTCTGCTTCCCTAGGGCTGGGATTACAAGTATCACACTACCACACTGTGTTTATGGTTTGTTTGCTTGTTTGTTTTGAATGGATGGATGCTGGGCATGGGACTCAGGTCCCTAAGCTTTGCTGACTGAGTCATCTTCCCAGCTCCTCTGAACAGAAAGTCTCAGTCTAATATGGTCCAGTATGTTAAGCCATTTTTTTTTCTGGGTGTGAGTGCTCAGAATCATGAAGATCTTCTCCATGGCTGATCCAAGAAGTGCTATCCGTATGGCTTTCAGAGCCAGATTAAAGTCTATTGGTGGTTTCTTTATTGGTATGGTATAAAGTACAGATCAAGACTTGCTGATGACTATACTACCTACCACCTGTGCCCTGAGAAGTTCACCTGTGCATACATAAAGGTCACGTCTGTAACCAAGTCTGGCCCTGCCTCAGGTGTCAGGGCGTCGTCATCATGGAGATCTCTGGTTTTGGCAGACTGAGCCCTGAAGGTTTGATCTCCACTCTGCTTTATCAAACTGACTTGTGGAAGGATACTTTTGGCTCTTCACATTCTAGAATGAGTTCTAGAATCACAAAACTACCTGCTAGGATTTTTGATGGGGATTGCAGAAAACCTGTTTATGCCTATTTTGAGAGAATGGAGTTTATAATATGCAGTTTTCCAGGAATATCTCCCACTCCTGAGTTCCAAGTCCTCTGAGAAGTAAATTTGTTCATTTTCCAATTTGGAGAGTCCTAGAACCAACTTGTTTTAACATAGAGTTGAGCCTTGAGTCTATATGAAGGAAAACCCATGATAATGACGTCTGTGAGAAATATTTTTTATCATCAATTGTGCCAACCTCAAGTTTAAGCTGTCTTCCCCATCATCCTGAGCTAAGAATAAGTTTGCTTTGGGTTCATCTTCTCTTTCTTCTCTAGATTACCCTCCAAAGAACAGTCACCAAAACCCATCACTCCAGATTTGTTTTTACTGTTTTTTACAGTGTTGCACTGACTCAAGTCTTGACACAAATTAGAGTCACCAGGGAAGAGGGACCCGCAATTGATGAATTGCCTCCATCAGATTGGCCTTGGGGAAAGTCTGTGTGGCATTTTCTTGATTCATGATTGATGTGGGAGAGCCCAGTCCACTGTGGATGGTGCCACCCCTGGGCAAGTAATCCTTGATTATATAATAAAGCTAGCTGAACAAGCCGCTGGAAGCAAGCCAGTAAGCAGTATTCCTCCATGGCCTCTCTTTCAGTTACAGCCTCCATGTTTCTTCCTTGAGGTCCTGCCTTAGCTTCCTTCCATAATTGACTGTGATGTAGAAGTATAAGCCAAAGCTAGAATGTATGATAAAACACAGAACATGAAATTTGACATTTTAAGTGTATAGTTGGTGCCATCGTATGTATTTACATGGTTGTATAACCATCACCAACCATCAATCTCTGAAACCTCCTCAGTGAAACTCTATAGTAGATCAGCAGTGGTTACCTAGCACCCACCTCCCCCTAAATTCCTGGCAAATACAACAATTCTGCCCACTTTCCTTACACCTTCAGCTGTTGTGGCTATTCTGAGCATCTCATGTAACACTGAGCCTTTTGTGAACAGCATATTTCTCTCTCATCTCGCTGCCTGGACAGTCACCCAAAGTTCCTCTATACCACTGGGGCATCCATCTTCAGCCTACAGGCCCACAGTATCCAGCAGACATTTCCACGAAGCAGGAAATTTCAAAGACAGTTCAGTCACTATCTGCTGTGTCCTGCAGAATGTCTCGCGAATTCTTTTATGAAGCAGGAACCCCGAAAGACCATCTCACCTTTAGGCAAGTTTAGCAGTCCTCTCTCTGTGGGTTCTCTGTGTCCAGTTTATGCATCAGTCCAGGCAAGAGCAGTTTTGTGCCCAAATGGCTAACCAACTCCATAAGGAGCCTCTTCAATGCCCGTCTTCCTCTTGAAGTAGATTGGTGCTGCCAGGAGCAGACGTGTCTCATTGTCATGAAAAGCCCTAAGTTATTAAAACATTAAATGCCATATTCTGCAGTCTTTGAAAGATATGAAGAATGCCTATCTAACTGAAATATATCTATGCACATCTAGAAAATCTAACTAACATAACTAAAAGCTTGACAATTATCCATGATTATCCATTAAAAACCTATATACATTACATTTTTAAATGAACTACACAGTCACAATACCTTTATCAAGATTAGAAATATGCATATACATATAACAAAATTGAGCTTCAAATCCATACCAATGCAAATTATTCATATCTATATCATATCCCCCTTTAAATGTAAAGGAATGTTTATAAACCATATTTGGGAACATGGGCACAGTTTATTCTCTCCAAACTGCTTCCTGCTGAATGGGGGCGCTGTTAATCAGATTTTTCATGGTATAACCTGTTGCCAGGTTCATCTCATTCGGCAGTTGAGCAAAGTAATTTCTTGAGGGTGTTCACAGCAACCTTTCAGGAGGGTGTGGTCTATCATACCATATTGGGATAGAAACAATCCACGGGGTTTCATCCTCTGTGAAAACAAAAGAAGACCCTCTCCAAAGCATCATATCCTTAGACCCAAATTCTGAAATTATAATACCCTTATATTCATTCTGGTTCCACTTGGCAGCCCATGTAATGAAATGTCTCTCTGTACTTAGCTCCTTCACAGTCAAAACTTTGAAAGAAAACACAATAATACAAAGAATCCAGACTCTCTGTGAATTTTCCATTTTTACGTGGCTTATTTTCCTTTATTTCTTTTAATCTATAACTATCTGTATTCTGTCTCTTTAAAGACTTTACCTTTTTTTTAAACCATTAACTTTATTCTCTATATTTTTTTCTTCTCTCTCTCAAGCCTACGTACACTCATCCAGCACTGTGGTCTTTTATGTCTGAATCTGTTTTATTGTGAATCTGTAATTGTTTTACTATCCAGGAGCATTTCTTAAAATGTTAAGCACTTCTTAAAAACTTAAGTTGCAACATGTACAGGTAATACGGTACCGCCTGTGTCCTGCTCAGTCTAAACCTTAACTGCCCTTTTATTATGGTAATTACGGTAGTTCCTGCCTGAGAACAGCACAGTTCAGCATGGCGGAGCTGAGCCCTCCTGCCTCAGAGCCATTTGGTGCCTCTGAGCCACTTACAGTTCCAGGCACACAGCAGTCTACATTGCCATCAAGCAAGCCGTAGCATTTTACTCCAAATGCTCCATTCAAAGACTCTGTCTCCCGCAGGAGCCAGACAGAGATCGCAATGGCGGCACAGCCCAGAGAGCTGGCATTTTAAAAGTTTTTTCCTGCTGCCAAGTCAGGACAATTTCTTTGTGGCACACAACCCAGAAACAGCAAAAAGCTGTCTTAAATTTTCTCTCTCTCCTTTTTAAGCCCTCTCAGGTTTTACGTGGAGTTCATTAGCACGTTGGGTGCCACTCTGTTGGAGTGGGAGCAGCAGGGCTGCGTCCATGGCTTTACCCGAAATAATTACATGGAAACTGTATTCTTTTGAACACTGCCTGGCCCATTAGTTCCAGCCTCTTATTGGCTAGCTCTTACATATTGATCTAACCCATTTCTAATATTCTGTGTAGCACCGCGAGCTGGCTTACCAGGAAAGATCTTTTTTTTTTTTTTTTTTTTCCTGCTTTTTCGAGACAGGGTTTCTCTGTGGTTTTGGAGCCTGTCCTGGAACTAGCTCTTGTAGACCAGGCTGGCCTCGAACTCACAGAGATCCTCCTGCCTCTGCCTCCCAAGTGCTGGGACCAGGAAAGATCTTAATCTGCGTCTCTCTGGAGTACGAGAATCATGGCGACTCCAGTTTTTGTTTTCTTAATGTCTGGCCAACCTCAGCATCCTTCCCTGTCTTCCTAAGTCATTTGCATATATTCTTTGGGCAGAGATCTAGTAAACGCCTTTGTCCGTTTTCTTTTAGTTGGACAGGTGGTTTCTGTGCTGGAGTTGTGGCGTTGCATCCTCTGAGGTCAACAAATTTAATTAAGCATGGTGTTGAATGCCTGAAATCCAGCACTCAGGAAGCCGAGGTAGGAAGCGGGCTACATTCAACACCTGCATGAGATAATAAAGGAAGGAAGGAAGGAAGGAAGGAAGGAAGGAAGGAAGGAAGGAAGGAAGGAAGGAAGGAAGGAAGGAAGGAAGGAAGGACAAGCAAATTGAAAGGACAAATAGCATTCACTTTTATCACTGTTCTAATTGCATATACGCTCTAGGGGAGATTATTTTCATCCCATTCTGTGGTCTTCTTCCCTTTGTGCATGGTCAGTTCATGCCCTTAGCCATCTTTTACCCTGCATATACGTTTCCTATTTATTTTTAAAATTCCCTGTCCATACTGAAGCAGTGGTCTTCCATACGCACTGTAGACAATGTCTCACACTGCTGTTTATTTTTCAGTTTCGCTCATTATATTTCCATGTAGATTTATTTTCATGATATAAAATGTCTCAAGTTTAGCTATGAGTTCTTTTCATGTATATTTAGGAAAGTCCCTCTCACCCTGAGAACAGAAAAATATTAATCTATATTTCTCTATTTCTCTGTAGCATTGCCATATAAAGCTTATTTTTAACAGTTTATTAACTGTCTTGGGTCTGCATCAATCATTGTAAGGTGTAAAATAATTCAGAATTTCCCAGATGATTAGTCAGTATCTTAAAACCATTTGCTGAATAATTTATTCTCTTCTCAGTGATTTGAGATGGTACACTTATTATGTAATAAATGGTAATATGTACTGGATTCTCCTTGGGAATCATCTGTTCTGTTCTGAGGGCTTTAAAATGTATTCTTCCATTCAGTACTGTGGTACACTTTAAAATGGCTTTGGTGGGTGCTGGGGAGATGGCTTGGCGGCTGAGAGCACTCACTGTTCTTCCGGAGGACCCAGATCAGGTCCCAGTACCCATGTTTGGAGGCACACAACCATCTGTAGCTCCAGCTCCACGGCATCTGATGTTCTCATCTCCTAAGGCATATAGATTCACACGCGTACACTCACACAGACACATACACAGCAATAAAAATTAGAATGCTAAAATAGGCCTTGATAGTTGATAAGAGATAAGAGAAGTACCTTCATGGGACTTTTAGTAAATACTTACCAAGTTATACAAATAACCTCTGATTTTTTTCTTTGCAGTTTTGGGACCTACACATACTAGGCAAATGCTCTACCACTGAGCTATAGTCTCATTCCAAAAATAACACTTTGGCTAAAATATTCTTTATGGGAAAATATTTAAAATCCTTTCCTGTATTTTTGAAATAAACCACATGCAGTCACTATTTATAGGCACCCTGGTGTGTCACAGTTCACCAGGGCTCTTTATTCTCCCCAACTACATCTTAGTACATTAAAGAACTGATAAAGAGATAAGGGGGATAGATAAGAGTACTCATTTAAATTTTATGTGATATATATGTATATATTGAAATCATGTATTACATGGTAACTCATGAATACATACAACTTAGATTTTTCAGGTATCAGTTAAACTTTATTTTAATTTTAAAAAAGTATTTAAAGACTTAATATTTTTAAAGTGAGTATGTCTACTAGTGTCTTAGTGAAATCATCACAGTAAAGAGATTTTGATCCAGGAATTTAATATATTTATTTAGGTTTGAAATGGTTTTATGCCTTTCAGAAATTATTGGAAATTAAATATATATATTTAAATTATATATTGGAAATTAAGCGTATATAATGGGAAATATATATGTATTTGTATATACATAGATATTTTCTAATGATTCTCTCTCAGCCATTTCCTTGCCATGTGTTTGGTTCCAGAACACAACACCAGAAATGAGTGGTGATTTTGCAAATGTCAGGAAGGTACTTCTCATTGCTATCAGTGGGGCTGTCCAGGGTAAGAGCAGAGGCAGATCTGGTGAGGCTGTTTCCTGGTTCAGATGTGATGCCTGCTAACTGCCTCCCTGCTGGAGGGCGGGGGAGGGGGGAAGGGGGGGCGGACAGTTCTGGAGACCTCTTTTATGAGAATACTGGTCCTTTCTTGAGAGTTCACTTCTGAGTCTGTTCTCATCTCCCAAAGTCTGGTCTCTCCCTCCCATCCCATTGATACCTAGGCTTTCACAAGTGAATCAGGAGAGGACACAGGCATTAACAGCCGAGCCTTGAGTATTTCATACTCTGAGTTAGCAATAGGAACCATCTCTTGTAATTTTTACAGCTGGCACACAGGGAGTTCATTTTTGTACACTTCTGTAATCTAAGATCTTTTAGATTCCATGCATTTATTTATTTTTTAATTGTGTGTGTATATGTATGAGATTGAACGTGTGTTTGTGCACGTATGAGCGCAGGCACCTACTGAGGCATTAAATACTGTGGAACTGGAGTTGCGCTTGGTTACTGGCCACTACGTGGATGCTGAGAACTGGATCTGGGTCCTCTGCAAAAGCGGTCTGGGCTCTTGACTCCGAAGCTACCTCTCTAGCTAAGATTCCATTTCTTGTTCAGTAATAAACACATTGATCAGACACAAAAATGGCCAACCTGTGCATGAAATGGTGCTCACGTCTCTAAGCATGAAGTAAATGAAAGTAAAACCATGACAGAATGTCAAAACCTTAAGGATGGCTATTGGCATAAAAACTGGAAGCAATAAACACTGACAAGGAAGAAAGAAAAGGAAACCCTCGTGTGCACTGTCAGGAATGAGACTGTGCAGCCACTGTGAAAAATACTGTCACAGTCCCAGTGCCATAGGATCCGACAAGCCCTCTTCTGGGTACCTACCCAAAGGCAACAAAGTCACCACCTTAAAAAGTATTGAGATTGTGAGATGTTTATGCACGCACGCACATGTACACGTGCGTGCACACACACTTATACACCAAACCCCTTCTCGCACTTTTCTCATTCTGTATATTCTCTCTGCCTGCCAGCCACGCCTATCCTTTCTCCTGCCTCGCTATTGACGGTTCAGCTCTTTACTATGACCATCAGGTGTTTTAGACAGACAAAGAATCACAGCTTCACGGAGTTAAACAAATGTAACATAAACAAAAGTCACACACCTTAAAATAATATTCCCCAACATGCACGCGTGGGCACACATGCCTAGGGTTACAGGTATTCAGAGCCATGCCTAGCTTTTTACATGGGTGTCACAGGTCTGAATTTACGTCCTCAGGCTTGCATAGCAAGCCCTCTTACCGAAACATCTCCCCAGTCCCTCGGGTGAGCACATGTCAGTCACTATGTGAAGTCTTCCATCTAGATCACACGAGTACACAGACCACATGAGATTGTCTGAGAAATAACATAGTGTTTCTAATGTTATTTGTTAGTCTCTTTTCATGACTAGGCTTACTGGCTTCTTCCATAGCCTGTCTGATTGGTAACTTCTGAATACAACTGATAATTTCAAATGTTGGAGGCGGTAGCATTAAGCCTGTCTATGGGGAGCCAAAAGCAGAATGCCAAGCCATCTAGCTTCCTCTCAGGATACCTCCTGGCTCTTAGCAGCACCCTTCCCTTGTAAGTAAGTGAGCACAGCCTGGCAGAACCGCTATGAGAAGCCTTGTGCAGCTCCCTGAGCCTGTGCATCTGCTGCCTAGACTTTCAGTCGCAGCTGGGGGACAGAAAGGGCCCCTAAGAAAAGCAGCAGCATTAACTTTGTTTGAAGTGATCAGGCTAAAACGTCACCTGTTGATTTATGAGTTTCGTAAGAAGAATGTCCTAGCGACATATGAACAAAGTTAAAATGAAAAAGAAAGGTGTTAGAGAGATGGCTTAAGGCTTAAGAACACTTTTTGCTCTTGTAGAGGACCTGGATTCGATTCCCAGAACTTGCATTAGGTATCTTACAACCCCTTCTAACTCCAGTCCCAGGGAATCCAACACCCTTGTCTTGCTTCCAGAGAAACTGTACACACAGAGTGCACATGCAGAGAAGCAGGGGCACACACGTATGCACATAGGTAAAGTGTTTATTAATGAAGAAAAGAAAGGGATGAAGAGAGAAGAGAGGCAAGCAGCCACACTGCTCAAACCCTACAGGTCTTACCTGGAAGGCGCCTTCCTCCAGCACGTTAGTTGCCAAAGCTGTGTTGGGTGTGAAGCTGAAATTTCTTAGTGCCCCAGGCCTTGTCTTAAGGGTCTCTAAAGGCAGAGGCTGAACCATATGGAAGCAACATGTGATTTCTCGGGAGTGTCTGGAGATTATTGCAGGGAAGGAAGGAAGGAAGGAAAGCAAGTAGAAAACAACCGTGGCTTCACATTCATCAAGTCTCCCCTTTTCCTCATCTCACCTTCAGGCTCTAGAGCAAAAAGCCCACCCCATAGCCATTCCTGATCCCTGCCTTAGAGCAATATTTCAAAACTTTACATAAGTCAGACCCCGTCACAGAGTTGGACTGGAACCACGGTGTGTGTGTGTGTGTGTGTGTGTGTGTGAGTGTTTGTGTGTGTGTGATCTCATAGAGAAAAAGGTCCTACAAGTTAAAGGTGACTTTGAGGAGACAGAGGTCAGTGAGGTAGCCTGGAAATAAGGCTCTAGCTGAGGCTCTGGGGGGGGCACCACAGCTCCTCCCCGCCATCAGACCCGTTCTGCCTCATCCAGGGCAGCCTCTTCCCTCCTCCATGACCTACAGTTTGAAATACTATTATAAATACTTGCTTCAGAAAACATGGCAGCTGGAGTTGAGGGCTTTCAGCCATAGAACTGCCTGCTTACTCCCCTTACGTGCCACCAAGCTGCATAGCAGAATCAGTGACAGAGACGCTGTTGGTTCAATGATCCATCTGCATCGCTCCCCTGGAATGAACACTGACTCTGTATACCAGAGGTGCACATGCACATGTTCCCCAGACCCAAGCTGATCCAACATCATCCCCTCAGTACATAAAGGCTCTGGCTTCAGCCTCTGTCACCCCACAGATGGCTAGCAGTTATTCAGCCGGCATGGAGGTAACTTCAGTGACCATGCTGGATTGGCCCGGCCTTTCAGCGCCCATGCTCCTTTCACCAGCTGTAGACTTGACTAAAGAAAGCTGGCTTCCTATAGCAGAGAGTGGCCTGCTCAAAGTCATGTCGTCAGTGTGTCCATTTGGAAACCACTTGGGAGTTCAGCCTCTCTGAAATGGAATGGAGTCATCTTGGCTTGTAGAAGCAGTGTCCATCCTGCTGCCATGGAAATAAAGGATCGGATAGTTCATTGAGAGGCAGGAGGCAAATGGAACTCCCAGCTTTGAATCCACTTGTCAGTGGATATCAGAGTCAATGATACCTTGCGGTCCAACCACAGCATAAAGTACCTTCCCAGGCATATTCCTAATGTCTTTTATGCTCAGAAAACTGTCCCTGCTTTTATGAATCATTAACAAAAATGGGTTTAAGTTGCTTTACTTCCAAAACCCTGCAGAAATCTACCATAAAAAGCAGATATAAGCAGCAATTCTGTCAGGTTGGAGTTATAGCTAAAGTGCTATGGAGTGTCTGGGAAGAGGGCTTTAGGAGCACGGACAAGGAAGCTGCCGGGAGAGCTGCAGCCCTGAGCAGTCTCGGGTTCCCCATTGCAGCTCTCGGGCATCTTGAAACATGTTTCATCTCTGTGCCTTGGAAAGACGGAGATGTGTTCTTCTGGCAACTGTCACAGCGTGCACAGTTATGTATGTGAATTTTGGGGCTTGGTGTACAAGAACATAGAAACTCCTCACTCAAGTTTCTTTATGAACCCCAAGGTGGCAAAAACAATGTGCATTACAGAAAACTGGGGTTTCTTGTAAGTGTAAAACCCTGCATTTGCAACAGCCTAGACCAGTCCCCTACTGTAGAGTCAGACAGACTAAGGGACATGGGTGGGGATTTCCATTGGAGTGTGCACGCTGACTTGTATACATTAGTTTATTTGATCCCCTTTTCCTGATAAGGGAAGTTCAGAGGCATAGAGGCCGGGTAGATTGAAGCAGTTTGCCCCCATCAGATGACTGATTGGAGTCTACACGAAAATTTATTTCTGGCACTGGGTCCCCATTTGTTTGTTTCTTTGCTTAATCTTTCTTTATCCACAATCCTGTAGCAATAAAGCTTAAAATTCCCTCCAAAGGCAAAAGCAAGAAGATATAATCAATGAAACTGCATTAATGAATAAAATAATTAACAGATGGTCCAGGTACTGGTATAATAATGATTATTTAAAATGGTAATGGTAAAATATAAATGCAGGGTGAGATAAGAAGATGAGATGCGGGGAGAGGGAAGAGAAAGTTGAGTAAGAATTGGAAAGGGGTAGGCAGAGCGAGGAGGGAAAGGTAGTTCCTCCTAGCTAGTCCCCCCCCCACACACACACAGCGCTGTCCATGCCTGGTTTCAGCTCATCCTTACGGCACTTCCTCCAAACAGGACCTGTTTTATGCTTACCTTACAGATGCAAGCATGCCTACAGCAGTTCACTAACCTGCCCAAGGATGCAGGCTCGGGATTTCTACATAAGACGGAGTCACATTAGCCTGGGAGCCACCCAGACAAAACTTGAGGGCCAGGCAGAGGGGACAAGTCCATGTATATTCATCAATTGTAAGAAAATCATAATGCATTGAAGACAACTCAGCTGAAGGGTAATGGGGGCATTCGAATGCCACAGTGAGCCCTCCACATGTCCCCATGTGTGACCCACATTTCCTAGAGCAGAGTCTGTCTGTTGCCCTCCCTAGCTCCGGTAATTCTAGTCAGAGCTATCTGCACAGAAAACTCACCAGGCTGCTCACACGATCAAGCCAGTCCTCCACCTTTCAGTGTGAGTGGACAACCGATATATGACTACAGAGGGCTAAGGTACACAAGCCAAACATCCATTCGGGAACATGAGAGATAACACAGGGAGTTTGTGCAGAAGATTCATGGATTATGGGTACCCCAAAGAATGGATGTTTATATGTTTTTAAGAAAAAGGACAATCGGTGCCTACAAATGAATTTTCAAAAAGGTAAAATTTCAATTTTTTGTCTTTGATTTAAATAACCACTTTCTCAAAAATCCATAAAAGAACTCAAAAGCAGAACAGAGAAATCTAAAGACTGAGTGGATAAAATAGAAGATAGTCTGTGAAGCTGTCATATAATGAAATCTACAGAGACTAAATGTACACATGATTGTCTGCTTCCTCCACTGAGAAAGAATGATCAAAGTGGGATGAACAGACAGTTAAAGAAGAGGAAGAAATCTTAAGAAAAAAATTAAGAACAGGAAAAAGAAAATTAGATGTATGTGCTTATCTTAAAGGAGCCCAGAAAATGCCCAGCAGTGAAAATGAACAATAATTGGTATGAGAATAGAGAAGCCAAGGTGACATTTGCAAACTATAAAGTTGAGAAAAATCCTGAAGCATCTCCACAGATGTGAAAGCAAATGACCTTCTCATAATGAGAAGCAGTGAGGCAGTAGACAGAGTCAAAGTCAAGGGCAGCGTGGCTTCTGAACCTGAACAAGGGTGTGCTCAAGCTGGAGTTCAATGTCAGGTCGTTGGGTGATTCTGAAAAAGACAGCCACCAAAGGACACAGGTCCAAATTAAAGCCTGAAACAAGCATTCAAAGCCACCAGCCTGATTGTAAAATGTCTCCTTTGTCTCCGATTCCAGGAGAACAAACCTTTAAAAATTAAATAAAGGTGGCTTAAGACTTGCAAAAAAAAAGAGTATTCAACTTCAGCAGAGTGTTACTGTTATGTGTTCAGCATCCACTGATGCTGAATTAATTGGAATTTCTTATTATCAAAAAGATCCCTAGTAAACTAGGAGTCATTCACGTGTCGCTGGGTAGCCGCCAGAATGCTGTTGCGACTGCCTCCTGCAGTAGTTAGTCATACAACCCTGTAAAATGGGAGATGAGACACAAAGGATTTTCTCCTTGTGCCACTCAGTGTTTTTTCTGGAAGCCTTATTTTGAGGAAGATATGTCAGCATCTATAGTAGAGGATGGGAGAAGGCTGCCATAATTAATAGCACATCTTAAAATCTGCTTAAAATGCTCATTGACCTTCTGACAACTAATAGAACGATTCTATACACTATGTGGTCAAAATTTAAAACCCAAACTTAACCAGTTGTCCCCACACCAGTGATGACACACCCAATAATACTTTTAGCAATAAAAGTATCTAATGTGTATAGACAAGAAAACATATGGAAAGACAGTTAAGAATCTCTAAGTAAGCCAGCTATGGGGGCACACCCTTAATCCCAGCACTTGGGAGGCAGAGGCAGATGGATCTTTGCAAGTATGAAGCCAGCCTGGTCTACATAGTGAGTTCCAAACTGCACAGGACTGCGGAATGAGGTCCTGTGGTGGCTTTAATAAGAGTGGCTCCAAAGTCTCATCTATTTGAAAGTTTAGGCACCGGGAACTGAATTCTCAATAGGATTAGATGGGTTAGGAGGTATGGCTTTGTTAGAGGAAGTATGTCACTGGAGGTGGGCTTTGAGGTTTGGAAAAGCCCATGCCTAGCCCAGTCTCTCTCTCTCTCTCTGCCTGTGTATTAGGATGTAGCTCTCACCTACTGCATGAACACCATATGTTCTGCTATACCATCTCACCATGATGTTAATGAACTAAACCTCTGAATCTGTAAGCAAGCCCCAATTGCCTTTTTAAGATAAGAGTTTCCTTGGACTTATTATGACACACTTGTAATAGTAAAAAGTGAAGCTGAGATGGCCCTGTGCTTAACTTCTTATTGAGATATTGTTGGCATGCCAACTAAGATGTCTGCCTCCCTGAGGTTTGGGGTTCTCTTCTAAGCTCACTGGCTATGGAAAGGATTTATCTCCTTACAATCATATGGCTGAAGCCCCCAGTGCCATACTAGCTAGCCCAGGGATGTTCTTAGTATCTAGAGGGCACCTGTATCCCTGTCACATGCGTCCCTTCTTCCCACATTGTGCCAGGTTATTTTGTCAAGGCCAACAGGATGGGCCTGCTCTCATTTTCTATAATTTAATGGAGGGACTATCCCCTCTCTTCTTCTAGACAATGTAACCTAAACAACAGAGTTACTATCCCATCGTATCCATGGGCCTTTCCACACTGTAGATGAGGAATTAAATATACCTGCCTTAACAAGACCTCATTGTCTTCTGTGTCTTCCCCTCCCCTCACTGTTAGTCCAGTCCTTTTCCATCTTCAGGAGTCTCTGTGAGCTTAGAGAGTATAGGGGTTTGTCTACCCTTTAGCTGTTTATTCCTTTTCCATTTCTAGTGAAATGCTTCTGCTCTTTTCATATAAACCTTCCTCTGTATGACATACTCTCAGTGCGAGCATCAAAGAGACAAATTATGATTGATCAAACTGAGCAAAGCCTGGTGACTTCATTTTCACTGTAAGTGATTGGTTTACAATTCTGACCAATGATTGCTGAGAGAATTACAGTTTCCAGGTTAATAAGAACAGACACAGTGAAGAGGCTGTTATTAGTGGATATTAGCCAATAGACAGTCATATCTTTTTTGAGCAAGATTGGGGTGAAGAAATCAAAGATAATGATAGAAGGAACCCAAGTCCTCAATGAGATCATTTGACTGCTTAAGGAGCCACCCTTGGAATCCCCTGCGTTACTTTGTTTACAGGAGACAGTAGCTATTATTGAGCCAAGTATCCAGTATTTGCAACTATAGGTACTAGGTGATTTGTGTATGTGAATATGAATCTCTGATTGTACCTACCATGGTGCACAATGAAATGACACAAAATACTGCAGTTCCCTTATTTCACATACTGTGGTTAGAGGTTCCGAGACTCAAGTTCATGCTGCTTCACCAGAGGATGATGATGATAACAGCAACAAAAACAACAATATTGAGAGGAGCTGCTATGTCCATCAGATAACGCCAAGGTCACCAGCACATTAAACTTATCGCTCCTGATTTGAATTAACAGCTTCTAAAGCTATGAAAGCATAGGTTTCTTGCATCTCTATGGATGGTAAGATTCTGTGTCTTCCATTTTGAAAGTTTACATTAATAATGCACATGACTAAGATATGTTCATGGTTTTATATTATACCTTGACTTGATGCTCCAGTCCCAAATCTATAGAGATCAATCCAAATAAAAATTGAGTTGATTTATGCATTTCAAGGCCATGGGGACAAATATAGAATTCATGTTTCATTCCCATTTGCCCTGGACTAATAGTTGAATTTCCAGATCTTGAAATGCATTCTGTGTTGTTTTGTTTTTGGAAAAGCATGCACGTCAGCAGTGTGGGTGATGTGAACAGAATGATCCTTGGCTCCGGAAAGCCAAGTGACCATGCCCATCAAAAACCTAATAGAATTGTGGGGGTAAGAAAAAGTCATCAGCTTCTACAAGGTGACTATGGCTTGACTATTACCTTCCCTAAATCTACCCACACACATCTTCAGGAAGAAATCACCAAAGTAAGTCATGCATTAAATTGCCAAGGTGAAGAACGTTAGCTAAATGGGCTCATAAAGCCAGGCAGCATGAGCACTCAATTGGCAGTGTCTGGAGAAATCCACCTGCTCTACACTTCTATTCTGTATGAATCCAATAACAGGGGAGCTGGAAGTGGGACATGCTGCAGACACTTGGAGCTTTATTCATGCCGCCGAATCATGTTGCTTCTGATAGATTAGCATGAAATCCCTTCAAGAATGAACTCCGTTCTTTCTTTGAAGGCTTATGGAGATGAGAAGTACAGTTAAGATCTGCTGGGGTGGTCTATTTTTAGGGGAAATGATTTGCTGAGGATATTCGTCACTCATTCAAGAGGGCAGCAGACTCTGAGGCATGGAAGGCATAGTGGGAACAGCCAGCTCTTAGAAGACAGAGAAAATAATCTTTCTATTCTTGAAGAGCATTAGGATGGAGTGTTATCAAGTACAGAGGCAGGCAAGGCGGGCAGTGGGGAAATGAGGAATTTGAAGGCATTTTCTCTGCGTGTGCCTGCATGAATGCTCACTGAGTCACGCAGGGATGCTGGTGTCCATTCGGGCATATGCTCGTCAGAGTGTGGATGTGAAGACAGACTCGGTGAGTCATGTATGTTACTGGGCATGTAAGGAAATGCACTAAGAGGTGTTTATTGCGTTGCTACTCTGTCCCAGGTTCTGTGCTAAGAGCCTTATGGGATTATCTCTTTGAATTAGCTCAGCAGCCTACATTTTCCGTTCCAAATGGAGTTAATAGAGCTATTCAGAATCAGAACCAGGATTGAGACCCAGGCGGCTGGACTGTTAGGGAAGGCCAGCTCCCTGGAGGCTTTTGCCTCGTGTTAAGTTCCTACATTCCACGGTGCTTTCGTTTATGTATATATTTGTGTGTTTTTGGTTTGGGGGGAAATAAAGGTGATCATGCTCCTTCCTTTCTGAATGGACTGATGCATTGTGTATGCCAATGCAATTAATCAAGCAAATTCATGTTCTTGCTAATCCATTGATTTGCTCGGCAGCAAATGGAGATGGGAAACTCGAGTCTTATTAGAGTATGTGCGTGGAATTCACTATTGATCTTTGTCCTTGCCTTCAAACGCATGCTAACACTCCTAGCTCTGATATGCTAACATGCTAACTCTGTTAGCTTACCATCTCAGAAGAGTTAAGTGTTCAGAACCATATGTTTAGGGCATCTGGAGCCTCTCTCTGCTCCGCAGGGTATCTAATAGTCATCATGATACCAGCTAGCAGGTGGATTCTTTATCTCCATGAGTTGAATAATTAAAAGACAGAACAGTGCCACACAAAGTACAAGTTTAATGGCAGGTGTGATAGACTTCCGTGATAAAGAAGCCCCCATCCCCTAAGCTGAAGAGACCCCCTCCCCCCGATTCTAAGAGAGTTGGGGGCTTATTTGGATTGAGATGTCTCTTCTGGTGACTCTTCGTCTTGCCCTTTTCTGTTGGTCTTGAGGTGTCTTTGTGCCCCCTTCAACAGCAGGATTTACGCCTCTGTCTCTGTCCACAGGCAAGGAGATAACTAATTGCTGATTGACAGTCAGGGGTTAAGAGGGGATGTCCAGACCTCCTCTATTCCTTGTGGTATGACAGTACAGAGGAACTTACCACACATGAGGAGAAATGGCCTCCATTTTAAGGAAATATAAGTAAGCTCACTACTGGGGACAGAAGGTCACAGAGATGGAGATGTTGTTGCCTATTGCTAGTAAAACCCACCAACTATGGTTGTTACATTACCCTCTTCTCCCTTTGTAGGGACTTGTGACCTCAATATCAAAAGATACTTTATGAAATCTACCTTCCTGCTGTCCCTCACCCCCATGCTGGCCTTTCCTCTTCATGCTGACAGCCACCTCTCCGATGACAATAACACAGATCAAAAACCTGGATTCATCTTTGCCTGTTCTCCTTCATCATGCCCGTCTCCATCCACTAAGACCACAGTAGGTTATAATTCCAAAATGTGGCAAGACCACATCACTACATAGGATTTTCACTGTCACAGCTTTCAGTCATGTCCAATGCATGACCCATGGCCACATGTGTCCTAAACTTACAGCCCAACACAAGCCATCAGCTTCTTAAAGCATTGTGAGATCTTATTTTTGCATGGCTTTTTAACTCTATTGCATGGTTCTCAAGTGTGAACTCTGGGGATGACATCATGCCATCATGTCATAAAGTTGGATGGGATTGGTACCCAGCTATCATTTCTCTATAGAAATGCTTGGCTCATTCCATGTATAACTTAGCAGTCTTTTTAAATATCCTGCTTACTCAGAGTCAAACAGTGACTTTTCATCACATGAAGAATAAACCCACGACCTTTGCTGTCTCCTCTAAGGTTCCATGGCATCAAGGCCCTGCAGCCATCTCTTCTTCCTCTGATGTCTCCTCCCTTTCAGCCCCCTCTCCTCCTTGATGCTCCTCAGTGCAAAGAGTGTATTCATATCCCAGGTTGGGAGAATGCTCAGGATCCAAGAATACTGCTGGCAGATGTTCCCATTGAACTCTTAAGGGACATACCCACAAGAGGTGGATGGACTCTTGTCAGCAAGGTCAGCTCCTGTCAGCAGTGATTGCCTGTTAAACACTACTTTTATCCAAAACATGTCAACACTTATGTACTTCAGCACAGTGGACTTCCAGTATAAACAATAAGACCTTAGTCCATGAGGCTGTGCTGCTCCAGAGCCAGGTCTTTGGGTTATGGTGATGAGAGGTCCCCAAGCATCCATGAAGGGATGGGATGTAGGCTCAGAAGACAGAACAAACTTTGTCATGAAGTAACTTAGGGATGTCATGGTGTGGATTTAGGAGTTGGAAGATCTGGATTCAACTTCTGGCTCTACCCTGGTGATCACTTAAATCTCCCAATCCTATAGTATATCAAAGGTATTCAATGATCCCTTTCTCACTTTAATATTGTGTGTGTATGTGTGTGTGTGTGTGTGTGTGTGTGTGTGTGTGTGTGCCAAGAGGCCAGAAGAGGCTATCCAATCCCCTGGAGCTGGAGTTACAGGTGGTGTGAGCTGCCTGATAAGGGTACTGGGAACGGAACTCAGATCCTTTGTAAGAACATGTGTTCTTATCTACTCAGCCCTCTCTCCAGCCTTGTAGCCTTCTCTCTTGGATCAGGATTGCAAAGCCTATGCCGATAGCTGCACTGGATGTACATGTCATTGGCTGTTCATTGCTGTGAGAATAGCTGTATGCAATTCTGTTCCAAGTAAGATGAGGAAGAAAACAGGAACTGGAAGGTGGCTAAACAGCCTGAAGAGATTTGCACTTCGAAGAAAACCAGAAACCTTATAGGAAAAAGAGACTGAAATGGAAAATGGCTTTAAGAGGACACAAAGCTAACCAAAACCAAGTCCAGCCTTACACTGTGATTACAGTGTAGAATTCTATTAGTTTTCTGTCTTCTGTGACTAAACAATGAGGGGGGGAGTTGGTGTAGAGTTTATTTCATCTTTAATCTTACAGTTTCAGAACATGATCTATCATAACAGGGAAGCATGGCAGAAGGAGCTTGAGGCCACTGGACATATGGTAACAGGACACACGTCCATTTGGGAAGCAAAGAGATGTGGATGCTGGTGCTGGTGCTCAGTTCACATCCTTTATCCACAGTCTAAGACCTCTGCACACAGCAGGCATGATGCTGCCCACAGTTGTGAGGGTTGGGGACTTCCTACCTCAATGTTCAATTAACCTAGAAAATCCTTCACACACACACACACACACACACACACACACGGGTTTCCATGGTAACTTTAAATTCAATCAAGATGATAATAAATATAAATCACAACAAAGGTGGTAAGAGAGACTAAAACTTATGACAATGGAACAGAAAGCAGACTGAGATGTTTACCAGGTATAAGAGCATTGTGTGGCAAGAAGTGCCTGCCTCTAGCTGGAATGATGATGACATCATGGCATCCCCAGTGATCCAGGTAGCAATTGCCTGCTAAGCACTGCCCGTGTCCCAGACATGTCAGCATTGATCACTAGGACTCTAGTGACGAATACAGGGAAACCCCGACCCTTAGCAAGTCTATACTCAAGGATTTAGACCAGATACAAGCAAGATCCAGCTGGTTACAGATCTTAGGAGCACAGGCAGCATTCTGAAAGGGCAATAGTGTCCACAGACGGAGCACAGAGGCTGGGAGGCAGGCTGGGGATCCTGCTGCTGATCATGGCTGAAACACGGGATAAGGGTGGCTTTAGCAGAACTGACCCCTGGCTTCACCAGCTCCTCAGGGAGGACCTGGCTATTCTGATTCGCACCGGCACCGTCTCCATCTGTAAGTAGGTATTCCGTCCGCTCCTAGAAGGGTAGGCGGTGCACGGAGAGAGCGTGTGTAAAGCTTTAGCACTCGGTGGTAACATCTGGGTTCAGGTAGTGTTCTGTTCATGGTCTGTCTTGCTTTGTAAACTTAAATTAGAACTCCCACTATGCCACAGTCGATAGGACACTTTGGATACTTTGAGACATATGTGAAAATACAAGACTGAAGAATCAATATAAAACACAAAGCACTTATAAATTAAAAGCTCCATTGAACTAAGTTGTGCATTCATTCCTATGGTCAACATCTTTTAGGGTCTACAGTGTGTCAGTCACAGCCCCAGGGAAGCACTTGGTAGCCAATAAAGACAACACAGGCTAAGCTGGTAACTTAACATCTTCTGATCATTGTATGGTCATTGTATTAATTGTAAGTTAACAGAGCAGAAGGAGCTTGCATAGCATGCAAAAAGCCTTGGGTTCAACCCCCCACACTGCATGACCTGGGCATGGTGGCACACATCTGGAGTCTCCACACTCAGGAAGCAGAGGTAGGAGAATCAGAAGTTGAGGGTCACCCTTGGTTACAGAGCCAGTTTGAGGACAACTTGTCGTGCATGGGACACAGTCTTACCAAATGAAAGAAAACCTGACAACCAAAAAAAAAAAAAAAACTGCTTCAAGATATGTTGCACTGTGTCTCCCACATCTGGGGCTCTACAGTCCACATCAGCTCAGGCCAGCCATGTTCTAGTGCCAGGCATCCCCAGGTGTTGAGCGAAGCCACTTTAAGCAGCTCTATACACCTGGGAAACAGGTGTGAACAAAACACAGGACTCCACTCTCAAGGGCCTTGTGTTCTAGCGAAAGTAACCCGACTGGCCTCTGTGGGGCTTTTAATTACAGGGTGAGGAATTGCCAGCTGGCTTTCGGTGTGGCGACCCAAACATGATAGGATGTGACATGCTCCTTGGTCCTTCGTGCTTCTACTCCCTTTTCATTAAAACCCTGCACACCGATCCAGCATTTCACCGTCAGACATCAGCAACTCTCTTGTACAAACAGAATCCCCCACTTTTCTCACCAGATGCTAGTCAATAAACCTCAGACTCCAGCCACGCTGCTCACCTCCATTTTGATTTTCTCACTGTGTACATCAGCATGTTTAGCTGCTGAGACCAGCAACTCACAGATCCCAGTGGGTTCTCGCCATGGTTATCTCTCATGCTGCAGATCAGTGTCAAACATTTGCAAGATTTGTGTTCTCTCATGAATGTCACAGATGTTCTTTCTATTATTTGTGATTACTGGGTCTATCTGTGATTTTTTTCTGCCCTAGGTGTTATTTCTACCCTCTTAATTTACTATTTTTCTTTCCACACACTTAAACTTGCAATTCACTTGGGAATTGGTCAGGAGAGTATGCCATTTGTGATATTTTGTGTGCCTATTTTCCGCTACGACATCCATCCTCAATAAAAATCAATTTAAAAAAAGAAAATGGAGGTCTGTCTGGTCATGCCATAACAACCAAGCAGCCCAGAGTTTATTTCAGAACTTGCTTATATACAAAAGCAGAACAAAGCACAGCACAGACGGTCAGTCAGTATCTAACCACAAGACCATTCCTGTTCTTGAGTGAGCGGCCTCCTCTCCAACATGGGCTTGCTGCTCGGAAGCAGCCTCACTTTCTCTCTTGATGTTGCTGAGGTTTGTCGTCAGCAGTATACTGTCTACTAGATAGAGTGTTCTTTTCTCGTGGGCTAAATCAGAAGTCCTCACAGTCCTCAAGGTTATAGGAAAAAGCTTGAACTCAAATGTCTTCTGTAAGTCAGAAATGACTGACTCCAGATGGAAACAGTCACATGTGGGCTCCCACTAAACATGAACTGGGAAGGCAGAAGGAAAGGTTTATGAGGATGACTCTGTTTGCCACTTGCCCATATGACTACAATTATTTCAAAATTAAATCTTAAGAAAGAGAAATGTCATGCAATTTGTCACTGAGCTGTGCTTTTGTAGACAGTGGAGCCATGGAACCTACTAAACTGAAAGGTTTGGAAACGCCTCCAGCACAGCAAGTGTGTTTCAATGTTTCCAGTTGGGAGTTTGGGCTGATAAGACGGCTCTGAAGGTCAGGGTCTTGCTGCCAAACCTGACACCCTGAGTTTGATCGCCAAGAACCACATAAGGCAAGGAAAGAATTGACGCCTGAAAGTTGCCCTATTAGCTACACACACACATGGTATGTATGCACTAACATACATACATGTATGCATACATGCACACATACAATAAATAAATAGTAAATAGATAATGTGATTTTAAAATATAAAAATAAGAGATAATGGGTAGATATCTCTCTTTCATTTGATATAATCTAACTCTAGGATATTTCTTCTTTGAAAATTTGTATTAACTTATATTCATTGTTTGTAGTGTTAGGTTTCATAAAGACATTTCTATCAAAGCATATCATACTCTTTGATCATATTTACCTTCTGGCATCTTCATCAAAATCCTTGACACTTTACCACTTATGACACGTGCCTTTAATCCCAGCACTCAGGAGACAAAGACAGGAGGATCTGTGTGAGTTTCAGACCAGCCTTGTCTACATAGTGAGACCTCATCTCAAAACCAAAGCCAAAAATCTCTGCTGTTCTTTTGGCAAAGGAAACTTCAGCAATTGTCTTTCTCGCTGGATTGGCTGCTCATTGGGGGAGCATCAGCTAAGGCACGGCACATTCTGGGGATGGACTTGCAGCTCAGATTCTCCAGGCAGCCATTAAAGCTGTGAGCCATTTAATAGGAAGCCATTTGCTAAGTTCTGAGCTCAGCTGCAGCCATGGAGACACTCCATCGTGAATTGCAAATGAAGCACCGAGGCTCATATGTATTACCTGAGGCCCACAAAGTAGTCAGCGTATAACCTGACTTCCTTAACCACTTTTTGTCAAGACCCAAGCTTTCCCTTGAGTTCCTAAAACTGAAGACAGCAGATTCAGGCTGTGACAAGACCCCTAGATGTGGACTCAGAAGCATGGGTTCGAGTTCTCACCCTGCTGGCAATTTTAGATTCAGTCAGCAATATCTATAAAGAGAATCACTCAAATACAGACAGTTCCAACCATTTATGATAGCCTGGACTCCAGGCCGGAACTCAGCCGTGGTCCTTGTTCTCCTCATCTCCCTTTTCTAATGACAGGATGGATTCAATTGTTCCTCTCAGCAACTTTTAAAACTTTGGGGCTGCTCTTGCCCCTTTGTTGATTACAAGGGTCTCCTTTTCTACTATGAAGTCTACTCCGTCTAAAACAAAATGCAAGACTGACTCCCTGCCATCCCCACTCCTTCTGCCCCCAACCTTCTCCTCCATCATCCATGAATACCTTGCTAAGATGTCCCCAGACTGCGAACTGACAGGGAAGAATGAACTGCCCCTTGTCCCTACAGGCGACCCCTGCCTGGCTTTTCCTCTCTTCCTCCCTGCCACTTGCCCCATCCCCAAGTCCTCCACTGGGGTCTTCTTTTCCACCATGAGTACTTAGCAAGCCCTTTGCCTGATTGTTAAGTGCACTGGGTTATAAAGTCAGTCACATGTGGATTCATTCTTTTAGGCAAGATTTATTGAGCATTGATAATGTGTTAGGCTCTGAAACATGAAAGGCCAGAGAACACTGGAGATGTCCTGCCATTTCAGAGACCTCCTTCCAGCATGGGAGCCAAAGAATGAACAAACAAAGCAATAAATACATAACTAAGACCCAGGCTTTATGTGCCTCTGATACTGTACACTGGGGGCACAGTGTCAGGCCTGTGAAATCTCTTCCAGACTGTATAAAGTTCAATGGGTTGTGAAGAAGCACCAGACAAGCTCAGCTTACAGCACATTCTACAGGACAAGTTCTGTGCTCTTTAAAGATGAAAATGTCAACAAAGTCAAAGAAAACCCAACATGTTCTTTCAGGTCAAATGAGACTAAGAACATGAAAACTAAAAGAACTATGTTATCTAAGATGAGATACTAAGAAAGATTGTTTTAATGCTTTTCAAAATCCAAGTATGAATAACGAAATTGCATTAGTGTGTAGCATGTTTTCATAATGTAATACCCTTCTTCTGAAGAAATATGCATGGAAGAACTCAGGAATGTTAAGGACTGATTTGTGCAACATGCCACCTAACAATGATAGCAATGGCAATAATAATCATAATCATTATCATTGGGCCAAAAGGATAAGAAAAGCAAATATTGTCAAATTGTTAACAACTGTTCAGTCTTGCTAAAGGGGAGATCTCTGTTCCTGGGACTATTCTCGCTAGTGTTCTATGGGCATTAAATTAAAAAGCTAAAATAAAATATATATAGTTTTTTAAAAAGCACCCTGAAAAGCCAAGTGGAACAGAACCAGGGCATAGATCTGAAGAGAGCAAGAGATGAGATCCATGAGGAGGGACAAGCCTTGTTGGAAGGGTCAGGGAACAGCAGGGCCCAGCAGCAGCGTTCTTGCTTTGTCTGACCAGAGACCAAAGGAACCAGAAGAATGGAGGATGAGAATGATGGGGATGATTGGTCCTCCGTTCCAGCAGGGCCGTGGAGGGCGCTGAAAGGGCATCTGACCATACGGTGACTGGGATGAGGAAGTTTTATCAGGGTCTGTCTTAGAAAATCACTGTTGGCTCCTTAGCAGGAAGTAGAGCATGAAAACAGAATGTAATTCCTGGACGTAGGCAGAGAGCAAGAAGGGAAGCGGCTCAGAGAGATGGGGTGTCAGACTGGACCCACAGGATGGCATCGGAGGCCTGTGAAATAGTGAATTCTGCGTGGGTTTGGAAAGAGATAGGGATGGATGTGTTGGATCTGAGGCACAGAGCAGAAATAGGTAATCACAGACATCTTCAGGACCTGAGGAAAGAGGGAAGTCTGGGGATTGTGTTACCTTTTATTTCTATCAAAATCCACACACAATGATTACAAAACAGAAGGAGGAATCTGGGCGTCTCACCAGCTGCTCCGCCCTTCCCCCTGGGGAGCTGGCTCCCCACCTGCGGCTCTGCCACCTCGTTCACAAACGGCAGTGGGGACCCTCCAAGTCATGACTGCAGCCAACTCATTCACTGTCCAGGGCCCACGAACCTCTAGCCCGGGTTCTTATCGGGTCATATATTCCCAGCAAAGACCATGCCCATTAGGCCAATCTGCCGATACAATTGCTATTGTGTTGAATTCCCGCAACACCTGAGGTCTGATAAACTGAATGAAATGTTAGGCTGATTACTACTCACTGGGTGACGAGAATGTGAGGGGGATGTCGTTTTCAAGGCCACAAGGGTCAGCAATTCAGGCATCTTTCTCTATAAGAATCTAACCATGCCGTATGACTTACAAAGGTCCCACTACAAGCCTCGCTCAGATCCCAGGGCCACCCCAGAGTGAGACACATGTTCCTTGTGACTGCTGAGATCCCTCTAGGCTTATGTGCCAGCAAGGAGTGGCCTGAGTAAGGGGACACCATTTGGGAACCTACTCAGAGCACTGCTCTCTGTGTGTTCACCGTGGCCGACATATGTACCCTGGGAAATGTCCCCTCCATATTCTTGGGCCACCTCCAAGCTATATCCTCCTCTTCTGGATTGACTCTCTCCACTGATCTTGCCTGCCCACTGCTGAGACTCATCGGCCTTGAGTATGTTTCTCTCACCCATGACGGGATCTTGAAATCTTTTGGTTTTAAGCCTCAGGGTCTAGAGGATCCATTTCATCTATTTCCTTCTGCTCCACACAATGCTATAAATTGCTTGCAAAGATACGGTATAGAGACAGGGAGGGCAGGCAATAACATAGGTGATAAGTTGAATGGTTTGGAGAGGAGAAAGGAGTTTGGCTATGGTTTGTGTGGTAGAATGGAGTTGAAGATGGCAGAAGGGAAGACTCAGGGTCTTGTAAACAAGAGCACCGTTTAGATGACTCGGGTTTTCCAGCAATAAATGTGGGAAATCCCAGCTTATGATACAGAAGGCCACTCACTCACTCTCTTAAAACAAAGTGCCCATCCCACGGCAAAATCTATACTGTAGGGAAGAATAGACAGACGTGAAGCAGAATCCAGAATGAAGCCCCGGTGATATAGTAGGTGATGATGTGGGTGCCTGGTGACAAGGCACCAAGAAGCATGAGGTACCGAAGCTTGTGGTAAAGATATAGAAAGTTTTGGCAGGATATGGGCAAAAGTTCTTAGCTGAGATTTAGATGCAGAGCTAAAACTCTCCATGAACATGTGTGCGAAAATGTCCAAGGCTGTAGGCGTGGCTAAGACAACCTGCCTGGTTTTCCATTCGTGTTATCTAGTGAGTTATGCTGTGGTAGACAGCACCAAGAACAGAAGAGGAGCCTCCTTATTACAGCCATCTCTCTAGGGAGGCAGTGCTGGCCCTCAGCAAGCTTTGCTTGAGAACCCTGTGAGTCCGGTACAACTGTAATAAAATACTACAGACTGGGTAACAGAAATAATAGGATTTTCTCTATTCTGTAGCCTGGGATCTAATATCCACATATTGCATCCTTCTGAGGCTTCAGTCTCCTGGCTTTACAAAGGGCTGCTTTATTGTGTCTTACCTGATCATTTCTTCATGTGTCCAAATCTCAATCTCTCTCTCTCTCTCTCTCTCTCTCTCTCTCTGTGTGTGTGTGTGTGTGTGTGTGTGTGTGTGTGTGTATACATGTGTTTGTATGGGATGGGGTATGAGTGCCCATTCATGTGCATAGAGACCAGAAGTCAATACTGGATCCCCTCCTCTTTTCTTTGCCCCTTTATTCTTGGAGACAGGGTTTCTCATTAAGCCTAGGGCTCACCGATTCAGCTGGAGGCTAGCCATTGAGCTCCAGTGATCCACCAATCTCTGTCCCCAAAGTTCTGGGGTTACAAATCCATGATTCTACACCCAACTCTTACACAGGGATGGGAACCAATACTTGTACAGCAAAATTTTCCTCCCGCACCGTCTCCCCATCCCCCAAATTTCCTCTTCTGGTAAGGGCCCCAGTCAGATTGGATTAGAGCACATTGTAATGGCCTTGTTTTGACTTTAATTACCTCTATAAAAGCCAGATCTCCAAACATAGTCACATTCTGAGGTGCAGGGTGGAGTGTTGAGCCTTCAGTGTAAGAGTCGGGGAGAACACAATTCAGACTGTAATCGGTGCCCACTATTTACAAGGCCGTGCTTAATAAACAAAGCTTAATGTTGTACTTAAGTATACATGTTTATTCTCTAGCCCTCTGGTTATTTAATCAGTGGGTTCTGTGAATCAAATACTACAATGGCTCATAATCTAAAACCCTTGTGTGCTTTGGAGATGGTTTTTCCATGATGCACAGAGCCAGCATTTGTAAGAGTCAAGCTCTTCTCTTCACTCTTGAGATGAAATATCATTGGTCCCAGGGTTGACACCCCCTCAGTTTCCCTCAGCAACAGCAACAATATGTGAAGCAGAAGAGACCAAGTCCGGCCACATGTAGTGGGCTTGGTGACTGCTGTGTCCTACAGCTTGGCTTGACTGCCCTTGATAGGCCATGTGGATGGACACCCATAATTTCAGTCTAACCTCTGTGCCTCCTATACAAGGCTTCCCCTGGTAAGACTCCCAGGATAGGGAGGATCATGGAAACACTCCACAAAATCCATTCATGCTGCGTCAGGTGACTGACTCCACAAGCCTTCCTTCAGAATAATGATGAGCCACATGCATATACCTCAGAGATCAGTGCAAACCTTGCTGGTAATTTTCTGAGTTAAAAAATAAAGGCAAGTTTACAATACTCAATTTGGAAGTATTTTGGCCCAACATTCTTTGTTTCAATCACCCCTAAATTTGCCCCCCACCCTTTCCAGCCCAGATCTGTCATGGCTATTCATCAATCCACTGAGAAGCTGGGTATTGAACTATAAATCCCTGTCCTCTCAGGACCCAGCGGGACCTCAGACTTTTTCCTCATACTGAGACTAGTACCTACACTTATTACCACCCTCACCACCAATGGCCCCTCGCCTCATTTCTTCTCAACACAGATTCGCTTTGCAAGGAGGAATAGCTGAAGGTATTGTGTGTGACTATGCTGACATCATACTTAGGAGAATTTATGACTATGCTGGCATTATACCTAGAAATCATTTTATAAAAACAAAGACATGAGTAATGAACACATCTTTGGAAATTTGAGGTGGGTGGTGCCCTGACTGTATCCATGTTTCTGAAATGGTAACTAGAGATAAAGTTAGATGAGAGGATCCATCAAGAAGGCTCTTGTACCCCACAGCAAAGACAGAAGTTCAAGGCCATCCTTAGCTTCATAGTAAGTTTAAGGCCAACCTGGGCTTATAGCATGAGACCCTGTCTCAAAAATTTAGAAGTTAATCCATCCTCTGGGGTTGTAAAGCAATGTCTCTGTCTGACTATTCTAGCCCCTGCTGATGCCTCCTTCCTCCGACAACATAGGCTAGGCAGCCATCAAGGTCTACTTACTACTGTATGACATCAGTGCATGGTCTAGTATCACCCTGGATTGTTCTCGGTGCTGCTGCTTATCTCTAGAAGCACATGTCTACACTTCTGAAGATCAGACTCTGGTCTTCTGTATTACAGTGTCCTGCAGGGTCAGAGCTGTGAGGGAATTCGGAAGCACTATGTTAATTTCCCCCTTCTCTGTAGGGACTCAAGCCATGAAGTTGCAGGGACTTGCTTCAACCATGCAGCTGTAAGGGGCAGAGAATGCAGTCAGTCCTATTCAATAAAGGTTGCTTTACTTGTCCATTCATTAGCATGACTGTGACAGAGCCAGGCAGACACTAGGAGAAATTTCCTAACTTTAAATCACTGTCTAAACTGCAGTGAATCCAACCTAGATGGAAAACCCTGAAAGTCTGACCTGCACATGCATATAAATGCATGTGCACATGTATGCATACACACATATGCATGCACAAATAAAGGGAACCCAACTATTCAAGAATAAAAACTCAGCATAAAATTGGAAAGCTCACCATAGACCCTGTACTTTTCAAGGCCCAGAATGCTCTATCTGCACACTAGCCTTAGGCGTGTTTGGGACACACACAACCCACAGCATCAGCCAGAGTTGAAACAGATGCTCTTAGTGGTTCTTGTGGCTGATGAAGGGTGAAGGAGAGTGGGTCTCAGAGGGCATGCGCACGCATGAGGGTTATCACCTGCCTCTGCTTGCCAAGTAACTCATTCCCTTCGCTTAGATCATCAATCGATTTAATCATCTTTACAGGCAAAAACGAAGCCTGTGACTATTTCAAGGGGAGCTGTAACTATTTTAGAGGGCATAAAATGTCAAGAGGAAAAAACACGTTGATTTTCAAAATCAAAGATGTAGAGGACATGGATGAGAGAGTTTCCTGACAGCAGTTCTCTGATGACCTCATCTAAATGCAGATATGAAGCCCGTGTGCTGCTGGTGTAGTTTTAGATAGCGGGGAAGATGCCTGTAAAGGCAGCTGATGGTTTTAGCTCAACAGGATGAACATAAGCTCCCAGTGCCCTTAGGGAGTGTGTGCCTCCCAGGTAGCTGCCTGTGCCGGCAGACTGGTTTGCAGCACCCGTTCCCACATAGTTCAGACTTGAGGTCCTGCTCGGAGCATCAAGCACACGCTGGTTAATTAGCTTCGTCGCAACTGCAGCTTCATCAACTGGTCAGTCAACATGTCTGCATTATGGTTGCCTTCAGGCTAAAGTCTCCAGATGGCAGCTGCGTAGATCACTGCTAAAATCCCAGGTGGCACCAGGGTGACAAACCACACCAAGCTGAGAGATTTTCCTAAGAGGAGGGTGAAGGTACACTACTTTCTCAGCTAAGTTCATTTGGCTTCGGGGGCTGTGGAATCAGACTTCTATATGGAGGCCTTTAAATTGTCAAGTCGGGTCTCTCCTCTGTAAAACAGATAATGACCTATCAGAGGTGCTCTGTGCCTCGCACTGTATCGGTCCAGAGTGCACACTCTCTTCTGTCTGTAAGCTGGTCTTCCTCTTCCAGCTCTTGACATCTTTGCCCTCTCCCTCCTGGCTTTCCTCATGTTCTGAACAATCAAAAGATCCATGTCCTGGCCTAGAGGAGGCTCAGTGAGGGAAATGCTTGTGAGTGCCGGTACCTGATTTGTAGCCCCAGAAACCACATTAGAAATCAATGCTGGACATGCTGCCATGTGCCGGCAATCACGGCACTGTGGAAGAGGAGACAGGTGGATCCCCGAGGATACTGTCCAGCCAGCTTTGACTACTTCCTGTCTGAGAAAATGATGTGGTGCCAGGAGAATGACATACGGGGTTTTTCTCTGGCCTTCACATGCACCTGCGTACATGTGAACCACACCGCCACACACACAAAGAGCTGCAGATAGCCAGCACCAACTCTGCCAGCTTGCCTGCGTCTCTCTGCTAGCTGCCTCTCTTCTCTCATATTACACCCACCCCTTCTGCTCTATTCAAGGACAGAGCTCCAACAACGACCCCCTGTTATGCATCCTTGGATTAAAAGTAGCTTGAAATCAGCTAGTATTTAAACAAAACTTTCCCCAGACAACACTGAGATGCTACAGGCCCTCTGGTCACTGTCCTTTTACTAATCTGCCTCATGGCAAGCTCAAAGAAACTGTCCTTGCCCACCTGCCACCATGGCTGCTCTCTTCCCCTCTGGCCATTCTTTCTTGAAACCTTGTCCTCATACCCTCAGAGCCTCACTGAATCCGCTATGCTGCTAAAATTTCTCAAAGGCCTTCCTTTGTAGGGCCATAAACCTCGTTGATTTAAATCATTGCTGGGATTAATTTGACCCCAGTGGCTTCCCTGCCTTCTCTGAATCATTTCCTTCCTTAGCTCCCATAGCCCCTCTTTATCTAGGTTTCCTTCCTTGGCGGCTTCTTCCCAAACACCACTGCCTGGCCTCATGAATCGTCTTTTCACATAAATTTGCAGTCTCCTGAGTGCTGTCTGCAGACAGTGTCTCTCTAGGGTCTGTTCACAGCATTTGTAATGATTTCAGCTGGTCTCCTGACCCTGCTTGCCATCCACATGCTCATGGCTCCCCACTCACTACCCAGCTTGGACCTTTCTCCCCAATGCCAAAATCATGTATCTTCTTACCAATACTTTGGCTCCCTTTGAATTCTGAATAAGCACCGCAGACCTCCAGTCTCCATGGCGACTGTATCTTCTCTGATGTCCTTCCTTCTAGTAAAAGGGCATACCTCCATTCACTCGGCTGCACCAATCAGAAATCTTAGAGTTACTCATTCATCTCCAACCCCTCAACAAACTCCTGGGTCCACCTTCAAAATGTACCTGGAATCCAAGAGTATCTTACCACGCCTGTCAGAACCCGCTCCTGGCCAGATACTTAACTGCAGGCTTATAAGCAGGTCTCCTTGCTTTAATCTTACCCCTTAACCATCTGTTTCTCAGGAACTCCCCCAGAGCATCCCTTTAACTAGAAGTCAGCCCCTGCCATGACCAGCAAGGAAGCCTCAGCTGAAGCTGATTGTGGATCACTGTCCTTGCCACGTCCTCATTGGTTGTCTCAGGGACATTGCTTTCTTGCTGGGATCATCGCTGCTGGTTTTCTCATCACCCATAATGCTCTTCTGCTCGTTGTCCGACTACCAACAATGCCTTTCCTACATCACTCACTTACCCAGCTCCTTCTTCACATCTCTGCTCAAATGTCACCTGTCAAATAGGCCTTCTTGCGACTTTCTAAAGCCTGCATCCTTTTTGTTTCCCTTGGGACTTAAGTGCTCACCCAAGTTTGCTGTCATTTATTCCTTTCTTCCCCCACCTACTAGACTTTAAACTGTAAGGAGATCAGTGTCATTGTTGTCGAATATTTTCACCGTTTTATCAGCAAAATTGAGTACTATGCCTGGCTCCTGGTAGCATCCAAATGGATATTCATTACTGAGTTATTTAATGACTAAGGAAATGAATGATCCCCTACTTGGAGGGCTTTTCTAATAAGTGAGAATAGAGATGTAACTCAGTGGTTGGCTGTTTTGTACAAGGTCCAGCACTTGACCCCAATTACTAAATGAATATGTACATGAATAAAGTTTGCAAAAATGTTAAGAACTGAGGTCTGACTCATTTCCAGCACATGAGACTGTGCTTAAGGTTATCTGTGGAAGCAAAATTTGTGGTTCAATGGTGAAGAACACTTGCTGCTCTTCCAGAGAATCTGAGTTTGGTTCTCAGTGCCCATGCCAGGCTGTTCATGGTTGCCTGTGATTCCATCTTCAAGGGGTCCTGTACCTTCTTTGGCCTCTGGAAGCACCTGCACCTAGGTGAAGTATGCTCCCACAGATACATAAAATAATTTTATAGAGTTCTTCTTTGGAAGGGGATACTTTTTACATAGAACTGTGCCTTGGTGGTTGTGCATAGGAGTTGACCATTTTGTGACCTGCGTGCTTATCAAATTCTACTTGAATTTCCTCATTTTAATTTTTCCTCTCTGGTCTCTGCTCCATTAGTGGATGTATGAGGGAAGCACCTGGTTGAGCTTGCAGCTGGGATCCTATTTAATTGGTGAGCATGTCTTCCAGGCAGTCCGCCTCAGTAAGACGTGTCCCATTGGCTTCCAACAAAATCTCTGGCTCTAGAAGCCAGCAGACTTCCTCACCTGACACAGTGTCAAGCCACACACATGAGGGCAAGGAAGGGAAGTGTTGAGGGTTCCCTTTCATCACATGTAAACTTCTGGAGATCACAGACCTGCTTCCCTATTCCAAAGACCTTTACATATTCACTGACCAGCAGAAGTCCCATGTTCCTGAGACCTGGAGTAACTGCATTTCACCCCATCCAATACCTGGAGACTCACTGGCCAAGAAAGCAAAGGACATAAGTTCAGCAGAAGGCTGGTTTAACATTGAACTTGGAAGCATTTGGCAGACTTTCTAAAGGAGCCACAGAGTCCTACCTTAAAACTGGCTTAGAGCTCTTCCCCCATGATTTCCTACCCCCACCCTTCTTCTCTCTCATTAATTCTCTTTGTTCCCCAACAGTCTTGCTTCTGCTCTCAGGTCATAAATACATACATACATACATACATACATACATGATTTTATGCATCTATATAAAATCTAAGAACCCCAAATGATAGAAAACATGCTATTTATCTTTCTGAGACTGGATTAATTTACTTAATGTGATTATCTCAAGTTATATCACTTCCTGCAAACAACCTTACTTTCTTTGTGACTAATCTCATTGTGTATACCACACATTTATCATCCGTTCCTCTGGTGCCGGATATCTAGGATAAACAGACAAGTAATGACATTAACTGCTGTGAATGTCATCAACCTACCACACATACTTTTATGATATGTCCTTATATGACAGTACAGTGTTCAGTAAATACATACAGTCAGCTTTTGAAAAGTGTGTATGTGTGTGCGTGTGCACATGTGCACACACACGTGTGTACCACAGTTCATATGTGGAGGTCACAGTACAACTTGTCAGAGTCAGTTTTCTTTCCATCACGTGGGTCCAAGGAACAGAACTCAGGTCCTCAGACTTGATGACTAGTGCGTTTTATGTGATAATCCATCTCATTAGCCTGATATTAAAATAAATAAAAGCTTAGAAGCCTGGACAGCTCACATATGAACTCTCAACAAGAGGCTGAGGAAAGAGGGTAACCTGCAAGTTTAAGGTCAGTTGCCCAGGCTGTATAGCAAGTTCTAAGACAACCAAGGCTGTGATGTGAGATCTTGCCTCATCTCTGTCCCTAAAGCTGGCAGAATCCTTAAATTAAGAAGATTCACAGAGTAGAAGATAGGTCTACTTTTAAGGTAAAACTTGGCATCCTAGTCTTCTGAGGTCAAGATAGAGGTGGGGATGGAGGGGGGAGGCTTGACATTGCACCATGAGCTCATCTTACATGTCGTCAGGGAGCCTGGTCCCACTGTGTAGAGACTCCAGTAAACACAGGACTATCCGTCATGCATGGCTTCAGCGGCTGCACAGGTGTGGTTCTGGGTAATAGGGAGAATGGCCACAGGTAAATACTTACCAAGGGAGGCCACCTCAAAGCCATACAACTAGTACGATGTTCATTCCTTGTATCTGGGTTGAGGGAAGACAGAGCATTAAGGGCTGATAATGAAATGTATGAGAGATTTAGGGAGAGCCGTGGTAGCTGGTGCAGACTGTCACCAGGGCGGAGGTCCCAAGAGCCCAAGAGCAAGGATTGAGCTCTTTGGTTCGTGCTTGGGACTGATCCTAGGTTAGACACATGCCAGGCAAGCACTCTGCCACTGAGCTATAGCCTCAGCCTTGCCTTCCACCATTTAATTGATGAGATCCAGAACTGCCGAAGCTGAATCAAACTCACCCTGCAAACCAGACAGGCTTTGGGTTTGTGATCCCGGGCTGCAGCCACCTGAGTAGCTAAAGATCTCAGCCTGCAGTGGCACACTCAGCTGGAGTGCATCTTAAAGGAAAAGGCCCTGAAAGGGTTTTAAGCATGAGATGCATGCGTTCACATGTGTGCTTCCAGACGATCCCTCCAGCAGCCAGCATGATTAGATCAGGAATGCAGAATGAACTCAAGTCCAGAACTCATCTAAATCCACTTGGTGTCTTGCCATAAATCAATCCCAAAGGCAAAGGGGAATAATCCGGTTTACTGAGGCTAAACACCAGGGCAAGGGCACATGAGCTAAACAGCTACACAGAAATCCTGAGTCATACACACACACACCTCATACATAAACCATTTACCTCATACTCCACATACCACATATACACAGACACATATGCACCATACACATATACATACATACCTCACAATAACATACATGCGCATATATGCAATGGCATATATGCATGGACATATACACATATACTACACACATGAAGAAGCATATACCACACATACACATACACCACATGAGCATACAGGAATGCCTTACACACACACACACACACACAATGTCTACATATTTCAGATACAGCAGATACATGCAGATTAAAGAGCTTCTGGCTTGGGTCCTGGAGACCAGTAAGCCAGATTAATGTCAAGTGAGAGAGAGACATCACTCATATACTATGTTGACCATAGAGACAAATAGCTATGATCATAAGACATAGGACCTGGTCATGAGAAGGAGAAGACAGTATTACACGCAGCCTTGGCACCCAGGAGTGCCTACCTCACTTCCAACTATGCAAACTCAAAAGACAGAAGTCAAAAGCCCAGTATCCTGGGACTTTAGACAGCACATGGTGGGACCTAAAGAAGCAAGGGCAAGAAGATGGCAGATCAGAGCAGATGGAGCCTCTTTCTGCTCATTGGCATTTGGGGCACAGGGTGAACCACTGAATCCCATTTCTGCTAGCTGCTGGCCTTGGACTTCCCACACTGGGGCCTGGCAGAACCTCCCGGGCTAAGATATCCAGGGGTCAGTGCAGGGCAGCTTTAGCTGCACCTGCCACAGGAGTCGTGGGACTGATCGTAAGAGCGGTTGTCCTATCATTGCATTGCAGCTCCAGAAACTAAAACGGTCACTCTCTTTCAAGACCAAGAGCTTGCGGAGCAAAAGTGCTGACAACTTCTTCCCGAGAACCAACAGTGATGTGAAATTGCAAGCAGATTTGCTAGCCAAGGCCAGCATGGGCCCCAGCCCAGGCCCCAACCCAATGCCCATCCCCGGAAGCCCTGCATCTATGCCCACCAGGGCTGGCCTGCACCCCGGCAGCAACAACAAGGTCCACGCCTTTCAGGAGCATGTCTTTAAGAAGCCCACCTTCTGTGATGTCTGCAACCACATGATCGTGGGTAAGACCCCTTACAGGTGCAATACCCCTGGGAAGCTGAAGGAGAGCTGGGCCCCTAGGTTCAGAGACCCACACACCAACTCTGAGTTTCAGAAAGTTAGACGCAAGAGGGTCCATGTTGGGAGTGGCGTGAGGAAGAGGACTTCTGAAAAGCATAGGGAAGCAGGACCAGGTGGAGGGGAAAGGTGTTTGGGATGCAGCTGTAACCAAGACAACAGCTGGCATCTTCCGCCAGGAGCCTGTTGCCTCTTACATCTTTTCTGCATCTGGCCTGTGTGTGTACCTGCCTGAGCTTGAACATGCCAGGTGGACAGAGAAGACCTGAAATGTTTGTGTCTGGCATCTGAAACTGAACGCCTAAGTGATGGCCAGTGTGGCGTGGCCAGGAAGGTAGAATGCTCTCTGAGGCCCTCACCTTTGTCAAGGTCCAGTTATAGTGTGTGTCCGTGTAAAAAAATAAGGGAGAGTTCACTCTAGAGCCAAAAATTAGCGGCCCTAGTCCTGGAAACACAAATTCAGATCACCCAAATACTATGCTACCATGTGTCATGAAGTTTTATAGTAAATGAACAATGAAAGTTATAAATCAAGGGATTTAAAAAAAAAAAACACATGGATGGAACATCAGGTAGCCATGTTACAGAAAAACAAGGAGGTCTCAGCCGCCAACCTCAGATGTGATCCGTGACGTGCTCAGCCTTTGGGTTAGTAGAAGGTTAAGGTCATCGTATATTCCAGAAGTTATTTACCTCCAAGTCTCACAAGGCTGTTCGGTCTAAGATGGAGGTGGGCTAATCAGTGACCATGGAAGGAAAGATAACCCCAAATCAGTTCTTATTTGATTGCCTTCAGATCAGACAAAGTCCACTGACCAAGACACCACCAGGGATCGAGTTGCATCTTTTCTTGTTCTTGTCCCTCACTCTTTCCCGAAGCTACAGGCCCAGCCATAGTGTCATCCTCCTGCCTAGGTAAAGAGGTGGAACACAAAGTGTCTCGAGTTCTTGAGCTGGAGGTGGCCCACGGCAACTTCTGGTGAATTCCTTCGGTTAGGTAAACTGAATGAGAAATCCCACAATCGGGAGGGTAGAAAAATACCTTTCACTGTTTCCAGCCAACTGGAAATGGGGACAGATGAAGATGTGGAGAACAGGGTCAGCCACCTGATCCGAAGCTTAGGTTGCCTTTGGGTTTCTCAACCTCTTTGCCTGATGGATGCAGCTCCTCCTTGGATCTCCCACCCACTCATGTCTCCATTAGACCGTGAAGTGTGGCACCTGCTGCCAGCACGGGAGGCTGAGGGGGTCCCTTCGTGTTCCTTGCTCGAAGTACTTAGGCAGCCTGCCTCCTGCCTGGTTTCTTGAATACCTCCTTTCATCCATGCCTCTCTTTCAGCTATCACCAGGCCTTTTCAGGGTTGTGCTATTCATAACCCTGAAAGAGGAGGTGATGAAGGCCTATTTTAGACCTCATTGTGATGCATATGAAAAGGCAGGGAGCATGTGTTTTAAGAATGAGTAATGGAAATGCATTCACCTCTGAGGAATGTCACAGCCATCACCCTAAGGGGCTTCTCAGGACACCTCAAGTGCAGCAACAACTTTATTATATTATTTAGTATAAAGAAGTTATACTGTGCTTTTATCTGAATTAAATGTATATTGTAGCTGCCTTTTTAACAAACAAAACAAAACTCTGTGTGCATGTTGTTGGGAGGGGGCATGCCTGTGCACATGCCTGCCTGTGCTCGCAGAGGCCAGAGCTGGGATTCTGAGTGCTGTGAGCCTCTTGATGCAGGTCCTGGGAATGGATCTTAGGTCCTCTAAAAGAGCAGCAAGTGTTTCTAACTGCTGAACCATCTCTCCAGTCCCACGTATCTGCCTCTTAAATTATTTTTTTTTTAATTTAGAAGACAGAGTCTCATGTATCCCAAGCTGGCCTAATTATCTCTAAGTAGGACAGTCTTGAACTTCTAATCGTCCTGCCTTCCATCCCCCCAAGAACTGGGGTTACCTTTGTGTGCCACCATGCCTCGTTTTATAAGGATCAAACCCATGTTTTCATGAATGCTGAGGAAGTACCCTCGGTGCCTCTCACTAAACCTGGATCCACCCTTTCTGCTAGGCTGGGTGACCACAGAGCTGCAGGAATCTATGTCTTATTCTAGCCCCCTCCAGGGGTTGTGTGTATATACTATATAACCATACATACATGTATATATGTGTGTGTATAAATGTACATATATGCCACCACTCTTCCTGGATTTTATATGGGATCCAGACTCAGGTCATCCTGCTTACTAAACAAGTACTTCACCTCCTTAACCATGGTTCTCAATCTGTGGGCTGCAACCCCTTTGACATTCGAAGACCTTTTCACAGGTTCATCAAGACCATCAGAAAGCACAGATATTTACATTATGATTCATAACAGTTGCAAAATTGTAGTTATGAAGTAGCAATGAAAGTAATTTTATGATTGGGGTCCCTACAATATGAGGAACTGTATTAAAGGGTCACAGCACTAGGAAGGTTGAGAAACAACTGCCCTAAGTCATCCCCCCCACCTTGCCCTACCACTTTCTTATCTTTAAAAACAATAAAAAGAGAAATACAATCAGCGAGCTGACCTGAGCTTTTCAAGGATTTCACAAAGTACTCTCGGGCCTTCTCTGAGGAGAGCAGGGAGAGGCCTGGAAGATATGAGGCCAGACAGAAGTAATGCGAGGGGGCTTCCTTGAAAAGAAGAGGAGCATGGTAGTCCCTTTCCCCTCGAGGCTTCTGAGACAGAAGTGCACTCGTGACTGGTTTTGTGAGACCCCATATGTGTGCCTTGTTGTCCTTAAAGCTGTAAAGGTCACGGCCACCAGGGGAACACTGACCAGTAAAGGCCATCGTAGCCAACCCTCTGTTTCAAGTTCCTTTGCCTCAGACTTGATGCCCGAGGCACTCCCTGCTGAGCTGGCCGCACACCCCGTCAGTTAAGCAGTTCCGGGCCATGTCCCCTTGCCAGCTCTACTCAATGCCTCTGGAACCTGCTACTCTTCATTCTCACCTGTGAGGTAGGGGTGCGCTGGATGATTTTTCTAAAAATATTTTAGTAAATTATTTTAATTTATTCTTTGAGAATTCCATACATTCATACAATATATTTCAATCATATCAACCCCTTCTCCCCCTCCAGCTCCTTCCAGATCCTCCCACACTCCCTCCCAATTTTACATACTTTTATCAAAAACCTTGCTGTGTCTAATTAGAGCTGGCCATATATACACATGTGGCCATCCACTGGATCATGGGCAACCTACTAGGCACCGTATCACTAAAGAAAATGAATTCTGTCTCTCCTAGCAACCATCAACTGTCAGCCACTTCTCACCTAGGAGTGGAAGCTCATGTGTCCCACCCCATCCACCCATCTTTGGTAGGGTACTGTGCAGGAGACCTGAGACTGCTCGTGAGTGGTATCGTCTGGGAGACACTGTTTCTCCCCAGTCTCCCCAGTCTCTAGCTCTTCCAATCTCTCTACCTTCTCTTCCTCAGTGTTTCCTAAGATGGGGGGGGGGATAGTAAAGAGTGTGATATGTTCTCACCTCTTTAGGCTGGCTCCTCCTACAATAATTGATCACCTATTCAAGCCAATGATAGACAAGCCAGCCTTTCACAGAAATGGGAGAGAAGCAAGCAGCCATGTGTGCCTGTGAACTCTGAAGATAAGTGTCCTGCCTCTAGGAAGCAGGATTCAAGACTAAGTCTTAGATGGAGAGAATTATGAATTGGCTGGGGTTCTTGTCATAAAACACCCCCTTTCCTCCAAGTAGATCCTCTCCAGAACTTCTAAAGGCTTGCCAAGAAGAGTGAGGGTCAGTGGACCGTTTTTGTGTGTATCGCCTAAATGGATTCCACTTACGGTGTTCTGCCTTGGTAGTGAATTGGGCATTAGGCGTGACTCACTCAAGGGAGCGTTGAACCAGTGTGACAGTACAATAGGTCAACGTGTGCTTTTAAGTGGTGTGTGTGCTTGTGTGTGTGTGCTTGTGTGTGTGTGCTTGTGTGTGTGCATGTGTGTGTGTATGCTCACACGTGTGAATGTACTTGTGGAGGTGAGGTCAATGTTGATCATCTTTATCCTCCACCTTACTTACTTTTAGATAGAGTCTGGCATTAAACCTGGCACTTGACAATTTGCCTTGACTTGGTGGCCAGCATGCTCCAGCATCCTCCTGTTTCTAGGTCCCCAGTGCTGAGCTTGTACCACTATGTCCAGCTTTTTCGTGGATGGGAAACACCTGTACTTAATGTGACTAATTCCAAGCATGGGTCTGTTCTGTCAATTAAGGAGATTTTTTTTCCCTACAAGTCCCAAGTTTTCTGTTTATTGCTAGATCCCATGTTCCTAAGACTATTTTAAATGAGTTTTAATGGTTTGGCTATAGTCTGCTTAGAAAACATGGCGCATTAAACAGAGTCATTTTATGAACAGATCATTAGAAACATTGGATTTTTGCTTAAAATTTCAAGGCTCCTTATACAGTCTCTGAAGAAAGAATCAATGGCTCTAATAACTGCCCAAGTTTTCCACAAGAGAAAATATTAATAATATTGTCTTAAGTAAGGATTGTTATGAGAGTTAGTTGTAGGGGCACCCTTGAGAGGAGCCCCAAAGAAACAGAAAAGACAAGAGAAATTATGGGAGATGTGTACTCTGACCCAGTCTATGTCAGACTCAACCAACTAAAGAGCCCCACCAGAGACAAGGGACTTTCCTGTACACAGCCTATCACCTCGTCACTGGTCATGGCTGCCCTGGGAGTAAGGAGAGGTATGGCATCCAGAAAATAAGGACCCAGTTTAGTTAGGATGAATTATCTTACAGAAAAAGAGAAAATGAGAAAAGTCAGTGATCATGGCACCAGCAGCAATGAGAAGAAGGAGGCCACCCACAGGACCTGCCTGCTCCTCAGCACTCACCAGCAGGTCAGCATCCTGTGCTGAGCGTCCACTTACAATATAGGAAGACCCTGATATTGATATACCCATTGTGCTTAGACTAAATCATTTGACCTTAGGAAACACTACCACAGCCGGGCGGTGGTGGCGCACGCCTTTAATCCCAGCACTTGGGAGGCAGAGGCAGGCGGATCTCTGTGAGTTCGAGACCAGCCTGGTCTACAAGAGCTAGTTCCAGGACAGGCTCCAAAACCACAGAGAAACCCTGTCTTGAAAAACCAAAAAAAAAAAAAAAAAAAAAAAAAAAGAGCTAGTTCCAGGAAACACTACCACACACCCAAGCTAGACCTTTCTGCTGAGCTCTTTCTGAACATTAGTTTAACTGTTCCATTACCTGTTTTGAGTGCACCCCACTGTTGTAGATAATAACCCAATCTTCAATAGAAAAACACATATACATATAAACATAAAATGTAAAAACAAAACTCAGTGCTTGGGCATTGAATAAGTTGTGTTTTGTGTGTGTGTGTGGTGGGTGGGTGGGGGTGAGAATGACCAAACAGAGATTGAAGGGAATATTTAAAATCAAATATAAAGTCTGTGTGTTCTCAGAGTGGACAGAACCTCAGGGGTGCCTGTGGTCATTTACATGAACAATTCTTTTAGGGCTATACAACTTGTACACAAGAAAATATAAGCATTTCTCATGCCTTCCTGGAAATATATCAAATAGAAGCCTCCTTGAGCACCACTGTGTTCCCTGAATGTCATCTCTTTAAAGGTGTAAATCCTTGACCCCCTACATAATGAGAACACAGAACGAAACGTGGGAGCAATGCCGACCTCTGGCCATTGTCTCTGCTCTGTGTCAGGCAGCCTGTTCTCCACAGAAAGTTTTGGATACTGTTTCCTCATCTTTCTCAGCATTCCAGAATTTGACATCTGCACTATCCTTCCTTCCTGCTCTGTCTCTCCACCTAATCCAAAATCTATCTAAGTAAAATGTGCCTGCCATTTTTGTTTGTTCTGTGGCAAATACTTTTTACCTCTGAAATCCCATGTCATTTCTCACAGAATCTGGTAAGTTCCTAGAAGACACGATCGGTTCTGATAACATGCAGTACCCAGTTCCGGGTGTCCTATCCGAGGGGACTGTCTCTGCTGTCCACATCGTCACTGCTTCACTAGCTTGAGAGGATACAAAGGCAATGCGAGGCTCTGTCCGTCAGAGGCAGATCTCCCCCCATTGTTTTCCCATCTAGTCCCTTCTAAGAGAATCCTGTTGCTGCTGGACTTAGAATGTTGAGAGAAAGGTAGTAGAACAAGGGCTGGAAAGATAGTTCCTCCATTAAGTACTTCCCTTCCAAGCGTTAGGACCTGAATTCAGTCCCAAGGACCCATGGACAAAAGCCAGATGTGGGTACGTGCTTTTAGTCTCGGTGTTGAGAGGTGGAGACATGGGGATTCTTGGGATCTCTTGTCGGATCAGCCAGAGTACTTGGACACTAGGTTCCAGACCAGTGAGAGATTCTGACTCAATTATTACTTAATTAAATTTAAAAAATAAATCCAAAGCTGACCTCTGACCTCCACAAACATACAAGTTGGGGGTGGTGAAGGGAGGGGTGGAGACTCCATGGCAGTCACAGTAGGAAATCGCAACTGTCACTAAGGACTCCCCCTTCTCACAGCCTTGCTTCCCTGATGTCTGATGCTCCTTTGTCACTAGTGAATACATTTCAGTGTGCCTCTCTGTCTGGCACACAACCACTTGGAGGACCTTTCAATCCCTGTAAAGGTAAATTCATTGAAAAGTTATTAACACTTAGATCTCAGGCCCAATGATCTTACTGTTTCTCTCAGAGTGTTTGAGAATGTGTGTGGCTGAGACATGGGAAGACAACTTCTTTGCTGACTAATCCACATCTACTCCTGCTGGAACAGCACTGCTTAGTACCTGTCAGCTAAAAGAAGAAAGCATGAAATACTCTGAAAGCTGCGTCTCCTATTATTTTTCTGATATTTTATCTGCTGCCAACAAGTATGGATTTAAAATGCCTCACTGATTATGTCAGAGGCTGGGGACATGGCTTGGTTGATAAAGTGTATGTCATGCAAGTATGAGGACCTGTGTTCCAATTCCCAGCACTTATGTAAAAGGCTTGGCACAGCTGCATGTACCTGTAACCCCAGTGCTGGGGAGGGACAGACAGGGTGCTCCCAGGGCTTACTGGCCAGCTAGCCTTTTAGAGTTGATGAGTTCCAGGTTCAGTGAGGGACAGTACCTCAAAAAGTCAAGTGCAGAGAAATAGACCTATCACCACACACACATGCACACACACACGCACACACATGCACACAATACACACACACATGCACACATACACACACACACACACACCACTTGCTCCAGCAGGAGTAGATATGGATTAGACAGCAAAGAAGATGTCTTTCCATGTCTCAGATATGGAAATATTGTCTATGAACAAACAGTTTTTGTGGGATCATGTAGGCTTGCATGTCATCATTTTGAAGAGGCAAAATCCTTGGCCCACTGCGTAAAGAAAAGCCAGTATAAGAAGTCAGGAGGGACTAGCTATTACAGTCTCTCCTGCTCTGCCACAGATAACTTGTTTCCTATGGAAAGTTCTAGATACTATTTTCTGACCAATCCCAACTCTGTTGAGGGCTAACTAAAACCTATCTGTCAGTTCTTAGAAATCACTTATTTTCTCTGAATTTCCATGCAATTTCTCAGATAGCCTAGACTTTGATAAACTCCTTGAAAATATTTTCAGGTCTAATATGTGTGCCTCTCAAGGCAATCACCTGACACACAACATTAAAACCATAGTAGTGAGTGGGGCTGGAGATGTAGCTCGGTTGGCAGAATGCTCACTGTCTATGCATAGCATCCTGGACTGGATCCCCAGCGCTGTATAAAATGAACAAGGTAGCATATACCTGTAATTCTAGCACTTGGAAAGTGGAAGCAGGAAACTCCAGGTCGTTCTCAGCTGTACATGGAGTTCAAGACCAGCCAGGACTACCTTAAACTCTACAGTAAAAGAAAGGTATAAGTGAATAGGGAAAAAGGGTTTCCAAACATACAAAAGAAAACCGGGTTTTAGCACAAAAATATAGGAATATCCATGGGCTATGAGACCTCAGCCAGCCAGAAAACTGGCAGCGGGGCCTGGCAGCCTTGTCTTCCATCTCTTCTCTGTTACATCTTTTAGTACAAATTTCCACAGTGCACAAAGGTCCTCACAGGGAAACCCTTGCTGTGAGTCGAAACCACGCCTAAGAAAGATGCCTTACTGTCCTGTCTAACAGTGCGTGTTGGGTTCATTCCCTGCTCTATCTTGTCCACTTTTTAATGTGTACTCATTGGGTTTAACTTTCAACCTTTTGTCATGTTGTTTGGTTCTTTGATAATTTCATATGCGTATATAATAATTCTTACTACTCTCGCTCTCTTCCTTATCTGATGTTGCTGCCACCCCTGTCACCAACACCCCCACCAGCTCCAGACCTTTTGTCCTGGTCGTGTCCTTCTGTTTTGCTTTGTGACCCACTGAGTTTAACAAGAGCTGCCAGGGCATGGAAGGATCCAACAGGGCTTGGTGGACCACTCCAGGCTCCGCTGTGTGCTCTTTTGAAAGCAGACATGATGGAATTTTGTATGGAATTTTTGACTGAACTTTTCTTTATCTTTAAATTGGATTTCTATTTCTTGTGAAATATTTGGCTTTCCTGCTCAGTCGGATGCTCACAGAGCATGAGTCACTTGCCACAAAGCCTGGTACCCTGAGTTTGAACTCCAAGACTCACATGGTATTAGAAGAGAACCAATTCCAGAAAGCTTTCCTCCAACATCTACACACACACGCACACGCACACACACATGCCACGCACACACATACACACGATAGGTGGATCTGAAATTAAATAATTAACTAATTGAAAGTAATGAAATATTTGGCACTCTTACCTTTAGTGCTTCTCATTCTTGCCCCCCATGTGTGTTTGTGTTCACACATGTGTGTAAGTCCCATATGTAGCTTCAGAGTTCTTTTCTTTTAATGATCTCCTGTGTTTCAAAATACATGAATGTTCTTCTACTAATAACTATACCCATTCCTTTTGCACTTTTCTCAAGTATAAATATACTTAGCATTTTGATTAAAAGTAAAGGTGGTATTATCCCAAGTGTATTTACCAAACTCTTAATAGTAATTTTACACCTACCAAGTGTTTTCCAGTGGTGGTGTTTGTTTTTTCAAGACAGGGTTTCTCTTTAGCTTTGGAGCCTATCCTGGAACTCACTCTGCAGACCAGGCTGGCCTTGAACTCAGAGAGATCCGCCTGCCTCTGCCTCCTGAGTGTTGGGATTAAAGGCGTGCACCACCACCGCCTGGCTTGTTGTTTTCTGTGGGGCTGGGGGGTGAACCCAGGACTTTCTGTATGCTCGAGAGTTATAGCTGTAAACCCATGTTTTTGTTAACTGCAATGTTCTACAATCCCCGCCCTGGCTGAGAATGAGCTTGCAGTGTGTATATACTTCCTAACATCACATTTTATACATTCAAGCTCTCAGGCATTTCTAGTTTAAATGGTTTCTCAATTCACCACCTGTTCTATTATCCTTAAACTTTTGTTCCACAATTGTTCAGGCTATATTTGGAGTAATGCTTCAAAAAGGAAGCTAGAAACCAAATCCATGTGGGAGTCAGTATGAAGAGCCCCACATGCCTAGCTCAGAAATGCTTGATGGATGGAACATATCCATGCAGGGTTCACTTAATGTCTGTCCCTCGTGTGTTCTTCCCATTGTTTCTCTGCTGCTCTTTCCAGATCTACTAACATGCTCTTTCCCCATATGTTATTCCAGATAAAAAATCTGAAAACTTGGAGATTGTTGCTTTATGTAATTCAGTCAGTCCCGACCTCCTTTGCTTCTAGTAAAGATTTTGATTATAAAGTTTTATTGATTTACTTGTTTGGTTTTTTTTTTGTTGTTGTTTTGTTTCCCCAAATTCTGCTCCAGGTGGCTGATCAATTTTGCCTCTGCCTCTTTTACTGTGATGTCTGGATTTCCTGTGTTGTCAGCCACAAGCAGCCCCAGACACTGTTTGTTGTTGGTTTTGACCTGTTTGATGGCCTTTGACTATGGCATAGTAGAAAGACATGAAGGAGGTCATCTTTGTAACTTGGTCACTGAGCATCAGCAAGTGACTCGTGTGACAACATGCCACCCCAGAGAGTGGAAGCTGGTGTGTCCAGCTCTCTCTGGTGTTCCCAACTACAGTTATGCTTGTCACTTGTCCGGTGTGAACTGGTTGTGTGATTAGAAGAATGGACAAATGAGCAACCAATGAGGGACATTGCTATCAGAATGAAGCTTGTCATTATTTCCATCATACACAGAGCAGTGCTCATAATCACGAAGCAGAACTGTGGGTGATTGCAGTAGCCATTGTCTGAGCAGCCCGGCCTTTAGGTCTGGGGACAAACTATGCAATGGCTTTATAAATCCAAGCAAGGAAAGTGAGAGGGAAAACATAGCAGTTAGGTAGCAACCAGGAGGGAGAAGATACATCGCCATGTGAAGACACAAACCTGAGAGCCTTCCTCCATAATAGACTCCGGAAAACAGACAGGAAGATGTCAGTAGGACCTCAGTGGCCTCCCAAAATGAACAATCACACCTATGCAGGTGACCAGATGTGGGTGCTCTGAAGCCGCATCACTGGACGGAGGTAGCTGAGCCCCATTTTTGGTGTCATATAGGGGAAGTCAGAAATCCAGAAGAGCTGTCAGAGTGTTGTTCCCTCCATGACACTGGCCACACTTCTGTGTATTTCTAAGTCTGCTTCCCCTGCCTGCATGCAAGCTGATATGCCGCATCTTGGAAATGGCCGGTCCTGCCTGTCCTCTAACATTTCATGACAATTAAGGAGGATGTTGGCCTGAGGAGATGGCATGGTTGATAAAGGCTTCCTTTGCAAGGATGAGGACCTGAGCTCAATCCCCATAACCCAAGTAATACAGCCAGCTGTGGTAGTGTGTGCTCACAATCCCAGTCTGGCACACTCTAGACCGTCTGTCTCAGCAGCAAGGCAGACAGTGCGCTGAAGAATGAAATATGAGGCTGCCCTCTAGCCCGCATATAGAAAGAGAGAGAGAGAAGGAGAGAGGGGGGAGGGAGAGATAAAGAGAGGGAGGGGAAGGGAGAGAAAGAGGGGGGAGAGAGAGGGAGAGAGGGGAAAAGGAGGGAGGGAGAGAGGGGAGAGAGAGAAGGGAGGGAAGAGGGGGAGAGAGAGAGGGGAGGGAGAGAGAAAAGGGGAGAGAGAGAGGAGGGAGAGAGAGGGAGGGAGAGAGAGGAGGGAGAAATAGAAGGAGAGAAGGAAAGAGAGAGGGGGGAGAGAGGGGGAGAGAGAAAAGGGAGGGGGAGAGGAAGGGAATATAAGATATAAAAGGTCAGGTTATAAGACAGGGGCCTTCACAGGCATGCACAACTCTTCTTGGGAAAGTACAAACCTCCAACTTGCCAGACGCTGCTGTTATCTTATCCATGTAAGAAAAATGTGGCCCTCCCTTCCTGCAAACTGTTTTCTTTACAAGCAATTAATTGGCTGGAGTTTTAAGTGGCCAAGTTTGGGAGGAGAGCTGAAAACAGACGTGATATGATGTGCAGGAAGGAAACTGTCTCCTCACACACTGTAGATCGTGATGCCCCGGGTGCCTTGGGGACTGCTGGAGCTGCAGTGCAGAGGTGATCTTCAAGAGAGTAATGCCGTTCTGCCCTAGAGAAGACTTGGATTTAGAGGTCACACCTTAGCAAAAATAAGAAATGCCTAGGAAGAAGGCTTTAGTGCATAAATAATCAACCAGAGCAAGGAGGGCGTACAGTCATTCAGAACAAGCTTTGGCTACATGTGGAATAGTTTACCATAGTTTACCCCGCCCCCAGACACAAAACCCCCAAACTGTAGCGTGTGTACCCAGAATACACCTTCTCTCCTACAGTCTTTCATTCTGATTTCTTTTTATTCTATCCAGAATGTCCAGGGCAGAAGGAAAGGAGACTGAGTCAGTCAAAGTGGAGCTGGAGAAGAAGGGGCAGGGAGAGAAGGCAGGCACAGCCATAGTGGTACTGGAAGGGTTTGCCAGCTACCAGCATGGCAGAGCCTTCACACCTGGCCCCTACTTCCTGCCAGAGATTCAGATGAAGCCACGATGAGTGTCAAGAGGCTGCTTGCTTCTGACTTATGAATCATTCCAGATTGAGGCTGATACAGGAACAGAACATCGCCTCCAGCTTGCCATTCTGGGGAACCCTGTTGGAGAAAGTGTCCTGCACGGCCATTCAGTTGTCATAGCAGGCGCTGCTCCACTGACCTACTTTAGGATGGTCCCTACGGTTAGGCGACAACAATAGACATGACATCATAAATGACAGAATTGGGTCAGCAGTATAAAATAGAGCAGGCAAGTCCACATATTGGGGCTTCAAGCCTCCTGAGGTCAGGGTGGGGAGAAGAGACCCCGCGACTAATCCTATTGAAGTATTAAACACTATCCAGTCACCCAGCCCTAGAAACAGAGTGCAGGTCATGCCAGGAAAGAAAATACAGATGCCTATGGCTCCCTCCCTTGCTCTGTCTCAGGGGCATGGCAGTGCAGAAGTTCAGGATGGCACCTAGAGACACATGTGCATGTTCATATACACCACACGGATGCACACACACACACACTTCCACTTTCAGTCAGGGAAATGTGTGTGTGTGTGTGTGTGTGTGTGTGCATGTACATGCACGTGTAGGGCAGAGGTAAATTGCAAATGGCATTGCTCAGGTGATGTTTACTGTGTGTTTTTTTTTTATTTTTTGTTACATTTATTATTTGTAATAATAATACACACGCCCTCCACAGACACACACACATACCCACATGCAGGCCAGGGCACATGTGTGGATATCAGAAGATATTTCAGGAATCGGCTTTCTCTTCTGCCATGCGGGATCTGGGTACAGCACTCAGGTGGAGCAGCTCGTCAGGCACCTTTACCTGATGATCCCTCTCTCTGGCCCAGCCACCTTGTGCCTTTGAATCTGGATCTCTCACTGGGACCTGAGGCTCACTAATTGGGCTAGGCTGACTGGCCAGCAAGCCCAGAGATCCCCTTATCTCTTCCCCCTCAGTGCTGGTATTAGAAGTGCCAGCAGCCCTTGCCTGGCTTTCTGTGTGAGTGCTGGGGTTGAGTTCAGGTCCTCTTGTTCACACTTTACCAGCTCAGGTTGTTTTTTTTTTTTAGTCCTATGAAGTGTTTCATAGCTTTCTACATCACACCTCTGTGTCCCCTGCTCCACGGCTTGATTAGCTCTCAGAAGCAAGCTAACATCACATTACCGTTCTTCTCAGGGATGCTAACCCGACGCTGGCAGCTAAAGAAGTGACCTCATGTACTTGAGTTTGACTTGCTTGTTCCAAAACCTCCAGTAACTAACAAAGGTGGAATAGGGGCTCTGCCCCATCAGACTGATGAAAAGCAGAACCTCACTCACGACTGATGCCCACAGTCAGTGTTAAAATGGTGAACGATGTCATTTTTGGCTTGTGGGCTCTGATCCATTCTTAAATCTCTACACCAAGTATGGTGGCACACATCTGTCCTCACAGCTACACCAACGAGCCGAGGCAGGAAGATCTCAAATCTGAAGTAAGCCTAGGAAATTTAGTAATTCGATGTCTCATAGCAAAATTGTTAAAGGAGGTGAGATATAACTTAATGGCAGGGCATGTGCCTGGCAGGTGTGAGGCTCTGGGTTCCACCTCCAGCACTGTAAAATGAAAACTAAAAATAAACAATAGCTTCATGTGCAGAAAGAAGGTTGATATTAGTCATACACGTAAAGACTGGCCTTCTTATTCTTTGGAAGCCTAAATAAGTAGGATATCTCCAGCCTCAAGCTCCAAGAACAAGACTGAAAGAAACAAATGGCGGTAGGATCAGGTTTTTGGAAAAGGGGGACAGGAATCAGCAGCAGAGAGTGTCAAATACAGGGTCAAGCCATCGGGTCCAAATGTCCCCCAGATCAGCAGGAGAAGACACCTCCTCTAGAAATTCAGAAGACTCCTCCTCTAGAAACTTAAGCCAAACACATATCCCAGAAGAAAAGCTGGCCGGCCATGTTTCACATTATGAACTGATGGCCCCAGGGTCAAAGGCCGTGAACTCCAAACCCAGGAGGCCCTGCGCCAACCCAGTCCTCATCGCTATTTTTAAAGCCAAGTGTGGGTGAGGGGCGGGGGAAAGGAGTTTTTCCACTAGTCGTCAGGAACTGAAATAGGAAAGATCAACAGCGGCGTTTATAAACAATGAATGCCATTAATTTTTTTAAGCCAGGACAGGGTTGGAGACGACGTTCTATAGGGAAGAGTGGGGGACGTAGGCAAGGAGAGATGGCCAAGAGGTCTTTTCAGTCTTACTAGAAGTTTTCTGCTTGATTAATGGCATTTCAGATTCGCTGGGGAGTCTGGGGGATGGCTCCATGGTTAAAGTGTTGACTGTATAAGCAGTAAGCAAGGATGGAGTTGGGATCGAGCCCCAGCACCTACAGAAAGACAGTAGATGTGGCAGGCATCCCACCTGTAATACCGTCACTTTGAAGGCAGAGACAAGGGATCCTCAGAGTGAGCTGGCTTGGTTAGGCCAGCCCTATTGGTGAACTCTGGGTTCAATTGAGAGAACACGCCTCAACAAATAAGGTACAGAGAACTGAAGACTCCTACCATCAGCCTTGGGACTCTATACTTCTCATTCCTGGAAAACTTAGCCCTGACTTGTAAGTCGAGCTGAGGGTAGCAGAGGAGAAGGGAAGGTTATTTTTAATCAGTTTTAACTGAGCCCCGTGACTAGATTCAGCTGAGATAGCAAACCTGTTCCGTTTTCTTTCCTCTTAACAGAAACCTGTTGATGGATCCGTAGGGTTTCGAGCTATCTAAAACATGACGCTCTCACTGCTCAGCTCAAGATCCTTCTAGTACATAAGACAGGGAGCGCTGTGAGAAGTCTCGGGCTCCTTTCTGGAAGGGTGAGAAACAGCAGGTCACTGAACTGAGCTGGGTCTGCTTAACATCAGCATGGTGTGCCGGAAGACCTTCAAACCAGGAGGTGTTCACTAGGGCGCTGAGAATCCAAATCCTCCCGTGTGCCCAGCCAGCACTTTCGCCACCACCCATCTCCCCAGACCCTAGGCTGCCCCCTTCCCAACCTTGCCCAGCAATGGGAACACCGAAACCCAAACTGCCACAGCCGTTCCTCCTGTTTGAACATGATCTTACTTTTCTAATTCCTCAAAAATGACACTTCCCTTCAAATACATGTCCAGCTTTGTATTTTTATTACAAGGGAAAATGTGCTCACTGTGGAAAATGAGGGGATACAAACAAGCAAAAACAAAGACTGAAAAGGTTTCTAAGTCCACACCCACATGCAGTGACAGTCCGCCTGGTGCCCACGTCAGCCTTTTAATGCCTGTTTTAAATGCATCTTCTAAAGATTTGGGGCTTTTTTGCTCTGAGGAGACACTTTTTCCATTATATTTGTGAACATCATGTCAGCCATTAATATTCTCCCACTGGCCAAAACTCTAGTTTGTTCATGGATGTACCCAACTTTAACTACTATCCGAGTTTGTGGTATTTGTTGGTTTTTTTTTACATATCTCGCTGTAACTAGAAAAACGGAAGAAGAGAGCCTTTGTTGCTAATTCTTTGCACATATAGTTATTTTCCTAACACCCAATCCTGTGATTGAAAATTCTGTAAGTTTCTGATGTTTAGAACAAAACCTGATACCAAGGAAACACTTGTCCCAAGTTTAGCTAACAACAAGTGATGTCATTTCCCTCCCGCAGCTGCCAGGTGCGAGAGTGATTGCCTTGCCATAGGCGACCAGTGGCTGGTTCGTTTGGGGTTTTCAATTTCTACTTATTTGGAAGAGAGAAACAATAGAGAACTTTATATCCTTTCCTCTAACTCTTTGGTTTCTAAGTCTACCATCTATTTTGTTTTTGTTTTTGTTTTTATTGTTTGGTTTTTTGAGACAGGGTTTCTCTGTAGCTTTGGTGCCTGTCCTGGAACTAGCTCTTGTAGACCAGGCTGGCCTCGAACTCACAGAGATCCACCTGCCTCTGCCTCCCAAATGCTGGGATTAAAGGTGTGCGCCATTGCTGCCCAATAAGTCTATCATATATTAAATGTTTAATTTTCAAATCCATTTACCTTGTCAGTTGTAGGTTCATATCTTTGGATAATACTGTAGGCCTTTGGCTCTTCGCCTTTATTTCTTCAATTTGTAGGAACAGTTTATAAATCCTATGTAATAACATTGATTTCATCCTCTTTCTGCATAGTGTATTAGTTTCAACTCTTAGTTTCTTGCCCCATACAAGTTTTATTACCGAACTCCTTCTAAATAGCACCTGTTGCTTTCTCCAGAAAGGAAGCAGATGCCGCGCCACATTTGTGTCTAATTCTCCTCTCGCTGCTACAGGGAGAAATCGCCTTCAACAAGCCCTGAGTTGTTTCTTCTCCTTCCTTCCCCCTCCTTCTCTTAAGCACTGAGTTCTTCAAGATATTATTTGGCTCTTTTAATCCACATTATTGGTTATGGCGTCCACATAAACCTCGTGTGTAACTTAGCCGGGACTCTTGAAAACTTTTAGCAAGATTATTTGAAACAAATAGATAGAGGGTTTTCAACAATGGACTTCTTCCCTGATTATTTAATAAACACGCATGTAGAAACTTAAATATTACCCAAGTAAAAATATTAATATGCTTGATAAGTGCAATTCACTTCCCTGTAGAATGAATTCCTCTATAAACAATGTATTTCATTAGTGTTTTATAACATATTCATGTGCAAATGTACTTAAGACTAATAGTTTTTAAGAGGCTTCGTTTTTAAAGATTTTGTTTTATGCATATGAGTACTTTGCCTGTATGTATGTATTATGTAAACCACAAGCATGCCTGGTGCCTACAGAGGCTAGAAGGCACCACTTGGGTGCTGTGGACTGATCTGGGTTCTCTGCAAGAGCAATAAGTACTCTAAATGGCTGGGCCATCCCTCCAACCCCTCGAGACTAACTTCCACACAGCGAGGACCACCTTGCCTGTTTGTAACTCTAAAGGAGAGGTTTGGAGATGATGCACCCAGAAAGACTGATGCATTCAGACTTACACAAAAGCATGAGCAGTTCTTTAGTTTGCTGTGGCTAGCTCAGACTTAAGGAATCTGAAGTAGTGACCCCAGAGTAAGTCGCTGTTTGGGAGGTGAAGATCTGCTTCTCTCAGCACCGCGTTTCAGCAACTCAGAACCGAGCATTTTGTCCAAGGTCTCAGAGCACAGGACTGCTGTGGGAACCTTTTAAGAGTCTATGCCCAGCTTTTTCCACTATGCCACGCTGTCTTCATAAATTACACGTGTATATACATGCACACATACCCAGATATGAACAACCAAATATAACTTATATGTAGAAGGCATAGTAATTTGTTAAACTATCATCTTATTTTTGTATTTTACTGTCTTACAACCCCAGTTTTATAAGAATCAACCAAAATCTTTGAAGCTGGCTCAGTGGGAAGACTGAGGTCCTGAATTCAAATCCCCAATACCACAAAACAACCCCAGTTGGCAATGCTGCAAATGCCAACAACCCCAGTTCTAGGTGGTGGAGAAAGAAAAATCCTCCAAGCTTGCTGGTCAGCCAGGCCAGCAGATACAGCAAGCCACAGGCTCAGTGAGAGCTCTCTTTCAAGAAAATAAAGCAGAGGAGATGAAGGAAGACATTTGCCTCTCTGCTCTGTTTCCCATGTGTGTGCAGTGGGCACACACACCAACACACAAACAGGCACGCACACACACACACATCAGACCACACACAAACATATACACCAAAAAAGAGTAAATAACCAAGATTAGAATACGGTTTTGACTAAAGGAGAAATATCCTTTATCATTTTAAAAGATGAAGTAGCAAGTCCCTGAATAGATGCATAGCATACCTGGGAACACCAGTGCAGACATAATGGCTAACACTCTTGCAGCCTTGACTGGCATGTTCCTGACTATCAGCAATTGTCATGATAAGGCCACTTGTTTGTCCCTAGCTGCTCAGCCGAGAAACAATCACACCGAAACTGTATTAATTAAATCACTGCTTGGCCCATTAGCTCTGTTTTCTTATTGGCTAACTCTTACATCTTAATTTAACCCATTTCTAGTAATCTGTGTATTGCCACGTGGCAGTGGCTTACCAGGTAAAGTTCCAATGTCTGTTTCCGGTGGGGCTACATGGCTTCTCCCTAACTCCTCCTTCTTTCTCCCAGCATTCAGCTTAGTTTTCCCTGCCTACGTAAGTCCTGCTCTATCAACAGGCCAAGGCAGTTTCTTTATTCACCAATGGCATTCATAGCATACAGAGGGAAATCCCACATCAAGCAATCACCCACTTAGAGGGTTTAGCATGCATAGTGGGAAGAATTCTCTGTGTTTTACCTCCACATTGCATGTTTTCTAAGGCTCGCACTGAGCCCTGATACTTGTCAGCCCAGGGAGCTTTTTAAGACTTTTTATTTTCATGTATATGCATGTGTGTATTTGTGTCTATGTGTATATATGGCACATGTGTGTTAGTGCCCAATGAGGTCAAAAGAGAGTGTCAGAACTCCTGGGGCTGGAGGTACAATCTGTTAGGAGCAATCAGACCAAGGTGCTTGGGAACTGAACTTGGGTTGTCTCCAGTTCCTGGGGGCTTATTCTTATGTCCTCAACCAGGAATGGGACCAGAATGTCTCCTCTGAGGAAATGTAATAGTTCATTTGCAGCCCCAGAATCATCTAGGAGACTTTAAAACCCTGGATATCTTGCTATTTCTCACCAACCCCATTCTTATTGATCATACTTATCTTTTTATTTTCTCATCCTAAGAAACAATCAGACTTTCGGGGCAGTGGGGTGGGTCATGGCTGTCTTCCTAGTATTGCTCTTTCAATTTCAGTTAAGGAAATATGGACAGATGAGGGTTGACATCTGTTGATTCACAAAAGGCTAACAGAAGGCTACCAAGAAAGGAAGAGAGCTAAGTTTCACAGCAGGGTAGACTGAACCTTCCTCCTCTTTCCTTTCCCAAGCAGGTTCCTGCTCCCAGGCCTTAGTTCTATAGAAAGGGGAGGTGGCCAGCTCTACCTCAGAGGACTACTGAAATAATAAGAAGAGTGCACCAGATCTCCTCTGGTCTTGGAAGCTAAGCAGGGTTGGGCCTGGCTAGTGCTTGGATGGGAGACCACAGAAGGACTAGAAAGCTCCTCAGCCAGTGTGTCACGTACTCAGCCTTTGTTCATTCTTCCCAGTGAAGCTGCCATCTGTGTCTGTCCCTGCCTCCTTGGCTAAAATAACAGTTTATATGCAAACCACAAGGGTCACTTATTAATCAAATGAAGAAACCTGAAAAGAATTATTCCTCCTCATAGCTCAATTATTTTTAATTCTTTCTTACAGTATCAAGATAACAATTCAAGTTCCTGACCTCTAGTATAGTGTTCTTCCTCTCAGGTGTGTCCATGTGTGTGTATGTGATCACTGACAAACTCAGACCGTTTCTTTAAATTGCCCTTTGTCCCAATCCCAAGAGACGGAATCATGCTCCGTGGCTTTATTTGGCTTTGTCAGCCTTGTGTGACCTTAGGATCTTAGAAATCGTCTCCATATCCTTATATCAAAGAGAACTGGCATGTCAGTGTAGTGTAAATGCATGCCATACCCTGTATGTGTTGGTTAGAAACTACAATATGTAAATATATATGTGTGTATACATATATACATATACATATATCCCCACAGGTAGCAATTACAGTTAATCACCTATAGTCTGAAATTTTTAAATGGAAAATTCTATAAGTAACTAAGTCATAGGCTTTAACTGTACACTCTTCTGACCAGTGTGGTAGAATGCCACACTGCCCTGCTCAGGAACACAGCATCCCCTCCTGTAGTGTATGCAAGCGGTATAAGTTACCTGCCTGGGCATCACACCGCAGCCATTGGTTATCAGACCAGCTCTGCCGCAGGGCCCATGTCGCGCATCCCACTTGACCTCCTCCTAAAGGCTTCTACCACCTCCCATCACAAGAAGACGGGGAGTACAATTCATGAGGTGTTTTCAAAAAGGGAAGAGACAGGAAGGTTTTGTAGTCACATAAATTTCATTATGGTATAATGTTACAATTTTCCTTTTTATTGTTAGCTGTGGTATAAATTAACCTTATCATAGGAAAGAATAGGAATAAAAGCAGTGTATTTAGAATTCAGCACTACCCATGGTTTCAGGCATAAAGTGGAAATCATAACCCTGACAGATACGGGTGAACTGCTATATTTATAGATGTTCATGTTTATATATAGGGTTATACATTCTTGAAGTATTTTTCCCAAGCTGGCTGGGTATTGTGGTACACATCTGTAACTCAGGCAGTGAGGAGGCTGATGTAGAAAGGTTATGATCGCCTGGCTTACATAGCATTCTTGAGTCTTGTGTCAGAAGAAAAAACTGTTTTCTCAAAATCATAGTTTAAAACCTTTTTTATGATGTGATTTACATTAATTTTCCTCAAATGATCTGTAGTTGTTAATTTTACAATGGGACGACAAACTTGAAGCAATCTAAACATTTATATGATTAACTTTTAGCCCTTGTTTGTTGCTAATTCAAATACTGCAGTGTGGCTAGATGTCTTTCCTTTCACGGGTGGTTCTCCCCACCCCACCTCCATACTATTTCTCTAATTAAGGGATCTCAGTTGTTAAATCTTACTTTAACTTTGACATTATATGGAACTTTCCCAAGAGTCAAGCAATGTCTCAGTGCCAGCATTCTTACAAACTTGATCTAGCCAGTCTAAGTGTGGTGGCACACGCCTGTGCCCTCAAAACTTAGGAGGAAAGTCAAAAAGATCATACCTAGTTAATTCAAAGCCAGGCTGTGCTATATAGCCAGACTTGGTCTCAAAAGTGAAAAGCAAAAGGAAAAAAAACGAAGCTGGGGATATAGCTTACTTACTAGTAAAGCCCCTTGTCAATCATGTGCAAAGCCATAAGCTTAATCTCCAGTACCACAAAAAGAAAAAGAAAAATTAAACAGTATGGCCAACTGTTTAAAATACATACCTAATAATTTTCGTTAATAGCATGGCATTCTAATCCAGTAGATGTAGCTACCAGCATGGAGGGGGAAAATCAATCTTTGCATATAGTTCTTATTCTCTCTCTCTCTCTCTCTCTCTCTCTCTCTCTCTCTCTCTCTCTCTCTCTCTCTCTCTCTCTCTCTTCCTCCCTCCCTCTGGGGGGGGGGCTGTTTTTTGAGTTAGAACACATGTGACAGTCAAAGGACCAGATGTTGGTCCACATCTTTCACCATGTTTGCGACAGGGTCTCTTGTTGGCCACTGTGTCCTCTGGACCAGGTGGCCCACCAGCTTGCAGGGATCCCATCTCTCTCCTATCTCCCCGTGAGAATGCTGGGGTTTCAGGCGTGTGCTATGGAAAGGAGGCATGTAAGACTTCAATGGGTTCTAATGATCCATGCTCAGGTTCTCACTCTTAACATTTTAACCCCAACACATTTCCCCAGCCCTGATGGAAAAGCGTTTAGGTGTTTTTCCCCAACATATATGTGTAGACTTCCTTACACTCTATCCTTGAGCATTTAGTTCTGAATGGATGGCTCAGTAACCCACTGTTTAACACATTACTTAATGTAATACAAGATCATGAAACAGCCCATTATGTAGACCCTAATCAGTATTGTACTGGCCTTAACCTGCTCTATTTGAAGTTATGTCTCACCACATGAGAACCCTCTCTCCACACAGCTGCTAACAGTGCAGTGTCAGAATGAGGTAGTTAAGGGATCAGAAGTGTGCGGTTGCATTTTTAAGTTCGAAGAGCCAGTGTGGAAATATTAAAATTCAATACTATATACTTCTCTCTAGTCAGACATAAGGGAACTCACAACAAAGCCTTGGAAGTGGAAGGCAGTAGTCACAAAAAGAAGTCAGACCAGGCCTTCTCCAAATCTTTCTAGAATAAACCAGGACCACTGCAGTGATCCAAATCACTCTCTCCCTGATCTCTGAAGCTGAGAGTAGAAGCTTTCTCCCTTCAGTCAAGCTTGTCACTTGTGCAGAAGTGGGCACACCTAGCACGGAGTCATCGCTGTCACTGCGCAGTGGAAGTGGCACACCTAGCACGGAGTCATCGCTGTCACTGCGCAGTGGAAGTGGGCACACCTCACACCGAGTCATTCCTGGCGATCTGATTCACGCCAAGCAGCGGAGTATAAAAGCAGGCTGGAAAACTGGAGTCAGGGAAAGGAAATGTATAGATGAGGGAAAATAGACCATCATTTATAATGACGCCATTTCAGAGGCCAGCTCACAGGGAAACCACTTCCTTTTGAAGATCTTGCTTACCTTCCCACGCAAGCACAGATAGTGAGTTCAGAACTGAAATGGAAGTCATTGCTTTCCAAGGCCAGTCTTCGGAAAAACAACATGCTTTACCTGAGGGATTATTCTCAGAAAAAAAAGGGGGGGACTTTTTTGCCACAGTGTATAAACAAGTAATATGCTTTTAAGGTGTGTATGTGCGTGCGTGCGTGCATGTGTGTATGTGTGTACGCGCACACGCAGGCGCGTGCTGAGGGGGCAGCTTCAACCGTAGCAGAGACAGGTCCTCTGTTAAATGGTGCTTCCTGAAGGGACTTTCTAGGTGGCACCTCCCAGTGGATGGGCTTACACATTGCTTTTCCACACGAACTGTGCGTCCTTGCATTTCTTTGTTATACCATCTAATTTATCCCAACTTCACCGCCACATACATCAAGCAATCCTGCCAAAATGGGAGGAGGTATTTGAGGCAAGCTGTGAAAGAAAGGAACAAGGTGGGACCTCGATTGCCTTGGGACAAATTACAACCCCTGACTTCTCATTTTTAAGATTAAACAATGCAGATAGAACTTCACGTCCCTCTCAGCTACTGAATACTCCTCCACTGTCAAAGAGTCTGCTCCCGTGAGGTACCTCAGATCTGTCACTGTTGCTTCACTGTGTACTGGGATCGTGAAGGGATTTGTTCATTAGTTTATTTAATGTGTTGTGCACAGGGCAAGGTTTGCAGCAGCACACCAAGGCACACCATCCTTGGTCTCGTTGAGTTCACCCTCCAGAGGCAAAGACAAAAGCAAGCTTTCAAGTAAATGCTTGTTGTTAGTTATGATGAATATTCTAAAAGATAGTCCTAGGGTGCTTCAAGAAAGGACCTTGGGAGAGCTGGGTTGTGGCTCAGAGACTTGAGTGCATACCTAGCATGTGAGAGACCCCAGTGTTCATCTCCAGTATGAAGGAGGAGGAGGGGGAGATAAAAGGAGAGGCTGGAGAATCAGAGGGGGAGAAGGAGAGACAGAGAGAGACAGAGAGATAAGAATAACGGAGTAACAGGATGGAAGTAAGAGGGAGAAGAGAGAAGAAGATGAGGGAGAGGATGAGACGAGAGGACCGTGGAAGAAGGGAAGGGAGGACAGAAGGAGGAAGAGGGGGTGGTAGGGAGATACAAGGAAGGAAGGGAAATGCTTGGTATGAATGACAGAGTCGAAGTATAAGGGGTCACTAGACAAGTGAAGAGAGACCGAGCAGCATCACAGATACAGAAAGCAGCACATGCAGGGACCCTGAGGGACTAAAGAGCTAAGGCATCCAGAGAACTGAAAGAAAGTCACATGACTGACAGTTCATAAGCGTAAGGGATTGCAAGCTTCCCTTTTCTGCCACACCTCCCCGTCACGGTGAGCAGATGAGAATGGGTGAGATGTTAGGACCAGCACAACTCAGTAGGGCTCAAAAGAGAAGAGGGACGTTGGATGACCAGCATGAACAGTAAAGAACATGGATTTTGCTAACCTGAATTCAGACAAATAAAGCACGGGTGTTCAGACTTGCTAACATTACGAACATAAAAAGGGAGAAAGCAGAGCAAATGTCTTGAGCAGGAAATGTGAGGTGGGGGGAAGGATACATTATATTAAAATTTTCCATTTATCAAGTTTCCTGAAAAAAAAAATCTCAGAGAAGAATTAACTGGCTAGAAGTTTCCCTTTCTTTCAGTGATTTCTGACCAGACCACAGGAAAGGGCAGGCTGTACCTAACCAAAGTGTGCTGTGTGCCTGACAGGAACACACGCCAAGCACGGACTGCGCTGCGGGGCCTGTAAGATGAGCATCCATCACAAGTGTGCAGACGGCCTGGCACCCCAGCGCTGCATGGGCAAGCTGGTAAGGGCTGGTGAGGACAGATGGAGTCCTGGAACACTCTGAGTCCTTAGGAGTCTGTCCCAGGGAAGCCACACCCGAGAAACGCCTTTTCAGGAGTTCTGAAGCGACCCCAGAAGCACTGTAATTGGCACAGTAAAGCAGCTGAGACGTGCCAATATCTGTAACGAATGTGCTACACCGGACAGCAGTCCGACCCTCAGAGAGTGTCCCACCTCTCAGGTGGGGACTTCTCAGCTGTAGCGCTTCATTCCTCTTCCTGGGACAATTCAGGCTTTCAGAGTGAACACTAAACATTACAGGAGCCCCCATCAGCCAGTGCAAACTAGGGTGCTTTGATACTGTGTGTAGCTGTTGAGTGGGGGCGGAGAGAAGACTGAAGCTAATCCACCCAACACACACACACACACACACCCGAGTGTCCCTGTGACAGTCACATAGGTCAAACTAAAGGAGATCTCCCAGTCTTGGACATTCTGCTTAGGCCATCTCAGGAGTGTGGCCTTTAGTCTCAATGTACCCCCAAACATGTTTTGAAGACCCCTGACCCAGAGTTTCCAAAGTATTAAATTAGAATGTCTACCATAGGGAAGACAGTCTCCAGCCCAGGAAGGAATTCTGATGTCTCTCTGATTCTAAGGAAAAGTTCATGATAACTGGGGACAATGGCTTAACACCAGATGCAATGCCATCAAAGACCTGCTTCAGGGTGGGGAGCTGCCTCTAACCCCAATCTCTAGCAATACTCAAAGATGGGCACCACTTGCAAGAGATGTGTGAGGATTCATAGATGCTTATGGGTTTCAAGTCACCTGCCAACCCTGGGGTGTATCAAATCCAGGTCCTTAGAAAATGCCTCTGGTGATTCTGGCTTGCAGTGGCCTCTCCTTTTAAATTCCTGTCACATCTGTCCCCTTCTGTATATCTTCTGACATTAAGTCTTTCTCTTTTTCATTCTCTCTCCAGCCAAAGGGATTTCGGCGTTACTACAGCTCCCCTTTGCTCATTCATGAACAGTTTGGATGCATTAAAGAAGTTATGCCCATTGGTGAGTTGGGACGAGGATGCACGGAGGTGCCAGTGATGATGGTGACCCTATAGGGGCTGCAAAGCCAGTGGAATAGCAGAGCTTCTTAGCTCTAATAATTTCTGGAGATGAAACATATGCTCTCCCTAATGGAGTTTAAAAGTAGCAGAGTCAGCCAGGCAGTGCTGGTGCACGCCTTTAATCCCAGCACTCAGGAGGCAGAGGCAGGAGGATCTCAGTGAGTTTGAGGCCAGCCTGGTCTACACCAGGACAGGGAAACCCTGACTTGGAAAAACTCAAACAAACAAACAAAAAGCAGAGTCTCAAAAGTAGATGCCATACTTTCCAGACCTTCAGCAACAAGACAACACACTTGTCCAGCCATCAACATCAAAGGACACACCCACGCAACCATCAGCATAGGACATGGCACCCTGCAGCCCATGTACAGAGTCAGCTCCCCATTTATCAAATGTCATTGAACTTCAGCCACATGCTGTAAGATGCGGCCAGTGGTCACTACTTCTCACAATTGTTTATATATGTATATAGTATATATACAACTATATATAGCATATATATAATATGCAATAATATATTAATATAGTATATGTAATATAACATATTTATCAATGCTGAGTATAAATTCAGCAAATATACTGTTTAATAAAGTGCATCTAAAGATGTGGTGTAGATATCTTCTCTCATGTTCTGATCAGTTCTGGCTGGATGTATGGAGTTCCACACAGAGGCAAGGGCATTTGATGTAAGCCCTCATCCATTGGGAAAGAGAGATGCCCCTGGTCAGGTCCCCAAGACTCTTTGACAGAGAGCTGGCTTCTTGGGTCAGCTGGGCTCTCTGAAATGGGTCTCTTCTTCTTTTGCAGCTTGTGGCAATAAGGTCGACCCCGTGTATGAGGCCCTCAGATTTGGCACTTCCCTGGCCCAGAGAACAAAGAAGTGCAGCTCAGGCAGTGGGTCTGACTCACCCCCCAGAACCTCGGTAATTGACCTTGTCTTCTGTTCTGTAAAGTTGTCTGGGTGGGAAGGGGAGGAGATGGCTCAGCTATCTAACTACTAGCAGGCAAGCATGAAGACCCATGTTTGATTCCAAGAAGTGGCAGTTCTTGTGACTGACTGTAACCCCAGCACTAGGAGAGAGAGAGAGAGAGAGAGAGAGGGAGAGGGAGAGGGAGAGGGAGAGGGAGAGGGAGAGGAGAGGAGAGGAGAGGAGAGGAGAGGAGAGGAGAGGAGAGGAGAGGAGAGGGAGCACAGATTCCTCAAACTCATTGGCTACCCATCCTCAACAAGTTGTTGAGCTTGAAGCTTAGTGGCAAACAGATGTGCACTTCTTGCCCAGTGGTAGAGAGTAAGAACATAGGTCAGGCATGCGAGACTAGAAAGCCTTCTGAAGCCACACGATTGCTAAGAAGCCATCCTTAACTCATTGAAAGCTTTGTTCTTCCACTGACTTCCAAAATTAAAAAAAAAAAAAATTATAATCATGTTTCATTGTCTACATGAGTGAAACTCTCGAGAGGAAAAGTGGCAATTGAAAGAATGAAAAGCAGCTTCCACGTGTTGTCCTAGCTCATGCATAACACGGACACCAGCTAGGTGTCCTTTTGCCTTCTCCTCAGAAACATGAATGGCAGTGGGTAGTTTGCTAGCACTGTAGGGGACGCTAAAGAGGAAGGGGACAGACCTCCCCATCCTTTGGTTCAGTCGGTTCTCAAGACTAAACCCGCACAGAAGGAAGCACTGTTTAGCATTTCCGGAAGACACACTTACTGTCTCGTTCTATTTTATTAAGAATGAGAGTGTAACAGCTGGGTCAGGGTTATTCCTCGTGAGCCCTGAAGGATCTGCTAGTAAAATGGAAGTGTTTGGCTCCGGTGGACATTGTCTCTCAGCATGTAGAATATTGCTTGTGCCATCGTACATGTGTTTTAGTATGTGCTAATGTTCCCATGAGGGTATGCAAATGTGTGTGCATGAATGTGGAGGTCAAAGGTCAAGGCAAGGCATTTCCCTCTCTCCTCCTCTCACTTGCAACCATTTTAACCATTTTTTTCTGACATGAAGTTTCTCAGTAATGCTGAAACTCACCAGGTCAGCTCACCTGGCCAGCCAGTAAGCTCAGGGGAGTGGCCCCCCGACACTGGGGTTATTGCACCTGTCCCCCATGCCTGGTTTTTATGTAAGCGCAGGGGATCCAGACTAAGGTTCTCATGCTCACACAGCAACCACTTTAAAAACTGAGCCCTCCCCAGGCTCCTGGAATTTGTAACATGACCTGATGACCTTCTGAAGAGGGTATCATTCTCATTGAAAGTTCAAATGGTGATGTTAACTCTCAGCTACTGGAAGAACCATAGAAATGGAGCTAAATGTGATTTAAATAAAAATATGCCAAACTGTGTGAGTATATGTGGACAATTTTATGTCCCTTAGCATATCAACAATGACGGACCGTATATAACAGCTGAAAATTCACAAATGTGACACAAATTCCTCTCTAGATCCAGAGCAGACATTAAAGTTCTATACTCAGTTGGCCCATGATACATCACGGCTCACTGGCTTACTCTGTGCTGTCTCCTCTTTTCTCTAAGACATCAGAGCTCGTGGAGGTTCCTGAAGAGGCTGATGGATCAGGAGATGGATCTGACCTCAGGACACGCAGCAACAGCGGTGAGTGGAAGACCAGCCTGCAGGGACTGGAGCACACTCCTGGGCTGCAAGGGCTGAATCCTTTTTTTCCACTCCCCTCTCATTCTCTGATAGCTCTGGGGAGTGGAAACCAGCCTGTAGGGACTGAAGCACACTCTCAGGGGTACAGGGCTGAGTCCATTCCTTTCACGCCCCTCTCATTCTCTGATAGCTCTGGACTATGACATGGGCAAGAGTCTGTGTTCTTGAAGAAAGGTGGGTGTCCATTCCAGGCAGTTCCAGTGTTCTGAGTCCATCTCCCTCTGCCCGCGCTGTCTCCTGTGTTCTCAGACCCACAGGCCTGGCCATTAAAAGGCTCAGGAGTTGTTTGCAACCCTTCTGTGAATGAGTTTTTCCTCCAGTGACACAGATTAGGTCTGAAAACTTGACCTCTTGTACGTTACTTTGTGCCACATCTGAGATGCCTGAATCAGGTGAGCAGTGGTGCCAGGAAGAGAGAGTGGGACACGTTAATTCCTTAAAGGAGATGAAGACTCGAAAACCACTGTGTGAGAGAGGAAATACCTCAGTAAGTGCTTGCCTTGAAAGCGTAAGGACGTGAGATGGCTGTCTAGAATCCACATTAGAAAGGGGGAAGGCGGATGGTGCCTGAGGAGTCATAGCAAAGGTTGACCACACCAGCTTCCACAAACACTGGCACACATGTACAGTCAAGCCTGGACATCATCTATACCTGCACACGTAAGAACATGAATGTGCGAGCACGTAACACACACACACACACTGAAAAAGAAAAGCAATAAGGAGTCTGGAGGGTTGGGTCGGCGGTGAAGAGGGCTGATTGATCTATCAGAGTGGCAGAGTTCAGAGTTCAGCACACACATCAGGCAACACATAAAACTACAGCTCCGATGGATCTGATGCCTTCTTCATGCCTCCATGGGCGCCTATATGCATACATACATACACACACACACACACACTAAACTAGTAGGAATATCAGCTAAGTGGTTACAGCAAAGCCTGGAAGTGTTGGCTGGGGCTTCAACTCTCTAAAGACGTCCCTAGCCTTTGGGTGGGTTGAGGATGGGGGTCTGTTTGAATGTTCCAGATAGGATTTTGCTTCACAGCACCATGGATATGTGGTCAAACACAGAGGAGAGTGATAAATACCCATTAAAGGGGCTAAAAGTAGCCCAGGGCAATTTGGCTCCAGATCTGTAAGAAGTGACTCCACAATCACAGAGATTAATCAGTTGATCAGCCTTTTTGAACCTTTCACACAGGTGTGGCTATTTTTCTGGAAACTTCAGTTCATGTGTTCTTCACCATCACACAGGAAAATGGTGGAACCTCTGAGTAGCAGACACAAGTAAGCAGGCAGAATCAGACAGAGCCATCTGGGTCCAGGTCTGTCTAGAACTGTGTGACTATCAACTGGATTTAGCCAACAGCTCGAATTCAACATCTCACAGGTTAAACCACTAGATACATAACTAAACTTATGCATTCATGTGGCGAGTTGAGCTGGCCGCTCGTGCTGAGTTTAATCTCTATTGTCACCTTTCCGCTGGCTGTCTGCTTCAGTGAACCTGATGGCCTCTACGCTGGACATCTAGGCCTCAGTAAGCCTTGCTCTTGGCTTCACCTTGAGAGCAGGTGACCTAGAGACACTAAATAGCTACTTTTTACCCCATCTCTAAATTGAAAATATTGACATCACTAGAAATTCCAACAGGCTAGGCTTAGGGAGGTCAACTAGATAGATTCGTAATGTCAAAAAGCAGAGTGAAGTGACCACAGTGGGAAAAGAAACAGACACCGGGACCCAGGGTACAAACAAGCGGTTAAAAGACAGCAAGGTGGGCTAGAAAGATGGCACAGTGGTTAAGAACATTTGCTGTTCTTGAAGAGGACCAGAGATCAGTTCCCAGCATCCACATCAGGTATCTCACAACTGCCTGTAACTCCAGCCCCAGGTGATCCAACATCCTCTTCTTTTCTCCAGAGTCGCTTGTGCACATGTAAGTACACATATTCATACACACATGCACAAATGAAAATAAACCTTGCAATAAAGGGCAAGAGCATTGCCACATTAAGGAGTCTTGGTCAAGCTGTAGTCCTGCCCATCACTGGTCTACCGTCATCTCAGCTTCATTCTTCACAGTGGTCCAGTGTGCTGTTAGTTGTTTATTTGATTTTTACAAGAGTACAGCCTCATCTTCATGGATGATTGTCCTCATCTGAGAGGCTTTGCTCTTCCAGACATTCAAGGTGACCCAGCAGGGAAGGCTAAGGATGACTGTTTACCTCTAAGTCGTAACCCAGCCACAGATACAAAACTGAAGGCAGGGAGGCGTCCAGGCTCTCACATCTTACTTTTAGTTACCTTGTGGGCCCAAGAGGGGAATCAGCACTTGTTAGCTGCTTTTAAGTGTAATTTCAGTAACTGTGAATCCATAGGCTGCTGTGATCTTTGAACAAGATAATGTAATGCTACCCGTACACAATAAGTCAGGCTTATTATTATGACTCTAGCATCAGGCTTCTCCAGATAGCTACAGCCTATGAGGCCCAGTCTTTAGAATATGGAACTAATATTGGCTTATATCAGGGTTCCTGGGCACTTCAAGGTGGGTTCTGGATTCTTGAGTCTCCAAACAAAGAACTAAGCAGAGACACATAGTTGCAGTAGACTCTGGGACAACAGTTTGTTAAGAGAAAGGATGGGCAAACTGGCCAGAGCAGAGAGCTAGCTCAGGAGCTCAGCGGTGCTTAGCACACAATGGAGTGTGCTTTGTGGGCTCCTTTGCACAGCATGGACCGTCTTGCTCAAGTTCTGTTACACGGTGCTACCTACCATCCCATCCTTCATTAGCATCTTGACTCTCCACCCAATGGCCTAGAGATTTTGTGCAGGGCCGAATGGATTTGAGACAGTGTCTGCCCCGGCGGCCAGTTTTAATCAGCCTTGGCCAGGGTTTTTCCTGCCTTCTTCTGTGCGAACTGTTTACATTTTTTTAGTGTGCAGATCTTGTATTGCTTTAGGCAAAACCTTCTGGACCTCATGCTCTGTCCTAGTCTCCAGCTGTACGACAGGTGACATAAACCTAACAAACACACATGCTTTTTCTCAGTCTGTTCGACCACCCACCCACATGGACTCTTCCAAACCTGTCGCTCTCAGGAAATAGAAATGTCACTCAACAAGTGGATTAGACCAAAGTCATTTGCATCTGGTCTGTCTCCCTCTTTCTTCACACACCTCCGTATCTAGCCCATCAGCAAATCATCTCATAGCTCATCAGAACATCCATAACATGCCTACCACATGACTCTATCTCAGCCATCCAGGTCTGACTCCTCCATCAGCGCTAGCCTGTTAGACTCATCCATTTGTTAGTTAAGAGTTCCCTTAATGGTAGAGAGGTCTTCTCTCATCAACTGCTCTTAACAGAGCTATACATTGCAAAGAGCTAGACTTGGGAATTATCATTGTGAAGTGTGATTACCAGTAGCAAATTCTACGTAAACCCCTCAAGGCAGAGACACAACCCAGAGACTCCGCTCTACCCACCCACAGAACAAGCAGGCCCTATATCATTTGGGGCCTTGTTAGAAATGTAGAATTTCAGGCCACTCAGACTTGCTGGGTCCACATGTATATATTATCTGTGGTGGTTGATAAGTAGGGTTAGAACATTCGGTTTCTCTCACTACACACACACACAGAGAGAGAGAGACAGAGACAGAGACAGAGACACAGAGAGAGAGATAGAGAGACAGAGAAACAGAGAGAGATAGAAAGAGAGACAGAGAGAGAGAGCACATTCGAAATAGATGAAGAATAAAGAACAAAATACACTCAAAGACATAAAGTTGACTGTTTTCCATCTATTTCGTGTTAATGGGCAATTCACAGCCATATTGAAAGAGATCTATGGGACTGAACATGGTAGCTCACACCTGAAATCCAAATGCTCAGAGACAGGATGACCACAGTTCAAGGTCAGCCCAAATTACAGAAGCAGCCCATCTCAGTTTTTTTTTTTAAGTAAGAAATAAGAAAAAGAAAAGAAATAAAAGAAAGTCATAGGAAGAGAAAGATCCATTTATAGCTAGCTATAAACTCCAGCAAGCTTTAGAGGTTTATGAATAACCAACCCCTTTGATCAGCAATAGCTCTCTTCACAAAGCCTTAGCAGCCGGAGGGGGATTAACTATGCAGCAGTTTGCTCCACACTGTTTGGATTGATCTCAGTCCTTCATCCATGATGTCTCTGAGATAATGGGAAGAAAGCACATCGATATGCTCTAGCTTCCTTAGGGGCCCCTTGATCATGACCAGAAGGTGTGGCCTTTCAGAAGCTCTGCAGACCTGGTCACAACCAAAAAAACACACGTAATTCACATACATATTATATTTTCCAGTCAAATGGCATGCCAGATTTCCTGAGGAACATCTCTCTCCAGTCTCCTTAAAAGATATCTCAGTTGACGTCATTACTGCTAAGACTGAAGTCTGCCTTCTCTATTCTGGGTTGTCCTGAGCAGGTCCGAGTCCTCATTCCTTTTTTCAGTTCTCCTGGGTCTACCATTATAGACGGGGAAGGTGTCAGCCTTCACCTCAGGCTCCCCTGCTAAATGCTTCCCTCATAGCAAAGCAATATGAAAACTGAAAAGCCATAGGTAACTGCCTGTCTCTGCTCAGAATGCCAGATATCAGCCTTCCCAGCAGCCCATGGTAGCCGCATTTCTGCCAGATATCAGCCTTCCTAGCAGCCTTTGTTGGTAGCCGCATTTCACTCCAGTCGTATTGATCATGATCCCCTGGAAGAGGAACAGGGTTCAGGCACTACACATTCTTACTGAGCTGGTCACATCCACTCAAGGATGTCACAAAGCCCAGTGTTGCCTCAGTTTGCAACACTTGAGTGAAGAACCTTTGCCCAGAAAGAAAACTAAACCAACTTTGGTATTGAAGATTTACTTTTGTCTTCAGCTTATGTTGTTTCTTGATATCAAATACTAAATTGTCACCAGTGGAGGAGTAGAGAAGAGGAGATGGAGGAGGAACAGGAGAGTGAAAGGGGGGAGTAGGAAAGAGAGGTAGAACTTTCCTTCTTGAATTTACAGTCTGAATCCATGTTCCCTGTGTGAGAAAAGCACATAGAAATTTCTGTTTAAAACTGTCAAGTGAGAGAGCAGGTCATAATTTGTGCACAGAGGTAAAGATAACTCCTGTCTATGGAATTTAAATCAAGAACTCAAACACTCCCAACAATAAGCTTTCAACAAATATAATCTAACAATCGCAATTCATCCAGCAGGAAAATGTGCTTCCCACACACTAGACATCCCCTGTGCTAACCAGTGCACCGCAGAGCCTACCTGAAAACGCTGCTGCCAGGGAGAGGTATCAGGGTCAGTTAATTTAGGGTCAGAGTCCTTGGAGGCACATATGTCAAAATTATCTAAGAAAATTATGTAGTCATTTATGTTTATGTTTAAAATGTAAACTAGAAGATCCAATGAGAGAACAAGAAACTATCAAATAAGAAAATTTGAAGACAACTCCAGAGAGAGAGCTTCTAAAATATTGTAAAGTAGAAATGTGATTGGCAGGTTGAATAGGGTGTTAGACACATCTGAAGAGAGAAGTAGCATCCAGAAACACAGAGAGACTGAAAATAGTGAATACCCAGGGCAGCAAGGACCTGGAATCTGAAAGAAAGTGTGTTATAGAAAGAGAGTGGACAGCTTCAGTGCCCATCCAAGTGACTCTCTAGACGTGCATATGGAGATGGTAGTAAGAGAACATTCTGGCTGAGAACTTACAGAGCTGATTGAGGACAGCACTCCTGAGAGCCATCCTTGGGCATCTCTGTGACAGAACAGGGCTGCAAAGACAGCAAAGTGCTGATGAGACTGAAAGGCAGATGATACACAGAGGAATGAAAATTACACAGAAGCTTCTTTCAGATTATAGCTGAAGCTAACAGTAAAAAGGCATCTCTAGTATGAAAGAAAGAATAAAGAAAAGGATGGAGAGAGGGAGGGAGGGAAAAAGGGAAAGAGGAAGGTGGGAAGAAAGGAGGAGGGAGGGAGGAAGAAAGAAGGAAAAGAAGGAGGAAGGAAGGGAGGAGGGAGGAAGAGAGGAAGGGACGGAGGGAGGGAGGACTCTTAACTGGAATCATAAATAAAGTAACTATAGTGTCTTAGTTGAGGTTTCTATTGCTGTGAAGAGACACCATGACCATGGCAACTCTTATAAAGGAAAATGTTTCATTGGGGCGACTCACAGTTTCAGAGATTCAGTCCATTATCATTATGGCAGGGAGCATGGCAGCTAGCAGGCAGACATGGTCTAGGAGCTGAGAGTACTTATATTTTGATTCAGAGGCAACAGGAAGTCAACTGACTGTCACACTGAATGATGCTTGAAAAGAGAGACCTCAAAGCCCGCCACACAGTGACACACTTCTTCCAACAAGATCTCACCTACTCCGACAAGGCCGCACCTCCTAATAGTGCCACTCCCTTTGGGGGTCATTTTATTTCAAACTACCACACACAGAAAACACTCTGACAAGAAGAAATGAAAAGCAAAGAGAGCCATGGGGCCAGGGAGGTGGACCTGTGAGTAGAATCCCTTGCCACTGAAGCCTGGCAACCTCAGGTCTCACTGTGGGTAGAGGAGACTGACCTCTAAAAGCTGTTCTCTGGCCTGCACGTGCTTGCCATCTTCACACATCAAACACACGAGTGATAATAAATAAATGAGAAACATACATTGACTTCCTTTAAAAAAATGGTGCTTTTAAAGGTTATCAACAAAAATCTAAAGTGCTGATCTCTAAACAGACCATGGGCATTCAGTGATCCTCATAGTGTTTGAAGGAAACTTAAAACGTTTCACCTTAGATCTTATTAAAATGTGCTTCATTAAAGATCCAAGACAATAACACAAGGGATAGTAAAATAGAGCAAATTTTCCAAACTACAAAAAGTAACAAGAATTGAACGAGTTGAGTGGGAAGGAGGAGCTAACCAATCAGAAAGAACACACTAGGAACTCTATCTGAGGTTGTCCTCCATATTCCTTAAACATGCATACACACACACATGCACGCACATGCATGCACAGTCACAAAACACATATGCACACACACACATGAACATGTATACATACATATCAGTAAAAAAGTCAGAAAACAAAATATGTTACCCCATCCAAAAGCAGTATGAAGATAGCAATAATAAAGATAAGAGCAGACGTCATTAGCTTGCCAGGACAGGGCAATAAATCTTGACTGGATATTAAACAGAATAAAATTTATAAGCTCTAACAAGTTTGAAGATGGAAGAGAATAAGAATCGAGATGCCATAACCAGAAAGGTACTATGACACGCTGAAAACTCCCTGGAAACCCTATTCTAAATGAACTGATACCAGAATCGCTGGAGTGACCGTGGCCCAGTTGCAGCGGGATGGAAATAGAAATTTTGAGTTGTTTCTGATCCTTATAGAAACCGAATCAATATTTAAATTTTTCATGGCAAAACTACCAAGCCTGGACAACTTCATAGGTAAATTCTACCAAACAATTAAGGAGTAGAAAATTTCCACAGTACATCAACTCTCTCCGAGAAGCCAAAGTACAGCAAGGAGGAAGGGCAGACGCATTCTCTAACTTGGTTTACGAGGCTATTACAGTACTGACTTCAAAACCAAACAAGGCCGGAGAAGGGAAAATTGCTGGCCGCTCTCTCTTGAATATGGATGAAGTAAGATTCGCATGAGCTGAACCCAGTGATGTACTTCCAAAGGAGACTGCATAGCACCGACATCAGAATTAGACCAAGGACTCAAATTTGGATCCATAACAGATAATTCGGTAATGTCACCTGGCAAGTGTCATTCGAAAGAAAACAAACATGGGCGTCACACATCGGCAAGGTGAAATAGAAAGCAGAAAATGAAAAGGGAAGTCCTTTTTTCCACACACAAAGAAGGAAAAATCACTTCGCGGGAGCAAAAATAACAGTAGTGCAGTGTACATGGTTCTGCAGTATACACGGTTCTGCAGTGTACACGGTTGTGCAGTGTACATGGTTGTACAGTGTACATGGTTGTACAGTGTACACAGTCCTACAGTATACACGGTTCTGCAGTGTACACGGTCCTACAGTATACATGGTTCTGCAGTGTACATGGTTCTACAGTATACACGGTTCTGCAGTGTACACGGTCCTACAGTATACACGGTTCTGCAGTGTACACGGTCCTACAGTATACATGGTTCTGCAGTGTACACGGTCCTACAGTATACATGGTTCTGCAGTGTACATGGTTCTACAGTATACATAGTTCTGCAGTGTACACAGTTGGGCAGTATACACGGTTCCACAGTATACATGGTTCCACAGTATACAAGGTTGCACAGTGTACACAGTTGTGCAATATACAGACAACTGCCTTACTTTTCTTCTCCTTTCTGCAAATAGGTTTTAGAAACAGGGAGGGAAGCATGCTGCCCTTGCAGAGGACCTGAGTTCAGTTTCCAGCATCCACCCAACTTGGGTCACCAATACCCATGTAGAGTGTCTTACAGCCACCTGTAGCTCCAGATTCAGGGGATCTGACACTTTGTGGCACTCTTGTGTGTGTACACACACACACACACACAAACACATACACACAATAAAAATCTTAGGAAGAAGAAGAAATGGCTGGGGGAAATAGATCTTAAAACTTCCACCACTCCTGGTTATATTCTGCTTTTGACTGTATATCTAAAAAGCTTAGGGTCACTAATAACTTTCACAACAGTTTACAGGAATAATACACACTTTGAACTAGAATATCTGATGGATATTCAATAAAAGACTAAAATAATATGAAATTTAAAACTGCATAACATTCCAAAGTAGACATTGTAGACTCACCTGATCCCTTCTTTAGACCCTGTTTGTTTGTCTCCCTTCAATTATTTGCTGCTCTTTTGGAAAGAATATAGTTTTACACTTACAGAACCAATGTTTACACCAGGATTATAGAGATGGTGTAATCCCAGAAAAGGGTATTGCTTGTCTCTGCTATGTTTCAACAGGTAAACCCCAGGTTAAGTGAGCAAATGCTTCAGGCAAACTCTGGGACCACTTACCACAACTCAGCAATGCACCATTGAGCACATGGGCAATATTGGGCATCCTTGTGCTAACAAAACTGTATCTGCAAACTCTAGAATTATAAACCGAATACCCTGGATATTTAAGACTCCTTAGTAGTTCTATAGGAGCTTTTGCCTAGAATGTGTTTTTTTCTTTTTTATTGATTTTATTGATCTATACATTTTTCTCTGCTCCCCTCCTTTTCTCTCCCCTCCCCTTCAACCCTCTCCCATGGTCCCCATGCTCTCAATTTACTCAGGAGATCTTGTCTTTTTCTACTTCTCATATAGATTTTTAACATAGAATTCCTCAGTCTGTGTTAGCAACAGTAGAGATACTGGTGGTGCTTAGTGGGTAAAGGAGCTTACCTCCAAGTCTGACAACCTGGATTCAGTCCCCAGGCCACACAGGATATAAAGAGAGAACTGACTCTCACTAGTTGTCCTCTGATCTCCAAAGGCACACTGTAGTGTGCAACACACACATGCACAAACACATACACAAAGTGTAATTTTTACAAAACCAATAAATGAATGAATGAATCAGGGCACCAATGAACCAAATTATATGGGTTCCTGTGGTATGCACCATGTTCTGCTGGTATCTCCTTGCTATTGTAAAGTAAAAGAATAAAAAGTAAATATGTTAATTCTAAAACAACAAGCCATCCCAGTGGTACAATAATTTACACAGCAAACGTACTTCATAAACATGGAATCTTCTGCCTCAATTTACTCTAAGGGACATCCATCCAGTAAGAATGACATGCTGGCAAGTAAAGCTCACTGGGTTTCTGTAAAGAACTCTGGGAAAGTGTGCATCTGGACAGGGAGAACTCTGGGCAAGTGTGCATCTGGACAGGGAGAACTCTGGGCAAGTGTGCATCTGGACAGTGAACTCCCTAGGCAAGTGTGCATCTGGACAGTGAACTCCCTAGGCAAGTGTGCATTTGGACAGTGAACTCTCTAGGCAAATGTGCATCTGGACAGTGAGAACTCTGGGCAAGTGTGCATCTGGACAGGGAGAACTCTGGGCAAGTGTGCATCTGGACAGTGAACTCTCTAGGCAAATGTGCATCTGGACAGTGAACTCTCTAGGCAAATGTGCATCTGGACAGTGAGAACTCTGGGCAAGTATGCATCTGGACAGTGAACTCCCTAGGCAAGGGTGCATCTGGACAGTGAACTCTCTAGGCAAATGTGCATCTGGACAGTGAGAACTCTGGGCGAGTGTGCATCTGGACAGTGAACTCCCTAGGCAAGTGTGCATCTGGACAGTGAACTCCCTAGGCAAGGGTGCATCTGGACAGTGAACTCTCTAGGCAAATGTGCATCTGGACAGTGAGAACTCTGGGCGAGTGTGCATCTGGACAGTGAACTCCCTAGGCAAGTGTGCATCTGGACAGTGAACTCTCTAGGCAAGTGTGCATCTGGACAGTGAGAACACTGGGCAAGTGTGCATCTGGAGAGTGAGAACTCGGCTAGCGTGCCTTTTGAACAGTGATAATGGTTGTCCATCATGAGAGACTGTATTATCAAAGGTCATACCTCAGACTGGTGCCCCAGCACACATAGAAGAGGATTAGAGTTCAAAACTGAGCTCTGAGAAGATCCAGCCAGCAGCCTCAGTACATTGGAATAAGCAATATGGGGAATGTTCTGAAGTTAGAACTAATGATTTAATCTTCAAAACAGAATATAGACAGCATTAAGAGTATCACAATATTGAGTCTAAAATTCTGATATTTAGGAAAGGTTATTCAAAGGAACAGAATTGTCTTCTCAAGTGATTCCACATGGAGAACAGCCGCTCCCTCTGACAGGACACCCCCAAAGGAGCCTGGGTTTCAAACACACAGTTGGCCTGTGATGGCAGGACTGTATCACTGAGTACACACAGACTGTGGGTGCCAACTGGGCTTAGAAGGATGCTGCATGAGGCGGCAGGGAAAACATCTCTGAAAGAAGAATGAAGAGCAGGAGGGAAAGAAGGGGATGGGTAAGAAGCAGCCAATGATAAGCTCCAGTTCAGGGAAAAATCAAAACTGCCCTTGTCGTGCATGTCCGCAAACATGGCTACCATCCACACAAAATGTCTGTGCTCTTTCCTCCCTCAGTGTTCACATATCCAGAAAACGGCACCGATGACTTCGGAGACCAAGCAAAGACCATAAACCACCAGGTATGTAGAGATCACAGAATACGGGTCAGGTAAGAGTTCCTGGATCAAACTGCCAATCATCACCTAAGTGGGTCACAAACTCCATGGGGTGGGGCATAGCTTCATGTCAAATTGTTTTAACTGTTTGGAGGAAAATGTAACATGTCTGACAATAAGTGCCAGTGAATCGTAATGTGATATCCTTTAATAAGATATGATGTCATATAAGATGTGATGTCATATAATAAATAACAGAATAGAAGGAGCACAGCATATAAAAGGTGAAAATGAACATTGTATTAATGACATGCACAATTTTCTGTCGTGTGGTGCTGTAAGTTAAGACATACTTTACAATGTGTTATCAGCAAATCATATTATGATTACATTGTATGCTATGCACACATGTATTATATATTAGATATGTCCATTCATATACACACATATAATTGCAATAGAATCAAACACTATTGTCCAAGATACCTGAGCTTTAAATTATAGTGAAATAAAAGGCCTGAGCTGGCTCAGTGGATAAAGGCACTTGCTGCCAATCCTGCTGACCTGAGTTCAGGTCTGGAATCCTTACAGTGGGAGGAGAGAACCAGTTCTCCAGCTGTCCTCTGACCTCCACATGTACACTGTGGAGTACATGCTACACAAACAAATAAATAAGTAGAAAAATTAATAGCAAAGTATAAATAAATAAATAAATGCAAAAAAATTAATAGCAGGGTTCAAAATGCTGCAACAGTTCATATAAGTCTTATGTTTGATGTTCATAAATAGAATATATCGATTATATTACATTATATAATGTAATCAAGAATATTATGTACTTGTATATATGTAAAATGTCACTTTAGCTTGTCAATTATAAAATATAAATGTATCTATAGTTTTACGATTTTTTGATCAGATCAGTGATAGCATCTAATATTTATTTAACACTACAAAACTCCTTTAGAGTCCAATAAATTGAGGACTATAATAAAATGTATCTAACATGGTTGTGGTGAAGTCCAGTTATGTTAATACAAAAAATACCAGACAGCTAGTAAGCTATCAAAATTGGCACCTTTTATTATCATATTTGTCAGATTTCACAGTCAGTAGGTTGTGGTTCTATGACACAGCTACCAGTCCAGTGCCAAAAATCTCTGCTTTTTTCTCACCGCCAATGGACTGATTGCATTATGAATGTACGTGCGTTCTTTGATGAGCTACATACCAACTTTCAACCTACTGAAAGACAGTCAGCGTTAGGGGCCCAAAGAGATGGCTCAGGGTTGAGAGTACCTCCTGCCTGACCACGGTTTGCTCAGTCTGCTTTCTTACAGAACCCAGAACCACTTACCTGGGGGTAGCCTCAACCTCAATGGGCCCCTGTCCCCTGTCAATCACTAATTAAGAAATGATCCTACAGGCTTGCCTACAGCCTGGTTTTATGGAGGTGTTTTCTGAATTGAGGCTCCCTCTTCTCCAATGACTCTAGCTTGTGTCAGGTTGGCATAAAACCAGCCAACACAACTAACTCCCTGCCAACTTAACACAAACACATCACCATTAAGCCACAACCTTTCCATTTTTATTCAACCCCGAGATCTCACATAAAAAATATAAATAACTTTAAAAGTCCCATTGTCTTAAAAATTCAAATACATTAAAAGCTCACTCCCACTAAAATATTGTCTCTGCAATTCACAAAGAGTCAATAAAAAGTTTTTAAAAATTCAGTCTCTTTAAAAATCTAAAATCTCTTTTAAAAGTTCAAAATCTCTTCTGTGGGCTCCCGTGAAAATCAAAATTAAGCTAAATACTTTTTTACTTCAAGAAGAAAGAACCAGGGCACAGCCACAATCTGAATAGAGCAAAGCCAAACCCCAGCAGTGTAAATAACTCGATGTCCAGCATCTGGGATTCACAGTTGATCTTTCGTGCTCCTCCGAAGGGCTTGGGTCACTTCTCTGGCTCCTCCCCCTGCAGCATGCATTCCTTGTGTCCTAGACTCGGGACAGCTCCCCTGCACACCTGCTTCTATTGGCCATCCCACGGTAATGGCATCTCCAAAATTCTGGGGTCTCTTGTGCAACTTGGTTGCACTTTCACCAAGAGCCTCTCCTGGGCATTCTTTGGGGACTCCAACCCTGCCATAGTGCCAAGCCTCCGCTGCTCTCCATGACCCCTTCACACCTTCAAAACCAGCACCACCTGAGTGATTCTTACACTACCAAGTTCAGCTGCCAGCATGGGGTAAAACCTTGGCAGCCCTGGGAACAAAGCTCGTATGTGCTAACCCTGAGGAAACACTTCCCAGAAGATTTCACCTCAGTCATGCTGGTTCCTTCTTAACCACCAGCTGACCAGCATTTGCTGTCTCAGTAAAACAAAGGTTTTATGTCAGGGGTCCTGATACCTTGTTAATTCCAGCTGATTCTGCAGCCCAGGCTAACAAGAACCACAGATTCTTAGCTCAAAATAACAAATGGCCCTGATAGTCATTGAAGGACTCCCTCAAACTTCCCTCTAAAATTCGTGAGTCTGGCCTCCATTGTCTGCACTGCTTCAACATTCTTATCTTCCGCGCTCCCACAGAACAGCTCACCAAGCTTTGAACACTCAGTGGTTTTTCCAGACCAAAGTTTGAAATTCCTCCCACTATCCTCCCCAAAACACATGGTCAGGTCTGTCACAGCAGTACCTCCATATCCTGGTACCAATTTCTGCCCCAGTTAGTGTTCCTGTTGCTGTGATAAAACACCATGACCAAAGCAACTTGGAGAGGAAAGGGTTACTTGACTTACCTTCCTTCCACATCACTGTTCATCATGGAAAGAAGTCAGGATAGGAACTCAGAGGGGTCGGAACCTGAAGGCAGGAGCTGATGCAGAGGCCATGGAGGGTGCTGCTTACAAGCTTGCCCCTCGTGTCTTGCTCAGACTTCTTTCTTATAGAACCCAGAACCACTTGCCCAGGGACAGCACCACCCACAGTGGGCCAGGCCCTCCAACATCAATCATTCAGTAGGAAAATGCGCTGCTGGGAGTGGTGGCGCATGCCTTTAATTCCAGCACTCAGGAGGCAGAGGCTGGTGGATTTCTGTTAGTTCGAGGCCAGCCTGGTCTACAAGAGCTAGTTCCAGGACAGGCTCCAAAGCTGCAAAGAAACCCTGTCAAGGAAGGAAGAAAGGGAGGAAGGAAGAAAAGGAGGAGGGAGGGAGGGAGGGAGGGAGGGAGGGAGGGAGGGAGGGAGGGAGGGAGGGAGGGAGGGAAAACACACTACAGCCAGATCTAAAGAGGCATTTTCTCAATTAAGGCTCCTTTCTCTAGCTTGTGTCAAGATGACATAAAAATTGCCCACAACCCCACTTCCATAAAGACCCAAGTTCAATTTCCAGCATCTATATGAGGTGTCTCACAGACATCTATAACTCCTCCTCCAAAGAATTTCATGCCCTCTTCTGGTCTCCACAGGCACTGCATATGTGATGGTACATACATACACTTAGGCACACACACATGCAATTAAATAAACAAATGAATAAATCTCTTTATAAGTGTGTATTTGAGGAAGCAAAATCTATTTTATACCTGCTCGTATGTCTCTCCTTTTTTCCAGAGAAAATGTTTTCACTTGGAGCAGAGGAGATGACTCCGGTAGTTAAAGTTCTTACTACCCAGTCCTAAGGACCGGGGTTCAGATCCCTATCACCCACATAATAGCCAGGCAGGCATGAAGGCTCACTTGTCTTTCCAGCTCAAAAGACAGAAACAGGGAATCTGCAAAGCAAGCTGATGAGGGAAACTAGCTATATCTGCAAGACCTGGGTTTGATTGAGAGGTCCTGACTCAGTGAATAGAGTAAAATGTGATTAGAATGAGTCCTGACATAAGCCTGCACCCACACGCATGAGCCCCACATACGCATAACTCACACACTTGAAATAGAAAAGACAGGAAGAAAATATTCCCATTTCTGACAGCGTTCATAAGGAACTATGTCAAAGACAAAAACATCACCTGAAGAAAATGACTAATTCTGACACATTTCAAATAGCTTGTAGCGGTATATAACTCCAAAATTCAAAGTAAGCAAAGAAGCTGGATGTGGAGGCGCACGCCTTTAATCCCAGCACTAGAGAGGCAGAGGCAGGCGGATCTCTAAGTTCAAGGCCAGCCTGGTCTACAGAGTGATTTCCAAGGAAGCCAGAGCTATGTAGAGATACCCTGTCTCAATCAATCAATCAATTAATCAATAGCAAACTAAAGTTGTGAGAGAAGCCTTGGTAGCAGCCTTTGGTTTTGACTGACGAAAGCAGCACATCAATAGTTTGTGGCTGTCGTTTCTTCACATCCACCTTCTTTCCTTCCTATCTCAATTTCGTTCTATCTTTTTTTATCTTCTCTGGCAGGGACCTCCTTCCAAAGACCCATTACAGATGAACACCTATGTTGCCTTGTACAGATTTGTACCCCAAGAGAATGAAGACTTGGAAATGAGGTAAAAAAAATTATAAAGTTAAAATTAAATGAATGAAAGACAATTTTAAAGTGGTTACTTTTCTATGTAAAAAAGAAAAAAGCAGGGAAAGTGAGGTGACTCAGCAAGGAGAAGCAAGCCTTCGGGCCTGAGTTCAAGAATCTGTGGTAAAAGGAGAAAACTAACTCCCAAGGGTAGTTCTCTGACCTCCACATGCACACCGTGGTGCGCACACACACACACACGCACACGTATGCACACATACTCCCATATGTACATACCCACACACATGTGCACATACCCACACTGTCTTTATGTCTGCCCACCTGTGGGGCTAACATGTGAGCAGCTTGCTGGGCTCTGTCCCAACTGTCTTATTCATCTGGTCTGTGGGGAAGCCGGGGAGTGTGCATCTCTAACTAGTCTGAAGGTGGTGCTGATGCTGGTCTGGGGAGCACACTTTGCAAAGCACTTCTCTGGTTCATGGCCCATGGGATGTGAGAATTTCCATGAAGGGTAAGCATTGAATGTACTTGACGTTCAGTGGAGTCTAATAGATAATCAAAAGATTTATTTAATCCCCAAGTTAGCACTGATGGAAGAGTTGAGCTACGACAGTCAGGGTCAATCTCCTGCCTCCTGCCTCAATTCAGCTTTGTTTGAGTCTGCCTTCAAGTGATGCTGGGACCTTCTTAGAACAGTGTCAGGGTCTGAAAACTGGCTTCTCATTTTATTCAAATGAAGACATAAAGATCCTGTTATGGGTGAAGATTGGAGCCCGAAAGGCCATCCTCTAGGACTCCCAGGTGCTTGTGTCACTAAACAGTAAACTGCACAGGGACACATAGTGACAGAGAGAATATGTTGCAGAAGAAAAAACAAAAACAAAAAAACAAGAACAAAAACTACTTCCAAGGATATAGTGAACTAGAGCCGTGGTGGAGGTTCCATGCAACCTGTGCCTGACAGATTGGCACCTTTTTCAGGACCTTCATGTATGGCATGCTTCTCTTTTTCTATTTCTCTGTGTATGCTCATATCAGCCTTGGCACAAAGATGGTCGGTCCAGTTTGGTTTCTTGTGCTGATTTTAACTTTATTCTCTACCCTATACTGCTACCACGATGGTTCTGAGTTTTCTCCATCACTTGCTAAACTTGCTGGGATGAACTCATTGTCTGGGGTGTATGCTTTGCCCAATTAGTCCTACAATGCTGGGGGAGGATATGGCATTTTCAGGTGGTCTCTGTTTCATTAGAGACAGTCCAAACCTCTGAGCCATTGCCTCTCTGGCCTCATGACTGCTATGGGACCTTCAGGAGATGGCCTGCAGTTGACTATCTACTGATAGAGATGAGACTGGCAATTATGCAATATACTGAGTTCCTTGAGATTGCCGTTTGGTGTGTAGACTTCCCCGTGAGGTACTGAAGATGGCTCGATTGGTAAAGTGCTTGCACTGCAAGCACAAGGACCTGGGTTCTATTCCCCCAGAACCTCCTTAGAGGAAGAAGACGAGGAGGAGATATAGTGGCACAAGCTTATAACCCCAGAGCTTGGGACTCCATGGCCAGCCAGACTCGTCTACTCAGAAAGTTCCAGGCCAGTGAGAGATCCTGCCCCAAAAATCAAGGTGGATAGCTCTTCAGGAAGGATACATAAGATTGTCCTCTGGCCTCCACAACATACCCATGCATACACATGTGTCCCTACAGGCACGTGAACACACACACCTAAGCTCAATTTAAGATGAAAGAACTCTCTATCATGCTGGCCCCACAGCTTTTAGACTATTACTCCGAATTCTCCAGGTTTTTAGTGGCAGTTGCAGAGCAATACTGAATGTTACCAGCGACATTGAAGGATGTCTGGCTTTGTGCTGGCTGTCGTAACTCTGTGTGTTTATTTTTTGTTAGTTGCAGGCCATTAAAAGCCAAGATGTCTGGTCATGACTCCAACATTTACAATCTGCTTGCAGGCAAGCAGAGCTATTCATTCCCGAGAATGAAATGCCTGTATTTTGTAGGCTGCAAGATCAAAGTGATAAATCATACTTACTTTTATTTATTTATTTACTCAACTTTTTTTTTTTTTTTAACCAAGGCATTGTGTGCTCCCATTTAAAAGCCAGGAGCTTGCTTAGCATATTCAAGGCAATACTGAGAGGATTGGGTATAATTCCTTGAAAGTGCTGGGACTTTGTGAATTATCTTTTCCTCCTCAACCATAAGAGGAAAAATCGTTTTGATAAGATACTATTCTTATCTGCCTGCATACTTACCCTGGGCAGCCTTCTGGGTCCCTTCCTTGGGAAAGAATGCAAAGGAGAGACATAGAAGGAATGGTCAAATGTGAATCTGTGGACAAAAAAAAAAGGTCCAGATGTCAAAGCCAGCCATCAAAAGTCAGAGCAAATAAGTCATGGCATCATTAGATACCTTAGAGATTGCCTAGTAACAGTGAAAGCTTTATCTACTAGAGGCCAATGGTGCAGGCCTCTCCGTGGTCCTCCATCTTAACTTACTTTCCTCCTGGCGCCAGCAATCACTGGATCAGGGCATCTCCCTGTCACTGCCTTCCCAAAACACTGTCCCCATGGAGAATGAAGTCTGTGTCCCTGACCTCCGGCCAGCCTGAGAGGCTTCCCTGAACCTCATGTCCAGAATGAATTCAATATTCATTCTCTACACACTGGTCTAAGCCTGCTGTGCCCATCCCCTCGCATGTGGGCCAGGTTGTTGTCAGGGGGCTGCCTGGTCTCTGTGCTCCAACCTTGTGACCAGCGCTGTTCAGCATGGATGCAGGGTGGATGATGGGTCAAGGCAACAGTGCCATTTTCATAGGTGCACCTAAACGGACGTGTTGTGGAATGTTACTTTAAGATCCGTTACACCTGTTTATGTTGTGGAAGGAACATTTGTTTTCATGATGCAAAGTTGTGTTGCATTCTTTTATATTGCATTTGCCTAATTCTGTGAAGCTGTAATTCTTTGCCTGTCTAAAACTCCTGATTTGTCTGATAAAGAGCTGAGCGGCCAACAGGTAGGCAGAATAAAGAAGAGTGGGGCTGGCAATCAGAGAGAATAAACAGAGGGAGAAAAAGAGAGAAAAAGGGATCAAGGAGGAGCAGCCACACAGCCCCACGGCAAGCCACAGAGTAAGAGTGAAAGTAGATACACAGAAGTAAGAAAAGGAAAAGGCCCAGAGGCAAAAGTAGAGGGAATAACTTGAGTTAAGGAAAGCTGGCTAGAAACAAGCCAAGCTAAGGCCAGGCATTTATAAATAATAATAAGCCTCCACATGTGACTTATTTGGGAACTGGGTGATGAGTCCCCAAAAGAGCCAAAATAATAGAGTAGAAAACAACCAGCCACACTGATGAGTCGGCTAGAAGGGTTCCCTACCCTGCTTTTCATCCAACAACAGAGCACAAAGCCTAACTAGGAGCTTCAACTCTCTCCAGTTATAAACAAGGGCCATCAAGTCTGGGCTTCTAGGATGAGGTTGTTACAAAATATAACAATATCCAATACACTGTAGAAACTCTACCATTTTAACTCCAATGTACTCCGGTTTTGTATTGTTGTATTTTGTGTGTGTTGTCCTAGCTTGTTTTTGCTGTTTTGAGACCATGCCCCACTCTGTAACCTATAACTCTGACTGGCCTCAAGCTCAGGATCTTGCTGCCTGGCTCATGGGTGCTGGGACTATAGGCATGTGCTACTGTATCCAGCTCCAAAGAGCTCCAAAAATAGTCTTTATTTTCAGAAAGGAGGAATGGAGGGAGAGGAGGAAAGAGGGAGAGAGGGAGGAAGGCAGACAGAGACGTCTAGACGGCATGAATTCACGGAATGCTCAAGAATGGAAGGTGTGGCACCGCTTGGCCCGGGTTTAAGCCCTAGGCAAGTAACTCATACAGTTATGTGATCTCACATGTCTGGAGAAGCTGCATGAGCTTCTGAGTCTAGACCTCTGAACATGTGGAAGGTGCTTCGTGGTACCCAGGTTGGCTTCAAGCCCTGCTGTCCTCCATTATCTTTGGATTTAAAACATTATTTGTGGAGACTCAAAACTCATGCAACCTCATGCCTACTGGCTGCTGATTTATTTTCAGTCCTTTTCCCCATCCACAAAAGGATCATAGTCCCGTTTGACAGAGGAATCTTTCCTTTCTGTAGTCTGTGTCATGTTATTTACCCTCCATCTCACACACACATACATACATGCACATACAGACACACACATCATACACACACATCATATACACATGCACACACAGACACACCCATCATACACACAGACATACACATATGCACACACATACATACACACACATCATATACACACATACACACAGATACACACATATATATACACACATCACACACACAGACACACATAGACACACACATACATACACATCATATACACATACACACAGATATATACACACACCTCAGACACACATACATACACACACATTACATACACATACACACAGACACACACACGCACACTCGCCTGCCTACCCCTTTACTTTCTTCATTCTCTCAGTCCTACCTCAGCATCCCTTGGTTGTGGGACATCCTCTCCTGGTGACTCTGTCTGGAATTACTTCGTTCTATCTGCCTCCCCTGTAAACTCCCTTGGGAACTCTACCGTCAACACTCATACAGTAACTAGCCCCAGTATCTCTCCTGCTATGAGATGAGAAGTTTTCAAAACAAAGGCTTAAAGTCATTTCTTCTTACTCACAGAAGGGCACCTTGTGTTTTAATCAGTAGAAATAGCCTTAGGACTTTTCCAGGTTGTTCTCGCATGTAAGCCATCAAGAGATGTAAATGACTGAGTACACAGAGTATTTGGAAACTCAGAAGTGAAGGATGGGGAGCAAACGAAAGAACGAAATATCAAATACATATTTCAGTGACCACACGGTGTCTATTTGGAAGAACCCACTTTGACTTTCCACATCTAAGTCATTTTCATTTTTATTAGTTCTCTTCAAACTGATTTATATGATAATGGCCATTTTTCTTCAGGCGGAGAAAAGAAATGGCAGGTTTGTTGGTGGAGAAAGGCTTAAGAGCCAACACAGGCAAAGAAGGAATTGCTTTTTCAATATTATTAAATTCTAAGGTAGATATAAATTAATGACTGTGCATGACAGAATGCCTAAACTAAGAGAGAGTTTCAGAGAAAAAAACACATCTCTTTAACACCAAATAAGGATTTAGAATTGTGAATCCCCAGGCTCCTGAAAACATCAAGTCTCCGACACTCCATGGGTGAGTCTGAATTACGGCAAGAAAGCTTGAGTCTGGTTAGCTAGTCTCTGAATTAGGACAAGCAAGCATGAGTCTGGTTAGCTAGCGTCTGAATGAGGACAAGCAGGCTTGAGTCTGGTTAGCTAGCGTCTGAATGAGGACAAGCAAGCTTGAGTCTGGTTAGCTAGTGTCTGAATGAGGACAAGCAGGCTTGAGTCTGGTTAGCTAGTCTGTGAATGAGGACAAGCAAGCGTGAGTCTGGTTAACTGTTATTCGCAAGGACCTCTGGAGATGGATGTCCTGAATCCATCTCTTCTGAATTATCTCTTCTGAATTTGACCTTGAGTTGAAAGTGACTTTAACCTATATATGACTTTTTAGGATGTATTCTCCAGGAGCCGTCCCCTATTTGAGCTTAAGGGGTCACCGTGTGGGAGGCATGGGGAGAGCACACTGTAGTTAAAATTCAGAGTGACATGCTGGCCAAGGGACACTGTGGAGAGCTACAGTGCATCCTAGCAGGACACCCAAAAGGCCTTGGGACTTCAAGGAAGGCAACATTGGCTCTCAACTTGCAGAAGTCTGCTTGTGAGATTTTGGGGCAAAGGATAAAGAGGAAAAACTTAAGCTCCAGAACTAGAGAAATTTACTAAGAAGCACTGAGTAGGGACCAAATGCCAACCCTCATTACAGTGAAGGTCCTGAAAGTTCACAGCAGAGGTACATGATGCCGCTGTCAGTTCTGTGCCAGGGACACAGCTTGTGGTTCTCTGTTCTGGAGGACCCGCTAGGAGGACCAGCATTAAGAATGTGGATAGAAAGTAGAACCTGGAAGCAGAGCAGAGGGCAGATGACTGTTCTGACTTTGCTCCTACCTGTTCCTTACACCCTACGTGGATGTTGGTCAGTGTCCTCTCTGTGAAAGCTGAGGATCTAAGTAATTTTTATTTTTTAATGTGTGTATGGATATGTGTGTGTGTGCACACCGTGTGGATGCATGTGTGTATATATTCACGTGCATGTGGAGGGCAGAGAATAGCTCCGAGTATCATTTCTCAGAAATTGCCTGCCTTTGTGTTTAGTTTTATTTATTGCAACAAGGTCTCACTCTGACCTGAACTCACCAAGTAGGCTGGTCTGGCTAGCCAGCAAGCCCTGAGAATCTCCTCGTTTCTGCAGCTACTCTAGCACTGAGATTACAAGCGTGCACCATCACGCTCCACTTTGTTTTCCTAACGTGGTCTCTGGGAACTAAGCTCAGTCCCTGACCAACTAAGCTCCCTCCCCAGCCTTAACTTTACTTTTCATTGACACATAATTGCATGTATCTGTAAGATACTATAACAGTAGTTTAGTAAATGTATATAGTATATATTGATTCAAGCTAACCGCCACACCTAGCGCCCTAAAGATTTGTCATTTCTGTGTTAGTGATTTTGGAAATCATCCCTGGTGATGATTTTGTTGTTGTTGTTGTTTTGTTTTTTGTTTTTTCGAGACAGGGTTTCTCTGTAGCTTTGGTGCCTGTCCTGGAACTAGCTCTTGTAGACCAGGCTGGCCTCGAACTCCCAGAGATCCGCCTGCCTCTGCCTCCCGAGTGCTGGGATTAAAGGCGTGCGCCACCACCGCCCAGCTTTTGGTGATGATTTTTAAACATAGAAAGTGTCATCAAGTTAACTGTTGCCAACCACAGTTACCCCACTGGGCTGCAGAACATTGGAAGGTTGCCTTCCTATCCCTGCACACCTGTGCCCGCACCCATCCTCCTGAACTCACCGTTGGATGGTGAGCTCAGACAGTGTAGCAGCATAGCCCGAGTCATCACGCACATCATTCTCCAGTAAGTCCATCGGGATGGGATTTGACCCCTGAGCCAGGAGCCTGTGATTCGCAGGCTGTGCTCATGTTACATTGCTCCAGATACAGAACACTTACAGTGAAGATCAAACTGTGATTCTCATACAAATCCGCAAGTTACTCTTTGATTCACTAAGGCATGAGAGGACTGGTGAGATGTCACAGCTCGCTCAGAGGGAGCCCAGCGTGCATCACATGTCCGGAGATGAGGAGGACTGCTGGTGGGAATTTTCAAGCCAATGTGAGAACAGTCATGGAGTATCTCAGCTAGATTCTGCCAGGCACAACCCTCTCACATTTCTGTGGACAGTGATAATTACATCATTATAAGCTTTCTATGACTTTTATGAAATGAAAATAACAAAGCCGTTGAAAAGGAAGACAATAACCTGATTATGTTTTTTGTCCATTTCTCAGTCTTCCATGACTTTTCCTTGAGTTCTTTTAGTAGAGCTGTGAGGTTGTCCAAGCCAACAGTATTTTAGAGGAGAAAGCTGTTTGGAACAGTTAAAGCCATTGGTTGTGAACCATAAGAATCCATGGAGAATGTTATTAAAGTGGAGGTTCCTGGGGACACCATAAACCTCCACCCTAAGCCAAGATCTGCCTGGAAATCTGTGTGCTTAAATGATTGCCTGGTTTCTGATTATATTCTAGATTTGAAAGCAATCATGATTGCCGTTAGCCAAGGCACACTCAGCCAGAATGAAGGACTGGGGAGACAGATCACACCTTAGTGTTTGTCTCATAAGCATGAGGATGTGAGTTCAATGACCCAAATCCCATGTGAAAACGAAAACAGAACATGTAGTATGTGTTTGTAATCCCAGCACTGCAGAGTGACAGACATCTGACTTAGTGACCTCCACGCCAGTGAGAGACCCTGTTTCCAGAAATGAAGGTAGACAGTTCCCAAGGAACAACACCCAAGGTTGTCCTCTGACCTAGACACACACACAACACATAGGACTCTAGCTCCCTGGTTCTGTATTGATGGCCTCCAAGAGACTTGTGTTTACCATTGGGTCCACTCTCTAGTGTCCTTCACCTTGCCAGCTGTGTGCACCCTATGTAAAATAAGAAGGGAGGACCAGTGGAGACAAATGAGACAGGAGAAGACTCCCCTGGTGTCTCATTTCCATTCTCTAAGTACATTACTGCTTAGCAAATGCATCAACTTAATTAAAACTAAATGTAATTCTAATGCACCAATTTGATTTAAAAATAATCTTCACAGTCGCCAGGACATCAAAATCCAATCAAGGCTATTTGAGGAAAGTCTCTGATGCGTATTATGTTGTGAGGCTGTACTATGTCAAGAAACCCAGACCTTCCCAAATGTCACTAATGTGTTTAGCAGCCTCCCTCTCACTCAAACGCCTCTCCCAATTAGGTTCTAGAGAGCGTGATCTGTAACAGTTTAGGAGCAGCTCCCCAAAATCTTCCCAATGGCCCTTTAGCTGAATGTTCATGCCAGAATATGGACTTGGGGTAAAATGCAAGCAGCCTTAAGGAGCTCAGGTTTAAGATAGAAATCAAGCTATAGAGTCCAGGCGTTCCCGATGTTACGCTTATGTGCCCAGACTATAAACAATTCTGGACCAGATTAATGAAGACTGAGAAATGAGCCTGGTGAAACCATTCACCACTAAGTCTCAGATGAGAAGAGTAATTTGGCTGACTTCCTTTGCTTTGCCCGTTGGCTGGGTCTTTCGAGGACATCTGTTTTGGTTGAGTGGTGGTGCTGATGGAGCTCAGTGTGGACTTCTCTTCCTCTAATGAACAGGCTAGGATATGGAATGTTAAAACTGTCCAAAATGCCTGCAGGGTGACATGGGCAACTCTTATGCATTGTTTTGATAAGTCATGGGTAGGCAGCTTGATATCCAGCAGTTAGCCATGGAGCCAAACCCTGAGGTAAGTAGTCAAATCTCTCTGTCCCTGTTGATTTGTGCACAAATATGCCAGGCCATGCCTACTTCATACAGTGGGCATTGTCCCCCCTCCAGGAGATCTGCTGTTTTCAGCCCTACAGAAATACCACTGTACGCGGCGCCTAGATAGTCAGTTACTAATCCCAGCTTTAATATTACTTTGTGGTCAGGATGGATTGGGGGCCAGGCAAGGAGAATGGATCTTCATGAAGAGAGGCAGAAGCCTTCCTTGACGGAGGAGGGTCATCCTTCTATCTGTTGCTTTCATTGGTTAATTAATAAAGAAACTGCTTGGCCTCTGATAGGGTAGAATTTAGATAGGCGGAGTAAACAGAACAGAATGCTGGGAGAAAGAAGCCGAGTCAGGAGTCGCCATGATTCTCCCACTCCAGACAGACGCAGGTTAAGATCTTTCCTGGTAAGCCAGCTCGTGTTGCTACATAGAATATTAAAAATGGGTTAGATCAATATGTAAGAGCTAGTCAATAAGAGGCTGGAACTAATGGGCTAGGCAGTGTTCAAAAGAATACAGTTTCCGTGTAATTATTTCGGGACATAAGCTAGCCATGCGGGCGGCCGGGTGCCGGGGACGCAGCCCCGCCGCTCCTAATACTACACTTCCTAAGTTCTGGATCATTCCAAAGACCAGGGTCTGCAGCTACTGAAGGAAGCAGACATCTCATTACCAGGTGTCCCTGACCAAAAGCAGTATAGCAGTACATGGTCTCATGCCTCTGCAACCCCAGCTGCACTGGAGGCGAAGGCAAGAGATTGATCACAAGTTCAAGGTCAGCCAGGGAAACAGACAGACCACATCAGAGAGAGAGGGGGTCACACACACTACATCGTCTTGACTCTAAGTGGAAAATGACAGGCTTGCAATGGAATTAGCGATTTTATAGTGCCAAAGACTTCCGCATAGTTTTCTCTCTGAGTCCACAGAACAATTTGCAAAGCAACTATGTCTCATTATGTGTTTATTATGTGTAACATATAAATTTAAAGCATAGCATTGTGATAGCTCAGGATTAGAGGCCTAGGCGCCTGGGATTTTTGCCTGGATCCAGGTTCATACTGGCTCTGTCCCTACCCTCCCACCCCGGGCACTTGCTTCTCATTCATGGAAGATGCTCACTGTCAACTCACAGTTTATAGATTTCTGCTTTTGAGTTTACCAACTTCCTGAAAGCTGTAACTGTGGCTTAAGAGTAATGATAACCAACACTTATTGTGTACTTGCCTAAGTATTTTATGTAAGCATTGATGCAATTTAGTGTTTAAAATAAAAACCAGTGTTTCTGTCCCTACTCTTTCACTGGCCCACCCCTAATTTAGAAGGATTGTCTAAGCCCCTTCCATTCTTTATCTCACTTGTATAAAATAATGTGTTTGTCTGAAAATAGAGGCCCCAACTTGCTGGATTCCAGTCACCCTCAAGGTCAGGAAACTGAGGCTTAGAGAAATCTTGCCACCTCACCTGTGCTTCTGGTGCACACCCAAGACCTGACAGTCATAAGCACTCAAGAAACAGAAACTTGATGCCATGGAATCTCCTTTGGTTATTCTTGCAGAGAAAGAAAGTGGAGATCATTTTTCTGACTCCCAAATAGAAGGCAAAGATGGCCCCAATCCTCCTGCTGTCCCAACAGTGGAGAGTGTCTCCACTCCTAAGAACCTTTGCTCCACACAAGCCATGGGGAGAGATTGACAGTAGGGTCTTAGGTCAACCTACCTGCTTCTAGGAACACTCATCCATGAAGCATCAAACTATCTTCAATAATAGCTTCCAGAAGATTCCACGTAGTCAGCCTTGCTCAAGTAGTATCATTCATAGCTCTGTGCATAATATACTTTAGCCAACAAGGGTCATTCATGGAAACTCCAGGCCTTAGACTTCTATTGTCCCCAGGTTGATAGGCAAAGTGTTCTCTCTCTCTCTCTCTCTCTCTCTCTCTCTCTCTCTCTCTCTCTCTTTCTCTGTAGAGTTAGTTGGCACAGTGCTTTAGTTCTTTGATGGTGAAATGCAGCACACCGAGCACCATGGAGGGAGAGAGCGAAGTTGGAAATAAAATGGACAGTTGTGAATAAAGGAATACAAGGGAGACACATACAGGGTTTGAACTCAGTAGTCAGAACAAGAGCAAGCTCACATGCCCAAATGTTGAATTATCTCAAATCAAGGAAAAACCAGGCTAGCTAACAGATAGATCAGTTATATTTTCCTTATTATAAGGGACAAACTCGTGAAACAGGAACAAGAAGTCCAAGCTCAGCTGTGTAGAGCGGGAACCACAGAGAGAGAGTGAACCCTGGGCTGCCTAGTTTTTCTCCTGGTACCCAGAAAGCCACACCCTAACTTGGTCCCACCTCTTAAAGATAATTGGTTGGCAAAGATTCCCCATCACCTCCCCCTTTTGTCTAAAGAAGAGTGATCCAAACCCAGTGTATACAATAGGAACAGATATCAAGTATAAAATTACAACTAACATGAACAATATTAAGCAAGGAACACATGATAAATGTTTTAATAGACATTCTATTTTAAAGAGTCTAAGTCTTGCATCGAAAATTGGCTTGACTAAATCATAAGAGGAAAGTAACTAAGACCATCTAATCTTCAACCCCATCAAAGACCTGAGAAGGGAGATAATATTACTTGAGTAAGCAGGAAGTACAACCAAGCAGCTTCCAAAGTGAGCAGTAGATGACAGAGACAATTGGCTACCTGAGCAATCACCCAAAGTCTCATTTGCAATATTGAAGCAACCAACTTTGGCTAAGGCTTAGCATAACTGACAGATCATTTTCAGAGGCAGGAAAATTTTCAGAACTGTCTTACCCTGTCTTGGCAAGGTTTGGCAATCTTGTTCCTGGTGTCCTGCCTATCCAGTCCAGATACCATGTCCTTTGTCAGTGGTCGAGGCATGGGTAGTTCCTTGCCCAAAGGCCAATTTTGCCAAGAAGAAAACAAACTCCCAGTGGAGTGCCTTCAGTGCTCAACATTCTCTTGGGAATAGATTGGTGCTGTCAGGAGCAATTATGTCTCATGTCAACAGAACCTTAAGTTATTTAAATGCCATGTTCTACAGATCCTTGAAGTGTTTAGAGATTACCTATCTAGGTAGAATACAATCCCTATGTATCTAAAGAACCTAATTAATCTAACTATATGTTACAACAAACATATGTTATATAATAAACATGAATAGCTATTAAACTATAATACTTAATACCTATATAACTTAAGGACTAAGACTTCATATCAGAATATTAAATAATCTGCAAACAAATGTGCAGCAAATAAGGACAATGACCTCAAAATGTAAACAATGATCAGAAATAGGAATAATTATATAATACATTATGAAGATATACCCTAAAAGTTGAATCAATATACAAAATGTCTTAAACAGAGGTAGAAACATACATGTATACAATCTGACAGAATAACTTTGCATAGGTGTACAAATATTATAAACAGAAATAACAATATAATTTGAACTTGTATCAATATACAAAAACTATACCAATGTAAATTATTCATAAATAATAGATCACAAGTATTAACTATATTACCCACTATTATTATGATGATTAATGTGTGTAACATGAGGGGCTGGTTGGTTTCTGGCCTCCCACTAGGTCCATAGCCATTATTCCCCAAAGAAAATCACACAGAGGTCTCCAGAAGATTATAAACTGATTGGCCCATTAGCTCAGGCTTTGTATTATCTCTAATAACTTATATTAACCCATTATTCTTATCTATGTTAGCCACATGGCTCAGTACCTTTTTCAGTGGGGTGGGTCACATCCTGCTTCTTCCATGATCTGAGCAGGACTGGAAAGAATGGGCTTCCTCCTTCCTAGAATTCTCCTGTTCTCATCGCCCCACCTCTACTTCCTGTCTGGTTGACCTGCCTATGCTTCCTGCCTGGCCAACCAGCGTTTATTTAAAACATGATTGTCAGAATACAGACAATTATCCCGCACCAAGTGTGAATAAGCTCACACTAAATTATCTATTATCTCATTCAAGTTTTCCTCATTTTTTTAAATCTCTGGGCCTCTTCCCCATCACCCCAAGTCATAGGGCTTCTTAAGACTCCCTGTAATTTGTCAGGCTCCAGAGTTTAGGGACTGCTTATCACTGTCTGGCACCTGACCTGGGGTGAGGGATCAGAGTTGTAACATAGTAATCTGGAGGAACAGAGCCCAAGGAAGAGAAGTAGCTGGAGAGAGGAGTTAATCAGGTGCTTAATAAAAAGAACTGAGCAAACTCTAGCTAGAGCCTTAAAATTGGGCCAACACATTTTTTTAAATAAAATAGACTATCCCACAGCGTGACCTTACTGTGACTAGGATGCCAAGGCAGCAACTACCACCTGTCACTGAGAATCATCCAATCAGCAGGGACAGAGATAGGATCTTTAAATCGTGCTTTACCCAGAGAGCAGGTAACATGTAAAGAAAGTGGATCAGAACCAGGGAGTGAAGACAGAGGCCATCATCCCAGAGTTCCGCCCTGACCTTTGAGCCAGATGCTCAGAGCCTTATCTGTGAGACTGTGACTTGGGTGTTTTTCTCCTTAGCATGTCCTCTCCAAGTGTGGGAGTCTCTGCATGCACCGAGGCAGCTGGGTCTCACTTCCTTCCAAATGCTCATTGAGATTGCATCTAGATTAAAGGTTAACTCAGACCACGCAAATCATTGTATTTCTGGGCCAAGGGTTTTGTTCTGTAGTGCGTACCGGGTGTAGTGAAATGGCTCTTTCAGAACCAGCCTTCTGTGGATATTTGTTGAATGAGGAAGTGAATTTTCTAAAAAGCACAGAATGCATGGATCGATGTAGCACTCTTCACTCCCCAAGCACTTTTTGGTCCTGGTCAGGATCTTTGGTTGGGAACAACACTGTCAGAGGTATTCATGTTATCGCGGATGAAATAATCTCAGTTGTGTGTCTTCTTCAGCGGGTAGTTTAATTAGCACAGGGCAGGTGCTCTGGGACTGTCCACTTCAAAGCACTCTAAAGGCTGGGTCTCTAGCTGCTCCTGATACTGAAATTTAAAGCAAGCAGCCTCCTCTTTTATCCTTAGGAAATGCACCTCTCACATCTCCCGCTCCAATCCCCTGCTTACAGCCTCTATCAAACCATCAGCAAAGCCTTTGCATTTGATACCGATGTGCTGTTTCTTAGGTTACGGGGTTAAGTAAAATCTGCTGGAGCTTAGCAGATTTGGCTACAATGACTTTCATCCGTGGTACTTAATTAAATCCCTCACCTGGGAAAGAGCGATTTTCTTCAGCATCTCTCTCTGGTGGCATCAGCAGGCAGCTGCGACTGTTGAAATGGCAGGAATTCGGTTGTGTTTACTGCAGCAGGGCTGCTGTAACAGAGCGGGCAGAAACCGTGACTTCTGCCTGTATTCTTCATCTTTTAATAATCCATCCCCTCCGTGGGAGATTCTAAATCCTGAAGCACTCACGGGGACTGTGAAAGAAAGCGTAGCTGTTCCAACAGAGGCAGAGGTCAAAGGTCAGTGGGCTTCAGAAGAAGAAAGGGACCGGGGAGATGGTTCAGTGTCTAAGTCACCTAAGGTGAAGAATAAGGCCCTGAGTTCAAATCCCCTAGGACCCATGTAAAACCCAGGCATGGTAGAGTGTATCTGTAACCCTAGGACAAGATGGGAGGTGGAAATAGGAGAATATCCATGGGGACTCCTAAAGGAAGCTAGCTTTGGATATGCAGTGCATTCGTGAACAACAAAAGACCCTGATTCAATAAGGTGGGGACCAATATCCAAGGCTGCCCTCTGATTCCTATGCAATCATCATGGCGCCCACACATGCCCACATACATCATACTTGCACACATTGGACACACAGAAGAGGAAGAGGATAAGGAATAGGAAGGGGAGAATGGGGAAGAGGAAGGGGAGCAGAAAAAGGAAGAAGAACTCTGGAGAAAAAAATACCCATTGTTTTACTATGACCCCTTGGAGTTCCATAAACACCCTTCACATGCCTGCACCTTCCAAAGATGGAGATCCGTGACAGGAGTCTTCTCCATTTCTTTCACAGCTGCCCTTGACTAAATCTGATACCTTCCCTGATTTCTGTCTCCAGAGTTTATCCTGGAGCAGCAGGGAGTGGCGCTTAGATATTAGTAACCCTGCAAGTCTCTGTGGGAACCCCAGGTTGAAACAGATAGTGACTGAGATGTGGCGCTGACAGCAGAAGAGGCTGAGTCAGAATAGCAAAACAAGCCCAGAAATCTGTTCTGCTCTATCCCAGCACCTAAGAAAGTCAACAATGAATTTCTTAAAGAGTGCTTCTGGTACCATACAAATAAAAAGAAAGACTGCCCAGGAGAGGATGAGATGAGCCTTGAAAAATTCCTGGCTGGGAGCAGCAAACCCAGGCAGAGTGAAAAGGTGACCATTGTGGCACAGCCTCAGCATCCCAGCATCAGCAGGCTAAAACCAGGAGACTGCAGTGAGTTCAAGACAAGCCTGGGTTACATAGTAAATCCCAGGCCAGCCTGGGCAACAATGTAGTATCAGGTCTTGAACTGGGCAAAATCCGTGATGTTGGCTGATGCTGGCTCTGCAGTGTACAGTCACACTGACAGCTCTAAGTCCTTCCCAGGGAGGACTTAGAGCTCCTCTCCTTTCCTTAGCTTGAGATGGTGCTGTACCTCTCACAGGTGTGGGGCCCACTCTCCCATCTCTTGCAATCAGGAGTGGCTTTTGGAATTTTGTTACTAAAGAGGCAAACATGAAAACGTAGGCTTTCACCATCCTTAGCTATGTATCACATATGAGACCAGGTTGGTCAACATACATGACACCTTGCCACACCAATCCCCTGTGTGTTCCTTTTAAAAAATATTTATTTTTATTTCATGTGTGTTGTGTTTTGCCTGCATATATGTCTTTGCAAGGGTGTCAAATCCCCTGACCTAAAGTCATAGACAGTTGTGAGCTGGGAATTGAACTGAGAAAGAGCAGCCAGTGTTCCTAACCACTGAAAATCTGGGTCTTTTTGAAATGTAAATATGATCTTCATGTACTAAAAGTAAAGATAATCACCGTTTTTTAAAAATAAGGCACAGAAATTATATGTGCTTTCCATTTTCTTGGGAGGGAAGAGCCAGTGAAATCGTGTTTGTTTTATTTCTGTTTATTTTAGGATTGCGTGAGTGGATGAAAAACCGTCTCACATTAAAGTCAATTTTCCCTTCCTTGTTTCACTTCCCCACCCAACTCATCCATTCTTCATTTTTAGGCCAGGAGACATGATTACTCTGCTAGAGGACTCCAATGAAGACTGGTGGAAAGTAGGTATCTCGGTCTTTAAAAAGAAATAAGAATCCTTTGGTGATGACAGTAACTGTAAATGTTACGTTGGCCGCTGAATGCCTCCTCTTCCATTTCAGGGAAAAATTCGGGACAGGGTTGGTTTCTTTCCGGCCAACTTTGTTCAGAGAGTAGAACAGCATGAGAAGATTTATAGGTGTGTTAGAACCTTCATTGGCTGCAAAGACCAGGGACAGATAACACTGAAAGAAAACCAGGTAAGCAAAGCAGACACAAGCTGGAACAAGCCGGGGACCAAGTGTGCCACTTGAGAAAAGATGACCTTGTGTCAATGGTGTGGGGTAGCGAGAATCCAGCATACAAGACCCTTAATTAGTTTTTATCATTGTGATAGAATGCCATACCTAAAAGTAATTTAGGGACAAGAGGAGTTGTTTTAGCTTGGATCTTCAGAACGTTGGAGTCCAGAATGACTGGGAAGGAGATGAAAGCACACAACAGGGCCAGGAAGCTGACTGATCACATTTCATTCAAACCCAGGAAGCAGAGGGGACAGGAGGGAGAAGGAGAGACAGAGAGAACAGGAAGTGGGAATAAATAATAAAGCTCCAAAGCCCGCCCCTAGTGACAGCCTTCCTCCATCAAGGCCCCACATCCTAAAGGTCCCATTAGTTGCCCCAAACAGTGCCAGGAACTGGAGACCAAGTGTTCAAATACAGGAGCCTGTAGGGGACATTTCTCATTCAAACCACAGAGCCTTAGTGGTGTCTGTCAGAGAAGAAGCGTATGTAATGTCAGATTGTCATAAGAGAGCATCTCATCCCTGCTCCTGTCTGAGGACCAGTCACTGATGTTAGCGGCCACTCCCGTTTCCACTCTGGGCTTGTGCCCACCTATGTGTTATCACCTAATGAGGAAGCTTTGTCCTCGTGTGCTGCTGAGCTACAGGGCTTGGTGTGCTGGCTCCAATCATACAGAGCCCTCTCAGATCTGCTAATCAAGACTCTAAGCCTCTATGTTTCCCCTGAAGGCCATCCACTTTCACATAATAGACAGGGACAAAACATGGACAGAAAACCACCTTAGACAGAGACTCCGGCCATCTCCCTGTACTCACCTACAAGTTCCTGGGACCTGTTTGCTATGTTGACCGGCACGTTCTCTGTGAGGCTGTTGGTTTTCCTGAGACCTCTACATCCATAGTGTCCTGAAACTGCTTCCTTCTGGATTCCTTATCTCAGCTCCGGAACACAGACAGAAACAAACAAACAGGGCAGTCAGAGTTCAGCGCTGTCCTGTTCCTCTGTGTGTCCCCTTCCAGCACAGAGGGTCTGACCTTCAGCCATGCTTCTGTTCTCTCCTGTCACATACCTCATCTTCACTGCAGAGGAAAATGACCTATGCAAGTCTCCAGGATAGTTCTGGATAAGTCAGAGGAGGATGTGAGGAACCAGAGTTGGACATTTCCTGTCCTTCTCAATGAAGCCTCACAATTGATTGAAATTTTCAGTTTGGGGGTCAGAAATTGGCCTCTTTCTGCATTCTTGGTGTGTAGTGATTGTAGCAATCCTTTAGGCAGTGGGTCTCTACCTGAAAATGTGGAAATTACAAGGTTCAGTCTACAAGAATTTAAAGAATGAAACATGCTTTCATAATTTAAGACTTGTCTGTTCAGTACAGCTGTCCCAAACATAAGCTGGATGTCATTTATTTAATTTTATTATTCTATTTTATTCGTGTGGAGACTGCGCCTGCATAGATTTCTATTCAGTACATGCATGTCGGGTGCTGTGAAGGTCAATGAGGCATTGGCTCGCCTGTGATCTGCAGTTATAGACAGTTGTGAGTCAACATGGGGGCGCTGGAGATCAAACCTGAGTCCTCTGGAAGAGCAGCCAGTGTTCTCAACCACTGAGCTGTTTTCTCGCCCATTTTGGGGAATTACTTTCAAAGATCATTACTAATTCTCTCTCTCTTTCTCTCTCTCTCTTCTCTCTCTCTCTCTCTCTCTCTCTCTCTCTCTCTCTCTCTCTCTCACACACACACACACACACGCACACACACGATCTATCATTATTTTTTAATTATAACTGATTTATTTTTCTAAAATATTGTTTTATTCAATTTGATCAACCATTTTCTTTACCATATGTGGCTCCAAATAGCATTATCTAATTGACAAATGCTTCCCCACACTGGACGTGTAGTTTACACCAAGCAGTTCCAACATTCAGAAAACACAAACAAGAAAATCTCAAGTTCGAGGTCAGCATAAATAGTGAGTTCAAAGCCAGACTGAACTACATAGAAACCAAGAACCTGTCTCAAAATAGCAAAGTCTTAGGATACAGCTCAGTGATAGAACACAAGCCCCTGGGCTTGTTTTCTAATGTTAAAAGAAAAGAAGTCCCATGCAAAAACAATGATTCACCTTTCATTGTGACTAGTCATTAGAATGCCTAAAGGAAAAATCTAAAAAAAAAAAAAAAAAAATTACAATGAAAAAAAACTTTTGGAAAAAAATTGTCTATTCCCTTTAAAGTCAAGAAATAAAAATTATTAAAAATAATATACCAATAAATCAGATCACTGTTTTCCAATATATCTTAACAACAGTTGCAGGTGGAGTCTGTGAAATCGACTTTCTGTACTTACGAGTGTGCATCAGTCTGCTCATTTTGAACAGTTACTTCAGACCATGTATTAAGAACCATGAAAATTAGTCAGTCTTATGCATGCTATAATTCCATTTTCTGCAATGAGCTCCTGAAAATAATCTGTGCACGGTGGGAGGGTGGGGAAGCTGGGCCAGGAATGACAGCCTTCAAAGTAATCTCATAATGGTGAGAATTAGGGACAATCACACGGTGCACGGTGACAGTGGGTAGTCAACAATAAGACTTCCCTTAGGGGAAGAGTTTGGAGGGTATGAGGAGGATAATGCTATAGACAGAATACAGAGATCAGAACCAGAATCCAGTCGCTGCTGTGCCCAGATGAGCATAGTTTTCAAAGAAAATTCTCTGAAAGATGAAAGAGCAGAGATGAAGATGCAGGGAGTCCTTGGCCATATTCAGCCTTAATATCACAGTGATGGAGATCAGAGATGACCAAGGTACCCAAAAGATCAAAATTTTCCAGCCCACCTCACCTGGCAAGCCCACCTCACCACTGCAACCATCCCCCACCACTACGGGCTACCCTGAAGCTCAGGGGATAGTGGCACTAGGTGACCCATGGCAAAACAAAGGCCCAAGAAGAAACACAGCAAAACTGACCTAGGAGACAAGATGGTCACATTTCTACCAAGGGAAGAGGACTGGCGGAAGCTTTGGTAGCGGTAAGCCCCTAAATCACCTGGTGTGCCAAACCTTCCACGCTTGAGGAAGCAAGAGAGACCCAGGAAAGACAGGCAGGGTCTTTTTCAGTGGGCATAAAATGTAATAGAAAGAACTGGGAGAGGCTGGCTCAAGGGTAAAGAACTTACTGTGTAAGTGTGAGGACAGGAGGTCGAATTCTTAGCGTCCTCCCAGAGGCCAAGTGAAGAAGGAACCCCCAGGGAAAAGGAGCTAACAAGACTAGCCAAATCACCACGTTGCAGGTCCACAAAGAGACCCCACCTCCATGAACGAAGCAGGGAAGATGCTTAACCTCAGATATTTATAACATTTTCTTTTCACGTGCCCTGTGAATTGTGTGGATTAATGTTGGAGGATTTCTACTTTACAAAATAAGGAGCAGATTCCAACAGAGATTATGTGCTTTACTGACTTACATGTGAGTGCCAAGCAAGAATACAAACACAAACACGGGCCTCTTTACCTACGTTAGCACCTCTGCTGAGCACATTCCCACTCCCAGGCATGTTTTTATTAGTTGTTTGGGAAATTCATACAATGCACACCCTGATCACACTCACTTCCCAGTCCTGGCAAGTCCACCCTCCCACCCTTGCTCACACAAACTGACTCCTTGTTAAGCACTTCCAGGCTTTGGGTGCTTCATTGCCATTCTGTAGCCACATCTCTGAATGCCACACACACCCCACACCATGCTGTAGCCACGTCTCTGAATGCCACGCACACCCCACACCACGCTGTAGCCACATCTCTGAATGCCACACACACCCCACACAACAAACACAGACTTCTCCCACCTTGACTGGGCTCACTGAAGACATGGACTTGGATAAGGGAAAGGTGGAAATGCTGATTGTTGGTTTTATTTCCAGGTATAAAAAAGCCTCTAAGCTAAGCTGAGGTGGTACTCTGCCATCTCTGGGCTTGGGAGGTAAAGGCAGCGGATCAGGAGTTCTAAGCCAGCCTGGGCTACATGAGATCAAACAAGAGCCTTAATTTAAGAATATTATTGTTAGATCTGGGCATGGCAAAGCACACCTTTAATGCCAGCATTCAGAAAGCAAAAGCAGGCTAATCTCTGTGAGTCCAAGACCAGCCTGGTCTACATAGGGAGTCCGAGACTACTCGAGGCTACATACATAGTAAGACCCTGACTCCAAAAATCAATGCTATAATAACAATAATAAATAAATAATTCAAACTTGACATCCACTTGAACTTCTTACATTATTAGTTTATGTTTAAGAAATGTGATAAAGGAGGAAGGTCATTGATGGCAAAGTCATATAGAATTGGATCTGTAGCCTGTGTGGATTTGATAGTCACCTCTAAATGTCACCTAAAAAAATCAGTATAGTAGATCTTCCTAATGTAGACCTGAGAGTTCACTGTGTCCACTTGTATAAAGACAGCACAGTGCCTGGACACTGTGGGTGTTTAACAAAAGTCATATTCCACCATCCTAACCCAGAGCAGGTCTCAATGGAGATTCATCTGCAGTGGTAAACACCAGTGTAAGGCACCCTGTGGACCCCAGAAAGTAGCCAGTGTGATATTTATAACTCTAAAAACATAAAGAGACAAGCAACCATTAACAGAGGAATGGGAGAAAATTGATTCTGAAAATAACTGCAATGCTTTTTTATTAAATCACATTTCTGTTTCTGAGGTTAATCTTTCATAATTATTACATTGTTTATCCACAGAGCTCTTGTTTCCAGATGGAATTAAGTTATCCATTATGAACACGTAGGAGCCTGCCTTGACAGGATGAATTTTCTTCATTTTTTAAGCATAAAAGAGTCCTACTTAAATGGTTTCAAATTCCTTTAAATCATTTTTATGATGTCAATCCTTGGGTCTGTCATAGCTGTAGAAATGTTTTCACAGATTCCTTGTGTTGTGGCAAAAAAAAGCCAGAAATTATTTTTTGATTTTAAAACTGAAATTAATTATATGGAAATTTAGGAAATAGTATTTTTAAAGATAGAAGAACACAGCAACTGCAGCAATTCAACCATCAAGTTATTATTAGCATTAAAATCTTTGATGTATTTCATGCCAAGTTTTCATTTGAATGCATAGTTTAATATTATTTTATTTAGACTGTCTAATTCTACTTAGTTTTATAAAAATATAATTTTTAACAGCTGTACATACATCAGAGTGGCAAACTTTGGAATATTGGCCAAATCTAGTAACTTATGGTTTTTATTATATGATAAGGTTTAGGTTTTTACTTTTATTTTTAATTATGTATATATATGGATAGAAAAAGAAAGAGGGGTAGAGATAGCAGAAGGTAAGGGAAGAAAAGGGATGTGGGAAGAGATAGGAGAGAATTGAGAAAACACCATTTTCAATAAATCTGACCATTTCGGTTGTCATCTTAAAACTCTCCCGCATCTGCCAGCTGTCACCTTTGCCCTTCAGCCATGGTGCAGTGTCAAGCCTGACTCTTGTGATCCACTGACATCCTATGTGACCCAGGCAATTCTAAGTTGACCAAATTGGTCCCATTCTACTGTCAATGATTATTTAGTGGTTGGCTCTGACCCAGTTCTGGCCATGGAGACAAGTCAGAAAGTGAGCTGAGGGGCCCAGCAGGGCGTAGCATGGCCTATATTTCCAGTATGCTCCAGGCTTTGACAGTGCTCGCCACCTTCCCTTCCACTCTTCACCCATCCACCTCTGTCCAGACCACACTGAACTCATCTGTCTGTCCATCTGTCTATCTGTCCATCAGTCTGAGCCCTGGCTGTCCTGAAACTCACTCTGTAGACCAGGCTGGCCTTGAACTCACAGATCTGCCTGCCTTTGCTAGAATTATAGGTACCCACTGCCACAGCTGACCCCTTGCCCTGCACTTTGTCAGGTGCATTTTTATTTCATGTTCATTCTTCTCTGCTTAAATGTCTTTTTCAAGGTCCTGCTCACCCGAAAGGCTAGGTCAGGGGTGTGGTGTGTGTGTGTGTGTGTGTGTGTGTGTGTGTGTGTGTGTGTGTGTGTCTCTGTGTGTGTCTCTGTGTGTCTGTGTGTGTGTGTCTGTGTGTTGTGTCTGTGTGTGTGTGTTTGTGTGTGTCTGTCTGTATGTCTCTGTGTGTGTCTGTGTGTGTCTATGTGTGTATCTGTGTGTCATTCTGTGTCTGTCTGTGTATCTGTGTGTCTCTCTGTGTCTCTGTGTGTGTGTGTGTTCCACTAGTATCCTTTTCTGAATTCACTGATTGCCCCAAATACACTAGCATCTTCTATGTTCACTTGGCGAGTGCCGCCCCTAAGACAGACAGTAGTGACTGCTGTCTCCTGCTCACCCCGCTTAGAGTCACTCAACGTCTGACTTCATAGCTGCTCCCAAGATGCACAGCTGTCCTCAGGCTGCCCCCAGCATTTATACTAAACATGTTTTTTACCTTTTTATTTGTGTTTGGTTTGGTTTGTAGTTTTGTGAGCAAGCTATTGTTATAGCTCAGGCTGGTCTCTAACTTACTATGTAGCCAGGGCTTGCCTCAAACCCCTTGTTCTGCCCCTGACTCCCAAATCCTGGTATAAAGAGTATGTGTGCCATTGTTTCTGGAATGGACAAAATCAAACTTCAGCCTCTGAAAACTGGGCTGGGTTCAGCTTACCTATGTTAGGCTCCAGCGAGATCCAGCAGAATCTCCAGCTACTTCTGTCTCACAGATGACAGACATCTGGACATTGTGTCACCCTTGGCACACCCTCCACGCTCTGACATCAACTCCTCCCAGGGTGTGATTTAAGCCTCACATACCAACCCAGTGCATGCTCCAGACCCTAGAGGTCCAGCTTTAGGTTCTGCTGGAACCTTATCCAGGTTCCATTTACCAGTAGGTGCTGCTACCTCTGAGTTGTAAACATGACCCGGCTCCTTCCCAGTGAGCCGCCTTGGAAAAGCAATGCTACCTCAGCTGAACTTCTGTGCAGATCTTAACCCAGGTCAGGGTAGACCCCTTATCTCAAAGTGGAGCCGTCCATGTGCAGAGCCCTGTGACTTCTCTCCAGCTGAGCCGCACTTACCTGGTCTCTTCCCTTCCCATACCACTGAGGCGTCTTTCAAACTCTGTCCCTTTCCAGGGAGCTCTTGGGTCACATCTCAGGCTGTCTCTGGGAAATACTCACCAAGGCGTGCCTTTCAACTGTGGCAGTAGTTCACGGGAGGGGGGAGAACTGCCCTCCCCAGGGGCCGCCTCACACATCTGGCTGCCTCCCCCTTCCTTGCCCTGCACTGGCCTGTGAACAGTGAATAGCAAAGACACCCAAATGGATTTCCGCTGCTTCCTTTGGAGTCTCGCAGAGGTGCCTGCTCTGGCGTATGAGAGATGCTCACGTTTATTTGCCTGGAGCTAGTAATGAAATTGTGTCTTGGCTTCCTGGTGCTAAACAGTTCACATGTAAAATTCCGAGCACTGAACAGGAACCAGTGAGTGACAGCTATTATTTTGGGTCTTCGGCATAATATGCTGAAAATTTGCGATCCTTGTGCCAGTTCTGTGAGACGTTTTTGTCATCCTCTCCTTATGGTGCCTCTTCGGGGAGTCACCGGATTTAATGCCGTTTTGTTACTCCTTACTCATAAAGCAGGAGCCCAGAAAATATTCTGCATCTGGGCCTGTTTCCAAACCCAGGTTTGGATGTAATGTTTTATTGAGCATTTCCTCACATTGCCACCTCCAACTTCCCCCCTGCCAACCGAGCCACGTCTCCTTTCTCAGCTGGGTGTTCCTGTATGCTCAGTCATCAGCAGCTTCTGCTGCAGATCCCCGCTTGTTCTCACTGAACTGAAGCCTTTCCTCTCTCTCCCTCACACTCAGATCTGTGTGACTTCTGAGGAAGAACAGGATGGCTTCATCAGAGTCCTCAGCGGGAAGAAGAGAGGCCTGGTCCCGCTGGATGTCCTGGTAAACGTGTGACCGTGGCGGTCCCTCCAAGTGCAGGAGGCCAGCTCCGCTGATCTCACTGTGTCCACTCAGAGAGTGCCCAGGAAACGGGAAGAACTCAAGACCTGAGACTGTGGTAGCAGTCTGGAAACAGACCCACTGCATGGCACATCCAGACTGCCAGAGAGCAGCATCCCAGAGCTGAGGGCAGCTGGGGGCAGTAAGTGGACCATAGCCAAGGCTGCCCCAGGACTCAGCTCCCTCCCTACGTGCCTGCGCAAGGCTGGAATATGCTCCCGTCATGGTGTGGTCCTACTGACAAGTTTGGATCTGAGTAGCCAACTATCACTCTGGTTCCAGACTATTTTCCCCAGTGCTAGCCAGTCAACATCACGGCTCCTGCAGACAATCAAGAAGGCCAACCTTCCTGTTCCCAACACCCCAGGCCTCACTCCAGCCCCTGCTCAGTTTGTGGATCTGCTGGCTGGAATCTTCTTTCTTTCCCTTCAGTCAGGCAGGGCTGAATGGACACGGTACAAAGATCTGACTTACTACAGAGAGCTTGCCAAGGAGTCCTTTCTACTTCAGTGACTCACTCAGGTGACAGAGCAAAGTCAGAGGCACAGAACCAAGCAGCAGCAAGAAGTGGGAGTGAGGACAGGGAAAGAGTCCTTACGGATGGGATTGTGAAGCCCTTTCAGACGGGGCATTCTTTCCTAGAGCAGGTGGGGCTGGGAATGGGAAGAAGCAGAGCGTCTCCATTTTCATTTCATACCCTCTGTATCAGGAGCATCATTTCTTCCCATGTGCAGCCTGTAGTATTCCACTGTGGAGGATGAGTCCACCGTGCAAGGAACCAGGGACAGGGCAGCGCCTCTGAGACAAACATCTTAAAATAAATGTAGCCAATTTCGACTCCATTCTTCTCTAGGGCAGCCTTTCTAGCTCCAGCAGGTGTGAGGCAGAAACGAACCTGTGATGCTTGTCTCTGTGCAGACGGAGGGAACTGGAGCTTAGCTCACATCACCAAGGGAAATTGCTCTCGACCTGTACCGATGTTTACAAGAACATACCACACTGCGATGCCTTCCTCCCAAGCCCGGTCCCAGCATTCAGACCTGCTTCCTAGCAGTCACTGATATGTTTAAATGTGATTCACAGTGACTTCGAAATTAACATTGCTTTGATTTATTTTGCCACTGAGCAATAAAATCATTAGAACCATTGGGTTTGGGGCTTGGTTCTGCTTTGCTTTGCTTCATGATTGGTTTTGCTTATTTGAGAAAGGCTCTCTAGCCAAGGCTGGCTCAAACTCACTGCATAGCTCAGGAGGGACCTTGAACTTTGGTTCTTCTGCCCCTACTTCCTTAGTGCTGGGATTATAGGAGTGCACCACCGCATCCCATGCATACAGTGCTGAGAACTGAATACAAGGTTTCATACATGCTAGGAAGTCATCCTGCCAACTGAACTACGTCCCAGACCCCCAAAAGCTAATCTTTTGTTTTGGTTTTTTTTGATGTTTTTCTGTTTTAAAGACTTAGATGACTATATCCAGGACGTGTCGGCCTCTTTGCTTAGACCAAAGAATCATTTGTCTGGAATGTTTTTGTTACTGCTCGGAGTGAAGTCAGGAGCTGAGCTGCGGCTGCAGCTGCTCTCACAGGTGCCTGGGTGCCTTACTCCCATTCTGCAGCCAGCATCCATGTTCATCCGCAGCCGACACCACTTGTAAAAGCAGTTCACAGGCACAATCCTGGGGGAGCGCAGGTGGATCACATGGCTGCCTTCTGAACACCCAAGACAGACACTTTCTGCCTCCAGTCAACTCTCCATTTAATCCAGACAACCCAGTGACCAGAAGGAATGTGACCAAGTGTGTCTTGTCCTCTTCTCGTGGATCCGTGTCCACCACAGGCTTTCGGTACAGGGGTACCAGATTTGTGTTTTAACATAAGCTTGTGAAGTCGAATAGATAGAAGCCATGGCATCCAGCCTCCCAGGTGATCTCCCTAGTGGCCTTTGCCTCCTGGTGATCTTGTCTTTGGGTAGCTTCCCCTTACACTGAATCAGGGTTAGCCTTAAGTAGCCAGTGAAATATAGCAGAAGTGACAGTGGCTGACAATGAAGCTGGCTCACAAAACTCAGAGCTTTTGCCTTGACCCAGCAGGATGTGCTGTTGGGATCTTGAGACACCACATGAGGAGGGCATGTACCTATATGGGTCACTATACGGGGTCTCCATGCGAAGACCATACACTTCAGCAGCTGGGGCCCCCAACCTCAGTGATTGTTGGGGCAATGACAGGGCAATGGGGAGTTGTCCCTGCTGACCATTACTTGAGTCACAAATATATGATCAATCTAAGCATATAAAGTATTTTCAAGTGTAAGTTTTAAACTTAGTTGTTCTTCAGAAACAAGTAAGTGGGACAGGAGGTTTTGCCATCGCAACCCAAGAAGACATGTATTCACTTTGTACAGTGAGACACAAACGCTGTGCTGACGCTGGGTACTGGCAGGCAGCTAAGCCTCCAATGCCAGATGTGCAGCATTCTCCAAAGGTCTAGAGTCATCCAAACAGAAGAGGAGAAGCGAGATGTTCTCCATATGCTCTGCACAGACCATTGTGGATGGCTCTCACACATACATGGCGGGGAGCGGGGGGGGGGGGGGGTAAGAGAAAGGGGAAGTGGCTGGGGTCAGGACCTTTCCTGTCCTCTTCTGCTTGCCTGCAGGGAAGACAAGGACAAGGAAAGTGGTGGCCTACCAAATTCTCAATGGTTTCCAAGACATGAGAAGTAACTGAACTGGAGGTGAGGTGAGGACCTTCAGAGACAACTGCTGGGGCAAGGACAGGAAATGAGAAGAAAGTGTGAATATGAAGAGGTACTATGAGCCCGGGGGACACCCTTCTGAGTGGCAGGGGGACAGTGTGACTCCTCACCATCTGTGCTGCCTCAACACCAGGACAGCTGTGCCCTGCTCCTCACTGTGGAACACAGCTCTGTGTTGGTGAGTGTGTGAGGAAGAACCGACTGGACGCTCCTTAGGGCTCCAGAAAGCAGAGAACTGAATTTCTCTTTCCCCACCAACATCGCTACCAGAAATTGTTTCCACCTTTAATGTAGAAAATGGAGCTGCAAAGAGAGACCAGGTATAGATGTCTCGTCCGCATGGTGGCTGGAAAGAGAGACCAGGTATAAATGTCTCGTCCGCATGGTGCCTGGCAGGGCTGGTTCATATATCATTTTTCATTCCAACTAATGCACCAGATATACAGACATACATATACACATAGACAATGAGAGAGGGTGGAGGAATCCCCCTACTCTGATAATGAAGAAGAATCCAACATCCAGGCTGCATATTTAAATATTTAAAGCAACCAGTTGAGTAAAACATGGTAGGAACTTAATGGAACTAATCTTTGCTGTTGAGGGGAAAACTTAAAATCAATGGAAAAGTCATACACACAGCAAAAAGCAAAAATCTGAGTTTGGATGATGTGCTCCTCCAAGAAGAGAGCTAGAGAGGAAAGAGACTCAGGGCACCCACTAGGGCTTGACCAGCAGGCAGAGGCAGCTGCCCTGGCTGTGTGTTCTAGTACATGCTCACACTCACTTAGCATCACCGCCCCACTCAGGACTTCCAGCTTTTAATCTGTTTGCTAATTCTCATTGTGAATACCCAAAAGGAGGGTTAGAACTAGGGCATACTGCCAGCCTCCTCTAGAGTGCGACTTGAAAACATCTACAGTGATAGTCCTCACGTGGTACAGAATCACCTAGCAACCTCAAGGTCTCTAACACCAGACTCTTCCTGCAGGCCACTGAGGGAGGCATGCAAGGACGGACTAAAAGAGATGATTGCCTCCTCTGGGCTGAATCTGCAGGGGTGGGGCAGGAGGACGTGGAGACTTGTGCACCCCAGGGTCAAAGGCTCTGATAGCGTGAACGAACGCACAGCTAGGAGGAGGTTGGCACCAGTGTGAGAATGTAAGAGAAAATTCAGCCATGCTCAAAATGTAATTCCCAGGAAGTGAAGTGAGCAGGTGGACTCCAAGCTTCACCACAAACAGAACCCCCTAAAAATAACTTAGGCAGAAAATTCCAACTAATAAATGAGATCCCATACCTGTCTCTGAGACTTTTCTTACTCACCATCCTGTTGTGTGTTTTGTACACCCGGCGGTTTTGATCCTGAGAGTTTGGTTTTCTCTTTGCTTCCAACAAGAAGTTTTAAATTGCCATCAATCTTCTGTAGGTAATGAAAACTTAACTATCTTAAAATATCCATAACATCTTAGCCATTTATTTTAATTTTAAAATGAAGAAATGGTACATAGATTTTAATACAATATTATCACATTTGAATAGCTAGTGAGTATCTCCCATGTCTTTGTGGAAGTCAGGACACCCTGAATCCTGAAAATACCCCCTGGAAAAGTAACAATAGCTACTTCAAGAACAAGGGTGAGCCAACTTTCAAATTCCTCCCATGACACCTAACATGCTGGCACATGCCTGCAATCCCCCTGACATGCTAGCACATGCCTGCAATCCCCCTGACATGCTAGCGCATGCCTGCAATTCCCCTGACATGCTGGCACATGCCTGCAATCCCCCTGACATGCTGGCACATGCCTGCAATCCCCCTGACATGCTAGCACCCCCACCCCCGAGTCACCACCACCTCCAGGTACAGATGGAGTCTGAAGGGAAGCAAGAAAAAGAGAAATTGTTTGCATGCCAGAATCCTTAACTCTCAAGTTGTGAGTGATGTTCAGGTAAAATATGGGGAGTAAGTCTGCGCCTGAGATTACCCATGAGACTTCTCAGGCTGGTACCCAAGAGAAACAGCAAACTTTTCACCCAGATGCTCTAGATGGCAGTGAGAAGGCGCTCAGCACTCAGAGCTGTGTGGATTTGCAGGTCATTTCCTCAGCAGCAATGTCCAACCTAGGGTCGTGGTTCAAAGCATTAGCTATGGTGATCTCAGTACGAACTCCCAGCTTGCAGTAATTACTCAGTGTAAGAGGGCTGCCGTTATACACCAGACTTAGCATTGTAACCTCCTGTGCCCCTCTACCCATGATGAATCACTATTCCTTGACTCTCTCTGCCCTGCCAGGATGCCCTACCTTGTAAACTTGGACATTGATAGTTCCTCTGTTACTAGAATATGAGCAATATAAGAGAAAGATCTGAGCTTTGTCATAATTTCAAAAATACACATTTGTGCAGAAGATTGTTGAGTCTCTATCCATAATTCTTTCTATAGGGAGTAGGTGTTCAATAAACAGTGACATTTTGCATTAAATTGAATATGTATCCAAAGCAGAGGGGGCAGCCAGATTGGGTCTCTTCATCCTTTTAAAATCTAGACAGTGTTATTTGGGAGTTTCAAACCCATCACCTACACAAGTATAAAAACCTCTGTCACAATTTCTAGGAAGTTCCAAAGATCGCCTTCTCCTTTGCCTCACTGAGTCTATGACCTTGAAAACTTTTTCTGAGCTACGCTGGCTCCGGCTGGAGGTAAGGCTCTGTCACCTCACCATTGTTTACAAGAAATCCACCCCATAAATCAGGTGCTGAGCTCAGAAGAACTGACCTATGAGGTCAGCGAAGAAGTCCAGGGAGACATCCCAGCTCGGCTCTCTACCATATATATCCCTGCCACTTCTGAGAGGACCAGTCTGCACAGGACACCCGAGACCAAGTTCTCAGCACAAAGGAGATTTATTTGCCCCAGAGGGACAAAGGGCCGCCTTTGAATGGAAAGGAGATAGAAACTTGCAAAGAGCAGTTTCTAAAGGGAAAAAGGAAAACCTGTTTGGCTGGGTATGTTAATTAGGGCAGTCACAAGGGCCTTTTGCTTGCTGGACTTCAATACTTTGATATCTGGACCTTGGTGGTCAGTCTCAGGAGGAGGGAGTGGCCAAATAAGGGAGAGCAGGCCTTGGTGGCTAGCTTTAGGGCTGTAATCTATGGTTTAGCAAAGAGGAGAAGGGCAAAAGGCAAAACCTGTGGGCACTATGTTTGCCATTCTCAGGCCTGCTAAATCCCTTCACCTGCTCAGCTCCACTCTCTCCCCAGCCCCGCCCCTACTACCTCTGAATCCCTCTCCTTCTTCCAGGAACTTGCTCCTTTGGCACCTCCACAAATCAAAGCTCTCCATGTGCCCAGAGGCCTGGCCTTGTGAGAAGACTTCCCCTCTGAAGAAACTCAGACGATGGGTTTTAAAACTATAAATTATGTAAATATCATCCTTAGTTACAACCCAGCCTCCACTCACAACCATGGCAGCGGGGGCCCTAAGGGTGTGTCCCTGTGGACCCTGGTCCTGGCAGCTGCCCTAGCGGTCTGCAGCATGAAATGTGCCATGGCCCCTATGCTCCCAGTGTGTGCCACATGCAAACCAGCCACGACGTCCCTGCGGTGAAATCTTGTCAGCCCCTAAATCCGCTCCTGAAAGTCTCACTAGTTTCCTTCCTCAGTGAACAGTTGATGTGAGTGAAGCCATATCTGTTGGTTTCGTGCTGAACGTAGAATAGTTTCTAGATTGTTCTCTGGCTTTCATGTGCACACGTATACACATGAACGCTTGGACACGCACAAATCTGGGTATCTTATTTGAAAACTGAGAGCTATAGAAAATAGATTACTTTGGGAATATGAGCGATGGGACCTGTTGTGCTGGTTCAACAAGATGGTACAGCTCTTGCAGAGGACCTGAGTTCAAATCCTAGCACCCACATGGGGGCGCTCACAACCTCCTGTAACTCCAGCTCAAGAGAGATCCATCACCTCTGTCTCCACAGGCACCTGCACTGGTGTGTACATACCCGCACACAAAAACATAATTAAAAATAAAGTAAATCTTTTTAAACGAAGATTATAGTCCTGACCAGCAGTGGGTGTAGAATGGTGTGGTGCCTTAGTTTTGCTGCTCAGGTGAGTGGGGCTGGCAATGCTTCCAGTCTCTCTTCAGCATTCTTTGGCTTCAGCTCCTCGCAGCTCCCACCACTGAAGGCAAATGGCCTTCTTCCCTTCACAGAAATTCAGCTCTGGCTGATTTCCTTCAGTCCATTCTTCTAAGGACCAAGTCAGCTTGACCAATGCAGGAGCCATGACAACAGTATGTGTGCTTGTGTAACTCTAGACCGCCGTGAACACAGACAAGGACTCTGTAATACAGCGCCTGTAAGTCATACAGCCCTTAAATGCCTAGTTTATCATTTGAGTTATATTGGAAAATTGTCAGAAAAATAAACCTAAGTGGCAAACGCTAAATACCATAGCTTTTGACCCAAACACAAGTTTTATTTAATGATACTATGAGAATAGCATGGAATCGGTTATGGTTATTGTTATACAGGCAACATAAATTCAAATTCTCATTTTATTTCTTTCTAGCTGCTGATTTAAATTACTTAACTTTCCTGAGCCTCTGAGCAAATAATGCCTACCTGGAAAGACCGGTGAGAACACTAACGAAGGTGTTTATATGAAAGAGCGTAGGGGAGTGTCTTCCTCAGAGAAAGCTCAAGTGCTGTGTGCTTATAAAACAGCATGGAAATTACTCAAGAAACTAAAAATAGACCTTCATATGACCCAGCTATGCCTGGGTGTTACCCAAAGGACTCCGCCTACGCCCCTCATCAGTGTTTACCGCAGCTCTACTTCTAGGGGCTAGAACTGAAACAGCAGTCAGGTTAAATCAGAAAGACAAACCTTGTATTTTTTCCTCATTTGTGGATCGTAGATCTGTACAGATATATGAACTCATTCACGCACACATGACATATGACGTGAAGTAGGCCAACAGACAGAGGAAGGGGAAGGAAAGGGGAGGCCAGGGAGGCATGGGGGCGGTGTTCAGAGTGCATGGTATGCCCGTATGAAATGTCTTTCTGGCACTTGGCACTCGGAATAATGAACATGTACCAGTCTTCTCAAGTTCTCTGCTGTTCCCAGGAATATTATTATCCTGTTAGGAAGCTACTTGTCTCCATAAGCTTTACACCATGAGGCCTCTCTCTTCTCATATGGTAAACACCCTCAGAATATCTTTGTTCATTTAGAATGTGAATGGTTAATGTCTCTCAAACCAGACAGTGCTCCCTTTACTTGTCTGGAACCTGAGGGTAAAGTAGAGGAACCAAGACTTAGCCCGCGCCCCTATGACTGACTGCCACCTTCCTCCAGAGCTATGGGCAGGATTCTTCATGCTTATATGGTCCCCATGTCTGCAACTCTCAAAGCATTTTTTTTTCAGAGATTAAATCGGGACTTTCATACGACCCTGGTTAATAAATGTCAAGTCTTCTATGTGGACGCCCAGAATATCCTTTTGAGGAAGGTGGCTGACAGCCTTATCTTGCACACAAATAAACTGAGGCGTGGAGGGATAAATCAGGATTGCTGCTGAGGCTCCACTCCTTATGTGCACAGTTTCTTGTGAAGACCGGGGATTCACAGGAACACAAGTAGTACGTGCAGGGATTCCCAGGGGCACAGCTGGGTTTCTTGGGGACTGCACCTACTAGTTCTACTATTCACCTAACATGGGTGTGCATGGGTGTGAGAGGGAGGGTCCTGAGGCAAGGATTGCCTTAATTGGATGAGACATCTGTGTTGATGAGATCAGTTCATGCAAACAAGCCAGAGCATCAGAGGTGTGCAACATGGCATCCAATATGAGTCTGCAAGCTTCTTGCCTGAGATCAAGTCCCCATGGCCACAATAAGCCCCTGTCTAAGAGGCAAGAGGATCTGGGGGCAAAGAGAGGTTGAGAAATGGCTCTGTACCCAGGAGAAGGCAGAGAACACTTGCCAGCATCTTAAGAGGAGCCCGTCCAGCCTGCCAGCTTCACATGGCATGACTGACTGGGAGGAGAGGTGCAAGGGCTCAGAAAATGGTCAGCTGCCTTCTCGGAGGCAGTTCCCAACACCCAAACCAACTGAATAACAACCTCACAACCCCCGTGACTCTGGCAGCTAGGGAGCTGATGACCACTGCTGGTCTCCTCAGGAGCCTACACATAAGTGTGCTCTCGCGCACACCGCGTGCGCACACACACACAACCAAAATAAATACTTTAGGTGAGATGGTTCACCACAACTCACATCTACCCCTGGGGACCCTGGGGGTCTGCCATCCTTCTGTTGCTGGTTTTCTTGGACAAAATCTTCCACCTATTTCTCCTCCTAATTTGAAAATATCAGTAGTTGACAGTGTCAGTCACTAGACAGTCCATGTCTAACATGCTATGGCTTTGTAGGCTCTGTCCCAGGAGAGCACTCCGAACCTGAAACGACTTTTCTATCTTTGGTGGCTTCGGGTCTGCTTGGCCCACAGAGAAAGCTCACACGAGACTCCACATACAGAAAAGAAGTGGCGGCCATTCTCTCTGTGCTCTGAAGGCTGGCGAGAGTACCTGGCACCGAGGAGCTGTCACTGCAAGTCCCTCAGCTCCTGCTGGTGTTCTCTGCCTCAGCTCCTCCACCCACACACGTGTGATCACTCAGTTCTGCATGGGAGCCCCTGAGCTGCGCTTGCAGGTAGGTCACACAGGATACCACTGAGCCCCAGGAACTCCCACTGTCCACACCCCACTCAGTCGACCTGCCCCATTATTGCAGTATGTAATCACTTTTTTAAAAAGAAAAGTTATTGCATTTTCATCTATTCAGTGTGTGTGTGTGTGTGTGTGTGTGTGTGTGTGTGTGTGTGTGTGTAAGATGGCAGAGAGGATAGGGAAGAAAAATGGGAATATGTATGTCAAGGCATGTGTGTGGAAGCCAGAGGACAAGTTCGGGTGCCGGCGTGTGTTGTTGCTCACCCCTGTTCGAGCTAAGCTCCCTGACCTGAGATTTGCTATGGATTCTCCTGCCTCTGCCTCCCATCTCTTCTCTGGAGTGCGAGGATGGCAGCTGCACGCTACAGAGGATTCTGAGGATCTCATCCGGGTCCTCACACTCGCACAGCAACTGCTTTCTCTGTGGAGTCAGGTCCCCGGCCTGGCAAGCCCATCTCTTCAGACCATGCTGTCGGCTTCTTCTGCAAGCCCAGACCTCTGTCCCTGCCATCTTCTACTGGAAGCATCCAGAACTCTGCGTCAACTTCTCTCTCATAGTGAACCAGAAGTAATCATGTAAAACCTACAGAGCAGAAACAGGGCAGGTATGGGAGTCAGGAAGCTGGGGGAAAAAAATACCACAGCAAATGTATCAGAGGAATGGGGCCAGAGCCAAGTGACATCTTTTTATGATGGAAAAAAAGCTCCCCTAAAACAATGACCAGAGTGATTTTACAGCTTTTAAAAAAAGAAAAGTACCCAAGTCATAAACAGAAAGGTGAAGGAGAAAGAAAATATGGATTCCCTAGAGATGAGAAAACACAAAGGTCACAACTGGATTGCTGGTGGAGTCAGCTGGTCAGGAAGAACGGCTCCATTGTGGATCTAACAGACAGTTGACCAGGACCCCAGAGCCAGGGAATCAGCACAGGGGACAGTGAACCCACTGTCAGTATCCACAAACCCAGTGGAGTGGTAATCCAGAAGGGAGTGCCAAGATTGTTGTAGCTTTCTAAGGAGCAGAGCATGGACCGTCAGCATGGCGGGGCACACCTGTAATGCCAGCCCTCACCGAGCATGGCTGTCTGGGCATGGTATGAACACATGTAATCCCAGAACTCACAGGAGCAGAGGCAGTAGCATCACGGCTTCCTTGTCACCATGGCTACATGGTAAGTTTGAGGATGCTGTTTCTAAAACCAAAACAAGAGAAAGGAAAGGAGAAAGGAAAAGGAGAGCTAAGGCTGTGGCTCATAAGCCAGAGTGCTTGCCTAACATGCACAAAGCCCTAGTTTTAATAACCAACCCAGCATATAGCCAGCTTGGTGGCCACATTTATAACCCCAGCACTCAGGAAGTGGAGGCAGGAGGATGAGATTCACAGTCGCCCTTGACTAACAGAGAGATCAAGATCAGATTGGACTACAGGAGACCCTTTCTCCAAAACAACAAAAACATGGGCCAGTGAGATGATTCAGTGGGTAAAGATGCTTACCATGCAGTCCTGAGTCCAATTCCCAGAGCACACATAGTATAAAGAGAAACACACTCACACACATATGCACGCACACACAACCCTGAATCCAAACCCCAGAGCACACATGGTATAAGGAGAAAAAAACACTCACATGCACACACACACACACACACACACACACACGTAAAAAACACACACACTAAAATTTTTAAAAATTAGATGCAAGAAAAGACAGCAGCAAGCCCTGTCTGTGTGGATATTCTTCCAAAGCCTGGTGAACTCACTTGCTAAGAAGCTGATGGCACTGACCCAGGGTTCTGCCTTTGATTAGGTCTCTGGGGAATGAGAGACTGCAATGTTCCAAGAATAAGATGGGGTCCTGCACCCTGCTTACATCCTCACTACCAGGAACAGAAGCACGTGCTCTGAAACAGTAACATTCGCAGCAGACCCAGAAATAAAAAAAAAAAAAAAAAAAAAAAAAAAAAAAAACAAAACATAGATTTCAATTCAATAGATTTGGGAGACTCTGCTGAAAACTTCCAAAATGTCCAACAAGGAGAAGCGAGAGTAAATGAGCAAATAAATAAATAAACTCACTCTTCTAAAACTCAGTGGTTTGGGGACCCAAGAACTCTATTTTTAAATCTCGTAAGTGAAAAACAGCTTTTGCCCCATGTTGTTTACAATGGCATATTGCTGCTTTGAGTGGTATAAAATTAGAAACCGTCTAGATGTGGGGCAGAGGGGGTGAGTCCGGAGTGATAGATACAGACGCCGCACCCCATCTCTGCCACAGAACACGGTGGCCTCTCTTTTCTAATAAACGGTATTGTGTGTGGATTGAGAGAGCATAGGAACGTGGAGCATTGGGAGAAGAGAGCAGAGACAGAATGGTAGAAGGAAATCCTAGCAAGCAAAGGGAAAGTGACATGATGTGTGCTCACTGGTGAGTCTCTGTGGGGCTCTACACCTACGATGCCATGTGTGGATGTCCAGGAAAAGTCTAGGAAAAGGATTCAAACTATCAGCAGAGGTACTGCGCAAATAAATATGTCATAAATAAGTAGGTGAGTAAATACTTTTGAAAACCATAACAAAACTTATCTTTAGATTTATTATTTATTTATTTGCCCCCCCTCACCCAGTGAAGAGAATCAAAGTCAGACAAGTATTTCACAGCTCAGCTCCACCTTCAGCTTCCAAATTTAATCTTTAAAAAAAAAAATCATTTTCCATCCTCAAAAAAACTAAAGTTAAAAACTCCTCTGATATTTTTCAGAAAATAAAATCAAATTTTTTGATATGAAATTACACTCTCTTTTTAAAATGTATGTGTGTCTTTGTGTGTGTGCGTGCACACATGTGTGTGTGCATATGTGTGTATGCACAAATATGAGTGTGCGTGCACACACATGGTGTGTATGTGTGTGATGATAGAGCCAGAAAGGGGCTGTGAAATCCCCTGGAGCCGGAGATACAGGAAGTAATTATGAACTTCAGGAAGTTATGAACTGACAGGCATGGGCACTGTGAACTGAACTCAGGGCATCCAAAAGACCAGCAAGTTCTCTTAAGCACTGAGCCATCTCTCCAGCTCCAGTTATAGTTCGATAGAAATAAAATCTCGAAATCATTCAGCACATAAATAAGAGCATCCAATGGGATAAAGGAACAATTCTTTTTGGAATATTCACTACAAAAAAATAAATAAATGCCTGCAATTTAGCCTTATTGCCCTGGATAGGAAGTTCAAGTGAGGCTGGAACTCTGACCTTAGGTCTTCATCAGCACTTCCTGGTGGCTAGAGGTTGTACCTGCTTACATTAAACTGCATTCAACTTCCGCTTCAACCTTTGTGTCAACCACCAAGGCAGAAATGTAATTTAGAAGTCATAGGAACTTTATACTAGGAGAGACAACTGAAATCAGGGTATCTCTGGGAGGGTAGAAACCTAGTGAAATGGAAACTCCCTCGAATCTATGGGGGTGACCCTAGCTAAGACTGCTAGCAATGGGGGCTACAGAACCTGAACCAGCCATCTCCTGTAGCCAGGCAAGACTTCCAGAGCTAGGTTTGGAACCCCGTCCCAGTCACAAACCTCTGACCTACAATTTGCCCTGCCTATAAGATGTGCTGGGATAAAAGTGCACAGAAATTATGGGAGTGACCAATCAATGACTGGTCCAGCTTGACACAAACACCACAAGAGGGAGCCCATCTTGACACTGCCTGGAGGGCCAGGAGCCAGAAGAGAAACAGCCAGTGAGACAGGATAGAATCAAACGTGACTGGCAAAACGGGGAGAAAAGTCTCTCTCAGGGACTCACAGGTTCCCCCATACCTCAGCTCCTCCACACAGGAGAGTAAGGTGGGAGGTGTCTTCCCATCCTCCACCCCTGTGATAGCTATTATAGGATATCTTATCTCCCTTCATTTTAAAAGTTCCCGCAAAGTTTGCCATCCGCTGCCCTGCTTCCTTTGGCCCTTCTGAGTTCTCAGCCATCTTTCTCTAACTTACTCTTCCTCTCGGTTTTTGCCATTATTCTTGCTACTTCCATGTTCACGCGGACAACCTAGTCAATGTCGGGTTTATATATTGCTCACCTACCTTCAGTGACCCCTCCTCCATCCTGTCTCAGCCAGCCATTCTTCATTGCCCCGGTGTCAATGCCAACCTCCCCCACACACCACCGCCCATCCCATCTACTCCTGCTAACAAGGACCAATACAAGGGTTCCCTTACGAAGGAGGCCAGAAGAAAAGGGGCATATAAGACCACAAGAGAAATCCAAAGTGACTTCAAGAAACAATTCAAAAATTGTCTGAAGAAAACTCAAAATGGAAGATGATAGGGGAAAAAGACAAACTTGCCTCTCTCTCGTGGCATGACATCCAGGTCCCCAGCCTTGGTGAAAAGTGATGAAGCCACAGGGAGGAGTGGTTAGGAATAAGCACTGCACTATCGGGAGACTCAGGATTGCTTCCCAGCACCTACGTCAGGCAGCACAGGCTCCTACCAAACACCCTCTTCTGGCTTCCATGAGCACCTGCACTCACGTGCAGACAGACAGACAGACAGACTCTGACTCTCTCTCTCTCTCTCTCTCTCTCTCTCTCTCTCTCTCTCTCTCTCTCTCTCTTCTCATAAGATATTCTTTTACAAAAAGAGTGGTCAGTGGTCAGAGGAGGGAGGGAAGCCGAACAGTGACCTGAGACTCTGAGACTAGTGTGGAGTGCTCTAGTTCTCTGCTTCCCTTTAGATCCTCGTGCTGCCATGCCAGATGGTTGAGTGTTGGATGCTGGATGGTGAGGGCACAGAACATGTCCCCACCATGGTGCCTGTGTGCTTTTTGTCACCCCTCGTTCCTGGAATGTGTTACATATAGTCTCTGTCATTTTTTCCATATTTCTGGGGGTTTTGAAATTTTGTGGTTAAAAGTAACTCTTCTTAACCCTTCTATAATGTGTGGCAATGTAGTGCCTGTTTGTGTAATTTTTACCTGGGGGATGCCTGCATCAGACGCAGATCCTGTGAAAGCCACACAAGCACTCTACAAACTACTGCCTACTGCCTCTGGGACTTTCCCTGCCATTAAACTCTTTAACTGACAGAGAAAATTAACCTGACCAAGACCCCTAGATGGTAACACAGCAGTAAGGAGAGGTGAGAAGCCTGGGGGAGGGGACAGATTCCTCTCCTAAATCATTTTCAATGTGCCCTTTTCTTTGGTTGTAGCTAAGCAATCTTGGTAGAAGATGAGTTGTCTGAGAACATTCCTTGGGTATAAGTCTGAGTGTACCCAGGAATCTTCTGTAGACTATCTCCACTGCAGCTGCAATATGCCCAGCATCTTCTATAAACACATGCATGATGCAGCACAGTTCACACAGGGGTCTTCCTGTCTTTGTCCTGATGGTCCAGTCTCTGGATGCAGAGGACTTGCAGGTACTGTCTTTCCTTGAGCCATAATTCAAGAACTGTGCCTAGTAGTGTACATTTAAGTTGTCCATCCCACCCTCCCTGTCTTAGTGAGTGTTCCGTTGCTGTGAGGAGACACCATGGCCAAAGCAACTCTTAGAAAAGAAAGCATTTTACTGGGGCCTGCTAACAGTTTCAGAGCTTTAGTCCAATGTCCTCATGGCAGGGAGCGTGGTGGCATGTGGGCAGACGTGGTGCTAGAGAAGTTACTGAGAGTTCTACATCCAGATCCCTGGACAGCAGAGAGGGAGACACTGGGCCTAGGATGGGCTTTGAGAAGCTCAAAGGCCACCTCCAATGATGCACTTCCACCAACACAGCCACATTTTCTAGTCCGTCTAGAATAGTGCCACTCCCTGATGGCTAAGCATTTAAATATGTGAGCCTATGGGGGCCGTTCATATTCAAAACACAATGTTCCCCATCCTGATCCACATGCCTTTTTAGATGACTACATATAGTCCTTACACCCTTTCTTTGCTCTGGGAGAACACTGTCTCAATCCTGCAGAAAATAAAAATTACCTCCCCTCTTTTCTGTCTTGGCTGGGCTGTTCCGCATTCACCCCAATGTCAGCCATTTGTGCTTGGGTGTTCATGTGTTGACCCTTGTCCTAAGATGCTTAATGAGTTTAGGTGTAGAATATATTCTCTTGGTCTTTACTCCCAAATAATTTACAGTTAATGAGGGGGAAAAAATGTTTCTGAACTCAGTGAGTGCCGCATGCTTGCAGGCATGTATCTAATAAAAACATAAGTCTTAATTGGTTTTTCCGTGAAGAGATCCAGATGCAGCTTGAAGTCCTCTCTAATTGGTGGTTTTCTCTTGCAAGTCACTGCTTGTAATGGAAAATTTTAAGAAATGCAAATCCCCCTGGCAAATGGATCTGCCTTCAACTTCTGGGTCAGTTGAAGCTTCACCTGCTTCCTCCCGCACTAGCCATGAAGTCACAGTTGAGCCTGCAATTCTTCTAATCGTGTCTTCCTGCCCAGTTGGAGGTTAAATGCTTCAGAAGAGCTCCCACAGAGCCATGAGGCCTTCAGAGCCAATAGGTCTTATTTGTCTAGGCGAGTCATTAATGGCTCATTATGATGAATGCTTTCTATGTGCCAGAAAAAGTTCCACGGCTTAGACACGTGACACAGCTCGCTCAGTGAGCGTATAGTCCAGAGAGCTCAACAGAAACAACCGAAACAAAAGGTGAGAGATTGAAATTGTGAGATTGTCATCCCTAGTTGCAGAACTCTTTTTCCAATGGTGAGCCCACTGTCACCACTGACACTCATGGGAGACCTTCCTACTCATGTATCCCATGCTACCCTTACAGTCAGCATCATTAGATTGTAGATGGAGCCAAAAATGTCCTCAACCTCCTCTCCCTGTCCCCATGATCAGTCACCTACTGCTCTGGACAAAAATCTGCATGGGTTCTACTTCTTGGATGAGCTTGGACTCTGTAGTAAAATTACCTTAGATGTGAGCTAAACAGTACACATTCAGTCGTCAGCTCTGGAGTCTGTGGAACCCGGGCTGAGGCACCGGCAGATAGGTGTCTGGTAAGGGCCGTTTACTGCCCGGTACACAGCTACTTCTTCACTGAATCTTCACATGCCCAGAGACACCAGCTCTTTCCTGAGCACTCATCTCATCAGGAAGACTCTACTCTAAGGATGTAAACACAGAGCCCCACATCCAAGTGCTACCTTGAAGAGGATTAAGCTCCAGCATATAAAAGAGGGGGGGCAACTAGACACATTCAGTCCATAGCACTTTCTTTGCCCAGTGAACCTGGATGGTCTCCTTTTAAAGAAGATTCTAATCCTAACAAATTCAAAACTATAAACAATTATCAAGTAAGAAATACATCTTAGATGTCCAAACTATAGTTAATAGGCAATTTTATAGAGATTACCCCAATAGCTGCCCTTTCCTAAAGAATCTAGGCTTGTACCTGGGATGTCCTTAGTTAAGATATGGGATATGGGAGGATTGTAGCTGTACTATCTAGTCTTCAACCCATCAACGACCCGAGAAGGAAAATAATATTACCTGAGTAAGCAGGAAGTGCGAGCAAGCAACATCTAAAATCATCTGTCAGATATTCTAGGCTTAAAAGCCAACGTTGGATGCCCCAATGTTGCAGAGAGACCCTGGGTGATTGTGCAGACAACCAACTGTTTTCTGTCATTTCTTGTATTTTTTTTTTTTTTTTTGGATTCTCCTTTTAATATCTTCTCAGCACAATAGAGATGGTATCCAGGATCGGTCAGCCAGAACAGAGACAGGTGAAGCTGTATATCTGTCTATGTTGTAAAGCTAATGCCATAGGAATTCAAAATAATGTGAATTCATCTAAGAACAGAACAATGAGACTTCTTAAGGATGCTGACGTGAGGCAGAAATGAGAGGGAGCAAAGATTCGAGGGGGTGGTAGGAGCAGGCACATATCGTCAGTAACAGCTGACCCCCGTGGGTTCAGGACGGTGACGAGACTCATGAATTTAGAAAAAAAGTTTATACATCTAAGAAGACACAGAGAAGGATGACTGCCTTTTAAACTCAGAGGGCAAGACTCCCACAAACCTGCAAAGCTCAGAGCATCTGAACCAAACCAAATCATTTGTTCAAAGGGTACTGCACATGAAGGAACTCGACAGCTAGACCTTCTACTCTTCCAGGAGGGTAGGTGCTATCCTCATTGTGGTGCTCTGATTTGCCCCTGAGAAGCACCCCTTTCCATCTCAGGCCTTGCAGACAAAAGTCAGGGTGAAGCAGAGCTATCCCTGGAGCCACAGCCTAAGGCCAAGTCCCCAGGTAGACAGAAAAGTCCTTCAATACGTGGAAAGAAGCAATTCCTGGACAGCAAGGATTATCAGCAAGGACTCTTCTCCAATCACTTAACAATACTCAAAGTAATCATCAAACAAATATAGAAGGAGCAACTGAGCATCCCTGTTCTGTAAGTAAAGCTACTCCCTCAAGAAGTGGCCTTTTTCAGATTGAGGGGTGCTAGCTTATGTCTCTACTGTTCTGTAGGTCAGGTGACTTTTCTTCAGCCCAGAATCATTGCAGAAAAGACAGCGACTTTGAAAGACAAGCAGCTGGAATTCACAGGAACTAGGAAGGTGGGGGTACTAGGCAGACACCAGGGATGTGAGAGGGACTTTACAGTGTGCACTGCACAGTCGCCTTGGAAACACTGCCTTTGTTGGGTCTGGCTTCCGTATAGTTAAACGCCACCCACACCAGTGCTAGACAAACCTTCTTCCAGTGCTTTCATAACACTGCAAGGCCCCGTGGGATCAAAAAGAAAACAGCAGCAGTGTGGATGGTTGCTACCAGACATCCTAGGCTACAGGATCACACAGACCAGCCTTGTCTCTGAGCACTAGGGACCAGAGCCTTGCCTCTCAGCTTGGGGAGAAGATTGAGGAAATCCCTACCATAGTATTTGTCTCTTGGTGTGTGTAGCTCCCTTAATGACATTTTATTTCAATGGCATATTTTTCTAAGATTTAATCTCCTACCCCTTGATCCTTTATTTCCCAAGTTCCAACAGTTGCATTGGATTTATCTATATGAGACCAAAACAAAACCCACAAACACTCAAATGCAAACGGCAAAGGCACTCACAGCGGACCAGCTAGAGAAGGAGTACTGTGCTTTCTGTCTAAAGGAGACATAAAACAACATTAGAAGCTATCAAGCACTAGGAACAGGCAAAGGGAGAGCATGCTGGAGGGACAGAGAAGGTGAAATGGAAAATTTGGAAATCTTAGCCTGGACCTGAGATTATACAATCAGTGCTGAAGAAGTCAGAGGAAAAATAGATGGTGTTATGTTGTCTTCCTGCCCAGTGCTTTCTGGTGAGGGCCATGAACTTCCAGCAGCCAAACATTGGTCCTCTTCATCAGTGCAGAATTGTCTGGTCCTGTAAATTCTCCCCAGCCACCATGTAAGCAACCCCTGAACAGCATGAGGATGGTCTGTGTCTAGGTTTGTGTTGCATTGACAAGAACTTAAGAATAGAAACCTTTATTAGAGAAAATGTCTCCATCAGATTGCCTCCACAAGTCTCGGGATAATTGTCTTGACTGATGATTGATGTGGGTGTGGCCAGTCACTGTGGACTGTCCCATCACTGGGCAGGTGGTTCTGGGATGTACAAGAGAGAAACTGAGCTAACCCTGAGCACAAGTCAGTAAGCAGCACTCTGCCGTGATCTTTGCTTCAGCTCTTGCCTCTAGGTTCCTGCCTCGAGTTCCTGCCTCCAATTCCTACCTCCAGATCCCTGCCTTGAGTTCCTGCCCTCAGGAATGGAGTGTGCCCTGAGTTGTGAGATGAAATGATTCCCTTACTCCCCAAGTTGGTCTCAGGCATGGAGTTTTATCACAGCAATCGAAATCCTAAAACAGAAATTGGTACCATGTTTGTCTTCCCGGGTCTGGGTCACCTCTCTCGGGACAATCTTTTCTAGTTCCATCCATTTGCTGGCAAATTTCATTAAGTTGGTGGTGGATGGGGGGTGTCTGGCTGGGAGGGGTTGTTGGGTATGGGAAAATGAAGGATTGGGTAAGGGGGAAGATCAAAGGAGAAAGTACTGTGAAATTATGGAAGTGACCAACCAATATTGTCCAGTTTGACACCCAGACCACAAGAAAGAGCCCACCTCAACACTGCCTGGAGGGCTAGGACCCAGAGACCTAGGGAAGAACCAAACATGACTGGCAAAATGGAGGGAAAGGTCAAAGAAATGGTTCTTAATGATATTCTGCTATACTCATAGATCGTTGCCTAGCCCAGTTGTCATCAGAGAGCCTTCATCCAGCAACTGATGTAAACATGCAGAGACCCAGTTAAACATTAGGCAGAACGTGGGGAATCCTGTGGAAGATGGGGAAGAAGGATTATGGGATCCAGAGATGTTAATGACAGCACAAGAAAACCCATAGAATAGACTAACCTGGGCTCATAGGGGCTTACAGAGACTGAGTCAACAGCCAGAGAGCCTGCACGGCACTGACCTAGTACTCTGCCCAAATGTTACATTTGTGCAGCTTGGTCTTCTTGTGGGACTCCTAACAGCAGGAGCAGGGACTGCCTCTACTTTGTTACCTGCTTGTGGGATCCTTTCTTCCTACTGGGTTGGCTCGTCCAGCCTTAATAGGGGAGGAGGGGCCTAGTCTCACTACAACTTGATATGCCATGGCTGGCTGATAAACATGGGAGGCCTGCTCTTTTCTGAAAAGAAAGGAGAAGGAATAGATGGGGGTAGGGTGGATGTAGGGAGAGGGACTTGAAGAAGAGGGGGTTACTGTGACTATGCTGGAAATTATTAAATAATTAATTAATAAAAAGAACTAGGAAAGGCAGAGTGGAGGATTAGAAACACTAAGAAAGGGTTAGAGACTTTATAACCTGTGCTAACATTTGCAATGAAGAAAGGAAGATTGGCAACTGGCATAGATGCTGAGCACACAGCCTTGTTCCTTCAGTTATTGATTCACTATTCATTTAGACAAAGGACTTTAGAACCTAGGGCTAACACGGATACAGACTGATCTTATTCTTGGTGTAGAAATCTTTTTCTTGGGTCTTATAGCACAGAAGGTATTTACAGTCTTTGAAGTTTCCACCGTGGCATGTGCTCAGTTATTAGGGTCGGAGAACTTAATACCTCTGCAGCTGCTGAGTTAAGGGAGCTCTAGAATCCTGATTTCTGGTAGCTGCTTCAATGTTCTTCTCTTGAATACTTTACAGTCCTAAACCAAATATGCTCACAACTCAGTGAATCAGGGTTTCACCATAGCCTCCCTTTTAGGTTTCCATAATCAGTGTCTGTGATTACTGTACCTCTTGGGGGCTTCATTTTCCTCTGATGACCAGTGATGTGGGATTCCCCTCTGTATGCTGTGAATATCATTGGTTAATAAAGGAACTGCTTTGGGCATATAGCAGAACTATAGGGGAACAGAGCTAGGTGGTGAAAACTAAACTGAATGCTGGGAGAAAGGAGGCGGAGTAAGAGAGAAGCTATGTAGCCCCACCAGAGACAGACACCAGAACTTTACCCAGTAAGCCCTGCTCTTCCAGGGCTCAGGAGTTCATTTCCTAGTACCTATGACAGGTGGCTCACAACAGTCTGTAACTCCAGCCCCTATACCTCCAGACACCTACACTCATATGCACATACCCACATAGAAACATGATGTGTGATTCCCCTCTGTATGCTATGAATGTTTTATTATCATGGGTTAATAAAGAAGGTGCTTTGACCAATGGCAGGGCAGAATATAGTTGGCAGGAAAACTAAACTGAATGCAGGGAGAAAGAAGGCAGAGTCAGGCAGATGCCATGTAGCTAACAAAGGAGAAATATGCCAGAACCTTACCAGTAAGCCACAGCCTTGTGGTGATACAAATATTAATAGAAACTAGTTAATTTAAGATGTAAGAGTTAGCTAGGAATATGCCTGAGCAGTTGGCCAAACGGTATTGTAATTAATACAGTTTCTGTATGATTATTTGGATCTGGGCAATGGGAAACAAAGCACAATCTCTGATTACAGAAACACATAATAAAAAATAATAAAAGCTTAAAAAAGGAGAAATGTTTGAAAGGTATAAGTTGTTTCTACTGTACTTGGAATTGAGTTGGTCACTAATGCAATAAAACTGAGCAATAACTACCCCCTATTTTCCTGTCAGCCTAGACATATTTCCCTATGACAATGAGTTAGAGCTTGTCTGATGAGGACTGTACCTCTTCTCTGTGGAACATACTCTACTCAATAACATCTAAAGTCCCATTCTACAGAGGCTAAAACTGAAGAATGAGAGTGAAAGGAATTCTCCAAAATTCATCTTAAATATATTGTTGAGAGTATATAAAGAATTATCCCACAGACTTGGAATGAAAAATCTGTTCTGTTAGTCTATGAAAGATCAGGAGCAATATAAAATAAAGTTTAACTGCATATTTTGATAATTATAAACACATATGTGCTTTTAAGTTTCCAGAAACATATGAATTATGCAATTGTTATTAGCAGTCTACACATGTAGGGTCATGTGTGGTTCTAACTACACTTTCGCTTAAGAAAGTCATCAAGTAAAAAGTGAATGAGTAGGATCAGCAGAAAAGGGACTTTACTAAAGACTTCAGTAAGGCAGCAGTCACAGCACTTGCCGAGGGTACTGATGGAATAGTGGAGGGAATCGGATGGCGTGAAAGAGAGAGAAGGGAACACTAGATCAAGTCTTGGATTGTGGTTTGTTTCCTTCTGGTTAGAAGTGACCCCTGTGGTCATGAAAAGGAGAAGCTGTGATCTCACTCATGAGATTCTCAATAGATAGGACTCATTATCATTTCCTTGTGAAGAGCAAAGGATGCTCGTAAGACTTAATGGTTCATGAGGCTCATGGGACTCCTGGAACTCACATGGCAGCAACAAGATCCTCATATATCCCTGAGTGTATAATCTAGAGCTAAACCATTGCCCATATTCATTTTTGTCCACGGGTATCACTGCCAATGATTTGGACAATGGTTTGGACTCTTCGTTATATAACCTCTTCTGTTTGAGTTTCTCAACTTCTGTAAATGACGCCAATAAACTCATTGGTTTCCTAAGGTTCACTTGGATGGAAAAATAAACAAACAAAATAAATAAAATATTTTTTGTAAATAGAAAAGTTGTGTTAGTTTTGGAAATTATAAAGTAAAATAAAGGATTACCAAGATATCAAGATCAAGTTTCAAGGTCTTTTAATTCTGTGTATACAGAAGCAAGGAGAAATGTTTTTGCTGCTGTTGTTGTTGTTGTCTTGTTTTGTTTTTTATACTATATACAGGGGGGCTGAGTTGTGTTTGTGCTGTGGAAACCAGAAAGCAACCTTCAATGTCCCTCCTCAGAAGTCATCTACCTCAGTTTTTGAGACAGGGTCTTTAATTAGACAGAAGTTCAATGATTAAGCTATCAAGACTAGCCAGCAGGCCCCAGAGATATACCTTTCTCTGCCTCCCTGCAAATGTGCCTCACCCGACCTGGTTTGTTTATGTGGGTTCTGGGGCCCAAACTCAGGTCCTCATGCCTGCATGGAAAACACCTTACCAACTGTACCATCTCCCAGGCCACACCTCATTTTTATCTTTTTAAATGTTTACTTCTTTGTAAAAATTATTTTTATTATTATAATTTTTCACTATTCTTAAGAATTACATTCATGTATACAATAAAATATGATCATATTCATGCCACATTTCACCCTTCAACTCTTCCTACATCTTACCTCCCCAACATATCTCCCTCTAACTTCATGTTCTTTGGAGTTTTTTTTACTATTATTAATTTCTCACTAAATCAGTTAGTGCTGGCCATATGTGGTCATTCTGGGACATTAATGGACCACTTACTGAATTCAGAACACTGAGAAAAAATAAAGGGCCAGGTGGTAGTGGTGGCGCACACCTTTTATTTCAGCACTCAGGAGGCAGAGGCAGGTGGATCTCTATGAGTTCAAGGTCACCCTGGTCTATAGAAAGTTTCAGAACAGCCAGGGCACAAAGAAACACTGTCATGAAAAACTAAAAAAAAGAAGGACGAGGAAGGATGAAAGAAGAATGTAGAATGAAGGGGAAAAAAGAAAGGAGGAGAAAGGAAGGAAGGAATGAAGGAAAGAAGAAAAGAAGGAAGGAGGAGGAGGAAGGAGAAGGAAGGAGAAGGAGAGGAGGAGAAGGAGGAGACGGGGGAAGGAAGAAGAGGAAGAAGAAGAAGAAGAAGAAGAAGAAGAAGAAGAAGAAGAAGAAGAAGAAGAAGAAGAAGAAGAAGAAGAAGAAGAAGAAGAAGAAGAAGAACAAGAAGAAGAACAAGAAGAAGAACAAGAAGAAGAACAAGAAGAAGAACAAGAAGAAGAACAAGAAGAAGAACAAGAAGAAGAACAAGAAGAAGAAGAGGAGGAGGAGGAGGAGGAGGAGGAGGAGGAAGAGGAAGAAGAAGAAGAAGAAGAAGAAGAAGAAGAAGAAGAAGAAGAAGAAGAAGAAGAAGAAGAAGAAGAAGAAGAAGCAGTTAGTAGTAGTAGTAGTTGGTGTTCTTCTGTCTGTCCAGTGCTAATTCTTTATGGGTATTGCTTTAAAAAAGAAAAAATGTTCCCAGAAAACATACATTCAAAACAACCACCAGCTCAGAGCCCAATCCAAACTCTAATGTTAAAAAAAAAAACTACACCGAAAAAAAAATGTGTGTGTGTGCTTGTGTGCGTGTGAGTGTATATGTGTGTGTTCAGAGGGAGAGAATTTGTGAGTTTGTTTTGAGATGATGTAAAATGAGAGTCCCAGCCTCATTCTGCTCATGTGAAGTAAATTTATTTTTGATTTTGTCTTTTGTTTTGTTTGCTTTCTAGGCAGAGCCTCACTACGTGCCTAGGCTGGCCCTGTACTCACAGAAGCCCTGCCTCTGGAGTGCTAGGCTTACCAAGGTGTGCTGTTTTACCTGGCATCCTATCGCTCTTACTCACCATCATCATCCTCGTCATGGTCATGATTGTCATCATCACTAGCAGGGAGGGCTTAACACGTGGAGCACATCCTGAAGACTGAATGAAATTTTCACATGGCACTGAGAACCTCACTCAGCTCTCAGCTCATGAGCACAGCCTAGATCAAACGATTTAGAGACAGCCATGGTCCCTGTGCTAAAGGCTTTAAGATCATGAGCCCTGACTAGGTTGATAGAAAGACTTAAAAGAGCAGGTACCATTGGCAACAGGCTGGGACTGGGGACAGGAGACAGAACATATGCTAAAACAAGGTAACAACAGGGCCTCCGCAGGATCAGGGACGGCCATGAGTTGAAGCTGAGGAAGGAGAAGACCACCCCAAACCTGAAAACCAAGCCTGACTCCACAGCCTGGCTCTCAACCATTGACTCAAGCCTACCTGGGACACTCAATCAACTGCAAAACTCTTTATTTGGTCCATAATATTGTAGTTATGATGAAGGAGAGGCTCTTCCCATGGGCCACACACTCATTTCTCTTCTGTATCTCAAGCAAATTCACTTCATTCTAAATTCAGACTCCAAATGTTGTCTTTGGGAGATGGAAAAAGTCTTCTTAGCTGAGACGTTTGATGGAATCAATGAAAACACACAGAAAAACAAACAAGCAAACGAGGCCTGGAGGATAGCTCAGGAGGAAAAGGGCTCAAGCATGAGAACTTGCGTTTAAGCCCTAGAACCCACCTTAAAAAATGGCATCCTGAGGCCTAACACCAAGGTGGAGTGCCATGTGCACACACACGCATGCACTCACACACTTGTGAATAGTCACGCACATTCACACACTAGATAAATATCTTAAATGAATATACACATATAAATATACATGCATATGGTTTGAAAGCTAAAGTTTCCATCTCTCACAAAGGACAACTCGTTATATTCAAGAGATCGACTGAAATTTCCACATTTTCCCTGCTAAGATATACAGAAGCAACTGTAGAAATTCTCATTGCAGCACATTAGTCTAAAATCTTTGATATGCCTTCTTACGATTTAGTATGGTTCTTCAAAACAAAAACAGAAGCAGACTTCTGAAGAGTCTTTGGTGCACCCCAATGAACAAACCTCACTCCCTACATAAATCACACCATTGTGTGGTAGAGCGCCATCAAGACAGGTTTCATTTATCTCCCTACAGCAATCCTCACAGGGATATGTTCAGAAAGCACTGGTCGTGCTATCTTTCCAAAAAGGTTAAAAGAGGGATTTGCTTATCTATAATGATTTATGGAACTGACAAAGAAGTGCACAAATTGTGGCCAAGAAATGCATACAAATCGACAGAATGGTTTAAAACAAAATTATGGTGTCAGGACACGAAGCCGATAGCTCCATTCTCTAATAGGACAAAGGAGCTGGGTTTCATAAATCACCCTTGTCAGGAATAAATAAACGGGTACCCAGTGAGGTCGGTGGTCCTTGTTGTTCCTGGCTCTCTCCTAATTTGTTGAACTGCCCTGCCCTGCCCTGCTCTGCCTGCGTTGGAGATAAAGGCTTCTGTTGCTGCCTTGCTCTCTCTCGATTAGGTCTCAGCACCAATAAATAAGACAGTTGCTTCTGTAAGTGTGTCCTGTTCATCTCTGACTTTCCTGGAGACTGCTAAATGATTTTCTGCAACTCGGCAATTTCCACGCAAACAGATCTATCTGAGCAAAGACCATGTTAACTGTCCAGAAAGTAGGCTTCCTAGGACTGTGGCAGCAAATATGTTTTCTGGTTCCTTCACTTACAAACCATTAGCAAATACATCACCCAGCAGTTAGATATTGCCGGGGTCCAGCCTCCATGGGTTTGTATGTTCCAGGGTAGGGGTGTGTGGATTATAAATGTTAGGCATAAAAAAGCAGAGATACAGATTTTTTTAAAAAAAGACAGAGACATAGAATAGAGTCAGGAAGGCAACCCATGATCTTTAAATACTCAAACCCAACATGGGGGAAGGCAAGACTTCTTTATCATGATACAAACAAGGAACAAACAAAGTAACTACCATCTTAATACACAAAGCACTAAGTAACCACATGCTGGGTAAGTCAAGACATCCTGTTAGAAGCCACACCTTAAGTCAAACCTCCCATCAATAACCTTGAAGGAGCAACACTAGGCTTGAACTCTGTGACCTTCAGTCATGGTGAACCAGAGCCACTTCTGTGGACTCCACAAAGTAATTACTATCTTAATGCCCAAATCACCAAGTAACCACACTCCAGGTCCTGTTAGTAGCCACACCTTAAGTCAAATCTCTTGTCAATAACCTTGAAGGAACAAGAATAGGCCTGACCTCTCTGACCTTTAGTCAAGGTGGACCAGATCCACTTCTGTGGGCTTTGAGAAGATATCTAACAGAGGAGCTAGAATAAACTCATACCAGGCCACCAGCCTCGGACTATTACAATGGCAAACATATGGCACAGGAGGGAAGAACAGGTAGATGCAGGTAAATACTGGTAAAGTTAACTTTAAAGCCTCCCTCCCATCTCAAGATAAAGAAATGAAACAGGCCTGTGCCAGATCTGCTCATCTTTCGGAACTGATTGTGAAACTGTGTGACTGAATGTCAAAGAGAAAAAGCCACTCGCTGACTTAATTGACATTTTCACACTAACTAAACTGTTTTAAAATGTTAAAATGTTTTTTATAACTCCCTGGGTTCTGTGTCTTGCAGTGGTCCTAACCAAATGCAAAGAGACAAGTTCCAACACAGCTTCCTATCCTGATTCCAGGGCTATTGTAAGCTCTAACCATGCAGTGGGTAGTAGCTGGAATAAGCACCCTGCCAGAAAACCCTCACCTAATTTCATAGGGAAGACAGCAATGCTGAGTGAGTTATGAGGCAAGTGCGCATGTTTGTATCCATTCAAACTTTGAAGTGGGGTCAAACGTCCTCCCAAGGCCACCATCAGGACTGTAACATGGAAGACTCCAATATCCTGGGATCTTTTCCTCTGCTTCCTTTCCCAGCTTTGCCGTATGACTGAACGTCCAGGTCTTCAACTGTGGATCCACTCTTGCTCTGGCCTGCCTTCTGACTGGCTGCTTTCATCACCAGATTAGGGCTCACCTTGGAATCTTCTGTGCTTTGTAGGATGAAGACTTGTCCCTGCTCTATAGTTCCAACAAGTTTTAAATACGACCCTCTATGGACCCTTGGTGCTCTCTGCCTAGGTGACAAGGTCCTTCTGACCTATGTAGAAGGACAATTGAACATCTATCTGTCTGTGGGTGTGTCAGGCCTTTCAGCCATCTTTAAATGTGAGCAAGGGCCTCTCTTCTTGCTCATTTGAGAAGCAAGAAATCGCAAGAGAAGGGGATACAGGAAGCCATCAAAGAACAGAATGATTACACCCGAGCAAGGAAACCCTAACAGATTGAGGGAATGTGGCACAGATTCTAGTTGGTCTTAATAATAAAAACCCAGAGTTAGATGTAGAAGTTAATGCTGAAGATCAGAGAAGCAGAGCAGCCAGACACTAGTGTAACATGAGGGCCTGATTGTTGGGGTTTCTGTCCTCCCACCAGGTCACACAGCCATTTGGCCCCAAAGAAAATCACACAGAAGGTCTATAGAAGTTATAAAACTGATTGACCCATTAGCTCAGGCTTCTTATTAACTTTTATAACTTATATTAACACATTGTTCTTATCTATGTTAGCCACATGGCTCGGTATCTTTTTCAGCGGGGTAGGTCACATCCTGCTTCTTTGGTGTCTGGACAGGACTGGGGAGGAATGGGCTTCCTCCTTCCCAGAATTCTCCTGTTCTCCTTGCCCGGCCTCTACTTCCTGTCTGGTTGTCCCACCTATACTTCCTGCCTGTCTACTGGCCAATCAGCATTTATTTAAAATATAATTGACAGAATACAGAATTGTCCCACACCACATTAGAGAGATGATCAAGGCAAACGAGCTAAATATACCAGGAAATTCCCTATCCAAGTGCATACTGGGAAATCAAATTGCCAAAAGTACCTCATGGTGGGCACTTGGCACTGTCCATGAAAATAAAACTTTAAGTATACAATCAGGGACAATCTATTGTTAGTCCCTCTCAAAGACCCTATTTTTAGGTTAAGTTAGAAAACGGCCCTGTGTTTGGTTCTGAGTGAAGCAGCTGGGGGTGAAAGCAGCACATTGGGGCTGCTGGAACAGTTACCCCCACAACCACAGATCAGATGCACTGGTCAGTAATACCTTGGAGCTGAAGATCCTGAGGCAGACACTCAGGTCCAAGAACCCCAGACAACATCTCATGTCATCCCATCCCCCACAAAGGTTATGCTGTGTTCTCATTTCCATTCAGTGGTAGGAACTTTAATCAACTTGATGACCCATTCATCACTCAACAGTTTGTGTGTACTGAGAACTAAGATGAGATCTGTCATACATACCCAAAGGATGCCAGCTCAGTGTGTGACAAAAAGACACTTTCCCATCAGTGTTTATAGCAGCCTTATTTACAAAAACCTAACTTACAGAACCAATCTGTGCCTATTGATTCAGAAATGGATAAAGAAAATACACTATATAATACATATGCATACTCAAAAAATGAATCGTTTTAAATATTTATTTTCTTATTATGCATGTCTTTGTGTGCATGTGTGTATGTGCATATAAATGCAGTATCTGCAGCAACCAGAAGAGGACTATGGACCCCTGGAGCTGGAGCTACGGGTGGCTGTGGACTGCTGAACATGAGCACTGAGAACCACACTCTGGTCCTCTATGGGAGCAGTTCACAATCTCAGCTACTGAACCATCTCTCCACAATGGATATTCCTCAGCTATTCAGAAGAACAAAGGTTTATCAATTGAAAGAAAATGGACACAATCTTATAAAATGAATTAAATCTGCCCCAGAAAGACAGATGCCAAATGATTTGTCACTTTTGTGGTTTCTAGGTTTTAGATGGATGCACAAAGTCATATGTTTACTTAATAACATGAAAACAGAAGCAGATGATGTGTATAGAGGAACAGAAGGGACTAAGTTAACAGGAAGAAGAAGAGAAGGGGAAAGGTAGTGTAGGCTATGGGGCAACATGCTAAAAGTACATTGCAAAGTTGTATGAATATGTCTTTATGTAAGCCTCTATCAGGTAAAAAGAGACCAAAATGCAGAACAATTAACAGAAATCTGCAGACAGTTTTGTGTAGCCCAATCTATAAGGCCTCATTTTACATTTTTGCCATCAACTTCCAGACCTTGTCAAAAAAATATAAGAAGGCTTTCAATACACTAAATACATCTGAAACCTATTTAGATTGTCACTAGTCACAAGGAATTGTGTACATCTAAATGAGCTCTGGGTTGAATTACAGAGAATGTGTTGGAAGAGTTAGAAGACACAGGCTTCTTTATGAGAAGCTCAAGACATCTGCTTTAAAGTTTCAGTGTGTCCCTAGTGGGCATGACTCCCTTGTCATGCATGATTCACCATACAGCTTGGTTACAGAACCATCTAGACCATCTAGACTCCCCTCCAGAACAGAAACCACAGGTCAAGTCTCAGATATGGCTGAGGTGGCACTCTGCAGTGCCCAGTTCATTTCTGCACCCTTCTACCTCCAGGGTGAGTCACACAGCTGCCCACCTGGAGTCCTAAGACCACATCTGGAGCAGAACCAGCCTCTACCTGATTGGTCTGCCAAGCCTTTGTTTCTGCAAAACCTCAAAGTAAACAGACTCCTTTAAACACCAGAGACTCGCTCAAAACCCTAATAAGAACTCCATGCTCGGAGCAACACATTAGAGTTCTTTATGCTTCAAAAACTGTGCAGATGGCAAAGAGCTGACAAACATTTGTGTCTTTCCTTTTAAAATTCTGCTGTTTCCAAACAAAATTAACTTTACATTCATTCACGAGGAGTATATTTTTCTTGAAGTTCTTGTAAATAATCATTGTTGCTTTTGCCTTCATTATGATAGCCGAAAACTCTTCCAAACAGACACATCCAATTAGCCTGGACATGTTCTACTTTCATCAGTAAACAAAAGATGGCTCCATCGAATATACGCCGGTCTTTCAGGAGAAACAGAAGTGAGTCCTAAAGATTCACTTCAGCTCCTAACACTCAATGCTAACGCCAAGCACACCAAAAACCCCAGCACTGCCTGACAACCCAGATGCTAAATGAATGCATGGAGTCAGTCCATGTGCTTCTACCCCACAGGACGTCAGCAAAACCAAGAAACGGGCTTCCACTGGGATCAGGAATAGTTTGCAGCCACTGACTTGTATTTTAAAAAAGTAAACAAAAAGAAGATTATTATAAAAATATTCTTGTTCTTTCCTTAATAGTCAATGATATCCATCTTTCTCAATCTGTGGAGTTCAAGTTCCCTCTGTCCCCTCCGCCAATGGGTCCCAAATTCTGTACTCAGGAGATGAGAGCCATAGCAGGAAGCTCCCAACTGCTGTGTGCTCCAACACAGGTTCATAGTGCTGTGAGGGAATCCACCAGAGGACGTGGTCAGCTAGGAGAAGACACTGACTCGATGTAGATGGGACTAGGAGGAGGAGTCACGGAGGCACCAGAAGGCCCACTGCCTTAGTGAGAGTTCAATTTCTGTGAAGAGACACCACAACCACGGCAACTCTAATAAACATATAATTGGGGCTGGCTTACAGTTTCAGAGGTTTAGTCCATCATCATCGTGGCGGGACATGGCAATGTGCAGGCAAACATGGTGCTGGAGAAGAAGCTGAGAGTCCTACATCTTAATCCACAGGCAGCAGAAAGAGAGATTGCCACACTGTGTGTGGTTGGAGCATATGCGAGACTTCAAAACCTGCCTCTACAGTGACACACTTCCTCCAACAATGCCACACCCACTCCAAAGAGTCGCACTTCCTGATAGACAAACTTCTGAGCCTCCTACCTCTTCCTCCATGATGGGATTACAGGTGCAAACCACTACCTTCAGTTTTATGTGGTGTTGGGGATCAAACCCAGGGATTCATGCATGGTAGGTGAGTATGTACAAACTGAGTGATATCTCAGCCCCTACTCTTAATTTAGTGAAATTTTCAAGGATATTCAGGGGCAGAATATAATATTTTTGCTCACCGTTTAGAAAATTGCACTAAATTCTTGAATACATTACAATCAAAGCAGAGTCCAGAACATACATAATAGTTTGCATCATGAGTTTTACTATGTGGCAGTCACCCACATGCCTTGGGAGACCAAGTTATTGTAATGAGTAACAAAACTCTATGAAACCACACATCCATCTTGGCCTCTTCAAGATGACTGTGAGCATATGGCTCTTATCTGTGCCAGAACAATTTTATTCTTAACCAAATCTTGCCTTGTATCATCATGCTGAAACAGCACTGAAGGCTGGGCCAGCTTCTCACTGTGCTGTGCCACACACCTGCCTGAAAGACAGCCACTTCTGAGTGACTCTTTCTGGCATTGCTTTGCTGGAGTCTTACTTGGTCTTCTTGGCCTTTGGCTGTGTCTTTGTCGTTCATATTCTCTCCTTCCATCCTCTTCTCCTTTCTGTTGGCCTCAGGACTCTGTGGCTCCAGCACTCATCACAGATCCAGTCCTAAAACCATCCTCAAACTAGAAAACGCCAAAGATTGTTAATTGATGGCTTTTGGGCCAATCAAGTTGGGAGGATGTCTTCTCCAGCTCTTCACTGTAACATAGTGTCTAGGTTAGGGTTTTTATTGCTGTGAAGAGACACCACGACCACGGCCAACTCTTATAAAGGAAGACATCGAACTGGAGCTGGCATTGAGTTTCAAAGGTTCAATTCATTATCATCATAGTGGGACATGGTGGCGTGCAGGCAGACATGGTGGCATGCAGGCAGACATGTTGGCATGGAGCTGGTAGGTAGCTGAGAGTTCTACATCTTGCATAGGCAACAGGAAGTGGTCTCACTCACTGGGCATGGCTTGAGCACATATGAGACCTCAAAGCCCACCTCCACAGTGACATATTCATCCAACAAGTCCACACATACTCCAACAAGGCCGCAACTCCCAATACTGCCACTCCCTTTGGGGGTCATTTTCTTTCAAACCAAACAGCTAGACCCCTCTGAATTTCAAACAAGGAATAGATGAACTCTACCCTTCCACTAAGCGTCAGCATAGCCACCTAGTCTCCTCTGACAAGGTCTCCTAAGTGTGGTGACTGGCACCAAGAGATAAATTCTACTCTGGACCCAATGATAGGAAGAGCTCTGCTTTCCCACCTCCTTAAAAACAGCCCTGTGTAGCCAGATTAGGTCTTGCTTCTGCTCTGTCTTTCTATGATACAACCAGAATGACCATTTGGGCCTCACATTTTATCTGGGATACACAACTTCATCTCCCAGAACAGACTTTCATTCTGATTATAGGGGGATGGGCCGTGCTCTTGCTGGGACTGAGCTGAGCATGTCTTCTGTCTTAGGGTTTCTCTATGAAGAGACACCATGACAAGAGCAACTCCCATAAAGGAAAACATTTCATTGGGGTGGCTTATATTTTCAGAGTAGTTTAGTTCATTATCATCATTGTGGCACATGGTAGTGTGCAGACAGACACAGTGCTGGAGATGTAACTGAGAGTCCCACATCTTGATCAACAGGCAACAGGAAGTGAACTGAACCACTGGGTATGACTTGAGCATATATGAGACCTCAAAGCCTGCCTCCACAGTTACTATCTTCCAACTACTCCAACAAAGCCATGCCTGAAGCATGATTAATAAAAACTCAGAGAAAGAAATTGGGGTTCAGCCTGAAAATCAGAAAAGCAAAGCAGCCAGCCACTGGCTCTTACCTTGACCTCAGTTCAAAAATGGCGATCCCGACTCATGAAATCTCAGAATGAGACTGTGTCTGAGAGCTGTCTCCTCCTGTTTTATTATCCTCTCTAGGGCTGGGATTAAGGGCATACACCACTGGGTTTAAAGGCATGCACCATCCAGTTTATATGGAAAACTAGTTGGCTACTGGGATTACCACTGCCTGGTCTATAAGGCTGACCAGTGTGGCTTTTTTATCTCTGATCTTCAGGCAAGCTTTACTTACTAAAATACAAATGAAATGCCACTACACACACCTCCTAATAGTGCCATTCCCTGTGAACTTATGGGGGCCAATGACATTCAAACTACCACATCTGCCCTCACCAGAACCCAGCTACTGCCTGTGCACCGTGCCATTCCTGTGCTGCTCCTGAGAGCAACCCTTACCTTCCTCTCCTCATTCAGCATGCTACATAGCTAGTACCGCAACTTCTCAGAGAGGCTAACACTTCCTCAGGGATTATCAGAACGCAAAGACTGTCCAATAAAAGAGAAATTATGCTCAAGTTTAAGTTGTAAACTAGAGTACTTGATACCCTGGCAGAAGCCCATGGGCTCCTCAAAGGCCAGTAGCTTTATGAACCATCAATTTTATTTAATAGTAATAACTTTGAACTTCATAAATATTAAACTAAAGGATAAATTATTAGGGAGATCATTATATCATGTACATTAAATTTTAAATATAAAACCCTAGGATTTGCTTTAATTCAGACCAAAATTATTAGCATGAGTCTGGATCACTTCCTCCGACCACCCCATTGTCACCTAGGGGCACACATTCACTCTCCTCCTGTAAGTGGGAACACTCAAGAAGCACACCATGTGGCTGATCCCATTGTTCAAGATGGCTCCTGTTGTGTTGGGAATTTCATTTACATTTTACAAATATGCACTTCTTCCCCTCGTGCTCTCCCCCACCCCTGTCCCATCTTCTCCTGACCCTCATTTTCAAGACCACTCGACATGCACGTGAGAGACTTTTGCAAGCCTGATGTTGCTTCAAAGGTTGACATTGAAAAGTGGGCGGAGCGGGGGATGTTGCATGAACTACCAAGAGATTCGTATCGCTAATACAAAAGTACAGATTTATTTTATTGTCATAAACCGAGCTACCATGAACATTCTTATCATGGTATCCAGATCTGCCTTATTAGTAATTCTGTGATGGTAACAGGGAAGCGGTTCTGTTCTCAAGGATGTAAAGTGCCCAAGCACCCCTATTCTTGTGAGAATCAGGGAAGTTTAGACAAGCACTTGTGCTGAAAAGGAGAACATCCAGAACACTGAGGCCACACTAAGCTTCCTGGCATGTCATCGAAGGTCCCTGAACATTAGGCTCAAACATCCCAAATACTGCTAAGTGCTAATAACTCAGAGCGGGACCTTAGGACAGCACTGCGGAGCCAGCCCACCTCTGAATTACTGCTATGCACAGACAGTATTTCTAAGACACTTAGCTTGTGCTTAGGTTACCCACTTCCTGGTGCTCTGACAAAAAACCTAAGGTGAGCATCACCAAGTAGGAAAGACTCGTGTGGCTCACGGCTTCCAGTCGTTCAGTGATCAGCTGGCCCCATCACTGCAGACCTGAACTGAGGCACAGAAACCTGCAGAGTAGGTGTGGAAGGAGCAAAGCTGCTCACTTCACAGAAGCCAGGAGACAGATGGGGGATGAACACAAAATGCACTCCTCAATGCATGCAAGCTCCCAGCGACCTCCCTCCTCCAGCCAAGCCCCAGCAAGCATGAAGTTAGCATGCCCTCCAGAACCATTAGCTGGGGACCAAACCTGCCATGCATGGGCTTCGAAGAGACTTAAGATCCAAACTGTAACAGCTGTGATGGTAAAATCCAGCAACATCATAGAGCTAAAAACAGTTCTGCAGACAGCAGTGCCCTTGAGTAACCAAAACTTCACAGAACAAATCGTGCCTTTCCTTCTGAAAACTGGGGGCTTAAAAACTCAAAGACATTGATTTAAAAAAGAAGAAGAAGGAGGAGGAGGAGGAGGAGGAGGAGGAGGAGGAGGAGGAGGAGGAGGAGGAGGAGTTTGTAATCCACACAACTACAAGGAGCAGCTGACACTCATCTGGCTCATTTGTGGTTCAGGCTCCACCCTCCCACCCTCAGGGCGATTAGCTCTGCACATTCCCCTCAACCCATGAAAGCGTAGAGCAAAGTATAGAGTTTCACCACAGTGCCATCTCCTACCTGAGAGAACATTGTAAGCAGAAACAACTTGGGAAGTGTTAAGCTGGGACACAGCCCCCAGCCCCCAGGTCTGAGAGTTCGAATCCCAGCATGCCACAGAGTATTTAAGTGAACTCCCAAAAGAGGAACACGTGGTCCCTTTTCCTTCCTCCTGGTGGTTGCCTTTGCGGCCTCCAGGTTCCCCTCGGGCCACCCGAGAGAGCAGGACTCCCATTAAACCTGGATATTTCTTAATTTGGCTTGTTTTGATTTGGCTTGATTGGAAATTTGCATCGGCAGAGAGCTCGTGTTAGGAAAAATTCCTAATAGGAAGAAAGGGTTTATTTCAGCTTACAGTTCCACATCATCGTCTAGCACTCAGGGAAGTCGGGGCAGAAGCTCAAAAAGGAACCTGGAAGCAGGAACCGAAGCAGAAGCCAGGGAGGAGGGCTGCCTACCCGCTGCTCCGCCCACCTTATCAGCCTGCTTTCTTACATCACCCAGTGAGCTGGCCCTTCCCACATCCCTCACCAATCAGGAAAAAGCATCAGAGGCTTGCCCCCAGGCTAGTCTGGTGAGGGCATTTTCTCAGTTGAGATTCCCCCCCACTCCCCCACCCCCCCACCCCCCACCCCCCCACCCCCGTTCCAATATGATTCTCATTTGTGTCAAGTCACCAGAACAGTCACCAAAGGTCATGGTTGGTGTGGCTTTATTTGGCCTGGAGACTCCACAAAACACTGTTGTGAATAGTTAGCAACCCCCTGCAGAGTAGGTATTGTGGGAGCCACCTTAGAGTGGGTGTAGCCAGAGTTCAGAGAGGGTCACTTTCTCCTGGGAAGACTGCTGGGGGAGCCCTGTCTGTTGGACTCACAGATACTCTGCATTAGCCAAATTACAGCCATTTATCTGATAAATGGCAACTGTAGCAACTTTCCAAGGTCAGGCCAAGCAGCAGACTTAAAGTCACAGTTCTGTCATCCCTAAACTGCAACAGAAATAATAATTATGCCACATCTGTTGACTCTTTGAAATAACAAGCTTGCAATCAACCACAAAGAAAATAGCATTTGCTTCCCAAATCCTTGAGAAAATGCTAAGAGCCCAAGGAATGTGGACCAGAACTGGCTGTGAAGGGGACCAAGTAACACATGCTGTAATTTGCAAGAATATTTGGGTTGATTAAAGACATCACTCTTGTCTCAACAAGCTTCATGAACTGCCCCCTAGAAGAATTTTCTTTGACTTTTTTTCCACATTACTTTTAAATTAAAACTTGCTGACTCTGTAATCCACAGAATTACGTCATGGTAAGCGCCTTGGGAATGCCAATGACCGAATACCATTGTCGTTCATTAGACACGGTAATTACAAGTCAATTTCATAAGCATTCTGAGTATTACCCATTTGGCATGAGGCTGGATTTGAACCCCCACAGTCTGGACCTCCTAGTAGCCAAGTGAAGAAACTTCCTGCTAGAATGTCAGCCAGGAAAGCCCTCCAGAGCTATGTTCTCTGCAAGCTCTTCAGGGATGCTGACTAAGTAACACATCTGTCGGATGAGCATGCCTGGGTCCTCCCTCATCAAGTCGCCGGGCTTATCTGGTGAATCTGGAGACCTTCCACTGAGGAGTAAGAGGAAATAGTAAATGCTCATAACTTCAGGGGGCTGTAGGTATAGCTGCTGAATCTACCATAATCCTAGGAGCTCAGTTTGACCTCCACCTCTCTCCCTGAGACAAGATCTCAGGTAGCCCTGGCTGGCCTTGAACTTACAGAGGTGTGCCACCACATCCAGCTTATCCAGTGCAGGGATGGAAACCAAGGCTTCATCCATCGTAGGAAAGTCCTCTACCCACTGAGCCACACGCCCAGACATGGTGAAGTGACTTCAAATCTGTGTTATACATCTTGCATCTGTTCTACAATATTCTTAGGATTAATTTAGAAACTTGGGATCCAATGAAAATGACAGTTTAATTCCATCTTCTTTCTATTTCCCTGGAAGTAAAGGCTAGGAAATTGTATGCTTTTCCAGAGAGTCCACTAAAGTCACTCTGCCACCATTTCTGCTTTCTCAGAAGTACACATGAGAGACTCAGTTGCACCCAGTTACACCTGATAGTCTCTGTTTAGACAATTTACTCAGGAAAGAAATGGGAAGATGTGATTTTAACACATCTGTGTGTTGTCTGAGTTTTCTGTCCTGCCTTGTCCCCGTAATTGTTAAGTCCCAAAGAAATCACACAGTGGTCTACGTTAACTATCAACTGATTGGCCCATTAGCTCAGGCTTTTTATTAACTCTTATAACTTATATTAGCCCATTACTCTTGCCTATGCTAGCCACATGGCTTGGTACCTTTTTACACAACTGCAGAAAGAACTTCCTTCTTCCCAAAATACTCCTGTTCTCATTGACCCACCTCTACTTCCTGTCTGGTTGTCCGCCTATACTTCCAATCACCATTTATTTAAAATATAATTGACAGAATACAATTGTCCCACACCATCTGTGTAAAAACTGTTGGGAGATAAAGTATGTTTACGTTATCATCAAAACCAGAACATCAGAGAATCTTGGCAGATAGGTGATTGCCTAACTGCAATGCCAAGCCACCCTCACATCACATCGGTCACTGAGTGTTCTTGGTTGTTATTCTACTTTTTTTGGCTCTTTGATCTTTGGTCTTTTGGGGACCCATCGCCTAGCTCCCAAATAAATCACACACAGGCTTATTCTTTCTTATGAATGCCTGGCCTTAGCTTGGCTATTGTTAGCCAGTTTTTCTTAAATTATCCCATCTATGTGTTGTCTCTGGGATTTTACCTTTCTCCTACTTTTTTTTTTTTTTTTTTTTTTGATTCTTTGAGACAGGGTTTCTCTGTAACTTTTTGGTTCCTGTCCTGGAACTAGCTCTTGTAGACCAGGCTGGCCTCGAACTCACAGAGATCCGCCTGTCTCTAACTCCTGAGTGCTGGGATTAAAGGTGTGCGCCACCACTGCCCGACCCTTTCTCCTACTTTTATACATTGTGCTTTTACTCTTACTCCATGACTGGCCTTGTGGCTGTGTGGCTGTGTGGCTGTGTGGCTGGGTGGCTGTGTGGCTGGGTGACTGGGTGGCTGTGTGGCTGAGTGACTGGGTGGCTGTGTGGCTGACTGACTGGGTAGCTGTGTGGCTGGGTGGCTGGGTAGCTGGGTGACTGGCTGGCCCTAGCATCTTCCTCTCCTTGTTCTTGCTCCTCCTTCCTCTGTTCTTTTTCTTCTTCCATTTATTCTCTCCACCCACCAGCCCTACCTATCTCTCTCTCCTGCCTAGTTCTTTATTAGACCAATGAGGTGTTTTAGACAGGCAAAGTAATACACCTTCACAGAGTTAAACAAATGCAACATAAAGGAATACAACACATCTTTGCATCATTAAAACAAATATTCCAAGTATAAACAAATGTAACACATTTTAAAATAATATTCTACAATACCTGGGAGTTCCTTTCTGTCTGAAGATCCTGACATCATTTTTCAACTTAAATATACATTAATTTTAAAAATTCACCTCAATTTTAAATGTAGCAAAAGTCTAGATTAAATTGATCTCTTTCCTCATAGACAGGTTTTAAAAGACCTAAGCAGAACATCAACGACATGATGTGCGAGTTGTGATTTAACTTTTGGGAACCAAAGCTTGTTTCTGTGTAAAACTGATGTTCCGAGTCGAGAAGGATTCAAACCACAGACAGGGAGAATAAAGCTGGAGGATCTTCCCTGTCATCCAAACAGCATGTATAAGAGGAAACGTTGCATGTTATTAACTACTAAGTTCAAACCTGTGCTGCAGGACTGGGCATCTGCAGCAGACTAATGACCACACTGAAAAGAAACACAGGCACACACCACAGAAGCACAGCATGCAGGACTCTCCCACTTTCTGCCTCTGTGGGTAGCATGAGCTCTGGCAATAAATGAAAATAAAAAAAAAAAAAAAACTTTTCTCTGTGCATAAAATTTGCATTTGGAAAGCAGAGGGCATTAACATCCTGTCAGCTGACACTCACTACCCACACACCATCTCTTCAGAAGTGTGTTTACCTCCAAAAGAGAAAGTCAAATATGTACAAGCCAAAAAATAGAATGCCAAACATAAGTCCCCTGCCTTGGAGGTTAGACAGTGAATGGCAGGGACAAAGGACATCTTGAAAACAATACCTTGAACTGTTGCCACGGGGACGTAATGAATTCAGCTAACCATTAAAATGTTCTTCTGCAAGAAATGACTTTGTGAAGCTATTCCCTGGGAAGGATGCAGAGTCACGCCCTCCTTCCATCACAGAGAATTTAAAACCCACTCGTGTTACCAGCTAACAGGCGCTGGGAGACGAGGCCTCTGCAGCCAGTATAGCCACTGAGTCCATCACTTTATAATGACAGAACAAGGGGGGAGCCTGTGCCCTCCAGGTTCCATCACATGGCCACAGGGAGGTCGCTAGCTCACAGGGAAGGCAACTGAGCTGGGTAGCCTCCACTGTGGGGACAGGATATTTGTCAGCCGGACTGAAGGCTCCTGGGGCTGGACAGATGGCTCAGTGGGAGAGAGGGCAGAGTGGTCTTCCAGAGGAGCCAAGTGTGGTTCCCAGAAACCCTGTCAAGTAGCCTGTAGGCTGGGTAGGTACTTAGGGGGTAAAGTTCTTACTGCAGGAACATGAAGACTGGAGCCTAGAACCCAGCACACGCATAAAGGTCAAGCAAGCTTGGTGGCCCACCTGGAACCTCCATGTTCAGGGGTGGAGACAGGGGGTCCCCAGGAAGAACCCCAGGGAAAACTAGACCAGCTGATTCTGTGTGTCTCAGGTTCAGCAAAAGACTCAACCTTAGTTTAAAAAAAAAAAAGTGGAGAGCAATGCAATTGCTGACATACACCCCTAAACCTCTGACTCCACAGGCATGCACAGACAGACACACACATACCATGCCCCCACACACGTGAACATGCGTATATGCACACATGCACAGCACACATGAGCCTAGACCAGTGATTCTCAACCTAACTCATGCTGGGACCCTTTAATATAGTTCCTCAGATTGCAGTGACCCCAGCCATAAATTATTTCATTGCTACTTCATAACTGCAATTTTGCTACAGTTGTGAATCATAATGAAAATATTTGATAAGCAGGATATCTGATATTTGACCCCTATGAAAGGGCTGTTCACCCCGCAAAGGGGTTGTGACCCACAGGTTGAGAACCTCTTGCCTACATAAATAATAATAATGACTTTAATAATAATGACCCTTGATCTCAATTTCCTTCAATAAATCTACCCACTTATAGGAGACTAACAGAAATCTGTGTCACCGCCACATTGTTGTAATTATACGTGAACTTTATCTGAGGGCCACAATGTACTAAGGCACATTGTATGGTACAGTTCGACTTTCCTAAGCGTCGCCTGGCCACATCTCCTCACACGTGACATCCCACGTCTGCAGTGGCCTGAGCAGACAAATGGACATCCTCCTCCCAGCGCAGAGAAGGATGTGATGGAGGAAACCTCCTGCCCAACAAACGAGAAATGAAGCCAGGAAGTCCAGCCTGTAGGAGCCACATGTCATCACCCACAGCACGGATGGACATGTGACAAGCGTCGGGGCTGAAGGAAATGAAAATACCAGGCTGGTTCTCTTTCGTTGTCTGCGTATGTTGGAGGTGACTCTGAAACCCTTCCATAACCACACTTCCCAGGAGTCTGGTCTCTGCAAACAGGACGAGATTTGAGTCTTCCTCTGCCTCCAGAAGGAGAGTGAGGATGAACTCAGAAACCCCGCTTTTGGGGTCAGTGCCTAGGCAAAATTATAAGACAGTGGGCAGTGTGATCCAGCATCATCCCCTCGTTCTCCTGACTTGTCTGGGAACGTCCTAGTTTGAACACAGAAAGTCCCATTTTCTAAAAGTCCCTCCGTCCTACACGAGTCATGTCTGTATGCAGCAGTGTTGGAAGAATTCCGTCTTTACGGAGATTCGAGCACACTCAACACCTCCCCACCAAAACAAAAGTTCACCCTGGAGAACCAATGAATTTACTGGGCTTACTTACAGAGCATAGATAAGGGGTTACTCACAGGAGTCAGTGACCCCAAAGAACTTAAAAATCTTCACTCAGCTATAATATGGCTTCACCATAGCTGGAGCCCCCCCCCCCAATTAACTTCCCTCAGCCCCTGTACTTTAGCAACTCCTGAGACACAGGCACCCCAGACCACATGGAATCAGGGCAGAATTGCGTACAAATGGCTTGAAAGAGCAGCTGGAGTCTCAGATGGGAGTCCAGTGGTGGTATGGGAGCCCAGTGGTAGTGTGTTGCTTTTATTGGTTAATGAATAAAGCTGCTTTCGGCCAATGGCATAACAGAGTAAAGCCAGGCGGGAAATCCAAGATGTAGAGAGAGAGTAGGCGGAGTCAAGGAAAAGCTATGTAGCTGCCTGCAGGAGACAAACACACCAGAACCTTGCCAGTAAGCCACAGCCACGTGGCGATACACAGATGAATAGAAATGAGTTAATTTAAGATATAAGAGCCAGAAATACACTTACGCTATCTGCCAAATAGAATTGCAATTAATACAGATTTCTGTGTGACTGTTTCTGGAATCTGGGTGGCCAGGACCAAATGAGCGGCGACCCCTTCCTCCTATTCCTTCCTTCTCTACAGGAGTTTCCACAAGTAGTATCTGCTCCTGATGGCCACTCGCAAACAGGCACAACAGCTGAGCCGATGAAGATGGCAGTAGCTGTGTTGCTCTGAGCACAAGACCCTCATGAGTTCCTGATAACAAGGAAGTGGTTACTGGTGGGCTTGCAGCTGAAAAATCCTGAGAGCTAGAGCATGGCCATTAGTCAAGGAGAGCGCTATATAAACTGCCCCAGAACACAATAAATTCAGCATTCTTGTTTCATGTGACCCACTCTCTGTGTGTTCTCTGCTCCCCAGACCCTTGCCCGACCGTGGTTCCAGGTGGTGCAGGCGCCACAGAGATCATGCTACCACCCTTCTCCCTGCACCCCACATGGAAGTGGAGACACCAAGCTTAAAGATCATGCTACCGACCTCCTCCCCGCGCTACCGACCTCTTCCCCGCACTCCCGATGAAAGTGGAGTCACGTGTCCGCTGCCCTCAGCCACACTTGAGCTTCTAGAACTGGTCGATAATGTGCCTGCGTTCTCAGCATACAAAATCAGTATGAAGATAACCAACGACACTGAGGAAATTTATGATAACTGTCAGGGAAATATGTCCCGTCTGAACGGGAGATGCAGATGCTAAGGTCATGTAGAAGGACTTTAAGACATAATCGATATGGTCTGTTTCAGTATGCTGTGCACTTACCCCTCAAAGCATCGCAGGTGAGCAGAAAAGCCCCTCAGCCCCTCCCTGATGACTGGTGCCTGCTTGTCTCAAATCTCCAAGAGTTGGAAAGTGGCGGGCAGTCTGTTATTCGACCTGGCTCAACAGAAACGGGGGTAATCTCAAACTCAGAACATTTGTTAGATAAGGCTTTGTCTCCAGATTGGGATGGAGAACTTGGGAAGGGGTTGTCCTAGAAGATTCAGGAGATTATAATTCTCATGAGTACCTACTGGAGAAGGGGGCAGAACCGGTCTTTTGCCTTTGCTCCATGCTGACATCTCTTTCTGCACTCTGTTGTATGAACACTGCCTCCTAGTGCCTAGACCGCCTTAGTTTATTACAGAGTGTGAAAGGCTTGTTTTCCAGCAGGACCTCTGAACTTCAGCCGTGATAGCTGCTAGGCCGCTTGGTGGCCTGCTTGCCAAGCATGCGCACAGCTCAGGGTTTGACCTCATCGGTGCTGGTGTGTGATGGTGGAAAACTGAATGTAGGACACACAGGAGTCTCTGTACCCGCTTTGATACATTTCCTGTCAATCTATAATCATTCTTGTTCGCCGTCCTGCCATGTGACAGCATCTGCCACCAAGTCACCAGAGCCAAGTGTGTCCCCCACTTCCTTGAATATTCATGACTTTGAGATAAAGAGGTGTCCTTACTTCAAGTGTTCAGACTCAGGTACTTAATTATACCAACGGAAAGGAAGCTAATGTAGCAAGCGCACAAAATATAAAGAAGTTGTTTCAGGAAGCAGGAAGATGGACAGAGAGGAAGAAATGGGAGACAGTAGGTTGTGTCTATAATTGAAGTAAACCTGTTTATTTTGGGTTTTTTCTTTTATATTTGTTTTTTTGTTTTATTAGATTTTTTTGTTTGGTTGGTTGGTTGGGGGTTTTATTGTTTTGAGAGGGGGTTGGATTTTTTTTGCTTGTTTGTTTTTGAAGGCAGGGTTTCTCTGTGTAGCAGCTCTGGCTGTCCTGGAACTTGTTTTGTAGATCACGCTGGCCTTGAACTCACAGAGATCCGCCTGCCTCTGTCTCTCAAGTACTGGGGGAATTAAAGGCATAAACTACCACCACTTGGCTTGAAGTAAGTTTTTTACAGTTTAAAACAAATCATTATGAGATTTTCATAGTGACACCTAAAAAGAATCTTCATTTTCTACATAATTAAACTATTATTTCTATAAAGGCAGAAAACTTTGTGTAGACTGTATAGACAGTAAAATCGCAGTAATTGATAACAAACAGTGGTCTCTAAGCCAAAATGTTTCAGACCATAGACTTGAGCATTTATTGTGTGAGGGCAAAGTGCAAAGTGTTCAGAATTGAGGCTACATGAAGCTGTGTGGTGTCACAAGGCGAATGTTACCGGAAACAGCTCTGATTCATCATACATTTGACTTGATTTGATTTGATTTTTAGTGGTTGAACATTCAGAAACCTTTGTCTCATGCCAAATTTTTCATAACCTCCACGTTCAGTTTTACAAAGGACTCACTCTGAATGTAAAGACACACACAGGTGAAAAGTAAAAGAACTAAAGTCATTCCACACAATGGGAACCATGGGAGATCAAGGATGATCACAGTCCACAATTATGTTGGGAAAAGATAAGAGGCTACAAAAGCAAGAGGTAAGAATGCTAAAATATAACAATATAAACTCTTTCAACAGAAAATACAGTGATTATAAACATCTATGTACCAAACATCACAGCACCTAAATACATAAAGAAAAAAATGGAATTGAAGACAGAGACAGTAACACCTTCATAATAGGACATTTCAATACCCCAACACTTTCATTAATGAGCAGAAAAAAGTAAGCAGGAGATAACCAGAAAACAGAAAATTGAAACAACACTATAGAGCAAATGAGGCTAGCAGACAGAATGTTCCCTCCGACAGCAGCAGAAAGCATATCTTCTAAGCACACACGGTACTCTCTCCAGACCACGTTAGGCTGCAAAACACGCTTTAACAGATTTAACCATCTTTTCTGTCCATGATAAAGTGAGATTAGGGTGGGAAGTGTAGCGATATTTCATTTGTATTTTAATAAACAAAGCTTGCCTGAAGATCAGAGAGTGAAACAGCTGCCCTGGTCAGCCTTACAGACCAGGCAATGGTGACACACACCTCTAATCCCAGTAGCCACAATAGTTTGCCATAGAAGCCGGGTGGTAGTGGTACATGCCTTTATTCCCAGTCCTAGAGAGGAATATAAGACAGGAAGAGACAGCTCTCAGGCTCAGGATCATTCTCAGGATTCCTGGATGCAGGATTGGCATTTCGGACTGAGGTAGAGGTAAGAGCCGTGGCTGGCTGTTTTGCTTTTCTGACTCTGGGTTTTATTAATTAATATCTGTCTCTGAGTTTTTATTAATTGTGCTAGATGGAAGCGCTAGATATGGCTCACTGGTTAAGCATACTTACCTATTGCTCTCCTAGAGGACCTGGGTTCAGTTCCCACCACCCACACATGATGGCTCACAACCACCTGACACTCGGGTTCCAGGTGATCTGATGCCCCCTTCTGACCTCCAGGGACTCCTGCACACATATGGTACACATATACTCATACAAGGTCACATACATACACATAACTCTTCAATAAATCTTTTTTAAAAAAATAAGTGAAATATGACACTGGAAATCAAAGCTATAGGAAAGCCAGAAATTTTACAAAGAGACAAAAACCAAACAGAAAACTCTTGAGTAGCCCATGACCCCAAAGGAATCGCAAGAGAAAATGTCTGGATGAGAACTGAAACCACAGCAAACTGTGGAGGGTGTCAAAAGCAGTCCTGAGACGGAAGTTCACGGTGCCGATTGCCTCCACAAAAATGAATTTTATAAAGCCAATAAAATAGCTTTATGACTCATGGAACCAAAACAGGAAAAAAGCTAAATCCCAGAGTTAGAAGGGATAAAAAGGAATACTAAAGATCAGAGCATACATAGAGTAAATAGAGGAAATTGTTATTGAACAAATACCATTTACACTATTACCAGAAAAAATCGGTACAAATCTAACAAAATGTGTCCAAAAGGTAAATGAGGAAAACTACAAACTTCTGATGAAAAAAATCAAATAACTAAGTAAATAGAGAAGTATTCCATGTTCATGAATAGGAAGAGTCAATATTATTGATACATCAGTTCTTCTTGACTTAATCTATAGATACAAGGATCCCAGCAAAGGTTTTTGTGGATGTTGGCAGATTTATTGTAAAGTTTACACTCAGCGGTCAAAATTCAGAATAGTAATTACAATACTGAAGAAAGGCTGACATTACCCAAATTTAAGGCTTTCTATAAAGCCATGATAATCAAGATAGTGAGCTATTGGTGAGAAACAGATCAATGGAACAGAATGCAGAGCCTAGAAACAGACATCAGTCAACTAGTCTTTGAGGAAGGGGAAAGGTAATACTTGAGTCTCCTAACAGACGTTACTGAAACCAGAGGCGTTATGGAATATTTGATTTACTGTGAAACTCTGAGACTGTGTTAATAAAATCAACCTTGGATGAGGGGGTAGGGCCAGTGACTAATTGACAAGGATTAGTCATAGAGATCACAGAGGACCTGGTAAGATGGTAGAGAGACACACAGGAAAGAGGAGGGAGAGACTAGAAATTTAAGGCCCTTTTTGGTTTGGGATGGCATGGAGAGATGCTCTCTTGCTGGCTCTCTGGCCGAAAAGGAAGGTCAGCTGGTTGCTTCTCAGCCTCTCTCTGAATTAGCAGGTTTTCACCCCAACATCTGACTCCCAAGTTTTTATTGGTAAATAGAACAACTTAGATAAAAACAACACACTGGATATTCATATGCAACAATAAAAAAACACTGTGGACACAGACCTCATAGACCTCATAGGAAAAAAGTCAAAATTGATTGCATACTTTTTGTTTTGTTTTGTTTTGTTTTGTTTTTTTGGTTTTTTTGTTTTGCTTTGCTTTTCGAGACAGGGTTTCTCTGTGGTTTTTGGAGCCTGTCCTGGAACTAGCTCTTGTAGACCAGGTGGTCTCGAACTCACAGAGATCTGCCTGCCTCTGCCTCCCGAGTGCTGGGATTAAAGGCGTGCGCCACCACTGCCTGGCAACATCATCCATTTATTTATTTATTTATTTATTTATTTATTTATTTATTGGTTTTTCGAGACAGGGTTTCTCTGTGGTTTTGGAGCCTGTCCTGGAACTAGCTCTTGTAGACCAGGCTGGTCTCGAACTCATAGAGATCTGCCTGCCTCTGCCTCCCGAGTGCTGGGATTAAAGGCGTGCGCCACCACTGCCCAGCTTGATTCCATACTTTAATATAAAATGAAAATTACAGAACTCTAGAAGGAGGCTAAGAATGTGGCTCCATCAGCAGAGTGCATGCCTCCATGCAGGAAGCCCTGGCTTCTATCTCCTGTACCTCATAAACCCAGCATGGTGCCACAGGCCTGAAATCCCAGGAGGTAGAGGCTGGAGACTTGGCAGTACAAGGTCATCTTAGCTACATACAAATTTGAGGTTAGATTGGGATCTATAAGAGCCTGTCCCAACAGAATAGTTATTAAAAATCTCTGAGAACATAACTCAGGAGAGAAATCTAGATGCCCTTGGGTTTGCAGATGACTTTTTAGATATACCAGAGAATCTATGAAAGAAAGAATTGATATACTGGTCTTTGCTAAGGTTCAGGTTTCCTGTTTGAAAGAAACTGTCAAGAGAGTGAAGAACAAGCCACTGTGAGAAAACATTTGCAAGAGTCATATCTGATAAAGGACTATTCCTGAGTATAGGCAGGAAAATCAACATGAATATAAATAGCTTGGTTTATAATAGGACAAAGAGTTGACTGGGTGCTCAGAGAAGCTGCATAGCCAGAAAATGACTCTTCCATGTCATTGGGGAAGGACAAGCTAAAACAACAATGAGACTCCAGAACTTCATGTGTATGTGTGAATACAGAATAGAATAGAATAGATACCCATTCCTTTGGGATGGAAGGCAAGGTACAACCCTAAAAATATTAGATGCACATGCTATTTCCCTGTGTATATAGCAGTTAGTTTGCTTCCTGTAGAATAGAAAAATCTATTATTTATTTGAACTAAAAGATTTTGTCATGGGCCAGGCAGTGGTAGCGCACGCCTTTAATCCCAGCACTCGGGAGGCAGAGGCAGGCCGATCTCTATGAGTTCGAGACCAGCCTGGTCTACAAGAGCTAGTTCCAGGACAGGAACAAAAAGCTACTGAGAAACCCTGTCTTGAAAACTCAAAAAAAAAAAAAAAAGATTTTATCAGAATCCTAAATCCTGTAGGACTAAAATGATTATTATAGTTCTAAATTATTTTTTATATTTTCTTAAAAATTCAGGGTGTGGGGTGATGGAGAAAGGTCATTGGTTAATTAATAAAGAAATTGCTTGGCCTCATAGGTTAGAACATAGGTGGGTGGAGTAAACAGAACAGAATGCTGGGAGGAAGAGGAAGTGAGCTCAGATGCAGGGCAGCTCCTCTCAGAGCCAGATGCGATGCAGCCAGCCGCCACGTCAGACATGCTGAATCTTTCCCGGTAAGCGCACCTAGTGGTGCTACGCAGATTATTAGAAATGGGCTAAATTAATACATGAGAATTAGCCTAGAAGAGGCTAAAATAATGGGCCAGGCAGTGTTTAAAAGAATACAGTTTCCATGTAATTATTTCGGGGCATAAGCTAGCCAGGCGGCCAGGAGCCGGGCGGGAATGCAGCCCGCAGCTCCTTCAACAGTGGGGTCTACACATCACAACCTGATAGTTCCCTGAAATAACTATCTTAAAGAAAACCCAATGTAGAAGAAGGCTAATGTGTATATAATTATTTTTTATGTATTTATTTATTATGTTAACATTATTCAGCATACATGAGATTTTGCTTTAAACTTTGTATTTACTTTATGTGTGTAAATATGTGTGCAAACACAAGCATCACAGCACACTTGTGGGGGTCAGAGGACAACTATAGGAGTCGGTTCTCTCCCTCTACCACATGGGTCCTGGGACCTGAACTCAAGGCCCTGGCCTGGGTAGAAGATACCCACGGAGCTGTGTCATCAGCCGCCTTGTTAAACAGCACTCTACCTGGTTACTGTACAAGCCTGATGCCTGCGATTCCCATCCAGCACACCACGTCTATTAACCCTCATCATCCAGCGCATTATTATATCGCTATCCTGCTCCTAAACCATCCGTCCTGGGTACTCTCACTTGCCGTTCTGCAGCTCTTGGAGAACTCTTCTCTGCCCTGCTCTGGACTGCAGAAGGACCCACGTAGAACTTTTCGGCCTGTGACTTCTGCTTGGGGTTGGCAAATTTAATCACTAGTATAAAACTAAATGGAAGGGGAAAGGAAGAGAGACGTGTGTTTGTTCTCTGGTTCCCTACCTGCCATCCAAGGCCACATTTGAAAGGGGACAGCATCTCTCTAACAGCAATAGCTGTTGTGGGGAGCTGAGGGCTGTGTTCCTGCTGCCCCAGCTCCTGGTCGCCTGGCTAGCTTATGCCCCGAAATAACAACACACAAACTGTATTCTTTTAAACACTGCTTGGCCCATTATATCTAGCCTCTTTTCAGCTAGCTCTCGCACCTGGACTAGTCCATTTCTAGTAATGTGTGTAGCACCCCAAGGTGCGCTTACCGGGAAGATTCTAGCCTACGTCCATCCTAGGTCGGAGCTTCATCGCATCTGGCCCAGAGAGAGGAGCTATCAAGTCTGAGCTCACTTCTTCTTCCTCCCAGCATTCTGTTCTGTTTACTCCACCCACCTATGTTATAACCTATGAGGGCCAAGCAGTTTCTTTATTTTTTAATCAATGACCTTCCTCCATCATATAGCACTTGGCACATTCTCATAGCCACTCTCACCTCTGGCCTGTTCTGGCAAGCAGAAGCCATAGTGTCTTGAAAGAAACTGTCAAGAGAGTGAAGAACAAGCCACTGAGAGAAAACATTTGCAAGAGTCATATCTGATAAGGTCTACTGATTTTGGTCCCTATAATGTCTTGCTCACTATTCCTTGTTGGAGTTCTTCATCTGTTGCTGTGGGATAATGCTCTTGTACACTGTAAGATTTGTCACTCGTATGAGTTTAATAAAATGTTGATTGGTCGGTAATCAGGCGAATAGTATAGTTGGAGCAACCAGACTAAGAAAATTCTGAGAAGAAAGGCAGAGAGTCAGTCACCAGCCAGACATAGAGGAAGCAAGATGAGAATGCCTCACTGATAAAAGAATACCAAGTTATGTGGCTGAACCTAGACAAGAACTATGGGTTAATTTAATCTGTAAGAGCTAGTTAGTAATAAACCTGAGCTAATAGGCCAAACAGTTTGTAATTAATATAAGCCTCTGTGTGTTTCTTTGAGACTGAACGGCTGCAGGAACCAGGTGGTACAGAAACTTCCCTTTACAATCTGTTTATCTTTACCCAGCCAACTCTAACTTGGCCTAAGTTGTTATCTGCATGCTTGCTATTTCCTGACAAGCTCACCCAAGACAGTCTGGGCTATATATGGGTGGAATACGGTCTATGTTACCCAGAAAACCAGGATCTGCACCACAAAATGAGCATTTCCATTCATCCATCACTTCATGACCATTTGCATCATGGAAGCCAGAAGAAAAGAACTGCTTGTGTTGTGAGGTATGGCCAGGATACAGTCTACAAGGAGCAGGAGTAGCTGGGAGTCAAGCAGAATGCAGGATCAGGTACTGTCAGAGCAGGCTGGAGCCACATGTGAGAGGTTAATGTTGGCCTCTCTGAAAACTGACCCCGACAAAATAGGCAGGTGCTGTTGGAGCAATTTGCAGAAGAGAGGCTCCCGTGGGGATCAATGGGTCTTAGCCTCAGATGCTCCTAAACTCCCAAAGAAAACTGAATTTCCCAGCAGATCTTTCCCAAACCCAAGACCAAAGAGATACTATTGTTCAATCTTTGTGGAATGCAGGTTAAAGAGCTGTCCCAAATAAAAGCAGTAGTAATAATAATAATAATAATAATAATAATTTAAAAAGCATTCACTAGGGGGCCTGAAGAGATGGCTCTGGAGTTAAGAGCACCAGTAGCTGCTCTTGCAAAGGACCTGTGTTCAATTCCCAGCACTCACATTGTGGCTCACAACTGTCTGTAACTCCAGTTCCAGGAGCTCCAATGCCCTCCTCAGGCAACAGACACTTGTATGGTACACAGACATACACAAAGCCCAAACACCCATAACGTAACTGTTTTAAAACACCATGTGCTGGGGATGTAGCTCAAACAGTAGAGTGATTTTCTAGAATGCACAAAGTCCTGGGCTTGATTGTCAGCATAGCATAAGACAAGTGTTGGTGCTGGAATCCTAGCACTGGGAAGGGTTGGGATTAAGTTTAGAATTATGATTGGCATTCAAGCTTCCTTAGCTATATAGCAAGTTCAGGATCAGATAGACAGACAGACGGGGGTAAAGAAAGGAAAAAGGTGCAATTACCTAGATTTCTAAGGCTACCTCACCCTTCTCCAGCTGGCCCACAGAGGAGGCGAAGGGAGAGGTACCATCTGTCCCGATCCTCCTGCCACAGGCTGGGCATTCAACCCTCTGGACCCCTAAAAAAAGGCTTCTTTTCTGAGTGTACACAGGACCTCAGCAGACTGTGGGATGCTTCGTCATTGTGTCTAGTCTCCAGACCACTGAGGAAGAACCACACAGGTGTACACTGGCACCCATTCAGCAGAAGATGATGAGGTTATAGGACTCACAGTGAACTCTCGTGGCTCCTTCACCTGAGAGCTGCCCTTGGCATTCTTTCTTCTGATCCTTTGGGCTGTTTACACGAGGCCTATACAGATTCAAAGGGCTCTGGGGACAGCAGAGGAGAGAGAGAGACCTTGAGTGCTGCTCTGAGTAAAGGCAGGAGACTGTCCATCATGGACATGATCACAGAAGACAGGTTCAAAGACATGGTGCTTCGCAAACCTCGGTTATCTGGGTACCAGAACAATTATCATTTCAAAAGTAGAGAAACAGAGTCAATAAGGCCAGGGGTGTTGGCCTTCAGTCACCCTGAGATTTCTCAGTGTTTAAAAAAAAATACTGGAAGTTTAATTTCAGAAACACATTTTTTCTTCCTTTTTTTTTAGATTTGTTTCCATGGTTTTGGAAACAGGAAGGAATGTGGGTTTATTACATTTTATTTTAGTGTAACTGTATGTACATGTGGTGTGCTGGAGGGGGTAGGTGCATGCTACGGCAAATGCACGTAGGTCAGAGGGCGACTTACAGAAATCGGTTCCCTCCGTCTATCACTGGAGTACTGAGGCTTGAACTCAAGTCACCAGCTTGGCAGCAATTGCCTCTGCCCACTAAGCCATCTCGCTGGCTGTCGAAGGAGTGTGGTTAGCACTAACTCCTCACCTTGTCTCACAGCAGAAAGGGGTCTGTGAATAGTGTGTAGCTGCAGACCATTTTAAACACTGCAGAAACACATGGAGAGGGGCTTTGCAAACTAGCGTTTGGTAGTGGACCTTTTTTTCTCCCCAGAGGAAATCTTATGGGAAACATGGAGGAGAGGCAGAAGTCTCGAACTTCATCACTTGAGAGCTCAGATGGGGCCTCAGTCCTCTCAGACGCTCTTCTGAGAACGCCTACAATGCTACAGAGCACAGCAGCAAGTCCCTAGTTAAAGAAATGCCATCAGCGGCCAAGATGCCTGCCCCGGACTGACATCTGTCAGGTTGTCACACTGAGTGAGCCCTGTCACCTCTCAGGGACACAGGGGCTCGTCTCTGACCTGTGGTTCCTTTGGCTCTGGAGTTAGATTTTCTCTCAAACACGGGGCAGGTGTTCTCTTTGCTGACTTGCAGCTGCGGGTAAAGGCGGTTGAAATGCAACCTTGCCTGTTGTGGTTCCCTCCCCGAGTGTGAGTCCCACCACCTGGGCCCTCACCATGTGTCTGTTGCTGATCTGTTAGCACACTTTTTTGTGTGTCTCCTCATCTGTCACAGTAGCTATTAGCTGAACACGGGGACAAGGCTCAACAAACCTCGTATCTCTTGTTTGCAATTTCCCTGGAGAAACAAAGGAAAAACATGATTAAAAAAAAAAAAAAAGACACAACTAGATGCTCAATCTACTGAGCAGAGACCAGAGAATGTCAGCAGCCCCAGAGGTCCATGGATGCTGGGCAGTATCGGGCAGAAGAACATTTATCAACTGTCTGAGTCGTCAAGAGTGAAACAGCCTGACACCTGTGATGTTTTAAAATTGCCCAGCAGCTGGCGAGATGGTTCAGCAATTTAAGTGCTTACCATACAAGCACTGGGGATCAGAGTTCAGCCTCCCCACCCCCAGAACCTATGTATATATCTAATTCCAGCCTCAGAAGGCAGAGTGTAGGATGGCCGAAAGACAGCTAGCAAGACTAGCCATATCAGTGAGATCTGGGTTTGATTGAAAGGTCTTTCCTTGATGACTAAGGTAGATGAGTAAGGGAGGATGATTGCAGACACCAACACGAAGCCTCACACGCTTCACATGTGTGCACACTTGCATACGTGTCTGCATTTACATATGCTCACACGCATGCAAAAACATATCTTTACACATAGGCACACCAAATGCGCGCATGCATGCGCATGCACACACACACACAAATAGAAAAGAGAATAAAATAATAAAAATTAAAATCACCCAACAAAACAAAATGTAGGAAGAACAATAAGACAAGAAATGGGAAATGTTGCCCACTATCAGCTCTAGGTGGGCACAGGGATGTTTGCTGTTCTCTCTATTTGGAGTATATCTGAAGGGTTCTGTCACCTAAGGCTGTTTGTTGTCAGTTCACATATGCGATGCCCACCTTAGGCACTGGGCATATTCTCCCATGTGCACTTTGTATTAAAGCAAAGGGCCACAGAAACTGTGTCACTTACCAAAGGGTAATAGAGAAGTTCTTGTCCCTGACTCTGAGAAAAGCCTGTGGAGAGATGGGGGCAGAACAGGGTTTCAACTTCTAGGCACCTGGAAGCTCTCCAGGAGTGGGAAGACCGGGTGAAAACACCCCGAGAGAATGCCAGGACAGACGCTCTGAGGGAACAGGCTCATGACTCAGACACGCACTTCATTATCCAGTTAATACTAACCAATTATCCTGCCTCTTAATCAGCTCTGGGTAAAGCAATAAGGGGCAGATCGATGGGGCTCAGAATCAGGTATTAACCAGAGTGATGAGGTACGTGAGTATTGGGGCTGTGATTTGGGACTTGGTGCCCTCTAGTGACTTGCTCCTCAGAGAGGTCCAAACATGAGCAGGAGATGACAAGGACAGAGCAGGCTGGGCTGGTGACAAATGAGGCAGGAGATCTGGCTTCCCAGTTCTAGAAGAGCCAGGGTCCTTTCCTTCTCTTGCTCTTAGGTGCTGGGCACAAAGATCATTGGCTGACCAGCTGGTGAGCCAGCTGCTGGGCCAGAGGCTGGGGTTCAGAGTTGCCCTAGACTCATAAACACCTCTCAGAGCTCTGAGGAAAATCAGTCACTACAAGAGACGATCAGTAATGTGAGTTCAGAAGAAGTCTGTACCAAGTTGGGACATCTGCGTACAGCTGTGAAGGAAGGGGAAGACTCAGGCATACTAGGGAGGGCTACCCGGAGAAAGGTGGGCACACATAAGATTTGTCTGTATTGGAGGTGGGGTGGCAGGCTTTTTTGGAAGAGAGCATCAAAGAAGGTTCTAGAAGATGGTAAAAGACATTGACTTCTGGTGTGAGTGTCAGGCTAACGGTAACACAGAGAGCAGCTTTCTGATCAGTGCACACTATTGCATGTGGGGAACCAATTTCCTACACCTCCCCAGCCCATACCCTGCCCCCAGTCTTTGAAGTCTGCCCCCCGCCAAGGTGGGCAACAGTGAAGTCTAGTCCTTGCTCTGTGGCTTTGAGGCCAGCAATAAACTTGTTTTGCCCATTGAAAGCTGGGCCTATAGATAAGGTTAGAGATACGGGTTTGCATTGGGGCTTACATGTGTGTAACCCATCACTGCCGTGACAGAGGTGGACCTGCACAGGCTGTTGGTTCATGGAAGATGCAGACCCTGCCCAAGAGACCCTCAGTCTTAATGAGAATTTTCCCCAGTTACTGCAGCCAAGGCTGGACAGCACAGCCATGTCCAGCTTTGGCCAGCTAATCTCTAGCCACAACACATTCAATCCGTACATCTAGATGTCCTGTCAATGCATGTGCTCAATAAATCTGTATGTATGCACATGTTTGTGCACATGGAAGGCATATGTGTGTGTCCACACATACATGAGGAGTCTGGAGGCCAATGTCAGGTGTTAATCAGGTCACATGCTGTAAGGACAAGGTTGACTCACAAAAGTCGTTGCCTAGTTTCTACCTGTGTTGCAGCACACATCTGCCCACATGGTCACACACCCTTCCACATCGCACACACACAACAAATAGCATTGATAACTTCAAAAAGATTTTTGTAATCCCAACCCTGGGGAGGCAGAAGCAGGCAGATCTCTGTGAGTTCAAGGCCAGCCTGGTCTGCAGAGTGAGTTCCAGGACAGCCAGGACTGTTACACAAAGAAATCCTGCTTCAAAATCAATTTTTTTAAGAAAAAAAAGTAAGTATTCTAAGTTGCCAAACTGTGACACCTTAGACCACACATAAACACAACTGCCAAATCTAAATGATTGGATTTTTACATTTTTATTTATTATTTATTTATTATTTTATATGTATGGGTGCTTGACCTGCATGTCTCTCTGTGCATCATGTGTGTGCAAGGCCTAAGGATGCCAGAAGAGGGTTCAGATCCCCTAGGATGGAAGTTATAGGCAGCTGTGGGCCACCATGCCTGTGCTAAGAATTGAACCTGGGCCCCCTGGAGGGGACAGTGGCACAGGTCTCATGACTGTCCACAACTGTGATGGGGACAGGGGTAAAATATGAACATTTCAGTTCCAAGACCTTATCTCTCCTTCACAACGGCCAGTTCTAGGTTGATTTAATCTGAACTTCCCTGACCAAAGAGTTGGGACTAGGGTGAGGGAGAGAAAGGGCAGTGAGGAGGAACAGGGAAGAGAGAAAGAGCCAGAAAAGGAAAGAAAAAAGTAAAGAGCAGAGAAAGAGAGGGATTCTCCAGGGCTAGTGTTCAAGCCCAACCCTTCTCTATCTATCTATCTATCTATCTATCTATCTATCTATCTATCTATCTATCTATCTATCTATCTTCCTATCTCACTTTCTGCCTCCTCCCTTTCTCGGGGAGCAAGCACAAATGAACCCAGAGGACTTTAAGCCCTTGGTATGGCCACAGTTTACAGCTGGCTCCATGACACCTGTCTACCACCCTGACAAAGAATCTCTGCCAAAGATGGAACCCAAAATTTTTCCCTAGTGAAGCAAAAAAAAGTCTCAAGAAGCAATTTGACAAATTCTTCTAACTTTGAGAACACGTCTGTCTTTTTCTATGTCTATAGCAAAGCAGACATCATCAAAATGCAAATCATATTCTTGTACTTTTCTGTGAAAGTGTTTTCCTAAGCCCCTTCTGCAGCCCCACGCCGATCATCAACATCCTTCCAACTGTGAACCTTTTCTCATGACAGCCCCCGCTTCTAAAATCCTTCTCTCTGGTCCCTGACTCCAGCACAGCCCACCCTGGGCCTTGGTCCACCCAGCCTCGCTCTCACTCTGCCCTAGGAGAGAATCAGACTACACCAGGGCTGACCAAGGTAAAGGCTTTTTATCGCCACAAGCAAGAACATCTTGTTCTGATGACAGAGTCCTGATCTGTCAGACAGAAATATCCCAGTTTGAGACGTTAAACCTAGCAAGGCAGAAAATGAGAAAGATGCTAAGCCAGATTGCCAGAAAAGCATTTGTCAGAAACCAATATAGCTACAATCCCTGGGGTACAAGGTCAGGAGTATGAGAAGCTAGGCATTGTTGTGCACAAGCAAAACTCAGGCCCTCCCTGATCCAAGCAAAGCTACTGCCACAGGCCAGACACATCTCAGCTACTGACCCGGGAAAGGTGGACCGCGAGGCTGCATGCAGCGCCACCTGGTGGTTGTTTGGTGATCTGCCGGGTCACCCAGCCTGAAGTCCACATCAGTCTGAAGCCGTGTATTCCTTCCCACACCTGCTCTCCCTTGCTCATTTGTCAAGATGTCACGGAGCCTAGGTGTGAAAAAAAAAACTAAAACATAAAAACCTAATTCAATTTCAAATAAAGCAATGTACTCACTTTCTTCGCCATGTGGAGGTCACAAGACCTCAAGTGAAAATAGGGCAAAAATGTCAGGGCTTCCAGCTTCTCCAGACCCTGAGGTGCCCTAGGGATAGACAGTGGGTGGGTCTCAGTAGTGACCTGTCCCTCGAGATAGAGACGCCCACAGGTAAATATAAAATAGAGACTGAGGTCAGAGCCTCGGGAGTAAGGAGTTGAAACCAGGCATCCAAGCTTCGCTTTGTCCTTTAGCTGGGTCAGGAGTGACCAGGTGTCTGAATGCTACTGGGGAAACTGAGGTCCCCTTTGGGGGTTCTTAGTCTCATTAATAAAAGAATGTAGAAGCAGAATGTGGACTACCCTGTAGTTGGGGTCCTGGATTGAATTAAACGGAGTACGCGGTCGGAGCACCTTGTTCGTCTCTGCTTCCCGACTAAGAATGCAATGGGAACGGCTGCCTCATGATCCTGCCGCTGCTAAGCCAGGAGCCGAAAGAAACCTGTCTTCCTTTAAGCTGATGTCGCCAGGGATTTTATCACAGCGAAGGCAAGGGGCTATTTGCCCCTGCCTCCTGGAATACGTGCATTTTCCTTTTCTGGGACTACACGATTAGCTGTAACCCGGTATAGTGATCCCTTCGCTTCCAATTTTACAATTCCGTTTAATCTCCCCCCCACCCCCGCAAAAAAAAAAAAAAATCTGCAGGGTTCTCACCCTAAACCTTGCAGGGCACTCGTCCTAAACCATGCAGGGCGCTTGCCTTAAATCATGCAAGCAGTCTGTCCTGTAAGTGCATCTCTCAAAGATGCTGCTGCCCTGAGTCCTAAAGCAAAACACAACCACCACATGTGACATTCACAGGGCCCTTCGTCTGACTGCAGACCTCCTCACCCTCACTCTGGCCCTAGAGCTGCCCATCAGCCTCCAACGACAGGGGTAGAATGGCACAAAGCCCTGTCTGCTTGTATTCAGGAGCATTTAAGAATCTCCACCCCCACACCCACCCCCCACCCCTGCTAAACCACCAACCAGTGTGCTGGACCTAGAACTACTTTACATTCTAAAAAGAAAAAATACAGAACATAGTCGAGCAGCCCAGATCCCTGCCTGAACAAGTGTGGCTGACCCCGTGACCTCGTAAACAAGTGGAGGCAGAATGGTGCACACCTATTAGCCCAAGACTGGAGTGGTTGCGGCTGGAGAATCACAAATCTGACATCGAATGGCTATAGAACAAGACCTCGGCTCAAACAAAATGTGAAGTTAACAAATGCATTGCCTCCTGTCCACTGCAATGCACCACCAGCAAACTGATCCTAGGATCCACCAGAGGACTCTGCGGTGCTGCCGGTGTGATTCCAAATGCTCGGAGCGCCACCTGCTGCTCAGAATGTGGAAAGTCTGGTTTGTCCTTTATCTTCAGAATAACAAAATCAGGGTCTCTGCAATTTCTAAGTGGTTTGAGGGTGTTTGCTGTCACGATAATCCAAACATAAGTTAACACAAATGCATGCCAAGTTATCAGATCAATAATGGGATAGAACTAGGTCCCATTATCAGGTTTATTTTGCACCTCAGGAGATGCTGGGAGATTCTGCCAGAGGTGAGCCAGCATCTTAAGGATTCAGGTACAAGCTGCACACATTATAGAAAGGGTTGTAAGAACGGAACCAAAGTGTATCAACCGTGTCGCACACATACCTAGTTCAGAAGGACCTGGGACAGAATAGTCAGGGTCGTGTTCACCATGCAAAAGACGTTGTAAGAACACAAACCATCACCCAGTCCATTGAGCTGGCATGGATCATAGATGTGACTTTGTGTGAAGCTAATTTGTGATTTTCTTTTGTCCATATGATGGCCCATGGGTGACAGGGCTAAGAAATGTGCACCTGTTGCCGGGCAGTAGTGATGCACGCCTTTAATCCCAGCACTTGGGAAGCAGAGGCAGGTGGATCTCTATGAGTTCGAGGTCAACCTGGTCTACAAAGCAAGTTCCAGGATAGCCAGGGTTACTCTGTGAAACCCGGTCTCAAAATACCAAACAACAACAAAAAAAAATGCAAGAAAGAAAAAGAAAAGAAATGTGTCTCTGGTATTGCTGCAATGTTTAACATTACAGTTTAATGTTTAACATGCATTTACAATCTACAAGATGGTTTCATTCTTTCTGGTTTGTTTCCCTGTCCTTCTGGCTCTATGTCTCTCTCTCTCTCTCTCTCTCTCTCTGTCTCTGTCTCTCTCTCTCTCTCTCTCACTGTTGTGCAGCCATTTCCTCTGAATTTAAACAATCCACCTAGGGGCCAGAAACCCTACAACATTCTGTCTCTATGTCTCTGTCTCTTTGTCTCTGTCTCTCTCCCTCTATTTCTGTGCGTATCACTCCGTTTCTCTCCCTCTCTCTGTCTCTGTGTGTGTCTCTCTGTCTCTGTCTCTCTTTGTCTCTCTCACACACACATACACTGCTATTTGGTGGGTGTTTGAATGGATGGATGATGGATGGATGGATGGATGGATGGATGGATGGATGAATAGATGAGGTCCATATAGAGGAAGTCTTGGTTCTTGTTGCTGTGATTTTAGAAAACAAAATGCCCTGATAAGAGCAATGCAAGGGGAAACTGGGTTATTTTAGCTCCCAGTTCAAGGCACAGGCCATCATGGTGGGAAAGTCAACGCAGCAGCAGCTTAAAGCAGGCGCTCCCCCACACCCACAGTCAGGACAGAGAGGGAGCAGTCCCACCACTCGGGTCTCCTCCTCCCATTTCACATCCCAGGATCCCAACCAGGGAAGTAGTGCTGCCCACAGTGCGTGGATCTTCTCACCTCAACTGATTATCACGATACCCACCCACAAGAATGCCCAGAGGCCATCTCCAGATGAAACTAGGGTCTGTTAATTGGCAATCAACATTAATCATCCTCAATGGTTTACTAGACCCTTCTTTCTCCAAAGGGAGTGCTTACATGACTCACCATTAGTCTGCTGGGGTTGATTATGCTGTGTCTCATGACAAACAATCCAAGTTTCCATGGCTCATAATCACAACCCTCTGTTGCTCTCTTCAATCATTCGGAAGGTCAGATAGGGCCACTCCATTCCTGTATATGGGCCAGCTTCTGGTCCCTTCCAGGGGTCTATCTTCTTTAACTGGGAATTCCCGGGGCATTCACTTTTTGTGGCAGGCGGAAACAGAACTGGGGCCAAGCTGGACAGGCAAATAAACCCACAGCTGCCGGTCACTGACTTAGGTGCCTGAATCCCATTGGTAAATCAAAGCATATGACTACCTACTTGTGGCAGGAAGGGGTGGTCTCCCAGAAGCTAGAGGAATCTGGAGCAAGTATGGCAAGACAGGTAGGGATGTAGATAAACCATAGACTCTACCACAGATTAAAACTGGGTGGTAGGGTTGGTTGGTTGGTTGGTTGGTTGGTTGGTTGGTTGGTTGGTTGGTTGAGTCACATGGATGTCCCTAAGCTGCCAGCTCCAAGCTTCCTGATGCTTATATTGTTTTCACAGCGAAAGAGGCTGACTGGTGCTGGCAGCAGGTCAGTGGGTGTGGACACTTTCCATTGGGGAGTGATATTGGGGGTGTGGTGGGTAGTGTCACCCTGACTTCTGTTCCTCTTTCTGGGTCATACCCTACCAGCTGCCATTTCAAGTGACACTCGGGTGAGGTGTCCTGGATATGGGCTGTCCTGCAGTGTGTGGGGGGGAGGGATGAGAGTGCCCGTCCGAGGCAGGTGACCGCTGGGCTTACACAGTGATGATTCCCAGGGAGAAGACCGGGGTGTGTGGTCAGACCAGCACTTCCGTGGAGATGTGTGTCCAAGAGGACGGCTGCTGGTCCTGCTCTGTAATCCAAGCACGGGGAGACTGAGAAAGCAGGGTTATCACGAGTGGAGGCCAGTCTGGGCTATACAGTGGGTTCCAAGCCAGCCTGGGCTATAGAGTAGAGACCTTGTCTCTAAAGGAAAGGAAAAGAGACAGAGACACTGAAAGAGAAGAGGCAAAAGACAAGGAAGGAGACAAGAAAGGGGAGGGAGGACGAGATGTTAGGAGAAAGAAAGCAGGAGAGAAAAATAGAGGGAAAAAGGAAGGAAAGGAGGTGGGGGGAGAGAGGAGGGAAGAGAAGAGGAAAAGAGAGGAAAATGGAAAAGGAAAAATATGAAGCCAGAAAGTGTGGTTCACCTTACAGGAGATAAATTGGCCCCTTGCTTGTCAAAGGGATAGTCAAACTGAGAAAAGCCTGGTGTTCAACCCTTGAGCAGTGCTTATGGGGCTGAGAGAATCGGGCCATGCAGTTCAAAGTGTCCACCTGGCAGGCGCAAAGCCAAAGCCCATTTTATCCCAGGCAAATCCACTCTGCTGGCTTTGCTCAACCTTCTATTATCTCCTAACGATGAGTTCCCCTTTATGGGAGCGATGAAGCCAGGAGCACAGCAAAAGGAATCACTCTCTTGAGGCTGAAGGCTGTGGGAGAATGCTCTTGTACACTGTAAAGATTTGTCACTTGTATTGGTTTTAATAAACCACTGATTGGTCAGTAGCCAGGGCAACCAGACTAGGAGAATTCTGGGAAGAAGAAAGGAAAAGACGCAGTTGCCAGCCAGATGTAAAGGAAACAAGACAAGAATGCCTTATTACTGGGAAAAGGTACCAAACCACATGGGTAAGCATGGAGAATTATGGGTAAATTTAATTCATAAGAGCTAATTAATAATAAACCTGAGCTAATAGAACAAAAAGTTTATGATTAATATAAGCCTTTGTGTGTTTATTTGGAACTGAACAGCTGCGGAACCAGGTGGGACAGAAACTTGCATCTACAGCTGAAGGTTTGACTTCGGGTGTTTGATGATAGAAACAGATTCACTCATCTCTTTGGGGAAGGATGCTCTTATAGTTTTGTTTTGTTTTAAGTGTTTTTTGAAAAAAAAAGTTGGGCCCATTCCCACTCTCTTCCCTAGCACTCCTCTGAAGAGGCTTCTCTCTCTCTCTCTCTCTCTCTCTCTCTTCTCTTCTCTCTCTCTCTTCTCTTCTCTTCTCTCTCTCTTCTCTCTCTCTTCTTTCTCTCTTCTCTCTCTCTCTTCTCTCTCTCTCTCTTCTCTCTCTTCTCTCTCTCTTCTCTCTCTTCTCTCTCTCTTCTCTCTCTCTCTTCTCTCTCTCCTCTCTCTCTCTCTTCTCTCTCTCTCCTCTCTCTCTCTTCTGTCTCTCTTCTGTCTCTCTTCTCTCTCTTCTCTCTCTCTTCTCTCTCTCTCTTCTCTCTCTCTTCTTTCTCTCTCTTCTCTCTCTCTCTTTCTCTCTCCTCTCTCTTTCTTTTTCTCTGTCTGTCTTCCCACAAAGCCACTCTGCGCTCCCCTTCTCTCTCCCTTTTCTTCCTGTATCCCCCCCAATAAAACCCTCTACATGAAAAAGAATTTGGGGGAAAAGAGCTGGGTGGTGGTAATGCACAGGCCTTTAATCCCAGCACTTGGAAGGCAGAGACAGGTGGATCTCTTTGAGTTCAAGGCCAGCCTGGTCTACAGAGGGAATTCCAAGACAGGCTCCAAAGCTACAGAGAAACCTTGTCTCAAAAAAAAAAAAAAAAAAGTTTTTGCTTCTTTTCTGAAAGAGTACAAAAGTGAGGACCAGCCAGGTACCACAGCTGGGAAGAGCTGAGCCCCACAGGGGTGCAGAGACGATATGTCTGTGCTGTGTGCCAATGTTACTTCTGTTGTGATTTTTCAAGTCTTTTGACCACGCCTCTGCTGCCACAGGATTCAGTGTAATCCAGCAGGCGACCTGAGATGATGACTCAGTCTGTAAGGCCCTTACCTTGCAAGCCTGAGATCCTAAACTCAATACCTGTGTGAAAGTTGGGCAATGGAGTGCTGTGATCCCACTGCCTGGGGCTCACTGACTAGCCGCCTACCCTCTTTGGTGATTTCCAGGCCAGTGTCTCAAAACACAGGATGGATGGTACCTGAGGAATGGCACCTAAGGGTGCCCTCGACCCCCACATACCTGTGCACCTGCACACACACAAGGGAAACACACACCTGTGGTGAGGACCATTACCTCTACCTGCAGTCACAGACCACAGCCTGGTCATCTCCATGATGCAGGAAACAGGGGTACTAGAACTATCACAAGGCCTTCAGGGCGAGTCTGTGCCTCTCTGGTAATGGGGTAGTAATTCCTGGTTTCTCCTCCTCCAGTTCCTCCTCCTCTCCATCCCTAGCGGGAATCAAAGCTTCAGCTCCTCAGTGAAAGGAATGCAACAAGAGCAGAAGGGAGGGACAAGACCAGGGGGTGGGGCCGCTCTGCACAGCCTTAGGTCCGCCTCCAACAGCTAAGATTGGTTTTGTAAACTAAATAATGATGAGCAAACCAGGCCCCTCCTCACCCCAGTTTCTCCATCTGTAAAGTAGGGTGGGAATTGGTAACAAAAAACATACAGTCCTTGCTCCAAAAAGAATAAGAAATTATTTATTCTGAGCCAAACAAGAGTGATCACGGCCTGGCAGCACACATTCATGTTGCCCTAAATGATGAATCATCCTGGAAATTGTGATATGATTTTTTTATTATTATCACCAAATAAAACAAAGTCACAAATCAATGAATTTGCCAAATATACTGGTGATAGAATTAAGTAGGTGGCTGATGGCAAGGCAGGGATGTCTTTTCGGTGGGCTCTGGACGCTGTTCCATCTTAGTTTGGGGGTTAGTAGAAGCTAGCAGTCGGCTGAGTTAATATGTTCTAACAGCTTTATCTGTTAGGTCAGATATAGTTTGGTGACACATAACTATTAAGGGGAATAAAGAAACCCAAGATAATTTTTGGCTCTCGGTCTGTACATTCCAATTTTCCATAATCATGAAATTCTAACCAACCAGCCTGCAGATGCTTCCCAAAAAAGTGCTGTTGTTTTTTTTTTTTTCATGGAATTTCAGCTCATAGAACTACACTTACTGACTGGTCTCTGCTGTTCTGAGACGAAAATAAGATTTTCCCACAACTGTCAAAGGTTAAAACACAGCTGTGTTGAACTCTATTCCCCAGCTCTCCCCACCACCATCACCACCACTACTGAACAGGGCAGTTCGTTCTCTATTCCTCAGAGTATGCTTTATTGAAATAGAAAAGCCAGGATTCACCTCATTCTTCATATGGGGGGAGCTCTCACAATGGAAAGCACACTCATGTAGCCCACTATGAACTTGACTACAAGGAGGAAACAGAACTCATTGCTATTATCAAAATTCTTCATTCTTGGCAATTCTTACCCAAAAAGTATTAAAGACTTTAGATATACAAATCTAAAAATATCATAGAGCAATTAACAGTAGGACTTGCTTTTAAACCACTCTTTAAAATATGCCAGGTGTCTCTTCTCTTTCTCTAGTCCTTGGAGAGAGGGCTTGCATGGTCTTCTTGTAGATGCCCGCCCTCTTCTGTGTCAACAAGGAGAGAAGGTTGGCTAGGTGCCCCAGACATGACTATGACACCTGCCCTGCAACCTTCCTGTGTTGGCTCTGGAACCGACCCTCGCTGCTGGGGGACTCGTCCTTCTGTGGGTTCACTGTGCTGTGTCCTGCCATCTCAATCCAGGGATGCTGAAGGACCTGGTGGGCTGTGTACCGCTTCTTGGGGTCCACCACCAGCAAATGTCTCACCAGATCTTTGGCAGCTGTGGAAGACAGAGAGATTGGGGAAAGAGTAATGGGTACAGGTGGCTTTATGGTATTCTTTCCTTTCAAGCCATGAAGTGGAAGCCCACACATACATCAGCACCGTGGGAATGCTAGCAAGCTTTCCTTGTTTGGAATAGAAGGACAGGAGTTGGAAACACCCCAGACATGTTCCAACCACTCATAACCCCCAGCACTAGAGATGAAGTTAAAGCTAAAGTAGGAGGCTGGAGTACTTGAGTCCGAGCTAGCCCGGGCGAGCTACATAGTGAGTTCCCAGATAGTCTGGGCTGCAGAGTGAGGTCCTGTCTGAAAAAACATAATTTAAATAAAAGAAAAAGAAAAGAAATAAAAAAGAACAGGAGAAAGAGAAAGGGGAAGGAAATAAGAGCCAGGGAAGGGAAAAGAAGAAAAAGGAGGAGAAAAGGGGAGGGGAGAGGAAGGGAAGGGAGGATAAAAAGCTGCAGACAAAAGGAAAAGGGGAGGAAAGAAAGAGGAAAGGGGAGGGAAGAGGAAATGGGAAAGAAAGAATAGGGAAAGAGAGATCCGGCTAGTGGTGCTGAATAAATGAAACCTTACTTTTTGACCCTTAGAATTAGCCAAGGGTGAACAGGGCTAGATAGCGCAGCTGTAGCAGACAGCTGCTTGCTTTTTCCAGGCCCACTCCTGACACCCATACATCCAGGCCAAGGAAACAGAGCGGGTACCACATCTACACACTTTAAATTTTTATAGCAAACTAACCAAGTTTTAAATAAAACATGTTCACTTTTCCTAAGCTGATAAATATTTCTGCTTACTGACAAAACTGAAAACCATGCAAAGAAACCTAAGCAGCCGTTAGCACTAACTCAACTGAATTTCACTTTCCACTCAAGTCCATGCTAAGCCTAGAGAGATGAGGACTCTGTTGGAAGTCAGACCCCACCTCCTACCCCACCCCTACTCCCTTATCCCCCACCTCCCACCCCCTTGCCCCCCATCTCCCACCCCACACCCACACCCATACCCTTCCACCTCCCACCCAACTCCCACCCCACCTCCTTATCCCCAACACCCCTTACCCCCCACCACGGGCCACAAGGGAAAAGCCTCACAGATCCGGCCCTGCCCCACTGCAGTCTCCTGTGGATGATTGATAGTCCACATCCAGCTGCTGTAAAGAGACTCCCAGCAGCTGCAACCCTCTGTCCTCACTAAGGGAGCCCAGCCCCTTCTCCCCTGCCTGGGAATCAGAGGCAACAGGAATGTAGGCACATAGCATAGCTTACATATTAACTAAGCCTGCTTCCACAGGGTCCAGAACCACTGCTACCCCCCACCCCTCTCAGAAACCTTTAAATAAAGAGACCTCCTTTGTCTGGTAGAACTTGAAGACTCTTGCTTCAGCCCTCCACCGTGCCATGCTCGTCCGTCTGTAGCACTCACGAGGCTCAGCCTATACTGTATTCCCCGAGAGTAGAAAAATTACCACTTACAAATGTATTGGAGTGGATTGAGGCCGTAGAAGAATATGGGTACCATGCTCAAGAGCTTAAACGCACCAGACTGAGAAAAGGGTGCAATACCCTGACTTAAACCCAGAAAGAGGACACCCAGCACTGCACTGGCAAGAGTCCCCATCAACCTGTGATACCTGGTATATGAATCAAGGACCAACAGGCAGAGTACTCCCAGGTACCCCTGGGGCTTCAGTTCAGCTCCGCCCCCACTGCTGATACAGCCTACCCAACTGTTACAAACCTATGGTGGCATTTCAATTGTATTTTAATAAAGACTGTCTGAAGATCAGAGAGTAAAACAGCCCCACTGGTCAGCCTTACAGACCAGGCTATGGCAACACACGCCTTTAATCCCAGTAGCCACACTAGTTGCCATAGAAATCAGGTGGTACACACCTTTAATCATGGTGGTGCACACCGTTAATCCCAGCCCTAGAGAGGATTATTAAACAGGAGGAAACAGCTCTCAACACACAGCCTCATTCTGAGATTCCAGGAGGCAGGATAACCGTTTCAGACTGAGGTCGAGGTAAGAGCCAGTGGCTGGCTGTTTTGCTTTTCAGGCCTTCAGGTTGAACCCCAATTTCTCTCTCTGAGTTTTCATTAATCGTGCTTCCCAAACCCATCCTCCTGATTTCCTGTCTGGCCCTGCCACCCACCTGCCTGCCAGCTCTGTCCTAAGCCTGTCCTTTAACTCTCAGCCAAAGTCAACCCTACCACTTCACTCTCAAACCCCGTGAGTGACGGCAGCCTGGCTGACAATGGCAGTGAGCGGCATGGCCTGGCACTGGCGACCTTGCAACTGTCTCTAATTTGGGGTCCTTATCTTATCAGTGTAGAGTCTACTTAATTTCTTTCTGGCCATTTCTGAAACCTCTTGAAATTCTGCTGTATCTCTTTTTGGCCGTTTGTATCTATTCAATAGCATGTGTGTGCATGCATGTGTGTGTGGATATACATGTTTATCCTGTGACATATGATATAAGAACTAATAGTAGTAATTAAGACTGGAATAAAAGAACCTGTATTAACATTGGTCCAATTATCAATCTGGCAAATTCCTACCATTAACATTATTTTATGAATTTATCGTTACTCAATAAGTTCTGCCTTCGTGGAGAGACACAAGTGTACACTTTTATCTATGCTGCTCACATAGCCTTCTCAGAACAACGTCTTTCCCAGGAAAAGCTAATACAACACACCCAGGAGAATCCACAGACTGGAGGGCCCCATCTCAACTGAGAGCCCTCCCAGTCTCTCATCTATGCGTGAGGACAATTGATACATCACATGAAGTTTCACCCACACCCTCCAAACACCTCTCCACACCACTCTCTGAAAGAGTAAGAAGAGGCCCACGGCCCTCCTTCCCATCACAGGGAGCCCCCAAATCTCACCATCAGAGATGCTGTCCCAGTAAGGAGCGAGGAACTCGAACTGGCCCAGTTGGATGATGTTGAAGAGCTCATCCTGGTCCCTCTCTGGACTTCGGAAAGGCGGGAAGCCACACAAGAGGATGTAGAGGATCACACCGGCAGCCCACATGTCTACCTCCAGGCCATAACCTGCAAGAACACAGTGGCAGGAAACCCCAGACAGGAGGGTCAAGGGTGACAAACTGTCTCTTGAGCTGTGCAGCAACAGCAACAAAAGCAAAAACTCCTGCTCCCTTAAGCTGCCTTTGCCGGATATTTTGTCAGAATGAAAAGAAGTAGCAAACATGACCACTGATTGTAATATGACTTATTGGAGATGAGATGATGTGCAAAGTAATTGTCCTCGTTAGAGTTAACTGTCAACTTTTACATAGCCTACAGTTCCCTGAGAAGGGAGTCTCAGTTGAACGTAGCCTGTGATCAGTATCTATAGAGAATCATCTTGATTACTAATTGATGCAGATAAAAGGGTCAAGCCCACTATGGGCAGTACCATCCCTAGGCTTGAGCTGAATAGGAAAGCTAGATACCCATGAACCTATGAGCAGGCCATCAAGCATCATTCTGCCTTGGCTTCTATTGTTTTCCTGGTTGCAAGGTCCCTGGTTGGAATAGCAAGCAGTCTGTCTTCAGGTTCCTGCCTTGCATACCCACCCTGATGTCCCTAAGTGATTGAGAGTGACCTGGAAGTGCAAGATGAAAGAAGCCTTTTCCTCCCCTAAGTGGCTTTTTGGGTCATGGTGTTTGCCCCAGGAGCAGAACAGAACTAGAACAATGATGCCCGGTCAAGGCTTGTATGTACCTCACTTATCTGACCACAAATGGCCATGGACACATTTTCAAGCACTTTCTGACTTCTCACCCTTAGGAAATGAACACAACTGGTAGCTTTAAATGGACATTAGAAGTTCATTTCCTAAGTTCAGAACAAGCTTATCAAGTTGCAAATCAATAAGAGACTGAAGAGAATAAAAGTCCCTGACGGCCAGCTCAGTGATGATTGTCCAACACTCAAGTACTGTTAACTCTTGGGAACAGAGTCTTCTGCCCTGCCCTTCTCTTACAACTTTCCCTTGGCCTCTACAGCTTGTTCTTTTCTAATCCAGTTCCATGTTCCATGTAGCCCAGCCCCTACTGACTGCCTTCCCTCCTGCAGGCAGGACTCATGGTTTGTCCGAGCTCAACTGTCCTTGTCGTGGCACCGTTGCAGATCCACCAGCCCACCAGTTTAGTCATCAGACTGAAGAGCCAATACAACACATTTATCCATTTATCCAGGACTTCCCATCGTTGCCAATAGGACAATAGTGTGGGTCTATACTGATATCTTTCTATATACCAATGTCTCTAAAGTGATGTAATCTATACTGATATCTCTATACTGGTGTCTATATATTAATGTCTCTAAACTGATGTAGTCTATACCGACATACTGATGTCTCTATTCTAATGTGATCTCTGTTTTAGTTGGTGTGCTTTCTCTAGAAGCGTATGCTAATTTGATTTGTCTCTCATCTAATTCATCTTTGCTTTCAGTGTTCTCTTCTATGACTGTTATCACATTTCAGTGGTCATGACACCTGTCATTCAAAATCTAAACATTTCTTGTTCGGGATGTCTACTTGACTCTCTACATCCAGTAAGACTAGTCTTCTCAAGTCTCCACACACACACTCCCCAGCCTCATACATGCTTTGTGTCCTCATCACAGCTTCCAGGTACCTGTGTTGATGAGGAGCTACCCATTCCACCTGTGACCGAGCTTTCAGCCTGCCCAGAGCCTCTCTCGGCCAGGAGGTAAATTCGCTTCACAAGGGAGCAACTGTCAGGCTATGTGCCACATATTTTCTGTTTATATGCTCTGCAAAGTATGTTGCCACAGTAGTTCGTTTGATCCTCACAAATGAGGAATGAATATTCATGGAGTTTGATATGAGATCCCTTTTGCCTTTAGATGGAGGTTAGTGGAGGAATTTTTTACCATTTTGCATAAGAAATGTTTCCATTTTTCTCCCCTAGTGGTAGACCTGGGTACAAATGGCCTTCTCTGAACAGATTCTCTCCTTGTTCTCTTTTATCTCATTGTCCTGCCTACACACACACACACACACACACACACACACGCATACATACACAAATAAATTTTTTAGAAAGCATGAGTTTCAACTGAGAATTTTTTAACTGCTCTTTGTTGGAAAACACTGAGAAAAGCATTTGTTGGTTGTTGAGCCTTAGTACCAAAGAGTAGAGAGAAATACTTACCTTTTTCAGAAAGAATTTCAGGAGCTACATATGTGGGTGTCCCACACACAGTAAATATAGGCCTCACCACGTGTTTTGCCAGGCCAAAATCAGCCAGCTTCAAGGTGGTTGTCTTGTCTTCATTTCGCTGAACCTATAAGGAAATCAAAACATCCAAACCATCAAACTGCAACTGAGACAAAGAGGGATTTTGAGTCAGCGTGCAACCAGGCCAAAGCAGCAATAACCCATGGAAGCTTACAGGGTATCCCAGGACAGACACATCTAGCTGAACCTCAATGCAACCGCTCACATTTTCAACCAAAGAACCAGATTTGGGTTCACTCTGCCATGGAGGACAGCACCATCGCATTATCAGATGAGATGCTCAAATTCATGGATCAAAACCCAGTTTCTCAGCTGCACTGGGCACATGTGTATGTCCAACAGCCTCCTGCGAGTTGGACACCATGCTGGACAGTGTAGATGGACACTATTTCTGTAGGGAAGCACTGCATTATAACAAGGATCAGTGATGCTTTGAGCATAGATTATTTAAGAACAAGAAAAGGTCTGGAGGGGCATTGAGATGGCTCAGTGGGTAAAGGTGCTTGCCATCAAAACTAATGACCTGAGTTCAATTCTCAAGCCCGACATGGTAGAAAGTGAGAGAAATTGACTCCAGCCCACACATATGATGTGGCACACACTCCCACCCCACTTCAAATAAAGAAACATATGTTACACCCCACATGACACAAACCATGAGTGTTCAAACCTAGTACTATCTTCCTACAACTTCAAGATGCATGGTACTTCACCACAGTAGAAGCTGGTTCCATCTGAACTAAAAATAAGATAACCAGACCCAAATTCAAACTCTGGCCTTCTTCAATATTAGTAAGCACATACAAAGATCAGCTTTGTAGAATATTACTTTAACTAGGCAAAGATGTGTTACATTTGCATTTGCACAATATTACTTTAACTGTGTTTCTTTGGGACCTGAACACAGATCTCCTGTGCTCCTATCAGCACCTATGGGTGGAGCCCAAGGGGGAATGGTGGGTCTCCCTGTGTCTGAGTCATGGTGGCAGCCAGCAGTATAGGATGGAGCAGTCCTCCTGTCTTTCCTTGCTAGGTAGACAGATAGTTGAGGTTTTGAAGAATGCATCCCTACCTTGTAAAATCTCCTGTTAAACATGCAACTGAAATGGCAGGATAGTGCCTATGGTTCAGAAGACTGGGATCGAGTGAACTCTCTGGCCCCACAGGTAGAGGCATGACTTTCTGAACCACCCAGACAATTATAAAATCATGATATCTAGTCATAAAATTCCTGACAAAGAATAAGAAAATACTAATGTGGCCTCCCAGAATTTATCCATGGGCCTGTCAATCACCTGGGCAGGAAAACCCTTCACAGAAAACTGTCTATTCTAGAGAATTTTGAAATAGGGAAAAGCCTGCCTAAGATGTAGGCAATAAAAGTCTGCACAGTGGTCTGCTTGACCACTGACTACTCTCCACACTTGGAAGTGTGTCTAACACCAACTGGCCCTTTGGGGCTCTGGTCTCCTGAAAACATTCCACTTTACTGTAATAAACACTACCATCTCCACACTGCACTCTGTGCACAGCCTCAAAATTCTTTCTCTGGAGATTCCAAAGGAGAAGAGCGATCCTGATGACATCCTGATGATGTCATATTTCCCCACACGTGGTTCCGCCAGTGAACTCACATCTCTGCAAGTCGTGAGCATTGTGTCTTAGTTGCTGAGTCTGGGTCAAGACTGACAGACGAGAGGAAGCAAGGACAGAGGGAAAGGCTGGAAACCCTTCCCAACAAGCCTGCCATCTGGGAAGAAGCATGCCCAGGAAGAGAGCTCTCCACAGGTCCCGAACTGCCCATCACTGAAGCCACAGAGCTTCTGACTCTTATCCAACTATGGCTCATTTTCATTCTCTACAGATTTTCTTCCTTGGTCAGTGCTGTTTCTGTCCCTGTCATGTGTCCAGGGTCAGGATCCTTGTTCTGAGGACCTGGAAATCCCAGTGGGTGGCCTGCAGACCCCCACCTAGGCTGCTACACATCATTATCTCCTAAACTAACCTGGCCAAGAAGAAACCATAGCTGCATATCCTAGGACAGTTCTGCCCACCCTACACTCAGACAGATGCAGCCTGAAAGAAGCAAGAAAATAATTTAGGCTAAAAAGTTCTAGTTAGGAAGGAAAGGAAAACAAAATATTGTTGGTGCCTGGGATCGCCAGATGGACTGTGTACATTCATCATATTTCCTAGGTAATTGTTGAGAAAAATGTTCCCCTCAAAAATATTTGCAAATATTTCCAGTCAAATGATCAGCATTAAAAGTATCTGGCCAATTAAATAACAAAATAAAATGGATATCAACAAAATAAAATGGATATCAAAACTTAACTGGAAACTCCCAATTTCAAAGCTTAGCCCACTGGACCAGTAGAAACCACATGAAATGTTCTGGGAACTCAGACTTTTATTTGAAGTTGCGCTGTGTTCAATGTCCTGATCATGTTCTCAGAACATCACATCAGTTTTTAGATGATTGTATGGGTCTGTCTAAAACATAGCACACTGCTCTTTTCTCTTCACGGCTAAGCTTTTCCTACCTGGAACACCAACCGGTGCTGAGAAGGACCAGTGTGGTTAAGACTCCAGCTTCCACAGTCAGGGTTTCCTCAATAACCCCAGAGTTGTCTATTATTATTTTATTATGTATCTATTTGTGAGAGGTGGTACATGGGCACGCATGTGTGTAGATACAAGTACACATGCACACATGAGGACACTGGCTGTCCTCCCCCCCCCACCTTATTTAATGAAACAGAATCTCTGACTGAACCTGAAGCTTCAGCTAGGCTGGTTGTCCAGCATGTTCCTGGTTCCTACCTGTCTCCATTCTCCTTCACGGCAATTACAGGTACACAGTCATAATCAGATTTCATGTGGGTGCCAGGGATTTGAACTCAGGTCTTCTTGCTTTCATGGTAAGCACTGTTACCCACTGACCTGTCTCCTCAGACCTCTAAAAAGCTGTCATTCACTTCACTATATGAATGTCTTTGTTCCACTCAAGAGTATGCAGCGCATGAGTGCTTTTGGTTTGGTTTTGTAACAGGTACTTTAATTCTTTGCTTCAGAACACTTCCTTTCTCGCCATCTGGTCAGACCTCCACCCAAACAGGAAATCAATCTAATACATCTTCCTACCAGATACTTGTTCACCTTAGATCCATCTGTGCTGACCCAGAAGTCCATCCCAACCTGCTTTCTTAACATCCTTCTCTGGGGTGACAATGAATGAGGACACGTTCCTTCCAAAGATGGGAAGCAAGGAGAAAGACACCCCCCCACACACACACACACACGCCTACTTGCTTCCTGAATTCTCTAAGCTTGACCCCAGGACTCCTCACAAGTCCTTATGGGACTTGGCTTCTGGTGTAGGAGGTGATACAAAGGGTTCTCATTTGACCAAGCAGCCAAAGACCCCATTAAACGTCCACTTCAATACCTCTGCCTCCAGGCCTTTCTGACTTTCCTGGGTGTGGAAGCCAGCCTGTCCTGAATCACTTGTCCATGTCTCAACTAACCCCTAACCCACATCTCCAGGTTTATCTAAACTGCTCTTCTTGGCCATGTTCTTGCTGGGTTGGTCCAGGCCCTCTGCCTGCTAGGATGCTAAGAGGCGGCTGCACACAGCATGAATGACAGACCGGGTTGTCTGTGTCTATGCCCTCCTTTCCAACCACACCAGAGTGTCCTTTGAACCCAGGCATCTGCACTAGTAATACAAGCGACAGATGACCACACTTGTGCCCCCAAAGCCTCACGACCAAAACCTCAAGAGACTTTAAACATTTAGACAGGGTATCACGTAGACCAAGCTCTGTAGCTCGGGATGACTTTGAACTTCTGATTTTCCCACTTCCAGACCCCAAGTGCTAGGATTATAGACGTGGGATTATAGGCGTGTACTCCGTGACTAACTAATGCAGGGCTGGGGATCAAACCCAGGGCCTTGTGCTACATTCCTCTCCTTCGAGAGATATCTTTATTTTTGTAATCAATTCGCCTCCACTCTGCATTCCATAGCACCTCAGTTTAAACATGGTTATACAATCTGACATAGGCACACACATGTCCTCAATCCCAACACTCAGGAGGATATGGTATTCCTGCCAGCTTCCACTGTACAGCAAAGAATACCCTAGCTCAAAAACAAAACATCTTAATAAATAAAATTAAAACTGCACTTTTAGTCTCTGAACAGAAGAGGGCAGCAGAGTACAGCCCAACATCAAGGCGCCCTTCACCCTAGGCTTCTAGTAGGCTTGTGTATCTCTGCTAAATTCCTGCTTGAACCTTCATGGTCCTTTGGATCATTTCCCTCCAGAGTACATTTTCAACTAATATGGACTGGGACAATCTTAAAAACCACATTATATCAAAATGCCAATGCCGCAAACATAAAGGTACCATAATTCTTGAACCATGATCTTTACAGCCACACTGTTAACAATAGCCAGGACGTGGAACCAGCCTAGACGCCCATCAGCAGAAGGATGGGTAAGGAGATGTGGCGCTTGAACACGATGGAACTCCATGCAGTCATGGAGAAGAACAATGTCCCGGCAGGTCGGACAAGAAAAGACTAGAACTGGACGTTATTGCGTTAAGCAAAGCCACCTGGACTCAAAAACAAAGGCCACATGTCTTCTCAAACACAGATCCTAAACTATATTTTCTATATGTGTGTATATAGAGAGACTGAGTATGGGTCATTCTAGAAAAAAGACCCTTGAGAGGAGGAGAAGGGGCTTCACGGGATGGGGAGCAAGGATGGAGGAGATAAAAGAGTAATAAAATGCCCAAGGGGAAGGGATCAGCAAGTAGGCAGAGGTTCTAGGCCAGGGTATGGGAAAGGATGATGAGCAAACACAAAGGGTGTGTGAAAATGCCCTAATGAAACTCACCACTTTGTACCCCAATTTAATTTTTTTTAATCATCTTCTAGCCAGGGAAACAAACTCAGCTTTAATCTGAATGTGTTAGGGAGCACAACAGCCCGGAGCATTGCAGCCTGGAGAACTGCAGCCCAGAATTCTGCAGCCCAGAGGACTGCAGCACAGAGATCTGCAGCCCAGAGCTCTGCAACCCAGAGGACTGTAACCCGGAGGACTGAAACCCAGGCAGCCCAGAGCACTGCAGCCTAGCGCACACCCAGCATCTGGCTCAGAGGGGTGGCCTATTGAGGGAGGACAGTTAGACATGAGTGTTTCCTGGGTTGGATCTGATAGCTTCGATATTCACCTCACCATATTCATGTCACCACTGTGTCGTTTGAGAGGATGAGAATCAACTCCAGATAAGGAACAATGACTTCTCCCTCACCCTGTTCCTCTCTCAGAGATTAGTTCCCCAGCCCACAGAATGGCTCCATTATCACATGTGTCAAATCTCCCAACTTAGAAAACACAGCCCATATCTGCACATCCCTTCAGCTCCTGTTTCTGTTCAACGTTGTGATCTCCTTCACACAGAGAGAGAGAGAGACAGAGACCCCCTTGAAATAGACGTCTGTATGTACCACATACAGTTTTTTCGCCGCCCATGATACCCTGAACTCAGTCACACTCACGTTCCTGTAAGTGCCATGGAGTCTCCTTGAAAAGAAGACCTCACACTGACTCGCTGCAGATCGGAACCCCAGAGCCCTTCTCCTCACCCACCATCCCAACCCACTCACAGGTCAGGGCACCACCCTCAAGGTGACCGCCTGTCCTTATTCACCTCTACTGAGCCACCCGAAACCAACCTCAGTGTCTCCTGCTCAAGTCCAACAAGGAGCTAACCATGGCCCTGGCCGCAGACTCCTCCCTGGCTTACATAACCGCCAACAGACAGGACTTTGAGAAGAAGATGAAACCCATCTTCCTACAAGAGATGGAGCCTAGGGGGAACTAGATCTTGGAAACTCGTGGAAGAGATTTGCTGAGCTGCTTTCTCCAACTAAAAGAATTTTGAGAAATACGATCTTAGAACCTCAAAGGCCTCACCAGAACACATTCTGCTAGGAAGGTGAGAACAAGATATTGCCAGTATTTTCCCTAAGAAAATGACCTGAACTAAAGGCCTATTTCATTTCACTTCCTTCTATTTCCATATTATTAATAATATATAACATTATTATAATATCAGAAATATATAATATTCCATATTATTGTTGAAATCCATGTTTCTTGGATTTAATAAAATCTAGCCTAATGAGATATTCTGCATAGTTATTACCAGTTTTTAAAACTGCTAATATCTGGACATTAATAAGAAAACAGGGGCATATGTCTAGCTTCTCACTAAGGAGAAAAGAGTTAGCGCTGGCAGAAGAAATGCCTTGTGGATCAGGGAGAATTACTACCACAGAGTCCTTGTCTATCACAGCAGAAGTGAGAGGAAAAAAGAATGCAAGGAATTAAGGTCAACAAAATTACAGAAGAGGAAGAGCAGGCAAGGGACCTCTTATATCCTTATTATTCTAGACGTTCCTTATCACCTCAGGGGCACATTTCAGTGCACAATCCGCACCCAGTCATTAGACAGCTAGACAAATCTACGCCATCCCAAGACATCAGAAGAGAACCCGTCTTTGTCTTCACCCAAGCTGTGACCTGTCCCCACCACACAGCCACCATTTCTCCGGCTCTGAGCACTCAGAGCTGTAGTCCCTGGGCTGGGGAACAGTGATGAGATCCAGAAAAACAACACTCCATACACCAACTGGAGGGACAATTGGTCACAACCATCTCATTCCTCCCAAAGCCATTCCAGAGCAACACTGACTCTCCATCCCCCTCCCACTGCAACAGATGCTTCCAAAATGATTCTGCTCCAGCCTAGAGTCTCTTCCATTGCTCCCATGCTCGCCCAGCTGTCTTGGCCAACTATATCCATCCTGGGTGAGTTGGTCTAACCGCCATCTCTTGTCAGGCTCCTGTGTCTTCCTCCGTTTCTCTCCAGGATTCAGTCAACACTATCCCAACCCCTCCAGGAATCCCATACCGGCAGAAGAAGCCATTAACATGGCTATTTCTGCAAGCTGGAAATTCTCATAATTAAAACTTCGCTTGCAAGATCCCAGGAGTCTAAAGCACCCTAAGGGGAGAAGAAGTCTAATATCAGGAAATGAGATCAGTGGGATCCGATGAACCTGGCAACACGGGCCCGAAACGCTACTCCGGGGCCTAATTAGCAGATGTAAATATTTCTGTTGATTAAAACATCATGATAAGCAGCTACGTTTATTAAGAGCTCTAAGTATGCTCAGAAAGTGTCTGCAAAAGCAGCTGCAGTTACAATCCACTGCTCAGTCAGAAGCTGATGCTAAAATGGTCATTTTCCCAGGTTTAGCAAAGACAGGTCTAACAGAGACCCAGCAGCCATCCTTTAAAGGAAGGAAGCATTCACATGACAACATGTTTAGGTAAGCAAAGAACACTAACTGATGGACGGTGATCACCATGACAACAATGATGAATATTGAATCTTGGAAAACCAAACCAATTTGCAACATAATTATCCTAACAACACACTTGGAAATGAGACCCAGAAAACCAGCAGTCGTCAAATCCAGCATTAGCTTCATCTTTGTCTGAAGAAGAAGAAGAAAAAAAAAAGCCTGGCACTGGATAACATTTAGACTCCTGACATGATATGTCAAACTTTACTTAGCTAGAAAAAGGACAAACATGTTTCATGAATGTGATAGACATACCTGTTCAATGAGGGCCTACTGACAAACCACCCAGGAAGAGCAGGGCATTATCTCTTCCAAAATAGATGACTCACATATAGCTTTCTGATATTTTTGAATCCATACACGTATACATGTACACATGCACACACACACACATACAGAGAGAGAGAGAGAGAGAGAGAGAGAGAGAGAGAGAGAGAGAGAGTTTTATTTGGAGAAAATAAAATAGGCTTTTTAAAAATCATAAGAAGTCCTGAATGTCAATTCAATTGGTAATAATGAACAAATCGTGTCTTTGAGATGTAAAATTATAGCTATTTGCTTGTGCAAGCTTTGTACACACACACACACACACACAAGACATGAACATGGCAGGGAGAGAAACTGGGAGACTGGTTGGGAAAAAATGAGTGAGCAGCATCAGGAGAGGATGGACACTTATGGGAGATGAACCTGCTCATAACATATTCTGCACATGTATGCTAATGTGAACATTTTTAAAAAGAAAACTTACAGCTAAACTGCAGTTTGTCATCACACACACACACACACACACACTGCTGCCTCAAAGCACTGAAACGTGTCAGCTTTATTTAATTCCACGAGGAACGGTGCCTGCCTGGACTTACATAGATATGTATCCACGCTGAGCAGATCACCTTTACCGTATCTACTGCCCAGAGCAACTTCACATGCCCAACCAGCCGCAGAGCTCACTCTCCAGTGAGACACTGACGGCAAATCCACCCCCCCTTCACACTGTGAGAACAACCTGAGCCCCAGACCGATTCCAGACACTGTTAGAAAATACAAGGTAAGTCAATTGTCCCCAAGTGAAAACAGTCCTGGGGGACACCTGATCTCACGTGTGTAAACTATGGCTGTGTATAACTGATAGAATGCATCAGTAGACATGTGTAGGAAATGTCCAGCCCACAGGACCTACCCAGGGCTCTCATAGGAATCTCTCCTGCTTAAAGGAGTCAGTGAAAACAGAAAGAGCAGGGCTCTGGACATCATGCATAGAAAATGCCTCAGTCAGACCCGAAAGACAGAGACAAGAAAAATGGGTGAGCAGCAGTGCCTGTAACTCAGTTTGTAGAGGCTTGCCTAGCACACATGAACTCCTGGATTTGTAGCTGGTTGCCTAGCACACAAACTCTGGCGGTAGATCCCCAGAAGCACTTGGGAGATGTAGGCAGGAAGATCAGATGTTCAAGGTCATCTTCAGGCTACACAGCAAACTGAAGGCAAGTCTGGCATACACAAGTGACACATTAGCCAAAAAACCTGATAATAATAATAAAGATTTTTTTTTTAAGCATTAGAGAAGGGACAAGGACAAGCGATATAAAAATTCAATTTCTCTGGTGAAGACTAATTCGGACCATGCAGGCAACCAGCCAGATTGTTCTTGCAATTCTATTAAAGTTGGTAAAAACATGAGTGCCTGGGTTAATGGTCAACATAAGCCTCATTTCACTGGAAAGCGAGCTTTACTCATTCTGCCTGCAGCCTGCTCATAGGGGCAGTTCACAGACACAGTTCTGCGGCCCTACACATTAAAGGAAACATGCTAAATTCCTGACCCCTTTCCCCCGTCCAACAAACAAGTGGCTTATTGGCATAGCTGTCTCCATGTACTATTGCCTTGTCTCTGAGTGCACCTTCAGGATAAGTGCCTGGGAATCACAGGCCTTTAGATGCTGACCTCAATGGTATCAGCAGCCAAAGGAGTGCTTGTTGTTTCCCAGGCAGCATGCAATGATGGTGTCCAACTAACGTCTGTTAACTGTCTCTGCCGGATGGCAAAATCGTTCTCAGGTTCATAGTGGAGTCTGAACAAAATTGCGCCTGTCTTTCCAGCAAAGAAGGAAGAATTGAAAGGAGATGTCGAGCCATGGAGACAACTATGTTGACTAAACACTTGTGCAAGCCTCATGATGTGAGTTCACTCTCTGGAAACCATGTAAAAAGCCAGATTCAGGGGTGTGTATGTGCAATCCCAGCATTCCTACAAGAAGGTGGGAACAGAGACAGGAGAAGTTCCCAGAAGCTCCAGGGCCAGTAACCTTGGAGGATACAGAAACAGTAACAAGAAAGACTGTGTACTCTTAGCCACTGAGTCATGTCTCTAGCCCCCTAATAATTTTCCTAAAATGAGAGATATGGAAAATATCAGGTGTGATCAGAACCTGTCGGGTGTGACCAGAACCTGTCGGGTGTGATCAGAACCTGTCAGGTGTGATCACAGATGTCAGGAACAGGGAGCTGTGCAGCCCAATCTCAGATCGGGATATGACTACCTGTCCAGCGGGCAAAGCTGTGGAAACAGACTCTCAGTTGGGCAAGGACCAGTAGTCCACATGACAGTGTAGGAATTTTCAAAATTCATGCAGTGGGCAGGTTCTTTTCTCTCTCACTATATTGGTGATTCTTTGGGTGGATTTTAGTTTCAGTCACATGTGCAATGGCTCTAATTTTCCCTGGAAATTCTGTTCTTTCTTGAATATTTTCCCCTAAGATTCAACAGGGGGTGAACACTTCTCAAGTCTCTTATCTGAGCACTAACTATAAACCCCAAGCCTGGGAACTTTTCTGACTCAAGAGAGACAGTTAGATACATATGAGCAAACTAACCACGCTGAGGCTGTGAGCAGTTCTGGAATGGAGAATAGGGCACGCATACACACAATGGGGGGGGGGAACCTCAGGAATGCACAAAGGACCACGCCTCACAGTTCTGGAGTGGAGAATAGGGCATGCATACACACAAGGGGGGGGGGACCTCAGGAATGCACAAAGGACCACGCCTCACAGTTCTGGAATGGAGAATAGGGCATGCATACACACAAGGGGAGGGACCTCAGGAATGCACAAAGGGCCAGCTCTTGAGAGTACGTTCCCTGCACAGTAAGCATAGAATCACTGGTAAGATCTGGTATGCTCCCAGAGGAAAAACTAACTATAGTGCAAAATGTGGGGTGGAGAGATCCATCTTTACCATACACAGGAGCTTGCATTGGTGGGAGAAGTCTGGTATAATGGAATCGGGAAAGAGGGCTTAGTCAAAGTCTGCCTTTTACAGAGAGACTGAGACATGGGGCCCTCTTTTTTTTTTTTTCCGAGACAGGGTTTCTCCGTAGCTTTTTGGTTCCTGTCCTGGAACTAGCTCTTGTAAACCAGGCTGGCCTCGAACTCACAGAGATCCACCTGTCTCTACCTCCCGAGTGCTGGGATTAAAGGCGTGCGCCACCACTGCCCAGCTGGGGCCCTCTTGTAGAAAAGGAAACTCTATAAAAATATATCTTGCAGACATTAAAAAAATTACCTGGGTTTGAAAATGTTGTCCTTAAAGCATTGTTCCCATGTCTATTACTTTTTAACTTTGTAATCGCAAGTAGCTGTCAGCTGACAGTGTGCAGCCAGAGCAAATGTGTCTGGCTCCATATTTAGTTAGGCCTGCAAAAATGCTAAACTATATGTCTAGAATAAAGTTATGCAGGGGGTGGGAAGGTGTACTGGGGATACATAAAGGGAACAATGGGGGTTTTCATAGTGATCACTATGTATTCCTTAAATTATGATGTATTTCTTAAAGTCAAAAATAGAAGCCAATAATAAAGCTGTTTATGTAACCCTGGTAAGAAAAACTCTTGATAAGTATAAATAAAGAAGGCCTGAGCTATTCGGAGCCACATAAGTGCAACTCACTTGCTGATCAGAAGTTTTCCTCGTGCCGATGCCCCTTCCCCACCTCAGGACCTGAACCCAAGCCAAGGCTAGACCAAGAAAATGAGACAAAGATTCCAGATGGTGACAGCGTGAGATTTGTTGTCCTGACCACGACTCCTAGGGGCAGACTTATAAGACATGCCGAGTTCATTAGCTCACTGCAGAAAGAGAGAACGCACTTGTCTGGGATCCTGGTCTGACTCAGAGAGCACCCAAAACACTCAGAAGGTTGGAACTGTGTTGGGTGATTGGGGAGAGTTCACAAAAACAGGGTTTGACTTTGGGATGGACAGGGTCCGGATGAAGTCGTTCTATGGTGTCTCGCAGTTGAGATAGGGCATTGGCCTGTAGGTGGCGGCACACACCTTTAATCTCAGCTCTCAGAAAGCATCTGAGTTCATGGCCAGGCTGGTCTACAGAGCGAGTTGGTCTACAGGGCTACACAGAGAAAAACAAACAACAAAAAAGATAGGCCATTAAAAAGACCATGCTAGTCCTTGAAATAACCAACGGTGACCTTCAAGTCCTGATCCTCCTGCCTCTTCCGCCTAAGTGCTGGGGTCACAGGTGTGTAGCACCACACCTAGCTGTCTATGACTGGGTGTCCTGATTCCCACCCAGGAATGGAAGGATGAAGTAACATGTAGCGCACCACGCCTGTCTGTGCTCTATGTGCTACCACACAGTTCGTGAATCGGGCAAGGGGCTGAAGATTGAAACACACAAAGATTCACAGACAGAGAGACATGGGTCATCCTTGATGTCAGAATCCCTGAAACAGGAATGCCCCAAGAATGCCCCCTTTATTGTATACAGCAGCAGCGTATATAAGGATCCTTAACTGATAGCCATGCCCCAGCCAAACCCACCAGAAACCACTCCCCTGCCATCAGGAACGCCTGAGGGTCTTGAGCTCAGAGCAGCTTCAGGCTGTCTCACAGCAGAGGAAAACAAGTTGTTACAAGAAATTCAGGATCTGGGGGTTCACAGCTCCCAACAGCAACAGCCTCTGATAGGCATCACAGGGACATGTAACCACATTCACAGCTTAAACGATGCTTTCCGACATTATGACAAAGGGATTTGTTTTTGTCTTGATCCACCCAAGATGCAGAGTGGCCCTATGGGAAGTATGTGTACTGTGACGTTTTTATGTTTAACAGGAGAGTGCCACAGCCAGGGAATCGTGTGCTGGCTCCTTCATGGCGGGGCTGCTTTTCTCGTGTCTGTTCTCACTCAGCCTCCCAAGACACTGCTGTTAGTGTTCTTTTCTTATTAAATCAGGAAACTGGAGCTCAAAAAATGGCCCATTGAGTTCCATCGCTGGAAGCGAAGTACAGGTAAAAAGTGCGAATCGATTCCATAAAGTTGTTCTCTGACCTCTACATGTGGTGCCATTTCATGCATACCCCATCCCCCCCCCTCTCTCTCTCTCTCACACACACACACACACACACACACACATATGTGCATACACACATATGCACACACATTGATATTAATATTAATAAATAATTTTAAATGTATTTGGTTGCTTAATAATGTATATATGTGAGTATATTGTCTGTGTGTGCATGCATACATGTGTTCAGTTTAAAATTGGTATTGGATCCCTTGGAGCTGCAGTTACAGGCAGTTGTGAGGTGCCAAGCATGGGTGCTTGGTCCTCTAGCAACAAGTGTCCTTAATCACTGAGCCATCTCTCCAGCACAAGTAAAAAAAAAAATTAAATAAATCAGGAAACTATGTGTTATGCAGCTATTTTCTTCTAATCAAAACCTTCAATCTTAGGTCAAAGAGGAAGACTCTTAAGATTCATGAAGCTTAGAAAGTTACAAGACACAGGAAGTCCGTTTTCCCTCCCATTCCTTCCACCCCCACCCCTCCCCAAGGTTTTATGAAAAGTGGCAAACACTTGCTAGAGGAGAAGAGACTCTCTGTGGAGCCGCCCTAGGCTGAGCAGAGCTCCACAGTGTAGCTAGAGGAGAAGAGACTCTCTGCGGAGCCACCCTAGGCTGAGCAGAGCCCCAGGGTGTAGCTGGGGTGAGTGAGTCTTCACCATCGCCCCTGCTGGGATGAGCTGGGATACAGCTGCCTTTTAACTTCCCACAATCCTCTAGGTAGCTTCTCAGTCACACTCCTCTAAGTAACGCTAACAAAATCATTGATCCACTAAGCTAAACTTGGTGGGAATCATTTCTTTGCCTGTCACTTGTGCCCTGTCTGGACTGCACAGGCTTTTGTTCATGTCTCCCTAGGAAAAGTCACACAACACTGAGGTCCAGAAAGGACAAGGACTTCATCTAGAGAAAGAAACCAAGAAAACCAGGAAGCAAATTTGGGGGATTTTATGTCAATTTGACACAAACTAAAGTCAGCCTAGAGGAGTGAACCTCAAATAAGAAAGTGTCTCCATTAGATCAGGCTGTAGGCAAGCCTGAAAGGCATTTTCTTAATCAGTGATTGATGGGAGAGCATGCAGTCCATAGCAGATGATGCACCCCTGGGCTGATGGTCCTGAGTTCTATAAGAAAGCAAGTTGAGCGAGTCATGGGGAGCAAACCAGTAAGCAGTATCCCTCCATGGCCTCTGCATCAGCGCCTGCCTCCCTCCGGGTTCCTGCCCTGTTTGAGTTCCTGTCCTGCCTTCCTGCCGTGATGAACTGTGATCCAGAAGCAAAAGCCAAATTAAGCGCTTTCCTCCCCAGTTTGCTTTTGGCGGTGGTGTTTCATCACAGCATAGAAGCCAGGAGCCTCATGCAATGCTCACACAGGTCTCTCCAGCTCTGCAGACTGGAAACTCCTTGGCAAAGCATTGTTCTCAAAGAGGACTCAAGGAGGGGGTCAGATGGTAGCTGCAAAGCTTGAGGGAGAAGCCACCACTGGCAGACACTCATTGCCTGTGCCAGAGGATGTGCAAATGTTCCAGAAATTAAGTCACATGGTCACCATCTCCTAGGGAAGAGGAAACATTTCCTGACTTATTTAAATCAAAAGGCTTATATTTCCGTAACAATCAAAACAAATTCACTCAGCAATTTAGGAGCTATAACCAAAGTTTTAAGTACTGAAATTAAGCACATTAAAGTAGCATAATTCTCTAACATAAAGGTAACACAGGGTGGGCAGCTACTGTTCCTTCCAGCCTACATTTTATAACCCTCTCCGCTAACAGCCAAACTCCCCACTTACCAGAAGGTTTTCCGGTTTCAGATCCCGGTGGACGATCTTCTTGTCGTGCATGTGAACGAGGGCCTTGCACAAGTCTGTGATCATGAGTGCGGCATCGTGCTCTGGAAACTTGACACTTTCGATGATGGCATCAAAAAGGTCCCCTCCCTGAACGTACTCCATGATCAGGAAGATCTCAACTTCCGTTTCATAGACCTCGTGCAGTTTCACTATGTTGGGATGAGAGAGACTCTGAATGATTAAGATCTCACTGTCAACTATGTCCTCCTTACCCTTCAACTTGGACTTGTCAATAATCTTCATGGCGAAAGCCTGCTTGGTCTCGCGGTGTTTGCACTCTTTCACGACGGCGAAGTTTCCGTCCCCAATGACCCTTCCGATGTCATAGTGCTTCTCCACATCAGCTGAGATGATGCCCAGCGGCCGCAGCTTCCGGCCACTGGGCCGGTCTGGCTTACTCTCTTCCAGCTTCGTCTTTGGCTCCTTTTCTAGCACTGTCCTCCTTCCTCCTGACATACCCGGCTTCTTCCCGTGGTCCGCTTCCTTCTCCTCCCCTCGGGTCCTGGGGAGCTGTGGGGGTTCAGCCTGATGCTCCCTCAGGAGCCAGGCCCCATGCTTGTTCCTGCATGTGTGCCTGGAGTCTTTCCTCGCATCCACCAGCCCGTCCTGTATGGCTGGTGGACCTTCCGCGAGGTCCTTCTGGGTCCTAGCTGCTCCTTGAGGGTGACTTTCCTGAGGTTCCGAGCATTTGTTCTCTTTCTTGTCTGAGTGGTTGCTGGGTCTCCTCAGCTCCTGAGGGGGATTCCTGGGGCTGCTCTGATGGTTCTCGCCCTTCCACCCTTCCTCTCCATCCGTGGAGTTTGCCTCGGAAGCCCTCCTGCAGCTCTTGGTCCTCACCAGCTTCTCGGAATCCCACTTCTGACCCCTCCCCAGGTCCAGCTCACTGATCCCCAGAGGGCACGGCTCTCTCTGCAGGCCCAGTTGCAGCTCTCTTTCTCGCTTACACTTCTCACACCTGACGATCCCCCCCGAAGTCTTTTCAATCTCCAGCCCCAGATGCTTCTCCCCACCTGCATGAGTCTCCTCCAAAGTGGCTTCCGTGGGTGGTGGCAGGGCACCAGGTTCTGGCTCCTGTTTCCCTCTTACCCACTTCTGGGCCCTCACCTTGTCTTCCAGGGCCAGCTCCGTAGGGGTCTTGCCCTGATGCCTGGTGACTGCCCTGTTTCCCATAACCTCATTACAGTTCCCCACCTCCCCACAGCGGTGGCCTCCTTTCAGAAGCTTGCTGGGAAGTCTGCTCCTCAGCCTTGGGGAGGGGGCTCTGCTGTGTGGGGCCAAGGCCAGGGCCCGGTTCTTGGGATACAGCTCCTCCATAGCCAACTGGATGCTCTTCAGGGTGAGAGGCTCCTTGCCCATAGCTATGAAAGCATCGCCCTCCCTGAAGAAGTCAGACACGCTCTTGACTTCCCGGCCCTTCAGGGTGAAGAGCTTCCGCACACGGTCATTTTTCCATCGTGGAGAGCCCAGGGCTTCAGAGATGTCTGCTAGGAGCTGCTCAAAGGTCTGCACGGACCGCCTGTTGAGGAGCAGGGTGGCCTTGCGGAGGGGCTGCCCACCCAGCTTCACCACCGTCACCACCCTGGGCTTCAGCGGGCTGTGCTCAGCACGGACTGAGTGAAGGCCACTCTGAGGACTGAACAGGGGCATGACGGCACCGCGAGGCCCCAGGACAGGTTTCTCCAGAGGTCCTCGCCCAGGAGGTAGCCAGGAGCCTTGCAGCTTTCTCTCAGAAATCTTCGAGCTTAAACATTTTAGAGACTGGTCACATGGTCCTCGGTGGCCTGCAACAGGAAAAAGACAAAGGAGGCTAGGTAAAGTGGGTTTAAAGAATCCTTTGGACTTCATCAAACTTGAATGATGAAGGACCTGGAAGTGTAACTCAGTCACAGAGCAACTGACCTGCACATGAGAGGACTTGGGCTCTATGTCCCAGCCATAAATAGGTAGACAGATAGACATATCCATTATATTATATGTAATATATATTCTACTGTCACTGTTTAACTATATGAAATGACGGAGCCTTTAAGCATTGTGTCTTAGTTTCAGTCTCCTCCATGAGAAAATGGGACCTGGAACTGAATCAGCAGAAGGCTGAGGTGGCTCTTTTGCAGGGACCTCCCCTGAGCCAGGCCACACTTGGGACCTTCTAGAGTCAGAATCTGGTCCATTGAACACAAGTTAAAGCCCCAAACTGTCTACCTAGGATGCAAGATGAAGCTAAAACATTCCAGAGCTTTAAGGGTCTCTGATATTCCCCATCCTTTGTCCAGCTATATTTTCAACTCCTACAAGGAAGGCAGTAGGAGAAGAGGGCATGCCCAGGATGTCTCTCCTGGAGTGACCCCTAACCATGTTTACAGATGCGGGCAAAGTATTTGTGCTTCCATTTTCTTCATCTATACAATAGGAAGGGTGACATTTTCCTCCCGGTTTTGCAGAGTAAATAGGAAAGTGATGAACAAATACCAATATTAACAAATATTAACAAAATACTGACACTTATCAGAACTTACTTTATAATCTTAGTATTGGCTTTGTGTTATCATTTCATGCAGTTGAGGTACAAGTCTGTAGCGGATGTGTGTGGGGGGAAGGGGCAGGGTTAAAGTTCTAATTGAGAGTTTGCAGAAAATGTTGCTGTGAAGATTTGATTTCAATCCATATAAAGAAACCTCATTCTATAGGTTTTTCTTCTCTTGTTTAAAGTAAGATGTATCTTAGTGTTACAAAGTGCAATTAACAGGAACAGTGTACAAAGCCCTGGATTATTCTATCCCAGAATCAAAAAGAAAAGGGAAAAAGGGTGGTACAGTACCACAAGCTTGTGACCCGAGCACTGGGGAAGTTGAGGCATAAAAACTGCCGTGCGTGAGACTGAGTGAGGCTAGAGCCTGAGTTCCAGGCTAGCAGGCTACAAAATGAGACCTTGTCTCCAATAAACAAGTCAGGCACAACAGCACACGCCTTTAATCATAGCACTCATGGGTCAGAGACAGGTAGATCTCTGTGAGTCTAAGGCCATCCTGGTCTACACAGTGAGCTCCAGGCCAGATGAGGGATACATAGTGAAATGCTGTCTCAAAAAAAAGTGTGGTTGGAGAAATGGCTCAGGGGTTAAGAGTACTGACTGCCCTTCCAGAAGATTCTAGGTGCTGGATTGCAGGATTCAACATACATACTTCCTTGGCCACCAGGCAGGCACATGGTGTACATATAGCCATGCAGGAAAACACTCACACATAAAATAAAATAATAATAATATTAGTTTTAAAGGGTTAATAGTGGGGCTGGGTCAGGAGAAATGACCCAGTGATTAAGAGCACAAACTGGTCTTGCAGAGGACCTGAGTTCGGTTTCCAGCACCCCTGTCACCCTTGCCACCCACCTGTGAGTCCAACTCCAGGGAATACAATTCCTTCTTCTGGCCTCTCGTGTGCCAGTATTCACATTTGCACAAACTCACACCCACACACAAAGATTTTGAAATAAAAGAAAAATACTTTTCAAGTAACTACAAAAGTTCAAACTTTCAAAGTGATTACCTGTGAGCGTATTTGAATCCACCACAGCAGAAATCTCACTCATGCAGAGATGGACAGCTTGGCCCACATGTCCACACAGAATGTGTTTTGTTTTTTTAATTATAACATACAATCTGTTCTGAGACGATTTCTATCCAGGCACGTTGTCGATCAGATGACAGAGTAGTAGCTGGCGCTGATCTTCCCACATGCCAGGAATTTATGAGCTTGACAATCACAGTTACAGTTAAGAGATTTATTTATGGACATCTGTTGTTCTCCTCGCAGTCACCCTGCCTCGGTCATAGGCAGTGGAACACCGATCTGAACTCCCTGTGTTGCAGACCTGAAGAAGGCTAGGAGGAAGGTGACCAAGAATGTACGTGTATGTGTGAAGGGTTGATAAAAATAAGGACATTGTCCTTATTTTTTATGCTCTTTATGTGGGGTAGAACCTTGATTCAGACTTATCAAACTCTTGGTTGAGAAGTCAAAGTCTAGGAACAAAAAATGCTTATCTCAGCGAATATCCCATAAAGAGCTTTCCCAAGTAGGAGTAGAGAAAAGACAGGGTAACTCAAAGGATCAAATACAGGCTAGGATCAGAGGCCACCCCCCAGGAAGCCAAGAGGCAGATTGAATACAAATACAAGAAGAGTTTCAAGAATGCTTGAAGGACAGGCGTTGACTTGAGCCTTCAGCACTAAATGGGGTGAAGACCCACAGTAGTGAGGTGCAGGATCCTGCCACGGAGTTGCACAGGTTGTCCATGTGGTCCTGAGGTTACTACAAATAAATGCAAAACTCCAGGGGGAGCAGAAAATGCCAGTTATTTGAAGAAATAATCAGTCTCTATCTGACAGTGTCTAACCAAGGGACAAGACAAGCCTCAGCTGGGGAAGAACAGGATTGGGAGGTGAAAAAATAGGAAGCCCTGAAGCAGCCCTGAGAAGCTAAATTCCCAGTCCTGCCTTCAAAATCCATGGGCTTTGCAAGAGAAGCATCCTCTATTCCAGGGAGGAAGAGAAGAAGGGTCCTCAGAGGACAACCAGGCAGTCAAAAATCCATAAATACACTGGCGAAGGTGGGCATTCATTATGGAAGGAGGCTTAGAAAGGCCCCAGAGAGAGGGCAGTGTGAAGTGGTGCTCATGAAACAGGACCAACACTGGGTGGTCTCCGCACCGGTGAGCAGCTTAGGAGAATGAAGATATGAGCCATAATAGGACCTGCGTCCTCAAGAGCAAAAACATTGCAAGTGCACAGTATGGGTCTTGATGGGCAGTTTGACCCCAGGGTACCCAGGCCTGGGTGGAAGAGGATGGATTGTCAGGATAGCTATACTTAGACATCTTCAGAAGACTCTGCCCAAAGTTTTCATGGATCCCAGGAAGTTAGAAGAGCGAGCTGATGGGACCACATCTCGGAACCAAGAAGACAAACCCAGGACACAGTCAAATGGGATATAAATACAGAACAGTTCGGTTTTCACAACAAAGCATCAATTATGCCCAGTCCACTACCCAGACACCCAGCTCACTGGAAACAACATAGTCTGAAGGAAGACAGAGAACTCAGCCCCTCACCCTCCCACTAACACTGGCGCTTACAGAGTTCTGGCTACAGCAAGGAACTAGGGAGCCCCAGGGAAAATGCAGCTGTGTTGGTGACTGTATTTGTTGCTTTTCTTGGAGCTCTGACAGGAGACATGACAGAAGTGACTTACAGAATAGAAGGTTTATTTGGGCTCTGGGATACGGTCTGGAAGCAGGACGGGGAGGAAGCTGGTTATATTCCATCCATAGCCAGAAAGGAGAAAGAGACAAAGACTGGTGTCCAATCTTGTAGTGATATTTCATCTGTATTTAATTAAAATGCCTAGAGTTCAGAGAGTAAAACAGCTGCACTGATCAACCTTACAGACCAGGCAGTGGTGACACACACCTTTAATCACAGTAGCCACACTAGTTTGCCATAAAACTGGGCGGTAGTGGTGCACGCCTTTAATCCCAGCCCTAGAGAGGAATATAAAACAGGAGGAGACAGCTCTCACACACAGTCTCATTCTGAGATTCTTGGAGGCAGGATTGTCATTTCGGACTGAGGTAGAGGTAAGAGCTAGTGACTGACTGTTTTGCTTTTCTGACCTTCAGATTGAACCAATTTCTGCCTCTGAGTTTTTATTAATCGTGCTACACAATCTGCTCTTTTTGTCAGCCCAGGACTCCTGCCCACGGCCTGGTGCCACTACAGTTCCTGCGGGTTGTCCCATCTCAGCCTGATTTGGAGACGTCCTCGAGAACACACTCCTAGATTTGCCTCCCAGGCGACTCTAGACCCAGTCAAGTTGACAATCAAGATCAGCCATTGCACACCTTCTGTCACAAGCAACAGTGTCACTATTCGGAGCAGCAAGCGTTGTCATTGAGCAGACCACCTACTGAATGGACTGGGGCTGGAGGGAGAAAGACTTTGTGATCAAACACTCACCTTCCGCAAGGAAAGCCATCAAGGACAATGAGACAACAGCAGTCCAATTGCTCTAAGTTGGGACAAACTTCATTTTGTGACTGCAGCCTCCAGTATAGAACCAGAAGACCTCCATTAAATACTAAATCCACCCGAGTCTCATTAGCTGAGAGCATGCAGTAACATGCTACAATCCCTTTGGGTTTCAGTTTTTCTGCCTGCCTGCCTGCTATTTTGTCATTTTGGAAGAGAAAAGTTCATTGAGAAAATGCCTTCATCAAACTGGCCCATAGGCATATCTGGGTGGCATTTTCTGGATTGTTGACTAATGTAAGAGGGCCCAAGGCCACTGTGGAAGGTGCCACCCCTGGGCAGATGTGATGTGGGAAGGTCATATGTCAATCTGTTGATTTCATTGGTTAATAAAGAAACTGCCTTGGCCCATTTGATAGGCCAGCCCTTAAGTGGGTGGAGTAGACAGAACAGAATGCTGGGAAGAAGGGAAGTGAGCTCAGACACCATGCCTCTCCTCTCCAGGGCAGACGTGATGAAGCTCCAGCCCAAGAATTTTTCCCGATAAGACACCACTTCGTGGTGCTACACAGATTATTAAAAATGGGTTAGCAAGATATGAGAGTTAGCCAAGAAGAGGCTAGATATAATGGGCCAGGCAGTATTTATATGAATACAGTTTGTGTGTTGTTATTTCGGGGCAAAAGCTAGCCAGGCGGCTGAGAGCCGGACGCAGCCCCAGCTCTCACTACACAGATGGGCCTGGGCTGTTTAAGAAAAATAGCTGAAAGTGAGCCTAGGAGCAAGGCAGTAAGTAGCATTCCCCTGTGGTACCTATCTCTGCATTCCTGCTCTGATTTCCTTCAATGATGGACTATGATCAGGCCATGTAAACCAAATAAACCCTCTCCTTCCCAAGTCGCTCTTGGTCATGGTATGTATCACAGCAATAGAAAGACAAGTAGGACAGCCCCAAACAGCCACAATGTCTCATTCACACTGAGGAAACCAGCATCCTGCTTGGCCCGGATGGGCTCTTCAATGGTACAGGATTTTCCACATTTGGGGATGCAGAGGCAGACAGATCTCTGTGAGTTCAAGGCCAGCCTGGTCTACAGAGTGAGTTCCAGGACAGCCAGGGCTGTTACACAGTGAAACCCTATCTCTAATATAAACAAAAAAAAAAAAAAAGGAAATTGGTGTTTTAAAATACCCTGTAATAGCCAATACAAAATAAAAAAAATAAAAAGTTACCGCACCTAATAGAGAATTATTAACTTGCTCTCCCTAACAGGGAAATTCCCCTTAATATATGTTCCCTGTTATTGGCCTTTCAGTTCCTGGTGATTTCCCCAGATGAATTGCTGCAGCCTGCAGATTCGGCACTGATACTATTCACTGAGGAGGCAGAGATGGGGGGACTGGAAGAAATTTCCCTTTGCACCGAGTCACTTGTTCTGGGCATTTTCCAGACACTGTTTGGGAACAAACTCACTCTGCTCACTTGTGGGTATGCAATCAGAGAAACATCTGTGAAGTCACACGTGATAATGCAAACACCCCAAGGAGAGTTTCCTAAGTGAATTTTAAAACTGGAACATGGCACAAAAAGCTGCAGAAATGCTTCCGTTCTGTACTTCAGGAACCCAGCCAGCATCCACAGGATGCAAACTGGAGTCACCGACGAAGAAAACCAAAGTGCCATGATGCTTTGTATACACTGTCATCACTGGTGACACTCCAGGCTCTCCCACACGGCGTCACCTTTGAGCTTTACTGCCTTCGTGACCAACCATGACTGAGACACCCAAAGGGAGATTAAGTTTGTTTCTCTGCTATTGTCTTGGAAGTGTCTCTACTTTGCATTGGTTTTATCGGCTGACCCACCGGCAACCATGTCCCTAAGTGCCTGCCAGCAGAGTCCCAGCACCTGACCAGGTCTCTGTGAGTGGCACCTGCCAGTCTTTATTCTGTCTGACTAGTTTTTCCTATACTGTTTATGACAGCCACAGGAGAAGGGCTGTGGCCTCCATATTGCCTCCAGTATTCCAGGGTCCTTCTTTAAGTACAGGATCTCATGTAGCTCAGACTAGTCTTGAACTCCCTACATAGCTGAAGATGATCTTGAAGCCCTGATCCTCCTGCCTCTACCTCCCAAGTGCTGGGATTACAGGTGTGTGCCACCATGCATCACTTCCGGAGCATCTCTGAGTGAGCATACCTTCCTTGCTTTAAAGGTCTATCCCTGGCACCTTTCAAAATGCCTGTCCCTTCTCCCTAGACCTACTCGCTCACTCTCAGCTGGTGCCCGGTTCCCACCCATCGCACACCACAGTGCCACTTCCAACTCTGCCACAGTTACTGCCTGAAACTCCTCCCCCTCCTGCAGCCAGAAAGCAGGCTTCTGTGTTCTGGAGGTCCCAGGACCTCGGGAGACAGCCTAAAGACACCCGAGGACAAATAAAAAGATACTCTAGGACAAAAACAAATGGAGGTACCCAGGCTCTTAGCTCTCCCCTCCTGTGTCTGCTGCCTCCTTGAGTACCTATGTTAATGATTAAGCCAGCAGCTTGCTGGTTAATTCCCAATTAGCTGTGTCCTGTAGTCCAGGCCTTCCTGCATGTCAGAGTGCACAGAAACCACCTGAAACTTGTTAAGTGTACACTGGTATCTGACCAGTCTTCTGGGGGTGGGCCCCAGAATTCGCATTTTTCAATAACCAATGTTACTGGTCCCTGCCCCACATTCTGAGTAGCAAGGATAGAGAGTCAAAATCCAGGGTCTCCTAGGAGTGTTGCTTGTCTGCAAGTGTTTATTTTATAGTGAGGAACTTGTGATATTATCAAAACATGCCATGGAGAACTGGGACAAGGGATGTAACCCATGGTTACCTTCCATAGGGAACAGTCAACAGGCCAGACTTGGGTGTACACCTTTATTGGCACCAGTTGTCACAAGAGCCGGAAGGCTAGGGAATAGCAGGGAAGGCATTTTTGTGCCCAGGCTCCTGAGTTCCTGGGAGAAGAGCACAGGTTCTGTGTCTGGAGAGGGAACAGAAATTGGGGTGTAGGTAGGCTAGTAGGGTACCAGCACTCATGAGGTCCTGTGTTCTCTCCCTGGTACTACATAATCTGGATGTGGGGTGCACATCTGGAATACGGAACTTGGGAAATAAAGGCGGGAGAATTCAAAGTTTAGTCATCCTCCAGTACATAGTTTAAGGCCCCAACTCAAAGAAAAATAATGGGGGACAACATGGCATTTAACCCTGTTGGTCCAAGAACCTCTGAGCTACAGGGAGAAGCTGGGGAAGGGGCTACATTTCCAAAGCTTGTGTGAGCTCTGGGCCCCAGGTGACCAGGTACACGTGAGAAGAACCACCCCTGCCTGCCACCAGGCACAGAACCAGCAGAAACCTGAAAGAGATGGTGACAACAGGAAGTCAACAGAGGGAGGGGTCAGAAGTTGCATAGCAACTGGGGGAAGAGGAGGAACCACAGGAGACCTAAGCGGTTCAATGCTCTGTGAACTGACGTTGCAGGTAGAGGGCCTGTGTGAGTGGAAGATTGCTGGGACTCAGCACACTGGGCATTGCTATGAACATGGCCCCGTTTGCTCCCGGAGCTGGCAGTAATGGTGACCCTTCTCTCCTGCTCCCTTTCCTCCAGATGGGCATTCTGGCCATTGCCTGGCATGCTCTCCCCAGCTCCTCTTTCCTCTCACTGGTTCTGAAGAGGCCTAAACTCTACCTGAACAGTCTCTTGGCCAGCGTTCTTCTTGCCAGTCCACCACGTCCGTCACATTGTCTCTCTCTAGGACACTTGAGGAGGCTGGCCTGCTTTGAGTCTGCATGGGCTATCTCTGGGGACAGCTGCTCTTTCCTTCCTGTCCTTGGGTTTAGTGTTTCCTGCCAGTTCACCTACAACTATGTCCCTGAGGCTTTGTCACCCACTGCATGAAATCCCAAAAGGGTGGAGTTTCCATGCCCTGTGGCTTCTTTCTTTGGCCTGAATTGTTAAACCTAACTCGAGCAGAGGAGATCTTAGTAGCTTGGCTGAGTGCTATGTAAGAAAGGCTAATCGGTAGATCCTTTCGGAATCGGTAGATCCTTTCGGAATCGGTAGACCCTTTCGGAAGGACCACCTTGTGCCCGCTTCTCTTCCAGCCTTCTAGATGCTAGACCACCCCTGACTTGGGCCATCTGGTTACTCCAGATTCCCCGGGCCACCCGGGCCACTGGTCAGTGTCGGACAGCACTTCAGACACCCCAGGCTGGAGGGAGACTTAGCACACTTCTCCCTGTTAGGGTCTAAAGGTAAGATAGAGCCCAGAGATCCCTGTGTTTGAACAACTGGGCCCCCAGAGAGATCCTGTTTGGGAAACTGCAGAACCTTTAGGAGGTGGAGCCCAAGGGAGGAAGCGGCTCCTTGAGAGGCCATGTCCTCTCTCCCTGTTCTGCTGAGATATGAGCAAGGGCCTGTGGCATGCCCCTGCTGCCAAGAAGCCACCTATCTCCACACCTTCTCTGGCACAGTGGATTCTATCTGCTCAAACCGTGAGCCAAAACAAACTTTGCTTCCCCTGAAGTTACTTTCTGTCAGATGTTTGATGACATAGAAAAGTAAGAAGTACATTCCCTATAGGGCTACAGAAAGCACTAGAAAGGCAAAGTCCCAGGGTTGGACTGGTCAGTGGGTCACCGACTCCACAGTAGGGCATCTGCCCAACATACCTATGGCCATGAAGTTTATCTACAGCACCATTAAAATAAAATAAAAATAAAATTTAAAAAAAAAACCTTAAAGATTTCTCTGTGAAGCCCTGGCTGTCCTGGAACTTACTTTGCAGACAAGGCTGTCCTTGAACTCAGAGATTTGCCTGCCTTTGCCTCTGGGGTTAAAGGCGTGCATCATAACTGCCCAGCTGCAATTTTTTTTTTAAAGAGCAAACTCACATGTCTTCGTTTCCTCAGTTCTGTTTGGATGGGTTAGATGGATACAAAGACACCTGCACCATCAGTCAGTACCTGCACCTGGGACTTCCCTGGGTCGTGTGTGTATCTGAACAGAGAGAGTCCCCCTCCCTGTTACTGTACAGAACAGAAGAGTGACGTCACCTGAAGATTCTTTAAATGGTCACTTTTTTAGAGTGGAATGTGGTGGTGTACACCTGTAATCCCAGTCCTCAGGATATTGGGGCAGGGGGATTGCCATGACTTGGAGGCTAGTCTAAGCTACATGGTGAGTTCAAACCCTTGCCCCCCAAACCCTCTTTTAAGTGATGTTGACTTCCTAGTAAGACCACATCAGTGAACCACAAATAGCTGAATAGTAAGCAATTAAAATAATTTTAAGAAGGGTGTTTCAAAAATATATAGTTTTATGGGGATGGAAAAATTGGTCAGTGGCTAGGAACACCTGATGTTCTTGGCGAGGAGTAGAGTTCAGATCCGCGCATCCACAGCGGCTGCTCAGGAACACTGTAACTCCAGTCCAGAGGGTCCAGTGCCCTCCTCTGGTCTCTACCTACAGAGACCTGCACACATGTGCCCATACCACCACACATGCATATAATTTTTTTTTTTTTGTTTTTTGAGACAGGGTTTCTCTGTGGTTTTGGAGCCTGTCCTGGAGCTAGCTCTTGTAGACCAGGCTGGTCTCGAACTCAGAGATCCGCCTGCCTCTGCCTCCCAAGTGCTGGGATTAAAGGCGTGCACCACCACCGCCCGGCCTGCATACAATTTAAAAATAAATATTTTAAATATAGATTTTATTCATATTCATGAGAAATGAATGGTTCATTTGGGAAATAGTGGAGCTGGTTGCAAAATAAATCATAGGTAAATGTTTTGAATGATTTCGTGCCAATTAATAATACAAATGAAATGTATGAATTCCATGGAAGACAAATATTGCCTCGCTACACTGTGCTGTTATTGGAGACTTGGGTACACCAGATTGGCAAGACACTTCTCATAAATATTCAATAACATGGTGGTTTATGTGATCCACTTGACTTTCTGGTAAAAATCCCTAAGAAGGCTTGTGTTGAAATAGAAATCCTTTGTCAACAAAAGTAAAGTCACAAATCCAGTCTCAGGAGGACTATGTAGGGTGCAAAGGCTGTCTGAATACAAATATTTGTATATGAAAGCACCTATCAATAGGCAAGCAGCCCCTGATAAATATACAACCACAGCTGCAGCCAGTGAGCAGACAGCAGTCACCACGCAGGCCATCAGCCGGCACTGAAGCAACTCTTCCTGGAGCCTGAGTCGTTTTGAACAAGAGTTCTGGTGCATTAGGTTGTCCTTTTTAACATGACATTAAAGCAAACTTTCAGGGTCTGCAGAGATAATGGAACAGGTGGCCCAGTGGTGGTGGCACCTACCTTTAATCCCAGCAGAGGCGTGCAGATCTCTGTGAGTTCAAGGCCAGCCTGGTCTACAAGAGCTAGTTCCAGGACAGGCTCCAAAGCTACAGAGAAATTCTGTCTTACAAAAAAAAGCAGAAAATGGAACAGATACTAGACTCAGTAGTGGGCATCAACGCCTCAGCAAAACAACCAGAGCTCAGCTTTGCCCTAGCTGTAAAGTCAGTCAGCATCCCACAGGGCAAAACACAGTCACACCCTGTTCCCAGAGCTGGTGATAAACAGGTGAGCGTCCTGATGTCCCTGCAGACAGACTGAAAAAAAAAAAAAAAAAACTCTCTAAAGTGGATGAAGAGTCCAAACAAAAGAGATTGTCGGCATAAAGCAGACTAAGAGAAAGCATTTTTTCCACCGTGGGCGGGATTCAGATTAGGTGTGGTTTTTCTCTAACCTGAAGAAGGAAAAGGGTGATGGACACTCGACACAGCATCAGGTGTCCACAGAGCGCCCACTCAGAGAAGCAGGGGCTGGGAGAGCATCACAGATGCTGGCAGGGTCCAGCATCCCCCCTCTGTGGCACACCCTGTAAAGACGGGAGTGAGGTGCCAGCCATAAGCTCTGGTGTGTGCAGCAAGCAATCAGGACACTGTGACCACAGTGTCACCGAGGCAGGCTGCTTCCCTGCAAGAAGAACAGTTCCGCCACAGAGCCCACACCACTCTCTGAGGGCATCAAACACAGATGACCTCAGAACCTCCAGTCGCCTCTGGCAGCTCCTGACTTCCCTAGGGAGTGATGGCTAAGTTTCTTTAGAAAATCTTTCAATACTGTTTCTTGCCATGTGGCAAAAGAAGAAGAAGAAGGGAAAGGGGAAGGAAGGGGAAGGGAAAGAAGAAGGAAAAGAAGGAGAAGAAGAAGAAGAAGAAGAAGAAGAAGAAGAAGAAGAAGAAGAAGAAGAAGAAGAGGAGGAGGAGGAGGAGGAGGAGGAGGAGGAGGAGGAGGAGGAGGAGGAGGAGGAGGAGGAGGAGGAGGAGGAGGAGGAGGAGGAGGAGGAGGAGGAGGAGGAGGAAGAAGAAGAAGAAGAAACATGGCTTGCAAGAGTGGAGTCTACTAAATAAATGGATTTGCATACCAAGTTATTGCCAGGACTGAGGTGCATAGCAGAGTACAGGCATTAGATGAGGGAAGCCATAGGTGGTATTAAGGCAAACAGCCTGCAGCCTGAGTCTGTAACCTTCAGAATGTGCCAGGCAAGCATGTCGATCACATACATGGGGTTTTCTACCTTTTTGTCCTCTCTCTCTCTCTCCCTCCCTCCCTCCCTCCTTCCCTCCTTCCTCTTCCTCCTCCTCCTTTTGAGACAGGGTCTCTTTGTGCAGCCCTGGCTACCCTGGATCTTCCTATGTAGACCAGGCTGACCTCAGACTCAGAGAGATCACTGTACCCCAGCCTCCTGACCTCTGGGATTAAAGGTGTGGGCCACCATGCCCAGCTATTCTGACCCACATTTTATCTAAAACTTCTCAGTCAGTTTTCTGCAGGTCCAGCATGCCTCTGACTGGTGACAAGGCCCCCGTCTCCAGGTAGGCACTATCTCTAACCCCTGTTCCTGCTGTGTTGGCACTGAGGGCCCCTCTATGCCCGTTTTCCCATGCATTACCTTCTGCTGCCTGACCTTGCTCCGTTCACCCGTGAGTCCCACACAGATGCTCCACATTCACACCCAGCCTGATCAATGATGGTTGACAGGGAGGCCAGAGAAACACAAAAAAGCTGCCCCAAAACGACAATTCCTAGGTGTCAGGCATGCCCTGGAGTTCTCCACAGACTCACTGAGAGGTGACCCCACATGTGATTGTTCCCCCCTTACATACATGTGCACCTATAAAGATGTGTGTGTGAACATGCCAGTGACGGATCTCCCAGAGCTCACCAGAGTGCCTTTTGACCGTTTATTTCATAGACCCCTCCTTTGCTCAGGTCCTCCAGAGACCCCACGCCCCACTCTGAGTCATCGCTAAGAAGACACATCATCCACCCCAGCACCAACCCTCTGTACAGTCCCAACGGAGGAACTGAGATGCTCTGACATCTGCCCTGGCCCCTCCAACTCTAATACCACAGTTACCATGACGTTGCTGTGTTGACCACACTGGCATGGAGTAGACACTCAGTAATTACGTGTGAGTGAATGAGTGGCTAGTTCGTGGCAGTTATCAGTGGTTGTCCTGGTAACCTAATTTTAAAAGTATTATCCTAGAAAGAGATATCGTCGAGAAAATGGAAAGAATGAAGAACATGTACGGAAGAAAGTGACTAAACTAAGAAAGTGTCATGCCTATGACTGGCTGTATTAGAGGAAGGTAGTTAATCGCAGGTTGAAGAAACAACGCCAATCTCCAGATGGACACGGCTCATGCGTCAGGAAGGCCGAGTTTCTGAGAGTTACTCCAGGCAACATGGGAAATGTAAAACTTTCCTGTTTCCCCATAAAATGAGCAGATACTCAGTGCTCTACTCCATCCTGCAAAAAGTCCACCCTTGGTGATCTCTGTGTGTGTCTGTGTGCGATGTGTGTATCCACGTGTGAATATGTGTGCCTGTGTGTGTGAGAAAGAGCGATCCAGCATCTTCCTAATCACTCTCCACTTTATTTCTTATGTGTAATTATTATGTGTGTTCACTCACACACAATAGTGTACAGTCGTGCTAATGTGTGAGTCTGGAAGTCAGAAAATGTGAAGCTGGCCCTCTCCTTCACCTTCACAGGGATTCCGGGGGTCAAACTCAGGTCACCAGGCTCAAGACAAAAGTGCCCCTACCAGAGGAGCCTTCTCATCTTTCTCTCACTGAAGGGGAACTTACTGCCTGGCTAGACTAGCTGGCCAGCCAGCCCCAGGGATCTCCCTGCCCTCTCCCCAGCAAGGGATTAAAAGTCTATGTCGTCACATCTGACTTTTAACCTGGGTACTAAAGACTATACTTTCAGGGATCATTTCTATAGTTCGTAACCTGGGTACTGCAGATCTGAACTCAGATCCTCCTGCTTGGCAAACACTTGGCCCACTGAGCCTTCTTTCTCTCCCTAACTGTTGCCACACTCCTAAGAGCTCTTAAGAACCCGCACACGGTGCCTTTGTCCCAGCCAGCCTCCTGGAGTCCGGGGAGGAAGCCCAGCCTGCTTCTACACCTACCCCTGCACCTCCACCAACATGCTTCACTGCTTGGTACTGGCCATGAAGAAAATATAAGCAAGTAAACAGAGGGAAGCCGGGCAGATGTGCTTGTTTTGCTTTATAACAGACCAAACGGTTTAGAAAGCAGGAAGCAACCATCACAGATAGCTGGGACAGAGGACCCTAGACTGTCAGCGGGCTCCCAGAGTCCCTCCTTGTGAGCATGGTGACTGTCTTCCTCTCAGGGTCAACATCTTCAGAAAACAGCCTCTTCGGGAGCAGAGAAAGCTCTACAGCTGTCTGCTCTGGGCATAAGACAATCAGGTCATCAAAAGTCTAACTTAATAAAGCAGTGCTCAAGGCAAAGCACCAAGTGACTTCCCCAGCCAAACCCAGCAAATTTCCACCCACAAACTGGGACTTTCTCTTAAGTCAGATGCTGAGGCCTCTGCAAGCCTCGGGCTGCAGGTGTCCCCAAATCCCAAAATATAAAAGGAGCTGATGCTAATATACTCAACTTCTTTCTGTTTCCTTTCTATTTTTGAAGTAGAACCTATCGTTTTGGTTTTCTCAACATGTGCACAGGTTAAGAACATGACTTGGGACATGATGTCCTTACACTTGCTTTTATGTTAACCAGTCCGGCCTGCCAGGCCCGTCTTTAGCATCAGCGCAGAGGCGGCTACCTCTGGCACCATCTGCTGTTACCCAGGCTATGTTATTACTGACAAGTGCCAGTTGTCTGCAAGAAGCCTTTGATGTGCGGACTACTGGAGTCTCCGACCAGACACACGTGAGTTTTATACATGTGAGAAATTGTGTCTCAAAGAGAAAATGCATGCTGAACCCAAGCTGTTTGTCTTAACAACGTCTATAACCCTATACTTGGCTGTGAGAGCAGGACCCTGTGATGCCCAGAGTCTCTGTGAGAGTGGGACCCTGTGACACCCAGGGCCTCTGTGAGAGAGGGACCCTGTGACACCCAGGGCCTCTGTGAGTCTCCTTGCTGGCTCCCTCGCTCCCTCCCTCCCTCGCTCCCTCGCTCCCTAGCTTCCTCCCTCCCTCCCTCCCTTCCTCCCTCCGTCCATAAATGCACTTCAACTCTAGGATATGCCTATTTAATTATTCTGAGCTACTTTGAAAAAGCAAATTGAGCTCATGAAATCATTTTATATGCTTTCTTGCTGCAAAATATAAGGTAAAAATACTTAGTGACATATGTTTCTTATACGTTAATTTCAATGTATAATGGAAACTTGATATACATGCCAGCTTCCCTCCAGAAACTTCAATAAGTTTGCTGTGTGTGTGTGTGTGTTAAATCAACTTTTGAAAATGCCTGGGGAGAGCTTTAACCAGAAATGTGTTGATTAGTGTAAGGACTAGTATAAAACTGTGAGAAGAGGGTTTGGGGAGAGGGGCTTGCTTGGTAAAGTGCTTTCTGCATGAGTCTAATGCCCTGAGTTCAATCCTCAGCACCCATGCAAAAAAAAATAAAATAAAATAAACAGCCTGCTTGAAACCCCAGCACTGGGGGGACCATAAGGCAGAGATCCATTGCCGCCAACCGAGCTTGACAAGTTCCAAGCCAAATGAGAAACACTGTCTCAAAAACAAATTGCTGAGCTACTGAGGAACAACACTCAAGGTAGTCCTCTGGTATGAACACACACACACACACACACACACACACACACACTGTGAGAGGTATTGGAAGAGTCGTGTGACCCACAGCCACGGAAGAAGGTAAAACCCTAAGAAGCCAAACCCACTCTAAACAGCAACCAGCTCCTCCCCTTTGTAATCGGTAGGTCCGAGGCTATGTAAACACTGCATAAGTTCTGGGGAGAACAGGAGGAGGTGAGGGGTAGAGGAGTTAGGCTCATAAGACAGTGGGGTTTCCCAAGCTTTCCCCACCTTCCTGGAGAGTCCCACAGGAGCCCATGCCTGTGGGATCTGCTTCTCTGCAGAAGCTCCATGAGTGGGAAACACAGATAAGGGACACATTGCCTGTACCGAGGGAGAGTACAGTCTCTCGGGAGGTAGGTGTGCATCTGATCAAAGGGCATGCATGAGGAGGACATGTGTACATGCGTGTAGATGTGGAAGCCAGAAGTTAATAGCAGGTGTTCTCCTCTATCATTTCCCACCTTATTTTCTCTCTCATTGAAGCTGAAGGTCAACTTCAGCTAAACTGGATGGCCAAGGAGACCTGAGGATCCTCCCGTGCCCATCTCCCCAGGGCTAGGATTGCTGGCATGTGCCACTGTGCACAGCTTCTTACATGACTGCCAGAGACCCAAACTCAGGTCCCTATACTTGCACAGCAAGTAGTTTAATCTCTCTAGCCCGGTCACAAGAACCCGATGCCAGTGCCGACAGCTCTGATTCTGTAGGGTACAGGCATCTTCAGTGTCTCTCAAGAGTTGACAGATGTTTTGATTTCATAATTATCAATACTGCGAATGCCATTTTGCATAAATACATAGTAAAGAGGTGACAACAATATGTTTGGGACCATTTTGAAACTGTTAGAAATTCTGCCCTAATCCCAAGTCAAAATTCATTGACTCATTCTTTATGAAACTCAAGCCAGAATTTTAAACAACTATTATTAAAGTCAATCATTCTGAAACATTACAAATATTACTAATTTTATACTTGCATGTTGATGAATGGCAACATGAAAACATTAAAAACCGTCAGAAGTCTTTTCTAATTGAATCATTGTGCTTTTATAAGTGCAGGAAACTTTGTATAAACAGGGATGAAAATACTACAGTTCATAAAATACACTGGTCTTAAATCAGAGCCAAGGTGTTTTACCCAAGATTCCTTGGGGTTAAAGAGTATGGCAGCACACAAAGGGCAAAGTGCAATGAAATCACGTGAGGAGACACCATGAGCACTGGCGGAAACACCTCCGGCTCATTATGTACTTGGCCTTTGAATTAATTTTTGGTTGTGTGTTCAGAAACCTTTCTGTTGCCAAGTGTTTTGTGACCCCCAGCCCCACATTCGGTTATACAAGCCCATGTGGGTCACACCCCCCGTTTAAGAATCTGCAGCATGCACTACAGAGATCTGGTCACAAGGGTACTTTCTCAGAAACTCAAGGAAATAACGAAACTCGAGCCTCCAAATAGCTACCACTGCATGCTATAATTTAATATGGAATCAAAGACGATTGCAAGCTAAGCAGGCAAGCCAGAATCATTTTTATTCAATGTAGGGACAATGGACTAATGATTTAGAAACAGGATGAATTTAGGTAAATTTCAAAACTAGCACCAAGCTGCCCTGCCAGTGATTAAGGACAGCACAGAAAGCCATTCGCTTTTTTCATCTTAACACCCCCGAAGAGTCGTTTAGAAGCGAGAACCGGTCGGACATGAGGATGTAATTTACTTGGTAGAGGCTTACTTAATGCTCACAAAGCCTTCTGTAACTCCAGCGCTCAGGAGGTGGAGGCGAGAGGATCAGAAGTTCAAAGTCACCCTTGACTTTATAGCTGGTTGGAAGCCAGTCTGGTCTATATGAGATCATGTCTCAAAAAGAGTAAATGAATAGATAAAAAGTACAAAATTTTTAAAAGTGAAAGTGTGAGTCAAGAGTCCTCACCAAGAATAGCGAGGTAGAAAGCACAAGGACTTTGGTAGAGGCCCCTTAGAGGGTCCCCCTGATGGCCAGAGGCAGACAAGCAAGTGCTTCCATTAATAAATGCCCAGAAGCTGAGGGCTCACAGCAGGAGGTTTCGCTCTAATGAATCCCAGTGTGACTACAAGGCTTCCTCTATATCAGCTCCTCCAGCTGAGGAACTCGGTCCCCAGAATCACCAGAGCGACAGAACAGAGTAGAGAAAGTACCCTGGCTTTTAACTGCCCAGCCTGGGAGATGGCAAACAGGACTCCCACCCACACAGTCGCTGCTCACACAAACCCAAATAAACCCCAGAGTGGACCCTCCCCAAAGCAGAAGCTGGGAAAAGATTTGAATGGAGTTGGGGTTACCATGCTAAGAATCCCCGGAAATTGTGGACATGGCTGTCCTGCCTGGAGGAGACAGGTGACACGGACACTGAAAACTGAGTCCCTCTGGCAGCTGGGGATGGCTCCGATGCTCAGGAACTGCCCAGTGCTTCAGGACCGCACTAAAGATGGACCAATCAAACCCCTGCTACCGGAGAAAGCCCTCTAACAAGGCCAAGGTGGATTGCCAAGGACAGAGGAGGTGTGCTCAGGGACCATGGGCAGAGACAACGGCATCAGCTGAGAAGGGAGAACACACGGGCATCTGCCGAGACCAACTGTCTCTGCCACACAGAAACTGAATCTCCAGAGAGCTCTGGCTGCAGACCCGAGAAACCAAAACAACACCCACAAGAAGCTCAACCAACTTCATCTAAGCTATCCTGGCACAGCCACTCCTAAAATCTCAGTCAACCTCGAGGCCCAAAGACGCTTCCTGTAGAGTCCAGCAGGAGCGGTGCCTGAGGGATCTACTCCACTGAAGAGGTTCATGCTCAGCCCCCTTGAGGATCCACACTCTCCTGGGAAGGAATGACCATGGACCTTGTATTAAAAGTGTGATCCCCAAACAAGAAACACCTACAAGAGTTTAGGAGCTAGTACAAAAGGCAGCATCTCAGACATGAAGACATTCTGAACCCAAATCTCCATTTTTACCTACATCACCAGATGGCTCAAATACCCAAAGCTGCTTTAAAGTCTGGTACAGCCAAACAATCTTCTCTGCCTAAACATGTCAGTAATTTCAATTGGTTTTGGTTGTAGTATCTGGTAAGCATTGTACATCATGGTCACATCAGAATAGTTGTAACGTACCCACCCTACCAATAAAAGAAAGAAGCTCAGAGTGGGTTGGTCACAGGCTCTTGTGGCCTTGATGTCTCAAAGCCAGGATTCACAGGCAGGTCTGAAGGACTCAAGAGCCCTCAGTCTGTAACCACACAGACCTGGAACCTTGTCATCTGCAAATTTCTGAAAATACTTAGCCTTGAGGGTAGCACAGGCAGTTCTAGAGAGTTCCCTTCGTGCCACCACTGACCCAGCACTTCTCTCCCTTCTCTCTTCCTGCCCACAGGATGATGCTCCCACACATGCCACTGTCCCTAGGAGACGGCCTCTCATCCCCAAGTAAGAACTTTACAAGCTTGCTCAATAACCTTTTGACGAGTTCATGAAAATATCTCCCCTTTAATCATGGAACATGCTGAGGGAAGTTGAAGGGCTCTCATTATGGAAAGGAAGGTAAAGACTTTGGATTCCCAGAGAAATTCAAAGTCTTGCCAGGGATCTCTGGGAAGCCTAGGATAACTAGGAATGAAACCCAAAGCCCCTCCCCAATTCCCAGGATCCATATCTTCATCCTCTTCCTCCACCTTTCTGGATTTCTGACCTACACTACCTGTGCAGTTCACAGAAACACCCCTTTCAAATGACTCCCCCATAGACACCTCAAAAGGGGCTCTGGCAGCTGGGTGGTGATGGCGCAGGCTCAAATCCCAGCACTCTGGAGGCAGAAGCAGGCAGATCTCTGTGAGTTCAAGGCCAGCCTGGTCCATAAATTGAGTCCAAGACATCTAAGGCTGTTACACAGAGAAAAGCTGTCTTGAAAAAAAAATGAGGGGGGTGTGTCTACCACCATGCAGGATGAATTTAGATGTTGGCAGGCAGCCACCTGGGAAAATGGGGAGACTTGGGGCATGAACACCCTCGACCCCAAGGAAGGAACATTCAACAATCAAAGGCCTCCAAGGAAGCAGCTCTCTCAGCTGTACCCCCTGGAACACTTGTATATACTGCCAAAGACACACGGATGACGGCCATGGCATTGTGGCTTGCCATGTCTGGGCACCAAGACCCATGGGCCTGGACAGGCACTTTCTGCGAACTTATCCAAAGGCACCCTAGAGGGCCCAGGCTGCCTGCTGCTGCTTGAGCAGAGACCAGGCTGGGGAAGGCAGCCACTCACCCCAGAGAGGCACCACTGTAACTGAAGCTGTGAGACTCAGGTTCACCCGGCGCTTTCCCTTCCCCTTGCTGCATTTAGAAAGACACGAAGGCCTTTATTTGCTCAGCTTGTCCAGGGAAAAGCAAAATATTTGCCTGAAACAGTAAGGGAAACATAAGAGAGCAATTTCTCTTGGACTGGGAAATGGGAGAGTTTCACACACACACACACACACACACACATGCACACACAAACACGCACATACATACATTCACATACAAACACGCACATACATACATTTTCACAAACATACACACACATACAAACACAGAGAGAGAGAGAGAGACATAGAGAGAAATGAGAAGTTGGACAGCCCAGCAACTCTCCACTTTGTTTTTGTTTCTCTGAGCCCCAAGTCCAAGGGCTGTGCCCCCTAGAACACTTGTATGTACTTCCAAAGGCACACTGATGACAGCCGCGGCACTGCAGCTTGCCAGTCCTCATCTGGGCACCAAGACCCGTGGGCCTGGACAGGCACTTTCTGTGAATTTATCCAAAGGCACCCTAGAGGACCCAGGCTGCCCGCTGCTGCTTGAGCAGATGGGGGAGGAAACACATTGCCTGAGAAGGCTGTCAGATACGGAGATACAGATTTGTAATCCCAGCACTCAAGAGGTGGAGGCAGAAGGATCATGAATTCAAGACCAGCGTGCTTTACACAAGATCCTGCCCTCAAAAGTTAACACAGGAAGAAAAAAATGGGGAGAAGGAAAGAGGGAAGAGAAAGAAAGAGAAGCAAAGGGAGTGTGTGCTCGTTGGGTTTTGTCAAGTTGACTCAAGCCAGGTCACTTGAGAAGAGGGAACCTCAGTTGAGAGATGTCTCCATCACACTGGCCTATGGGCAAGTCGATGAGCATTTTCTTGATTAATGATTGATGTGGGAGGATCCAGCTCACTGTGGGCAGTGCCACCCCTGGACAAGTCAACCTGGATTGTATCCAAAAAGCAAGCTGACCAAGCCATGGGCAGCAAACCAGAACACAGCATTCTTCTACAGCCTCTGCTTCAATCTCTGCCTCCAGGTTCCTAGACTGCCTTCCCTTCCTGGTGGACTGCAACCAGCAAGCTCAAATAAACCCTTTCCTCCCCAAGGTGCTTTGGTTAAGGTGTTCACACCAGCAGCAGAAGGCAAACTAGGCCAGGAGGGAAATGACTCCCCGTCTTGAGATTGAATTTTTCTGTTTGTTTGCTTTGTTTTGTTGTTGTTCCTTGGAATCAGATACTGAGGAACAATTCCTAGGACAGTAAGTTAGTGTGTTAGCATGTTAGCAGTTGTTCACAGGAAAGAATGGATGACAAATGAGCCAAGAACCCAACGCAAGCCAAGCAAGGCCAGCCAAGAGCCTGGCGATCAACCTAATGGAAGGCCACAGGAACTTTGGTAAGCAAAGGGTATCATGCCTCACTCGCCGTCCTAGTGAAGAGCCTGGGAGCTAGATAATGTTCTCTTGAAGATTCCCCAGTTCCTCGTCAGGGGCTGCCCCAGGGAGACATACAATTCCACCCAGTCCTTGCTCTGAGCTTGTACAAGCAAAGCAGTGCAAAGGTCCCTTCCACAGGCAGAGGGGATTACCCCTGGGAAACGAGTACTCAGGGCACAGACAGGCAAGCATAGCAGGGCTCGCCATAAAAGGACCATGCTCCAAAACCTTTAGCACTAAATGAAAAGAGACTTGGAGAGTATAACTCAGAAATCACATCTGCCTCTCTCTCTCTGCTCTTTCTCCTGTGGCATCATTAACAATACAATGCATACCAACAAGCTTTGCTGAACTTGGGCTGTAGGTAAACCAGCACTCCAGCCCTGCTTACCTCCCCGGGGTTCTGCTTTCTGCTGTCTGCCCCCGGGGATAATGTGTGTCTGCCTATAGCTCTGGGTACCCCATTTCCTTGTGACCCTTAGCGCAACACCAACTCAGCAGATTACCCCTGTATCCACAGACCTCCCTCTGCAGCCGCTACCACACTCATCACAGGGCAGATCTCCACAACACCGCCACCATGTGATATAAAAGTTGTTGACGATGGGACCTGGCTTCCACTGGACAGCCACCACCAAGTATAAGGAAGAGGATGGTCTGGACTTGGAAGGAGTGAGGTGGAAAAATGACTCACTGTCGGGAGCAAACAAGCTAATTCTCTCCACAACTTCTCACCCCCATTCCCAGCAGGCAGATACTCTGGGAAGGTGTCCCCAGACGCCTCTGCCCAGCTTGGGTGCAGCCTTATCCTTTCTCCACCACACCTCGCCCCCAGAGTCAGACGTGGAAAGGAGCGAAAAACGTGGCTCTATATTTGAAATGAATTGATGGTTCGGTTTCTCCCGCTCTGATTTATCCTGCTGGTGCCCAAATGCTCTGCCTGTAGTGTGTTTTTCCTCATCCCCCTTTGTTATTCCGTGTCTGTCTCTCTAGCTAGCTCAGCACTCCGGAGAGCAGGGTTCTAGAAACTAGTCCACCACTCTGGGGTGATCCTAGGCAAGGCGGTGGCTTCGTCAAAACAGAGATTCTTTCAAGAAAGGATGGAATGAGGGAGGTCCCTAGGTGACTTAGCGCCTGGCACACGAAGACAATCAATCATTGACAGCTCCCTCCGCGGGTTTTCCTCCTGCAGCCTTGCAGCACCTGCTCAGTGTGTTTTTCCAGGAATGGCGCTCTGGCTGCTTAGAAAGGGGAGCAGCTCCAGCCGCTGTCACCCCCTTGCAAGTGAGTTTCCCTGTGGTGTAGAGGGGTTGCACAAGTGCACATATGCACACAACACACGCACGCATGCACCGACGCATGCACAGCGCAGCCCCGTGGGGTCTACCTCTGTTGCCCCTTCGCTCCAGAGTGGGGTTCCAACCGACAGTCGCCAGGGGCACTTACCGGGAGTGAAAGGCTCAGGGCGGGTGGGTGCCGGAGGGGCCGGGGTCGCGGGCGGTGGTGGCGGGCGCAGGGCGGGCGCGGCTGGCATGGCTGGCGACCTGGCTGCAGGTGGCAGCTCCGGGACGTGGCCCGACGGCGGCCAAGCGGACACTGGAAGGCTCCGGGACTACAGTCTGTACCAAGAAGCTTGCGTCTCCTGTTCGCTTTTGTAGGCACAGGCGGCAGCCACAGTGCAAAGACAAGTCTCCCGGCGCAAGCTTGACAACTGCGCGCCGCCCCGCCACCCTCCAGCCCCGCCCCGCCCCGCCCCACCTCGCCCTAGGCCGCCTGTGGGCGGTGGAGTTGGCTGTGAATTTGGTCAAGCAGGACCCTGGAGGAGCGCTCTCAAGACAGTCAGGACCCCAAGAGACCTCCCTCTCCCATCTCCTTCCCTCCTCCCTTCTCTCTCCCTCCTTCCTCTCCTTCCTTCCCCCTTTCCCTCCGCAAGGCTGTTCCAGCCAAGGAACTTGGAGACAGGTTTTGACCTGTGTCTCAACAGTGTTCTCAGTTGGTGACACCCAAGTCAAGGAGACCTGGAACCGCAGTAACCCTGCTTCTCCAGGCCGGCGGTACAGAGATCAGACTGTAGGAACTCCACCAAAGCATCCTTCCTGCACTCAGAAAGTTAGGACACAGTGGTCCAAACTCACAAGTTGAGAGACACACTGTAGAAGGTCTTCCCATCTTGTGGCTACTGATGCCATGGAAGGCCTTTTGTGAAATCGCCCCTCTCAGCAGCACATACCGAAGTGCTGGAGTTTCAGTAACAGATCGCATTTTCTCCTTAGGGGCCGTTCACAGCCACTCTTTCTGGCCCTGTTCTTTATATTTAGGGAAAGAGCAGATAAGAGTCAAGCAAACTGAGCTTGAGAGATCAGATGGTGTGTTTTCTGCCTGTCACAGCAACAGTCGAGCAACAGCTGATGGTAGGGTGGATAATCATTTACACGTGGCTTTGGCTTTGGTGAATCCACCCAGCAGCAGGGACGAAGCTCCAGCTCAAGACAACACACCACAGAGAAGCGCAGCGATCACACACCTTGGGCAGGAAACTGTTGAACTGCTGTCCAGCCCACTTTCCCCCTTTCTGACCTGTCAACAGAACCCCAATTAGTAGCTGAATACACTGCAATCCGCAATAAAGTATTTCCCAGTTGTCCCAGTGACCAAAATAGCCGGGAGAGAAGTTTTTGGCCAGTGAAACATAACTGGGAAGCTTTGTGTGTGACTCTTAAAATGATTCTAAGGCTAATAGATATGTTCCATTGCCCCTTCCAACCTCCTGCCTCATCCCAGCATGCCTCAATGATGTCTATAGTAGGTTAGAATTTAGGGCCGATTCTTGCTCCATCTTCTAACAGAATTAAAGAATCCACCTGTTAGGACAGTCTCCTGTTACTGTGACGAAACAGCCAAGCTAACTAATAACCAAATTTAAAGATCTTGTTTATGATTTTAGATGACGTGTCCTAGAGTGTGGGTCTAGAGTGTCGGTGGGTGTGTATACATACGTGTAGGTGGTGCCCACAGAGTTCAGCAGAGGCTCGTCTGATCCCCAGCGTTTGTGAGCCAAGGCATGTGCTGTTGGGAATGCAATTCAAGTCCTCTATAAGAGAAGTAAGCACTCGTAACCACTAAGCCATTTTTCTAGCTCCCTGAGTTAGCCACTTTGAATGGAGGAAATATTAGGTGTGTCTCACAGTCTCAGAGGTTTCAGTTCATGCTTGCTGTGGCCCTGGTAGTGGCACAGTATGCCATGACAAGAACACAAGGGGACCTATTTATATCATGATTGCCAGGAAGCAAAGATAAGACGGTATGGGGCCCTGGTATCCCTTCAAGGGTGTGATGCCCACGACTTAACTTCCTACTAAGTGCCACACCCACGTGGTCCACCATCCCCTAATAGCACCACAGACTAGTGAACAAGCCTTCAACTCCTAGACTTTTGAGGGAAATCCCAGATCCAAATCACACCATTAACCCTTTAAATTATAGCATTTCTCTGCATCTTGCCTTTAATTGTGGCCATCTTACTTACATGGCCAATGGGATTCTACTGGATAACCCTCCTGAATTAACTCCCTAGGATCTGCTCCTGCCACTTGTTGAGCAGCTACTGCCCAAGGCAAATATACAGAAACATGACTCAGACCTCAGTATCAGCTGGCAGCTAACATTTGACCTGATAGGGCCACCACATAGGACTGTAGACCAGGAAGTGTAGACCAGGATAAATAAATGCCCATAGTTACAAACAACTAAGTTCTGAGCTACTTTGTCCCTCAAGGTTATTTCAGCAAAAGCTACCTTGTTTGATGACTGGCAAAGGCTGGAGGTCCAGCAGCCTTCTTGGATTATATGGTAGCCTTAAAGTTTTAAGACAAGCCCAAAAAATTACAGAGCAATAAAACAGAGGCCTGGGTTCCTTGTGATATCATGAAGTTATGTCATCTTTAAATTTCCCTTTAAAGAGAGAGGACACCCTTGTATATTTGAGTCACTACAGTCTTATTACCTGAAAACTGGCATTTGTGTTCATCCTTTAATAAGGAACAGTAACACTGAGTACAGACATAGGCAGTCATTTCAGTGCAAATAAAGGTCTGCGAAGGAACGCCACGCTCACAGTGAGCTACTGAACTAGAAATTGTTTGGCATAGCTCAAGGGAGTGGAACAGTAGCCATGGAGCCCGACCAAGGCACTACTTTGGTCATAAGTGAGCAATATTCACTCACGGAGCTCAAATTGAATGGAAGAGTCAGAGGCATTCTGAGGTTGTCTAGGGAAATCCCTAAGGGATGGAGAGACAAATCATGGCTAGAACGCTTCCCACAGAGGCTGAGCACCAGAGTAGGGATCTCTGGAACCTACATAAGTGCCAGGCTAGTACAGCAGCTCACCTGTTCTTTCATCTTCAGAGGCAGAGATGGGGGGAGAGTCCTCAGAGGAAGCTCGATAACAAGACCAGCCATACTGTTGAGCTAAGTTCTGGGTTCAAGCCACTTTGCCCCAATGAATAATATGAACAAGAATGATTTCCAAAACAACATTGGGCATCTACATGTATTTGAATCCCACACATATACACACACATATGCCAACACACACACATACGCACACACACACACACATGCCAACACACATACACACCACACACAACAAACAAATGAAAAAAAGAAAGTTAAAAAAAATCTCCATTTCCTTCAAAAGCAGCAGAGCAGAACTCTACAGCCTTACTCTGAAACGCCGCTCACTATTGCCCTGTTTCAGGATCCACCTCCTCCAGGGGAAGAATACACTCACCCCGGTTGATCTAGTCTAACCAGCCAGACTCTGGCTCACCTCCTTTGGAATAGAGGGGTCCCTCTCTGTCCGAAACTTCCACAGACCAGTGGGAAGAAGACAGGAATAAAGGAGTGGCCATCATACTGAAGTGTGCAGGGCACTTTAAGACCTGAGAGGAAGTTATATAAGGGGAGAAAATTAATAAACAGATCCAGGGTACCCGTAGGCTTTGTTGAGGAAGGACCCGGAAATGTCTCCAGGAGGCTGCCCTGACTGCGATGCCACTGTGGGTTTAAGGGTGGCTTGGAAGAGAGATTTTGATGGAGATCATGGAACCTCTGAGAGAATCCGCCCTATTTGTTCCCAGAATCACACGGGGGTTAGGGGAGCTCCAGGCGGAAGCTTCAGAAAAGGGAAAAAAAGAGACTCTTCATGGTCGAGCTCGCTAGTCTAATGAGCCTGCAGAGTGCAGGCCACAGTCTGCTCATCAGATTAATATAGTTTTTCCTTTTCTATTCATCTATTCGCTTTAGATCCTGGTCACAGCCTCCCCCATCATCCTCCCCTCCCAATCCCTCTCCCCATTCCCCTCTCCCACCCACCCCCAACTGCCTCTTCATCTGTTACCATCCACGAAAGAGCAGGTCTCCAGTGAGTATCAATAAACATGGCATATCAAATCTCAGTAAGACTAAGCACCTCACCCAGCCTCCAAGTATTAAGGTTGGGCAAGGCAACCCAGTATGAAAAGTAGGGTCCCTAAAGCTAGTAAAAGAGTCAGAGATAGCCCTTGTTCCCACTGTTAGGATCCCATAAGAGGACCAAGCTACACAACTGTAACATGTATGCAAAGTGCCTAGGTCAGTCCCATGCAAGCTCATAGGGACTCACAGACACTGAACTAATAACAGTCCAATCCTGTCACCAAGTTCTCTGCTGTCCCTTCTAACCCACTTACTATATAGGTGTTCCCAGTCAGATCCTAGGCGTCTCTGCATCTCTCCCCTTCAGCGCACCAGTGGTAATCAAGTCAGCCATTGGTTCTGACCTATCCTGAAGTCAGCACGGTTGTCTCTCTGGTTTGAAGATTCATCAAAACAGACCACGGTCCACTCCACTGAGAAGCTTCAAAGACAAAGAAGTCAGCTGCTGCCTAAGAGAAAACAAGGAATTCAAGTGCCTATAATCTCTTTTCTCGCTTGGTTGGTAAGTCAGCTCTGTATAATGGGAATTAATGAGCATATCTAAAATGTTACCACCTTTTCTGGGTCTGTTCATCTTCTTCTTCCTCCTCCTCCTCCTCCTCCTCCTCCTGTTCCTCCTCCTCCTCTTTCTCTTTCTTCTCATCCTCTTCCTTTTCCTTATCCTTCTTTTCTTCTTCTTTAGAGTGATTAAAAGATGCGTGTCTCATTTGGCTGGTCTAGCTAGGCAGCTTGCCAAAAGATCTCCTGTCTCTGCATCTCAAGCCCCCAGATTACAGTGAGAGCACCACGCCTAGCAGTTCTGAAGACTCAAACTCTGTCCTCATATTTGTACAGCAAACATTTAATCCACTGACCCATCTCTCCAGGCCCTCAAACAGATCAGTTTATTTCCACTGTCTGGCAAAGTCGCCCCTACACACACACACACACACACACACACACACACTACACTACACTAAAAATTGGGTTTTTTTTATTGTTTTTTTTTTTTCTTTAGAGTCCCCAGGTTTATGTGACTTCCATAATAGCCGCGGGGAAGGAACTTTCGCTAGCAGTCTTCTGTGTGTTCTCTCCAGGCACGACCTTGCTGTGGCTGATGTACCTGCTTTGTTTCCTGACTCCCTTCCTGGTTTCAAGCAAAGGTTACCATTCCTGAAATGTGCCTGCTGCTTTGGGTATTTTTTCCCCAGTCATTAATTACAAATTTGCCAACTTCACACTTAAATGTGTGGTTTATTCTGGGCCCGATTCCTGGGGCTCTGTAGCTGTTTAAGATGATGAAAAGAATATGCAATTTCCTGTCGTTTGGCCCCAGGATTTCAAGACACAGAGTCGGGTTCAGAGGACTATTGTGTGCCGAAGTTCCCAGCAAAAAGTCACATCTATGCTGAGGATTGAAGCCCAAGCAATTGACCAGAACTTCATGGTTGTGGGCCTCTGGAATATTGCAGATGCAGAACCAAACTATCTGAGTTCTCTTCTTCCCTTCACAGTCATCCACTGTCCACCCATGTGTCTGCTTTTCGTTATCAGGGAAAACTATTGGCAGAGCAGACGTAGGTAGCTTCCACCAACCCAAAAGTTAAGAATATCATTGATGGCATCTGAAGCCTACAGCGGAGTCTCCTGTGCTTTGGGGTGACCACCCATTAGTCCTTACTAATATGTTGGGAATGCCTTGGTTTGTGACTTTTGTTCTGTAACTGTAAAAATATAATGCAACTGTCTTCCTGTTGGCACATGTCACTTAGGAGCAAGCTCAGTCTGTGTTCCCAGGTCCTGGTCATTCATATCAGACTCAGAAGAAATTATCTTCTATTCCCTTTGAGGCAAAAGCAGTATTTTGAGTTGATGCTGCTGATCTAGGGGGTGCCAGATTTTATACCTTCCCTCGTGAATCTACTATTTTCTTTAAAGAACAAATAAATCAAAAAGAAGACAAGAACAAAAACAAAACTATGTGATTGAGAAGTCATTTAGAGATCCCGGCATCATTTCCCCTATGCACAGTGGGATCTATTTGCTACATCTAATTTTCTTCACAGTTTACATGTAGAGTATTTGAATTGCCAATGTTTATAATCCATTTTCTTTACTTAGCATAGCTGTAGAGATTCAGTGGAGAAATATAGGAAAAAAAATCTTCTCTTAAATAATCAGAGCTGCGACTGGAAAATTTAGAGGCTTTATCAAGTTTACAGAGTTAGCATCCACTTTTTAAAACATTGGGCAGAATAGTTTATTTTGAGAATAACATCCGCTTTAGAACCTATTGCTTTAATCCCAGAATAGATGGGACTGGGGCAGGAGGATAGAGAGATGGAGGATAGCCTGGACTATGTAATGAGATTGTCTCAAAAAAAGAACAAATGGATAAACAAACAACAACAACAACAACAAAAGCCTAGCGGCAGGTCAGGCTCGGCTTTAAGGTCTAGGCAGTTTGCAGATCCGAAACCCAGCACAGCAAGCCTTTTCGGCTACACTACAGGCGGGAAAGGCTGTCTTCTTTCTTTATATCTGAGTGCAGCACGCATCACTGCGGTTCCCTAGCTATCCTTTGACATTGAGACGAGCGCCAAGAGTTTATCATAGGCCAAGTGCATCGTGGATGGTTGTGTTTCGAGAGCTGGGCAACTTCTAGTGCTTGCAGGTCAGTGGATCTGAAAGGTAGGGGTAAATTAGATATAAATGTCTTCTGTCTGTGTGCAGACATGAATGTCTGGCTTTGCACGCTCCATGCCTTACTGTGGGATGTGGAACTGGCAGTCATTTTTTGTGACTTCTTTGCTCTTTGAGGATAAGCTTGGTCATTTAGTAGAATACAATATATTATTGCAGTAGTTCAGCATTTTCAGGCTTCAATCTAGTGGTTTTTCAGCCACGATGTTCAACCGTAGGCAGTGTGTTTGTTTTTAGATGTGTAGACTAAGTTTCAAAAGTCTGCCAGGAGCTTGTGCCACTCAACATCTTGCCATGAATCTATCAGTGTATGATGAAGACTTGAGATTGGTTTTACTGTCTTCGTCACTGCACAGCTCAAGATCGGTTCTTGGTTTTGAAAACTGCCCTTTTGATTCTATTGCTATTAACACAATAGTGTTGTAGCAAGTAGTGATCTGTACCTCGCGTCCATCATTGAGTGTGTGTGTGTGTGTGTGTGTAAAATTGAAATTACTTGCACTCATATTTGGACAAAACCTTGTAAAGTATGACCCAGCTCTTACCACATGTAGCATTTAAATGAAGAAGCCATGCGTAAGTGACTCTCATGTCCCTGACAAAGAGATGTCATGGAGAACATGTAGAATAAACTGAAGAATAGATGCTGGAAACAACGCTAGTAGACTATCAGCCACACACCAAAACAAAGCAAAATATTCCCACCCAGCTAAGGGCCTGCTCCTAAAAGGCTAATTTATATGGCAGGAACCATGTTGGCCGAGAACAGTCAGAAGTTAGAACCGGTGTGCCCTGTGGCCACTGTACCATACCTGAGGGACCCGTGAAAATCAGGACGATCAAATTGCAGCAGCTAATGTCTCCTTTCTCAGCATGCTACAAGGAGAAACAGGCAATAAATATAACTCCGTTTTTCCCACAGTCAGACACAGTTACAGTAAGAGGTACGCATGTCTAAGTATAGAGATGAAGATGCCTCCAGGGTCTGCATGCGACTTGAATCAGCCACAGGTGTTGTTTTATGTGTGCATCTTTAATAACTAAAATAAAAATAATAAAAAGACATGATTCCAATCAACAAGTATTTATTGATAAACTCTAACACTCACCATCTGGGCTCTGAGACCATTTTGTATGGTCTTCAGAAAGAAGCTGCATCATAAGTTCTATGAAGTGGTGCCCGTATTCAAACCAAATAGCTGACACCTTCTGGCATCCCGAGGACCTAGAATTGTGATTTAGTAGCAGTAAACTTGCTCCATGGTTCAAGTCAAGAGCTGGAGAAACCAGGACCCAGCTCTCCCCCTCTACATGCGAAGCTACTGTTGTGATTAGCGTTGGATTTTTCTTTAACATCATAGATTATGACATTTAAATTTTTTGACTATTTTTTTAAGCAAAGGGTGGTAAATTTGATGGTCCAAAACTCCCATGCAGGATCTAAATTTTTTAAAGAACAAAATTTTGAAAAAAAAAATGGGTTTTAAAAAGAAATGACAACACATCTCCATTTACAAAGGAAGCAGGCCAGTCAGCAGGGAGCAGGCCAGTCAGCAGGGATGGGCACAAGAAGCAGGCCAATCAGCCAGTCAGGTGTTTGTTTGGTGGTTTGATGAGTTATTTGTCTTTGTCTTTCACACTGCATAGAAATTCCTGGTTTGAAATTTTAAGAATTTCGTAACTATGCAGGGAGTGCTGAGAGCATCCCACTTACACTCAGTGTGGATGGTGAAGGCCAGACCCAGTGCCAGAGAACGCAGTGCAGATCTTCTCTTTAAAAGACCCCCCCCCCACCAACTTTGCTCTGTTTACTTATAGTAATGCCAGTTCTTACAACATTTTAGCACCAAGAAAAATCACACCAAAAAGAAAGAAAATTCAAATTATCCCTATGTCAGAGAAGGCAGCAAATGTAGATTTTTATTTGAAAAGAAAAGAAGAAAGAAAGAGAGAGAGAAAAGCTATTTTGAGACGAGCGTTTAGAAGTACAATTATCTAGCAAGCAAAACTGATAATTATATAATTCCTCAGCTTTTGGCAGCTTGACTTTTGCTTTAAAAAACGGGTTGGGATTCATGTTGCGCCTTTATATCTGCAGTGTCTTGTGCTCCAGATCTCTAGAGATGGTCAACGAAAATCGGGGTATCATCATGTCCTGCGGGACAGGCGCTATTTAGCTTAGTCTTTGGGGAAAAAAATAAGTTAAAGAGGGCAGGTGGAAACCGCGGGTAACGAAGAGTCGAGATAATGGTTAAAAGAGTGTTTTCCCTTACCAAAGAACGTGTGACACACAATCAGTGACAAAAGCCTGGCTTCCCAGAATAATGGCGCCTCCTACACCTTGAACTTTCAGAAGGTGTCGCCTCGGCTCTGAGACTCAGTTGTTGAGCGTCTGTAATGTGCTAGGCTGTGTTGCTGGCTGTACACAAATTGTCTTGTGTACTAAAACTATGTGTGGAAACTGTCCCCGCTTGAAGGATGAACCGGCTGAAGATCGTATAACTAATAAACAACAGAGGTAAGAAATGAACCTAGCTGTTGATTTTACGGTATCCTGTTGTCACAGCCTGCGAGCGTAACAGCCAACTTGTTCTGTGTAACAAACTACCCCTGCCAGGCGTGATGGCCTCTTCTCCAAATCCCAGCGCTTTAGGAGGCTAAAGCCGGAGGATCAGAAATTTAGAACGGCCTCAGCTGTGTAGTGAATTCAAGGGTGGCCTGAGTTACAGGACACTCTGTCTCAAGAAATAAAATCAAGGGGCTAAAGAGACGGCTCAGTGGTTAAGAGCACTGACTGCTCTTGCAGGGGACTCAGGTTCAGTTCCCAATACCTATAAAGCAGATCACAATCACCTCTAACTCAGATTCCAGGAGATCTGACACCCCCTTCTGGCCTTCATAGGCACTGCAAGCATGTGGTACATGGACTCGGTGCAGGCAAAACATTCATACACACACAAAAAAATATTTAATCTTTTTAAAAACAGAATAAAGGGCTGGGGAGATTCTCAATGGGTGAAGTATTTAATGCACACGCATGGACAAGGGTTTGGACGTGCAGAACCCATGTGAAAGCCTCGTAGTCACAGCAACCCGCCAGTGATTCCAGTAGGAGAGGGGCAGAATCCGAGGACCCCTAGAGCAAGCTGACTAGCTAGATTAGCAGAATAGGTGAGTTCTAATACAAGTGAGATACACTGATCCAATAATCAGGTACAGAGTGATGAAAGAAGATACAAGATACCAACCTCTAGCCTTCGTATGTGTGTGTGCAAACTTGCATACACACGTATGCTCACACATGTGCATACATATATATGAATATACATAACCAGCACACACACCATAAACAACACCAACAAAACACTAACTCCAAGTGTCGTAAAATCACAGCCCCATATTTAGCCCATTGCTTCGTGATGTGGTTAATGATGGAGGTTCAGATAAACTCTCTCATGCTCTGATAGAGTGACTGGTAAGTACTGTCTGGTCCAGGAGGGCTCTGTCTGGAAGGCTTGTCTCTGGTCCCTCAGCAGGTTGGTCAAGATTGGCACAGAGTGACTGGGCATTGTCCTGAGAGAACAGCTGGCAGTGTGCACACACTTTGGAGCATGCAGACTCTAAAGTGACATAACACCCTTTCCCCCAGCACACTCTGTCATCCGTAGCAAGTCTCAAGTCCAGCTCAGCTACAAGGGGGAGGACTGGGACTTCACCTCCTAAAGAGAGGAGAAGCCAGCACACTGCAGTATGGGGGAAGAGGAGGAAAATGAGTGGGCATGAGTATATTTCATTGCGTATGTATAGACAGTTGTCAAGAATCATGAAAACTTACCTTAAAAAAACAATTGCTGGATGTGGCAGAGCACACATTGAATCCTGGGAGACAGGCAGATCTCTATGAGTTCGGGTCCAGCCAAGGCTATGTAGTGAGACTCTGTCTAGAAAAGAAAAGAAAACAAAGTATTTTAAAAGTGACTAATGGGGCTGGAGAGATGGCTCAGCGGTTAAGAGCACTGACTGCTCTTCCTGAGGACCCGGGTTCAAATCCCAGCGCCCACATGGCAGCTCACAACTGTCTGAAAATTCAGTTCCAGGGGATCTGACACCTTCACACCAATGCACATAAAATAAAGCTAAATAAACCATAAAAAATTTTAAAAAAAAAGTGACTAATATAGATGGCAAATGGGAAAACAGTGAGCTGCAGTCACTCTCAGAGTGATAAGATGGGGGAGAAGAAGACGGGAGAGCGATGAGGGCCTCTGGCTTAGATACTCAGTGCTCAGCTCCGGTGAGCACGTGATGAGGACGTGTGAGAGCTTCACAGGGTCACGGTGTTTCAGGAATGGCACGTGATGAGGACACTTATGGAGAGCTTCACGGGGTCACAGTGTTTGAGGAGTGGTTGGCTTTAAGAGTCTGTAAAGCTATTTACATCTTCTTTCTCAAAAATTGCCTTCTAAGGGATTTTTTCTTAGGAAAACACTCTTGGATGCAAAAAGATGTTGGGGGAGATGTTTACTGGATTCCTGCTGCTCATCTTTAGGTTGAAACTCTGACCTTGGGAAGCTGTGGAAATGAGAGATAGGTATAACTTATCCCATTTGTACATTAGACACCTTGTCTAAGTAATTCAGCCAGCATCGTGTAGCTACTCCGCTTTATGTAATAATGAAGACCATGTTCTCCGTCTTATGGCTCCTCACCTTGTCTTCCTCTTGCCTAAAGTCATGTGTTAGCTACTTTTCTTTTGCTATGATAGACCACTCTGTAAGAAACCAAGCTTAGCAAGAAAGGGCTTTCTTGGGCTTACAGTTCCGGAGTGATACAGTCCATCGTGGGAGGGAAGTCACAGTCATGGGAGCATGAGTGATTGCACGTTATCCGCACACAGGAAGGAGAGAGAGAGAGAGAGAGAGAGAGAGAGAGAGAGAGAGAGAGAGAGAGAGAAGAGAGAGAGAGCAGGAAGTGGAAGCAGACCACAAAACCTCAAAGCCTGTCCTTCAGTGATGTACTTCTTCCATCAAGATTCCCCCTCCTAAAGATTCAATAACTTTCCAAAACCATCAGCTGAGGACCAGGTTTTCCAATGCATGCGCCAGTGGGGAACGTTTCTTGTTCAAACACAAGTCACCATGGCCGTGATGGCTAATCCTCACTGTCAGCTTGACTAGAATCACCATGGAAACACACCTCCAGGGTGTCTGTTAAGGATTTTCTTGTGGAAAGATTCAACCTAAATGTGAGTAGTACTGTTTCAAGGGCTGAACTCCAAACTTCATGAAAAGAGAAAGGCTAGCTGAGAACCCACCTTCATCTCTCTGCTTGCTGGCTGCAGATGAGATGTGGCCAGATGCCTCCCCTCATGTTGCTATGTCACCCCTGAGGCAACAGACGATATCCCCTCAAACTGGAAGCAAAAATAAACCTTGCTTGGCTTAAGTAACTTCTTTCAGGTATTTGGCCACAGCAGTCAACAAAGTAATTAATACAATGGCTCTGTGGAGGGGTACTTGGGGCCCCAAGAGATGTATCTTCAGCCCTCTGCTGAAGGATGCAGGAGGATATGGGCTCGACAGTATTGGTCTGTGGGTTACAGTTTGGCAGTCACAGAGTTTTGTAGGCTGAGGGAACATTGGGCATAAGGACACCAAGGGAAGACGCCATAAGGGCTTGACAAGAATCTTGTTCCAGGCCACTGTAGCTCTTGAGGAGGATGAAGAGATGGGTAATTTAATGTCATCAGATAAAATTCTGAGACCAGATAGAAAATTCTGAGACAAAACCTCAGCGTGAGATGGCGAGAGCTCATGACACACTTCCCGGTTCCCAGAGAACTTGTCCTCTGTCAAGAGCATTAGAGACAGATGTGAGAACATCAAGGGAATTGGTCACGAGAAATAAGCTCAGCAGGAAAAAAAAATGTGTCTCAGAGACATAAAGCTGATGCTAACAGACCCCCAATGATTCCTGTGGGACCTAAGTCATGGGACTTCATGACCCAGAGACATTCTGAAGAACAGCTAGTAAGACTCCCAAGGATGCCGCTTCCTGCTCAGTCCCCCTGAGCCCGAGGAAGCTCCCCATGGATTAGGAGCTCTGGGTAACCAGAGCAGCGCAGCAAGGGACTCCCTCCAGGGAAAAGACTCAAGATCAGGCTACTGTGCTTCAGTCTCCAATCCAGCCTAGACTCAAGGGACAACTGATGTATGCCATGTCATTCTGGTGAAGGAGGTCAAAGGTCACCTAGGTGCACATTCCCATATTAGGATGGCCGAAACAATGACCTACTTACCCAGTGAGACTGTACAACCTACAATCACCACCATTCTGGAGACTCTCACCAACACCAGTGTGAAAGGAGTCAGGTATCCAAGTGCACACTGAGAAACTACACAGAGCAGCCAAGCATGCGTACATGCTGGTTCTAGAAACCAAAATAGTGCTTATTCTCAGAGCAAGAGTGCAGGGAAGTCCTCCTTCTGCCTATGATCCAGCTGCGTGTGAAGCTGCTGGTTGTTACAGACAGCTGGTTTAGGAAAACTCAGCAATCTGTGGGTTATTTTAGGGACCCTTTTCTCGATTTTTATAATTAAGTTTTACTAAGTATTGAAATCAAATTACCCAGCACCTGCCCACCTCTTCATCCTTCTCAAGAGCTACAGTGGCCTAGAATCAGCTCCTTGTCAAGCCCTTATTGTGTCTTCCCTTGGTGCCCTTATGCCCAATGTTCTCTCAGCCTACAAAACTCAGCAGCTGCCAAGCTATAACCCACAGACCACTTGTTTGTCACTTGTTTGGTAAATAAAGTTTTATTGGTATTCAGACTATGCCCATTCATTGAAAAACTGTCTGTGGCTGCTCTTGTGCCCTAACAGCAGCAGACAGCACGCAGCCCACAGATCTGAACATGTTTACTATGGCCCTTCGTGGGGAAACGCTGCCAAGCCCTGGCCTAGAACACTATCAGATGCCTAGTTCATCTACCCCATCTGTCTAACTCCTACTCACTTTTCAGAATTCAGAGACACACAAACAACAAAACCTTTGTTTGTACGCTTTGTTTAAGAAAGGCTTGCTCAGAAACCTGGCACTAGAAAAATTTCCAGGAATCCACAAGGATGATCCCAGCTAAGACCCTAAGCAATAGAGGAGAGGGTGTCTGAACTGGCCTTGCTCTGTAGCCAGATTGAAAACTACCTTAATTGTCATCACAGAACCTACACCCAGCCACTGATAGAAGCAGAGGCAGAGACTTGCAGCAGAGCACTGGACTGAGCTCCCAAAGTCCAGTCCAAGAGTGGGAGGAGGGAGGATATGAGCAAAAAAGTCAAGACCGTGTTGGGAACACCCGCTGAAACAGCTTGCCTGAGCTAATGGAAGCCTTCCAACTCTGGTCTGACAGCGAGAGAACCAGCACAGGACCAAACTAGGCTCTCTAAATGTGGGTGACAGTTGGATGGCAGGGACAGACTGTGGGGCCACTGGCAGTGAGACCAGGATTTATCCCTGCTGCTTGTTCTGGCTTTTTGGAACCCATTCTCCCTGGAGGGATACCTTGCTCAGCCTAGATAGAGTGGGGAGGCCCTTGGACCTTCTTCAAAGCAATGTGCTAGACTTTGTTGACTCCCCATGGGAAACCTGACCCTCTCTGAGCAGTGGATGGGGGGTGGGATGGGGAATGGGATGTGTGTGGGTGGGGGAGATGGAGAAAGCGGGAGGAGGGGAGAAGTGGGAACTGGATTTGGCATATAAAATGAGAAAAGATAGGTTTTTTAAAAAAATAAATAGAAAAAAAAGAAAAAAGAGGAAGAAAGAAAGAAAGAAAGAAAGAAAGAAAGAAAGAAAGAAAGAAAGAAAGAAAGCCTTTATCAGTACTTCTAAACCTCCCTCCAGCTCTGTCCTCTGCCTCCTGCCCTTGCGCCTAGGACTGCCTGTGAGCTTCCTCATGGCCCCCAGTGCCTACACAACTTGGTCTACCATGTATCTCTCCAGCCTTCTCCTCTGTCCTTGTTCACTGGATTTGGATCCCTCTGGCCTCATTCCGTGGCTTAGCCCCATTGCTCTGCATCTCACCACCTCCCCCACCCCCCCACCCCCCCCACCCCCGTGCAACCTCTACTCTCCGCCTGGAAGCTCTTCCCCACTTATTCACTTATTCTTTCCTCCACCGTGTGCTGTCCTCCATGAGTCAAGTTAAACCCAGAAGAAGCCATCCTGGGAGTGGCTTCTACACAGCCACATCCCTGGAGGCTCCTCCCCCAGCTCAGGATCTAGAGGACCCACACCTTTCGACTGGGCCTTTACTTAACCCAGCCCAAGTCTGCCCTTTAGGCTCCACACACCTTCCCTTCCCAGAGGCTCTTCCCTCCCCAGGCTCCACGCGGAGTCTGCTCACTCATGATCTTCTCCCAGCAGAAGGCTCTCCCAGAGACAAAGAACTGCCCACACCCAGCCTCCCCTCTTCTCCAGGCTTGGAGCTTAGTGCCCCCCTTCATTATAGATGGGGTGGACTTATATCAAGGGGATAGTGCAAGTCTTGCTGCTTCCAGCAGGGAGATCAGCCACTGAGAGCCGTGCCAAGAGAACTCCACCTTCACTCCCTTCAGAGGCAACATCCGCTGCAGAGTGCTGTCTCAGGGAGGCCAGGCCCTAGCTAAGACTGCTTACGTGGAAAGGGGGCGTGGAGGCCTGGCATTCAGTGAGCCTCAGGCCAACTCCTGGTGAGGCCACTCCGGAACACACACCCTGGCCCACAGGATGCTTCCCAGCCTCTGCACCTCCTTCCCCTTTAGTGGCTTTTGATTCCTAGTGAACAGCTTGTCTGTTCCTCACTTTCTGCCCCAGCATCTGCTTCCAAAGAAGCCAGCCTCAGGCATTTGCTTATAGGTTCAGAAGAGATGAACAGAGTTTCCATTTAGACCTGGGCGAGGGTTTCTCACAAGCATTGGCTGACCAGAGGCCTTGAAGGTATTTGCTAACGACCCAGGTTTTGTCTCCTCCTTATCATATGGAAAGGGAAGGTCCTCACTACATGGCTGATTTTAGGGTTCACTAAAGGCCAACCTATGGCAGGATGTTTAAGTGAGGTTAAATATAAGTATATAGTACTTATGTCTGTACTATATACACTGACTTATACATGTGAACCACATGACCTTGACTCCTTGTTCAAGTTCATTTACAGAGAGCATTGTTGAAGTCAGTGTCTCAGAGGTGAGCGACCCTGAGATTTTGACCTCACTTCCAGAGGCAGAGCTGCCTCACTCTTTTCCGTTGGCTTCAAGATGAGAAAGATTGGCTTCTGGAAGCCGACAACCCACCGTATTTGTGATTTCTTTGTTGCTGTGACCAAGGGAGCAAGGGTTCATGTCAGCCGCTGGTGGGGAATCGTCGCCCACAGACTTTGGAACTGTTGATTCAGGCCTCTCGTGGAGAAGAGGGAGCAGTTGGAGAAGAGGGAGCAGCTGGAGAAGAGGGAGCAGATGGAGAAGGCTCGCTGCCCTCTGACTGAGGGGTCAGAGTGAGTCTGATCTTCGCCGCCCTAACAAGCCACAGGTGATGTGGATGCTGAACTCTTCCCTGCTCTACAGAAGCCCACCTCATGGGCCTTAATGTCCATGTAAGATCCGCATCCCAAGGACTTAAGGTGGAGGAGGGTTTGATCTTATCAAAATCTAGTTTACCCAGGTACATGAAAATTACCAACTGCTTCCATATGCCCTTGGAGATAACTTGTCTCCTTGGTCTGGGATCAGCCCCTCAACCCACCTTTCCCCTCCTCAACCCACGGGCTTACAGCCCTGCTCCTCGGCTGTCAGTTCTGCTGAAGTGTTGTGTCCAGTGGGAATCATTACCATCAATGGGCCTCATATTTTACTGGGCACTTAGATCCATACCTGCTGCCTCAGTTTCCCCATATTCTGAAAGAAAAAATATATATACATGTGTATGTGTGCATATGTATATATGTAAATATATGTATGCACATGTATGTAAATATATACATATCTAGATAGATAGATACATAACAGCATAAGATCTTTCTTTAGAATACTTCCCGCATGGATCTAGGCCCTCTGGAGTCAACGGTGAACCAAATAGATGGAAATCTATGCTTCTGTGCTCTTCAAATCAACAGCAACTCCCTTCCCAGGGCTTAGTTTGCCACGGAATACTGGTTCAATAAACACTTATTTAATGTTTTTACCTCACCAGGGAGAGTCCTAACCCTTTTCTAGAGCACAGTCACAGGAAGGGGAAGATAAATGGGGTGTGTGGAAGTGACCCCAGGGGACAGCAGAGGGGAGGAGATGGCTCCTGAGTGGAATCCCACAACAGTTTCCAAATTAAAACCTGGTGGAAGAGTCGTCATGGAGCTCGGACTCTCCCGGGGAAACCTCAGACCGTGCCAAAAGCCAGCTCTCTGTGTGTTGTGGATGCTTTTTGTGAGTTCCCGAACAGCAAGGTGAGACTCAGACCTTGAGAAGCAGAGAGATAGAACAGGGCTCAGGCATCCAACCCGAGAAAACAAGAGGTTAACCAAGAGCCGCAGACACGGCATAGACACCCACAAGTGTGGATAACAGGGATGTAGCTCTCGTATTCATCAGTGAATTATTATCCTGGACAGGAAACGTAAGTTTGGGAAGATAGGACGATACCGAGACTGAGAAAGCAGCAGTGATTTACCTTAAGGCCTCTTCCCCGTATTGTTTCATGATTTTACTTCACTTCATTTAATTTTACTTATCAATTCTGACCATATTGGTTTTCCTTGACTATGATGAACACCCCTAAACAGGGGACCCCTTTCTCACTGCCTCTATACCACCCACACCTCCTGTCAAGAGGAAGACTAGAAATTGAAAGACATTACAAATGACAGCCATACTAGGCTTTACCAAATCAATTTCTTCTTTAACTACATCATCAGTAGAGTCTTCTGAACTCTGTGATCTAGGCTAACAGTGTGGTCCACTCTCTGTGACACACTATATACGTGGAAGAAAGAAAGCAATGATGGAAACTTCCAGCATTTTCAGTGTACTTAAAGCTCACGTTTCCATGTAGTAAACAACACAGTACACCGACCAAAGGAAGTCAAAACATCTCAAAGTCTAATTTCAGTGGTGGAAACTCAATCCACTAACTGCTCACTCCATTTGCTAAGATGGAGTCAAGTTCTGACTCAGCACTTTCTTCTTGGTTTTCTCTCTCTCTCTCTCTCTCTCTCTCTCTCTCTCTCTCTCTCTCTCTCTCCTTCTCTCTCTCTCTTTCCCTCCCCCTCTCCCTCCCTCCGTGTGTGTGTGTGTGTGTGTGTGTATGTGTGTTTCACAGTGAGAGGAGGAAGTAAAGGTGAGAGGGATAAATAGCTAAAGTTTTTCCAGTTTATCTATTTTTACAGTCCTGTACCAATGCTTGGATTCCATTTTATCTGTCTTCTGGGTTCTTGTAGCATCGTGGATTTCAGTCTCTTTTGGCATCCTAAATTGGATAGTGAATATAAATTAACAATATTCATACTTTCCCCCTGGATCTAAGACTAGCCACTTCTGTATACAACGCTCCCAGTTTTACGCAGACAGGGTCTTGGTTATATATGTGAACGGACACAGACAAGTTCTCACTGATGCCCTGGTCAAAGGTAGCCCTGCTCGAGGCCCACCTGCTGCGGCGCCACAAGGATCACCAGGTGCCACTACAATGAACAAATATGTGTAGAGAAATGGGCGAGAAAGAGAACGGAAACTGTTCATGTGCTATAGAGAAAGGTGGAACTGGAGACAAGACAGCAGTGAGAAACAGCCTGATGTGAGAGGCCTGCACAGCCACCTCAGGCCATACGTTGTCTGAGCCCATGCTGCTCCAGAGGGCCATGTCTGGGTCCGTGGCACTACTGCAGTCAGGGTCTGGGTTACCACCAAAGGTCATGAGAATGCCCCTAGTCCAGACTGCCACCTAAAGCCATGTTGATGTCTGAAGGTGGTGCTGAGCATTGGGTGGCACAGGAGAGTCATCTAGTGGTGTGGGCTCAGGACAGCTGGCTCTGCTCCTCACCTGAAGTAGGCAGGGGGGAGCACCAGTGGTGGCCTGGGCCAACCAAATCAGCTAATACCCAGACCTGTATCTAGGCTTTTGAGCTGGTCCACATCTATCCCATCTATGACCTGCTGGAGAGCATGAAGGGACTGGTCCTGCATAGGACCTCCATGATCCAAGGCACGGGATGTCTGAGAGTAGCTTTGGTGAGGGTCCAGTATTGATGGTGTAGCAGAAGTCAGGGGTCTTGAGCCAGATCAACAACTCACTGCGATGAACATTTGCAAGCTGTTTAGCAAAAGGGTCTAGTGCACGACACACGGCGGTTCCCAATGCCATTGTGACGAACGAACCAACGTGATGGAAAGACGGGCAAGATGGAGGGGTGAAGTGAAGTTTGTTTTTTTAATCATTATTACTTTTCTTTCATTTTTTTCTTTTCTTTTTGTGGGGGAAGCTACAAGGGCAGAGGGCAGACATGGAAGGATAGGGGAAAAAATGGAACTAGGGTATATAATGTGAAATTCCCAAAGAATCAATTAAAAAAAGTTATGTTAAAGAAAATAGCTCTGCTCACCTAAAGAACAAGAAGAAAGTGCAAGATCACTGTCTCCTGCGTATGGCTGTCTGTTCTGCAAGCTAGTTCTTCTCCGTCCCTTGTCCTAATAATTACTGATCACTCATCCTGACAACCTCCCGGTTGTGAGTCTGCATGTGGGACCAGAGGCAGAGAGGCCCTCTTCCTCTAAGCTGAGCGCTTCTAGAACCCTGTAGTGAGACCACATTGGATGGTCATCTCGCCTTGAGCCACCCTGCATTTCCAGCCCCACTCAGAGCAGACCTGCATCATCACACATCACACACGCATGAACATACACACACACACATAAGGGGGTGAAGAGATCGGCTTCTGTTGCAAACGCGCACTGTGTATAAACACAGACCAATAGGAGCTTGATGGAGTCGCACAGGAGGGGCTGTATCTGGCTGTAGTGGCATTTCAATTGAATTTTAATAGATAAAGACTGCCTGAAGATCTGAGAGGAAAACAGTCCCACTGGTCAGCCTTATGGATCAGGTTATAGTAACACATACATTTAATCCCAGGAACCACAATGACACACATCTTTAATACTAGAAGCCACACTAGTTGCTATAGAAACTGGGAAGTACATGCCTTTAATCCCAGTGGTGCATGCCCTTAATCCCACCCCTAGAGAGGAGTATAAAACGAGGGAGGGGGAAGACATCTCTCAGTCACAGTCTCATTCTGAGATTCCTGGAGGCAGGATCGCCATTTCAGACTGAGGTCAAGGTAAGAGCCAGTGGCTGGCTGTTTGGCTTTTCAGATCTTCAGGTTGAACCCCAACTTCTGACCCTGAGCTTTTATTAACCGTGCTTCATCTGGCAGGCATCTGGCCTGGCCCTGGGAATGTTCATCCATATGCTTCCCTACCTCAGCCATTTGTCCTGTTTCTTCATTCCTCCATATTTTGTTCCAGAAGTCTCTACTTCTGACATTTCCAGCTACTGCCTCATGCTGCCAAGTTCCAAATGAGATGTTCACTGTGTCAGGCTGCAGAAGGAGGCACTGGCCCTGGACCCAGCAGGGGACAGTCCTGAGCTATTAGCCCTGGGGGCATCGCCTACGCTTTACTGGCCCACTTACTGAGCAAGCCTGGCCATTCTCATCCAGCCCCATTAGGCCTCTTTGGGACTCTTGAGCTCCCCAGCAGGTCATTCTGCTTTGCAGCTCAAGTTTTCTTCCTTGGCCCACTTCTGCTTCTTTCCTCTCCCTTCCATCAGTACTGATCCCAAGGGTTCTATTTAATAAACATACTGCCAACTAAGCTCCCTCTCAATGTGAATTTCCCATGGAACCCAACCTTCAACAGACAGTAACAGCAAAAAATACTGGTATGTTCCCAGGCAATTAATACACAAGCAATTAGTAATTCTTTATTTGACCTCCTTCTACCATCCAAAATGAACCCAAAATATGTTGTTTTCACATCTAGAACAAGGTGTATCAACATTAAGACTACTGGCATTTGGAGCTGAATTATTTTACATTTATTTACCGTGTGTGTGTCTGTGTGTCTGTGTGTGTGCATGTATATAGGCGCAGTCATGTACATGAAGATCAGAGGACAACTTATGGAAGTTGGGTATCTTCTTCTCATTCCCTTAGAGGCAAGCACCTTTCCTTAATGCTCAGCCGTCTTGCTGGCCCCTCAGCTAATTCCTACTAAGGAAGCGGATCTGTACACCCACTCCACCACCTCCCTTCCCACAATCCCTGTGGTACAGCTGACCTGTGCATCTCACGGAGTTCAGCCTTGCCTCTGGCCTCCGCGAGCTACCCTAGTGTCCATGTCGTCGTGACACAAACCTAAACATACCTGAAAAGAGTTCATCCCAACTGAGGAATTGCTTCCGGAAGATCATTCTGAGTGCATGCCTGTTTTTGTTGCTGGTTGATGTAGGAGGGCCAATCTCACTGTGGATCATACCAAATTCCTTAAAGGTGCTGTGTAGCTAAAGCTGGCCTTAAGCTCCTGACCCTCCTACTGAGTTTACGAAGACATGTCCTCATACACAGCTATCCAAGTACATGCTACACCAGTGCTGTGCGGCTGTGTGCAGAGGCTACACAAGTGAACCAGATAGGTATAGTCAGGGTTAGAGTGCAAACCAGACTTCTCATCGCCACCTTCCTGGAGAACCTGTCCGAGGATCTCCAACCTCCTAACAGACTACCCAGTGCCCAGACCAGGAATAGGCAAATGTCATCCTTACTTCCCATATGAAGCTTTTAGACCAGATTCCAGGACTTCAGAGGGAGGGTTACTGATAGTGACACATTCCCTCATCCATCTGTATGATGGGTCTACCCTCCTCCTCAGTAACCCCACATCCTCAGAGGAACACATTCTAGGCCACCCTCCCTTTCCCTTGCTATCTTCAGGGGAATCAAGACACCTTGACTTCATGAAACATCCCTTTTCCTCTGAGACCTACAAGAAAAGACACCCCTTGCACCCCCACCACTCTGCTTAGTGGGCCCCAACTCTCCGAGAACCTCCCCCAGGGCTGTTATCTATATGTGCATGGTGTCAGTAACTCTTCTGAGAAATATTTTACCCAAAAGAACAATCCACCTCAATTTCCCCCTTGATTCCCAAACCATCCCAAACCCTTTCATCTCCAGGATAGGGCAGTGAAAAGCACAGCCTATTTTCTGGGTACAAACAAATGCTCGGAGCTAGTGTTCAATTGAGTAAAAGGGGTGATCTTCCTGAAAGAGGCAAGACACAAATAGAATCAAAGAGCCAGAAAGGACATGACATGAAATATTCATAACCAGTTGCAAATGTGTTCTACGTGTTATCTGACCTAGGGCTAAATAAAGTCTAATACCAAATAGAATATCACTCTTTTTGGCCTCTGCAACAATGCTTCCTTTAGAGATCTCTCTCCAGGGGCTATGGACTGAATATGTTCCCTCAATATTTGTATATTAGAATAATTTTGTTTGCTATAAGCCACTTGGTCTCTGTCATTTTTCATATAGAACCTCTAGGCATTGTTCAACTCCCAATAAAGCAAATTCAATTTTCCTTCCCTTGTCCATGGAAGCCATATAGGTGTTAGGCTAAAAATCCATCTTCCAGCATGACAAAGCAACACCCCAGGGATTTATCTGTGCTGTCTCATAAACAGTTGCTATGGCAACAACCAAACACAGCCGTTACCAAATGTGCACATCTCGGCAGGCTTTTCCAGACCCATTTGCTCCGCACATGCTCCCAAAAACGCTCCAGGGACTTGGTGTGTGGGAGTGGAAGAAGGAGAAAGAGAGCTAGGGATTTCTGAGTAAGAAACAAGGAGAAAAGATGGGCTTTCATTTGAGAATAACAAGTTAAAGGGCTGGAGAGACGGCTCAGCAGTTAAGAAAATGCTCCTGCAAAGGGTGTGAGTTCAGGTCCCATTACCCAAGCCAGACAGCTCACAGCAGCTTGTAACTCCAGCTCCAGGGAATCTTTTGTCCTCTTCTGACCTTCACGGGCACCTGCACATGTGAGTGTGTGCATGCACACAACACACACACATACATACACACACACACACATACACACACATTTTCTTTCTTTTTTTTTCTAACTAAAAACAGTAAATCTTAATGTGTCTGGGAAATACTGCACCTAAGCCAGCATAAATTCTAGGCTTGGTGCTGCCCTTCCAAGGTTTAACATTTCTACTGTCCCACCCCCCAATGTTTGATAAAGGAGAGAAACCATCTGAGCTGAGAGGAAGATGAAGACAAATGCCTGACTCTCTGGGAAACAGCATCCCAGTGGAAGGGGGGCAGACAATGAGGAAGAAAACGAGGTATCCCAGGGCTACAGAGGCCCAAAGCAAGAGAACTGCTGACGGAGGCCATCCCAGACTCCACAGTGAGACCCTCCGGAGCTGCATATGGAGACCTGTCTCCAACAACTAACCAAGAAGGGGCTGGAGAGAGAGATGACTTAGCCATACAAGCATGAGGGCCTGAGTTCAGATCCCGAGTGCCCACATTAAAAAAAACAAAAAACAAAAAAAACAAAAAAACAAAAAACAAACAAACGAAACCAGGGCAGCAGTGTGCATTTGTAACCCCAGTCCTGGGCACTGGAATCAGGTCCTTATAACTCACTGGCTATCCAGACCAGCTAGCTCCAGTGAGCTCCAGGTGCAGTAGAGACCCTGTCACAAAAAAACGTGAGGAAGACAACTGGGGGCAACTTTTGGCCCCCACACCCATGCACACATACACACACTAAATAAATAATAAACAAAAGACGTGGAGCTGGAAGCATGCCAGAGGGGCGGGGCCAGGAAGGTTCTCCCCTGGCTGGTCCTACAATAATCTCTCCAGGTGCAGGAGAGAACACGCGGAGAGGCAGGCAGAGGAGGAGTCTTATATCTCATCAGCAGACTGTTATCACCTTCTGAAACAGGCTGCTAGGCAACAGAGCCATGTCACAGGCAAACCTGACAGACAGCCTCCAACCCAGTGGGCAAAGCTCATTTTTACCAAGTAGAAGAGCTCTCTCCCAGGGTCCCATGGTTTTTGGGTTTTGTGTGTGTGCGTGCGTGCATGCGTGCGTGCGTGCGTGCGTGTGTGTGTGTGTGGTTTTTTGTTTGTTTGGTGGGGGTTTTTGTTTGTTTAGTTGGTTGGTTAATTGGTTGTAGGTTTTTGCTTTGGTTTTGGTTTTTTCATTTGTTTGTTTGTTTGAGACAGAGTTTCTCTATGTAACCCTGGGTGTCCTGGAAATCACTATGTAGACCAGGCTGGCCTCGAACATAAAAATCTGCTTGTCTCTGCTTCCCAAATGCTGGAATTAATCATGCAGCTAAGTTTTAGGATCATAAAGGAGAGAAAAGACAAGCACATGGGATGGGAAGAGGCAACATCAATAGCCCTCATACCAGAACACGGAGGAAGATAAAAATAAGACATCTATTTTTTTTTCAAGGCTTGCCTTGACCTCACAATGTAGCCGAGGATGGCCATGAACTTCTGAACTGTAAGCTTCCACCTCATGAACGCTAAAACCACTGTGTATCTCTGTGTCCACGTTCTCTCACACCATGGTCATGGTGTCTCTTCACAGCAATAAAAATCCGAATTAAGACATGGGTCTAAAACATAGAGTCCAGAAGTCATCAAGTCTCATAACTTTTATATCCTATGGTTGAAGAAAAATCAGGAGTAAAACATTTCTTGCAAAGAAGTCATCTGGTTGGTCCAGAAAAATCTAGTCTTTGATAGTGTTGTGATCAACAATAATGAGGTTCCTCAAAGAACTGACAATTAAATGCTGTATGAGCTAGCAACCTTCCTTCTGGAGAGATACTGGAAATGTCACCAGTATGTCACAGATATCAGTGCACTCATGTTCACTGCAGCACTAGCAATGATAATACGCACACAAAATGGAAACAACTCATGCCCACCTGCTGATAAATATATAAGGAAAATGGGTGTGTAACGTACATAATGGTATATCATGCTGTCCTAAAAAATCATCTTCTGATATTAATTCCAGAAGCATCTATAGAAACGACAGCAGAGTTCAGAAGGGGAGGGATATGCTTCTTGATTTGAGCCTGACATAGCTTAGAGCCTCCCATGCACGGCCGAGGAGCCACAGCCAGGATTTCCCAGGAAACCAGTTTGCTCTTGATGTCTGTTTGAAGCTTAGGTTGACACATAGCTGAAGGTTTCCCAGACTTGCATGGAAAAACCTGGAGCCCAGCTCTTTCCCCCATTGACCACATCTCATTATCTCAATAGAATACCCGTATGCGTCCCTCTCAGCTCAGCCCAGGGTGCCCTGGTCCCCCAGGAATCCAGCCACCTGGATGGGCAGGGCAGAGGAACAGAGAGGAATGAGGAGCAAATGAGACAGCCTTCCTCAGACATTATGACAGTCTCCCATGTACTCACTCAAGTGCACACTCTTGGCCCTGATCCCGTGTGAAGCTGTGAATGAAAACGTGTTTCATCTAGACAAGAAAATGTGTCTCAACTAGCAACTGCTCACCCCCAGCCCTCCATAAAACTTGTGCACATAATGAGCATCAGATGCTCCCCTCCCGGCCCTTCCCCCATCCACCCCTGCCTCTGTACCTTAGGGCCAGCTGTAACTTCACTTTGGACGTCTTCAAAGCAGGCCCAACAACCCTGAGACTTATTTTACCATTGGCCTTTGAATCTCTTTCTCCTTCTGAAACTTTAGTTCAACAAATATTCATTGGGCACCAATTTGTGTGCCAGCTGCATGTTTAACATGGGGTCAGGCAGTCAGGAGCTGGCCGTCAGAACTCTAGTGGTAAGCGGAGTGTTCTCTATTTTCTACCTGCATTGTCTGACATGTGACCAGCAGTCATGTGTCTTCAGAGCACTTAAACGTGGTTAATGCAATGGGGAAACTGAGATGTCCATTTGATTTCATTTCCGTTTATGTTGCTGCACATGCTCAGTACTGCTGCTTCATTAGATAGCTCAGGGCGGGAAGAGGCAAGTCATACTCCAGAACCCTATTCTACCTTCTGCTCCAAAGTCCTACAACAGAAAGAAGCCTGGGGGCTCTGAGGTTGAGGTCGCAGAGCATGATTCCCAGGACAGAAAGAGGTAAATTTGCACGCAAGGACTTGGAAATTTCTCTTGGAGTTGGATGCCTAGGAGAGAGACATTCAAGGAGGGATATAATGCTGCAGCTGAGTGGAAATGTTTGCAGGGGCAGGGTGGAGGGACAGTGATCTGTAGCCACAGCAGGCTTTGGAGTCCCCATAGTATTTTAGGAACCCCAACTTGGGGAGAACTGGATCCTTGGTCATAGCATGGAAAAGTATTTCAGGACAAACTAATATAAAACAGTTAGACTTTACTAGAAGTACGACAACACTTAGGGGAAGAATAATGCACACCAAAGTGTGTGTGTGTGTGTGTGTGTGTGTGTGGACTTTTCCAGAAGAGTCGCACTTGAGCGTCTTAACATTGGCCATCTGTGCCATCCTGGTGATTTTGAAGTTACATCTCACACTGTGAAACTCTGAGACTGTGTTAATAGAACTAGCCTTGGATCAGGGGCAAAACCAGTGACTAGTTTACAAGAATTAACCATAGAAACCGCAGAGGACCGAGCAATACAGATAGACACAGGAAGGAGTAGGGAGGGACTTTGAGATTCTGGGTCTTTTTGGCTTGGGATGGTGTCGAGAGGCTCTCTTTGCAGGATCTCCAGCCAAAAAGAAAGATCATCTGGTTGCTTCCCAGCTTCTCTGATCTAGCAGGTTTTCACCCCAACATCTGACTCCCAGAGTCTTTACTGGTAAATAGAACAATTTAGATTTAAAAAAAAAAAAATTGGCAATAGCCGAGGCCAAGCTGATGCTGGCAGGACAGAAATCCCACCAGGCTGCAATTTGTAAAGCTAAGGGCTGACTGCAGGCCAGGAGGCACAGATGTTAGTTAACATATCAGTAGCTTCAGGTGTGACCATTAAGCAGACAGAAAAAACAACATTTGCCATCCAGCATGGAGCAGTTTAACATTCCTTGTGGCAGGACCCTCCACTGGCACCTCTAACAGGTTGATATTATTGTAAGTGGGCACTATGAATGCAAATTTTTCTTTATCCTGTTCTTGTAAAGATATAGTAAAAATGCAGTCTTTTAAAACAATCACTGTAATAGACCATCCCTTTGGTAATAAAGAAGGCAAGGGATCCCAGGCTGTAAAGAGCCCACTGGTTGGATCACCTTATTAATAGCTCTCAGATATGTTGCCATTGTCCAGATTCCTTTTTAATAACAAATACAGGGGAATTCCAAGGACTAGTCGATTCTTCAATATGTTGAGAATTTAGCTACTACTGTACCAGCTGTTCCAGTGCCTGTAATTTTTCTGATGTCAAAGTTTTGTCAGTTAACCATTTTAAAGGTAGGGCTGTTGGTACCTTTGAAATATTATCAACTGTTGTGCCCTGCTTACGTACAACCTAAACAGCCTGTGACTATTCTTGATAATACTTTTTTTCTCTCAGAAGTATTCATTTTATATTTTTTCTGAAGCTGGAAGAATGTTAATCTGTATTTTCTACTGCTGCAACAAATTACATTCTCATAAATTCATGGTCATGCATTGTGTCCTCTTCTTTATGTGTCCAAGTGAGCATGTTCCTCAGTCTGATGTGTCTCATAACTTCTTAGACCTGACTTTTCTGGCATGGTTTTAATATATCCGTATGTATACAGTCAATTTACTTTGACAAATGTATAGGGTAGCACCTTTTTCCTTTCAGAACGGGTATTTAATCTGTCTGTGCCTTGTGGATGGTGCCAGACAGTGTTGTTTACATGGTCATCAAGGTGCAGTCATCTTAGTATTTATATTCAAAGATGGAGCCAAATGCTGTTTGTAAGATAGTATCTGGGGGCAAAGCACAGCCTTAAAGCCAAGTTTTATACAATATGGAGCAACTTAGAGCAGTTCATAGCCAGGTGACAACATGGGAGAATTGTTTTATCCTAACCCATGCTTAAAGGGGCCCTGGATATTGATGATAGGGTAACTGTTGGAACAGTAAGGCCACTATTCTTCCCCTTGAGGCCAAGGACAGGCAGCCCACCCAACACTGAGCAGAATGTCCCTCTCCCTGCAAGACCCTCCCACATACACCTACTCTCGTCAGCACAAAGATGACAAAAGGATTTTTAGATCTTTTCATATTGCATGCTCCCACTACGCTTTTTAAAATATCTCCAGTAGCGAGGGTAGACGAAACAGAGTTCGTTCCTTGGCCAAGACTGCTTCTCAAGAACATTCCCAGATTCAGTTCATTTAATCTACAGTGGATTTAATTCCATCTGGACACCCTCAAGAAGTCTGTGCATTTTTTGAACTTTTGAAAATAACATAAAGGAATAGAATAGGCAATAAATTCACTTATACGCACCCCTCCTGCATGCCCCAGCTTCCTCACATACATGCACACGTACATGTGTGTGTACATATACAGAGGGGGGAGGGAGAAGGGAGGGTACCTTCTTCACAGCTTTGCCCAGCCATGTCCCAACTCCTTTAGTGCATGTGTCCTATCAGCTTTAGCATCTTTGGAATATATTTTCATTCTAAAAGAATTTTGCTTTAAAATGTTTACATGTTGGTTTGGGATGGCTGGGGAAATGGCTCAGTGGTTTAAGAACATGCTCTTCTAGAGGACCTGGGCTGACTTCCCAGTAGACACGTGGTGGCTTACAACCATCTGTAACTCCGGTACCAAGGAATATGACACCTTCTTCTGGTCTCGGTGGGCACTAGTTGCACATATGGTTCATGAACATACATGCAACAAAACATACATGTACATAAAATAAAAATAAACTGCTTTTAAAATGTGAACCAGAAATCTCTATAATCTCTATTAATAAATCTAATCAATTAGAGGTCACCTTGGATCTCAGATAGCCCAAGGCAGCCTCTAATCAGTTCACTATATAACTGAGGATAGCCTTAAATTTATCCTCCTGCTTCTACCTCCCAAGAGCTGGGGTTACAAGTATATACAGGAGAGCAAACCTAGAGCTTCAGGAAAGCTAATCTGGTGCTCTGTCAATTGAGCTACGTTCTCAACCCATTAGAAAGCTCTTAATAGAAGAAATACTGAATTCTGGGAAAGTGAACTGTCAGAGCCTAGGCCTCCCTGAGAGCACTATCTAGCCTGGGTTCTTGAGAGCAGAGTGCTGGTGAGTCAACACAACAGATCAAGGGCATTGCTTTGGGCTGACAAGGAGGACTCTGATATTTGTCATCAAGACCACAAAGTCTCACAATGACAGACTGTGTCCTGCCTTCTATACAGTCACCTTCCAACATCATGTAGCCCCAGGAAGTCTTTTTGCCCAGCGATGACTAAAATGAAAAAGCCAGCACCTATACTTGTGTATAGTCCTATGTCCACAGGAGCATGTCCTGTGAGAAGCTCTCCATTCTTGGAGGAGGCCAATGCTGCTATCCTGGGGTCTCTCTTCAGGGCCAACAAGACTATCAGATGACAGAAGTCCTCGCAGCTCTACAGGAAAACAGATTCTGTAAAGGGCTCAGCCTACACCTGGGCAGTGACCATGAGAAAACATGTACTCCCACTCCCATGGTACCAGCAAGGACAGCATGAAAAAAGCCAAAGGAAGAGCTTGAGAAATGCTTCAGTGGTTAAGAGTATGTACTTCCAGAACATTCACGCTTGGTTCCCAGTTTCCATGGCAGGTGGCTCACAATCACCTGTAACTCAAGCTCCCAGGGATCCTATGCCATTTCCTGGCCTCATCAAGCACCTGTATGCAGTGTGCATACTAACACACACACACACACACACACAGAGAGAGAGAGAGAGAGAGAGAGAGAGAGAGAGAGAGAGAGAGAGCTGGTGGAGTGGAAGAGGGAAGAAAGGTATCTTAACTTCAAGAACAAGTCCACCGTGCTTCCACACCACCTGAAGTTACATGGAGTGTGGCTAGGGAGGGAATGCCAGATATCAGGGCTCCATAGAGTTCTCTAAGCCCCCATCTCACCTGCACAGTAGATTCAGCAGCGGTGGCATTCCTCTTGGATTTGTCGCAGTATTCACTGAGAAGAGACTGTGTGAGCCGGTATGAAGAACTCAGTCCTTAAAGGGCAGTTATTACTGAAGGAAACCCAAGGGAGGGAGGAGAAGGAAGGGCCAGTCCTGAGACTCGAGGGCAAGGATGCTCTCAGGCAGGAAGGTAGAAAGGAGAGTCAAGATTACCCAGAACAGGACGTAAGGTGGACCTGGGATGAAGGATTGTACAAACAACCTTAGGGGTGAGGCTCCTTCTTATGCAAGAGGCTACAGATGAGTGGGAGGCCAGTTCTCCAAGGGTGTCCCAAAGAGTGGCTTTTCCTATTAGCGTCTCAACACCATGGAACACATGGCAGCACCTCTTCCAGGGCTTTGCTGACACCCAGGTGCCTCTTCATAAGCATTAGAACGAATTCTCTTCTGACCATCTCTTTGAACAACAAACATTTACCTTCTTGGCTCTCTCTCCAGTTTGACTTCCAGAAACATTTCCATTGCTTTGGGTTAACAAATACAAAACAAACTATTTTATGAAATCTGCCTCTTAAAGATTTCTCAAGGTCAACACCATCTACAATTCTGGACTGCGCTTTTACTTATTTTTTGACAAAAGTGTGTTGAACTACCAAGTCTCTTATGCACCTGTAGCCTTATAAAATGTAGCGCTTGCACTACAGGAAGGTACACAAGTCGGCAACTAAGCTGGAGACTTAAAAACACACGCACACAGATAGACAGAGACACAGGGTCATAGGTCATCCTTGATACAAGAATGCCAAGAATGCCCACTTTATTGTGCTCAGGGGCAGCTTATACAGAGCTCTGGCCACGCCCCAGCTTTCAGGATCTTTCAGCTGCAGACTCATCAGAATCCACTCCTCTGCCATCAGGGTCTCGTGTGCAGAGCAGCTGCAGGCTGCTCGGAGTAGAGGAAAACAAATTGTTTACAAGAAATACAGGATCTGGTGGTCTGCAGTCCCCAACAAAACCCCCTTTTCTCTATAATTAGACAAAGGTTTTGGACTGGCATGGGCATGGCACAAATATGATGGCAATAAGGCTGAAAAATACCCTTGCCAACATGCTCATGCTATGTATTCAATGCTGGTACCGGTACAGCAGCCAACTGGTTGATGGCAATTCCAGCTGCCACGAAGGAGGCAGCAGTGGTGACAATAGCTGCCACCTTCAGCGATCCTGAAGTCTCAGCCTGGACAGCTCCACCAGGCTGGGCACTGACTGGGCCAGGACAAAGTGCCTTCCAAAGCCCTCCACTCGCACCATGGGTGCACAGAACCAGGAACCGCAGAGCCAGGAACCACAGTGCCTCTGGGCCTCTCCCCATGCACTCACAGCAATTGGCTGCCTCCCTCGCAAAGCTCTGCTCCAGCTGCTGCCTCTCCACTCATGGGGACTCTAGGAAGCGGGCCCCACACTCAGGAATCACAGAAGGGACCTGAGCTGGCAGCCTGCACTCCTGCAAACCACTAGTCAGGCACGCAATGGCCGACAGACTCCCGAGCCCCAGTTAAATAACCATTTAGGGAATTTGGGTGCAGCTCTCTCTCCAGAATACTTCCTGCTGTTTGGGGGCGTTGTATCTTTGGAGATATTCACAGTGGCATTTCAGGGTTCTTGGTCCATCAAACCACACCAGTCTAGAAGAAATCCACAGATCCTCATCTTCTATGGAAACAAAAGCAGAGCCTCTTTTCCAAAGCAACATATCCTTAGACCCATATTTTAAAGTCAAGATAACTTTTTTAGCAGCTCCCAGAATCAAATGTCTTTCTCCAGTCAACCAACCAAAAGGCAACACAATAATATACATAATCCAAATTCTCTGTGCACATTCCATCCTTTCATGACTTATAAACTGTCTATACTCTGTCTCTTTAAATGCTTACTCAAACACACATAATACACATAGCCGCCATCTTTAATCCACCCTCACTATTCCTGAGGGCGATCTCACTGAGGGCCTCCACTTGTAAAACTACGCCGGTTCCATTCCGCGCTCTACTTGCTATGGGAACTAGGCTGAAATTCAAAACATACACACACAGACAGAGACAGACATACCTATGGGGCCACAGGGACTTCCTTGAGACAAGAATGCCAAGAATGTCCACTTTATTGTACTCAGGGGCAGCTTATATAGGGCTCTGTCCACACCCCAGCTCTTAGGATCTTTCAGCTGCAGACTCATCAGAACCCACTCCCCTGTCATCAGGGTCTTGTGCTCAGAGCAGCTGCAGGCTGCTCAGAGCAGACAAAAACAGGTTGTTTATAAGAAATTCAGGGTCTGGTGGTCTGCAGCCCCCAACAATAAACAGTGACTCAAGTGTTGCATTCTCCAAGACTACCCTGAAATAAGCATCTACTTGTCAGTTGTAGAAATGTTCTTTAATATGAATCCCTGAAAATGAAGCTAGTAATTACTTAACACATAACAGAAATATAACCTGAAAAAAAAGAGAACATTCTGGCACATGTTACAATGTGCATAAACCATGAAGATGTTACACCAAGTGAAAGAAATCAGACACAAATAGACAAACACTAGTATAAAGCATCTAGAGTGGGCTTCTGGGGCCTTCGGAGACCGGAGAACTGGAGCTGGTGTCAATGGGTGACTCATGTTATAGGTCTGTAGAAGTTTTGGAGGTGGGTTATATGGCAATATGAATATATCCAACACTACCAAACTGCACGCTTAAAACAAAATGGTAAATCTTATGGTTATATAAATTTTGCCACAATCAAAACTTTATTTTGAGCTGGAGAGATGACTCAGTAAATGTTTGTCTCATGAAGACCTGAGTTTGATCTCTATAATTCATATGAAATTAAAGCTGGGCATGGTACTCATCTCTAATCTCAGCATTGGGGAGGCAGAGACAGGTAAATTCCTGGGGCTCAATGGCTAGCCAGCCTAGCTAAATGGGGGGAATCAGTGAGCTTCAGGCAAAATTGAGAGACCTAATCTCAAAAACAGAAGATGGGTCGCTCCTGAGAGATAACTGAGGTTTCCATTTATGTACGTGTGCACACACACATATACAAACACTTGTACATATGTGCAGGTAAAACCACACACACACACACACACAAATTAAATTTCTTGCAAAGAATAAAAAGAGTGCTGGATCTGCAAGCAAGTCCATGTTCATTTTAGTAGATACTGTCAGGGTCTTCACCCTGTGAAGTGGGCAAGGGGCCCTTCTCCACAGCCTCCCAACATGGGTCTGCTCAGTCTTCTCCCAACCATGGCTTGGTGATGGCAAGTGAAGGGGAGAGAGAATAGGAATCGGCACGCTTCATTTGAAGTGTAACAAAAGAATATTCCTCCTCCAGGCCGCATGCAGCTCCTCCAGACGGTGCATCTGGGTGGCGGCTTTCCGCAGGGTGGGTGGAGATCTCCGTGGACGCCTCCAGAAACTCCAGAATTATTTGTGTTCTCTTCCCCCATCTCACTCCTTAACCTTAAAAATGATGACTCCCCAAAATCACAGACTGACCTACATATTTTCTTGAAACAGCTGGCCTGTAGAACCATTAAAACTTCAGTTAAAAACAGGCTCCAGCTCTAAAGGAGGATACAGGCCTTGGTAACAAAGCCATCTTACAAATGATCCCCTCTCGACAAAGGGTACACAAAAGCTGGCCCAACTTTGTCCTTTGAGTTCTTCCTTGTTTGTGACCACCCTCCCTGCTCAGGACACAAATCCCTACTTGAAATCATTTCAGACTCTTGGTTCATCTGTAGAAGGTAGGCAGGGAGGAAAAGGCATTTACAGTCAGACCAGAAGCTAGGTCGCTACTTCCATTTTACAAATGCCCATCTGGACTCCGAGAGCTAAAATACGCTGTATGGATTCATATAGTCAGTATAGGACGTCACATTTTCATCATAGGCGTCACTCCAGATACTGTTGTGGCTGCAACTTGCTCCTCTGTGGTAGCCAAAGTCCCAGCAAATAATCAGGTAGTGACTGTGCATCTCCTAAGCAGAGAGCAGAATCCTAAACAGCGCTGGAGTCCTGCAGGACCTGGAGACGCGCTTCTAAACAGCTCACCTAAAGAACGCCCAGCAGTGCTGGGGAGATGGCTCAGCTGGCAAAACACTACATGATGACCTAAGCTCTGATCTCCAGAACCCACAGAAAAAGTGGGTGCAGTAGCACATATGTCCATAATCTTAGGGCTCCTCTGAGAACTTGGGAAGCAAAGGAGAATCCCTGGGAAGTTGAGGGCCAGCTAGCCTGCAGTATGCAGCAGACAGGAGCGACCCTATCTCAAACAAGGTGGATGGTGAGTATAGGTACCTATTATTGTCCTCCACACACCTGCTGGCACAAAGGTGCACACTAACATGCACACATGCACGCATGCACACACACGTCCTAGGTACCTTGCTGATCAATGACTTCTCCCTCCACCTGAGGAAGAGCATTTTCCCAGGGAGGGAGGGTGAGTGAGTGGGTGTCAGGATGGAGGCTCCACTGTCTCACTGTCAAAGACTTGGCTTCTCCCTGAAGAGTGGAGTGAAAGTTATTGATGAACTCTTAAACTCTGTGCTGGTGGGAACAGGGGTTGCTGAGTGGGAAGATGCCACCTCACCACCCCACTGACATTTTGTTCCAGAGGCAGACTCTCTGAGGCAGATTTATAGTGACAAGATCAGGCTAAAAACCAGTTTCAATCACCTAGGAAAAAAACATCTGCATCAGAAATAGGTATCTATTAATGCGTTAACTTCTCCACCCTCCAAATTCTAAACTGGAGGGTGACTCTGGGGGACACAGACAGTGACAGTTATAGATACGGACCCTGGCACACTTTTAAGGCAGACTAGGCCCAGATAAGGTGCTGGGAAGAGCACCTTCATTTTGAGAGGTTAGGGAGGAGGGGACTGAGAAAGTTATGATTTCCACGGGCTCAAGAACCTATGAATTCTGACTCCTGAACCACACAGACCCTAAGGAAGCTATACCTAGGGAGAAATGACCCAGAAGAGGGGACACTACCATACTGCTAGTGCAGCATTGTGCCCCAAATCTGCAAAATGGATCCATACTTGCATTGTGCTGGCTAGTCTATCTGACACAGCTAGTCATGTGGGAAGAGGGACTCTCAAAAGAAAAATGTCTCTGTAAGAATAAACGATAGGCAAGTCTGTAGTACATTTTCTTGATTAATGATTGATGTTGGTGGGCTCCACTCACGGAAAAGCCCTAAGAGCGGGCCAGTAAGCAGCACTCCACCATTGGCTTCTGCTTCAGTTCCTGCCTCCAGGCTCCTGCCTTTATTTCTCTCAGGGATGGAGTGTGACCTGAGAGTTCTAAGATGAAATATTTTCCCCCTCCAAGTTGCTTTTGGTCCTGGCACTTATCCCAGCAATAAAAACACTAAGACACCAGGTCCATTCTAGTTTCCAGGTGCCCCTGCCTGCAGAGCTTTGAGTCTCTTTCTCGCTCATGTCCTGGGTTGGGGACAGGAAGCAGCAAGTCTGGCTGTTTGGAATGGGTTTGGATGCATGACTGCAACACACACACACACACACACACACACACGGGAGATCTTTCATAATATAGTATGAAGTAGAATGGGGAAAGAGCGGTAGGTGTAGGAAGCTTTTATCCATATTCTTCTTTTTTTTTTTTTTTCAAGTTTTGGGGACATGATCTATGTAATCCTGGCTGAGCTGAAACTTACTATACAGATCAGGCTGGCCTTGAACTTGTGGCCATTCTCCTGTCTGTGACTCCCATGTTCTGGGCCAATAACATTTAAAAATACAAATAAAATGCTTCATATAAAGACTGCATAAGATGCACAAGTTGCTTTGTTAAGATTTAAGAGTCTGAAACTCGGGTCATTTTCCTAGGCCGTAGGAATAACCCCACTGTTTGGCTTGCAGGTCCTTCCTGTGATGGAGGAGTGTAAGTCCCATCTACCCACAATCTCACCCTTTACACAGGCCCTAGCCCAGGTGCTCACACAGCAGCAGTGATGGCAGTGGCCCAGGAAAGTTGAGACCCTTAATCTAAATCCCAGGATGGAACACTTGGCGTGCTCCAGCTCAGATGATCAGGTCCTGCCACCTCATGTAAGTGAACATGGACATCACAGCACCAAGGCCGGAAGGTATTCAAATTCTACAACTTACAGGCCTCCTCTGTCAGGCAGGAAGGGACTTAGGCCAATTTCTTAAAGAGAAACTTGAGGCCCAGCTCATGAACTGTCATCACTGTTTCCTCTCTGCACCAGATCTCTGTCATGAGGCCCTGCGGAAGGTGGGCACCTGAACACTGCGCTCAACGGATCATCTCAGGTTATTCAGCTCACTATGGGCAGGAAAGGAATCTGGTTCCAGGTCTCCCACCTTCTAGGGTCATGGTCCTTGGTACACAGCATTGACAAAGTCCATGCACTCCAAACCCTACTGTACAGAAACACCCAGACTGAAAGGAATTTGTACAAGACTGGTCCTCAGCAACACATAAGAGCCTGTACTCAGCTATGCTCTGACCTTGAATTTCTCCATCTCAGCAGGCACAGGAAGTCAGCAACAACCGGCGGCCTGGGCATCAGCACCAACAGTCACACATTTGTTCTCAAAGGGAATTGTAAATAAACAAAAGACAGCAGCAGGTAAGAGAGACGCTGTAACTTTATAAAACTGTGATAGGACAGCAATATTTGATTAGATATTTTTTTTCTGGCAAGTTTATAAAAAAAATCTGGAAAATGAGAAACATAACTTAATAAAATTACCAAACATTTTGATGAAATACATCTTTAGAAAGATGATGGAGGGCAACAGTGAGCAGTGATAGCAGCAGCAACGTGGAAGAAAAGCTGGTTTTGTGGTGAGACGAAGCCTCCAGGGACCATAGGAGCCTGGGCTGAGTGGCAAGAGGGCAGGCAGTGACCACCAGAGGAAGGAAGCCTTCCCAAATGAGCCCAGGCTGAGAGCGCTGGCAGTGGGTGGAGCCTCATGCAACTCCTCTGGCAGGGCCTACAGGCCACATGGCAGTGATCCACAGCCAAATCCCAAAGACTATCATCAGAAGACTGGTTCCTCCTCTGTCCGTGTTCCCCACCTGAAGAGCCCAGTAGGCAGAAACTTGAACTGTCAACCTGAGCATGGGTATCAAATATAGCGGGAAGAACCAAAAAATATAGACATACAAAGTATACGCAAGGCGCTTCTCATATCATCTACACAAGGCAAAAGCAAGACCACCTTGGAGCAGGCTGGAAACACCCTCAAATGTTCCTTGAATGAAAAGGACGTCCAAAGGCTGCTGGGCGGATGCTTGACTACATTCTGAGGTAGTCTAACCATGACTTGCACAAGTAGCTGAGAATGATCACAAAGGGGGTGGCAGAAAAGTCGCTAGAGAAAAGGAAAATACACCACAGATGCCACTGAGACAACCAGAAGGTAGTCTAGGCTCAGGGTGGCTGATGGCAAGGCCCAAATGAACTCTGGGCACAAAAAGTCTTGGTTCTACTTGCTGATTTATAGCAGTGTGGCAGGAGATAAGGGATCCGCAGAGGGATTTTCTGACCTGGAGCAGGGGCACTCCAAGATGAGATGTGCCAATCTTAAATGCCTAGTCCTCTGCTGCCAACTCATCACACAGTGGTGATGAGCCAGGGAGTCTGAGCTTTGGGCAGAGAAGTTCCAGCACTCTTTTCAACTACTTCCCCCCATAACTGGACATGTGTGGTGTCTGGGGGAGCAGGGCTACTGTTAGACCTGAACTTGAAAAACTGGAGGTCCCTGCACTTGAGGGAGCAATCTGGCCCTATGCTATCACTAAATGGGCAATAACAGTGAAGAGCAAAGGTGACCTTTTTAAATACTAATTCATGTTCTGTTTCTCTTTTGCCCCAGCATTTAGAATTCTAAAACAGGATGGAATGTTCTGAAGGTTTAAGAGGCAATAGCTGTATGAAAATGTTAGTATTTTCTCTGCTTTCCACATTTCCGGGAACGCCTTCTAGGGCGGAGTTCACCAAAGTCTTCAACTTCGTTTTCATATTCCTCTTCCTGAACAATACCTAGTTAGGAAGCAAAAAAGCAAAACCCACATGAAAATGGCAACTTCCTCTTCTACCACAGAACAGAGTTTAAAATCCAGGTAAAACCTGATGTTTCTGAAATCATTGTTTTAGGGTAAAGAAATGAAGCTCTCTGCCAGGGTGGCAGAGAAGAGAACTTTCCACTGTGCACTGGTGTTGCTTCCCTAGCAGAACCCAAGCAAGCACTCTTCTCCAATGTTAAAGCTTCATAGTTTGGCTCCTTGAGCTGATATGACAATTATCTCTTTTGAAATAATCACCAAGTCCTGGTACCCAGAAGGGACTACAGCATAGCAAAGACATTTGTACCAAGTTTCTCCAAGCTTTCCTCAGCTTTAAGGTCAGGGTTTTCCAGTAGCATCTGGAAGGGTCTCCAAGCGGACAAAACACTCGGAGGAAGAAGAAATGTGGTGCGGCAGTTGGGAAGGGCAAGAGGGAAGAAATCTTGTATCACAGAAAAGTGTGACTCCTGCTAGGAAGCCTGATCAGCTTTCCACAAGGTGGAGCCCTCTGCAGCCCTCCTAGTCATTTGTCCATGCTGGCCTCTACTGGACACTTTAGAGCCCCACTGGCTAACATGATAGACTCGCATAGGCAAACACTCCTATCAAGGGATGGCTTTACAGAACTACCTATCCTTGGGAGTTATTGTGCTGAGTTTGAACGATGACTGAACATCTATAATAACTCATAAGCAAGTACAAGTCCAGAATAATGCCCTTCATCAGATGGAGAAATTCTATCACTAATGATTTGGCAGATACTCCTGACATCACTGACAAACCCACCTGACACTCAACTGGAAGCCAGCAGTACCAGAACCCACAAGATCCAAAGTATCACCTGTTCTAGGAGAACAGGCCTTACCTTCGTCTTTTAAGCGGAGCTCTGTCTTCTTTAGCCACTCCTGTGCGTTCTTGACGGACAAAGCCAGAATTTTGACCTGCTGAGTCATCACCTCCTCGGCTACAGAAACCAAAGAACAGAGGCTCTGAGTAAAGAGATGACTTCAGGTATTAGAGCATTAAGCACTATGTCAACTCCCCCACATCCCAAAGCTGCCTCTGCCAGCACAAGCACAGGCTGCCTTAAATGCTAGCCCAGAGCCAGTTGTGCACCTGCAGACTGCCAAAAGCAAAGCTTTCTGGGAAACTTGTATTCAAAAGGTCATTAAGCCCTAACGTGGGGAAAGTGACTGAATACAGAACTTCTTCAATGTAACTTTGTTCATTTTATGCTAATTTCCAGTGCTGCTAAGAAACTACCATTAAAGACAAACCTGACCATCAAAGGGCAAACCTGACTGCAGAGCAGATGAGAGCATTTACTATGACAGGCTCACACTGAGTGTGACTCAAGGCTACCCCAAGTAGAGATTGTGTCCTCAGTTCCTACCCTAGGGTTCAGCATCTTGCTGATGCTCAGGAAATATCACTGAGTGAGTAATGCAAAGGCACCTCAAGGAGTTTTCTCACGACTTTAAACATCCTCTCTGTATCTGCTCCATAGCATTAGACAGCAAGCCACTTTCTCATCTGAAGTACCCAGAGAAACCATCTCAGCTTACACTAATCACACATATTTAACTGAGGATGGCCTCAACAGTGAGATTTTGCTGGTATCTAAGAAGAGCCTTTTCTTGTCTTTCTGCTAATACTAACATCCCACCTCTACACCCTAAGTACCAGTCCCTGGACCAATCCCCGCGGGCTCTCACCTTCAACCCAGGCCTTCCGCCTGTAGAGCTCTTCTACCAGATCCGAAACCCTTCTGATGTGCTCTTGCACCTTCCTCTGCAGCATGTGGCTCTGCTCCTTGGAGCCCAGGTGACCACGGATCCAGATGCTCTGCTCAATGTCCTGCACCACTACTTTGCCTTCTTCGATGGCCGGGTCCACCTTTTCATGGAAAAATTCCAGATATTTCTGGTAGGCTGCTTGCTGCCTCCGGTGGCCTTCCAAGTGAATATGCTGCTCATATGACTCACTGATTCTCTCTCGACCCTCTCTCCCTTCCAGCTCAGTCCTGGAAATGATTACAGCCTCCGATGCTCCCTCAAATGCTTTGCCAGGACTGAAGTAACTTTCGGGGCTGCGGATGAACTTCACGCCACACAGGTCACACTGGGTCCTGTCTATGTCAGCCCTTTTGAAATTCCCAGCCCTGAGCTCCCTAGCCTCCTCCCTGCTGTGCTCTGTCTGAATCCATCTTCTCCAGCTGATGCACAGTGACACCACCAGGCAGGCTCTGCGCAGCTTGCGCTGGATCAAGGCCTTTCGCTGCTTCTGGAAAAGAATGGCAGCCAGAAAATGATCTCGATCTTCCAGGGCCAACTCCTCTAATTCATGTGTCTCATCTTCACCAAAATCCCACTCTGGGTCAGCAAACTGGTCCACAGGGCCCATACAGAGCAAGCGGTTCAGTCTGACCTCTTCATGGCAGAGGCCACGGACCACAGTGCCTTTGGTATGCACACTGTCCCACCGCCAGTGACAATCCACCAGGTACTCTTCATCTCGCTCAAAGAGCAGGTCCTGCAGCGCCTCAGCCACAGACTTCACACTGACAGCCATCAGCACCCGCTGTACCACTTTCAGCAGCCTCTTGGGCACCTGGTCTGGCCAATTCGCGCTCATCAACTGCAGCCTTGTCTCGATCTCCCGGAAACGGCGGTATAGAAGTGGTTTGCAGAAGGGCTGCAGGACTTCCTCCGCGTTCACCAGCATCACCAAACACAACACCAGTGCCCGTTCCGCCTCCCCTGAGATCACATAGTCTATTTCACTGAAGGCATCAAGCAAGACATTGAAGTTCATACTCTCGTAACCACACAGCACCTTGACGAGGTAGGAGAGGTGGGACCGGAAGTCCCGGATGGCTCTGGCTACATCCTTCGGCTTGTACTCTTGGATGATGGAGAACACGTCCCCAGATTCCCTGTCCTTCTTGCTGAAAAGGAACTCCCAGAAGTGCAAGAGTGCAATGTAGCTCTTGGGGAGGCACAAGACCACATTCTTCCAGAGACGGGCCAGCACCACGCCACAGTGAATGAATTGCAACTCCAGCAGCACCACCGTGTTGGTAATGCTGGGGACCAGAGGTGTTTTGCATCTCCTAATGAGGACGTTCATGAAGCGGAAGAAGAGCCGCTTGTAGTCTTCAGGGTTCCTATGCACATAGAGCTGGTCCATGGAACTCTCCAGTAGCCTGATGAAGCACAGATAGGACTTCTCCACACTCTCATCTTCCCTGTTGGGCACCAACATGCCAAATTTCCCTTCAACGCATTTCATTCTGTAGCCCCTGACCTTGTTTCTGTCCTCTCTGTCAGACTCGAGGGCTTTCAGCTCCCGATTGTAACTGTCCTCCTCCTGGTGAAGCAGCTTCTCAAAGTCCTCAGGGTAGCTGGAGGATAGCAGGAAAGCCTGCATGGCACTCAGCCACAGGTCTGTGGACTCCCTGCGGCTGTGTGCACTTTCTTTATGAAAAAGATCCTGGATATACTCTTTCAAGGCAAACCGGAAGGAGCAGAAGAACTTGTAATTTGGCTTTAGGATTTCTCTGCATGCCATAGGGTTTTCAGACAGCATTCTCTGATGGAAATGCCGAGGGAAGAGGAGGTTTAGGAAGGATTTGCAAAGGCCATATGTATCCAGAGACAAAATACAGTCTATTTCTTCAAGTTCTTCAGCTAAGACCTCAGGGAATACTTTCTTGGCTTCCAGAAGCAATCCGTTAATTGCCACCAGGTGCATTTTTGACTGAACCATGCACTTGGCCTCGCAGCGCCTGAGGGGTCTGTGGAAATCCTCACACTTCTCATCCTCACATTTCAGACCCACAATAAATCTCGTGCAGACCCCTGGGTAGGTCTTCCCCAGCAGGATCTGTGTGATCTGACACAGTCTGCTCAAGAGGTGCTTGTTCAGGGCTAACTTCACTTGATCAGTCACTATTAAGAAGTGTTCTTTTGTTTTCTTCTCACTCAAGGTGAAATCCAGGTCAAAAATTATTCTTAATATAGGCCCAGGGTCATTCTGGGCTATCTGGCAATATTTGGCGTCCACTTGAGAAATTCCAAAGAACTCAAAGCAAGATTTGACCATTTCCCTCTCAGCATTGTTTGTCACATTGTTAAGGGCCCTGACCAGGTTGAGAAGGACTTCCAAGCCCCCTGGGGCCAGGGCCAGAACCTTCTGATGCTCAGACTTGCACTGGCTGGCTGCTTCATAGAGAGCTTCTACCACTCCTGCTGAGTGGTTGAGCATGTCAAACTTGATGAAGGCATCTTTAAGCTTCTGAAAGTCCCTGAGGATAATCCCTTGCAGGAACTGGGCCTCTGCAATGCCGGACAGCTGGCTAGTTTGATAGCAGAGATCAAGTGCTTCTCTCAGAATAGCCTTTGTATGTTCTATGTCAGAATCTCTGGCCACATTGAGGCGGGCAACCCCCAGGAGACAGGAGGCCTGGAAGTCCTTGTCGGCAGTGAGCCTGGCAGCCTCCAGGAAGCAACCATGTTGCTTCATCAACAGGGCAGCCTCTTCTCTCCGACCCTCCCTGTTAAGCAATTCTGCTGCTTCTGCTAGGCGTTTCCGAGACTTCAGGAATACCAGCTGATCTTCCACGTCAAGCTTGGAAAGGACAGCCATCATCTCCTTGCTCTTATTTGCACTCAGGTACTTTGCAGCAGCTTCCAAGTAAAACTGACTGGCAGAATAGGAGAGTTTGGGAATGGGAAAGGTCTTGTTCTTTAACATTTCTTCATATCTGCAAAGACAGAGTGTTGTAGGACAATTGTACACTGTGTGAATATGTGTTGCTGTGATTGGTGTAATAAAAAGCTGAATGGTCAATAGCTAGGCAGGAGAATACAAGCAGTACTCCAGGCAGAGAGAGAACTCTGGGAAGAAGAAAGGTAGAATCGTCAGCCGGATGTGAAGGAAGCAGGATGGGCAGTACAGATGAAGTAACAAGCTTCATACAAGAATGGAGATTTAAAAAAACATAAGTTAATTTAAGTTATAAGAACTAGTTAGGAACAAGCCTAAGCTAAGGCTGAACTTATATAATTAATAGTAAGTCTCCATGTCAGTATTTGCAGTTGGCGGGCCTGACAAAAAAGTACACATGTCAATTTGTTATCAGCAAAAAGAGAAGTCTCTCCAAAATGCAGTACAAAGCAACTTAAATAAAGCTCCCATGAGCAGATATTAGAGAAAAGACCTAAAGCTGTCTGGCACAACATTTCTAGAAATGTTTCATTGTCCAGGAAAAATTTATGCATCCTGAAAACCAAAACATAATAACCATTTTGGGTTTCAGCTTTGACAAACACGACTGTGACACTGAAAAGGACATAACGGTGGCTGCACCAGTCTGTGTTTACCTAGCTTGCAATTCTTCTCTTTTGTTCGGTGTGCATGACTGGAATCATGCTATACTGATATCGCTCTCAGGAGCACTTGCACTCCACTGACTACAGTCAGTGTATCCTATTATAAACACGCCAGGACACATCCTTCATCTTCAGTCCTCTCCTATGATGATGGGTCAGAGCAAAGAACGAGGTTGAGAGGCAGAATCCACTCTCAAGGAGCTCTGAGACTGCACTGAAGCAGCTCTCATGTGAGGGAGATTGACAGGTCAGTCACTTCAGAAGCATCAGAGTACCGACCACAGCAGGCCATCCCGAGAGAAGGGAGAAGGCAGAAAGATGCGAAAGAATAAAACCACCTACTTTTCCACTGCAACAGCAGCTTCCTCGAAGAGCTCCTCTTGGCAGTACATCCTAAGTGCAAGGTCAAATTCATGGATCTGCTCGAAGCATCGGAAGGCATCTTTGAAGCACTGGCTTCGCTTATAGAAATAGGCAGCATCTCTTATCTACAACAGTAAAGTTTTGTTTTTATTTAAAGTATTCTAGGCTTTCTTAATCTTAAAAAAACTAACACATGAATAGTAAAAGTGATTATGTATCTATTTCTTAGTATAGATAAAATAAAAACTAATTCCTTTTAAAATAAAGGGGAAAGTTAAATTCCAGGTCACATCGTATACAAAGATGGAGTCTTGGTGGATTATAGATTTAAATACAGGGGCTAAAGAGATGGCTCAGCAGTTAACAACACTTGCTTGTCTTGCAGAAGGACCCAGGTTCAATTCCCAGCACCTCCACAGTAGGTCACAACCATCTGTACCTCCAGTCCCAGGGGATTCAATGGCCTCTGCTAGCCTCCTCCCATACTGCACACATGCAGTAAATATACAAACATGCAGGCAAAACACCCATATACATAAAAAATAAAAGTTCAAAGGTTTAGATACAAAAATTATTGAGAAAAATGTATGGGAATATCTGTGACCTGCAAGTAAAATGTTCCCAACAAAACCTAACAATTCAAATCTTAGGAGAAACGTTAATGAATTTTATTACTTGAAACTGCTCCACAAAGTCTCATGAAATAAAGCTAAGAAAAACAATTTTCAGGGCTAGAATACAGTTTGGTGATGGAGCACTTGCTTAAGATGTGTATGAAGCCCCAGGTTCAATTCCCGACACTGGAAGTAGAAGAAAAGAAGGAAGAGGGAGAAGAGGCAAGAAAGAAAACCAGTTTAAGCACTGAAATCAGTACTGTCCAACAGCTCTCTATGAGAACAGATGTTTCTCATTACTGTGTGATCCAATCTGCTGGTCTCTAACTAACTCTCAATAGAGACCTTGATATATGGGGGTACTGTAACCTAAAACCTGAAATTTAAATTTTATTTAATTTTAATTAATCTTAAGTAGCCATATCTGACTAGAAGCTACCATATAAGAACTAGCAGTTCTAGAACATTAAAAAAAAAATCCTGTAGCTACAAAGACTTTTGAAAAGAGAATTTTAAAGACACTGGAAGGCTATAAACCGCCATTTGCAATAGAGAAATGTGAACAGCTGCAGTAACAATTAGAGGAGTGGAAATTTAATCCACAGTGAAAAACATCTAGAGGCTTGCAAAAATAAGAATCTGCTAAACATGGTCAAGGACATAGGGAACACAGTATCTTTACATACAACATGGCATTGCCATTCTGGATAGCAAAGTAGTCATACCTAGTAAAATGAGATAGCAGTGTCTAAGGACCCAGGGCTGCAGGCCACTTCTAGCAACACATCACAAATGGGTACAGTAGTACTGAGTCATGCCACACCACACCTGAACTTTCATCACTGGAGAAAGGGGGTAGTGATATAGAGAACACTCACTCTGCAATGTTACCATGGTCAGAGACACAGCCAGAGCTCAACATAAGAGGCAAGGAAAAGCCAAAGCATAGAACAAGACAAGTTTAGACAAGTTTAAATCCCATGTGTATAGAAAATGCCACGATCTAGTCTTCAGCAATGCAAGCATGTGAGGCTGAGGTGAGGTTAAAGAGACAAGCTCCTTTCCCATGGACAGTACTGGGAGGCAAAGGGGAAAGTGACAGGCAAGGCCTGTATCTTGTAGCCTCCCATTAGGGTTCTAGATGGTAACACCAAAGATTGGAGGGCAGAGACTAAATAAACTGGAAAGTATAGAAACTATCTTAACTCCTAGAATGTAGAACATCTATTCCCTGTTCTACTCCATCTCCCAGATAAGCCACACCCCATAACAAACATGGAGCCAGGGCTGCAGCATTGGGAGGGACTGATCTTCTTAGACACTGACATGGGGCCCACAACTCCAGCTTCTCAATAGGTCTCATTCCCCATTCCCCACTCTGACTTCAATATCCAGGGTGTGCGAGGGATCCTAGAAACTGTTACACTGATACACAGAAACCCATGTTCCAAATAGAGAGTAGGAAACCTGGGTAGAACATACAACAGCTCACAGCCCCATGCTTTCTAGCACACTTTTTGCAACTGCCAGACTTTTAAATTCTTACCGCACCACATCTGATTCCCTCACAAGGAACTACAGGGCTAGGGAGATAGCTCGGTAGTTAAAGTGTGTGCTACACAAGCCTGAGGGCCAGAGTTCTGATCACCAGAATCCACTAAAATGCCCAGTGAGGGAGTGGCTTTGGAAAGGAAAGATGGAATCCCCAGAACAAGCTAGCAAGCAAAATGGCCATATCAGTGAGTTCGGGGTTTGATTCACTGACCCTGCCTCAGTGAGTAAGGTGAAGGAGAGATGGAAGATGATTCCTGACATCACTTTTGGGCACACGCACGTGCGCGCGCGCGCGCACACACACACACACACAAATGGAAAAAAGCAAAACAAAGGAACCGCTGAGAAAATGACAACTTGGATGTTACAGCAATGCAATGTAGCTACGAACAATTTCTAACTGCTTACTTTCTTCTCCTGTTTTAATCTTGCCACAGACAAGCAGCCATTTGTGTCCCACTGTCAGCTTACTAACCACTAAGAAGCTGTGTTCCACACTCGAAGTTCTGCTCAACAGAGCTTTGAGTGATGATTCCATTCTGGAATGATGAGCATTCACAATATGACTAGTGACACTGAGGGTCAAGCTTTTAACTTTACTTTCTTTTAATTAACTTTCTATCAAGTAGCTGCACATGATTACAGGATCAGACCATGATGATCTATCTAGGTAATTACTGGAAACACAGAAAACCCTCCACGTATACATACACCAAGCTACTTACTCAAGTGAACCTAGGCAAAGAGAAAGCAATAATATTTTAACATCCATCTGGTTTGGGTCTGTGACTTGGCCTTCCTATGGCTGACTTCAGGACTTGAATAGTAACACAGATGTGGATAAACACATATACACACAGAGACACACAAACACATACAACACACTCTTGAGCAAGTGAAGAAAGAAGGATCACAGATGACAGGGCCAGCCTCTCCTTCCTTTAAGGATTGGAGTCTCTTCCTGCCACAGGCAGAGCTGATGGCCCACCCCTCCATTTACTCAGATGAAGCCCCATTATTCAAGGAGCATCTTCGGGTTGGGGCCATACCTTTCCCAGCCTCTCACACAGCTGGGCAGAGAGCTGGAACTCCTTGGCATAGCTCAAACATTTAAGAGACAGCTTTGGCTCATTGCACTCCAAGTAAGTCTTAGCCAGTTCCAAATACTGCAACTCCTTCTCCCTGGGGAAAAGGGAAAGAATCAGCATTGTCATGAAATGTGGCCAGTATATCCAACCTGACACTCTCATCAGAGAGTATGAGAACCAATCCTAAGACACTTACTTGGGGCTGACTTTCTTTGACTTCATATTCAGAGCAGTGTAGTGGGCCAGGGCCAACTTCTCCTTCTCAACTGCATCTCCTTTCTGGTAACACTTAGCTGCAACCTGGAATAGGCCAAAGGTTTGATTCCCAGCAAGGTAATGGAGGTAACAGAACAAGAATTAATGCATGCATTATGTTGCTATGGACAGAGTCCTGTGTCTGGCCCAGCCCAATCTGACAGGGAAGAGCAGGAAAGTACAAGTGATTTAAAGAGAGGAGTCTCCAAAGACAGAGTCCAGCTGTGGGACCAGCTAATACAATCCAAAGGTTTCATTAGGAAATAGTCAGTAGCCATGAAGAAAGTGAATACAACATATAGATCTATAGGCCACCACAACACCAACTCTGTATAATCTTCTAATGGCCACGTGCAGAAGACATACCCCTCCTCACTGTATGTAGTAGCAACCTTAGTCAGAGCCATGGAGCAAAGGGCCCAAAATTACCCAGCAGCTTTTCTGGGCTTTGACATGGTTGCTAGCTATAGTGGCAGCCTGTGTGCTGGTGGACAGCAGTGTAGACGTGGTGGCGTAAAAATGTAGTAGAGATGGCATCAGAGCACCTAAGATCCTTGAAGCATGCAAACCTGTGTCAACAAACCTCTGACTATGAGGTGTGCAAAGGAATGTCAAAGGTCTCCAAGCACAACCCAAATCCTGGCCAGCAGAAAAGCTGCTCTCTGAAACAGGAGGTCCTGCACTGTCTCAAAGCACGAGCTACAGAAGCAGTAGGCTCACACTGCACTGGCATTAGGTCTCAATGTTGGTACGGGAGACAGTGAGTGGTGCTTTGTGGTAGATCAGACAGAACGACCTCTCCCATTCATGCTCTTTGCTCCTGTCCACCCACATTTCCAGCTGGCCCTCTGCATGCACTGTTCTAGCTGGAATGCTCCCCTTCCTTTCTCTGCCTAGTTCACTTCACTTATTCTACAATCTCAGCTCAAGACCCTTTCTCAAAGAAGGCTTCCCTGACCTCCTGTGTCCAGGACAGGTGGCTCTGGGGACAGCTGGTTCTCATCTGTGACACCTGGAACTGCTGAACTGTGCACTTGTCTGTGTATCACTGTTGTTCACCATCATATTTTTAGGATCTAAATATAATGTCTGGCCCATAGCTCAACAATTATTTGCTGGATGAATGATCTTGCATGGTGGTTCTGACACATTCATTGACATGCAGCCAAAAACTCAATAAGCCACCTGAGTCCTGAAGTCCTTTAGCGGGGGTCAAAATAAAGTCGGGCGAGGAGAAGGCTTTTTATAACATTCTCATCTGTGCCGGCTCCCCTAAAAAAATTTTAGATTCAAACATTCAAAAGGTATTTTTAAAGGGATAAATAATTGGAAACCCATGGACAACACATATGGGCAACATCAATGATGTTCTGAAAGGAATGAAGAGTTAAGACTTTATATTATAACACTCCAGTCTGGTGCCCACACCTGCTGCTGCCCAGCCTGCCTTGCCATTCCCTCCCTGCTGCCTCCCTCCACCCTGCCAAAAAATATTTTGGTTTTACAACAATAGCCAAATGTTCAGTGCTTCTTTCCAATTATAACAAGGATCAATAATGAATAATTTTGAGGCTCTATCAATTTCTACAGCTAAATATTGCATATTTTGAAAATAACCTTTCATATATACCTCTATAATAGCATGGTTTTTCTCTTCACCTCATTGTTAGAAATCAAAAGGGTGGCCAGAGCCCCTCACACCTCTGACCTCTGCCACATTCCTTTGAATATACTTTTGCTGCTTCTACCCCAGCATTAGTGAGTCTGTCTGTCTCCTTGTCCTTTAATGTGGGCTCTGACTTATCTAGCCAAGAGAATTCATACGAAGTGCCACAGGGTTAATTCTAAGAACAGGCCTTCAGGACTGACGTATTTCTTTGAACGCTGGCATAATATGAACTAGCCCAAATTTATCTGCTGAAGGGACAAGATCTGCTGAAGTTTTTCAAGAACCCTAGTGACCCCACACCCATCCCCCCATTACCAGAGCCAGGAACCGGTCAATCACCAGAAACAGAATACAACTGAATGGCGGCCAAGGGTAGACACACGAATTCCCCTAGGTGGGTCCAGCAGCTATTTAGCTGGTTCAAACTGCTAGCCCAGAGACCTGCGCAGACGACTTGTGATAAGCCGCTAAGTTTGGATGGGGGTACTTGTTATGAGAAACCCAGATATGATCCCTTTTCTGTACATGTAAACTATTTCCCATCACAGCAAACCAAACTTTTCTAGGAACTGAGGCTGAAGAAACGTGAGGTGCTCTGTCTCGTCTATACCACAGGCCTGTCTTTATCAGTTCTGTCCTACAGTCCCAGGGTCTTCATGACTGTCCAGTGCCTTCACTCAGACCTAGCTTACAGGCTCCAACAATAAGAGTTGCTAGAGCAACAGAATGAGCCACACAGCATCTGTTCAGACATGGAAGGGAAGCAGCAGACATCTTTCTGGGACACTTGAGAAGCTGGACCCCATCCATTTGCAGAGAAGGAAAGAAAGCCATCTGCCAAAACCAGCGCAGCTGCTTTCAGCTGTAGTCATGGTGACCCAGTCATCCAGGTGCCCAGCAGTCAGCTCCGAGAGCTGTAAGTTTCCTGAGCTCAGTCGGTGGCGGTAGATGTCGTTGCTACCCACAGCATTCTCCTTCCTTTCTTGCCAGATCAAAAAATCTACTCTACATACAAGGCTTAAACTGTCAGGAGGACTACCCTCCCAGATGACTTTGCAGCAGTGAAGAGCGTGTGACCTAGTACTGACAAGGAGAAGCATGAGGAAGTCCACTGGGAACTTTGGATCTAAAAAGAGATCCTAAAGAAGCTAGTGCCTGCCCTCATTCCTGTGTGGGATGCCGCTGATAGTGGGGTGTCCGGGGCTACTGAAGCAGACACTGTGCAGCTACAGAGGGGAACATCTCTAGCAAGCTGCAGCTGACAAAGGGAAGAAATAAAGTAAGATTGGGACTGTGATGGTTTAGCTGAGCTGCAAAAATCAATCATGGAAATAAATAGGAAGGCCCCTTGGCAGGGGACAGACCATGACTGACTGACTGACTGACTGACTGACTGACTGACTGACTATCTATCTATCTATCTATCTATCTATCTATCTATCTATCTATCTATCTATCTATCTATCTGCCAGCACTTTGCTGAAATGAAGGACTACCATGCCTGCACTGACTGGGAAAGAACAGGGCAGGGGGCTCTCCTCCTGTCAGGATAAACTCAGAAATGGCACAATCACTGCCACCATCACTGTGTCCTAGTCACCAATGTGATAGTGGGAAACTTTCCCATGAGGTCTGCCAAGGCCAGCAGTCACAGTCATTCCTCACCCTGGCTTCTGGCCCCAGCTCCTTACCTTCCAGCACTGATGCTTGGCATAATAGTCTCCTTGTGTGATCCACTCACCAGGAGTTGAGGTCTTAACAAACATGCTATCGTCAAAGTCTAAAATGAAAGTGAAAAGTGAGCTTGTTTCTCTAGGCAGTAACCCTCGACTTACATCTGTTTGGCCTAAACTATATCTCCCAAAATTCATTTGCTGAATTCTTAATCTCTACTACTTCAAAAATATGGCTTTCTTTGGAGACCAGAGCTATACAATGAAGTCTTTGGGATAGGCCTTAAACCAGTCTCACAGTAAAAGATCAGGATATATACAACACACACACACACACACACACGCACGCACGCACATACACTTCAGTTGCACCACACAAAGGAAAGACCATGTGAGGACACGGTAAGAAGGTGTTCTTTATCTGGAAGCCCAAGAGAGGCCTCAGAAAAAAAACTAACCCCACCTACTCCTGGATATTGGCCTTCTAGCTAGTAGAAATGGGAGAAATCACATTTGTTGCTGTACTGCAGGCAATGCGCTGTGTTGACCTTCTAGACTTCATCAAGAAGTATTTTAGCACCAAAACACGTTGGTGTATGTTTCAGAAGGAGGAGGTGGAAGTGAGAAACAGACCTAATTTGCTTTTTAAATTTTGGTCTACTTTTCTTGACTATAGCTATAAACAAGAAGACACACAGCAATTATTAATTCCTTGAAAATAAAAAGCCAGTTAGTTCTTAGTAAACTCTCAGAATTCAGCATGGCACAAGAGGACAGGCATTTACAATACATGCTACTCAGCTTCTGATGGAGCTACATCTCAACAAACCCCACAGTAAACTGGAAATATCATAATTCAAAATGGCTTTAAATATAACTAATTTACAAGATACCATGTCTTAGCAACCCAGGACACTGCGGTTGCTAATTGTATCCACTTATTACTAGCTGAGGAAAAGATGAAAATTCAAAATATGGTTTTTACTGGTGTATCAATTCTATACCATTGCAAAGCTGAAAATTCCAAGCTGAACAAAATCCATTTTTGTGCATCCAAGTGCATATGTTGTCCTCACCACAGTAGACAGCCTAACACCTTGCTGTGGGCGGGAAAACACTACTATAACCACTTACAGTCTGTCCTTTCTGTTCCATACCAGCCCTCCCCACCCATGGCCCTCAGAATGTCACCAGCAATGAACAGCAATGCACAGTTCATTAAGTACCAGAGATACAGTGAATGCCACAACAATGTCAGGAAGCCAGATCAAAGCTAAAGGGACCAGAGATGCCTAGACTAATGGGTTGCAACCAAAGAAGCAATGGGTCTCAACCACAAGGATCAGAGACCAAGCAGACTTCACAGCCTGCTCCCTCCCTGCTTTCCTTCCAATAGTCTTCTGAAGCACAATGCAACAATGACCGCAGCCCTGAGTGAGGCCTCTATGCACCAGGTGGGAGTATAGTCCCATAGCAAACCCCATCCTACACCTGAAGAGGACAAGGTGACCATGCTAAAAAATTCCAAAATGTATCAGTGCCATACTCACCTCATATTCCCCTGTACTGGAGAGACAGATGCACTGGAAGAGTCTATGTGTCCAACCACAGCTTATGGTTAAGACTGCCCTTGCTCTTGTGCTCATACTGCTACCATGATACAAAAGAAACTGTCGTTCTTGAACATTTTAACTTTGTAAGTAAAACTACTTATCTTAATCACCCCTCCAGTGGGTACTAGAGCATATTGAGTAATTAAAAGGAATACGAGTGAGTCAGGAGGTGGTGGTGCCCACCTTTAATCCCAGCACTTAGGAGGCAGAGGCACATAGATCTCTAAGTTCAAGGTTAACCTTGTCTACAGAGTGAGTTTCAGGCTATCCTAGAACACTGAGAAACCCTGTCTTAGAAAAAAAAGTTACAGGATAAATTGAAAATTATATACTAGGCCAACCGACTCCTTTCCTTTTAATGGGAAGGGAAAAGGGCCCATGATAAGAAAATTGGGCCTGAACAAGGTCATGTAACTACTCAGATGGCAAGGTCACTGAGAAGATGAGATTTTAATTTTAAGCCTTCAACCCTTCTCACCACAGCCCAACAGTTGAGCCCTAGGAAAAGAAGATTGGATCCTGGTCCCCAACTGAGCTATGAGCAATAACCAGAAATAGTCAGGCAACCAGCAAACCTCTCTACAGTAGATAAGCACTGCTTCTTCCTGAGAAGTTCACAACCCTTAGAGAAATTAACTACAGTCTAGAGGAGCCAACTCATTAACTAATCCTCAAGAAAAAAATTAGGTTTTCTTCGCCATAGAGGGAAGATTGTTTTTCTTCATGGCTATCTTACTCAAAGGACTTTATTTTTTAATTAGCTAGTCTTTGAAAATTATGACAATGATAATATATAATTTTTAAACCCTTCTAATACTATAGAGTCTAAAGAAGAAAATGATGTCTACATCTACTCAACAAGCCCTATACAAAGGTGAGCACTGTAAAGTCTACTTCAGAAGTAGCATCTGTGCAAGTGTATGTTTATGCATTTCTTTATCCTGACCTGCTCACCATGGGGCCCTGAATAACCAGGAGTTAAATCGATACAAATGATGACTCTCTTGCTATCTGAATTCTTGGTCTCTGTGCTGTGACGTTTAAAAGACAGACAGTCAGACAGTCCAACTAATCTCACTGTGGTGGTCTGAATGAGAATGGCCCATATCGGCACATGCATTTGAATGCTTGATCCCCAGTTAGTGGAACTGTTTAGGAATGATTAGGAAGTGGGGCCTTGTTGGAAGAGGTGTGGGGATGGGCTTTAAGGTTTTCAAAAGCCCATGCCGACCAGGTGTCTCTCTCTGCCTGATGCCTGCTACTTTGGATCAGAATGTAAAGTTCTCAGCTACTCCCCCACACCATGCCTGCCATCTTACTACCATAATGATCACTAACTCTCTAAAACTGCAAGCAAGCTCCCATTTCAATGCTTTCTTCTGTAAGAGTTCCCTTGGTCATAGCATTTCTTCAAATCAACAGAACAGTAACTAAGAAACTCACTAACCTAATTCTTAATGTACCAGTGTACAAAATGAGTTTGGTTTGACAGTCATAGGCACTCAAACAGATTTCATATGTACATACACATAACATATGTGTACATGTAAATTTTCTATTCTGCTATATGCTGATGTACATAGTTTTGTATTTGTGTTAATATAAGGTTCTTTAAAATTGGATCATTCTGGATATGAGCTACATCTTATATTAAATCTCATTATCATGATGATACATGGATAGGAGAGTTGATTTCCAGAGTTTTGAGGAAAAATTAAAATGTTAACTATTATAGTGTTGGCAAACATGGTCACCTTAAATGGGATTGTAAACAGGGTGATCCTAGAAATAATGTTTTTTTTTTCTGAACATATTCTAAGCAGAATGCCTGTCACTTCTTGATTATGCAGAAGATGTGGCAAAGGCAAACATTGGGCTAGTGAATGTAGATCAACAAGAGACATTCAAGACCATCTTTGCCTTTACAAAACTCCTTGAGTGACTGCTCTCAGGCCCCATGCTAAATCCAGTTCAATAACTTCCTGCCATCATTGAGGAAACTCCTTCCCAGAGCAATTAAAGAACCTAATGCCAAAAAAAAAAAAAAAAAATTGGATCATTCTATACTGTATACTGTTTGTATTTTTCTTGTTTTTATATATCATATCTTAAAAACTTTCCATACCAATAAGTAGAAATCCATTTTAGTCTTTTTAATAATTGTATGGCATTTTAGCCTTTTCCATACTGGATGCTTGGACTACTTTCATTTTCTTGTTATTACAACTAGGGCTATGTGGTTTTCACTTTGATAGGCAATCTCAATCAGGCTATCCAAAAGTTTTTAGTAACTTGTATTATAACACTGTGACCTAGTTCCTGCAGCCCATACCCAAATCACTCGCTTTTAAAGGACAAATAACAGATTTCCCTAAAGTAGCAAACTCACCCCAAATGCACAACAAACACTCTTTCCCAGACACTTTAACATAAAAAAGCTAAAGTGCTTTTTCTGAGAAAAGCATGGAGAGGGTGCTATCAAGTAAAACAAAACTCTACACCCCATGACTGGAAGCACAGAGCAGTGGTAGAGCACTTGGCCTCCCATGCATAAGGGCCTAGGTTCAATCTTCAGCACTATAAAACACAAAACAACAAAACTGCCCTTTCTACGTGACCATCAGAACAGAAGAGACACATCTCCAACAGCAACAATAGTTTAATGAGATCTTACCTTTATTTTCATCTGTCTTTACAACTTGGACAAAATCTCTCCTAATGAAATATTTGAAAGCAGGAGCCCGCTTCTCTAGGTTTTCATCAAAGATCCAGAGGTTGACCCGAGCCCGTGTGATGGCAGTATACAGCTGCTTCAGCTCTCCATTGAGGAGCTAACAATAAGATTGAAGACAAAGATGATGAGCCTTGTGTCCAAGTGACAGTGTGAACATGATTTAAGGGTTTACTCTGATCTGAGAAAAGTATAAAAACTAAGCTAATTTTTAATTTAATTTTACTTATTATTTGTATGGGTAGAATATGTGCACATGAGGACACATGTGTACAAGTCACAGAACAACTTTGTGGAGTTAGTTCTCTCCTTCTCCTTCTATATAGGTTCTAGGAATTGAACTCAGGTAGTTAGGTTTGCCTTACAAGCATTTTGCCCACTGAGCCATCTCATTGACCCACACACACACACAAAAAAAAGTTTTAGAGAGTTTGTTCTGTTCTGTAGTCAAGAGCACTAGCTGCTCTTGTAGATGACTGAATTCTATTCCCAGTCATGTAAGTACCCAACAAGTAACTCATAAATAAATGTAATTCTATCTCCAGCAGATCCAACATCCTCTTCCACCTGCCACAGGAACCCAAACACACATAAATAAGCATTAAAATAAACATTATTTAAAATTAAGTTTTAAAAAATTACTGCTAACTTTTGAGAAGGATACCAGGACCTCACAATTGTTGTGACTTACTTTTCCTTTAAGTTGTTTTTTTTTTTTGTATGTGTGTTGCTTGCTTTTTAAAATTAAGACAGTCATGCCTTGTACAGCAACTATCATTACTACTAAACCAGTTCAGACACATTCTGTGATTTCACCAACTTTTGTGAATAAAGTTGGGTTCCAGGTGAATGGAAGGCCCTTCCACCTCCATCAATCCAGTGCTCTGCAGAGAGGGAGGAGACAGACAACACTGCCTTTCTTTCCCCATTCCCACTGTCAATGTAATGGAAGACCAGCCAGGAGCAAGGCTCCATTTTTCTTCTCATTTTCTTTCCAAGCCTTATTTGCTGGTTCCATATTAAATCTCTGTGTGAACAAATTGCAGATATTCACCTTGTACATTTCTGGGTTCACCATAAGGGGCCGAGCCTGAGAGGAGTTTGATTTCTCCAGAGGAACTTCAACCAATGGCCAGTTTTCCTCTCTGGAGTCAGATGACGGTATGAACGAGGAAATGATCTTCCATTCCTTGTAAGCCTAAACAACAACAACAACAACAAGTTGAAGAACAACAGAATTTGCTTTTGAAATACCTCCCAAGCTCCACAGAAAACTGAGCCCCAAGCACAGGTGTGGAGCCTTCAACACAAGTTGTATAGAGGGATATATCTCATGGCCTCAGAATAGATGGGAAGAGCTAAGGTTGCACAGGCAGAAGTCAAAGAAGCTACCATGAAAATACACCAACACTTGGGTAAGATGACTGAGAATCCAGGCATAGGTGCCCTCTATGGGCAAGAATGCTAAAGGCCCAAGGTGTTACAGTAATTCAAAGAATGTCAACAAGCAGTAAGGACAGAGGGAACCTTACTCCTTCTCACAATGTGGTTAAGAAATACCACATAGGGACAACTTTTAGGCACAGGTGGCAGAATTATCTAAATTAATCAACCAATGAATGGAGAATGATATAAGGCATATTAATAACTAATTTTCCACTTATTATCTGACCTTGGACACGATGTTTTTATAGTGGATAACAAAACAACTTCACTTTGTTGGTCAGGAAAAGGAGATAACATTGAGGGTATAGTACTTGCTTTAATGTATTCTTTCTTTTACCCAAACCCCCAAAGCTAATGTGATTGTATGACTAGGGGATAGCAAGGCTAAAGCAGTGGTTATCAATCTGTGGGTCATGACCCCTTTCACAAGAGTTGCCTAAGACCATCTGAAAACACAGATATTTACATTAAGATTCATAACAGTAGCAAAATTACAGTTATGAAATAGCAATATAAAAATGATGATGGGGTCACCACAACATGAGAAAGTGTATTAAAGGGTCATAGCACTAGGAATGTTGAGAACCACTGCAAGGGGTCATATCTGCATGTTACATGGTCTTTCATTGGTCAACCTGCCACAGTGCTAAAGTAACCACAGACAACATGTGAATGAATGGACATGCTATATTTCAATAAAGATATTGGTCAGTGCTAAACTGAGTTTCGTATAATTTCCATGTGCCATGAGATATTATTCTTTGAGTTTTTTCTAACCATTCAAAAATGTAAAATCCATTTTTAGTTCCAGGATGTGAGAAAGAGCCAGTGGGCTGAAACTGGTCAGCAAGCTTCAGAATTGGTTTCTGACCCCTGCAAGGCTGAACTGTTTAGGTTATATGTGGTACTTAAAATGAAAAATCCCTAGGAGTCTTGAATATCACAATTCACCACGTCTTCTAAACGTAGCCACTTTATTCTCCCAGCCTTTCATTTTTATAAAGCGTGCCAACTTGACACCATTGTAATGTTCAAGGATGCCCAAACCATAAAGTGGACAGAGCTGATAGATGCTTGTTTTAAGTTGTTCTGCTTAACTACATGATTAAACTAAGTTACATGCATAAAACATGATCTACTAAACAGGGCTAGCTGTTTTTGTTATAAAAATCAATTATGGGGTTCAGTACCATACTCTGAAAAGTGATGTCAACCATAAGTGAAGTCATTTGAACAGGTGAAAGGTTTAGAAAAACTCTTTAGGACATACTCATGACATCCTCTTTGTAAAGCTACTTAGCAAGCAGAATCAAGGAAAGCAGGTAAGATGCGGACATTCGAGAGGAGGACCCGCCTGGCAGGCACAGGGGCAAAAAGACTGCCAGAGGGGCCGGGGAGGAAGCGTCACATATTTTTAAACTTCTGGGAGAGAAGCAAACTTGCTCAGATGGTTTGTGGCTACATATTTCCAGGAAGCAAATATTTTCGTGTTTTCAAGATGGACACAGGAAGGGGAATATGTGTTAATCGCCAAGATAACAGGCCTGCAGCACTTGGGGCAATGAAAAGAGCTGCTTCTTGCAAGGAAAAGGCCTGGATTCCACTAGCAAGTCTCCCACAAAATTTGTGGTTTTCAAGTTCCCCCCATCCCTCTCACATATTAATGTGAAAGAAAGAATGCCCTCAAAAGTAGCATAAATAGCATTCACCCTTCTCAATTCCCAAGGACGGTAGTCTGCAGCTTTCTGAGAGAGCAACTTCTCCCCTGAGGTGAGGAAACATCCTGCCAGGGTCTGGCTTGACCACCTCTTGGCTGCCTCCCCACTCAGAAGATAACTTGAGATTGTGGTTGAACAGGCAAAATAAATCTAGACAGAAGAACTACAGACAGTACCCACCCATGTCCATGCACATCCAGGCCCAAACCCCCACCCAGGCCCAAATGCCAGATGTTCCAAAGCAATGCCTGCCTGGGACACTAAGAGGGACAAAGACAGACGATCTCCACTGTTCCATGTCAAATATTGATTACTGTTCAGCAACCTTCATCCAGCTACCTGAAAGAAATCTGAATTGCAGACCATGGAGGGTGAGGAGATTTGATCTGCCTGCCTTCCCTCTCCTTTTTATTATATGCATTTCCTCTCCCAGTTGCATTCTTCTGGTCTGGAGATTGTAAAGGATAAATTGGGGGCATACTTTGCACCAGGGAATGCACAATTGCATTACACCAGGAAGCACCATATCAAAATCTTTACTATATGTCTCATTATGTACACAGAATAAAACAAATGTTACCATTTGTTTAGGTGTTTGTTGTTTTCGTGTTTCTGAATTTCACCGAATTCAGTGGAAGGACAGAGAGACTCCTGTGCCATTCCCGGGAACAGGTAAAGAATAACTGATTTTTCTTTTGAAAGCAAAGTTCCCCCACATGGATCCTTAAATCTTTGACCTCTGACTTTATCACTGGCATGTGCATACAAATGGCACTTAATAAAGGACAGGAACAACAAATTCTTACCCCTTTCTCTTTCAGGAGAGCCTCAGTCCAACCATGACCAGTGGATGTGTTATTAGGAAAAAAAAGTTAGACCTCAGAGATGAAAAATGGTAGCAGGGTTAATGAGCATGCATCTGCTTTTCTTAACAAATCTACCAGGAAGGGGTTGCACATAAGAAGTGGCACTATATATTTATTCATTGTGGAAGTTTCTAGAAGCCAAGTCACGTGTGACAAGGAAGGAGGACAAAGGAAAGTATTTGGAGCTCAAAAAACTTGGGTTTTCTTCGGACTCTGCTGTGAATATCATAACTATGGGCAACTTACTCAATCCAATAACCTTTGGCTTTACCTAAAGAATGAAGGTAATAAAAATACTCAGGACCTCGAGCATTGGTGGGATGAGACACTGCATTCAAAAGGTTATTTATGAACTGTGAGGTATCTGTTGCAGTACCATATATAAATATTGCTAAATCAAACATGACATTTAAGAATGATCAGACAAATGTAAAGAAGGATTCTATTTCAAGGGTCAGATCAGGGATAGATTTTAAGGTATCAAAGCTAAAAGGTGCTCAGAGTTAAGTTTTTAAAAAAAAAAAAACAGCCTTTCTAAACATGTACAAAAACTCTGCAACAGGGACCAGAACACAACCACTGTAGCACTAAGAAGACCCATAGCAGCCAGCCTGAGGGCAATGGTCTTGACTTAGTGATTCCCCTAACAGTAATCTGGAAACTTAAAAAGAAAAACACATGACAAGGACCCAGGAACCACATTAAGGCAGTGGCTGGCAGAGACGTCACTGGGGTCAATCCATGGACTCTGGCTACCGTGGCTGCGGTGTGAAGCTGTGACAGTGAAGCATGTCAAAGGAGGCTGGAGAAAAGGTGGCTGCTCCTGTCACCCACATTACCTGATCCAGGAGACTGGAACCAAATTTCACTGTCTTCGTGGAATTGTCTTTTTATCAACTGGCTTTGCCCAGCTCTGAACTCACAGAGTGAACACTGCTAGCCTTGCCTTCATGTATGGCTCTCCTTAGAACCTGCGCCAACTTAGGCATCCCTGGGAGCCAATGACAAGAGCAGCTAATGAAAACTGGCCCTCGAGTGCTAACCATTCAGAAGACATGAACACAAGAGAGCCAGGGATGTGTAGAGGGAAAAGCAGCTCATGAGATACTGTGGAACAACCCACAACTACTTTCAACCCCTCCATTAACTCACAAACCCCACACTAAATACAAGATGCTCTACAACACACACAGGCACCTGTGACAAACTCTTAGCCTTATCTCCAGACTGTCTTCTGCAGAGCACAAGTTCCACTCAGGCACAGACCTGAACTGTGTGAGAAGAACTCAGTGGGACATACCTCAGAGTCAGTAAAAAAGTTGTAAAGGAGGACATCATCGAATTCCAATCCTTTTGCCTCATAAACAGTTAGCACAAGTGCTAACCCCAGCTCTTCTGGAATTTTCTCTTTTGCCATTTCATTGGCAACGAGAATCACCTAAAGTAAAATAAACCCAAACAATATCAGATTCTACAAAGTCAAATAAAGGAAAGTCTCATCTGTTTCCCTAGGAAATGAGTAATGACTTTAAAGAGAAATGGCCAGGGTGGACATAGTCAGTCAAGACTGGGAAGATAGTCCCAGTCAATGGCCTCTCCTAAGCACACACCCATCCTAAATCAAGAGCTACTGGATTCTTATACAGTAATTCAGCTGCTGCTGCTGCTTCATGGCTGCAACTTCAAACTGACTTATTTCAGAACATATAATCCCAATAAGCTTACCTGGTGGGCACCAAATTCAATGGGCTGGGTTTTTCTTTTGTTCCCTCGCAGCAAAATTGCCAAGTCGCTTACACTACAAGAGTCCAAGAGAGTTGGCTTGGGACCATCAAAAAGTCCAGAATCTCTTGGAAGGCGATCAAAGGATTCTGGGAAGTAGAACTGAAGTAAGTCCACCACTCCAGATGCAAGATTGAGGATTCCTAGGATGAAACAGAAAGTATCTGTCAAATACCACACAGCAAGGCTGAGGTTTATGGTTATTTGTTTGGTTTTCTTTTTCACAGAGGAGGCAGTATATATTACTGACTCAGGCATAATACTTCATTTCAAGTTTATATCCCGTTCCCACTTGTTAACAATGTGGTCCTAACCCAGATCACTCTAGGTATAGCAGGTGAAGGCAGTAATGTGTTGCTGTACTGAGCAGATTTATGAGGCCTCAACCACAACTTCCGATGACAATGGAAAGATCACTGCCTAAGAAACTCAAGGTAGGTATGTCTCCACAACTAGAGGTACTGGACTGTCCATATAAATATGGTAAGGGTATAGTAAGATCAAGAATCACTGTCTCCTCTCATTGGTCCCCACAGCACTGAAAGCAACATTACCACGGTAACAGCATCAGTAATTGCTACCTGGAGACAACCACAGCCTCTATCACCCTGTTCTTCCAAGTTTACCCAGCTGAAACAGTACCATACAAAGGAAAAGTGTCAGAGCCAGAGAACAGACTTTGCAAAAAGCTTTTCTCCAGCCAGTCTCGTTTCTTACCTATGCTCTGAAGCAATACTGACTAAAGCCTGAGATAGAATAGTCACCCTCATAAAAATCCCTCCAGGGAACCCTTACAGGAACCCAATGCGACAGATGAAACAATGGTGTTGCTACTAATGGACTCTACCAGCTAAGAAATAACTGGACTCATCTAAGTGATGGGATTTTAAGTTAGACTGAATACCTACCTTTCTGGGTCTCTCTAGGTCCCTTAGATACCATCTGGTACTTGCCTAGTACCAGAAAGATTATAATGATCAAGGCAGAATACCACGAAATTCCATGTGTTATCACAACTTACTTTTATCAAATAGTAAGGAGAAAACGTTTTATCTGATTCTTTAATTATTACAAGTTTCCAATACAGAGCAATCATGAACGTAATTAGCAACTGCTGTTCCTAAAAAAATCTGTTGCCACTGTGGTTCCCTATTCGTTAAGAGCTAGCAAGGGCCAAAGATTTACACTAACAGTGGAGCCCAAAGAGGGTACAAAAGTACTGTGCTGAACAACTGGAATACCATCCAGGAAACTAGGAAAGTAATTTTTTGCTATCACCATATACAAGAAATACAGGCCAACCATAAAAAAAGAAACACACACACACACACACACACACGCTATGCTTGGATGTAACTTTGGTAAACCTTGGAATATTAATTAACACAAACCAGACAAAAGGCCACATATTGTATCTTTCTACTCACTTGAGACATCTATAACAGGGAACTCCATAGAAACAGAGAGATGAGTTGTTGCCAGGGAGTGGAAAGAAGACAACAATAAGGGGTGTCTGCCTCAATGAATAAGTTAGAGAAACTTCAGCCTTGGACCTCTACACACACATGCATGTACACCTATCTGCACACCCACACATGTGTACCAACAAACTTATGGACACATGCACACACATACACAACACACAGACACATGAAAAATGCAAAAGGAAAAAGTGTTTATGTGTATATTATTTCCCAATTGGCTAGTTTGAGAGAAAAGCTGTTTAAGGACTGATGAATTATTAACTGGATATTACTTTAAGCGAGTATTTCTGAAACAGATAAAGCAGACCTGCCTTTTCCTGATGGCACTAGGCAAATGTTAAGCATAGTTAAAACACAAAATTCATTATTAGAGTTAATAATGAGTCCTCTTTTTGTTTTTGTTGTTGAGATAGAATATCACTCACTATGTAGCTCTGGCAATCCTGGAACTCACTATGTAAAACAGGCTGGCCTTGAACTCAGAGATCTGCCTGCCACTGGCTACAGAATCCTGGGATTAAAAGTGTGCACCACCATACCCAGCATTAATAAATTTTTTAATGTCTTATAACTAAGTAAGGAAGATGGGAGGTAGGGCACTTTGATCCCCTAAGTAACAGCTGTTGGATTATCCTTTGTTGTCTTGGCCATCTTGAGCAAAAGGAATGTCCGTCCAACAGCCTGAGAAATTACCCTTGTGCCGGTGCCAGCCCATCTGGAATCCTACGAATGCCTTGAGAAACTATACAACGGTGGCAGCTGACTGCTCCAGTTCCTGAAAGCACAGCCTCGGTCCGGACTCTTTCGGTTTCTAGGGGTTCAACAAAATCTAGATAGCCCTGCAACAATTTCCACCTACAGAGGAACAGTAATTCCCCTCATGACTTAGCAAAAGGGCTGCTGGAAATGGCACTAAAGAGACAGCCTTCGTTTGCATTCCAGGTGTGCTGTGATTGGTACAAGTACCCCTTCTCTGGCTTTATAAGCAGGCTGTTTGGCTCAAGACGCTGAGAGGCATCCTCCTAAGCTGCCTCCCTCCCTTGGTGCACAATATTAGACACAATAAAAAGCTTCTAGAAGTGAATGATCTTTTCTCCTCTACTTTGGGTCAGACTGGACTGGTCACATGAAGAAAGTAGTCAGTCAGTTGAGCAGTAGAGTGTCATGAAGACAGTGACAGGAGAGAGGCCATGATGGTAGAGGTGGCAGCAGCTGAGCAGTTGCATGTAGCTGGCCAACGAAGAAGAAGTACTGAGTTCTGCATAGCAACCAGGACAGGGACAAGTGGGATAGAATGAGCAGAAAAAAGGGAACTGAGGCTGCAGAAGGAGAAAGTCCATTAAAAAAAGACACACTGCAGGCCCAGGTGGCTGGAAGGCTTCCAAAGAGCTGTCAAGGCTTCAAAGAGTCAATGGTTTCCGAGATTCCAACCCTGGAAGTTATAACACTGGCCACTGTCAAGAGCTGAAGAGTCCTGGTGCCTAAGCCCACCTGGAAAGTGCATCACAATATGTTGCCAAGGGTGAAGAAATCCTGACTTTCAGCCTTGTTCCCTGAGCAATGCTAACACCAACAGACACGCTGATATGGAAGGGGGAAAGCAGGCCTACCACCATTGCTGGAGAGAGAGATATTAGTCTTCCTCAGAAGTAAACCCCTACTTAGTTATCCAACTCCAAGAGGTCAGTCCTGAAAACATATCCATACAAACAACATTGAACAGACTGAGTAGGTTGTGTGTGTGCTTGCGTGCGTGCGTATATGTGCGTGTAAAAAATAATAATTAAAGAAGCCAAGGCCAACAGAGCAGTGGTGGCACACGCCTTTAATCCTAGCACTCGGCTTGGATCTCTATGAGTTTGAGGCCAATCTACAAGAGCTAGTTCCAGGACAGGCTCCAAAGCTACAGAGAAACTCTGTCTTGAAAAACCAAAAAGAAAAAAGAAAAAAAAAGAAACAGAGGCCATGAATTCGAGAGGGAGGGGACAGGTGGGAGAATTTGGGGGAAGTAAATAAGGTAGGTAAAGTGATGTATTTGTATTTTGATTTTTAAAATTTCAAATTAAAAAAAGAAAAGAAACTCTAATTCCCCTACACACGAGCTGTAGCATTTGTAGAGCTAAAGGTTCTACTCCCTGGTGCCTGCAGAACTTACGTGCCAGTCAACAATGCCACCTGCTGCTGCTCCTGCCTGCCTGCTGTCACTTCCTACTTCTGTAAAATTCTGAGAGATACAAAAGACCAGCATATGAAGAACTGTTCCTTGTCATCAACAATCTCTGCAGGCTGGAGCAATGTGCCCTGGCCAGACAACTGGTGTCACCACAAAGGGGAGTTAGTTAGCAAAGGTGTCCAGAGCACTTTCAATGTTGCCCTGAAATGTCTGTATCACAGAAACTCCCTGGGACACATGGTCACTAAAGATTCATTTCTAGGGCTGGACAGATGACTTAATGGTTAGGAGCACTGATTACTCTTATAGACGTCCTGAGTTCAATTCCCAGAACCCACATGGTGGCTCACAACCATCTGTAATGAGATCTGGCGCCCTCTTCTGGCCTGCAGGCAGAACATTGTATACATAATAAATTCTTTAAAAAAAAAGATTCATTTCTATCAAACCACATTTTCAGTGATCTATTTACAGATGAGTGGAGGCAAAAAAATCTAAGTTCTCTTATTTATGAACATATTTACTAGCAAACCTTGAGTCACCGACTCACTTCTGATACAGACACAGCCCAAGGCCAATGCTCCAGCCCCTCCCCAGCAGATGAGCCTGAGGCTTGAGGTACCTGAGTGAGATCTGTAATTCTGGTACAGCTGGTGAATCCTCTTGGGCTTTCGAACAGCACACTGCTTATCTACTGTGTTTCTGCTGGCGTAGTGGAACAGAGAGAGCAGATCGCTGAAGCGGAAGGCCACACCCTTCATGATGCTTTGGGCAGTGTCTCCGGTGAGGAACATGGCATTGGGGTCATTGATGCATTTCATCAGCAGTGCCAGCTCTGCTTGGGTGAAATCCTGAATCTCATCACCATAGAGCTCATGGATAGACCAGGGGAGTACCCTGAGCTTTGACAGTCTCCAGGACAGGTTGTACAGGACATCTTCTTCATCAAAGTACCCTTTCTGGGACCTGATCTGCTGATACATGCAGAAAAGGCTGTATATCTCACTCCGGTCTTCTTTGAAATTGGGGGATCGTTTCCTCCCTAACTTCTTATAGGCTTCCTCAGTCAGTCTCCCATGAGGACAACTAAGAGCCTCAAAAGAACCTTTCAGGAATGATTTTATTTCTTTCCAAATCAGTGCTGGGTTGTAGGAACTTCTCCCTTTGATCATTTTGGGCCATATCTCATTGGTGAACACCTCAAATGTCACATACACCCGAGGATCACTATCACCTGCATGTGTTTCTGTAGCTTTGTCCTCCTCACTATAGTTCCCATCAGCCTCAACCTCTTCATCATCCTCTTCCCAGCTGGGGATGCTAAACTCTTCCTGTGTGGACCATCCTACAATGCTTCTTTTTAAGCTTCCATCTTCATTTCTCAGAAAAAATGGTTTTGGCAGAGAAGCGTCAAGCAGGAGGAGCAGCTGCTTGGAAGTCACAAACAGAGGGAAGTTCTCGTCCCTCAGGTCCTGGAGTTTGTGGACACTGGGATCCAGTGGTTTGTAGTGACTGGTGGCCTTGGTAGACTTGGTGAGCTCAATAAAATTCCTCTGCACCTCCTGGCACAGGACGTGGTTCTTGGTCACAAAGATCTGGTGCAGATGTTCCAGCTGCTGTGGGTGCTCTGGCGCACATCCTTCTGCTACTTGGCTGTCCCCTGCTGGCTCCACTGTGGCTCCTCCAGCACAAGCTTCATTCTCTTGCTCCTCATCTATATTATCCATTGTTTCCACTTTAATGGAACTCTCCTCTTCCTCATCTTCTTCTTCCTCCCTACCTGGACCTTCTTTTCCGGGCTCTACTTCCAACCTTTTCTTTGGCAAGATCTGTTTCGATAGCAATGGGCTTCCTGCCTGCTCAGCTTTCTCCCAATAAATTTGGAATTTCTTCCAAAGCCTGTACAAGCAACAGGTTGTTTTCCCAGTGCCACTCCGCCCAATAAGGATGATGGGCTCCAGAGGCCTAGGGTTGAGGTCAATCACAGCGTACTCAAGCTCACCCACTCGGAATGGATACTCTACCGTTGCTGTCATGTCACTGAGGATATTTAAGGCCATGTTGGTGCTGAAGCTGTGGAACTTCATGATGTTGTACTCTGTCTCCACAGCACTGGCTGGGGGAAAGTACTCAGGATCTACCTGTTCTACACTCTTCTCAGCCTCTGTGTCTTCCACATAGCATCGGGGTATTCGCTTTTGGATTTTCATGTTAGCTGATACTTGCCCTTTGTTGATACCCTTCAGCTTCTTCCGGAGGACACAGGACAAGCCGCGGGTATAGGCACTGCAGATGGCCATGATAGAATCTGAGAGCTTACAGTGATCTAAGACAATGTCCCAGATGCGGATGATCTCCGTATAGACCCGCCCTGATTTTTCCAGGGAGCAGGTGCTCCGTTCCGCACCCATAATTTTCTCAGAGTTCTCACTGCACCGAGCAGAGAAATCAATGGCAAGCTCCCATAGCATCCTGGCACCCTTGTCCAGCTTTGCTTCAAAGAGTTGTATGTTTCCTTTTGAGTGCTTCAGCCTCTTCTGCAGGCCCTGGGTCCATTCACCATTCCCCAACTGCTGGATGGCGAGGATGATTTTCTTCTTTATAACTTTGGTCATAACCTTACTGGACAGCTTCTTCAGCATTTCTGAAGTGCACTCAATCTCCCAGGTCATGTTATCAAAGTCCTGCAGACAGGCCTCAATCTCCTGCATAGTCCAGTTGTCCTGATTATCACTGGCTACTCCCAATCTGTTACCTACAGGAACAAGCTGGGAGGCCCCTGGGTCTACCTGAGCATGCCCATCCCCAGCCTCAGAGGCAATAGGGTTGTTTCTACTATAGTCAGAGCTTCCTATACTCAGAGTTCCCTGGAGTTTGTCTTTCTTCCCTTCTGTACCAGCTGCTACCTTGAAAGAGCCTCGCTGGGGATAGTCCTCTGGTAGAGACATATCCAACTCAACCTTCTGGATCAGAACTGTGATGTCCTGTACAAGGCGGTCTCTCAGGGAACGTGTCCTGATGGCTTCAGGCTCATGCCTGGTTACCTGAACATCAGGAAGAATCTCTGTGACTCCAGAGGAAAGGGTTTTGCCAGTGGCACCACATGGCAGAGACTTGAAGGGAGTTTGGGACTTGAGCTGAGACATCTGGCCAGGGGCAGAAGATCTGGAGAGCCTCCCCAGGTGGGCAGCAGGGTCTTGGCGGTTCTTCCGCCTATTCTCTGTCACAGCTTTGTTCCAGGCCAAAAGCAGAGCATCGTTTTTCTTAATACGGTGCCGTATGCCTTTGCCTGCTTTGTTCTTCAGGTTGAAGTTGATGTCAAACTTCACCAGCAAATCTATCAGCTTCTTCGTGCGCTTCAACATACCCTTCTGGAAAAGGAGGTGCATCAGCGTGTTCCCATCGCTATCTTGAACATTAGGATTAAGGTAATAAAATTTGGTAGGGTTGGACAAGAATAAGTCCAACAGGTGGCTGAGGAAGTTAAAGCCAATGTCAGCTGAAAGAGACAAACAGAATCCTGTGAGTGCAAAGCCATTCTTCTCAGGAAAACAGCAGGCCGTGGGCATGAAAGCAGTGCCAGTTTGAGGCACCATACAATACTGACCCTCTCCAAAGAAGTGATACTCGTTAAATGATGCAATGTTCTTAACCAAGGTAACTTGCCCCATGAGGAATCTGGCAATGTAGCTGCAGTTTGGTTGTCACAATCAGGAAGGTATACTGGCAACCAATAAGCAGAGGCCATGTGCAAGATAGCCCCTGTCAACAATAACCGCCATCCCGGCTATCAGTGGTACCTCCTAAAATAACTTGATGATATTACAGCAACATCCTGTAAGTCAGGATTCTTGAAAAATGATAAAAATACATGGAAAGTATTTGTAAGCTACATACAACCAACTTGAGAATTTAAACCCCACTCCCACTATAATCAGATCATTCACTGTGACATACATTGGTGATTTTTTTAGACCTGGTAAGGAAACAGGCCCTTTTCAAATGGCGTTTTCCCAGATAAGAGAGCAAAGCATCATTTATAATATCCAGCTTCCTTCTCCAGAAACGGACTGCTCACCATTGATGTCCAGAAAGATGTGGAGTGCTGCGTGCAAAGGAGTGTCACCTTCCATGAGAGAAACACTACGCGGGTCTGCACCCTTGGTCAAGAGAAGAAAAGCCAAGTCGAAGTCCTCGTGTCTCAGGCACATGAGAAGTGGCCTGTCCTGGCTCTCCTGAAGACCCTCAGGCAGTGCTAGGATGGGAGTAGAATGGGGGAAAGAGGCAGAAAAAAGATCATCATGACCCTGGAAGGAGGTGGAGTCTGGCTCAATGAGAGGAAAGTTGCTGATCTGACTTCCAAGATGTTCCCCCACCACATACACCCTTTCTGAGCAGTAAGATTTCCTGGGCCCTTAGGGAAAACCCTGCTCCTTCTCTGGTCATGCCCCTCCCATCTGTCCTGTCCCTTCTCTAGTCTTAGCACAGTTCCTACCACAGAGTGAGGACAGGGCACAAGAACAATGGAAACCTTAATGCTTTCTAACACCACCTGCCTGACACAGTCAGGAGTCAGGACCTGAGTACACTTCCTAACTCTTCACTTCTCCCCTCCCTGACACACCTCCACTCCACTTACCACTTCAGTCCACACTCCCTTTGCACTGCAGCCTCTAAAACCCCTTCCCTGAAGCAGCCCATCCCTGTAAATCTGCAGCCCAACTGTACTAGCACCTGATGCTGGAGATGCTTTGTGAGTGTTGGCTGGATCAAAGAATAAAATAAAATAAAAAGAATAAAAAATTCCATCACAGCAGTAATCTCTGAGATAGCACACATAAGGAAAAGGCTTGAAGAAATAACCTGTAAAAGGTACTTCAGCTCCCTGTGAGTGAAGCCAATACCTGAAGGCTCTGTGCTGCATGCAGCACTGTCAAAGACGAGGATCAATGTGTTACTACACTTTATAAAGGGCTACAACACAAAGAGAAAACCACAGAGCCAAGGAACTCTTCCAAAAGCCTGCACACACGAGCTCATTTAATATGCAAAGCAACTCTAAGAAATACAGATTGCTGTTATTCCTGTTATATAAACAGGTAAGGGCATGACAGCCTCACTCAAGACCACACACCTAGTAGGGCAAGAATAGTGATGTAGGGAATTTGGGTCAATTAATTTTTTAAATTAAATCCAATCTAGCATAATGTACTGCACATTCTAGACACACAGCCACCAGTGCTCTTACTGGAGCATCCAATGTTTTCACCCATGAACTACTTGGCTGTTTCTCTATAAACAAGTACCATAAAGTCCCAGTCCATGATCGGAAAAGAATGCCACAAGAGTGGACAAAGGGTTGCATAAAATATCCAGGGCAGAAAAGGTTTAGACAAAAGCCAGGTGGAATTGACCAGTGTGACTAAGCCAGAGTCAAGGATCCTCCACATACATAGTGCTTCCCACATAAGAGAAAACTAGGAAAGGACTAACTGGGGTTCACAAGAATGCAGCATTCCTCAAGGCAGTTCACTTAGCGGTCAAACATTCTTTAACCCCTCACTGTTTCCAAACAAGGAGGTACTGGGAGAAAAGGATGACAATGTGTTGGTTTCTCTACAGGAAGGGACAGCTAGGCTGTAGCTGAGCCTCTATGCAGACACCTCAAGGGCCCTCAGGCACACTCACCTCCACTGTCAATCAGGCGGCTCAGAAGCTGGGTCTTCCTCTGGTCCCAGGAGCTGAGATGGGGAATGACAGTACAGATGTCCAGGTCTGAAAGGTCACAGTCTTTGATGAGGCAGTTTCTGAGATGCGGCTGCCCGCTGACTTTGCGGGTGAGCAACAGAAGGACTTCAGACCACTTTTGTCTCTCCAGTAAGAATTTGATGAAGGTGTTGGCACAATCTCGGTTAACGTCACAAACCAGGCCAGCAGGAATTTCTTTCAAAAATAAGAATAAACTATACTCCAAAATTGTTCATACGATTTCTCTTCCTCACCCAACTAAAATCCAACATAATTAAAATGGTTTATAAACCAAAACTTTTAAGCATTGTGAAAGCTTTATGAAGAAATAAATGTAATACTTTGGACAAGTCATTAACCACTAACAAACATCAAAACAGGTACTGACTCAGGCTTCAGGACCAAGATTAAAAATGTCCAGTAGGAAAGACAGAGCCTAGCCCACCGTCCAGAATTAAGATGTGTTTGAAGACAAAATGTTTGGTTCAGAGCAAATACTTGAGATAGGAAAGATCTGTCTTCAATTTTTCATAACATTGAGAGGATACTCTGCTTGGAAACACTGAATTACAAGGAGATCTGAAAGAAGAGCTGAAATCCAAAAGGTGTCAGAGCTGCATTAGTCTTCAGTTCCTAACTGGGTCATGGGACACAGGATTTCAATCTGACTGCTGATGTCTAGAGATAAACTGGGAAGATCCCCTTTCATGATCTTGGTGAGTCTTAAGATTAGGAAAAAATGTAAATAGATCCTTCAGTAAGGAGACTGCCAAACATACTATATAAATTTATTGTATAGGTGAACCTGGAAAGTTAGCTCAATAGGGAAAGGCATCTGCCACCAAACCTTATGATTTGAATTTGATCTCCAAGACCCACATGATAGAAGGAATGGCTCCCATAAGTTTTCCTCTGACCTCTATACGCAAACTGTGCCCCAACCAATAAAGAAATATAATTTTAAAATTACAAAAAAATAAGGAAGGCCAGTTAATTTTAATTCATTCCTTCTTTTCCTTTTTTCCCTTTCTCCCTCAGTCCCCCTTCTTTTGTGGTTCTACGGATGGAACCCTGAGCATTGTACATACAGGTATGCACTACCACTGAGCTATATTCATGACCCATTTTATTTTCGAAAAATTGAGGAGAGGAGGGAAGGGAAACTGAGACTGGCGTGTAAAATTACACACATACATACATAAAATAGAGCAAGACAGAGAAAGGGGGAGGGGTTTCACATTGAGTTACACAGGCTGACTTCGAATGTACTATGTAGCCAAGACAGTCCTTGAACTCAAAATCATCCTGCCTCAGACTCCTAAGCAGCTGGTACTGGTTACAGGTATGAGCCACTGATCTTGGCTAAATTTGAATTTCAAATGAACAAACAATTTTTAGTAAAATTTATATAATACTGTGGATATATTTACACAGAAAAATTGTTTATCTGAAATTCAAATTTACTGGGCTTTCTGTACTTGGTCTGACGATCCTATCACTGAAAATGCAAAATAAGAATAAACCATCCAAAAAAGGTTCCTATGATTTCTCTTCCTCCAACTAGAGCAGATGGGAGAAATGAAAAATTACCCAAATAAAAGAAACTTGATTTCCTTTTGCTGGATTTGCTTCCCATCTTTTTCTAAATCTTTGAAATGAATATTCATTTTAATGCCAGAGAAATGAAATATAGGCTAGTCTATCATCTTACTTTAACAAGGATCAGAAAAAGAGTATAAAGGCAAACTTTTCAGACAGATCTTTGCAGCTCTGCCCTTCAGAAGCTGCTCCCGTCTTCCTGTAGCAGCACACTCCCTGCCAGAGAGAAGGAGTCAGGCCTGAGTTAGCCAAGACTGTCCCTCTGAACACAGCTATTGGTTCAGCTGCTATGACCAAAAGGGAAGCAGGGGCGGGAGTATTCAAGTGTTGTAAGAAAGACATGGGTCCACAAATCCAAGCATGCTGGACCAGTCAAAGGGTAGAGACAGGACTTAATTCCACTGAAAGCAGGCCTGGGAACAGGATGGGTTGAAGAGAAAAGACAATGGGTTCAGGTGACAATGAAGCAATTGTGGCATTTCTAGCATGTAAGTCAAAAAATATTTTTACAAACCATTGAAGTCAATGTTAGGGGAGACAGATGAGTCAAAGGGAGCACGGCAGCAGCACACACAATCCTCAGAGAAGCCAAGAGGCCTGGGGCCACAAACCATAGAACACAGAGCCTTTGGGAAGATTTTTGCCAGACTTCAGTAATTGAAGTTTTACTTTCACAAACTTCAATTTGAGTTTTACTTTCACAAACTTCACTTGAGTGAGTTTACATGAAGATAGTTCAGGTGCCATGAAGTTCCAAGCCCAAAGGCTTTCTAAACGCAATTTGCCCAAAATGTCTGCATCTAAAAGATCTCAAAGGAGAGGGTCCCATCCTAGAGTCTGTGGTGTCATTAATCCTTGGCCCATTAATATACAAAACTAGGCTGACCTTATATATACTCCAGTTTACCTACCCTCACCCTAACAGCTATTGGGCATGAGCATTTTAAGTGAAGGATGGTGGACTGTTTACTATGTAATTGGCCCCCACAAGCTCATGGTGAATGGCACTATTAGGAGGTGTGGCTTTGTTGGAGGAAGTGCATCACTCTGGAGCTTTGAGGGCTCATATATGCTTAAGCCACGCCCACTGTCTCAGACTGCTTCCTGTTACCTGCAAATCAAAGACATAGAACAGTCAGCTACTTCACCATTTCTGCCTGCCACCATGTCACACCATTATGATAAAGGGCTAAACCTCTGAAAACATAAGCCACCCTAATCAAATGTTTTTCCTTTATAAGAGTTGCTATGGTCATGGTGTCTCTTTACAGCAATAGAAACTCTAAGACAGGCATATAAAAACTTCTTACAGCACAAGCTTTTACTGCCAGCACTGCAAAACACTTGAAGAACATTAGCAAAAGAGCCTCCATAAACCCAAAGTCAAAGTGAAGGCACTCTAACGTCAGAGGCATAGGGGTCCATGAAGAGTTACAACATTATCTGATATGCCTTCTCTATACACCTGGATCCCATTTTAACCAATAAAGTCAAACACCAGAAATACACACACACACACACACACACACACACACACGAATGTCTGTGGTAAATACCCTCGGACTTATAGTCAAAGAGCCTCAGCTGTAAAGCAGCAGGAGGAGCCACCACATCACATACTACAGGAAGGACATGGCAACCACTTGTCCAAGACCCCACATCCCCTGCCTGGAGGCCCATGCTGAGACAGAAAATATGCATGGTGTCACAGAGACTGACTGCCTCTTCCTTGCTTCCTAAAGTGCCTATGGGCACACTGAGAGCCACAGTACAAAAGGAAAGAACAGGACCCTTTGAAGAGTACTTCCTTTCCCACCAGGCTGATGGAGTTTGCTACTTGTCTCTCTACACCACACCTTTAAAAGTCTTTCCAAAAGATCATTCCTCCCCCAAGAAAATCAGCACAAAAGGCAGATGAAAATGAACAGGCTCAAAGAGACAAGGCTGTATAGGAAACCCATGATTGCATGACAAAGACAAGTGAAGGAGGCAGTGCAGACTTCAGGGAGGCATACAATGTTACAAACAACACAAATACTTAGGGCTTCATAAATGTGGCAAGTGGTGTTCCTGGATTAAGGCTGCAGGTGCCCTTTGATTAGCTAAATTTTCTCTTCCTGTTTTCAAAATGTTCACAGTTTAGTAAAAGACAAAAGAAACATCAGAAAACAAAGTTGCTTATGCCCACAGATTTTTTTTAAAATATGGCTATTAACTGAAATATAGTAAGAAAGACAGACTAAAAATACACCGAGGTGTAGTTAACAATAGATTGTTATTGTTACACAAAACTCCAATTTTATAAAATATTTGAAGTCAAAATTAAAGGGAGTTTCTAAAGTTGTAAAAGAATTCAGAAGTCATCAAAAAGCAGAAATAAATCACCTCCAAAAGAGACTTTGGCTTTACCCCAATTTTATTACTCAAGGTATAAAAGACAAAACTAGTACGTTTTATTACACACAATTCAATCATCAAGCTAACATATCAATCCCATTTTATAAAAGAAATATAAAATATAAAATAACTGCTTAGAATACAAGACTAAATGGTCACTTCATAGATACTTTCCTGGTAGGTGAATTTGTAGAAAGTTAACATTTTCTTTCCTACATTTCATGCATTTTTTTTTTTAAACTGGCTCACATAAAGGAGGAAAATATAACTGATCCTAGGTCAATGCCCCAGTCTGCACTAAGTGAAAAGAGGCAACCCCTTCCCAGTATTGAGAGAGCATAGCAGAAGAGCACCCAGCTCTTTCAGAGCCTGGATTCAAACTCACAAGGCAAAGCCTCAGGAGGCAGGGAGGAAAATAGGCAGCCAGGGACAAAGACTCCATCTTAGTCCTCCTGGTCCTAAGAAAAGGCCTAGCAACAACAAACAAAGCAAGTGGACATGGTGCCACCTAGTGGTGGTCACCAAGAGCTGTCAAAGACAATTTTATAATCTTGACTGACCAAGATTAAAGCTTTATTGTTCAAAATAGAATTCCTCTGTGACTGGTGAGAGATGCCAAATCTAGAGTCCCCTCTGAACCTCCCAAATCCCAATCTGCATGCACACAATGAGAAACCTCTGGTCTTGAGAACAGTAGAAATGTTTAGCAAAATCATTTGTTTCCCACGTGACACCAAAGGCTGCTCTATCCAAAGAGCTCAGTACCACTACCAGTAAACAGGGTACACGACTTTGGAAAGAGTAAATGGAGAAAGTCCCTTTGATCCTATTCTGTAGCTTGTTCATTCCCCCAGGTAGAAAACAAATACTTGTTCTAACAGGGCTGCACTCAGGACCACCTGTGCAAACGCCAGCACGTATCAGATCAGACTGATGAAGACGAAAATCAAGCAGCCTACAGGAGGAGCCACCACAAACTAGAACCTTTATTTGGACTCGCAAATGATGAGAATGAGGAGGTAGGGCACACACAACTAAAGTTTAGATTCATCTTCATGGCTGTGCCCCAACAATCTTTTCCTCTGGTTCTTCCATCTTCTCCACTTCTACTTCAACAGAAAGGCCTCTTGAAGGGCTTAAATCTAAAAGCAGCCAGATATAGTGACCAGTAACTTATTTACATAAAGTCTAAATAAACAAAAGTAAATTTTAAGTTCTCCAAACCCATAAGTCATATACATCAATAGCCATATGTGACTAGTAGATATCACATCAGACTAAAGGAATGTAGAACACTTCCATCTCCTCAGATGTTACATTACATAGAGCTGATCTAGAAAATTATCCAACCGTCTCCTTAGTTTTTAAAATCATACTACAGGAAAAAAATCTTAAAAACAAAATACATGTATACAACTCCATGCAGCTATATACGTTCAAAGGAGCAGTGTGGTAAATGTTCCTGCGCAGAGTTACATTCATGGACAGACTTCTATAAGGGCTCTATCTAGGAACACTCTGGTAAACAGAGAACTCAACAATCCCTTCCTGACACTGAATTCCTTTTCTTGCTTGATTGTATCTTGCTGGGTTTTTTTTTTTCACTTTTAATTTTATATTTCTCACCTGTCTTTCACTATTCCTTCAGCATAGCAAGAAATATCTTCATGATCAATGTTTTGAAACATCTCTGCATGATCTATATCTGTCAACGAGAATTTGGTTCAATGAGAGTTGGAGCCAATGAGAACTGGGTCCAATGAGAGCTGGAGTCAACGAGAACTGGGTTCATGAGAGCTAGAGCCGATGAGAGCTGGAGCCAGTGAGAGCTGGAGCCAGGGAGAGCTGGGGCCAATGAGAGCTGGAGTCAATGAGAACTGGAGCCAATGAGAGCTGGAGCCAATGAGAGCTGGAGCCAGGGAGAACTGGGGCCAATGAGAGCTGGGGCCAGGGAGAACTGGGGCTTTAAACTGGAACAACCACTGTCAACTAGACTACCTGGGAAGCCAACTAGCAATCCTGGAATACTGCACATTCATTCCTCTTGTACCTGCTTCTCTGCTAGCAAGCACAACTTAGCTCTCATGAGCACAATGGAAACCAGCATAGAGTTCACTGAGCTTCTCCTGGTTCCAAAACCAGGCTGCTTAATTAATGTCAAGGAGAAGGAGGAAGACTGTCTCAAGGTTAGGGAGCGACTCAGAGGTAGAGAGAGCACTTGCTTAGCAAGGACAAGTCCCTGGGTTCCAACCCCATCATCACAATAAATTAAAGCCTGTCTCAGATGACATGTCTTTAGGGTTAGATGATATTAAAAGGTTCCATTAAAAAAGTAATTCAAGCCATTCTAAGATGATAAGAATTAATAATTATGCAAACACACCAACCACTTCCTATTAACTAATGGTCCTTTTTTATTATCACTTTTTTGTTTGTTTGTTTGTTTGTTTTTGAGACAGGGTTTCTTTGTGTAGCTTTGGAGCCTGTTCTGGAACTAACTCTGTAGACCAGGCTGGGCTCGGACTCACCTCTGCCTCCCAAGTACTAGGATTAATTTTGTTATCTTACAACTTCCAAATTCATAGACAAAACTTTAGATTTCTAAAATTGTATGAAGGTCATTCTGAAATCGAGATTATATAAACACGTTATCAAAAAGCACATCACAATGGTTGGTGAATTAAACTATCCTACAAAAGGGAAATTTTAATTTCTTAGAACATGCATACATTTAAAAACAAAGCCTGGTATATCAGTCTGAAGTTTGAACGCCCATGGGATGGGGAGAGTTGAGACTCCACAAATATGGTTCACTCTTCTCATTACCATGGCCTCATGGAAACAACAGAAGAGATTTTAAATTAATAAGTAAAAGTTAAGACAGTGGGGAAACGCTACGGTGTGGGGGAGGTGTTCATGAAAATTAGCTTCAATCTTCCTGGCATAAGAGGTTTGTCTTATGGGTACTGAAGAGCTTGCTCAGGGATTAAGAATACTTATTGTTCTTCAGGAGGGCCCAGGTTTGATTCCCAGCACCGATAGGTTGGCTCACAGCCACCTGTAACAATGGGATCTGACACCCTTTTCTAGACTCTGGCGATATGGTGCACTTACATACATAGGCAAAACACTCATATCCATAAAACAAAAATAATAAATCTTTTTAAAAAACTCTTGCTGTGTGGTGACTGCGCACACGTTTAATCCCAGCACTTAGGAGGCACTAGCAGGTGGATCTCTGTGAGTTCAAAGCCAGCATGGTCAGCCAGTTCCAGGACAGCCAGGGCTACACAAAGAAACCCTGTCTCTAAAAACAAAACAACAAGAACAAAAATCTCACCAAACTCTGACAATTCCAACAATCCTGAGATGACATCAGACTATCTCCCACCCCCAATAACTCACTCCCCATAGCTGATTTCATTTAGCCACTGAAGGGAGTGAATCTTTCTGAGGAACTTAAATATCTGCAGGATACAGACACTGACCATTTCATATGCATTATTAATCTAGTCTTTCATTTACTATAAATGATGGGAAAATCAGGAGATAGTTAAAGGAAAGCAAAAGTGCCAAAGAGAAGCAGGAAAGGGGATCAGCAAAACCTCAACAGTAACATAAATAATTTGGTGGGGGGGGGACATTCTTTAAATGTACGTAGATATGGTAACATTATTAAATGCAATCCAAGATGAAGCAAATGAAAACAATAAGCCAAGCCACTGCAGTAAGAAACAGGCTGGAGAGATGGTGTGGTGGTTGAAAGCACTGGCTGTTCTGCCAGAGAACCACTTCAATCCCCAGCACCACGTGGCCTCTCACAACCATCTGTAATTCAGTTTCAGGAGCTCTAACACTCTTCTGGCCTGTGAGAACGGCAGGCACACGGTGGTGTAATGACACCCATGCCTGCAAAACTCATACACATAAAATAAAATTTCTTGAGGGAAAAAAATAAAACAAGAAAGAGTTTTTAGAAATTAAAATCATGTTTTTCAAGTTTTAAAATGTAACAGTGCACAATGGGAAATACATAAGGAAAAGATGAAGACCAAATTAAGTATGTGTATGTATGTATGTATGTGTGTGTGTGTGTGTGTGTGTATATATATACACACACAATATATATATATATATATATATATATATATATATATATATATTGCAGAAGAATTGTCTGTATTCTGTCAATCATATTTTGAATAAACGCTGATTGGCCAGGCAGGAAGTATAGGTGGGTCAACCAGACAGGAAGTAGAGGTGGGGCGAGGAGAACAGGAGAATTCTGGGAAGGAGGAAGCCCATTCTTCCCAGTCCAGCCCAGACTACCAAAGAAACAACATGTGAGCTGCCCTGCTGAGAAAGGTACCCAGTCACGTGGCTAACATAGATAAGAATAATGGGTTAATATAAGCCACGAGAGCTAATAAGAAGACTGAGCTAATGGGCCAATCAGTTTATAACCTAATGTAGACTCTGTGTGATTTTCTTTGGGGCTTGCCAGCTGTGGGGAACTAGACAGGGCAGAAACCCCAACAAGCAGGCCCCCTCATGTTACATACACACACACACACACACACACACACAAACTCAAGAAACTTATCCAATGACTTAATAGGAGTAGAAAAAAGCTGCAAGAGAATAAAATGATAGGACATATTTTCCCTGAGCTAAGAAAGACAGATTAAAAGGAACCAGCTAGTGCTACAAAAGAATAAGACCTCTACCCTGGTATGTCCCAAGGAAATTTGAGAACTCGAGGCTAGATAATGTTCTAGAAAAAGAAATGACTAACATCAGACTTCTGAACAGTGGAAATAGGAGTTAAAAGGAAATTAAATATTTTTTTCAAAGTTGTCACACAATTTTATAGAATATTCTAAAACTAAAGAGATGATATATTTACTAATACCAGAAAAGGCTGCCACTAAATGGTGGCAGGTTACTGATGGGGAAACACAGCCTAACTACAAAGGGTAACAAGAGAGGATAGCAAATTGCTATCAATAAAATAGAATAACTATATCCAAATTACCAATCAATATGAAGATAAAGACATTTTCATAAACTCCTTATTTTTATCACCCATGCCTCCTCCATGAAAAACTTCTCTTGAGTAGGCAGTCTTACAAATCGAGAAATAAATCAGTAGAAGTATAAAAGTCATACATGAGTACAGGAGCTATCAGAGAGCACTGCCTAAAGAGGATCACATTGGAAAAGCAATGGTTTCAAAACAGTTGATGATTCACTTCTGTGGGCCCAGCCATTCCACTTATGGTAGGAAGAATAAAATTTTATACAATCACACTACCCTGAAAATGCCACCCACTGGTTTCCAATTTTAGAATCAACCCATAGATGAAGCAGGGAAAACTTAAAGAGTTAAGGATAGAAGATAAATGATACAAACAACATCACCACACAAGCCCAGCAGTAGAACTGGAACAACCCTCCACTCTGTCTTACACTGCAGTCTCTACAAATCAATAGTCAAGAAATAGAGGTGTAAGTTTATTTTGAATTGTCAGCAGTGATCATTTCTGAGCAGTAGACTTAATTTTGGTTGTCTTCTATTCTACATGTTTTTCCCTTTTTCCATGTGCATACATACTGTTGAAATGCAGACCTAGAAATGTTCCAAGAACACTAGAGATGCTCTATAAGAGTTATCTCATTCTGTCATTACAAACACATTTTCTGAACAGTGGAGGGGAAAGATCTCAATTACATCTACACGTACAAAGAAAAGATAAATTAATTTGCATCTAATATCCAGAACCAGTTCCCTAACACCTCCCCACAAAAATAAATTCACTGTGCTGTACCTGATAGGCCCTTAGAACTCGAAGCCAGCTTTTCCAGATGACTGTTAATTTTCTCAATAGCTCGGAAGTTCTTGTTCCTCTTCAGAACATCCACAGCAGACCGAGAGTGTAGATCTAGCAGAGTAGGATCTGCTCCAAAGCTCAGTAGCATCTGCACATCTTCTGTTTGTCCTAGGGCAGGCCAAAACGAAAAGGGGGGATGCTCATGGTTCCTTCTATAAGGAGATGTCCCCATGAATGCTCAGGGACTGGGGTTCCTCTTATTTAGGAACCTAAACTGACAGCCTTAGGCAGTCCACCCAACTGCCCCCCTCAAAGCAAGGAGTCCTGGTGTGGAGTGGGAAGGACAATAGCTTTTAAGAGGTTCAGAAGTGTGCTCCTCTCTACCTTTCTCCCCTCTCCTTGGCAACAAGCAAAGAGAGGGGAAATCTGGTTACTAGGCAACAGTTACAGCTGTAAGGATAAGAGCAAGCTGTGACTTCAGATTTCTTTATTCCCTGGGGAGGAAAGAGAATATTGCTCCAGAAAAAATTAAATTATTTATATATAAAATATACATATATATTACACTACACACTACACACACACACACACACACACGAGCCTGTCTGGTGATATAAGAAAAAAGTAGCAACTGCTTTGGCATCAGGGTTTTCTATTGTTGTCATTGTTACCACTCTCTAACCTTCTGGCTATCAGCTCCATTTGAGCTCTGATATACCTATCTGACAAGCATCAAGGTGTCTCAGTGATCACAGATTTGACACGTTTCGGATTCAAACAGGTATGTACCTGGGGAGCACAGGAATTAGGCAGGTACAGAGAATTAAATCAGTGTTAACCTTCAACTCCTCTGAGTAATATTCACTAAAGCTTGCTGTCTGACAGGGATCTCTAAGCCAGTGTCTGTCAGGTTGCACACGGTGCTGTCTTCTCCCATCTCTGTACTCACAGCTGCTTCTCTCACCATGCAAAAATTAAAAACTTATACTTCCTATCCATCAAGATCTTAGTGTGGTTGGCACAATACTAAGCCCTAAGAGTCCTGATTCATGGTGTATGTATACCCAATCATGTATTTACTAATTTAGGTACTTCGGTAATGAGATTAAGACAGACTATCCAGTTAGGCATGACCTAGTTATGAGAGTCAGATGCCAAAGTTCTGAAGATCATACAGGAAAACCAATCATCGAAGATTCAAAGATGAGAGGGACTTAATGCACCAGTTCTCTCCTTCTGGTTTTGAAGGTAGAGGATGCCACAGAGTGACTGTGTGTGGCCCTATGGAAACTCAGAGCAACTTCTGGAAGACATTCAAAAAAGAAAATTGAGACCTTAACCCAGCATCTTAGATTCTGCTCCACCAAATATGCCTGAAACCAGACCTGGAATTCCAGATGAGACATAGCCAAAGCCAACATGTTGAATCCGGCCTTTCTGGAAAACCACCAGAAGACCCAGTCTCACCAGGCCAGACTACTGACCCACAACAGTCTGTGAGTAAAAAATGGGCGTCAAACAAAGGAAGGGTGTGTCACTACAAGTCACCACACTGTCAGTACTTTGTTTACCCAGCACAGGGAACTAAAGCAATTATAAACAAAGGAGGTTAAAAACTTCCTACCTGCAGGGTATCAGATGGTCAACGAAAACTAACTGGGGCTTGTTTCAAAGGCTTTACATAAGCTGGCAAGATGACTCAGCAGGTAAAGGCACTTGCCACTAAGACTAACAACCTTAGTTCAACTCTGGAACCCATATGATGGAAGAAAGAGCATCAATTCCCAAAAGTTGTCTTCTACTTACACACATCACACACACATGGTGTTGATTTAAAAAGAAGGAGAAGAAGCAGAAGAAGAAGGAGAGAGAGAGGGAGACAGAGAGGGAGACAGAAAGGGATAGACAGAGGGAGAGAGAGGAGAGAGAGAGAGAGAGAGAGAGAGAGAGAGAGAGAGAGAGAGAGAGAGAGAGAAAGAAATCTCTATTTCCAATGTTGCTTGCCATCAAAAGATCACAGCTCAGTCTCACTCACCAAATCTGCTCCAGATGATAATACCACCATGTTGTGGGAACTCCTTAAGCCAATAGCCTTGAAGATACCAGCCCACTTAGGACGTGGTCATGCACTACAAGTGCAGATGAAAAGTAGGTGCAGCCCTTCTTTTCTGCTGGATTCACTTCCAGTTCTCAGTGTACACAAAGGACTGCGATCGCTACCCTTACTGTGAGTTTAATCCCCAAATAAACCTTTGCTATACTCCATTCCGGGCTATTGTGGTACTCTTTGATACGACTACACCACCATTCCTGCCACCATTCCTGCCACCTCCATTCCACTGACACTGAGAATTCACTACCATTGTAGAAAACAAAAATGTTCTGTATTTGTTTGAAACAGGATCTCACTATGTAGAGCAGACTGGCCTCAAACTAAAAAGATTCACCTGTCTCTGTCTCCTCAATGCTAGGATTAAATGTATGTGCCACCACACATGATGAAAAAAAAGTTTTCTTACATAACCAAGAGAAAGTACAAAATGATGGGTCTGAGAGTTTGGGGGAAGAGAGTGTCATCAAAGAGCTCAATGGGAGTGAGCAGCTTTCCTCCTTCAAAGTCTAACAAGGCTTTTCATGTCACAATAACCAACTTCTCTTCAGCTATGCCAATCTCTCTCTCTTACATGTGGCCTGTATAGCACTGTGTGTATAATAGGATGTAATTCCCACGTTAGGTTCTAAGGGCCATGAAGACCATGGTGGTTGCCTGGTTCACAGGTCTGGCATAGAATAAAGGTACTTTGTAGCACACAGTAAGGGAGTATGTGGAGTGTAGCCAGAAGTCTAAGTTCTTGAGTCATTTAACCCCACAGAAGCCGCTTGAAAGAGCCCAGTGATTCTCTTCTCACCTACCTCCTTCCTGCTTACGCCTGTTTTCCCAGTCATAATCAATTCAAGGCAAAGTCTGGTCTTCTGAGTCTGCCATGTGTGGGTTTTCTAATGTCTGCAAGCACTGGACCCACAACACGTTTTCCAGCATAATAGCTCTACTCACGCTTGATGGAGTAGCCTGGGAAGTGAGTAGCAGCAACATGCAGGACAGTGCAGCCAGCTTCGTCTCTGTGGTTGATGTGGCCTTTCCACTCAGGCTTGTGCTCCATTATCCACCTGAAAAGCTGATTTTCTCCTGGACAGAAATAAGTTGCAAATATTATTTCTACATAAAATTAAGAAAGCAAATCAACTGTATGCTCCCCCTAAGGGATCAAAATGGAGACTATAGCACACATTTCTATTCTCCAGAAGAAGATATAAAGGGAAGCAGGTGTTTCATTATAATCTCAGGTTAGGTACCCTAGAAGGCTAACAGGAATCTTACCCATGTAGCTTACTGAGGGGAGAAACTTGGGAGTAAAGGGGTGAACAAGGCAAGCAGGGCAGGGGAAGGAGCTAAGTAAGGGCATGGCCTAAGCTACATCTGGTTCCAGCTATTGTACATAGGAGACAGGACGGAATCTTGACCTTCAGGACATAGGCAAATTTCTAATCTTCACATGTCTCCTCATTTAAAAGTTGAGTCCAGGATTAGACTGCTTTTAGTCAGGCTTTGCCGTTACATATTTGTCTACAAATCCCTGTGTGTACAAAATCCCAAGTATATCAAGTGGGTAATAAAAGACGAAAGAAAAAGTCCCAAGCACTGCCATCCCCAATCCCCTCCAGGAAGATGACACAGCCTAGAAAAGCTAAACAGAGCTCTCTTGGCTCCTTCTGGTCCAGGAAGATCAAACTTACACCTCCCAAAAAACACAAGTTTCTATCTTAAGTGTTGGTATGAGTGTTTGTGTGTTAATGACAGACTCAAATATTTAATTTTGTAAAGCAAATGATAAGCTTAAAGGAGTCTATTTTATGAAAATCGAAGTTCTATTAGGTCTAGTGGAACCTGCCTATAGTCCCAGCTACTGTGGAAGCCAAGGCAAGAGGAAGACAAATCCAAGAGTTATTTAAAAGCCAGAGAGAGAAACTAACAAAACACAGCCTCAAAATTAAATGGGTGCGAGATGAGAGTAGCTGAGAGGCAGACAGCTTGCACAGCATGTATAAAGGCCCTTCTTTCTTTACTAAGAGAGAGGGGGGGAGAGAGGGGAAGAAAAGAATGGGAAAGAGAGTGTGTGTGCAGTCCTTGGCAATACAACCAACTGTTAAAGTATCAGTTCATGGTCCTTTCAAGGATCCCCCAGTCACAGTCCCAAAACACAGTTGCAGGCCCTCTGGGCTACACAGAAAAACATGCTGAGGGTCAGAACCAGACAAGCTACCTCTTTCATAACAGTTCTCTCTTCCAATCCATATCTGGAGCTCTACTCTTCTGTCTAGACTTTAAAAACACAAGATCTTTGCAAGCTGAATCTCTGGCAACTACTCAGTACCGGGAGAAATAAATATGCTTTGTCCTCACCAAAAACCAGAATGGCTTGGATAAACTGCCTTCAAGTAGCTCAACTCTGGGCAGAGCCCTGTGCCTCTGAGCTGTCAAGAAGCTAGGTAGGTATGCAAACAGGAGAACACTCACTTGCTTGGATGCAGAGCCGCATGAGGGCATGGAGAGGGTTGGGTCCTATGGTTTCAACATTTGCACCAATGGAGATAAGCCACTGAACCAGCTTGGGCACTTGTTCCATTTTCTCATAAAGCCCGATGAAGACATACTTCTTGAAAAAAAGCAAGACACACAAACAGAGTCATGAAAGTTACTACATCAATACAAAACTTAAGTTCCTTCAACCTTGCAGTTTTGAATCGGTAAAACATGAGTTAACTATTCTTAGCCCAAGAGCACCATAAATAACACATCTACAATGAAGCAGCTACTGGGGAAGTCCTACACAACTGACACGGTCTCCTATAAAGGCACATTTCTAGAACCGTCCCCCTTACCTCAAAGAGGCTTTTCAGTGACAGCTCAGAGACATGGATATTGCTTGGTATCCGGTCTTTCTTTGCTGACAACAGTAGAAATGACTGCTTGCAAGGAAGAACAAGAAAAGGTTGGCATAATAATCTTCTCCATGACTTATTAGAACAGAAAGGTTATTGTATGACCCAACAACAACAAACAAAAACAAGCTTCATCTACTTTTTAAGCTACCTACAAAGTTTGTCAGACTAAGCCATGATAACCAGTCTCTCTGTCTAGCCACCTGCCTGGCTGACTGTAAGCAAAGCTCTTTCCACATTCCCCTAACCTGCTAAAGACAAGATTCTCTAATATCAAGCATCTTAGCAGGAGATGAGGGCAGCCTGGTGTCACAAACCTAAAATTCCAGGCTCTGTATAACCATGCCTAGAGACACCTCTCCCATACACATCCTTGCCATTGGACTAGGCGTGTAGAAACTGAGACTAACCCATATTTTGCTTCTAGATCCTTTCAGTTTGGTGTACAGTTAATGCTCGCCTTCCACAGGCCCACTGTCCATGTCCAGCCCTTGGTAATTAACTGAGGACTCTGACAGTCAAGACCGCTGGCCTGGCTTTTAAGATGCCTCAATCTCCAGTACTTGAAAACGACCTAGACGTCACACAGCTAGGATGTTGGGCCTGCCCCCTTGGGCTGGATTCTTGAACCTTCCCTTGATTGTGTAGGATGAACATGTCAGATTATTATAAAGATCCTTAGCTCAGCAGTTAGAGATTGCTCAGTGGTTAAGAATACTGGCTGCTCTTCCTGATGATCAGAGTTCATTTCCCAGCACCCATATGACAGCTCACAACCACTTATAACTCCAGTTCCAGAGGACCCGATGTCTTCTTCTGCACCCCTTGAACACCAGGCAAACATGTAGTACACAGACATACATGCAGGCAAAAAAAAAAAATCATATGCATTTAGAAAGAAAAAACTTGTTATCTCAGTGCTTAGCATATTGTATGACTTCAACACACACTAGCAGATTAACACCTGCTTAACCATTCTTTTTAAATTTTCAGCAAAACCCTGAGGAAAAAAAGTAAAGTAACTTTGTATGCTGCAACTTACAAATGAAAATCTGAGATTCAAAGGAGTAAATCTGAGATCTAAGTAGTAATTAGATGATTAAGGCTCAAGGACACCACCAGCCTCTTTTAGCTGTTATTCACCAATTAGCAATTTGTTTTTTTGGTTTTTCGAGACAGGGTTTCCCCGTAGTTTCTAGAGCCTGTCCTGGAACTAGCTCTTGTAGACCAGGCTGGCTTCGAACTCACAGAGATCCTCCTGCCTCTGCCTCCCAAATGCTGGGATTAAAGGCGTACACCACCACCGCCCGGCCCAATTAGCAATTTCTTAAAACTAAACAGAAACCTTGAGTTGTGAAGATGGCTCCCTTGGTAAAGTGCATGTCATGTAAGTAAAGGGATCTAAGTTCAGGTCCTAAGCATCCACTTAAAAAGCCAGACACAGAAACAGCCAGAAACAGCGGGACAAGAGAAGACAGGTCAATCTCTAGCCTAATGATGAGCTCCAGGTTCAGTGACATGATAGAGGAAGGTCATTGGTTAATAAAGAAACTGCCTTGGCCCTTTTGATAGGATGGCAGCTTAGATAGGCAGAGTAGACAGAACAGAATGCTGGGAGAAAGAAGCCGAGTCAGTGAGTTGCCATGATTCTCCCACTCCAGACAGACGCAGGTTAAGATCTTTCCTGGTAAGCCACCTTGTGGTGTTACACAGATTATTAGATCAATATGAAAGAGCTAGCCAATAAGAGGCTGGAACTAATGGGCCAGGCAGTGTTTAAAAGAATACAGTTTCCGTGTAATTATTTTAGGTAAAGCTAGCTGGGTGGCGGGAAGCAGCCCCACGGCTCCCACTACTACAGTGACAGATCCTGTTCAACAAAATAAGGTGGAGAGTGACTGAGTAAGGCACTCCACATCAACCTCAGCTCCTCCGCAAGCACCACACATACACAAACACACGCCCATGTATCTGCATGCACATATGCACACACAAAGAAGTACACATCATATACACCATACATACCAGAGGCCATCCACACAGAGCATAAATAAAAATATATGTTTTTAGAAGCTATGCTAGTATCAAGATAAGGAAATAATACATTAATTCCTTTGGTATCATGAGAAGAAATGATTTTAAAAGAGTGTGTTTTTCTAGTGTGAGAGCCACCTCCTGTACTCACATGCCATAATCCTTTCTTTGCCAACTTCTCTATTACAGATTGCCACACTTCTGTTGAAAATCCAGCAGTGAAAATATGATCAAAGCAGGGCAAGAAACTCTGCAAAACAATGGAGTCACCTGAAAAAGAATTCCATAGTTTAGAAACTTTCAAGTGAGCGAAGTCTAGAGTCTTGAGGAAATGTTCCCCAATGAAGACCACATAAAGTCAAAAGGTAAGTTAAAGACCTCAGGAGGAATACTCACTTCAAAGTATAAAGTTCATTCTGACTGAATGGGTAACAATCATTTTAAGTTTGGCCAGGGCTGGATACTGTCAGGGCAGCAGACTGCAGCATCTCTGGCAAGGGATGTAAAACACAAGTTCCCTCTGAGCCCTTTTGGAATGAGCAATAAGGTCTCTGATCCCTGGGCAAAGAGTGTCACAGCTATGATGCCAAACACACATGTGAGGTGTCACAGGACCTTCCATCATCCCTCTAGGTTAATTTCATAATAAACAAGGTGTCAATGAAATGGTACAGCATATGAATGCTTGCTACACAGTCTGAAAACTTAAGAAAGAAGATACACACTGAGATGCATAGCATTATTTAAAAAATAATTTTAGCAGGTTAGAGAAAAATACTTGAAAGTCACAGAAAAGAACAAAATCATCTAACACAAGTTTAGTAAGTAGGAAATCTCTACCCACCAACAAAGGAAACTTACAGGCTATAAAATAAGACTCCAAAAGCTTTAAGTCATTAAAGTAATCAGACTTTCCTGTTTTTACAAAGGTACAAGCCACTGAAGTTTCCAAAATGCTTTCTGGTAGGACCAATTTCATTCCAACTGAATGTTCTAGTCCCAAAAGAACAGCCTGAAGTCATTTTCCCATGAGGCATTTGAAGTAAGTGACAGATTTAAAATACTTTTTCCCAGTGTGACTTACTGCTCAAAGTTGTGAAGATTCCAACAAGGAAATCAGGAACCTGCACTTGGTCTGAGGTTCTCTGCAAAAGTCGCAGGCCCTCAAAAAACATGCGAGCAGCTTCATAAGGCTGGAGCAAGTGCAACAAGGAGTAACCAGCCCTGTAGTAACCCTGGAAAAGAACAAAGTAAAGCTGATGTTCCGTTGCCTCTGACCTGCAGCCACGACAGGAAAGAAAAGCAAGACTGCAACGTAAGGATCCTACTCCAGAAGCCTTCATTGTGTTCAAAGAAGCTCTCCCCTCTTCTCTCACACTCACTCTCTCTGTCTCTGCTCCTCTCCCTCTCTCTCCCACCCCCCTCTATATCTTTGTGTGTGTATGTGTGTGTGTGTGTGTGTGTGTGTGTGTGTGTGTGTGTGTGTGTGTGTGTGTGTATGAGACGGGGGAGGCTTGTGTGGAAAGCAGAGGTCGAATTCAGGTATCTTCCCCTATTGCTCTCCACCTTACTATTTTTTAACAAGATCTCTCACTAAACTATTCCAACAACACTGAGCAGATGACCAACCAGTCCCCAGGATCCACCTATCTCCCTCTCCAACTAGTGATGGAGTTACAAGCATGGGAGTATTGGGGGTCCAGACTGAGGTCCCTGAGTCATGTCCCCAGTCCCAAGAAGAGCTTCTAAGATGGCTTTCCACATTATACTCTGTGCTGTATCTTTCTGATCCCTCTTACCTGTTAGGAAAATATGTAACCATGTCCATCTCTATAGCCTCTGAAACATCTCACATGACAGAGAGGGAAAGCATGAGTACAGCTTATTGTTCACACTGCGTATCACAGTCTGAGCAGGAGAATCAAGTGTCCTATGGCTGGTGTTCAGAAAAAGTGAGACTTCTGTGTAAATGCAGAAGTTGTTCCTTGTTCCCTTTACTCAAAGTAAACACAATTTCCACTGGTATATAAGAAAAAACTGTAATGACAAGCACTGAGAGCTACGCAGCTCTGTATTATAAGCAATAGAAACAAAAAGCAAAAAACATTATTTTTTCTGTGAAAAGAAGAAAATTATAACTAAAAGGGAGATGAGGCCAACAAGATGGCTCAGTGAGTAAAGGCACTTACTGACAGGCCTGATGACCTGAATTCAAGACCAAGACTCACATGCACAGGCAAGACCAACTCCACAAGTTTTCCTCTGACTCCACACATATTAGGGCACAATTATGCCCCCACACACAAATTAGTTAATTAGTATAAAATAAGTAATATTTAAGAGGAAGAATGGTCTGGTTTTACAAATACCCAAGTGTAGGATTCCACATAAGAATAAAAGCACACTGCCTCCCCAGTTCTGTCAACTGCAGTGGCAGGGACCCACTAAGACTACTGTCAGAATTAACAGAAGGGATCACAACCTGGGTTGATGCAAAAGCAAGCACTTAGAAATTCCACTTAATCTTGAACCTCTCAGTATTTATTTATCTGAATTAACCTTTCTTAGAATGTCTAAGGAGCTCAGGTAGCAACTTGAGGAAAGGAGAAAACTATATCTGTACTGTGCTGGGTTTGTTGGGCTTTGGGGTCTTCCCAACCATATGAGCTAGCACAGAATTTCCCATTTATTTGTTTCCTCAGATCTAAAATGTCATCTTTTATTCTGTGGGGATGAAGAGAATGGGAATATTCTAACCCTACACATGTTGGTTTGGCATGAAGATTAATTTAAGATGAAGGCATTTGTGATTCAAAGAGGCAGAGTAAAGCCTTCCTAGAGCTGTAGCCTCCCTCTCCCTGCACACAGAATCTCCTGGGGGGACAATTACCATAAACCCAACTGAGGAAGCTTTGGGTCACAGAGAAGAGCAGCCATCAGCACTGAAGTGGCTGCACACAAACCTGCTCCCTAAAACAGCCCTTGCTTTGCATGTGTTTCCCCCACAGGTTACAGCTCCTACCCCTAAGCCCCTTTCCCTTGTCTTTTCATTCTTGTTTTAAAAAAAAAAAAAATAGCATAAACTTTCAGACTTGTCTCCTTCATTATAATCTTCTAGGAAATCGCCGTAAAAATAGCAACAAATCAAACTTATGCTTTTTCTCAGCTTAATTCACTGGGGCTCCAGCCACTGAACTAAAAGAAGTTAGCATTTTCCTCTACTACAGAGAACAGTGAGACAGGGAAGAAAAGACACTTAGGAGCACTGAGTAAGAATGGAGGAGCGGCTGTGGTTTCTATGCTGTTAGAAACTGGGAATATCATTCAAAACTTCCTCAGGGCACAGCCAGAACTGTAGGAATGTATGCCAGGCCCAACTACTCCCCACCCTAGCATACACCTGAGAAGACGTCTCAGAAATGTGCTTCCATTTTCAAGTTCAGTAACGTCTAAAGTGTCTATCCTCCACCCCGGGAATGGAGCTCAGTAGAGGAGTGCTTTCCTAGCGTGTACCAAAGGTAAATGCCTACTTATAATGCAAATTTTCAAGTCTCCCTCTGAATATTTGAGTCATTTGTGGCTCTAACTTCCCCACCTTTTCCTATTGTGTTCTGCTGCCAACTATTTTGTTTAGTATCCTGATGTGGGAGGTCCTTCTGTATATGCGTTGCTTTTATTGGTTAATGAATAAAGCTGCATTGGCCTATAGCAGGGCAGAATAAAGCCAGACTAAAAGATATATAGAGAGAGTAGGCAGAGTCAAAGAAATGCCATGTAGCTACTGAAAGAGACAGATGCCCCGGAACCTTATTGGTAAACCATGAGCCTCGTAGTGATACATAGATTAATAGAAATGGGTTAATTCAAGATGTAAGAGCTAGCTAGGAATACACTAGAGTCATTGGCCAAACAGTGTTGCAATTAATATAGTTTCTGTGTGAGTATTTTGGGTGCGGGCGGCTGAGAAACGAACAAGCTGCCTCCATCTACAGTATTCCCTTAATTCTTGCAGCCCTAGGCATCATCTCATTTTACAGTTAAGGAACCTGAGTTGTAGCAGGACTCTTTCATGCACACCAGAGCATATAACAGAAAGGCTAACGTCTGGTGTTTTTCCCAGTTCATGGAGGAGCTTTTCTCAACTACTCAGACCACTCATTTAACACACACTTCATAGTCACATAGCTACAGACTACTGTTTAACTTAAAGCCTCATATTTTACTTCCTGGCTATAGTTCTCTTAAATTTAGTACGAATTACTCAGGGTCTAACACTCATTTTGTGTGTCTTGAAACATCAAGGATGAGGTTGTCAACACTTGGACCATTTCAACTGAAAAAAAAAATCAGATTAATGCTTACCAGACTGGGCATAGTATTATATGTCTTTAATTCTAGCACCAAGAGGTATAGGCAGGAAATCTGTTTGAAATCAAGGCTAATCTGGTCTATATAGTAAGTTCCAGGCCAGCCAGAGCTGCATAGTGAGACCCTGTCTAAAAAAAGGAAATGTACACATACACCACCACCACGATTTACTGAGAAGTGGAGTTTATTAAAATGAAGCACAAGCATCTTTGTCCAGCTACATCAGGTCTAAGGAGCTCCTCCAGCCTCTCACTGAACACCATCTACCAGGGAGTCAGATTCCACTGTCCCAGGCAGAGTCTCAACACCCACCATCCCTGTACATACTCCTCTGGAGTAAGGCTCTCCCAGCCCATGGACCTCTGTCTGAAGAACAAGTGCATTCAAAGAGATGCATTCCTAGAACATCCACTTTGACAAGAAGGAAGAAAAACAAGCAACGTAAGAGGAGGGAAGCGGCCACGGCTACCATACCTTCACATAGGTTGGGTCCCATTGGAGACACTCCTTGGCAGCAAGAAAAGCCTCGTTCCATTTCCCAAGGCTGTAAAATGCATTGGATTTATTGCACAACAGCACAGCCAATTCCCGAGAGGGAGTCCTGTGAGAAAGAACAAACCAGAAATCAGCAAAGCCATCATTCTGCAAATTCAGGGCATAGTCCTCAAAGACCACCACTCTGAAGCTGGCTGCTGCCAGCAGGCAGAGTTTAGTTGGAAATACCCGTTAGGCATATGAGATCTGTCTTTTGTAGCCCCCTAAAAAGACTGGCACATTTACAATGTAGAAACCTGTTTCCCTGCTCCCAAATCTCTGCTCATACTTTTAATGATAAATGTTTTCAAAATCTTAACCCCATCAACCACACTGATCACTACAAATGTCTTTATTTGTAGAGAACATTGGTGAAAATGTATAAATGACGATGCCAAACAGATGGGGATGGGAAGACATTCCTACCAAGACCTTAAAGAGTGCAGATGAGGCATGACCCATTCCACATGCACACCATATCATAGGAAGAACCTCTCAGAACACAAGGCTGTAAAGGCAGGGGATTCCAGGGTACTTGCACCCATTGTGGATCAAAGGGAAGACAAGGGTTCTAGGTGAATGAGGTACTAGCTCCTAACTACTGTTTGTAAGGAGGGACATAGTTGGAAGACAGCCAAAGAGGTGGCCTCTGAAGCATGGCAGGACAAGTGCCATCATGTCTGCACCCAGAGCATACAGGGCAGCAAGAGTAATGCTGGAAGCAGGATGGAAGAAGAAAGAAGGTTCCAAATGCACCACAGTGCCAGGGGAACCCAAGTGTCACTGGGCTAGGCACTGTATTAGGCACACAGGGAGAGAACACAAGACTTGCTATTTTCACACATGTAAAATGAAAAGGAAGCCCAAGTCACTATGCAAAGAATTATCTACGTACTGTGGATAAAAAAACAAAAACTGTAAAAGTTATCTGTTACTATCCCCATTCTCAACCTTCTGTATCTGCCTTCATTAACTTCCCAACTATCCTTCCAAGTGGAGGGATGTAAGCCCTGAGGCACACAGCAGTGGGGTCAGCAGCGGATACTAAGCAAAGAGGGAAGGGAATAAAGGGCAAACATAGGACATCTCTCACAAAACAGAAAAGGCTCTGGATGAGGGAGAACCCCACTACACAAGTAACTACCTGTAGGAGGGGCACAGTGCTTCCCCTCAGAGCTTGCCTCTGCCCCCTCCCCCACCCAGCACACTTTTGGATAGCCAAAGAGAAGTTCACACTCTTAAGAACCTGGATGCCAGATTCTTTCAACAGATGAACACAAGCAAATAGGTTCACCCTGTAGAAAGTGGGAAGCTGGCTGCCCTGCTTGCTACCAGACCCATGTAGGGTACAGTCACTTTCAAGTCTGTTTTATGGAGTCCGTGGAAGCAGGTCATTCTAGGCCCACCCACCTTGAGAGAGCACACCCTGAGAAGACCTTTCCTTTCTCAGCTTCCTTGTAGTAAGAACTTTCCACGTGCTCAGTGGCCTGCTAGGAGTTGCTCCCAAGCGCACGACAGTATATACCCAGCAGGTGTCAAGCACTAAGACAGTCACATTCACTTGTCACTACAGCCCAGGAGGAGGTACTGTACCCACTGTTTACATGTGAAAACAGGCACAAGGAGATTCAAGTCACTTACCTAGAGATTTTTTTACCCCAGATCTGATCAATTCCAAGTTTCTGACCTAGATCCCATGAGGTAGGACAAGTACAATTCAGCTGATAGTCCCTCTTTCCCTTATAACCTTATATAATTACAAACCAACACAGACATGCACTGCCCTTCCAAAGACCTCATGTGAAAGTGGTTAGGAAACCGGCCCCGGTTTCCTTCTTAAAACGCTACAAAGCGAGCCTTGGAACATTTGACCCAGAAGTATTTACATCCTCCAAAAGAGTCCTTCTTTTCAGTCATAGACTCTTCTGCTCACTGTTACAGTTCAGTGACCTAGCATACAAGGCCACTTGTTTTAGCTGTGGTAGAAACATTTTAAAGGCAGACATGAAAAGGGTACAATGACCACCTTGGGGACCCTAAAATTGTTGAGCAAAGGCAGGAGCGGAGAGGCCTGAGAAAGCCTTAATAAGCAACTACCAAGAATATGCAGAGAAAAGTGCATTTCAAAAGAGATACCCCTTCCAGTGTGGCAGCATTGAAGGCAAAGTGGTGGGGAGAGTATTAAATAATGACAATTCAGGCATCCATGTATGCCACGTACCTATGAGGTCCTAAAGTTTGTTGAGCGTCTTGCTGATCAAGTAAGTCAATTCTTGGGTATGTAATAATTCTCATTACTTTTGTCATTTCAAATCTTGTTGTCAAGGAGTTAGAGGAAGGAACTGAACTAAACAAGCATGATGGTAATTAGTTTAGACACACATGAGCTGGCTGGGAAGGAGATGTCTTAACCCCATTGCATTCCTTAGGTAGAACTTTATGAAAATGAGGCCCATGATTCCTATACCAGTCAGAACACAACACTCCACCCACACTTCTCATTCTGTGACTTGCATTTATTCAGGTCTGACTAAGGAGGACAGGAGAAAATGTCAAGGACTGACTTACAAGGGAACAAAGCGCTATGTTTCTCTACCGAATACTGTCAGCCATTTGCCAAACAAATATTTATCAAACTGGCCATTAACAGAGAGCTAGAACATGAAAATCCCCACCACTGACAAAGGGTCAATACCTGTCCTTTAAAAATACCTTTCTATTGCTAGAAAAGTCCAGCAAGCAGCTGTGCTGGTTTGTTTTAATGCCAGCCTTCCGACGCTAAAGCAGGAGAGTGAGTTTTAGGTCACTCGTTATTATACATATGAGACAGAAGTGATTTCAAATTTGGGGGAACTGTTTACAGGGAAATAGCCTTATGGATGTCTACCACAGTGAAAACTGGAAATAACCCTAAGTGTTTCATCGCTCCTAACAGATCTAAGGCAATTATAGTTTACCCATGCACTAGAATGCCATACATCGGCTATTTTAAAAATCATGTAACAGACATTTAATGACAGAGTTAGTAAAAGAAAAATATGAGCTACACAAAGTCATATATCCAAAATTAAATTTTCAGTAGATAATACATTGAAAATATGACAAAATGGCATCAGCCATACCACTGAGACTAAGTAGGGTTAGGATTTTCGTCATATTTTTTCTTGAATTTTCAGCACTTTACAATATATGACCTTGATAATCAGTGGCATTAACTAAAGTCTTACACTCTTGTTTTGATACTCACAAATACTATCAAAACAAGAGTGTAAGAGTTTAGTTGAATGCCACTGCAAATGTTTCTCTGATAGTCACATGTACAATGACACTTGTAGCTTTGGGATGTTTTCACAGAAACCTACAGAGAGCACTAGGTAGACGCTGCATGGGCAAATGCTGGAGGCAGTCCGCCCCACACTCTGCGCTGCCTCTATGCACCAGGTCAAAAGGAAAGGGGTGGCCGCAGTAGAAACAGCAGCCTCGGACAGAAGTCTCTCCCAAGGTGAGTAGGCGACTTCCAAGGCCAGGATGAGAGGACTCTTTGGCTCTTTATTAAAAAAAACAATAATAATAAATTGATAGATAATACAAATATTTTGTGGGGCTGGAGAGTCAGCACCAACATGGCAGCTCATGACTGTCTATAATTCCAGTCTTGAGTGATCTCACACCTTCTTCTGGCCTCCTCTGGCACGGCAGACATAGTATGTGCAGACAGACATAAAAGCAAAACACCCATATACATAAAAATAAATAAATCTTTTTAAAACAATTTTTAAACATTTTATCAACTACTTTTTTGGACAAAAGAAATATTTTGGGTATGAGTACTCTGAATCTGATTTGATCTTCCTCCTCTGTGAGACAGTCTTTGAATTCCATTATCTTTGTGTGTCATTTGTCGCAGAATGAGTCCAGTCCATAGGGAAGAACACAGGAGTAGGGCTAGACTAGCCTGTGCAGCTACCATGCAGACTCGGTATTCTTTGGTTCCCATCATGCCAGTGTCTATTTAGAAAAAACTTTATTGTGGATCCCTGAAACAACAACAACTGAAACTTGATGAGGTCACCGTCTCACCTTCATTTATGCGATACAAATTTGACTTTAAAACTTACCAAAAACTACATAGTCAGTCTCTGTCTGTCTGTCTGTCTGTCTGTCTGTCTGTCTGTCTCTCTCTCTCTCTCTGCCATACAAGAGTCAGAGGTGTTAGAATTCTGCTCTCAGAGGAGCTTGTCTTAACTAAGAGATTCCATTGCAGTACGCATGTCTATTGCCCTGACTTCCGTTAGCCTTGTTAGTGCTGGGAAAGTCTCAGATCAGAATCACCAGAATCACTTGTCACATGTCACGTGTGGTCAGAGACATTTGCACATAACCTTTAACCACTTACTGTCCTAGTCTGTGTCTGAGAGTAAATTTTGGATGGCAGTTGACACAGCTTCTACAGCTTCAAGAACACCTCTGGCTTCTCTGATCCAGCTACCACACTAACTTCAACTCCTGCTGGCAGCCTGTTTATAACAACCTGTTTAACTTTGGTTTCAAGTCCCAAATATTCTGACTTACAATTCTCTTTGCATTTAATTATGTCTGTTCCAATGCAAAAATGTTACATGCTAATGAAAAGTTCTCAGTGGACTGTGGCCAACATGGCCAAATGTTCTAAGCCCTACTGTCCACTGCCATATGAACTTAAGGATAAAGGGGGAAGTAGAGGTGGTGAAAGAGAGGAAAGCCTTCCAGCTATTCTCAGTCAAATCTTACATCTTTCAGCTGTACTTTTAAAACCCATCCTACATTCCTTTCTTAGTCAGTTCTTCTTAGTCCAGAAGAAAAAAGACTGAAATTGTTCTGAACTGTTCACAGGACCCCTCAGTTCAGACACCCTTGTAACACTTTCCTCTCCTGCTGACAGCTTCTGATTTGCTCTTCTATTGTTTTGTTTTATTTTTGGTTGTGGTTTGGTTTGGTTTTTCCAAGAAATGGTTCTTCTGTGTAGCCCTGGTTGTTCTGGAACTAACTCTGTAGACCAGGCTGGCCTTGAACTCACAGAAATCTGCCTGCCTCTGCCTCAAGAGTGCTGGAATTAAAGGTGTGCACCACCACTGCCCGGCTGACTTGCTGTTCGCAGCTCTTTCTGACTTGTTATCTCTAAAGAGAAACATGGGTTACCTAGCCTTTGCATACAGGCCAATTGAAGGGCTAGAGCCCCCAGAATATGGGTGAATTAAAATCTGAGTTATAAGCACGTTTTCGCTAGCAGAGGATGCACTTGCTCCAGGTGTAGAAATCCAGCTTCCTGTTTGTTTTGGCTTTAAGTGTGGCTTGGAGTTTGAGTCATCTGCTTGGTTATGCCTTTGGTTAATATTTACAGCACTACATTAACTTTTGTTCACCTTTTTCTCCAGAGCTGAAATGGAACTTAAATATCCAAAAAAGAAGAAAACAAATTATTTAACACATTTCAAAGACAAGCCACTGAAATCCAAATCTAGCAAAGAGAAAAACATTTTAATTTTCATCTTATCTATAAGTCATTCCACACGATGAAAAATCCAATACAACTGACTGGAAACTCAAACCTCACTGTCACTCATGCTGTAACACGAGATGTAAAGAGAATTAAAAGTAGCTGAATTTGTCTCACAATCTGTCCTGAATAGACCTCTAAAAACTCCATGAAGTCTGTCTCTTGATCTCAGACAAGAAGAGGCCTAGAAGGAATGATGATATTCTACAGTTGCACAAGTTCCTTCCTTTGGTTGTAAGACTACTGAAACAATGGTCACCAAGAAATTAGAATTTCCCCAAGAGTCTCTCCCTGGGAGGAGAAGGCTGACATCTGGTGCTAGCCAGAGAGAGAACTTTTCTCTCTACGAAAAAAATTACACACACTTCTGACAATATCACACCTCCTGACAGAAAGAGACCAGAGCCAAAACAATGATCAATGAAGGGTCTGCTGATACCTTGGCTATAACTGCAGAGCTAAGCATATCTTAGTTCTCTACATAAACCACCAGCAAGTCAGGACCCCAACACAGGCAGAGGCAAGAATGCCTGTGGAAACTTTAAAAATAAAAAATAGAAATAGATTAATATATAAAGGATATTAAAAATGACACTGTCTGCCCTAAAAGAAAAAAAGCAGATCATTTAACTAGTGTTTTTCCTGGATATTTAATCTATATGAATATTTCCAAAACCTTCTTGGTAAAAGCATACTTTTGCTCTCTGATCGTAAGATATAAAATGTCCAGTCCCACCTAAGAAACTTTCGAAATGAAAACCTTGATGAGGCCGGGCGGTGGTGGCGCACGCCTTTAATCCCAGCACTTGGGAGGCAGAGGCAGGCGGATCTCTGTGAGTTCGAGACCAGCCTGGTCTACAAGAGCTAGTTCCAGGACAGGCTCCAAAACCACAGAGAAACCCTGTCTCGAAAAACCAAAAAAAAAAAAAAAAAAAAAAAAAAAAAAAAAAAAAAAAGAAAACCTTGATGATTCTCAGGAGAGAAACAGGGCTAAAAATATTTTTGGTCCACCTCATATGAAACCTGACAGGGTTGTTTATTTGTTGGGTTTTGTTTTTCAACTTCATTTTTATGTGGATGAGTGTTTTGCCTTTGTGTATGTCCATGCACTGTGTGTACACAGGGCCCACAGACGCCAGAAGAAGGCATCAGATTCCTTGAGACTGGAGTTACAGACAGTTGTGAGCTGTCATGTGGGCACTGGGAATTGAACTCAGGTTCTCTGGTAGAGCAGCCAGTGTTCTTAACCACTGAGCCATCTCTCCACTTCCTGATAATGAGATTTTTTTAAGTTTTTGTTTTTTAAAAATCTCTATGGTCAATTCAATTTAACTGAAAGTTGACACTCAGTAAGGTCATCTTACCATAGGGAAACCTGCATACTTGTGTTTACCATAACTGTTCACAATAGCCACATTATAGAATCTGCCGAAGTGGCAATCGATAGACGAATGGATAAAGAAAATGTGCTACAGAGGTTACAGCAATGTCTCAGTGGTTAAGAGTACCAGTTACTCTTCCAGACAACTTGGGTTTAAACACACATAGTATAAACACATGCAGACAAAACATCCATACATATAAAATAAAAATCTATTTTAAAGTAAACAAATTTTATCTACTGATAAACAAATCAACAACTGTGTGAGATATGTACAATGTAATGCTAGCCTTTAAAAAAGAAGAAATTATAACATAGTCTACACCACAGATGAAGCTTGAAGACAATATGTTGATAAAATAAACCAGAGACAAAGAGACATACAATTCATGATTTCACTTCTCTTGGGTACCACTGTAGTCAAATTCTTAGACACAGAAAGCAAAATGAAGTTGCTTGGAGTGGGGGAAAGGAGAAAGGGAGAGTTGTTAGGGACGTGGAGGTTCAGTTTTGCAAGTAGAAACATTCTAGATCAGCTGAACAAGATGAATATGATTGAGATCCTGTCTCAAAATTGAAAGGTAAGATGATAAACTTGCAGTGCATGTGTGCACGTGTGTGTGTTTGTGTGTGTGTATGTCAGTGCTAGTGATCAAACCCAGGCACTGAACAGGTTAAGCATTCTACCACTGAGCTTGCAGCTCCAGCCCTTTGTATTCTGGGACAAAGTCTTACTTTGTAACTTAGATCCTTCAGCTGTGGATCCCCCTAAACTCCATCTTCTGAATTCTGGGATTATAGAATGTGCTGCCATTCTGCTTTGCATTTAGTTTTTGTTTCTTTTTTTAATAAATAATAATAATAATAATAAAACTGAGGTTCAGAGAAAATACAGGTAATGGCATTTCATTTGTATTTTGATAAACAAAGCTTGCCTGAAGATCAGAAAGTAAAACAGCCCCACTGGTCAGCCTTACAGACCAGGCAATGGTGACACACACCTTTAATCCCAGTAGCCATACTAGTTGCCATAGAAATCAGGTGGTACATGCCTTTAATCCCATACCTAGAGAGGATTATAAAACGGGAGGATCTCAGACACAGTCTCATTCTGAGATTCCTAGAAGCAGGATCGCCATTTTGGACTGAGACAGAGGTAAGAGCCAGTGGCTGGCTGCTTTACTTTTCGGATCTTCAGGTTGAACCCCAATTTCTCTCTCTGAGTTTTTATTAATTGTGCTTCAAATACAAGTATGGTGTAAAAGAATATTTTCTTGACTTGTATTTCTACTTTAAAAGTATTTATTTCCTCATGTACACTATGCTATGCCAAGATACCCAGAAGCTGATAGGACTCACCAAGCCTCCCCCAGCTCTGATAGTGCTGAATGGCATGCACCCCAGGAAAGAAAGGGCAGGAAAACACTAATTGTTTTGGAGTTGTGCTGGGGTCCTTCCCGACTGACAAGACAGCAGCTAAAACCTATCCTGGGGCAGGCATTACATGTTACAGCTTACAGTACCCAACATTTACCTCCTGTGATCATGAAAATGAGCACATTAATAAGTGTATATTATCATCAGATAATACATATCAACAATTATGAGATAATTATGAAGTTTTTATAAATACTTTGTACATGTCTTTCAATAGAGAAGTCCACATTCTAGAAAATAGAATCACTGGGCCGTGGGGAAGAATGCACTGTTAGTGTCAGTAAATACTGCCTGTTTTCCAAATTGGCTCAATCTAGGCTCTCAATAGAACATTAGAAACATAAATCACCAATACCTTTTTGATGCTAGGTATTATCGGTCTTTTTAATTTAACCCAGGTGGTATCATGTGGTTTTAAACAGCCTTTCTCTGGTGACTAATCCTGTGAGTCTCTTCCTGAGTTACTGATTATATGGGTCTCACCTTTTGAAGTTCCTAACTGACCCAATCATCGGGCCAAGATGGGTTCTTGTTTTTTTATTGTTGTTGTTGTTAAGAGTTTTGAATAGGAACACCTCTTTGGTTGTGTTGTTTTCAATAAATAATTACTAGATAACAGTATATCAGACCTGTGTTAATTTTGTTAGCAAATAGTATCACTGCTGACAGCTGTGAGCAGAGTGGGGCCTGGACAGGAACTTGACACCTGTCATTCATACAAGCACTAAGCAGCTCGGGGAATAAATTTTCTAAAGACACCTATTACTAGTAAGTGGTTTAGGGGATCTCATTAGATTCTATTTTGTTAGAAAGAATGGTGTCGGAATGGTTTTGTAATTAAAAACTAAAAGTAGATCAAACTTTTATAGCAGAAATGTGATGGCTGAAGCTTAATAACAATGGTGTTTGGAACTTAGGAAGCTGACCTCTCCATTTGGCTGAAATGAGCCATTCTTGTGCTCTTTAAATTAGCTTCTCTTGCTTAACTAAACCCAATTTTGCTTCTATTATCTACTTCCACTGCCAAGTCCCTTGGCATTAAGAGAAGCTGGCTCCACTCTACTTGCCAAGGGTTTGATGAACAAATTGTATTTCCCTGCCAGAGAATGGTTCAGTGCTGAGTGTAAATTTTTTTTGAAGGACTAAAGAAATGTTTTTAGAAGGACTCTGAGACAATAGGGGGATTCTTTCTTGCAGGAGGAGGGTAATGTTTGCATGTTCATGTGCACAGGAGTGGGTATACATGCAAGTATGTGTCAGAGGAAAATCTTGGGTGTTGTTCCTTAGATACTGTCTACCTTGTTTATTTTATTTTATTTTTTTAGGACATGACCTCTTATTGGCCTGAGTCTTACGAATTTAGTTGGACTAGCTGGCCAGCAAGCTACATGGATCCATCCATCTCTGCCTCCTTATGGCTGGGGTTACAAGCATGCAGCACTAGGTCTGGACTTTTTACATAGGTTTTGGGGATGGGTCCCATATCTAATGCCTGCACCTCAAGCATTGCTCCTCCTAAGGCAATAGTTCTCAACCTTCCTAATGCTGTGACCCTTTAATACAATTTCTCAAGTTGTAATGATGCCAACCATAAAATTTTTGCTACTTCGTAACTGTAATTTTGGCACTGTTAAGTACCACAATATAAATATCTGACATGCAGGATATCTGATATGTGACTCCTGTAAAATGGTGCTTTGGCCCAGAGGTCACAACCCACAGGTTGAGAACTACTGCACTGAGCCATCTCCCCAGTCCTGCAGCAGGATCTTTTTAAAAAACACTTCAAAGTTTCCAAAGAGGAGCTGTCTGCTCCTTTGAGCAATGAGAAAGTAAGACTATGAGCCTAAGTACTGAGATGTGTAGATGTGTGGTCCCATGTCCTTCTGCACTACGCAGAAAGTCAAACCTCAAAAGAAGAGGACAGAGCCCAGAGAACCACAGGACAGTTGGTGGGAGACACTGATCTGAGGAATGGAGGGGTTCTGGACACATATTTAAGGGTGTGCACCAGTTAGGATGCATGCCCAGAACATATGACAGTGTTTGAACCAAGAAGGGTAATTTTCTCATATAACCAGAAGTTAGACAGGAAGAGCACAACTCCTCATCCTTCTGTGACAGCATCTGTCTTTGTGTATGCCATCACACTTGTCTTCTCGAGGATGAAGAAGATCACTGAAACTCTAGGCATTATCCTAAAGGCAGGAAGAGGGAGACAAGAAGAGCTACCTGGCTCTGTCACCATTCAACGCTTGTAAATGAGTAGAACTTTCCCAGAGTCCCAGAGGTAGACCTGAGTCCCACTGGTGGAAATGGGAGCAGAGGTAGGGAGGAGGTCAGTATCTGGCTCTCTAATGACAGCTATTCAAATAGAAGCTTGTCAGGAGCTGTAGGGTTTCCAACAGCAAAGTGTCTCCAAATAAGCCAATGTCCTTACTGCCTAGCTCTTTCTTATAGTTAACAGCACAGTGGCTTTGCTCTGACTACTGCCATTCTATCTAGCTTCCATGCTGTTCTAAGAACAGCTTGTCCAACATGGCACCACTAGTCAAATATAGATACTGACACTTCAAGTTGAATAAAATACAATCAAAGCACCCGTTATTTTTAATATGTATTTTTCTATGTGATGAGTGTTTGACTGCATGTTCATATGAACCTGGAGCCCAAGATCAGAAAAAAAAAAGTGTTGGATTCCCTGGAACTGGAATTAAAGGTGGATATGAGCTGTCATGTGGATGCTAGGAATCCAACCCAGGTCCTCTGCTAGAGCAACAAGCACTCTTAATGTCTGGGCCATCTCTCCAGCATAAAGTTCCCATTCTCCAATTACCCTAACCACATCTCAAATGTTCCATGGCTACAAAGTTAGTGGCTACAGCTTTTTTTTTTTTTTAAAAGAGTGGTTCTAAACTGTTTCCATCATAGCAAAAAGTTCTGCTGGGGAATGCAGTTCTAGGCAAAACTGCAGAAGAAACATCAAAATATTGCTTTACTCAGTGAAAAATTTAGTCTCTACTCCCTGTATGACCAATGTATGAACATCCAGGGCTGGATATCTCTGTGGTCTCTGACCTTCCTGTTGCCATCTTGAGCATCATGCTTCTTTCCATTCTGACCATCCCCTTACTGTACAACAAGTAATACCTGTGATTATGGGCTAAGTTCTCTTGGAACAACTAGAACCAGAGCTGGAATAAATGTGGGGTCCTAGGTTGTGCTGAGCACACTTAGCCCACAGCTCCTAGATGCCCTCTCTGTACCCAGAGCATGACAGCTAGAAGTCATTTTCTACTCCACAGCTTCTCCAAACTACTAAATTTCTGTTCTACCTAACACCCTTTAAAAGATGAGCAATGACTGGCAAACCAAACTGCACCTCAATAAAACCACTGTTGACACTGCAAAGCAAACATGAAGAAAATGTTCTGACATGATTTCATGAAATGTTTGTTTGTTTGTTTGTTTGTTTGTGAGTAGAATGGGAAAAGGCCTAACATTTTACTGGTTTGTTCCGGACTTGGCTTGTTGCTGTGCAGAATTTTCAATACAGTCGATTTTTAGATCATAAATGTCCCTGACACTCAGACCAGGACTTGACTCACCTCAGACTGACTCACTCTTGTCCCTTGGCTAAGCAGTACTTCAAAATATGGTTTTCATTAAATTTCAGATTACAAATGGAACAGCTCACCCTGTGAGAAAAGCAAAAGCAGGACTCCTAGGGAGGTTAATCAACTTGACACTGCTGTATGACTTGGTGTTTACAAGCTGAAATTAACAGAGAACTAAAATAACTTGTATCTGTCAGCCTGGGGAAAGAGATTTTGAAAGAAAAACTAGAATAACAATATACTAAATTTAGTAAACATATGCATGTAATTCTTATAGGAACTTTTAAAGAGAATCTTTATTAAATATCTATGAACACCCTTAAGTTTACAAGACTGATTTATAGGAAAAGTAAAATAAATTTTACTCACCTATTACAGTCTAGACTTTTACAAATACCCTGCATTTCTGTCTGTGAAAATTTGTGATTATAAATTGTCAGATAATTTTATTAATGATTATAATTCAACAAAATTTGATTTAAAATTTAATTACGTTTATTTATCTATGGTGGGCTATGCTTTGGCACATGCATGGAGGACATAGGACAACTTGCAAGAGTTGGTTTTCTTCTTTTACCATGTGCTTCCAGGGACAAACTCATCAAGCTTGACAGTGGCCTTACCTGCTGAGTCATCTCCCAAACCCCAACTGATTTTTTAACTTTTACAAAGATGTATAAAAAAATTAGTGAAATATATCTCAAGTCCATCTAAGAGGTTAAATAAGTCAGAGTAGCTAAGGTACTCTTAATAGAAGAAATGCTAAGTGAAAAATATTCTTCAGCATTTTTAAATGTATTTGCAGAAACTTACCTACATCTTTTGAAGTGGTGCTAACATGTAAAAGAAGAAGCATGTGAATGGAACAGCACATAATATCCAGCAATAAATATGTGACATGACATAATTCTCTGTGGGTAAAGGTAGCTTTTAAATAAACTGAGAAGGAGTGAATCATGACTTGGTAGAGCCTGAAAAAGAAATTTCCCCTTCACACTCTGTGGTAGGCCAAATAATGGATGCTCCAAAAATGTCCACCCCCTTGTCACCAGACCAGCACCTGTGACTACACCACACAGCCGAAGAAACTTTATAGATCTATTTTTGTGTACTTAAGACAGGACTATTACCTGCACATGTGGATGAGCCCTATCTAGTCAGAAGATCTGCAAAAGCAGAGAACCCTGTAGCTGCAGTAGTAGAGAGCACAGCTTGAAGCCTGAAAGGGCCCCACTACGGCAGGCCTCGAAGGTCAAGGATCACAGGAAGAGATGGTTCAGTGGTTAAGGGCACTGTCTGCTCTTGCAGATTCAGTTCCCAGAGCCAACATAGTATCTCATAACCGTCTGTAACTCTGGATTCCAGGAAAACCTGGTGACCTGTTCTGGACTCCATGGCACTAACCACGGCACAGACCAATACTCATACCCAGAATTTTTTAATAGAGTAATGAAATAGCCACCCAGATGATAAAAAGAACATGGAAGCTTAGGTCTATGGCCACAAGGAAGAAATAGATGCTGCCAACAAAGTGATGGGTTCAGAAAAAGCTGAGTAAGCTTTCTAGAAGTAGGATGGCTGGCTACCCAGGTGTACAAATTTGCTAAAGTTCCTTCAGTCAGTATCCGTGACTGCATCAGTTGTCCCATCTTTTTAGATTGTCTTCAGTGCTCTAGGAGACATCTGTTGATATCAAGGTGATGCATACATACAGCTTCAATCTGGGACCTACCTCAATGCCCAATAAGGAGCGTTTGTTTAACAAACTAAAGAATAGTCCCTGACAAAAGTCACTTAGAGGAGAACAGGTTTCTTTTAGCTCACAGCTCACACCATATAGTACAACATGGCAGGAAACTCAGGGCCCAGGAACTCAGAGCAGCTGGCCACACTGCTCACTTGGCACCCACCACAATAAGGAAACAGACAGTGATGAATGCGTGCTGCTGCTCAGTTCCCTTTCTCCTTAACACAGTCCAGGATCCCACCTGTGGACATGGTGCCGCCCACAGTGGACAGATCTGCACCCTCAACTAAAGTAACAAGATAATCCCCACAGGCATGCCCAAAAGCTCATCTCCCATCTCCCAGATTCTGTCCAGTTGACAATTAACATTAGCCTCCCAACAACATACTATACAATATGCTTTACAAAAAATATTTTAGATATGTATGTGCTGATATGGAATCATTTTCAAAATAAATTTGAAGAAAGCAGATACAGAATACTGTGTGTATTATGCTCCCTTTTCTGATAAAATAAGCAATACATAAATGATAAGTAGACAACTATTGGATAAGAATATAAAATACGCATTTGTTTATATAAACATAAATTCTGGCTCAGTCAGTAGAATGCATGCAACACAAGCATGACAAACTAAGTTCAGACTCCCGACATTTCCATAAAAGAGCTGGACACAGCACCACAGTGTCCGTAACCCTAGCACTGGGGAGCTGGAGACAGGTAGATCTCGAGAGCTCACTGGTTAGAAAGTCCAGCTGAATAGTGAGCAGCGTTCAAGGAGACAGTGATCAAGGAAGACACACAATGTCAACTGCAGCCTCCAAAACATGTGCACATGTGCACACACATACATGTGCTCACACATACACATAACACAAAATTAACTAACTCAGAAGTAAAATTACTTAACCTTACTGGAGACAGGGGAAAAGTAGAGGAAGGAGATTCATCTTCAAAACCTTTTTATGTTTTTACAGTTTCCTGAATTACCAGAATTTACAACAGTTTTAGTACAGAAAAAAAAATAGGTAGTCTTCCCTCACATTTGAGAAGGGGACTCTAATCACACTAAAAGCCAAAACCCTAAAGAAAGTGACAGACATAAGTCCACAAAAACCACAGCTCCTGTTCATCAAGGGGCCATAAAGTAGCTGAGGGCACTGAGGTCAGCAGGGGTGTGGTGGTCACTCTCACCTACACTGGTGACCAGATAAAGCATCAGTCCACAGAAACATTCAGGGTTCACACAGGGAGCAGAGCTTTCAGCTGCTGGGAATTTGTTCTTCAAATATGTTCTATTCACTGTATGATTCCCTGTAAAAGCAAAACCATTCAAATGCAAAGTTCAACAGATAAATTTATGTAAAGTGTGGTAGATCTTAAAGTAGAATGATAATAAGATATTTAAAAATAAGAGGTACATCTATATGAAGTGTAAAAACTGTCAAAATATGCCATTAAAGTTGAATAAAGCAAATTGAAGGGCAATTTGTACAGTAACTTATATAAGAAGTGAGAGAACGTAAGGGCGAGGGTGTGTGTGTATGTGTGTGTGTACAAGGACATTTAAGAAATAATACAATGGGGCTGGAGAGGCTGATCCACTGTTAAGAGTTCACACTGCTCTTCCAGAAGACCTGAGCCCATTTCCCATCACCCACATTTGGACGTTCTCAGCCACCTTCAAGTTCAACTCCAGGAAATCTGACACACTCTTCTGATTTCCCACAGGCACTGCACTAACATGCACATATTTACACATTCACACACACACATATGCATGCATAGTTAAAAATTAAATAAACTAATCAAAGTAGTGGTCTTCATGAAGAAGATCTAGCAATGCGGCGGGTGTTCCTGGACTGTGAGAAATCAAACTTCTATTAAGACCCTTGTTCTTGCTGCTTTAGGAAGTGAATTGACATCTTGCTAAATAAATCACAGAAAAGGCTTAATAAATGATGGTTAGACTCCAACTGCTACAGCCCACAAAGCCTCTGAATGTTCCCCAGACTGCCACTCTTTTCTGGTCACTATTTTTATGAGAGTAACCCAAGGCAGCTACAGGACAACAGGAAAATGTGCTGCCTACTTCCTACCTGACAGCCCCGTGCTAAAGCGTTCTCAGCCATTTTCCAGGAAACATGACTGAAGAAAGTCAATATAGGAGACATACAGTTATTCCAATTTGACAGATCAAGAAAACAGGCTTACACAAGAAGGAAGCCTCCTTGAAGGGCACAAGCTCAAGTATGAAACCAAAATCTGTGCTCAGGATCTCCCGGCAAGACAAGAAATACAAAGAGCGACAGAGACAAGAAAAACAAACAATGAATTTCAATGTTAAATGCAAATCCTCAAAAAACCAACCCAAACAAACAGAGAAAATGCACATCCATACCTGTTTCAAGACAAACAGGAAGTCAGGCATGGGCCAGGTTACACAGTATGTTCATCCACACTCCCACAGACACACAATGCTTATTCCCAGAGCCCTTATAGTTTACACACAGGCTGGATAGTATAAACTATCAATGTCTGGACGACGACTCCTAACAAACATCTGGCGCTATATCCTCGAATCTTCCTCTCTCCCTCCGGACGCCTCTCATCCTGCCTGCCTGAACTCCTCTTTTCCATCTAGACACAGCTGAAAACTGACTTCCAGTGTTTCTTCTCGGGAGGGCTGAGAGCTACAATCTGAGAGCTTGCTCACATCTCCACCATCTATTCTAACAGGTCTGCCCAGCAGGACGTATGTTCTATCACTATTAGCAAAGCTTATCAATTTATACCCTTATTTACTCAAACCAGAGCCATCAAGTATCTCTGAGGATCAGAACTAACTCAAATAAAAATAATCAAACATAAGTTTAGAACAAGTAAAAAGAAATATGTCAGAGAGAAAGTCCCGAGGACACACTTAGTACTGGTCAGTGTGCTAAGGCTTACATGGGCTCTGGCTACTAGCAATGTGTGTGCCCCCGAGGCAGGGTGGGCCCTGAGGGTCAGAGAAGGAGCTGGTTCAGGGTTGACCAAAGTTACAAGTTCACTTCACAGTGAATTATAATATCACGTCTGCACATTCTGTGGGCAAGAAACTACAAGTAGTCCAGCACACACACACACACACACACACACACACACACACGCATACACACTGCTAATAGTTTGTTTTGAATTAACTTTCAATCTAGATGTCAATCATGAAAATCCTCCCCTAATATACAGAGAGAATAATGAGGGAACACAGAACCACAGAAACATAGCCAAAGACCTGATCAGAGGAGTAAGACTAAACTTTGGCATGATTGGAAGCCTTCGTTTCCCTTCTCACAATAATCTGCAGGCTAAAGATGAGGTTGAAGACAAATCTTTGCAGACTGCAGCTTTCTGAACAAAGTGCAGTGTGAAGATCAGTTCCTGTGGTCAGTGAAATGGCTCAGTGGGTAGACACTTGCCACCAAGCCTGACACCTGAATTTGATCCCTTGGACCCACCCAAATAGTGGAGACAGAAAACCAACTTCAGCGAGTTATCATCTGACCTTCACATGTTATGGCACGTGTGTGTGTGTGTGTGTGATAAGTGGCATGGACATTTGCAAAGGAGAGGGCCCTGGAAAGATGCTGGACCATGAAGGAGAAACCCACCCTTGCTCACCCCAGTTATATTCAAGTTGTTGAACATTCTTATCAACGAATCAAGATGGCCAGGTAATTCTCTGTGTTTGCTGTATTGTGCATCCTTAGTCTTGTTTCCTCCCGACTTTCCTTGTTTCTCAGCCTAGAAATCCTATCCACTGTCAGTGCTGCCCTCAAGAACAGGAAGACCCAGTGCTGAGCAAATCAAGAGTCTACATAAATGGTACTTGACCTTCAAATGCTGATACTGATAAACTCAGATTTGCCTTGAGTACAAGACACACAGTCCCACTAGCTTACCAGGTTCATGGAGTTTAGTTAAGCAGGCTATGGTGAGTGCAGAGTAGGCCACATCTAGGCAAAGGATGGAGCTAATTCAAGCAAACTGAGCCCAGGGCAATAGGTAAAGGTTATTTTTCCAGATTTTTAACAAAAGAAGGAAATAAGGTCATATTCATTTCATACACTATGAGAACAAGAAAAATATCCAGTCAAGAAAAATGGTCAAGTGCCATAGCTATCAAAAGAACACAATTCTTGGTTTCTACACAGTGACATCATTTCTCAATTACAGAAGTACCTGTTTATCTAGTACAAGTCTCTCTCTTTTTTTTTTAACACTTTTCCCAGCTCTGCCTCCACTGTTGATCTCTGGTTATAACTTAAAAGCATTATCTTTGCTAAGTGTGTGTGTGTGTATGTGTGTGTGTGTCTACCAATCTTGCATGTAAACATTTCTTATAACGTCCTGCACTCTTAGGGAAACCTGCGGGAAAGTGGTCTCTCTGAAGCTAGAGCACTGACTTTCATCTCCACTTCTCCACAGGGATCTTGTTCCTCGTTGTTATTTAAAAAAAAAAAAATGGCCAGTGAAAGAAAATTAATTTAAATATATGTAGTATAAAAGTGCATTCACACACATAACCTATAAAATAAGTTTTATGTATGCTATAACTCATTACACATAGTAGAGCACTGTATTAGAAAGTTATGGTCGGGCTGGAAAGATGGCCCAGCTGTAAAAGGCTAGGCTCACAACCAAAATATAGGAAAGTTATGGTCATATGCACGTTTCAGAATTATCAAGTAAATATTGGGAAAAGAGGAAAACACTAAGCAGGGCCAGAAGTCAGCCTTCAAGCTCCACTTCAGTTCTCGAGTGTCCTCAGAATCTCTCTGCTGCCCTCCATCAGAACACCCGCAGGCTGGATCTTCACAGCTAGGAGGAATTTCATCCCAAGGAGCAATGATAAAATAACAAGACAGCACAGACCATAGAAATTGGTCTCTGGTAGCAACCTCAGAAAACAAGAACCAACCAGCAAAATGAAGTTTTAAGAATTCCACGGGAACAAGGTCTGTTTGTCGTGGTTGGGAAGTTAAGAGAACAGGTGTTTAATATAGATGCACCCATAACTAGTTATCAACGCCTTCATTATAAAATGACTATGATTCTGTTAATGAATCATGACCAGCTTTTTAAAAGGTCACATATGCTTAAAAAATTAAAAAAGTCTAAATATAAGTATCATTGTTAAAAAAAATTACTATGCCGGGCGGTGGTGGCGCACGCCTTTAATCCCAGCACTCGGGAGGCAGAGGCAGGTGGATCTCTGTGAGTTCGAGGCCAGCCTGGTCTACAAGAGCTAGTTCCAGGACGGGCACCAAAGCTACAGAGAAACCCTGTCTCGAAAAACCAAAAAAAAAAAAAAATTACTATACTGAAACTCTTGGCTCTATCTTAGGCTCATCTAAGCATGTAGGCTGATGGAAACGGCTCTGAAGTAGGCCCTGTTTTTTGTTTTTTGGTTTTTTTTTTAAATAGACTTAGAAACCCACAGGCCTGTGGTAGTGAGATCCAGTTCTGAGTGGACATGCCACATAAACTCACTCCCATCACTATCTCTTCTAAAGGATTTAAACACCCACAAAGGACAATTGGACTCAAGAACCCAACCTGGAAACCTGAGGGTAAGATGGGAGCTGAGAAACTGACTTACATGACATGGTACAGAAGAATTTGGGTAACAAAGAATGCATCATACTCCAAAGATGGTAGAAAGGCATCAGAGATCACAGAGGTAGAGAAAAGACAACTGAGAAGTGTGGATTAGTGGAGGGGCAGCACAGCAGGAAGGGACAAGCCTCACAGGGCTCCAGCTTCATGGTGTCCTACAGAAGACAGGCAGCAAAGGGTTTATCTGGAAAGTGAGCTAGGCAACACGGATGCCACAAGACTGACGACAGTTCTACCTACAGGACAGGCCCAGTTCATACATGAGAAAGTCAGTACCATGGGAGAGAAAGCATCAATCAAGCATGGCAAACCTAGCGATGAAATTGACATTTTGAGAAAAAATAAAAATGGTAAAAATGTGAGGCTGGATATGGCTCAGGTGTTAGAAGCACTGGCTGTTCTTGCAGAGGGCCGGAGCACCTCTATTCCCAGCACCTACGTAGTGATTCATAACCATCAATAACTCCCATTCACGGAGATCTGATGCCCTCTTCTGACCTTTGTTGGCACCAGGCACACACATAATATATACATGCAGAAAAAAATCATACACATAAAATTAAAATAAATAAAACTAAATCTTAAAAAAGTAAATGTTAGAAATTAAATTTCACTCAATTTTGTATTAAGTAGAAATAGTCGCCAATAGACTAAAAGAGACAAAGAGAAGAATATCAGGGATGGAAGACCGGGTCTGGGTTATGCAGTATTCAGACAGAAGGAGAAGAAAAAGCACACAAGCATGACCACAATGCCCAAGAACACACAGCACATTCAATATACCATGTAAATAGAAGCCATAAACAAGCTAGTGTCAATATTCTGACACCAAATAAAGTAAACTACAAGACATAATTAGTCTGAGCGATAAATGCCATAGCATAAGGAGGAGATAATCCATCAAGATAACAGAATAACCTTAAATATAGTGAGCCCCAAACACTGGGCTTCCAATTTCATAAGACAAATACTAACAGACTGTTGCGGGAGGTCCTTCCGCTCCTCCAGCCAATAACCGCCAAGATACCAGCCCATTGGGGTGTGGTATCTTTCCCTTTAAAAAAAAGCGGCCACTTCCCTCCTCTCTCTCTTTACTTCCTGCTCCGGTTCCGGCGACTAGACTTCTTCCTAATTGCGTGCGCAGAGGGCTGTTGTCTGGGACAGTGATCTGTAAGTTTATTCCCCTTTAAATAAATACCACCCTATTAATCACAATTCCAAACTGGTGTGGGATTGTTTATGACTTGCGCCTTCAACAGACTTAAAAGAGATAAGAACTCAAATTAATAAAATTAGAGTTAAAGAGGAACACATTATAGCACAAACCAATGAAATTCAAAGGGTCAACAGGAGAGACTTTAAAGTGTTCAACTCCAAAAGACTGAAAGTCTATACAAAATGGATAAATTCTTAGGGACAGACAGATGATTTAGCAAAATAAAGAAATTAAGAGAATATAAGCATCTGTGGAATATCTATAGTAATCATGAGATTCAAGCAATAATAAAGACCCCCCAGCAAAGGAAAAACCAAGATTGAATATATTTACTACTGAAGTTTCCCCAACCTTTAAAAGGCTAATACGCCAGTTCTCCTCAAACTGCTCCATAAAATGGAAAGGGAAGAAACATTCCCACACTCATTCTATGAAGCTAGAATTACCTGAATTACAAAAACTAGATAAAGATAAAAAGAAAACTATGGGCCAATTTCCCTGAAAAACATAGATGCATACTTTCTCAATAAAATGTTTGCAAACTGAATCAATACTTCAAGAAAATGTCCCGTGTTGGTTTCATACCAGAAATGCAAGGATGGTTCAACATACACAAACCAGTAAACATAATACAGCATATAATAAACCTAAAACCAGAAATCATACGATTGCCTCAACCAATGCAGAAAACACTTCAGATAAAGCTCAGCATCCATTTACGATAAAAGACTCAAAGAAATAAGAACAAGCAGAGCATATAATAGAAGCTGTTATAACACTATACTAAGTGAGGGGAGGTTGAACAGTTTCTCTAAAATCTGGAATGAGAAAGGGATGCCCGTTCTTTCTGCTGTCATTCAACATAGTGCTCAAAGTCTTAACTTGAGAGGTATGAAAAAAAGAAAGAGAAAAAGCCACAAGTGGGAAGGACGAACCAGCTTATTCCTATTTGCAAACAGCATCATCTTATACTCTGATACCTGACAAATACCCTCAGCAAAGTAGAACACAAAATAAACACACAAAACCAGTAGCTTTTCTACATAACAATAGTGAACATGCAAAGAAAGATACCAGGAAGGGGGGATCCATTCACAAAGCTTCAAAACTAGAAAATTAAATACCTAAGAACAAACCTAAGCAAGGAGGTAAAACACCTTTATAACGAAAACTTTGAAACCCTGAAGAAAATACTAGATAATGAGAAGCTCTCCCATGTTCACAGAAGAGAAGAGAATGTTGCTGTATTACTGAAAACAGTCCACAGATTCAAGGCAGTTCCCATCAAAGTTCCATCATACTTCACAGAAATTAAAAAAAAAAAAAAAAAACTTCAAAGGTTTCTATGGAAGCACAAAAGACCCTGGAGAGCTAGAGCAATCATTAGAATGAACAATGACGTAAGTGTTATCACAATACCTGAGTTCAAACATTACACAGCCAATGTAACAAAAACAATATACTGGCCCAAAACGGACACACAGACCAACTTATTAGGATAGGGGGACCTCATAAATCAACATAGACAGTTACAGCCACCTAACTTTTGACAAACACGTCAAAATGTGCACTGGAAACAAAGGTTTCCCAAAGGTGCTGGGAAAACTGTATATTCGCATGTAGATACATGAAACTAGATCACTAACAGGTTAATATGAGCCTTGACACTCTGAAAGGCAAGACTTTGAGAAGAGAGTCAATATCTGAGGAAATAATTGCATTAAATGACAAACAGGATTGCATACCATTATAATGCATCTGCCCAACAAAGGAAAACAATCAGCAGAGTGAAATGGGAGAAAATCCTCACGAACCATACAAATCTGATAAGGAATTAGTATCTCTAGAAATCAGTAAAGAACTCCAAAATTAAAAAAAAGTTTTCATTGTTTGTGTTTGTGTTTTGTCTGCATATATACACATACATACATACATACATACATACATACATACATACATACATACGAATGTGCACAGCATGCATGATCAGTGCCTAAGGAGGCCAGAAGAGGGCGTCAAAAGCCATGAAACTGGAGTTACAGAAGAACTGCCAAGTGACCAATAAATATGGTGAATGCATTCAACATTCTTATCCATCAGGAAAATGCAAATCAAAGCTACACTGATATTCCATTTCATTCTGGTCGGAATGGGTATCATCAGGAAAATTCTTGTCAACAAAATCTGATAAGGAGATGGGTGGGGTTAGCGGAACCTTACTACACTGGTGGTGTCGGAGTAAAGCGGTGGGGCAGCCACTGCAGAAACTAGTGTGGAAGGTTCTCAAAAGACTAAAAAGAGAACTTGCATATGGCCTGGACACTCAGCGGTATCAGGCAGAAGACAGCAAACCAGAGACACTTGCACATTCATGTCCTACCGCAGTATTCACTATGGCCAAGCAGAATCAGCCGAGACACTCACCAGGAGAGGTGGATCAGTGGTACATACATACAAATGAGTTTTACTCATCCAGAAAGAATCAAACGACATCATCTGCATGAAAATGAATGGAACTTGGATCATCAAGTAAAACAAATTAGCCAGACTCAGAAAGGCAAATGCTGTTTTCTCTCACATGTACAATCTAGATTTAACACACACACACACACACACACACACACACAGCGTGAAGGCAGAAAGGGACTATTTGAGTAAATGGAAGGTGACTGATGGGGAGTGAATTTGAGCAAAACACAATGACATATATGTATGAAAAACTCCTAAACCCCCTGTGTGCACCAAAAATTTCTTGAAATACTGAAATAATAATAGATTCTGTTAAATGTAAAAAAGACGAACACTGTATGTTTTCTCATATGTGGAATATATATATATACATATATATGAATGAATGATGTGAAACTAGGGGGACGATTTGAGGGGAGCAGAGACAATCACGGGGGAGCCAAGTACAGTAGTATTCATGTCATCATGAAACTCATTATCTTGTACAGGTTTTTTTAAACAATTTAAAAAAAAACACATACAAAAAGGAACTCATCCTGTAATCCTACAAAACAAACCTGATAGGAAAAAAAGAAAAAATTTCTCATCCCTCTAGAAGAAGGTCCTTTCTAGAAAGCACCAAACAGGCTGTTCAACAAAAGACCATGCCAAAAGGGTGATAGCCTTTCCTCAAAACCAAACGATGCCTGGCACGGGAAAAGCTCAACACTAGGCAGCTGAAGGTAAATACTGGTGTAAGGCTTCGGGGCTCTTTAGGTCACCCTCTCCAGCTAAAGAAGCAGAGATTGGAACATTGATAATGGAGGTCCCCAGCCTGCAGATCTCACAGCCCTCTCTTCCTTCTCCTTATATTTTTCTATTTTACTGTTTTTCAAGTGGCACATCTCCCTACGAACTGTCCATAAGCAGCAGAACAGAGAAACGCCCCCCGCTGGGAGCAGAGGCAGGGGGCCAGCGAGTCCCCGCTGCGGGCGCTGCGGGTGGGTAACGAGTGCGCAGAGCCCCCGAGGGCAAGAGTGCGGGCTGAGGCCGGGGAGGCTGAGCCAGGCCGAACCCGGCCGAGCAGCAGGCTGAGCCCGCGTTTCTGCGCAAAGCGCCCCGCGACTCGGGTGGGCCGGCCGCGGAAGGTGGGCCGCGGAGGGAGGCCGCAGGGATGGAGGACAGAGGCCTCCCCACTCCCAGGACACAGCTCCGCGCCCCGCGCTCCCCGCCGATCCCGGGCTGCCATTCCCGCGCGGCTCCGCGCACCTCGAGCCCGGCTAGAGCGCGAGGCGCGTCCGCCCGCAGGGTGGCACCGAGGCCCACGGGGGGCGTCCCCGCAGGGAAAGCTCCGCTGGGCCGCACCGGCCTCGGCCGGGTCGCCGCGCGCGCCCTTCCCGCGCCAGGCCGCGGTCTCGGGGGGTGGACGACCCCGCGGGGACTCGCGGGCCCCGCTAAGCCCCAGGCGCCCTCCACGCCAGCAGCTACGCACCTGGCCGCACGCGGGTCCCACATGGCCGGGGGTCTCCGGCGCCTCCTCGACAAGCGCGCAGGTGACACGGAGGCCTCGCGTTCCGGGACCGGGGCGAGGCGGGGGGCTGCTTCCCGCGGTTCGTGCGGGACGGGCAGGGGGAGAGCCGCGCAGGCCGAGTCCGCGTTCCCTCGCGGCTGCGGGGGCCCGAGAGCCATCACAGGTCGCCTCGCGGCGGGAGGCGAAGGTGTTGCCTTTGCTCCGAGGAGCGTGTCCCGTCCGGCGCCAGGGCGCGGGAGAGGCCCGCGGCGTGGAGGCCCGGTCTCCGGGGTCGTGAGCTTCGAGCCAGAAGTACGGGCCCGCGGCGTGGGGCCCCGTCGCGAGCTGCGTCTCCTCGGAGGCCAGCGGCGGCCCGCGGTCATGGAAGCCATGGCTCCGCACGCACACCACAGCGGCGCGCGTCCCTCGGGCCTCCCGCGTCGTCCCCTCAGACGCCGACGTCGCACTCACCGCGCGCCCGACGCGCCCGCGCCGTCCCCGGAGGTCGGGAGCGGACCGGGCAGCAGAGCCCCGAGCTGCGCGACGCCCGTCGCCTCGCTCATGTCGAATTCCCCGTCAGGCGGGGCGGGCGCCGTCCAGGCGCCTGGGAGAAGGACCGCAAGGTCGCTCCGAAGCGAGCGCTCGGGAACCGGGATGTGCGCTCTACCCCGCCGGGTGGTCCCGGAGACTGAGCGGATCCGAGTCACGTTCCCACCCTCCGGGGCCCCCGACCCAATCAGAGGGCGAGGCCCTGGCACGCCGCCTCCTGGTGGCTCATGGGCCTCCCGGGCCTGAGCGCGTCGAGGGGCGGAGGGACACCGGAACGCCTCGGTCCTCCCCAGCACGCGGCAGGCCGCCTTCTTCTGGTCTTCGCTCATTTCAGCCCCCCCTAACTGTGGCATCTTTCCTTCCCCCCTTAAACTCCTTGGGTGGCACCCCGTTGCCGATAGCCGGGCCGTTAGACTCCACAGGGTTAGCCTTCGGTCCTGGGCACATCCCTGGCACTGACACTGTGCTCCCTTTTCCCAAATTCGGTGGTATGTTTTAAAATACTGGGGCCTGCCTTTTACTCTAATTTAATTGTTGTGGGGTATGTCTCGAGAGTCCAATTTTTAAAGCCCTCCAGGTCATTATACCATGAAGTAAGTTTTTGAGAAACTTGCTGTTTCCAGAGATTACTGGTCCTTTCATTTTAAAGAGACTTTATATATCCTCCCAAGCTCTAAGTAGCTCTAACACACACGTTTTATTCAACCTCATAATCTCCATTTTCAAAAGGCCTAGTGGGTTTCCTACTTCAGAGTCAGAGATTGCAGAGGCAGAGGCTAAAATGTGCCCCTCTACCTCTCCATCCATTTCCAGAGTTTCTCTGACCCTTGTCACACTTTCCCCTCCAATATCTTTTGTTATACTCTTCAAAATCGTCACATAAGCAGATCTTGTTTTTTAAAATTATTTTTTTCAATTGTTATCAAAGTGAGATATTGGTACTGGGGCAGTCACCTACCATGAAGACTTTTAGTTGATGTTTTTTTAACTGCTGTGCTCTTGTCTGTACACGTGTTTGATTGCTATTGTTGGGATTTTCTCCCCGGTTTTATATGCTGTCCCTATCTGGAAAATATTTTGAGAGTGCTTATTGAAAAACTTTTACCCTTGGCATTCTAGTTTGTCTGGGTATAAAATTCTGAATCATAAATCATTTTATTCCAGGGACTTCTAAGGTTCCAGAATTATTGAAAATGCTAAAAACATTCTATTACTGACCTGTTTTATTGTTTCTTTTCCTCGCCAATGCTTTGAAGTTACTGGATGCTTCGCAGAGACGTGGGCCCATTGGTCTCCTCCACCAGCTGCTGGTGTATTATTTCACTTTTATCATTCAAGCTCCCAAATTAATTTCTTGACTATTTCTTCTCCATTTTCAGTATTTTCTCTTCTTGGATTACTCTATCATTCAGATATTGACTTCCGGGATTACCCCTGTGGTTCTATACCTTAGCTATCAAATCACCATTGTCCTGGTTGACATTTTTTGTTGTTTTTCTTCTCTAGTGTCATTGTTGGCTTGTTTTATTCCAGACAGGGTCTCACTCTATAGGCTTGGCTAGCCTAGAATTCACTGTGTAGACCAGGCTGGCCTTGAACTCATAGAGATCTGCCTGTCTCTGTCTCCCCAAAGGCTGGTAATACTCTAGCATATAAACAGTGACCTCAACTTTATTTTCCACTTCATCTTAATGACTACTTTTATATCAAACTTCTACTTTTTCAAGAACTGTTTATCCTGGAGCGTTGCTTTGTTGGCTTGCCGCTTTATTTGTATGGTTGTATAGTTTCCTTGCCTGGCTTCACAGACTAATAGCCATTCTTCCCTCTCCTGCAGACTCTGTTCCTCACAGCGCCTTTATATTGGCATGCTTTGTTTTGTAATGTTTCCTGTGGCCTCTGAACCGTGTCTGTTGCCTATGATGAAGATGATCAGAGAGCATGATGTCCATCAACAAAAGAGTTTGTAGCCTGGGGAACTGCGAAGCTATACTGGAGTGAAGGGCATCTCCATGCAGCCCTACAGGTTGGCAGTCAGGAAACATTAAGTGGCAAAAATCTAGGTGGAACTGTATAAAGCATGCTTTGTTTGACGGGAACGGTTGTTAATGTACTTTTAATCATGTGTACTGGGGGTGGGTGGGTGCAAGTGCTCACAGAAGCCAGAAGAGAGCATCAGTCTCTGGAGCTAGAGTGACAGGCAGATTGATGGGTTGTAAGCTGACCACCATGGGTGCTTGGAGCCAAACTGACCCTCTGTGCGAGCAGTGCACACCCCTAACCACTAAGCCACCTCAGCGGCCTCAGCATACTACTTTTGAAAGAAGGACAAGAAAACCAAAGGCTGTGACACATGGCTACTTTCAAAGAGCAGTGGAACAGCCAGAACAGAGGCAAGCGAGGCTTCCTTATAAACACCTTATTTAATAGAATCTTAACTTTGGAAGCATGCAAATCTTTAACATAACTGAAAATTATGTTTGAGTTTCTAAAAGTGTCTCTAAACATTGAAAACCAACAGTGATAAATAAACTTAACTGTTTGTCAAATAGCTTGACAATTGCCTATTCCTTAAAGTACTGACAAACACAAGCTCCTAAGAGGCTGAAGCACGAGGATCACATGAGCTGACGAGTTTAGGACCAGCCTGGTCAAATAGACCTCATTTCAAAACGAAAATGAGGGTTGGAGAGATGGAGAGAACTGCCTGCTCTTCCAAAGGTTCTGAGTTCAATTCCCAACAACCACATGGTGGCTCACAACCATCTGTAATGGGATCTGGTGCCCTCTTCTGGCCTGCAGGCGTACATGCAGACAGAACACTGTATACATAATAAATAAATAAATCTTTTTTTTTAATGAAATAAAATTTAAAAGAAGGCAACTTATACATTACAGTTTTTAATGCTTTGGGGACTATAACTCCTTAATATCCTCTGTACCCCAATATTTTACTTTATATGATGAACAATATCATCCTCAGCAAGGGTTTATCAGATTGCTAATAGAGTACCTGAAACATAAAAGGATAAGGATCCATGATTTTTATATCTCTCATATTAAAAAAATAACCAAGAGGCCAGTGAGAATGGCTCAATGGGTAAAGGTGCTTGCAGCCAAGCCAAATGACCTGAGTTCAGTCCCTGGTAAAGGAGAGAACTGATTCCTACAAGGAGGGAGAGATGAAAGGGTAACTCTCATAGAATATAAGAGAGTTAAATGAGCCGGGCCGTGGGGGCGCACACCTTTAATCCCAGCACTCGGGAGGCAAAGACAGGCGGATCTCTGTGAGTTCGAAGCTAGCCTGGTCTGCAAGAGCTAGTTCCAGGACAGGCTCCAAAGCCACAGAGAAACCGTGTCTCGAAAAACCAAAAAAGGGAGGGGGGGGGGGAGGGAAGGGAGGAAGGGAGAGAGGGAGGGAGGGAGGGAGGGAGGGAGGGAGGGAGGGAGGGAGAGAGAGAGTGTTAAATGACAAAATGCCTCAACCTTGAGTCTTGACTCTCACAAACAACTTGTAAAAATGCATTTTAAGGTAGTCAAGGACACTGAACACAGGGTGAGTTTCTTTCTACATATTAAGGAATTATTGTTAGTTGGGTTATATATGATAATAGTATTGTGGTGATTTTTTAATTAAGATCTTAAAATTTATTTTTAATTGTGAGTTACGGGTGGTTTTGAGCCTCCTGTCGTGTGTGTGCCCATAACCACTGAACCACCTCTCCTGCCTCTGTGGTGTTATTTTAAACAAGTTTTCGGCCAGGAATGTGCCTTTTTTTGAAAAGCAATCAAATGGTAATTATACTGTATTTGATCTGAAATACTTAGGTGAGCCTTTGAAACAGTTCAGCAACTGACGGCCCCTGCTGACAAGCCAGATGACATGAGTGCTGTCCCCATCCCGCACGGTAGGGTGAGAGCGCCATCTCAGAAAGTCCTCTGATCTCCACATATGCTCCACTCCCCCGTGAGTAAATGTTTAAAATTAAAACACTGAATCAGAATGAATGAGACCAGATCAGCCTAGCATAGGTGAGTGCCGAAGCCTAGTAGGGCTGTGGGTGCTCATAATCTAGCAGACATCCTTCTTCTTAGTCACTCTAGCTTTCTGACGTTCCAGTCACCCACAGCCAACCACAAAAATGGTAAATGGAAAATTCCAGAGATTAACTTCGTGAGTTTTAAACTGGGCACCGTTCAGCATGATGAAATCTTGGACCATCCTGTTCCATCCAGCCTGGGGCATGAATCATCTCTTTGTCCACACTGTACTCATTCGGGCACTTAGGATCCTTCCTGATTATCAGACGGACTTTCGAGGCCCTCGTGCTTGTACTCAAGTGGCCCTTATTACCCTTAATCATAGCCCCAAAGCACAAGGGAAAGGGTGACGGTGATTGCGATATGTCAAAGCAAAGCCATAAAATGCTCCCTTTCAGTGAAAAGGTATATAAATTCTTCACCTGAGACGAGAGAGAAAGAAATGTTGTTGTTGAGACTGACAGTATGATTTCTGTGGTTGCAGCTGTGAAGAAGGAAAAGAGAATTTGTCATTGTTATAGTCACATCTCAAGCCACCAGCGTTACAGCCTCCCACCGTGTATGACAAACAAGTGCAGGAGTTACGATGGAAAACACACTAAATCTGTGCATGTGTGTGTTTCAGGAACACCTGTGACTTCAGACATCTGCAGAGGGTCGTGAAACATCGCTATCATTTCTTGATACTTCTGTTCATTTTTCCATAATGAAAATATTTTCTGCCTGGGGAGAACATTCTGTCTATTGAGGGCTTGCTGTATAAGCATGAGGTCTGGATCCAGTTCCCAGAACCCAGGTTAAAAGGCCCACTCTGGATGTGTACATTAGAATCCCAGTGCCGAGGAGAGAGGCGGATGGAGACCCGAGCTCGCTAACCTGCCAACCTAGCCTACTCTGTGAGTTCCAGACCAGTGAAAAACCCTGACATTAAAAAAAAAGTGGGTGCCACCTGAAGAACAGCCCAACACCCAAGACTGACCTCTGCCCTCCACATGCTTAACTCCCCACACACGTGTGTGCACACAAAAGAAGAGATACACTTGTTTTGTTTTGTTTTTTGAATAATGGATTTAAAGGTAACTGTCAATCAGAAATATCTGGTGCCAGTGATTCTTTCGCCTGAATCCACTGTGTAAAATGAGCTAGCCCTAACCCTCAAGCCTCCCCACTGCTACTTACCAGGTGTCTTTTCCATTCCTGTAACAGCATCCTGACCCCCAAGACTTTGTTGCTATAACCATCTTTGCTAGGCTCCCTCTCTGGATATCCTTTAGGAATTCTTTACATGGGGCTGAAAATGAGTTGCGAGGGTGGGGGAGCACTCGCTGTGCAAGAGTGAGGACTGGAGCGCAGGTCCCCAGTGCCCATGTAAATGCTGAGCGGATGTGCTGGCCTGGCTGTAATCCCAGTTCCAGCGCAGACAGCATCCTTAGAGCAGGCCTGCTTTCTAGACTAGCTTGACCAATGATTCCAGATCCAGTGAGAGACTGCTTCAATACACAAGGTGCAGAGCAACTGAGGAGACACCAGACATAAACATGTACACACTCATGCACATGCACACAAACACATGCATACCCCACGCACATGGAAAAAGTTCTATCCACGAGTGGTGGTGTACACCTTTAATTGCAGCACTTCAGAGACAGAGGCAGGAAGATAAGGGATTTAAAGGAGTTTGAGATCAACCTGGCTCGCTGAGACCCTGTCTCAAAAAAAAAAGAAGAAGAAGAAGAAGAAGAAGAAGAAGAAGAAGAAGAAGAAGAAGAAGAAGAAGAAGAAGAAGAAGAAGAAGAAGAAGAAGAAGAAGAAGAAGAAGAAGAAGAAGAAGAAGGGAGCTGGGGAGATACCTCAGTTGATACAGCCCTTGCTGCACACACATGAGGACCTGCGTCCAACCCCCAGCACCTACATAAAAACCCAGCACGGTGGCACTCATTTATAATCCAAACAGCTGGATTCCCGAGGCTCACTGGTCATCCCACCTGGCCTCATCATGAACCCCAGGTCCTAGGAGGATTCTGTGACTCAAAAAGCAAGATGAGAGACTCCTGAAGAGGCCATACCCAAGGTTGACCTCTGGTCTCCACCCTATGAGCACACACATCCACATGAAGTGCAAACACACACACAGCCTTTATCTGGTTCTGTGGTGGGGGTGCACAGGAAGAGGGAAAAGTGCAGATATCTGCTCATTCCGCTGTGGCGTTCCCATCTCTGTCAGTGGTTGAACTATCTGCCTTTGCTGAAATGGCTCCATGGTATCATCATGTCACTCCAGCCCACCACAAACACCTACGCCTGAGCGCGGCTAAGCATCTGTACTCTGACATCAAACATCTCTCTTTCGGCCTTAGATTGCAGAGCAAAAAACAAGGGTTGACTCATCGGGGCAGCTGTCCATTACTCACACTGCCGAGGGGCCTGGAACATTATTGGAAAGCTGACAGTTTGATAGCCGTACAAATCAAACTGCAAGAGTTTTATCGAGGACCAGAGAAAGTATTTGAGTGGGAGGCAGGGACAGAACCTTGAAGGACAGGGTGCCTAACAACAGACAGTTGTCCACAAGAGAGGGCCCCAACAGATAAAGGGCTCTGCTCACAGTGAGCAGAGGCCGGCCAGAGCATGTGACTTATGTCTCAGGGACATTCTTTAGACCACAGAAGAGCTGTTGCTATCCCAGCCCTCTTGCTCTCCGACTGCTCACGCATTGCTCTTGCTGCCCATCACAGACAGACTTAACAGGTTGAAAGATCATGTATTGGAGTCTTTGGGGATAGCTCAGTTGGTAAGATACTTGCCATGCAAGCGTGATGACCTGAGTTCGAATCCTCAGCTGAGCGTGGCCAGGTACACTTGTAAATCCCAGTGCTAAGGAAGCAGAGATAGACAGGTCACTGGGCTGAGCAGTGCTGGTGCACGCCTTTAATCCCAGCACTTGGAAAGCAGAGGCAGGCAGATCTCTGTGAGTTTGAGATCAGCCAGGTCTACAAGAGCTAGTTCCAAGACAGTCTCCAAAGCTACAGAGAAACCTTGTTTTTGTCTTGAAACCACAGAGCCATCTCTCTGGTCCCATGTCAACAGTTTTTGAGAGGGCCAAGTACATTCTTGTTGGCCACAGGCTACTGCTGCCTAAGCTAGCCCTGCCTCCTGTCTTGCTCCCCCGCTCTCACTAAAGCCCCCATCTGCTCCGGCCATCAGTCTCCTTGCCATTCTCCTTTGGCAGCTGTTTCTCAATGTACTGGGACTGGCATTTTAGAAATGCGTCTATAACCACACAGAGAATTCCATAGTCTCAAACATGTATGCACAGGATAAACCAATGAATCAATGATTGCAGGAAATATCCATCCACTCGTGAGACACAGAGAGAAATGTTTCTCATTCTAAGCAATTACAGTTTCCTGCACCAAACCCATGAATACTTTTATCCACCCCACTGCCCATAGCAGAAGCTTCCCCTCTCTTTCTGTTTTATTCTGATTTTTTTGTCTCCTGAAAGGAATAACTTAGAGGCAGAGATTAATTCTCACTCTCCCAGCTGCGGATGTCTCGGTCTGCATTTAGCTGCCCCCTCTGTTTCTGAGAAACAAAACATCAGAACCGAAGGGCATGGAGAGCAAGTCGTTCCCCTCCCAGAAGCCAGGAAGCAGAAAGTTAGCCCAGAAGGCTCCAGCAACAGCGTACATCATCCTAGAGCATGCTCCAGGGGTCTACTTGATTCACCAGCCCCACTTCCCAGTGATACCACCAAATAATGTACCCATCAATAGATTCACTTACTGATGAGGTCACATGCCTTCCGACCCAAACATCTCTCAATGACAGAATCTACCGTCTCTCAGTGATAGACTCTACACCATGTCCAAAGCATAACAAGCCTTCGAGCCATCCCTGACAGAGAGTTATCAGTACCCATCATCCTCCCTCTCCACCACTTATTCCACTAGCATGGGATAAAGTCCAGGCCTCCCATATCCTTACAACAGTGGGCATTTGACAAAGTCTGGAAACACCATTTGTTGTCTTGGTTTTGCAGGGGAGTGGATGGTTGCTACTGGTACCTGCTTTAGTAGAGGCTGGTGTTGCTGTTAAACATCTTACCTGACTCAGGTCAGTCTTCCACAGGCAGCAATTACCCAGCTTGAAGTGTCTGTGGTGCCAAGGTTAGGAAAGCTTGTCTTAGAAGAAACAGTAGATTATCCTTCCATTAGCTACCTGCCAATAAACTGCACAAAGGTGTGTCTTCCAAGATAACTAGGCTTGATCTGTGTTGTGAAAAGCCAAGCCTGGACACAATGACATATGCGAGGATGGGTGGACACTTACCTGAGGGCAGCCAACATACAGACTAGCCAGCTCCCTCCCCCAAGTCGCACTAAGCTGAAAGCTGTCCCAGCAGATTCTAGTGATTTGATGAACCAAACCACCTCTCGGGGATCTGAAATGGGCATTAGAATAAAGAGCCCAGGAAGTTGGTGGTAGACACGGAAGGTAATTGAGAGAGAGGCAGTTCCAGAGGCTGTTGCAGTCAGAGTTAGCTGAGCTGAAGCCACCAGGTAGAGAAAGAGGCCCACGAGCTGAGGCTGGTGGTTGGAAAAGGAGCAAGGTGGTGGAGATAGCCATCGGACTCCTGGTTGATAGCATGAGTCGGGAGGACCAGGCTACTCTGGGGAAGCCTCCTTTGCTTCCAGTCTGGAGAAGGCCTGGGTGGAAAGGTATTTCTGTGAATCTGAGTCCCACCCTTTTGTCACTACCTGTGACCTGACATAGACCTTGCTGTAGGCTGGAAAACAGAATTCGGTCCATACTGCTCATGACCTACAGAAGCCAATAAGCAGAGAAAAAATAGAATGCGCTCTCTCTCTCTCTCTCTCTCTCTCTCTCTCTCTCTCTGTGTGTGTGTGTGTGTGTGTGTGTCTGTGTCTGTGTGCGCGCGCGTGCATTTATGTAAGAGAGAGGTGTATGTGTGTGTGTGCGCGTACATGTGCACGCATTCACGCAAGCATATACACATATGGAAGCCAGAACTTGGTATTAAGTGTTACCCTCTCTTATACTTATTTTTGAGAGAGGGTCTCTTTGTAAATCTAGAACTTACCTATTTGGAAAGACTAGCTAAGCAGAAAGCCTCAGGAATCCTCCTGCTTCTACCTCCTCAGTACTGGGATTATAGGCGCACCACCCAGCCAGCTTCTGTTGTTTGTGAAAGGGTTTTACTGAATGAGCCATCTCCCTAGTCCAGTAACTGAATCTTAAAACTGCACTTTATCCAGAGAGCTGGCAATCTGAGAAGAGAGTGGCTTCGTACCTTGGCAGACTGGCTCACATCGCTTCTCCAGCCAGCAAATGATACGGGGAGAATGGAGGCTACAAAGGCAGCCAAACATTCTGGACTTTGGTTTGCCCCTGTGGTCAAGGGATCATTCATGCTTTGAGGCCATGGATCTCTGTGTTCTTCTCATCCCCCATTGCATTCTTCCCTTATCCTGTGGGTGTTTGGGCTCTGGCACACATCGAAACACTGAATCAAGTTAGTTCCCACTGCTATCTCCCTTGCACTCTTCCAGGGACGTTGATAGCCTGTCCATGCTGAGCTGAGCTAGCCAGTGACAGTGTGTACTGCTTGCTGATAATGTTTTACAATGTGGAGTACAGATGTGTCTTTGTGATGCAGAAGTATACGCGTGTCCCTGGTCTCTCTCATTCTGTACCGTCAACAGTAACCCTTAAATGATGTATGTCCTGCGAAGGGTGAGAGCCTGTCACCATGAACCTGGTGGTTTGTCACCGTGATGTTTTACCGCCAGGGAAAACATCCTGCACGGAGATGTGCACGTCAGAGTGCGCCATACGTTTAATGGCCAGCAGTCTCATTTGGTCAGAAGATGCCCAAATTATGTTCACGTGTCTGAAACAAACATCATAAATGGCAAAAGAGTATGAACCAAGGTTAGTGACGTCAGCTAGGTGTCAGTTAAGCTGCTGGGCTTCAGTGACTTCTGGAAGGGCTGGCACAAATGACTCCATTCTTTTTTTTTTTTTTTTTTTTTTTTTTTTTGGTTTTTCGAGACAGGGTTTCTCTGTGGTTTTGGAGCCTGTCCTGGAACTAGCTCTTGTAGACCAGGCTGGTCTCGAACTCACAGAGATCCACCTGCCTCTGCCTCCCAAGTGCTGGGATTAAAGGCGTGCGCCACCACCGCCCGGCAATGACTCCATTCTTGTTGCTGGCTGTGAGACAGGGTCTTGTTACAAAGGCCAGGCCAGCCTCAAGTACAAGATCCTGCCTGTGTAGCTTCCCACGTGCCGGGATTACTGGCAGGCTCGATCAAATCCAGGGGGCTTTACTCCAAGCCTGACAATATGTCTCTGAACAACATTCTTTGGAGATATCACTAATTAACCATCTGGTGTTTGATCCTAATTGTCCCTCATTGCCAGAGCCAGGATGAGATCTGTCCTAGCTGGTCTCATTTGATTCCACATTGTATGTGTGTGGTGGTGGTGGTGGGCGGGGAGTAATAACTTACTAATACCAAGGAATCGTGGCCAATTTTAAACATGGTATAAGAAATAGATCTTAGGTAAGACATAACGAGAGTTCATTTTCTTTTTAATTTTTGTGTCCTATAAGTCATGTCCTAACGTCTTCAAATAAATAAATAAGCAGATAAACAAATAGTGTTGCTCAGGTTCCTCTGTCAGAAGTTGTACCTCCGCAGCACGTCAGCAAACAGAACCCACGCAGCTCTACAAGGAGAGCATAAAACATAGCAGACAGGAGCAAATTCGTGTAAAAGCTAAGAAGTCCTCTATGGATGCACACGGAAGTTTAACTTAGGTGGTGAGTCTCTGGTGCCTCTTGTTCAGTAGGAGGGGTTGCTTAGAATACCCAGTTCCAGGGCATGTGTATTTGTTTTTGCTTAAAGAGAATGGTTGTAATACAACTAATAGTAAGTTAACAGAGGCCTGGGGAAAGTTGACCCCTCTGGTTTGGAAGGTACAGGCACAGTAAAGTATTTTCTCAGTATTGTACTTTTTTTTTTGGTTTTTCGAGACAGGGTTTCTCTGTAGCTTTGGTGCCTCTCCCGGAACTAGCTCTTGTAGACCAGGCTGGCCTCGAACTCCCAGAGATCCGCCTGCCTCTGCCTCCCGAGTGCTGGGATTAAAGGCGTGCGCCACCACCGCCCGGCTTCAGTATTGTACTTTTAAAAGCTTCTATAACATTAAAGGCATAAATACAAATAAAAGACCCAGTACAATTAGCATTATTACACAGAAGAGCTACACGTAAGTCATATATATATATGTATATATATATATAATATATATACAATCATATGTGTTGGTATGTGTACATATAAATGAGTTGGTTTTTAAAGTTTTTTTATTTGCCTAATGAAAGTCTGAGAGTTACATTATTTTTTTAATTTTCCATTTGAAAATTTTATTTGAAAACAATTTTACAAGCTTTCTGCTCATCCATGACAGTACTTGTCTTGGTAGAATAAATTTCAGTGATCTGAAATTGAACCCGAGTAGCTCACACAACATTCAGAACACATCCTGAAGGTAATGTATGAAAATAAGGCACACACAATAGTAAAACCAGATCTTAAATGTTTTTATAAGTTTTGTCAGTGAGCTCTGAGAGTTACATTATATGGTCTAGTAAGAGCTGGCCAGGACAATGAAGCTCTCAGTGACCTTGGACAGCAAAGTAACTTGTATGAGCAAGAAAGCAGAGGAGAGAGAAAATACACAGAGAGCCAGAAATCTTTATATGTTAACCCTGTAATTGCAGTTAGGACAAGAAAGCCATTTGTTGTGCTAAGAACTAGGCGAGAGGGACAGAGAAAGACAGAGGCAGAGAGGCAGAGAGAGAGACAGACAGAAACAGAGAGGCAGAGAGAGACAGAGGCAGAGAGACAGACAGAGACAGATGAGACAGAGAGACAGACAGAGACAGACAGGCACAGAGAGAGACAGACAGAGAGATAGACAGACAGAGAGGCACAGAGAGAGACAGAGACAGAGAGGCAGACAGAGACAGATGAGACAGAGACAGAGAGAGACAGAGACAGAGAGGCAGAGAGAGAGACAGACAGAGAGGCACAGAGAGAGACAGACAGAGACAGAGGCACAGAGAGAGACAGACAGAGACAGAGGCACAGAGAGAGACAGACAGAGACAGAGAGACAGACAGACAGAGACAGAGAGGCAGAGAGAGAGGACATACCAACAATTGTTTCTTTATCATAGGGTCACAAGCATAATCAGGGCGTTTCGACAGATCATGCTTCACAAGGTTGTCACCGGGAAGAGGGGCTGTGTCGCCCATTCTAAAGACAGAACTCTGAAATAAATCAGACAGAAAAGTTTAACTCAGAGGGCAAACAGGTCATAACTTGGGAAGCAGAAAGCAATAGGAAGAGCTTTGAAACCAGAAGCCAGGCAAGCCTTAACGGAGGAGCCCAACCATGAAGTGCAGAGATCCAATCCAATACTGTTTAAGAAGCTAGTGGAAAGTGCTTATGTGGAGAGAAGGAAAGCCCCCCAAGAGGAATCACCTGGTGACCTCTTGGAAGTTTTTCCACCATGGAACCCCAGTAGAGTTTAGACAGCCTTTGGATTCTCCTAATGAAGTCATAGCTTACTGGAGGGACCTGGAACTGTCTAGAGCAGTTGTCAAAAATATGAAATTAGCTGGCAATGCATGCCTTTATTCCTAGCATTTTGGACCTAGAGGAAGGTGAATCTCTGTGAGTTCAAGGTCAGCCTGGTCTATAGAGTAAGTTCTAGGCTAGCCAGTACTACAGAGCAAGACCCTGTCTCAAAAAAGAAAATAAATAAAGGAAAGAAAAGAAAGGAAGTGAAGTAGTCTAGAGAACTATGCCCAAATTCCCAAATATTGTTTATAAATGTTTGTTTACATATAAAGGGGGATTGCTATAGAGATTTGCTTTGGTATGGATCTTGGTCTATTGATGTAAATTTTAGGTCAATCTTGTTATATGTATATTTCTGCTCTTGATTAAGGTATTGTGTAGTTCATTTAAAAAGTAATGTATAATTAAGAAATATAGGTTACTGATAGTCATCTATAATAAGCTTGTAGTCATGCTAGTTAGGTTTTCTAGACATATAGAGATATATTTCAGTTAGGTATTCTTCAAATCTTTCAGAGACCTTCACAATATGACATTTAAATGTTTTAAGAACTTAGGACTTTCATGACAATGAGACACATCTGCTCCTGGCAGCTCCAATAACTTCAAGAGGATGATGGGAATTGAAGAGGCTCCTTATGGAGTTGGTTAGCCATTCAGGCAAAAAACTGCTCTTGCCTGGACTGCTTGATGAACTGGACATGCAGGACCCACAGAGAAATGACTGCTGAACTTGCCTAAAGGTGAGAAAGGGCTTTGGGGTTCCTGCTTCATAAAAGAGTCTGCCAGACACATTCAGGACACAGAAGAAAGTGACTGACAAACTGCCAATACAGGTGGAACTGTCTTTGAAATTTCCTGCTTCATGGAAAAGTCTGCCAGATACTATGGGCCTGTAGGCTGGAGATGGATGCCCCAACAGTACAAAAGAACTTTGGGTGACTGTCCAGGCAACAAGATGTCTTTGTTAACTCTAGAGTTTTGGAAGTTGTTTACAATGTACTTCCTGTTTACTTAGGTAATATTATATCCTTCTGGAGTCTTTGATGGAGTTGAAGAATAGATAAAAATATTATAGTTTTCCTTAATTATGATAAAAAATAAAGTAGATATAAATACTGTAACTATAATTCTTGATTAACACCTGTTTTGTTATATGTAATTTCACTATGTTAAAGATAAAGCCTTCTTTTTTATTTAAACAGAAAAGGGGAGGTGATGTGGGATTCCCCTCTGTATCCTGTGAATACCATTGGTTAATAAAGAAACTGTCTTGGGCCTGTGCAGAGAATAGAGGTAGGTGGGGAAAACTAAACTGAATGCTGGGAGGAAAAAAGGGCAAAGTCAATAAGAAGCTAGAGCTAATGGGCCAAGCAGTGTTTTGAATAATATAGTTTCTGTGTGATTATTTCTGCCAGGCAGCTGGGAAACAAACAAGGGACCTCTAACAACAAGGAAGGAAGGACAGAAGGAAGAAAAGAAGGAAGGAAGGAAGAAAAGAAAGAAAGAAAGAAAGAAAGAAAGAAAGAAAGAAGAGAGAGAGAGTAGAAAACTATAAAACTGGAATTTAGTCCATGCTACCTGTCACAGAAACCAATAAACAGAGGCAAGACGCAACTATTTTTTTTAACATAGTTTTTAAAGATTTATTTTTATGTTATATGTAGGAGTGTTTTGCCTACCTGTATGTAAGTGTATCATATACACACCTGCTGCCTATGAAGGCTAGAAGAGGGTGTTGGAGCCCCTGGAACTGGACTTACAGATGGCTGTAAACTACCCTGTGGATGCTGGGAACCACACCCGGAACCTCTGCAAGAACAGTAAGTGATCTCAACTATGGAGCCAACTCTCCAGCCTTTTCTCATTTTTTAATTCACAGATTTATAGCTGGGCAGTGGTGGCACACACCTTTAATCCCAGCATTCTCTCTCTCTCTCTCTCTCTCTCTCTCTCTCTCTCTCTCTCTCTCTCTCTCTGTGTGTGTGTGTGTGTGTGTGTGTGTGTGTGTGCATGAGAGTGTTCTGGAGGCCAGAGGTGTTGAACCCCCTGAAGATGGAGTTTCACAAGGTTGTGAGCCACATCCAACACTCATGCTAGGAATTAAACTGGACCCCTCTGACAACAGTATGCACCCTTAACCCCTGAGCCCCTCTCTGCAGCCCAGGAACTGATGCCTGAACCTGTACTTTACTCAGACAACAGCAATGAGAAAAGCAGACTATTATCTAGTGAGCAGATGACCTGCGTCAGGGCACGCAGAGGCAGCCAGCCATTCTAGACTCCAGTCTTGCCCCCCATCAGGTGTTTGGTCACGTTTTGGGACTTGTGTGGCTGTGGCTCTCTCATAATCACTCCTTGTTCTGTGGATGCTTGGGTTCGGGCACAGCCAGAAACTCTGAATCAGGTTCCCTTCTGCTGGTATCAAGCTTGTCCTCCTCCAGGGACAACTGTTAACTCCGAACAAACAAACCGTTAACTGTGTTCCTGCTGATCCCTCCTACTATACGGCTACAAATGTGTCTTTGTAACAAGAATATGCCAGTGTCCCTATCTGTCCTTCTTATTCCCTATCAAGTTCGGTTATGTCCCTCGGCGAAGAATTGTGGAAGTGCTTGTCTCAGCACTCAGAATAGGACCATGTTTGGAAACATAACCATGAGTTGCCTAACGCTGGGGACAGAGTCTGAAAAATGTGCTATTTGGCAATTTCCATTGTGTTTAAACATCATAGTGAGCACTTAAAAAGGTCTGGATGGCAGAGCCCACTACATACCTAAAATATGATATGTATGTATGTGTGTGTGTATATATATATATATATATATATATATATATATATATATACACATGGCATGCATGATTATAATGTATGTGTATGTGTATATATGTATATATATATGGTGTGTCTATATGATATGCCAAAACACAAGATGTATGAGGCTACTGCCAGTATAACACGGCATACTGTTTCACAATAATGCCTTTTTTTGGGGGGGGGGGAGGCAGGGTCATACTATGTAGCCCTCGCTGGCCTAGAACTCACTCTGTAGACCAGGCTGGCCTTGAACTCACAGAGACTTTCTGCCTCCACCTCTTCAGTCTGTGTACCACTGATACAAAGCTACAACCTTTACTTAGAAGTCGAATTATATTCTAAATTAATATCCAAAAGTGTAGTGTCCTAAGTAGATGAGCTGTCACATAATCACTTAGCATATGTGCTGTAGAAACTGTGAGCACTGAACACCTACACTACAGACAGCAGGACTGTTCACACCGGCATTGAGCAAACGGATGACATTATATTCTTTCACAGTTTTATTTGGAGAGGGGGTTGGTTGGTTTTTTTGTTTTTGTTTTTGTAGACAGGGTCTCACTATGTAGCCCTGATTGGTCTGAAACATGCTATGTAGACCAGGCTGGCCTTAGAACACATGGGAATCTGCCTGCCTCTACCTTCTGCCTCCCCAGATCTGGGAGACATGCACCACCACCCTGGCCATTTATTTATTGATTTATTTGGTGTGCACATGTGCTGTGCCACACCTGTGTTGGGCAGAGGAACTCTACCAGGTGGGTTACAGGGCCTTTGGGCTTGGTGGCCAGCACTTTTCCCTACTCAGCCACACCATTACCCTGTAGGTAATGTCACTGATTAGAATTCTCAGCTCCGTTAGAATTTTTCGTTCTTTAGGTCATATTTTTGCATGTGTTCATTTTGTGCTGTGGAGGTGTGTGGGTGCACGTGCTTCACAGTTCCCATACGGAGATCAGAGGGCAGCTCGTGGGAGCCGGTGATCACTTTCACCATGTCGGCTGCAGGGAGGGAACTCAGGTGGTCAGCCTTGGCCGTGACCCTCTCCCTGCCGAGCCATCTCACCACCCCCTCTATAATTTCTCTTTCTTTTTTTCTCTCCTTTTGTTTGTTTCTCTGTAGCTTTGGAGCCTGTCCTGGAACTAGCTTTTGTAGACCAGGCTGGCCTCGAAGTCACAGAGATCCTCCTGCCTCTGCCCCCTGAGTGCTGGGATTAAAGGTGTGCACCACAACCGCCTGGATACCCCTCTATAATCTTAAGGGACCAGCATTGTATATGTATATAGTCCACTGTGTTATTACTACAGAAAAAATAGAATGAGTCCCTGCTGTAGCAGGGCAGGGCTCTGTTTAATATGGCTCTGTCCTCATAAAAAGAGGGTCATGTGAAGACACAGACACATGAGGAGTAAGTTTCTGCTCTGGTTTTTGTTTATTTGGTTGGTTGGTTGGTTGATTGGTTATTGGTTTTTGTTTTGTTGTTTTGTGGTTAATGAATAAATAAATTGCTTTGGGCCTGATAGGGAAGAACTTAGGTAGGCAGAGAAGACAGAACTGAATGCTTGGAAGAAAGGCAGAGTGAGAGAAGCCATGGATCCTTTGCCAGAGATGGCTGCCCGTTAGAATCTCTGGTAAGCCACTGCTATGTGGCGATACACAGATTAATGGAGATGGGTTAAATTAATATGTAAGAGTTAGCCAATAAGAAGCTAGAGCTAATGGCCAAGCAGTGTTTTAATTAATACAGTTTCTGTGTGATTATTTTGGGTGTAAGCTAGCTGGGTGGCCATGACAAACAAGCGGCCCTGCTCCTCCAACATTTTGTTTTTGTTTTTTCTAGACAGGGTTTCTCTGTAGCTTCGGAGCTTGTACTAGAACTCACTCTGTAGACCAGGCTGGCCTCGAACTCAAAGAGATCCACCTATCTCTGCCTCCTGAGTGCTAGGATTAAAGGCATATGCCACCATGGCCAGGCACGTTTCTGCTCTGTTAAGCCATGGGTTTTTATTCTTCAGTGCAACAGACCTAGCAAATTAAGCCAGCCACCCTTGATTGCAGTAATCCATGTGTGTCCCTGTGTCTGCCAACACCTCAGCCCCGGCCCTGGGCTTGTGGAGACTCCAGCACTCTGACTTTTCTGACCACACCTCTTCCTAGAAGGTGAGGCGTCCACTGGCCAGCACACGGGGCTATAGCACCTAGAATCGAAGTCTCCACTCACCTTCTAGACCAGTGGCTCTCAATCTGTGGGTCGTGGCCCCTTTAGGAATTACATATCAGCTATTCTGCATATCAGATATTTACATTATGATTCATAACTGTAGAAAGATTACAGTTATAAAGTAACAATGAGATAGTTTTATGGTTGTGTGGGGGTGCGCCACAACATGAGGAAACTGTATTAAAGGGTCACAGCATTAGGAAGGTCGGGAACCTCTCTAGACCATTATCTGTATACTAAGAACCTCATTTTTTTTTTTTTAACAAGATGACTCTAAGATCCCTGTGAGAGTTTGACCAGCTTGGGATCTCAAGACTGTCCTCTTAAAAAGAGACGGAGCATTAATGTGATAGCATTGGCCCAAAGGGTGAGCAAGGGAACATGTTTGCGAGGGCCTGGGGAGCTGTGGCTAGAACTTCAGCTGTAGCTGGGATGTCAACACACCCTCAGTTTTTAGTCTATGAGGAGGCAGAATGGGGACAGGAAGACAAAGGGGACAGCTATGGTTTCTGGGTCCGGATCACCATTGCATTCTTGCCTTACAGGAGGCACTTTCACCCTCTCGGCCCAGGATGTCCTGGTCATGTTTGTGCATCTCTCAGCAGCCTCGTTTCTCTAGTGTGCCCTCCAGGTGTCTTCTATCTCGCGGGCCCCTCAGTGCTGCACCAGCTCCAGATCCCTGGCCTTCCTTCCCCTTCCACACCACCAGGAAGACGTGTGTGTGTGTGTTGTACATGTGCATGTAGAGGCCAGATGTTCTACATCAGGTGTCTTCTTTAATTGTTTCTCCATCTTATTTGTCGAGACAGGGTCTCCCACCAAACCTTGAGTACCAAACCCAGTATTGAGTACCAAATCACTGCCTCATCTCCCCATCCTCCACACTGGGGAGACATGGACCACTCACCCAGCTTGTAATATGGGTGCTGGGAATCAGGAGCTAGGTCCTGTGATGGATAACTTTATGTCAACTTGACACAAGCTAAAGTCATCTAAGAGGAGGGAACCTCAGTTTAAAAAAAAAGTGCCTCCGTAAGATCACGCTGTAGGGCAGCCTGCAGAGCATTTTCTTATTAGTGCTTAAGGCAAACAAAGCCTTTGTTCCCCGAGCTGCTTTGATCACAGTGTTTACCACAGCAGTGGTTACCCTAACAAGCCCTCGTGCTCCTTCAGCAGGCACTGAGCCAACTGCGCCCCCCTCAACACCGGTAACTGGAGCCCTTAAATGTGCCAACACATAAGTCAGAAATTCAACTGCCCACAGTAGTCGGGCAAGTATCCTGAGTGAGTATAACATCTTAGGAAGGGTGAAGTCTACAGCAAATGGAGCTGTTGTAGGCTTGATGAAACAAATTGATAGAATTCTAGAAAACTTCATGCTATTGCCCAGAAATTCCCATTTTACTAATTCAAAATTTTGATGTAGTCTCTACCATAGACTAGCCAGAGAGGTGAACAACCTGTTAGCCAGTACTAAAACTAAACATCTACACCAGACCTACTGGGTAAACTGGGGCAGCCTTGGGGATTGCCTCCAAGGACAGATTTGGTCTGTCCTGATCTCGCTGATTCTCCTCTGCAGTTAGAGGAAAGAATGCGGTTTGGTGTGCTGTTATTTTTTTTTCCATATATATATACATATATATATAGTTTTTGTTTTTCGAGACAGGGCTTCTCTGCAGATATATATTTTTATGTGGCATGAATGCTTTGCCTGCATGTATGTCTATGCACCACATGCCTGCCTGGTGACCACGGAGGTCAGAAGAGGGCCTTAGATCCTCAGGTACTAGAGTTAAAGATGGTATCTGTGTAGGTGCTGGGAATTGAACCAGCAGCAAATGCTCTAAACTGCTGGGTCATCTCTTCCGCAGCTATGCTGTTGGTTTGCAAACTTATAAGGCCTTCCTAGCCTCTTCTGTCTTGCAAATTCCCAGTGTCCCTGTCTCCACGGTAAATCTCGATGTCCCACCAGCCTCTCCCTCCGTATCTGCTACTTCCAGTTCACACTGTTGTATTTGCAGCCTTTGGCGGGTTGCTTTAAGACTGTGATGTGCACAGTAACTCCCCAAAGCCTCAGGTTATTTATGTTCCCTGCTCCCTGGCACTTAGCAGGCACAATGCTTGCAGAATGAATAAAAAATACTGTGCATTAGTAATGAGATGAATATCACAAAACTGCAAGCTGTAATTCTAAATTAGCATGCAAGGCAGTAAGTATCATGACCCTGGGAAACAAGAGTGGGGCAAAGTAATATTCGGCGGGAATATCACCTGAAAGGAATTTACATTAAACTGAGAAACTGATCCTCATGGGGGAAGTGAGGGCTAACGATGTGAAATGTCCAAGGCCAGAACGAAAGCCTGAGGTGGCTCTGAGCAGTTGGGTAGGATTGCAAGGGAAAAGCAGTGATCAAAGAGAGGAGCGGGGAAGGGGTGTGCACGCGCGCGCTCTGGTGTAGGGTGACTGGAGTGCGGGGTGATGAGAATCAAAACATGCTGCTGGTGCCTCACCTGAGAAAGTTCTGTGTTTGCCAGATGCTTTGGGAGCCCCTGCAGTCCGGAGGGGCCGATGTGTAGTCTGTCGCCCCCGTGCGGCGGGAGCACGTACTGCATAGCACCGGCGGGCAACTTTACCACCAGAGGGCACTAAAGGCTTAAGCTCCCAACGGGTACAGACCAGTGATGTCATTTAATTAAGTCTTAGCCAGAGTTCTTTTCACATGAGCCGTGATCAAGCAAAGGACCATCTGTCACTCATTTCAGCCGACCAGGATCTCTCTCTTCTGCTTATTCGTTGCCTGTTCCTTCCTTACTGTCCAGGTCAGAGTGACTATTGCTGTTAAAAACACCGTGAGCAGAGCAACTCCAAGAGGAAAGGGTTTATTTCAGCTTCTACTTCCACATCACAGTTCATCCTTGGAGGAGGTCAGAACAGGAACTCAAAAATGGCAGGAACCTGCAGACAGGAGCTGACGCAGAGGCCATGAAGGGGTGCTGCTTACTGGCTTGCTCCTCATGGCTTGCTCAGCCTGCTTTGTTATAGAGCCCAGGAGCAGGGATGGTACTACCCACAATGGGCTGGGTCCTCCTCCATCGATAATTAATTAAGAAAATGCCTTACAGAAGAGCATTTTTCTCTATTAAGCTTCTCTCCTTTCAGATAACACTATTTTGATATAAAACTAGACAGCACGCTTGCTACTTTATAAACTGTTAGGTCTGGGAAGCCTCATTCAAGAACACAACACACACACACACACACACACACACACACACTCATCCCAGGACCTGTACACTGCAGTTGCTCAATGTAGATGACATTTATAAAAAAAAAAAAATTTAGACCTCCCAAAACATTAGGGGTTTTGTTTGTTTGGTTGAGACAGGGTGTCTTTGTGTAGTTGACTGTCCAGAGACCAGGTTGGCTTCAAACTCACAGAGATCCTCCTGTCTCTGGTCTTCTGAGTGCTGGTGTTATCTGCCTCCTGAGTGCTGGGATTGAAGGTTTACACCACCACCGCCCAGCCATTGTCCCTTTGGGAAAAAAAAGATGAGAGCAAAATCGTTACCTCTAAATCTATCACTCTCAGTCACTCTGTGAATGAGCAAGCAAGTCAAAAGAAGAAGCCTCCTTCCTGTTCCCCACGGACCTTTAGCCATGGAATCGCTGGACGTGATAGAAGAAGTGTGGGAGGTTACCTAACCAGTTCCAGTTAGGATGCTTTTGGTGTTTGGTAACAGAGAAGCCAGATCAAATTAGCTTAAGTGGAGGCCTGCTGGCTCCTGGCTGGGAGGTTCAGAGAGGGTGTAGGAAGGTGTCCTGTCCTAGTGACAATACACCAACTAGAAAGATTTCAGGAACCTACAGTAAAGCTTCTCTTTCTGACATTTACATCCTTCCCATCTCTCTGCCTACCTAGCCCAGTCCCTTACAGAGCCATCTAAGCCTTCCAAGTTCCTCACTGTCAGACTAATTAAAGAGACCCCACAAATTTGAGAAAAATATGGAAAGGACCACTAACAAAATAACTTCCAGGGAATTAGAGATGGCTAAGGAAAAAAATTTAAACAAAAAGTTAAGGGCCAGCCAAATGGCTCTGCAGCTAACGTGCCTGTTGCCAAGCCTGAGGGGGGCGGGATCCTCAGAAGCCTATGATGGAAGGAGAGAACTGGCTGCAGGAAACTGTTCTCTGACCTCCACACACACGCCATGACACAAATGTGCCCCCACACACGAACAAATAACATAACTTTAAAATTTAGGCTGCGTGTGGTGGGCACACCTTCTCCAGCTCCCTGGAGGCAGTGGCAGGGGCACCTCTGTTTTACAAAAGAGTGGCCCTGGAGCAAGAAGGGGAACTGAAACCTAAAGAACAGAGACAGTGTGTTGAGAAGAAACCAAAATTAGTGAATTCATTAACTAAACATCATAGAATTAAGAATTACGGCTGGGGGGCTGGTGAGATGGCTCAGTGGTAAGAGCACTGACAGCTCCTCCAGAGGACCCGGGTTCAATTCCCAGCCCCACATGGCAGTTCACAGCTGTCTGTAGCTCCAGTTCAAGAGAATCTGACATCGTTATACCAATGTGCATGAAATAAAGTTGTTAACAAAAGAAAAAAAAAAGAATTATGGCTGGGAGGTGTTGGTGCATGCTTTTAATCCCAGCGCTCGGGAGGCAGAGGCAGGTGGATCTCTGTGAGTTAGAGGCCAGCCTGGTCTACCACAGAGAAACTCAGTCTTAACACACACACTCTAAATAAATAAATAAGAATTCATAAACAGAACAAACATATATAGAAAAGCACACAGGCACAAATGTATATCCTCTCAGTTCTGGGTATTGAACCCAGAGCCTCATGAATGCCAGGCAAGTACTTTTACTGCTGAGGCATAACATCACCCCAACAAAAGTATATCTTAGTGAACTGTTATAATTACATACCTACATGGCCAACATCCAGGCCACAAAATGCATTTTTTTATGTCAAAATTTCAAAAACCCGTATCAGTATCAAGCCTGGTCTACAAAGTGAGTCCTGGTTGTCCTGGAACTAACTTTGTAGACCAGGCTGGCCTTGAACTCACTGAGTTCCATCTGCCTCTGTCTCCTGAGTGCTGGCATTAAAAGTGTGTGCCACCAACACCTGGCTCTGTTTTATGACTTTTTAAAGTTTTAAAAGTAAAATATTAGAGCACACTGATGGGGAATCTTTGTCAACTAATTATCTTTAAGAGGTGGGACCAAGTTAGGGTGTGGTTTTCTGGGACCCAGAGAAAAATGCCACACAGCCTAGGTGCGCTCTCTCTGTGGTTCCCTTGCAGCACAGCTGAGCTTGGACTTTTTGTTCCTGTTTCATGAGTTTGCCCCTTATAATAAATAAAAATATAATTGTTTTACCTTTTAGCTAGCCTGGTTATTTCTCAACCTGAGATAATTCAACAACACATCTTCATAGTTCAATGGGAAAATAATTTTGAACTTAGAGATCTATACTTAGCAAGATGGCTATTAGGATGGATTCAAAGGGCTTCTTTATTATTGGTCCTTTCTGAAGGAGATAATCGGAAACATCAGCCAAGGAACAAGCGCACCGTGTGCATAGAAAAGAGGTGGCAGAACCAGTCCTGCTAATCATGGGAAAGAAACCAGACTGGCACCTTGCAGTATTTGTGGCTGAGTTTGAGCTGTGGTGGTCACACGAAGAAATAGAATCCATTTTCCAGTAGTTGTGGGCTTTTTAGATAACTTTTTACACTTGCTTATTTTGTGTGTGGGGAGGGCAGGTATGTGTCATGGGGAAGTCGGAGAACAATTCATCAAAGCCCGTTCTCTTCTTCCACTATGTTTGGGTACCTGGGATTGAACTCAGGTCTTCAGCCTTGGCAGCAAGCATCCTTACCCATCGACCCATCTCACAAGCTAACCTTGTCAGTTTTCTACATTGTTCAATGAGCAGTCCAGACCCATGACATTACAAATATAGAAGGCCAGGTAGGTGTGGTGGTGAATACCTTTAATGCCAGTCCTCAGGAGGCAGGGAAGGTGGAATGTTGTGCGTTCAAGGTTAGCCTGGTCTACATATCAAGTTTTAGGCCAGCCAAAGTTATATTGGGAGAGCTTGTCTCAAAAAAATAGTTAGAAAACAAAAAGAAAGGGCTGGAGAGATGGCTTAGCATTAAAAAGCATTGGCTGCTCTTCCCAAGGACCTGGGTTCGATTCCCAGCACCAACACGATGGCTCACAACCATCTGTAGCTACAGTTCCAGGGGATCTGATGCCCTCTTTTGGCTTCTGTGAATACCAGAAACACATGGTGCCCAGACTTACATGCAGGCAAAATACCCATATCCATGAAAATAAATAAACAAAAATTTTAAATCCGGAGTTCACAGAAACAAAGGCAGGTGTGGGGGGAGAGATTGAGGAGGCAAGGATATGAGGAAACCCAAGACACACTGATGAAAATGGATATAATAAAAAAAAAAATAAGTATTTCAGAATGAAATCTAAATCTGTGAAAGTAACTAATAGGAAGAAAACTCAATGGCATGGCTAGAAAAACGAGTTTGTAAAAAGGAGGAAGAAATGGATACTGAGATACTGAACGATCAGAACAGGCAACTGGACAGAGCTGATAAACTAGACGCAGCAGGCTGGCAGGATGGCCTAGCGGCTAAAGGTGCTAGCTGTCGAGATAACAACCTGAGTTTAATCCCTGGCACCCACATGACAGGAGAAATGACTTCCACAAGTTGTCCTCTGACCCTACATGCGCAGACCCATGCACGGGAAATAACCCTAGTAAATGTTACAAAAGGCAAGTCTATTTTTTAATTTAAAATGTAATTCACAATATACAGATATACATGTGAAGCCAAAAAAAAAAAAAGCTAATGTAAGAAGATACTATAAGTGGTTATTATTAGGACACACAGAGGCAGGAATAAGGGCCCCCAGGCCTCTTTTTTTTTTTTTTTTTTTTTTTTTTTTTTTTTATTATTAAAAAAGCCGCACATTTATTTCGCTTTCTGACTCTGCGCTTGTGCCTTCAACACTTTCACAACAATTTTCTGCTCCTCAATAAGGAAAGCCCGCTTGATCCTGTCACGGACACACTTGGCACACATGGAGCCACCATAGGCCCGGCTGACATGCTTCTTTGTCTTAGACAATCTCATGAGGACTTTCGGTCTCACAGCACGAACCCCTCGGAGTCGGCCCGGGCACACACCGCATGCTGATTTAGGTGCTTTTCCAACCTTCTTGGTGTAAAGGTAAACAATCCTGTTGCCAGGAGTTCGAGACAGCCTAGTTTTGTTGGAGGCTGTGTTGTAGGAGAGCCTACGACGGTATGTCAAACGCTGGACCATTCTGAGTGCCTCTGAGCACCGTCCCCGGAAGAGGACGCCCCCAGGCCTCTTAATAGCTCTTTCAGCACTCTGTCTTTTTTTTTTTTTTTTTTTTTTTTTAAAAATAACCCAGAGATTTGTGTTCACAGAACAAAATGAAATACTCTTTGCTGAGGACTTCCTTTGTGCTGTTGCTATGGATAAGTTCGTGTCTGCTGCCTGGAGCCACTCATTAAGTGGACCCGGTTGCCAGGGAAACCAGATCTGATACCAAAGGTAACAGCAAGGCCTACTGTTCACCAGGCAAGCTTTCCAATCTAGCTTTCCCTCCTGTGTGATGCTGTCAAGGAAACATGTCATGGCATTCCCCGTGACACTGGCTAAGAGGTCACATTGATCAGCCTTGTCCCTATCTATGATAAACACGCTCATGAAAAGTGAATACATCTGTGTTCATAATGTCATAAATACCACCCCTTCGTGTCCAGCTCGACATGTACACTGGGGATCCGAACTTGGTCCTCAATCTTACTGAGCCATCTCCCCAGCCCTCATCTTTTAAAAATAGCATCTATTCTAACTGGTATAAACTTGATTCACTTCTGAAAAGATAATGTTTTAATCTTTTTTAAAAATAATTTATTTAGATTCATTTTATGTGCATTGGTGTGAGGTTGTCAGAGCCCCTGGAACTGGAGTTACAAATTGTTGATGTGGGAGTGATTTCTTTCTAATCTGTTGCTTTCATTGGTTAATTAATAAAGAAACTGCCTAGGCCCATTTGATAGGCCAACCCTTAGGTGGGTGGAGTAAACAGAACAGAATGCTGGGAGAAAGAAGCCAAGTCAGGCAGTCGCCATGATTCTCTCACTCCAGACAGACACATGTTAAGATCTTTCCTGGTAAGCCAGCTCGTGGTGCTACACAGAATATTAAAAATGGGTTAGATCAATATGTAAGAGCTAGCCAATAAGAGGCTGGAACTAATGGGCCAGGCAGTGTTTAAAAGAATACAGTTTCCATGTAATTATTTCTGGTAAAGCTAGCCGTGCGGAGCTGGGCGGGAACGCAGCCCACCGCTCCTACTACAACAAATTGTGAGCTGTCATGTGGGTGCTGGGAATTGAACTCTTAACCACTGAGCCATCTCTCCAGCCCCTATGTTTTAATCTTGTGTGCTTGTGTTCTGTAGCAGGCCAGATAGGACATTGCATCCCCTGGAGCTGTAGTTACAGGAGGTTGTGAGCTGCCCAACATGGGTGTGGGAAGCAAACTCCAAACCTCTTAATCCCTAAATCATCCCTCCAGTCCCTTGATTCATTTTAAAAAAAAAGAAAGAAAGAAAAGAAAAAAACTGCATTTCCAAAGGTGCCCAATGGCTCCCCCAGTGCTCACCCTCAAACTGTAACAATTAACTCCTGGTAGCAAGCAGGGAAGGGTATGCTTCTGAGAGAGGGCTGAAGATCTACTCACACTGCTGAGAACAGTGTTTGGGACGTACTCTGTGAGGTAAGGCCAGGTGACTGATAACCAGTCTTCCAGGCCATGTTCAGAGGAAGGGGACAACAGAGCACCAGAGTGTTTGGGTCCCAAGAGAACCCTCACCATTGTTTATCACACAAAGAGTATTTTTCATATTTATCATTATTTATATTATTTTGGTTTTTCAAGACAGGGTTTCTGTGTAGCCCAGGCTGTCCTGGAACTCACTCTGAAGACCATACTGGCCTCAAACTCGAGAGATCTGCCTGCCTCTGCCTCGAATGCTGGGATTAAAAGTGTGTGCTACCACCGCCTGGCTCTTTAAATTTAAGTGTCTACATTTTCATGGCAAACACCTTGCAAGCCCCACCCCACTAACTCCTTACGCTGAAAGCCTGGGCTCTACGTGACAGTGCCGCAGGAGCGGGGCACGCTGTGAGAACGTGGTTGGTACAGACAAGACAAGGCTCTCCTCCACATGATAGCACAAGGCAGCCCATCAGCCAGCAGAGACCTGTTGCCGGTGCATCTGGAGAACATTTTGAACTTTCAAGTTTCCAGAGCTACCACCAATGTTTTTTAAGCTCCCACTCGATGGAATTCGACCCAGGTTTGAACCAACTATGACTTTGCCTTTCAACAGAGTCCTGATTTTCTTCTTATTAGTTGACACCAAGTGTAAACTTTTAAGAACGTTTCTTTCTTTTTTATGATTTCATGGCCTGGTGTTTGTCAAAATTGAATTCTTTAACCATGCCAAGTTTCTAACACTTCAGTTGTAAAGTTATAAAAAGATGTGTAGCTTAAAAATCCTTTTTTAAAATTTACACGTTATGTGTCCAAGGATGACCAGGGAGGAGAGAAGAGAGCATCAGATCTCTTGGAGCTGGAGATACAGGTAAATGTGAGCCACCTGACCTGGGTGCTGGGAACCAGGAACCAAACCATAGTCCTCTGAAGGAGCAGTAGGAGCTCTTACCTGTTGGGCCTTCTTCAGTCTCAGTATCTAAACTCTAACTTTATAACCACTAGTAACACACCAACAATGGCACACTTAGAGGTCCCTGTAGTGATATTTCATTTGTATTTTAATAAATAAAAATAAAACAGCACCACTGGTCAGCCTTACGGATCCGGCAGAGGTGACACACACCTTTGATTCCAGTAGCCACACTAGTTGCCACAGAAACCAGGCAGTAGTGGTACACTCCCTTAATCCCAGCCTCAGAGAAATATAAAACTGGAGGGCACGGCTCTCAGGCAGTCTCATTCTCTGCTACAGGTCCCTTACGGCTGTGCAATTTTAGGTTTAATACAAATACTTGCTCATTCCACTGCCTTCCTAACTCCTCTACCATAGTGCCCAGGACCCACCTGAGCCCTGGGGATATGAACTAGTAACGGGAACGTCATCACATTGACAAACTCTAATCATAAACTGGAGAACTGCAATTCAAGAACTTACACATTTCTGAAATCAAGACGGCTCTGTGTTTTAATATGTAAAGACCTTTTAAAAGTTGAGCATTAGTGCTCAGTGGGATACTTAATGCATCATAAACCAGTGTTACAGCTTATGTCAAAACCAGCAGAATGCAGTGAGAGGCAGAGCAGATGCTTTATGTCCTTGAGGCCCTGGAGTCAGTCCTCCAGCCTAACACCAAAACCAAGCTACTCAAAATATAAAACATTTGCCTTACTCCCCAATTGATAACCACAGCACTTAGTACAGAGTGAGGAGAGACAGACAGAGAGAGAGAGACAGAGGAATAAAAGACAAAATGTTAAAATGTTAGAAGAGACATCAAGAGGTTATGTGTGGGTAAAGATCATGTAGAAATGGTCAGACGTCAGCTTTTATTCTGTGTTCCAAGTCTGAGTAGAAAGGTGGCATTATCTGACAGACTTTAAAGTAAGGGTCACTCTGCTTCGCGGAAAATAACCTGTATAAAGTAAATAACAGAAGCAAGGTTATCTGCCGAGAATACACCAACCAGAAAGAGTAACACATGCTCACTAAAAGACAGACACAAGGCTTTTAATAGCAATTTTATTAATAATGACCACAAACTGGAAACAATCCAAATATTCATCAACACTGAATGGAGAAACTGGTACAACAAATGGACATGAACACAGAAATGAAAAATGAGCTGTTACAACCCACACCATGGATTACTCTAGCAGACATAGAGAGAACAGAAGATATACAGTGTATATAATTACATTGATATAGATTTCAAACAGGCAAAACTGATTGACAGGCAATAAAGGTCAGCCCAGCAACTCTCTGTGAAAGGCAAAGGGCACCGACGGGAGTGACGATTTCCTACTTGGATCTGAATGGTGCATTCACAGGTGAATAGAAAATCCACTGAGATGGACACTGAGTATTTGTAAACTTTGATCTCAATGAAAAAACAGACATATTTATAATGATGTAACTAGGGGACTAGAACCACAAAAATCACTAGTGTTATCTTCCAAATAGTTCATTTTCCTCCCAGCTCTGTGGAGGGATTGTACTTCTCCTTGAGCTCTGGTGTGGCTGTGGGCTTTGGAGCCTCTGCTATCTGTCAAACTTTCTCTTCTCATTCCCCAAAGTGAGCAGGCAGCTCCTAATGAATCTGCTTTGTCCTGAGCCGCAAGACAGAGGCATTTTAAGCAAAACTTAGCAAACTTTTCCATAATGTACTTTAGTCTGTGCTGCACACACACTGTGTCAGCACTCAGATCTGCAACTGCAGAGAGAGCAGCCCTGATGGTTCAGGGCAGACACGGCTGCGCCCTCATAACACTGCCTTAGAGGATGAGCCCAGACAGACTTGGCCTGCAGGCTTTAGTCCCTCACCTACATGAAGCCCTCGACAACCTGCTGCAGACAAGCAGCATTAACTTTTGTAGTTATTCACCTCATGGCAACCTTACCAATCCTGATGCAGAACTAAAATACTAAACATGCTGCTTAGCGATTAGCTGGGAGGCATTCGGGAAGATTGCTACCAGAAGATAGAAAAATAATTACACAAGGGTAATTTATACTAAGGAGAGGCAAAAGTGCCCCCTTCAGATGAATTGGGAGACAGGACATCTACCCTTTATTTAAAGAAGAAAAAATTACCTTGCGGTGGCTGTTGCCTGCATATGACAAAATGTGTAGGACATGAACTCAGCATTTGGTCAGTTTCAAGACAGAAATTATAGATTATAAAGTACTTACAGTGTAGAATGAGACAATTTTTCAAATACAAACTAAAAATGAGAAACTCTTGAACCCAAAGATTGATGAAAACCTAGTTTTGCAACAAGGATCAAATCTCTGGATAATTATTGTACCTACTACCAAGACCTCAGAGTGAATTAATTAATTAATGTGACTAGTTAAGAGAATGATGCTAGCTCATCTCTTAAACTGGGCAAAATGGCTTAATGAAAGAGACTCAGGGTCTGGCTTTCCAACACAAGACTGATTTTAAACTTAACAGGGGCATGAAACAAGAAAGCAAGGAAATACAGCAAATCAAAAAGTACATGTTTCCTGGACCTCATCTGGGGGTTTTCTCCTTGGGGAGATGATGTGGGTATTCCACACATAAGAAAATCAATGAGCTGAGGATCTAGTAGCCAGGATGGCTCAGGCAACCTTCTCATAGACACGTTTACTTACTTTGAAATTCCAGAAGAGCCAGAAATCATCTGTAAAGCAAAGTAACTACTAAATAGCATGCCATTTTCTCCTAGGGTTGACGCCTACAAAAGGAAAAACGGATGTTAACTCTTAGGTGGCATTTCTCCAATACTGAAGATAAGTTTTAGATTACTGCACTCAGTTCAATCTAAACAGTTATCCAACCCTTTCCTCTATATGTAGGTTCCTTTGGAAATTAAAAATGTATACAGACTATATTATGGATGTACTTCACACTACATACAAAGCAAAACTGTGAGTACACCTAGGTTTGAATCCTGACAGTACTATTAATTCCCTAGGGTAAACTCTTAACCACAGTCACGTAATATTTGAACCACATGCTAAGCACTGCACTAAATTCAAGAAACACAACAGTGAGGTACCTAGTCACAAATAAGGCGAGCTTCATTTCTTAATCTGCAATAGATGGCGAAGAAATAGCCAGTGAACAGGCAGGATGTCTATGAAGACCAAATGAAGACTGTGAAGGGTTCAAAGGTCATGAAAACCCACACGATTATTTATTTGCCCAAACATCTGTTCAAATGCCACATTTGAACATGTTCAAATAGTTCAAATCTCTCTGAACTATTCACTAGCGATGAAACAATGTGTCAGGCTTCCCAGTTCCAGTGTAGCACTGACCAATTTGCAATAAGAAATGCTAAGTAGGAAGGACAAGGGTGTTTAGCAAGTGTAGCTGGGCACCTGGCCTAGAGGGCGCCACTGCAGCCTCTTAGACATACAAACCAAGAGCTGAAGATGAACAAGTGTCTACCTCTCTCTTCTGACTGCAATGGGGAAAGCCATGGAGCAGTGTGAGTAGGCTTGGGTGAGGGCAACTGACAACTGTAACGCCTGCTGAAGGGAAAATGAGAGGAAAAGCAGGTTTGGGAGAAAGAGCTAAGATGTGTGGGGAGGCCAGGAGAGAGCAGAGCGTCAGTGATCTAGTAACTAGGACTTAGGCGGAAATCTTCAGGGGATAAGAATGTGGAAATATCTGCAATACAGCTGGTAAAAGTCATAGGCAGAAATGAGAGCAACTAAGGAGGCAAAGTAGGAAAACGAGGCAAGGGAGATTAGGCAGCCTAAAAAGAAGCGAACAAAGCAAGAGATAGACGTACTCACACATACACTTAAGGAAGAGGTGCCTGTACGAACTGAGGGCACCTGGGGGCTGGTGTCTCTGCAAACCTAGGATGGTTTCAAGGAGGGAAAAACACTGACAAAAATACTGAACTTGGGTGATTTGACTGGTAATATGGGAGACTGGGCAAGCAAATATTTGAGCCAGTGGGAAGGAAAGAAATGGGAACAGCTAAGGACACAGTTGCTTGTCCTCTAAATGGCACTTATTTTAACTATATTCACAGGACCAGTAACAACTAGATATCTAAAAGGGAAAAGGAAAAGAAGGAAAGACTGCCATGCAGCTATAGTTACTACAGAAAACGCAAAACACTTTAAACAAGTGGTTCTCAACCTGCGGGTCATGACCCCTTTGGGTCACACAGCAGATATTTACATTATGATTCATAAGAGTAGCAAAATTACATCTATGAAGTAGCAATGAAATAATCTTATGGTTGGGGTCACCACAAATATAAACTGTATTAAAGGGTCGCAGCATTAGGAAGGTTGAGAACCACTGCCTTAAATAAACAAACAAAAAACCCAAGACTAGTTACAGCAAACTCTCTATTGCTGAGGGTCAATTTAAAAAAAAAAATTCTTAGCTTTTATATATATATATATATCTCCCAAACTCACACAGTGGCTACATAATGCAAACTAATTTTATTATCACTTTAAAGCAAACCACAAGAACTTGACAGAATGCACACGATATTAATATTGAGAGGACTAGGAATGGAAAGTAGAAGCAGCTTTCAGGACTTCCAATCATTCTCCCAAAGAATAAAAGTTCTTGAAGTATTTGCTGTAAAAGGTAGCACATAAAGCTACGGGAAACTACCAGCAGAGTCCTTCGGTTTCAGGTACTTAAGCTTATTCTTGGCTAAGCAAGAGGTCAGCCTGATACTGGCTTCTCTTCTCTGCACCGCTGGAATCAGGCTTCCCTATAAGTACGCCATCAGCTTCTACTGGAGACTCTCCCTGTCTCTTAAAATAAGATAATGTGTACTTGGTGGGGAGGGTGCTGGCACTTTGGGAGGGATGCCTCTTCGTGGCATCAGGCTGTCCTGAAAACCACAGGAGAGATCTTTAAGCTTAAAGGCCAGCAGAACCTTCCCGTAAACAGATAATCACAAAGGTGCCCCCCACACTTCCCAGCACTCTCGGGAAGGAAGGGTTCCACCTCTGGCTGAGAACCACTGATCTGACTTTGGCTCTTAGGCTCGTGTGGCTTAGGCATCAGTTCCTTCTAAATTCGTGGTTGCAATCAGGTTCCTGGACTGTGCAACAGGATAACGTGCTGCAATACTCAGGACAGACAGTAGCACGACAGCTCTTAAACTGTACTTGAGGATGAATTACAAATCGCCGCTGCTTTTACATCAGGCTCACAATGCTGAGCTTTACCGTAAGGTTGACGTTGTCAGTTAACACACCTGATAACGTTACAGCACAAAACCAACGTCTCTAGGAATAGGAATTGTTACGGTCTGTGGATAAGGCTGCTTCTTGAGATTTACATATTACTTGAGTACTGTCTTAACTACACAACGTGTAAGACAGCTGTGGAGTAAATCCATTTTCAGCAGCTAACGAAATCTGAAATTTGTCATTTCAAAATAAAATGTCTCCCTTAAGTATAGTTTCTCTATAAAACATTAATACCCATGCAGAAGAGACAAAGAAGTTAGAACCTTTCATAACTCCTGATCCTGAAGTGGAAAAGCCTCCTCCCACTGTTTTGATAGGGCCAAAATTCTGTCTAGAGTAGAAAAGAGAATTACTGACTGGTAAGGGTAAGAGTCCATACTTACCATGTTCCTTTCAGAGACGAGCTGAAAAAATTGTCCCTAGTTGTGAAATAAGGAGCAAACCTCCAATAATCGTTTATTCTTAATTCCTGATAGTAAGAGGCCTCATAAATCAAAATTTAAAGATAATTCTTGCTGCTCCAGCCAAATTTTGATGACTTCCTCCATCTGTAATGTCACCATGCCATGAACTGGGTATGTGGGGGTGGGGGCGGAAACTGCCAGCTACTTACTTCAGGCTCAGAAATATGCTTCCAAAAATAACCTTAAAATCTGTTAGCTAGACAAATACCTCCACTGTGTATAGGCTCCTTTTCAGAAACTTAATTTGTTATGAGTTTCTGTAAACTGACACAGATACACTTTGAAGGAGTTGGTCATTTCAAACCAGGATCACACTTTTTACACCGTGTCAAAATAAGAGCTGAAACTTTTGGCAAATATCTCCAGAACATCTTAAAACCAGACTTCTAGTTCAACTTAGAATATCAATACTAAACGTGTTGAAAAGCAGTTATAACATAAACGTAAAAGGCAATGACATTTCCATCGAACTAAGTTTTTGGAAGGTGTATTCTTATGTTTCAGTCCCATGTTGCCAAATGTAATGGGGTTTTAAAAGGCAACGTGTCAGAAAGAATTCAATGTTTATCAATTTGGACATCTTGTAATAAGCTCAATGCTTTCCAACAATCCAAATTAGTAAATGTGAAAGAAAAATCAAACTAATTTTTCCTTTCCAAGTTGAACTGTTGCACTGCAAAGGCTTATGAATCATTTCTTTCTCTCACAAGATCATCCCAACGAGGATCCATTTCGGTTGTGGCAACTCGAAATAGTGCTTGGAGATGCTCGTCGGTCAGTGGCTGGCTCAGTGTGTGTTGGTTTCGAGTTAAATATGAAAAGGCCTTATCACAGATTTGGTTACTGTCAAACAAGGATGCCACCTTATAGGCAACCCCTTTGATAATGGGGTAAGCTTCACCAGACAATCCAGCATAAAACTGTCCCAAGTCTTTGACTCTGTATTCATTCCACAGGTCAGTGTTCGCCTGCAGTTTCGTCAGCTCCACTCGCACTGAAATAGGCGCATATTCAGGCTTAAAGCTAAACGGGTTTGCAAAGAGTTCTAAGTCCTTTTTAATGAACCTGAGGTCCTTAAAATGTCTCTCAAAATCTTTCTGTAGGCGGGAGATCACCATCTGATACCTGTCAGGATCAAATATTTTCTGATCTTCCTTAAACTGCTGTTTAAGTTCATCAACGATTATGCTGAAGGCAGGAAAGTCTGCTAGATTGACTTCCTCCATATGTCTCTGAAGTGAACTCAGCTTACCCTCAAAGGTACAGATTCGTTCAAAGGCGGCGGCGGCAAAGACCTTACTGATCTGCAGTTCTTCACTGATCTCTCGAAGATAATCCATAATATCTACCAAGAAGCCAAAATCACAGAGCCATTGCTTGTCTGAGAAGTGGACTGTTGTGGCCCCCACCGAAACCAAGAAAGCCTCTATTTCTTTTCTTAGGGAAAATATTAGTTTTAATGTCTTGCCTCTTCTCAGCCAGTTGTTCAAACACCGTCCATTAACCCTTTCGCCGTGCTCGGATTCAGACTCTGTTAGTAAAGGCTGGAACTCTGGTCGTCTAACACCTCGGGTCTTAATCATAACTACCCACTCAGATATGGTATTTATGATCTGATTAATATCAACATCGTAAGAACTCAGCAGTTCCAAGTGCAGAAATCCCGAATAGTGGATAACGTTCCAACAGTTGGGGCTCACGGCCTTTTCTCTCATGTAGGAGACCAGTCCCGAGTTCTCGCCGATCATCCTCAGAGTGTGGGTCGTGGTCAGTCCAACCATTCGCTGTAAGCTGAGTCCTGCTGTCTGCAGGGCCTCCAGAATTGCCGACATGAGGGCCCCGACACTGAAGTGATGAGTCAGGTTGACAATCGTCAGAAGATCTTCCTGAACCTCCAGGTCGCGGCCGACGCCACGGATGAAGACCAGGAGGTAGTTCTCATAGGCCACAAAAGCCTGGTCATCCAAAGCGAGGGAATAGGCCTTGAAGTCCCTGGCTCGGTTAAAGAGCTGGCTGCGGAGATTGCTGTCAATGCTCAGAATCCTCTGCCGCGTTATCTCCGGCGATAAATCAATGCCTTCCAGGACGCCGACGTGATCCGGCAGCACCTCCCTCAGCAACACCTCCATGCACTGGTGTACGAAGTCTCCCTCACCCCAACCGCGACCCTTCAAGGCCAAGAAGCGACAGAGGCCGAGGCCTGCCCGCGTCGCTCTCTCCTCCGGAGTGAGCACGGCCGCCAGGGACATGTCGCCCTGACGCAGCCGCTCCACCAGGGCCGCGCGCTCCTCGTCCCCTACGAACCGTTCGTAGAATTCGTGTTCGGCCTCGTAGTGGCGCCTCACGTCGCGTTCCCGGGTCGAGGCGACCAGGCGGCGACACACCAGGCACAGGGCCCCGTCGCCCTCCGCAGGCTCCACCACCAAGTAACGCTGGGTCCACTCGGGCCGGAACACGAGAGCCTCGTCGACTTCCATTCTGATCCTCTTGGGCGTCATCCACATTCTGCGGGAGGCCACACGATTCCGCCGAGCTCCGAGGCCGCAGCAAACGGGGAGGAGCCCGCTGAGCGCCAAGCACCCCCTGGGGTCTGCGCCAGATCACCCGAGCAGGGGCACACCAGCCTCCGCCAGGGCACCTCCGTTCCTATTGGCTGGAGATTTCGTATTCCCTTAGCTCTCAGGAGCGAACCAATAGGAAGAGCGGACCGTGAACTTTGCTGCGCAAGCGCGTGGCCCTCTAGCCCAGTGGGCGGCCGCGGTTGAGGGCGGGACAGGGACCCAGGAACTGACGTGTAGAAAAGCAACTTGACTGGCATTCGTGCTGCCCAATCATCACTTGTCGCTGGGAAGGCCGTCCGGACGGCGTCGGCCGAAGCCGCAGGAAGAACGTGAAGGTGAGGAGCCGGAGTGATTGGCTGACGGCGAGCTGTGGCGCCGACATGGCGTTTGTAGCGGGAGTTATTCGGCGTCTGGACCAGACGGTAGTGAACCGCATAGCGGCGGGGGAAGTTATCCAGCGGCCGGCTAATGCTATCAAAGAGATGCTTGAAAACTGGTACGGAGGGAGCGGAGCCGAGTTCCCCCGAAGGCGACACGGGACGGGACGGGGCCGACCCACCTGCTGCGGTCCCCGGCCTGCGCTGGGCACGGGGACCCTGAGCGCGCCTGGCCGGCTTCCGACTAGCGGGGGTCCTCACGGCTTCCGCGAGACCCGTTTGGGTCGCAAGTAGAGGAAGCAGGCGTGATACGGATTTAATGGTACCTTCCCGAAGGAAGCTGCTTAGCTTCACATCACGTTCGCAGAAGATGCGCAACTGAAGATGTGTGAATGTCTAGGGTGGAGAGAGAAACAGTCCTCAGAGCACGCCGTGTTTATCATTCATTCATTCACTCCCTACACATCCAGGGCACAGTTCCTTTTGAGTTTTGTTCGAAATTATTGGCGTTTTAGGTCAGGCCAGTGAACATGGGGCTTTTTTTCTGATTCTCCTATTGTCAAATCGATGACCCCAGTTAGTGTTCTAGGAAGAAGCATTTGTTACTTCTGAAACTTAGACCCGTCCATCACCTTGTGGAGAGGAGAGGTTAAAAATGTGGACAGAACGGTATACTTGAAAATAGACACACCATCAAATAGGTTCAAAAAGGACACCCATGGAGTATACATAAAGACTGTCCGAGCCTTCGTGTTAATATCAGTTGATGTCCGTGAAGCCCATACTTTGTTACAATAAAGAGAAAAGGTTTCTCCAGTGAGGACTAGCAGTCTTGTAGAAGTTCACTGAAAACAAACCATTCAGAGCAATGGTACTGCAAGAGGGAGAAAGGAAGACCGGTAAAAGGGCTCATTCTCCATACAGCGGTCTATTGCTGTACCAAATCCAACGTCCCCAGGCTCCCTGCGGCCAGTTAGTGTACTCTGCCTGAATACTGTAAACCAAAGCTAAGCTTAAAAATAGCGTAGCTTATATTCAAGCAGAGATTTTGCATGGATTCTAGTTAAGGACTTTTTAAATAATTAAGGTTTTTGATACAGGGGCGCCAAGAAAAGTTTATCATTTAAGTAACTTTTTTTTTTCAATGCAGAATTTTTCATGAGAGAAATTGATAACTTCCCCTTTCCATGCAGTCCCAGGCCAAATTTGTTTTCTGTGCTGGATAGTAACTTCTTCCTTTTTACGATTATTTTCCCCTTTTAGCTTAATTAATTTGGTTTACTGCTTTGTGTGTGTGATGGAGAGTGTATGTACAACACACTTGTGGAGGTCAGAAGAGAACTTTGAGGAGCTGATTCTCTGCTTCCACCTTGTGGGTCCTAGGGATTGAACTCAGGTCGTCATCTGATTAGTGGCAGGTGCCTTGACCCCCTCAGATGTTTTCTTTCTTTTTATTATTATTTTTTAATATTTATTTACTTATTATGTATACAATATTCTGTCTGTGTGTATGCCTGAAGGCCAGAAGAGGGTACCAGACCTCATTACAGATGGTTGTGAGCCACCATGTGGTTGCTGGGAATTGAACTCAGGACCTTTGGAAGAGCAGGCATGCTCTTAACCACTGAGCCATCTCTCCAGCCCCCCCCTCCCCCCAGATGTTTTCTATGAATGGTGTTTTGCTGGTACATGTCTATGTACCATGTCGGGTACACCATGTGCATGCAGTGCCCATAGAGGCCTAAAGAGGGCATTGGGTCCTCTGCAACTCCTGTTTCAGATGATCCTGAGCCACCATGTCGGGGCTGGGAGCATGGTGGAAAAGCAGCCAGTGCCCATAACTGCTGAACTATCTCTCTAGACCCTCAACCCTTAAGCCCTCTTTTTTTGTTTGCTTGTTTTTGTTTTTTCGAGACAGGGTTTCTCTGTGTAGCAGCCCTGGCTGTCCTGAAACTCGCCTTGTAGACTAGGCTGGCCTTGAACTCACAGAGTGGAATTAAAGGTGTGCACTGCTGTGCCTGCACCCTTTAAGCCTCTTCAATTTCTGCATGGCAGTTTTTCTTTGATTCATCATGAGTGTGTTTTCTTGAAAATGTAAGTGTAGAGGAAAACATCATTTTTAAATATTATTGCAGTAAAATTAGTTGGAAAGAGTAAGAAACAACTGTACTAAATAAAAGGACTGCCCTGCAGGAACAGAAGTGTTGGCTCTGCACTGAATGGCTTTTGTAGTATACGTTCATACAGCACCCACATCAAGCTGTCAGACAGAGAGATAACATGTCAAATACTCTGGAGTTTGTTATTATAGTATGTGTATCAAAGTAGTTGCAACTGACAATTTTCTTTTTCTGATTGCCAGTTTAGATGCAAAATCAACAAATATTCAAGTGATTGTTAAGGAAGGAGGCCTGAAGCTAATTCAGATCCAGGACAATGGCACTGGAATCAGGGTAAGGAAAGCCTGGGGGAACTAGGTTTGTGTGCTTCATGTCAAACCTCTAGGAAAATGCACGACCTCTCCCTATCCTGCTGAGTGAGTGCTAGTGTCTATAAAGGCTGGAAGAGGTTACTGGACTCCTTGGAGCTAGAGTTAGAAGTAGCTGTGAGCCACCTGGTGTGGGTGCTCTTACCACACTGAAGTATCTCTCCAGCCCTTGTTTATGGCTTTTGAGGCCTGGTCTCTTGTTACTTAGACCAACCTTGATTACACTGTATGGCAATGGGTGACCATAAATTCTTATCCCTCCTACCTCTACCTCCAAAGTGCTAGAATTTCAAGTGTGTGCCACCATACCCAGCTAAAATGAAAATTTTGTTGCATGTATTTTTATTTTTACTACAATTTTAAGAGTTTCCTGTATACTGAAAATAAAGATTTGTTTTGTTTTTTTAATTTAAAAAGAAAACAGAATTTGGATATGATGTCATATGCATAGAATTTCAGCACTTGAGAGGTCGCTGTCAGAGAAGTATCCTTGGCTATACAGTGACACCCTGTCTCTAGGAGACAGACATGAGTGAGCACAGATAGAGAAGCCATGTAAGGGTGGAGTCCCAGTATTAGGAGGTGGGAACTACAGGACACTGAGAAGGAACAGCCTAGTGAAGAAGGTCCAGTGGTAGTTCGGGTGCCATAAGGAAGTTAGTACTAATGTAATCCTCTTCTGAGAACTTCTTCTCAGATTAAAGCAATAAAATGAGACTCCAGAAGGACTTGGGAAAGTGAGAGAGATAATTATTTACTCCTTTCCCCCTCTTAATCCTGTAGAAGGAAGATCTGGATATTGTGTGCGAGAGGTTCACCACAAGTAAACTGCAGACTTTTGAAGATTTAGCCAGCATTTCTACCTATGGCTTTCGGGGTGAGGTAAGCTAAGGCTTGAAGAAATGTATAGAAATGCCCTCCTGTGATAAGGTTATCATTTCTCAACAGAAGCAAATGAAATTTAATACTTCTTATTGTTAAATACAAATAAATTTTAACAGATTTAGCTTTCCAGGACAGAAAATTTTTCAAAAATACTTGATATACTATTTTATCTATAGAGGCACTAAACATCATGTGTCTATAGAAGTCCCTAATATCATCTATGAAATTTTATCAGAAAATCAAATGTGAATCTGATCAACATTTTCATCTGCATATCAGTGTATGGAAAATATAGGGCCGTGTGTGAATGGTAGTGTAAACTATACAAGGTTAGAAAATTGCACATAATAGACTCAACTGGCAGTCTGCACAGGAAAACTAAACGACATTTGTAGGGCCTGAGGAGCCTCCTCATTTGATCTCTCTCTTCCCCTTCCTCTCCCTGTCTCTCTCTTTCAAATAGGGTCCCACTATCTCAGAAGAGGCAGACCTGACTGTCCTGGAGCTCACCAGGGCCTGCCTGCTCTGTCTCCCAAGTACTCTCCCACTCACACTTCATTGACTCTTCGTTGAATCTTATCTAGATCCTAATTTGAGAAAATGGTGATTTTTTTTTCTTTTTCAAGGCAGAAATATTTGAGCATATTGGCCAACTTCCTTCCTGAAAGTACATAAGATTGTCTCCTATGAACAGGTCTTGCCTTACTTACATGGGTCTCAAAGTAATTTATATTTTAAGTCTGCTTTATGCTTTCAACTATGTCTTCTATAGCCCTGGTTGGTCTTGAACTTTTTATGTAGCTGAGGCTGGTCTTAAGCTCCTGATCTTCCTGCCTTTACATCCAAAATATTGGAATTATAAGCTGCACTACCACACTCAGCTCAAGTTTGTAAGTGTTGAAAATTTTATAAACCAAGCTGGGTACATGGTACATGCTTTTAATACTGGTACTTGGGAGACGGAGACGGGACAATTGAGAGTTTGAAACCAGCCCGACTACAAAGCGGACGAGGTAGGGGGTGGGGGAGTGGAGGGACGCGGGGATGGGACCTTATAGATTAATACCTGGGGAAATCTGGGGGTGACCAAGTAATCTCCAAACCTGAAGCTTTTTTGTTCATTTGTTTTTGAGATGGGGTCACGCTCTGTAACCGCCCTGGTGGGTCAGTTAGTCTAGGGTTGTAACCCGCCTGGCAGGTCAGTTATTCCAGGGTCCCGGAAAGGCACTATCTGAAAAGACATGGGCAGAAAAGAGGAAGAAGGCCAAGCAAGACCTGTTGTCAAAGCCTCCATTTATTAGCGTCATGGTTGTGGCTTATATAGCCCCTGGATGAGGAATTTGGGTTGGGATGGGGGCAGGGGCATGGCCAGGGCAGGAAGGGATCTTGCAGCAATGGTCACGAGCCGACACTTGGTCACGAGTCGGTCACGAGGACACAAGTCGTTGGTCAGGCGGTCACGAGTCAACATGCGTAGTCCTCTATGCAAGAGGAATCATTCCTTTTGTGATTCCAACCACAAACAGTTCTCTAGATAGTTGGAATGTAGGGCAGGTTCCGCTAACAGATAACTCTCAAGATAGTTGGGTGTGGGGTGGGCTCTGCCAACAAACAGTTCTCAATACAGTTGGGGTGTGGGGCTCCCTGCAAACATCCCCAGGACAATGGTCCCTGCTACAATCTTTGGGAAAATGGCTCCTGACAAGGCTCCTTTGCTGATCTCAAACTCCTGGGTTCAGGTGATCTTCCTGCCTCAACTACCCAAGGAGAGCCATGTTCCTTTTAATGAATTGAAATTCCCTCGGGAGTGTGGATGATGTTGTACAGACCAATTGTAGCAATTTTGAATTCACTTTTTTTTTTTTTTTTTTTTTTTTTTTGGTTTTTTGAGACAGGGTTTCTCTGTGGCTTTGGAGCCTGTCTTGGAACTAGCTCTGTAGACCAGGCTGGTCTCGAACTCACAGAGATCCGCCTGCCTCTGCCTCCCGAGTGCTGGGATTAAAGGCGTGCGCCACCACCGCCCGGCTTGAATTCACATTTTTAAAAGTATAATTGTTTCTATAAAGCAGTTTTGAGAGATCCTGTTTTTTCTTTGGGAAGGCCCATTTTTTAATTTCTTGAAAGATACATCACTAAAAATTTATTTAATACGTTTGATACCATTCGGAACTGAAGTGTCCCTGAGAGACCCATGCACTGAAAGCTTGGTCTCCAGTTTATTACTATTGGGATATTATTGAAGCTAAGTGTAGGGGCTGGTGAAACCCCTTCCTGTTCTTTTTCTCTTTGACCTCTGTGGATGTCTGGAGTCAGTAGCTTTGGTTTCCATGAACTCCATACCATGATGAATTTCTTCAGCACAGGACCAAAGCATCAGGACCTACTGACCATCAAATGAGCCCTTTAAAACCATGAGCTGAGAGAAGCCTTTTGTCTATAAATTGGTCATCTCATGTATTGTTGCAGTAATGGGTACTGTCCAGCACAGTCCCTGTGTACTACCATGAGATACAGTTGCTGTTAACATAGGAAGTGTTGTGTGATTCCTTTCATAGTTTTAATATATGCTTCCCCTTGTTTTAGTGATTATCCTATGAATTAGATTTTATCGCTTTTTCTTTTTTGTTTTGGTTTTGGTTTTTTGAGGCAGAGTTTCTTTGTAGCTTTGGAGCCTGTCCTGGAACTAGCTCTTAGAGACCAGGCTGACCTTGAACTCACAGAGATCTTTCTGTCTGCTTCCCGAGTGCTGGGATTAAAGGTGTGTGCCACTATTGCCTGACTTTATCTCTTTTTCTTAAAACGTGTCTAATTATTCGTTGTTGCTTCATTAATGCAGATCAAAAGAGGCAAGTTAGATAAGCTTTGCCTTTGATGAAGCAACAGTGAGTTTTCCTTTCATCTTCTCCCCCCCCAGGCTTTGGCAAGCATAAGCCATGTGGCTCATGTTACTATTACAACCAAAACAGCTGATGGCAAATGTGCATACAGGTATGTGATGATGACTTCTGTGAGGCATTTGGTCTCAGTGTGGACCCCCCCCCCCCCCAACGTGTTCCTTTGTTGTTGTTGTTAAGATATTTGTTTTCTTCCCTTGCTAGGGATAAATTGTTCATCCACAAGGATGATCATGGGTTCTTTTTACATTTTAGATTCATTTATTTTATGTGTATGGACATTTTGACTGCATGCATATCTGTGCACTAGGTGTATGTATGGTGCCTTTGGAGGCCAGAAGACGGGATGGGGTCTCTGGGACTGGAGTTACAGATAATTATAGACTACCATGTGCATTCTGGGAATTGAATACAGGTCCTCGGGAAGTTTCCAGGTCATGAGATCTGCCCTGTAAAGGAATAGCGAAACCCCTTTCTGTTTATTTTATAAATGAAGTGTATTTCTTACTGAAGGTGTAAATTTAATTTGGAGCTCCACAGATTTATTTTTCAATGTCTATTCTAACTGTATAGAAATTCATTGAGCTATACAGGCTTTGGGCCTAGTTAATTTTGGTGTATGAGGTTTTATTTATTTGCAAGCTTTTTTTTTAAATAATGAAGTTCATCTTTTAAATGTGAAGTATTGATGTATTTATTGTTTCATGTAGTTTAGGGACTTTCAAGGTATTTCTCGTATCGGGGTTACAGATATATACTACAATGTCTATATTAGGGTTTTTGTTTTTATGCTTTGGCTAAGCATCCTGTTAGATACAAATAATCTTCTGTGTTGTTTGACTAGAGCAAGTTACTCAGATGGAAAGCTGAAAGCCCCTCCTAAGCCATGTGCAGGCAACCAGGGTACCCAGATTACGGTAAGAGTGACACATCGGAATAAAACTTGGGACACACAGCTTAGTAGGAATGCTGAAGTAAAAGTAAAATGGGCTCTGAGTTCCTGGTGTAAAAATCAGATAAGTTTTGACTTGTAATAGAAGCCCCAGGATACCTAAGCTTCTAAGTAAGAAAAATAATGATTGGGTTTTATGGTATGGCAGCCTGCCTACGTCTTGTCTTTTGTAAGAGGCTGGGATGGTAAAAATCAGTGGCAGAGCAGTTGGCATTGAGAAATCATTATGGTGGACTAGAAGACATGGGTTGGAGTCCCAGTCTCACTTTTCAGTGCTCGTGTGTTCACAGGCAGGTCACTAACGTCTCAGAATTCAGTTTCCAGTGTCTCCAGCAGAGCAGAGAATTTCTGCTCGGCTGCCTCAGGGCCGTGGGTAGGTCATGAGTGTTGTGAGTCAAAAGCCTTCTCCTAGTATGTCAATGTCTTTCCAGTCTGAGATCCCATGGGCACCTCCCTGTCATCTTACACTTCTCTGTCCCTTCACTCCTGACCCCAGCTGTAGCACATCTCAAGTCCTGAGCATGATAGGCAGGTAGGAGGCAGAAGCAAGTGCTTCAAAGTGCTGTGTGGTGGCATGTCCATTGTATTGTAATAAAGACTGCCTGAAGATCTCAGAGTAAAACAGTCCCGCTGGTCAGCCTTGCAGACCACTATGGTAACACACCTTTATTCCTAGTAGTCACAATGACACGCACCTTTAAACCCAGTAGCCACACTAGTTACCATAGAAATCGGGTGGTGCATGTCTTAAATCATGGTGGTCCACGCCTTAATCCCAGCCATAGAGAGTATTATAAAACAGGAGGAAACTGTTGTCAACACGCAGTCTCATTCTGAGATTCCAAGAGGCAGGATCACCTTTTCAGGCTGAGGTCAGGGTAAAAGCCAGTGGCGGGCTGTTTTGCTTTTCAGGTCTTCAGGTTGTCTTTATTTATTAAAAATACAATTGAAATGCCAAATGGTGCTGGCTAGGGGAGCCTTAGCTGCATACATAGGGTGATTGTTGAGAACTCCAAATTATCTCCAGAGTTTTATAATTTTCTTTAGTTTGAAAAATGTCACTGAATGCCATGTAATATAGTAATTCATTGTAGAGTTATATTCATGTCTTACCAAATTGTCTACTCTCTTGAGCAAGACAATAGTTTTAAATGGCCTCATATTTTTAGTCCTTTATACTTTTAACAAACAGCATGCCATAGAGCCATCTCCCATTATCTGTTTGAGAATTGAGTGAATGTGGGATACAGGAAAAATACTCTTTAACTCCTTTGTTGATGCTTTCTTATCCTTCCCCCTTCCCCCAAATCAGGACTTAGAACACTGCTGTTGGTAATGTCCCTGGATTCACTAACCTGAGGTTCAGCTTTAGGTAGACAGTGTGAAGCTTTCCATGTACGCCCATGAACTTACAAGACAACTGGATCTCTCTTCAGGTGGAGGACCTTTTTTACAACATAATGACAAGGAGGAAAGCCTTGAAAAATCCAAGTGAAGAGTATGGGAAAATTTTAGAAGTTGTTGGCAGGTACTGTCCAAAATCTGGGAGTGAGTGAGTCCTTGAGCTCTTTCATGAAAAGAACATGCCTCAGTGCTTGCAAATTAACCTAGGTGTAGACACAAAACTTACCTGTGTGCTACTCTGGTCCCAGTTTGCTCGTCAGTCCTAAGTCTTGACCCATCTTGTGAGGGTACAGTTGGTCTCCTTTGGTAGGTTCTTTGCTGGCAGATGAAGCAAACTGATCTTAGCTACCTTGACTCAAAAAGAAATCATTGAATGGTTGCTTATTGGGTAGGAAGAGGTAGCACAGGGTGACAGATGGTCCTCCTGTTCTCCTCTGCCTCTCTTTTGAAGTTCTGTCCTGGACAGTGCTATGATTACTGGGATCCATAGTTTTGTACCCACAGCTCTGGGAAAACTTGTTGGTTGGCAGTCTTTACTTAGTATGCCTTGGGAGAGATGGGATTAAAGGAGTTTCCCAAAGCGACTTGGAGGCTGTTAACAGGAGAAGGGTCTTAGGGTAGCTAAATGCAGAATTATGTTTTGATAAACGTAATATATTGCACAAGTGGCTGCAGCGTGGGTTTGATCCCAAGTGTCTTTGAATCTTAATAGTGGTTTGTGTCAACTGTCTTTTAGTATTTATAAAATATATTTGTCCATATAGGAAGAGATTCATGTATTAGGTCCCCTAACCCTCCTCACTTCCACTAGTATAGTTGTATAAGTCTGTCAAAAATGTTCTCAGTGACTCTTTTGGTCCTAAGTGCGGCAAGGTGGAAAACTGTACTTAATAGATGCATTCCCTAAGCCCCGTTCTCAGCGGGATTGGTGGACAGAGGCATGATGAAGTCATCTTCACAGAGCCTGTGGGTACTGGAGCAGGACCAGCTAAGGAAAGAGTAAGGGAACCAATCATGGAAATAACCCTGTAGGTTCAGACTGGGCGGCCTCTAACGCTCTGTGTCATGGTTGGCAATGTTGTCTCCATGAGTCTCTGTTGTTTTGTTTCCTTGGAAATAATATAGGTTATACCAAGGTATTTTGGTTGTATATATCCTTGTTTAAACCACCTTTTTCTTATAACTCTACCAAATTATTTAATTAAAAGTAGATCTCTGAATTTATTATGTATTTGACTATCCTCTACTTAGCTTTTGCCTTTTCTTTTCCAGGTATTCAATACACAATTCAGGCATTAGTTTCTCAGTTAAAAAAGTAAGTCATGATTTTTTTCAAAAGATATATTTATTTTTGTTTTATATGTACAAATGTTTTACCTGCATGTGTTTTTCTGTACCATGTGCATGCCTGGTGCCTACAGAGGCCAGAAGAGGGCATCAGATCCCTTGGAACTGGAGTTGCGGATGGTTGTGAGTGCTATGTACTCTGGAAAAAGAATAGTAGCCAGTGTTTTTAATGACTGGTTCATCTCTCTGGTCACTAAATTATGATTTTTGAAGGACAATAGGAAAGAAACATAGGACATTTTTAAGAAACAATTTCTACTACTCAGGGCCATTGGATGTCAAGTCACCATGCTGTCTGTTGTTTTTCAGCAAGGTGAGACAGTGCCTGATATCAGAACACTACCCAATGCCACGACCGTGGACAACATTCGCTCCATCTTTGGAAATGCTGTTAGTCGGTATGTGAGTAACCCACGTATAGTAAAGTCCTTGGAATTCCCTCCCTTGGCTCATCACCTGTTGTGTTGTTCTGAAAGCTACTGAGACAATGGATGCTGCTAGGGCTGGTGTAGTCGGGTGTGCAGGCTTGTTGTTGGATTTCATGGTGGTTGATGTGGTCACTGTCTCACTGGGACTCAGTGCTCTCTGGGAGTTTTGCCTCCTGAATGCTGTGCCTGTGAATGCGCTTATTCTTTTGACCTTCATTTTCAAAATGTTTATAATTCAGAATTCTGTTGCCCTTAATGTTCCTGTTGTAATTTAATTTACTTGTCATTCAGCATTGATTTATTTACTTTCTTGTTTTAAGATTTGTATCAGAAGTTAGGGGTGTAAAGCTGGATGAAATTTTCTGTTCTTAAAGTCTAGATTTGTGGGTGTTAGCAGCCCGTCATAATCAAAGAAGGACCAAGAGAAGAGTTTGCTTATGAGTTACTCCTGAGCTCCCCTGTTTGTAAAAATCCACCAGCACCATCACAGGTTTTTTGCTAGAAATTCACGAAGTGCCAAAGGCCCATGCCATACCCCAGATTATTAAGAGTCTTCTTGTGCAGGCGTACATGAGGTGCTCATAGCACAGATGGACTCAACTGGATTTGCCTTGATTTTCCCCAAGGTCTCAAAAGCATTGGAAGTTGTCCTAATACTGAAATTCTACTTCCAAGGACAAACTGTTCATTCTTAGAGCATAACCAAGGGAACATGTAGTTTATTTGTCAACATCCTTTTCTTCCTAATTAAATGTAAATGAGTTAATTAAAAAAAAACTAGATCAAAGGAAGATCTCTGTATTCTTCAGAGTAACTTTTAAGAGCTTTTGACAAGATTTTGAGACTGAACACTAGTCAATGGAATCAGCAGGGGCTGTAAGAGATTAGATATTTCCAGAAGTAGATTTCCAAATTGCCCTCCTGAGACATTGGAGGAAGAAAGGGTTTGTGGGTTAGTGTGTATGTACAGAACTACAGGCTGCACTATGTCCACCCCAGGACTCAGAGGGCATGTTACTGCAGGAAAAGCATCCCTGGCCTGCGCAGCAAAATCTAGTGAGTGCTGAACTGTAGTTGGGATACAGCGGTGGACCTGGAGTGATTCTTGCTCTCTCAGTACTCCAGTTGAAAGGAAATGAGATAATTATGCCATTCATTGGTAGGCTCTATTGATGCCCCAAAAGAAAAATACCAGGACAAGAAGGAAAAATCTCTGGAGTCAATGAAGACTGAAGAAGAAGGCTACTAGGAGTTAACTAGCTGCTAATAGGTTCATCCTGAAAACTTTGGAAGACATTATCTTGTTTTCCTGTCCTTGCCAGTAAGCACTCTTGGGAACCTCATTGGTGCTGTTCAGTATAGTAAAGAGTCAGGTCAGCAGAGATGAGTATTAGACTTAAAGTTTTGGGATTTAGTTACTATAAAATTTTAGGCATAGTAATCTTACCAAAAGCAATCTACAGATCCAGTGCAATGCCCATCAAAATCCCAGCAAAATTCTTCACAGACCTCCAAAGAACAGTACTCAACTTCATATATGGAAAAGGAAAAAACCAAGGATAGCCAAAACAATCCTGTACAGTAAAAGAACTTCTGGAAGCATCACAATGCCTGACTTCAAACTCTACTACAGAGCTACAGTACTGAAAACAGCTTGGTATTGGCATAAAAACAGATAGGAGGACCAATGTAACTGAATAGATCGGGATATCAATCCACACACCTTCGAACACCTGATTTTTGACAAAGAAGCAAAAAATATCAAATGGAAGAAAGAAAGCACATTTAACAAATGGTGCTGACATAACTGGATATCAACTTGTAGAAAAATGAAAATAGATCCATATCTATCACCATGCACAAAACTCAAGTCCAAATGGATCAAAGACCACACTGAACCTCATAGAAGAGAAAATGGGAAGTACACTTGAATGCACTGACACAGGAGACCACTTCCTAAATATAACCCCGTAGCACAGACACTGAGAGAAAAAAAATAATAAATGGGACCTCCTGAAACTGAAAAGCTTCTGTAAAGCAAAGGACATGGTCAACAAGACAAAATGACAGCCTATAGAATAGGAAAAGATCTTCACCAACCCCACATCAGACAGAGGTCTGATTTCCAAAATATACAAAGAACTCAAGAAATTGGCCATCCAAAGAACAAATAATCTGGGCTGGAGAGATGGCTCAGAGGTCAAGAGGTCCTGAGTTCAATTCCCAGCAACCTCATGGTGGCTCACAACCATGTATGATGAAATCTGGTGCCCTCTTCTGGTGTGCAGGCATACATGAAGGTAGAATGCTGTATACATAATAAATAAATAAATAAATAAATAAATAAATAAATAAATAAATAAATCTTTACAAAAGAACAAATAATCCAATAAAAAAATAAGTACAGACCTAAACAGAACTCTCAAGAGAGGAATCTTTTTTTTTTTAATATTTATTTATTATTTATACAACACTCTGCCTGTCCGTGTGTCTGCAGGCCACAAGAGGGCACCAGACCTCATCACAGATGGCTGTGAGCCACCATGTGGTTGCCAGGAATCGAACTCAGGACCTTTGGAAGAGCAGGCAACGCTCTCAACCACTGAGCCATCTCTCCGGCCCCTCAAGAGAGGAATCTTAAAGTGACTGAAAAACACTTAAGGAAATGCTCAACATCCTTAGTCATCAGAGAAATGTAAATCACAACAACTCTGAGATTCCATCTTACACCTGTAAGAATGGCCAAGATCAAAAACATTGATGACAACTTATGCTGGAGAGGCTGTGGGGTAAAGGGAACACTTCTGCAATTGCTGGTGGGAATGCAAGCTGGTACAACCCTTTGGATGTCAGTGTGGCGATTTCTCAGAAAATTAGGAAACAACCTTCCTCAAGACCAAGCAATACCACTTTTGGGTATATATCCAAAGGATGCTCATTTGTGCCACAAGGACATGTGCTCAACTATGTTCATAGTTGGTGCGGGAGAATTGTCTGTATTCTGTCAATCATGTTTTAAATAAACGCTGATTGGCCAGGCAGGAAGTTAGGTGGGTCAACCAGACAGGAAGTAGAGGTAGGGCAAGGAGAACAGGAGTATTCTGGTAAGAAGGAAGCTCTTCCTGCTTCCCAGATGCCCAGATCACTGAAGAAGCAGAATGTGATCTGCCCCTCTGAAAAAGGTACTGAGCCATGTGACTAACATAGATACGGATAATGGGTTAATATAAGTTATAAGAGCTAATACAAACCCTGAGCTAATGGGCCAATTGGTTTATCATTAATATAGACTCTCTGTGTGAATTTTTTTTGGGCTGAACAGCTGTGGGAACTGGGCAGGATAGAAATCCCAACAAACCCGGCCCTCATGTTACACATAGCAGCTTTGTTTATCATAGCCAGAACCTGGAAACAATCTAACTGGCCCTCTACCGAAGAATGATAAGAAAAATGTGGTACATTTATACAATGGAGTACTACACAGCAGAAAAAAATGACATCTTAAATTTTGCAGGCAAATGGATGGAGCTAGAAAACATCATTTTGAGTGAGGTAACCCAGACCCAGAAAGATAATTATCACATGTACTCACTCATAAGTGTTTTTTAAACATAAAGCAAAGAAAACAAGCCTACAAATCACAATCCCAGTGAATCTAGACAACAGTGAGGACCCTAAGAGAGACTTACATGGATCTAATCTACATGGGAAGTAGAGAAAGACAGGATCTCCTGAGTAAATTGGGAGCATGGGGACCTTGGGGGAGGGTTGAAGGGAAGGGGAGAAGCAAGGAGGGAAGCAGAGAAAAATGTAGAGCTCAATAAAATCAATAAAAAAAATTTCAGGCCGGGCGGTGGTGGTGCACGCCTTTAATCCCAGCACTTGGGAGGCAGAGGCAGGCGGATCTCTGTGAGTTCGAGACCAGCCTGGTCTACAAGAGCTAGTTCCAGGACAGGCTCCAAAACCACAGAGAAACCCTGTCTCGAAAAATCAAAAAAAAAAAAAAAAAAAAAAAAAATTTCAGGCATAGTAAGGATTCAGAGCTTAGACTCATTTTACTTCTCAGCAGTGACAGTAGTGCCCAGCACTCAACATAAACACTTGAAAACACTGAGTAGGTGAGTGGATAGATAGATGCCAGATGGTGTGTAGACTCTCAGGACCTCAGCTCAACCTAGTCTCAGGTCAGGTCTCTCTCTCTCTCTCTCTCTCTCTCTCTCTCTCTCTCTCTCTCTCTCTCTCTCCCTCCCTCCTTCCTCCCTTCTCTTCCCTTCCTCTTCCTCTTCCCTTCCCTTCCTCTTCCTCTTCCTCTTTCCTTCCTCCTCCTCCTCCTCCTTCTTCTTCTGCTTCCTCTTTTTTTTTAATCCAGAGTTGGTTTATGGGAAAGAGCCCTGTTTTTTTCTCTTGTGATACACACACACACACATGTAACATGTGAGATTCCTTGTACTTAAAAAAAATTCTCAAAATTTCTCTTTTCTAAACAGAGAGCTGATAGAAGTTGGGTGTGAGGATAAAACCCTGTCTTTCAAAATGAATGGCTATATATCCAATGCAAACTACTCCATGAAGAAGTGCATTTTCCTGCTCTTCATCAACCGTAAGTGAGAAAGAGTGAAGTGTCTACACAGAGAGGTTTATGGAACCTGTAGAGTTCCTGACTCACAGGTTAGATTACAAAGGGAAATTCATGTCAGAGGTTAGCCCTATTCTATCTTAAGTCTGTGTCGTTGCCTGTCACAGTCTGGTTCATTACCTTGAGCTGTGTAGGCCAGAATGCCTTCCTCATGAGTCTGCATTACAGCCTTTACAAGCAGGCCCTACTCTGACCCTAGGTCAGGGCTGCTTTTCCACATTGTACAGCAGAAAATCAAGACTCGAGTATAGGCATTGTCACTAAAAAGCTGAATCCTAAGACCCTTTTTCTTTTAAAGAATTAAATTTATGACACTCAGAATAATTCTAGAAATCAAGGAAGAAAGGAAATTAGGTTGAATTAGTTCTTGTCTCTCTGATGACCTATTATTTACATGATTCTTACTAAGTAAGTGCAATTTGATTTTTAGATTTGTGTAGCTTAGTTGTATATAGCAAGTGTTGGATGGTGCTAGAATAACACTGCCTCACAAGACCCAGAAGTTTGAACTTAGCTTCTGTTCAGATGCAAGAAGCATCTTTCCATGCATTTGATTTTCATATTCTTATATTGAAAGTTCTTTTTTTAAAAGCAAAATTGGAGTTTACTAAGAATCAGTTTTTAATACAGATTTAAGATAGGTATTGAAGGAATGAGAGAGGAAGAATTAAAAAGAGGATAGTACACATCTAAGACAAGGGTATAGGCTTTTAAAATATGTTTATTTTAGATTTATTTATTTTGAGTATGTGAATGTTTTGCCTTCATGTATGTTTGTCCATAATATGTATACCTGATGCCTTGGAGGTAAGAACTGGCCAGATCCCCTGAACCTGGAGTTAGGTGAACCACCATGTGGGTGCTGAGAACTAACCTGGCCCCTCTGCAAGAGCAACACACGCTCTTAACTGCTAAGCTTTCTCTCCAGCCCAAGGGTATGGGCTTCCTTAGAGAGAAAGTCACCTCTTAGGGTTGTTTGTTTGTTTTAAGACGTAGGTAGATGTATTTATTTGGTTTCTAGGTTTCATGGCATTTTCAGGCTTACTTTTGGCCATCTTCAGCTCCCCTCCCCTGCCTGTGTCTTCCATGTCTAGTCCATCTCCACCTTCATGTCACAGGAATCCATCCCATGCCACCCTTGTCTTTCTTACTTCTGTGATTTCCAGTTCAATTCATTTTTCTGTAAACTTAATGATTTCATTTTTCTCTATGACTTTATAAAATTCCACTGTGTATATGGACCACATTTTCATTATTTATCTGGTGATTAACATCATGAATGTACATGTATCTCTGTGGTGTCTTATGGGTCCTTTGCCTTTATTGGGAAGCATTTTATCCTAATCTTAGTTCTCATCTTCTTTGTGTGCTGTTTGAAATTATATATTTTCTTCCTTCTTTCAGCAGTAAATGGCTATAAATGTCTCAAACTGTACATCTTAAAACAGATTCTTTTTTATTTACTTTTATTTGTGTGTGCGCACGTGCTCATACATGCACAAATGTGAGAGTGCTGTGCCTGCAGAGGCCAGAAGAGAGCGCTGGATCCCTAGAGCTAGAGTTGCAGGTGGCTGTGAGCTGTCTGCTGTGTGTGCTGGGGTCCTGTGTAAGAGCAGCAGCAAGTGCTCAGCTGCTGAGCCCCCTCTCTAGCATCCAAATCATGTGTGTTTTACAAGAGTTGTTCAGAGCAGTCCAGGAGGAGTTAGGAGAGGCCAATCACTGTTAGACAGCTTCTGTTAAGGCATTTCTATTAGGAGACATTGTCCCTTCCTTACCAAGAAGTATTAAGCCTGCTAATAAGGCTTTCCACATCTAAGGTTTGGGAATAACACCTTTATCTGTTTTGTTCTAAACATAAGAATGACAGCACGGATGACCGTGTGAAGGCTCAGCTAGGAAAGGCACTTGTCCACAAGCCTGCTGACCTGGCGTGGCCCCAGGACCCACGTGGTGGCATGAGAGAGCTGACTCCTCAAGCTGTCCTGTTTTACTTAGGGTTTCTGTTTCTGTGACCAGACAACATGACCACAGCAAGTCTTGGAAAGGAAAACGTTTAATTGGGGCTGGCTTATAGTTTCAGAGGCCTAGTCCATTATCGTCATGGTGAGACTGGCAGCATGCAGGCAGACATGGAGCTAGAGAAGGAGCTGAGAGATCTACACCTGGATCCTCAGGCAACAGAAGGAGGCAGAGCTTGAGCACAGGAGGCCTCAAAACCTACCCCCACAGTGACACACTTCCTCCAACAAAGCTGCACCTCCATTCCCTATAGGCCAAGCATTCGTAAACATGAGTTTATGGGGGCCATACCTATTCAAACCACTGCATCCTCTGACCTCCACATGTACCCCTGCCGCTCCCCCCCCCAAAGTAAATCAGTAGTTTTTTTTAAAAAAAAAAAAGAAGAAGAAATAACTATTCTGATTACATATGTTGACTGCGGAGCAGAGAAACAAAAGTCAGTTAAGTGTCATTTGACTGCCCTTTTCTTGTTTCTGATTGGTCCATGTACCCGTAGTCTGCGTTAACACTGGTCAATTTGTTCATTATGGTAAAAAGAGGCAAGTTTTTGTCCTACTGTGTATGCTCACTTAGGGAACAGAGACAAAGGTCACTGTGATAGCCAGCCTCACTTTCAGAGACCTTAGCAGATCGCTCCATCTGTCTTGTCAGGTACACCACCAGGCCTGTGTGATCACTAAAAGAATTTAATAGTCTCCTTGTTGATAAAGACATCACTATTCTTGGAAATAAAAAGATGTGGCATATCCTTGGCTGTCAGTTCACAGGACAACAGTTCATTAAGCTATCCTTTAAAATCTGTCTCAGGAGAAAGGAGAGCTAGATTTTTCTGAAATAGTTTTTTCTCTGTCTTTAGTCTCAACTATGTGCTGTTGAATATTTGTTTAATGATACAAAGATGCGTTGCTTTTTTTTTTTGGTTTTTCGAGACAGGGTTTCTCTGTAGCTTTGGAGCCTGTCCTGGAACTAGCTCTTGTAAACCAGGCTAGCCTCAAACTCACAGAGGTCCACCTGCCTCTGCCTCTTGAATGCTGGGATTAAAGGCGTGTGCTACCACCGCCCGGCTGCGTTGCATTCTTTTATATTGTATTTGTTGAACTTTGTAAAACTGTGTTACTGTACCTGTCTAAAATCCCTGGTTAGTCTAATAAAGAGCTGAATGGCCAAGAAGTAGGCAGGAGAGAGAAGTTGGCAGGGCTGGTAGACAGAGATAGATAGGAGGAGAAATCTAGGGAAGGGAGAGCAAGGAATGAGAAAAGAAGAAAAGGACACCAGGGGCCACACAATCAGCCGCAGAGTAAGAAGGAATAAAGAAAGGTTAAAAAGCCCAGAGGCAAAACATATTTAAAGAGAAACAGAGTAACTTAAGTTAGAAAAGCCAGCTAGAAACAAGCCAAGCTAAGGCCAGGCATTTCTTAGTAAGAATAAGTCTCTGTGTGTTTATGTGGGAGTGGGGTGGAGGGTCCCCCCAAAGAGTAAAACAGCCAACTACAGGAAGCCTGCTATTGGAACCCCTTGGGCAGAGTTGGCTGTTGTCTCCTCTGACGGGTGTCACACACCTCTGTCGTAGTGCTGCACACTAGGCTGGAATGAGTCGTTCACCACCACGGTATCTAAGCACTTGGCATGTGTGATGGGTAGCTTTGTCTTTGTGAACTGAAATATCCAAGGGATGCTGAGGTCCAGAGACAGCAAAGTTAATATACAGGAGCTGATGGGAGGGGGTGATGAGGCAGAATTGGACACCCTCTAATCTTTGCTGCTTGAGTGGGAGGAAGAGCCCCAAACATGTAGTGAGATGGTTAAAGTAGTAACAGATAAAGGGGTGATTGTTCCTGGACATCTGATAAGGCTATCATTTCTCAGATGTTCTTCCCAAGGTGACTTCATGACCATGTAAGTAAGCACCTGTGACCTCGTCCTGAAGGACAGTTTTGAACTGGATACTTGCTTTTTTGTTTTTCAGACCGGCTGGTAGAATCAGCTGCCTTGAGAAAAGCCATAGAAACTGTATATGCAGCATATTTGCCCAAAAACACACACCCATTCCTGTACCTCAGGTAATGCAGCATCAGACTCCTCGATTGCCTAGCAGTGTTTAGCCAGGGCAGATCCTGGGCACTGCTGGTGTAAGGATGTCCCTCCCCACAGGAAAATGGTCCTGTTCTCACTCAGGGACTCTGCGGTTCCTCCTGCTGGGGTCATGAAACAGCATCCTCCCTGCCCTGTGGGAAGTCTTTAAACATTTTTAAAGATTTTATTTGTTTATTTAATTGAGAGGAGAGACAAAGTGAACAAGCAAGCAGGGGACATGGAACACATGTGGAAGTCAGAAGGCACATTTGTGGGGTCAGTTTTCCTCTCTTATCTGTATGTGGATTCTGGTTGGTGAGCCTGCATGGTAACCGTCTTTACATACCTGCCTTCCTGTAGAGTTCTTGTCTTTATTTTGGCAGATCCCAGTGACTTAAGTTGTTAGTCATGTTTCAGTTATCACTCATAGTTTAGGACTTGCCTTATTCAGACCAAACTCCATAGTGCAAAAGGAAGGAAGGAAGGAAGGAAGGAAGGAAGGAAGGAAGGAAGGAAGGAAGGAAGGAAGGAAGGAAGGAAGGAAGAAAAAAAGAAGTTAGGGTCTCTTCTTTGTTTCTTGTTCTGCTTGTCTGAAAAAGCCTCTCAAAACCAGCATGAAGAGTGACCATTCTCTTTGCAACAAGGCTACTCAAGGGCCCAGCTTGTACTGATATCTTTCAGGTTTGAAACCTTAGCCTTCTTGGCAGAAACTATGTTGCAAGTTTATTCTCAGCTAAACCTTCAGAAACAGACCTATAAATCCAGTGTTTTGGAGAATTTTAAGTTCCAGACCAGTGTAGCAAGAATCTATCTGAAAAACACTTTCTTTGTTCTGATCTCACTGAAATGAGAGGAAGTTTTACTGTCTGAACCATGGTTCAGAATGGCTTTAGGTGAGGTCAGGCATGCTCAGGGTGTTGTGGCCATAGGCTGAAGTAGATTTTAGATGTAACGTGCAGTTGTTGACGCCATTGCATGTTTCCTTGCTAGGAATAAATCTGTAATGTCATCGGCTGTTCTGTCTTTTATCTAAACAGGAGATAGAAATCATGCAACAGAACAAAGAAAGTAATGAAAAATTTGCCTACAGAATTCAAAATCGGAGTTGAGTAGTGAGATATATGTGTCAGGAAGAGCAGGTGCAGAGAGCAGCCATCCCAAGACTCTGGGATTAACAGAGCCTCTTGCCTTCCATCACTCAGTGAAGGACTGACTGGCTTGCCATGCTGGGGAGAAGTGGGCGAGGCAGATCTCCGCACTGAGTACCTGCTATGGTGTACTGCCCACAAGGAGAAATGACTTGGCTTGGCGGTGGTGGCGCACGCCTTTAATCCCAGCTCTCGGGAGGCAGAGGCAGGCGAATCTCTGAGTTCGAGGCCAGCCTGGTCTATAGAGCTAGTTCCAGGACAGGCTCCAAAGCCACAGAGAAACCCTGTCTCGAAAAACTTAAAAAAAAAAAAAAGAAGAAGAAATGACTTGCCGCTGATTTTGTGTACAAGAGGTGTGGCATGTTTGCTCCCAAAACTGACTTAGGAAACCCCTCCTGTCATCCCTGTAGTAGCCTCTGCTGACAGGGCTTCATATCACAAAACTCCATTATCAGTAAGCCCTGAAAGATGGACTTGGAGCAGGGGAAAGACCTCTTGAGTTGACTAGCAAATTCTTCTGTATCTTTTTTTTTCCCCCTGAAAAGTGAGGAGGAACTGTTTGATAGTTACCCTATCTTTAAAGCTGAGAAAACATGCAGGGAAGTTAGGCACTTGCCTGGTGTCACAGTCCAGCGGCGGTTCTAGAGTGCTGACGGCTGACCTGTAATGACCTCCGTATACATGGGCGGTGCCTTATATAGACTTCATTCCCACTGTAAGTCTGTGCAACGAGGAGAGCCGTTGTGTCCACCCTGGAAGCTGCACGGCCCCTCGGTATCAGAGATGGCACTCGGTCTCTCTGACTTGGCTTCAGGTTTGAGGCCATGTGATTGGGCCTCTCCACATTTTGTCTAGTCACCCTGTAGATTTCCCCCATCATTTGGTTTCTCTCCTCTTTTTTCATGCCAGTTTGGAAATCAGTCCCCAGAATGTAGATGTCAATGTGCACCCCACCAAGCATGAAGTTCACTTTCTGCATGAGGAGAGTATCCTGGAGCGTGTGCAACAGCACATTGAGGGCAAGCTGTTGGGGTCCAATTCGTCCAGGACGTATTTCACCCAGGTGAGAGCATCTACCTCCACAGTCTCTCTGGGCCTCTGCTGCTTTAAAAGGTGCTCCATATCATGAAAACTTGGATTTTTTTGTTATAATTTCGAATTGTCTTTGTGTTGCTTTGATAGTTTTCTTAAAAGTAACATTTTCTTCGGGAATTTATGTATGTGTGTTCTATGCATATGTGTGCCAGTCATGCATCCATACTTGTATGCTGAGGTCAGAACAGGATGTTGAAATTTTTTTATACCTCTTTATTGCCTTGAGAATGGCTTTCCCTGAACTGATGCTCTCTGAGTGAGAATGACTGGCAAGTGGGCTCTCAGGATCTGCCTGTCTCTGCCCCAATGACTGGGTAATAGATACTTGTAGCCAGACCAGACTTTACTTGAGTGCTGGGCATTTGAATCAGGGCCTCATGCTTGCACAGCAGATGTTCCTACCATGGAGCCGTTCTCCTAGCCCCTCTTCTGTACTGGGAGTGTCTTCCAGGACAGGTGTTCCCTTTTGAATGGAGCTGTTACTTTGTTTTAATTTTTATTCATGTTTCTAAGCAGAGTTAAAATTAAATAGTACATATATCTGTTATCCATCATCAGCATTTTGCCCTGCTGGTTTTAGCTATTCCTATCTTCCTTAGGGAAGAGAAAAGTAAATCTGAAAGCACATTTTAGACATTTATTTCTTCCTTAATACTTTATCATACATCTAAAATTTTCTTGCATAACCATAATATAAATATTATACCTAAAAAAATTAGTAACAGTAACATCATTTATATTCAAATGTTTTAATTATCAAGAGAGTCTGTTGATTACCAGCCTTGTTCAAATCTGTATCTAGTGATGTCCCAGTCATAATATAATATTTCTGTTGTTACATTTTTAAATCTATTAGGTTCTCTCTCTCTCTCTCTCTCTCTCTCTCTCTCTCTCTCTCTCTCTCTCTCTCTCTCTGTGTGTGTGTGTGTGTGTGTGTATTTATTTTTATTTTGGGAGAAACAAGGTTTCATAGCCCAGGTTGGCCTTAAATTTGCTTGTAGCTGAGAAACCTTGAACTAATGATCCTCCTGCCTCTGCCTCCCAAGACCTGGGAATTCAGAAGTGTGCCACCAGGCCTGTCTTTAAGTCCCTTAAGTTCCTTTGAATTAACTAAACCCACTCCCTTCATTTCTCTGTGGGGAGATGCACACCTGTAGTCTGGCGAGCATGTGGAAATCAGAAGGCGACTTTCAGGAGTCAGTCCTCTCCTTCTAGCATGTGGCTTCCAGGAGTTAACTTAGGTTGTCAAGCTTGGCAGCAAGCCCTATCACCCACTGAGCCATCTTGCCAGCCCTGGCTTCTCCTTTTTAAACTTTCTGTTCTCATTGACTTCTCTAGGTTTCCTGTAGCATAATTTGTACATTTGGTTTGGCAGATTGTTTCTTTGTGGCGCTAGTTAACTCTCTTGGATCCCTTTGAATTGCCTTTGAGTTGGAAATCTAGAGACATAACTATATTCAGACACAAGACGTTCTTTTTTAATTAATTTCTTTTTATTTTATGTGGATTGGTGTTTTTCCTGCATGTATGTCTGTTTGAGGGTGTCAGATCCCCTAGAACTGTAGTTACAGACAGTTGTGAGCTGTTATGTGGGTGCTGGGAATTGAACCCGGGTCCTCTGGAAGAGAAGTCAGTGCTTTTAACCCCTGAGCTATCTCTCAGTCCTTCAAAACCATCCTAGAATCTATTTACTTGTAAATTTTGTTCATTCTAGTTTGATCCCTCAAAAAAAAAATTCAAATCTTTAAATCTTAGTTTTCTACGCAGTTTTCCATACTGCCAGTGACTGTTTCTCACAGTACTGTAAATTCTCATGCTCCATAGAATTTAGCATTGAGGTATTTGTCCCCATGTTCTGCTCAGTGATGTTAAGGACATTCACATTCCTGATCTGGCTTGGAACATCCTGAAACAATCAGTTTGCCAAATGACTGTCAGCCCTGCCTTCCCATTCCTTTGACACCAGTAATTCTTCATCTGAAGGTGTCCTTTGTTGGGTCCATTCATGTGTCCATCTTCCTCTTCTTGGTGGTGTGTAATTAAAATAGACACGCCATAAATATAAATTGCTGGCACGCTTCTTCTTTGAGTGTATGGGATGGGGCTGAGGCTTTCCTGTGGGAACCAGCTGGGCTGTGAGAGAGCGCACACAGTGAAACCCATGCTGGCTGCATCAGAATCGTCTCCAGGGCTTTGTCCCTCTCTATCTCTCCCATGTTTAAACTGTGAACATCAAGATGCCAGGAGAATCTGTTGAACACTTTGCATTCCTCTTGGGCAAGCCATAAACATGTCACCCTCCATCACAGTGAGTCTTAGAGTTCAGAGGGGTTCCCTGGTCTATCACAGTAGGACGGCTGTTTAGTAACTAGAATCTGGGACCTGGGGCTCCCTGCTTCTGAGAGTCATTGAGTTTTAGACTTCAGTTAGGCTTCAGTGTGTTTACAAGTGGAATTCTGAGGACATAGTTTAGTGGTAGAGTTCAGCAGGTGAGAGGCCTGGGGTCAGCCCCCTGACAAAGAAATTTTAAAAAAGAAAAAACAAAACAGTAGAATGCTAGTTGCCAGGGCTTGGGATGAGGGGAAATGGAAGCTGAGTGTGAGCTGGGAGGGCGAAAGGTCTGGAAATGGATACACAGCTGTGTGAATATACTCACTGCCGTGGTGTTCTAGCTTAAAAATAGGTTAAAATGGTATGTTGTATGCTGTGTGTGTTTTACCATAAAAAATAAAAGAGGATTTCATAAATAGAAAAACATGACAAGCTATAAAAACTTTTCAGTTTTCATTTCAACATCATTTTAAGATTATAAGAACTTTGCTTGATTTTTTTTTTAAATTTCATGCCTATGAACATTTTATACTCCTTTAATAAATTTGCTTCTGTACCAATATCTGTGGTATGACTCCTTCTGGCTCTGATGTCTCCACCCGCTACTGCTGGGGGTTTGCACACTTATGTACTAAAGTCTGTCCCCTTCTCTTCTGTCTTCTCTTTTGCAACAGACCTTGCTTCCAGGACTTGCTGGACCCTCTGGGAAGGTGGTTAAGCCCACAACAGGTGTGGCGTCCTCATCTACCAGTGGAAGTACTGACAAGGTCTATGCTCACCAGATGGTCCGCACAGACTCCCGGGACCAGAAGCTCGATGCCTTTTTACAGCCTGTGAGCAGGGCTCTGCCCAGCCAGCCCCAGGACCCTGTCCAAGGGGACAGGAGAGAGGGCTCTCCTGAAGATGCCATGCAGAGAGACGAGGAGATGGTTGAGCTTCCAGCCCCCGCTGACGCAGCTGCCATGAGTCAGAATTTGGAGAGGGACGCAGTACAAGAGGTTTCAGAAGAGGCACAGAAAACAGCACCCACTTGCAGTCCAGGCAACCCCAGGTGTGGCCCCTTGTTCCTCACTAAAGCTGTCTTCCAGCAGGGTCTCCACAAGCCGACTGGGACAGGGCTGTGGCCTTGTATTCTGTCTGCATTTGACACTGACTCACATGGTTTCCTGTGAGAGTTCTTAAACGTCCATGGTTTTATGTGTTAGTAACGCGTCGGAAAGAGCACAGATGCAGCTTTTATTTATTTTTTATTTTTTTAAAATATTTATTTATTTATTGTGTATACAATATTCTGTCTGTGTGTATGCCTGCAGGCCAGAAGAGGGCACCAGACCCCATTACAGATGGTTGTGAGCCACCATGTGGTTGCTGGGAATTGAACTCAGGACCTTTGGAAGAGCAGGCAATGCTCTTAACCGCTGAGCCATCTCTCCAGCCCGCAGCTTTTATTTTTAATAAAGCATTTTGACAAACCCTTGACACCCGATGTGACTGGAGAGAAAAGCCTAAAACAGCTCTTCCATCCTCGCCACAGCTGTTGTTGCTCCTCTCAGAAGCCCATGGAAGTCCCCAGATACTGATCCCACTGAGCCTGTGGGGTAGCCATTCTTCGTTTCTTGAGCAGGTAGTGACCTACTGCTTAATTCAGAATCACTTGCCCGAGGTGCATGCTCTCCTAGAGGTGCTATTGGGAACTCTGGCACTGAAGTGAGCATTGCACTCAGACGTACTGCTGAACTCCACTTTGCTCATTCCTGCATTGTCCTGCCAAGACAGCTAGCTGGCTCCTAAGGAAGCTTTTCCAGAGAATAAAATGATGCAGGTATTTTCCAAGCATGGATACTTTATATGTATTATCTTTTTTAATGTTCTTACCCTGCCAAAGAAATAATTCCACTTGTTCATCGTTTGGGGAACTAAGTGTTATTTATCATAGAGCAGTCAGAAAATGTTAAAGCAAAAATAGGGTTCTGTTCCTCCTGTAAGCCTTCCCAGGGCTTCCCATTGCAGGCAGATGACAGCCTAACCCTCATTTGCTGACTCCCCTCCTGCTCCTCGCAGTACTGTTACCCATGATTCTTGGGGCTGTCCTGGACCTGCTGAGCTTAGATCCTTCCACTGCCCTTGGTGTTCCTCACCTGGAACTCTGGGTCTCGTCACTCATATCTCAGTTCACATGTCACCTTTTCCCAAAGGCATTCTGTCTTAGTTACTTTTCTGTTGGTATGAAGAGACACCATGACCATGGCAACTTATAATTTTAATTAGGGGCTTACTTACAATTCAGAGGGTTAGTCCATCATCATTATAGCAGGAAGCGTGGCAGTAGGCAGGCAGCAGGCATGGTGCTGGAGCAGTAGCTGAGAGCTTATTCTCATCTACAAGTTGGAGATGAAGTGAGAGAGACTGGGCCTGAGTGGGCTTTGAAACCTCAGAGCCCACCCCCAGTGACACACCTCTTCCAACAAGGTCATATCTCAATCTTCCCAAACAAGTCTACCAACTGGAGACCAGGTATTCAAATATGTAAGCTATGGGGTCATTCTCACTCAAACCACCACATTGTCCATTCAGACAAAAAGAGCCGTTTCCTCTTACATCCTATCAGTCTGTTATGTGACCCTGACCTTGTACTTTCTTACTAGCATCCACTACTACTAAAACTTTCCTTAGACTAGAAAGAAGGTTCAGGAGTTAAGAGCACTGGCTATTCTTATAGATGATCCAGTTTATGGATGACCCATGATTCTTAGCACCTAGAGCATCCACCATGTCATAGGTGTCTGTAGCTCCACCCCTAGGGAATCCAGTGCCCTCTCTGACCTCTACAGGTATCAAGAATTCATCTGGTGTACAGACATACATGCAGACAAAACAGCCATAAACATAAAATAGCTTTTTAATTAAGCATTTAAAATTGGACTTTAAAAGTCTTTTTCTGTTGCTAACTTTCCCACTAGAAAGCGAGCATGAGGGCTTCCCCTAAGAGTGCGCTCACTGCTCTGTGTAGCTGGTGCGGATCAGTGTCACGTGGGTAGACAGACGGATGGATCTTGGAATCATGAATGAGTGGGGCTTGGCAAGGCCAGTTTACTTGCTGAAGGCCCTTGAGATCTGAGGGTTGTCAGAGAAGTAGCATGACACAGGACAGCCGCTGACCTGCCACGGCACAGAGAAGCTGCTCCTTTCTCTGAAGTTCAGCACATACATTGAGTTAAAGAATAAAATGGAGCTGGACAGTGGTGGCGCATGCCTTTAATCCCAGCACTCGAGAGGCAGGAGGATCTCTGAGTTCGAGGACGGCCAGGGCTCCACAGCGAAACCCTATCTCGGGAAACTAAAAATAAATGAAATGGAAGGGCGACCGTGCCAGTTCTTCCCTTTCACTGCAGAAAGAGGCACCGGGACGATTCTGATGTGGACATGATGGAAGATGACTCCCGGAAGGAAATGACAGCGGCGTGTTACCCCCGGAGGAGGATCATTAACCTCACCAGTGTTTTGAGTCTCCAGGAAGAAATTAACGAGCGAGGCCATGAGAGTACGTAAGTGCTGAGATCTGTGTGGCACTCGGGGTTTGGGAAATGCAGAGAGCGCTCATGCTGTCAGGCAGGTACTGCCATGAGCTGCTTGGACAGGCTGTTTTCCTTACACAGAAGACAGTTCTCAAGGGGAAGAGGAGGGCTTTAAGCAGAATTAACTGGCATTCCTGGTAACGAAAGGGATCAGCACAGTGGTCATTGCAATTGTTTCTACTTTGTTTCTGCTGTTACTAAAAGCAGCATTGTGAATGAGCAGCAAAGTGCTTATCCTGTCAGATGCGGTGTGCTTAGGTGAGAGTTGACAGGTCACGCCACTGGAGTTCACCCTGAACTCCATTTCAACCATGAGACCTCACATTGACTGAGCTGTTCTGTGCCTCAGAATATGAGATAGATTGATTTATCCTAGAATATCACTGACCGATTAGAAATAACCAGTAAGACACTTGTTAAGAAGATGGGTATTTTTATGGCCTGAAGGCCGATAAGTCCCTGTTACCCTCATAAACAGCTTTTGAGAGTAGTTGAGTACCAGACTTCATCCTGGTCCCTGTAACTAGAAAAGAAGCCAAAAGGTTTTAGAAGTGAGTAGATGGAGTCATAATTAGATATGTAAGGAGAATGGCCCTTTTAGCCACGCTGCCCCCGAAGCCTTGTTGCACCTATGAGGAACTGCTGTTCCAAATGTGAGTATTGCGCAGGCTCCAAGCAGCAGCTCTGTGCTTGAGTTTGTCAACTAACCATGACCTTTCTGTTTTCATCTGTTGTAAATAAATCCTAAAGGCCTGCAAGATGGCTCCTTGGGTAAAAGCACCAGACTTAATCTGACTTTGATACTTGGGGCCTACATGGTTGAGTGAGAAAACCAGCTCCTCTCCTGAAAGCTGCCCCTGACCTCCACATGTGTGCTGTGGTGCGTGTGTGACCACCCCCACACATAGATGAAGAAAGACATGAAAACAGATCGATTTCAGTATTATAAATTATGATCATCTGCATTGTTACTTTGTGTTTTGTTTTGTTTTGAGTCAGTTTCACCATTTTGTTCAGGCCTAGAACTCAGTTTGTAACCCACACTAATCTCAGTTCTGCTTCTGCCTACGAGGTCCTAGATTATAAGCATCTGCCACCACACTGGCCTCCTGGATTACTTTTTGAAAAGATCATACAGCTCAGGAGGAAGTTAGCACCATTCCCACTAACCCTGAACCCTCTGAAGTAGCTGCTGAGTCAGCCTCTTCCATTTTCTGTCTCAGACAGTGCTCTGAGCCAACACAGGAAGGCCTGGACTTTCCTTTCATACATTGCTCCATGTTTGTCTGTCTGTCTCCTCCACCCTACGCTTCTCTTGTGCTGTCCGTGTTACCTGTGTTGCACATTTTCCTGTGACTAGGCTCCTGCCCGTTGTGCGTGTTGCCAGTTGGCTCCTGATTTCCGTTTCCATAAAATGTGCTGTGGTTGCGCTTTCCTGTGTGTTACTTTCCGGCTGGGAGCTTAAAGCAATTTTAAATCACATAAGAAGGGCAGGCCATGCCGGGCGGTGGTGGCGCACACCTTTAATCCCAGCACTCAGGAGGCAGAGGCAGGAGGATCTCTGTGAGTTCGAGACCAGCCTGGTCTAGAAGAGCTAGTTCCAGGACAGGCTCCAAAACCACAGAGAAACCCTGTCTCGAAAAAAAAAAAAAAAGAAGGGCGGGCCACTGCATGGCTTTTTCAGCATTTCTCACAGTTGTTTGTAGATACTTTCCCTCAGTCTTGGAGGTCAGTAAAGATCATTTCAGTGATGTTTTTGACAAATAAACTGTTCAGTACAGGGTAAAATCAGCCTATATCAAGTGGTCAGAATTTTTAGTCTTGCTGAGGCCAAGATGATGACTCTAAGTGACCTAAAAATATATATCCATGCATGCTAACTTAATTCTCAGATAGTCTCTGGAGAGGGCAAATGCCTCCACCTCCTCTAATAGAGAAGATGAAGAGATGAGGAAAGGAAGAATGTCACATGGAATATCTGAACAGTCTAAGACTGTCCTGGCGTGGTCGTCCCTGCATTTAGTCCCTACTATTGTAAAAACAGGCAGGAGAATCACTTTAGCCTAGGAATTCAAGGCTAACCTGGACAACACAGTAGGACTTCATGTCTAAAACAAAATAAAAAATAAAGCACAGCAAAGATGAACAGCCAAGCACAGTGAGTTGGCAATGGCCTTTGTGGGTAGGCTCACTTAATTAATTAATTTATTTATTTATTTAGGTTTTTTTTTTTTTTTTTTTTTTTTTTTTCAAGACAGGGTTTCTCTGTAGCTTTGGAGCCTGTCCTGGAACTAGTTCTTATAGACCAGGCTGGCCTCGAACTCACAGAGATCTGCCTGCCTCTTCACTTAATATTTAAATGCAAAGTTGGATCAGTGCATTGTTCTTTGGTAAACAGTCAGTCTTGGATCAGATGCTGACACTATTGACCTATGGTCACAGGTGTGCCACATATCAGTTAATTATTTGTAACATGATATAAGTTAATTACTTTGTGCAGTGGGTTGCACCATATGTGGAATGGTAGATGAGATGAATGGGGTTGCACAGATTGTTTAATGAACCTTGCTGTTTTATTAGGCAGAATGAAAGAAACCCTGTGCGCCAGAGAAGGGCAAATATACAGTATCCCACCTCACCCACCGATACCTGAGAGGCGAGGCCTCGGTGTTAGGATTCTGCTTAGCTTACTTAGCTTTATCTGTTGGTGCTGAGAATGTTTTAAGACCCACGGTCTCAGATTTGAAGGGTGTATGGTTTCGCTTTGATAGAAGGATTTTATCTATTTTGGTCTTTGCATAATGGAGGAAAAACTATAGAGAAACTTTCTGTGGCTGGAGGAGCATTTTGGATGGGGTAAAATACAAGTCCTTAAGTTCTGTGAAAAGGCCATGTGCTGGACCAGCTGACATGGATTCCGCCTTCCTGCTGACTGGGTCACACTTCAGTGGCTGGAGATGGTTTGAGAGGCCATGAGTATTCCTCTTAGGAACTCTGTGGCCTCCTTTCAAGGGATCATATTGCTCTTTCTCCTCAAGTAGCTTATTAGCCTAGATTATTTGATGTTCTCCAGCTTTAAAAGTAATCATTTCCACCTACTTAGAACATCCTGTAAACATTCGGAGTTCCCAGTAGAACAGGGTAGGAGATGTGCGTGTCTGCAGGTGGGGGGCTTATCCCATTACATGAAGAAAGCAAGCTTCTTTATGGGGCATAATTTGCAGAACCTACAGAACAGTGAATACTCAGATACATCAGCAACAGCCGTGACAAACAGTGAACACTTGGTGCAGGAGGTCCTTCTGTATTTGTGTTGCTTTCGTTGGTTATTAAAGAAACTGCCTTGGCCTAGTTGATAGGGCAGAACTCAGGTAGGCAGGGAAGACAGAACAGAATTCTGGGAGGAAGAAAGCAGAGACAGACAGACACCATGAATCTCTGGCCTGAGACGGATGTAGGTTAGAATCTTGCCAGTAAGCCACAGTCACATGGTGATACACAGATTTAATAGAAATGGGTTAATCAAGATGTGAGAGTTAACCAATAATTGGCTAGAGCTAATGGGCCAGGCAGTAATTTAATTAATACAATTTCTGTGTGGTTATTTTGGGTATAAGCTAGCTGGGTGGCCAGGACGACAAGCATCCCGCCGGCTGGGTGTAAGCCAGTCTGGGACTGGACGCAGCCCGCTTCTCCTTACAGCAAACCCTCACAGACACATCAGCAGCCGCGACAAGTTGGATTCATTCTCCAAATTCACTTTTACTTTTTAAAACTCCAGACTGACAATTGTTTTTCCTTGGTGTATTGTAGGTCTCCTTTTTTCTGATTTCTACTGTTGAAAATTCAGCTATGAATCAAATATTTAATACCCATGGTGATCTCCCTTTTCTTCCTGAGTGTATGTAAGCGCTCTTTAGTTCCCATTCCCCAGCAGCCCTTACATATAGTTGGGTGTTGTAATAAGAGCGGCGGGGCTGCGTGCCTGGCACCCGGCTGCCCGCATGGCTTTACCTGAAATAATTACACGGAAACTGTATTCTTTTAAACACTGCCTGGCCCATTAGTTCCAGCCTGTTATTGGCTAGCTCTTACATATTGATCTAACCCATTTCTAATATTTTTTTTTTTTTTTTTTTTTTTTTTTTGGTTTTTCGAGACAGGGTTTCTCTGTAGCTTTTGGTTCCTGTCCTGGAACTAGCTCTGTAGACCAGGCTGGTCTCGAACTCACAGAGATCCGTCTGCCTCTGCCTCCTGAGTGCTGGGATTAAAGGCGTGCGCCACCATCGCCCGGCTTCCATTTCTAATATTTTGTGTAGCACCACGAGTTGGCTTACCAGGAAAGATCTTAACCTGTGTCTGTCTGGAGTGGGAGAATCATGGCGACTCACTGACTTAGCTTTCTTTCTCCCAGCATTCTGTTCTGTTTACTCCACCCACCTAAGGGTTGGCCTATCAAATGGGCCTAGGCAGTTTCTTTATTAATTAACCAATGAAAGCAACAGATTAGAAAGAAATCACTCTCACATCAGTTGGGAGTATTGAGGGAGGTGATGTTGTTTGGTTTGGGGGTTTTCATTCTTTATTTTGGGGGTTTATTTGCATTTCCTAGAACTGGGGCTTGACATTTCTCATCTCTCTGGGATACCGTTGAGTGTTTCCAGATATTAACTCCACCCCCCACCCCACCCCCTCTTTAGACTTAAGTTTTGTTTTTCTCATTGCTGCTTAAGCTGCCCTCACACCTTCTCTTTGCCTCTCTGGACTGTGTTGTGAGAATCTCTTTAGGTCCACTGACATTGTGTGATCTATTGCCTGCCTTTGTCTCAGCATAATCATTTTCAGGGCTCTGAAGTCCTGCTGGGTTCTTCCCAGTTCCCTGGATATTTGCAGTTGTGTCCTGCAGCTGGGTGAGAGCTTCATTCTCGGGGGGTGTGAGTGTATTCGTGTTCTCTGCTAGTGTTTCAGTCTCAGGTCTACTGTGCTTGTTTAAGATTCTGAAACTTGGGGCTGGAGAGATGGCTCAGCGGTTAAGAGTATTGCCTGCTCTTCCAAAGGTCCTGAGTTCAATTCCCAGCAACCACATGGTGGCTCACAACCATCTGTAATAAGGTCTGGTGCCCTCTTCTGACCTGCAGGCATACACACAGATAAAATATTGTATACATAAGAAATAAATAAATAAATATTAAAAAAAAAAAGATTCTGAAACTTGGTTCCCTGTTTCTCTTTTATAATATATATCACACTCCACACGTACAGAGCTGCTAGTTACTCGGACTTTTTCTTGGGGATTACTTGAAGCCTGTTATTAGTTTAAACTAATATCTCCATTTGGGTTCTCAGACAGTCTGTCTGTCATCATTGCTGCCTATAAAACATGTGAGGATGAGATTATGGCTGTACGCTCTGGTTGTCAGGGGTTTTGTTTTGCTTGGTTTTTTCTTTTTCTTTACTGCTAACACAAAAGGCATCAGGTGATTGGAGAATGGACACAGGTATTGCTTCCCTTTGTGTGCAGGATGCAGATCTTAGAATTCCAGTTCCAGTTATGGACCAATGTTAGTTTGTCAGACTCCCGATTTCAAACCATTCTTTTTTAAAATAATTCATTTTTATTTTATCGCATTGATGTGTTTTGTCTGCATGTATGTTTGTGTGAGGGTCAGATCTTGGAGTTGCAGACAGTTGTGAGTTTCCATGTGGTGCTGGGAATTGAACCAGGGTCCTCTGGAAGAGCAATCAGTGCTCCTAACCACTGAGCTATCTCCAGCCCCTTCAAACCATTCTTATCTGTTCTCCTTTTCACACTGTTAGAGCCCATGAAAGCTGAAGGTTCCAATTCTGGAGGAGCCTTTCACTCCTCCTTCATTCCTTAATCTTTCAGCAACTCCTCCATATATCTTTAGAGGCAAATTGTATGGTTTCTTACAGCAGGAGACCTAGTTGAGGCATCTTTGCTTGTGTGGGCCTTAGGGTGTGAAGAGCTGTTCAGAAGGATTCCATTACTTACATGGTTTCTGTTTTGTGTTCTAGCTCTTCGGGAGATGCTCCGCAACCATTCCTTTGTGGGCTGTGTGAATCCTCAGTGGGCCTTGGCACAGCACCAGACCAAGCTATACCTCCTCAATACTACCAAACTCAGGTAAATCTGGTGAAAGCACCAGAACCACCAGAAGAGTCGTCTCTGGGGACAGGCACCAGTTCTGGGTGGGGGTGGGGGAGCAGGTAAAATGACTGAAAAGGATAGATAGATAGATAGATAGATAGATAGATAGATAGATAGATAGATAGATAGATAGATAGATAGATATGGCCTTGAGAGACACAGACGTGAATACAGATCCAGGGTCGACGTTTTCCATTTCCATGTCGGGAATTGTCTTTTCCATACGGTGTCTCTTGTGTCTTGACCTATAGATTAGACTAGTAAAACTGAATGTCACTGATATTTTGTAGGGAGAAATGGCTAGAGATGCCCATCCTTGGGCTCAGCACTCAGTAGACATTGGCTAAAAACCAGGTGTTTAGGGCTTTGTGCTGTTAGAGATCTGGTGTCTCTTAGGTGCAACAGGGAGGCAAGAGAAGGAAGCCCACACCTCTTGGCGCTGGGAATTCAACACAGGCTTGTATTCAAGCCACCAGTCACTACATAGGAAAGGCAATCCCAGTAGTGCCATTAGCCTTATTCACACCTGGTGATATTCTTATTGTTTCCAGGGACTTTAGAATCCATTGTATCTAGAGACTGTGTAAGTGTATTCTCAAATAAGTGACGTCTATGGGAGGACGCTGCTGCCTGTGTCCGCTGGGCATCACTTATCTACTCCAGGACTCCCATTCTAAGCCTTTCTGTGACCTCAGTGCTTCCTGTCTTACAAGTGGAGCAGACACTGCCCTGCATGACATGGTGCATGAGCTAAAAGGCTATTTGCCTTCTCTGATCTTGAAACAGCCCCGATCCCAAAGCTCCCTCCTGGCACAGGTACCTTTTCCAGAATTCAGGGTCATTCTTCTTGGGTTGGAGCCTTTTTGGCATAGTACTAAGTTTCACTGCTCTTTGACTTGCTTGATGTGTTAGCTTCTTTTCTGATTTTGTGACCAAACACATAGTGAGAAACAACATAAAGGAAGATAAGTTTATCTGGGCTGCCTTTTGATGCAGCCTCCCATGGTGGGGAAGGTGTTGTAGTGAGACCTGCTCCTGGCTGCCACAACAAGAGTGTGAGACAGCTGGGCACATGACCTCAGCAGTCCAGAAACAGCGTCCTTACAGCCTTGGTCTGCCAGCTGCACCCCATGTTGGAGTGCTGGCGTTCCAAGCTGCAGCAGTGTTCCATGAGCTGGGCTATGGGGAACTCTTCGCTCCCTGCTTTAGCTTTTCTAGCACATGAGAGTGTATGACCTACATTTCTCTACAGCTCACCTGTGTTTGACTTCATCGCACGGTAGCAGTCATGCTAGTACCAGAATTGCAGCTTCTTACTGACGTCCTTAATCTGAGATCCAAACTCCATCCACAGTGATTTCCTAAAGTAGAAAATTCCACATGACAGTATGGAAACTAGAAAAACAATTAGCCTTGTGTCTTCTTTCATGACATGATCATATGCCTGTGTTCAGTCCTGTCTCATCCCCTAATATTTAGCCTTCCTTGTTCTCCTTTCTACATGCTATACTGTACCCACATGTAGTGTGTTCATATCTGTATGCTATAGGCTGGGATTTGCATATGAGGAAGAACATGATTTTTATTAGTAATTCAGTATACATACTTAATTGCTATTCTTGGATACAAGAATATTATTGTCAGCCAGTGGAACATACTAACTCAAATATGAGTGCATTTCCAGACATGCGGCAAACACCTAGAATCCCAGCACTTGGCAGGTGTAGGTAAACAAGGATTGTGAGTTCCAGATTGGGCTGGCTACATGGCAAGATCTTTTATCCCACCCCCCAAAAAAATCAGTGCAGTGTAATTCCATCCATTTCTGATGAAAAAGGGAAAACTACCCTTTCTATATGTTCCATATACTTTTTTCTCATATAACTGTTTCTGTGGTGCTGAGGATGAAACCCAGGTCTTCATGAGCTAGGCAAGCACTGCACCCTATGGTGTTGATGGTGGACTGCCAGAAGGTGAGCTCTAAGGCTCTTTGTTAACTGGGGAAGGGAAGTAGACAGTGTGTAAGGTGTTATTGCAGGCGTCTGAAACCCTTACAGCACTAGAGAGGAGGAGGTGAACCAGACTGTGTTTGAACTTGTCCAGGAGGGATGGCTGCAGAGTCCTGGCAGGAATCATGTTAGGAATCCCCTGCTTTACATAAACTTTCTTAGCCAGTTCCACAGCCACGCAACAGCATCTTTGTCCAATTTTGTCCTTGTGGCTCGGACTTCAAGCATAGATTTATTTTTCTTAAAGTCTTTCATTTTTATTTTCAGTGAAGAGCTGTTCTACCAGATACTCATTTATGACTTTGCCAACTTTGGTGTTCTGAGGTTATCGGTAAGTTCCTTTCCTCCTCACTTCTGAAACGACCGCTGATTGTTTCCCAGAATATGAGCTGTCCAGTGACTTCCTCCTTGGCAAATGTAAACTTTCCAAAGTATGTTTAAGGCTCTCTGTACCGTATGATTTGCAATGCACTGAAGTTCTCTTTCTTTCTTTCTTTCTTTCTTTCTTTCTTTCTTTTTTTTTTTTTTTTGTTGAATCTTTTCAGATTATAGCCAGCTTAAACAAATGCTTCTTGCTATAAAGTTACTACATATTTACTTACAATTAAAAGGAGAAATTTTCTCTAAAACTATGGCCAGAACAGGGATGAGGTGTGTGTTTGCTTTTTCTTTACTTTGTGTTACTGTAGTAAGCACATACTCTACCACTGAACTTTAACAATATCAAGAAGGTATTGGTGCCAAGTTTTAATTTAGCCTTTGGAAGTTTGATTAAGATTGTATTGTATCTGTAGAAATTTTTGAGAAAAGATAAATTTTATTAGATTAATGTTTCACTTTTTTATGGTGCTGTACCTGGCAGCTTAATAGCTTCAGTGTCTAATGTTTATTGCCAGACTACAGAAATGCCATGAATTTTGTACATAGATGTTGTATCTTGCAGCTTTGCTAACCTCAACTAGTTTGGTGCTTATATATAGTCTGTTTTTCTACATAAATGGTTATAATGTTGGGAGTGAAGGCTTAAAGCCAGTTTGGATGCTCATTCTTGATGGCTTGTAATCTGAGCTAATAGAAGTGGCAAAAATGGAAACCCTTCTCTTTGCTGCAATCTTGGGGAAGTAGTCAGACTTTTGTTGTTGAATTATGTTAGTAGCTGGGAGAGAGTTTTTGTGGGTACCCTTAGGAAGTTGGGGAAATTCTCTTCAGTTTTTTAAAATTTAGTAATAGATATGAAAATTTTTCAAATGCTTTTTCTTCCTTTAAGATAAGCTTTTTTAAATTAATGTAGTGAAATGCACTGACTAGTTTGCATGTGTTAAACCAACCTTGCACTCCTGGGATGAACCCTACTCGGTTATGTGTTGCCAGATGTCATTTCCTCAAGTTGTGTTTACAAGTTTTTTTTTAATCTGTGTTCATGAGTGTTACTATTTTGTTTTGTATTTATGTGGTTTTAGCAGAGGATAATGTTGACCTCAAAGATGAGTCTGTAAGCTTTCCTTTGCCGTTTTTTCTGAAGGCATTCTGTAAGGTTGTTACTATTTACTCATTGTTTAGAACAATCTGGGCTTAAAAAGTCCATGATAGGAAATTCTTAGAGATTTAGGTTATTACTCAGATACAGTTGTTCAGGTTGTCTCTTCCTTGCTTTGTGTGGGTGCTCAGTTTGGGTGCATGTGTGTGCATGTGTGTAGGGCTGGAGGAGTATCAGGTTTATTCCCCAGGATCTATCCTTTCGTCTTGGTTTTTGTCACTGCTTTGTTTGTAAAGGTCTTAGTCTCTTGCTAGGACCTGGAGCTTTCTGAGTAGGCTGAACTGTCTATTTAGATCTGCATCATTTAGCATCTGGTCTCTTGGAGGTTTTCCAGAAATCTGTTACTGGTTTCTACTTTAATTCTAGCTTGGTTGAAGAACATTCATGGGTGTGTTCACACTTACTGAGACTTGTTTCATGCCTGAAGCATGAGTTCGTATTTATGTTCTTTGCGCGCCTGAATCTACATTCTTACCTTGCCAGGCGTGTCCTATAGATGCCACATCTGTTGTGCTCATTGTGGTGTGTGTCAACTCTCCATAATGATTTCCTGTCTGCTTGTTCTGCTGTTAATAGGGTATTGAAGCCTGCATTGATGAGCGGGCATTCTGTCTCTGTTGGTGCTTTTATATCTGAACTGAGTTTGGTCTGTTCAGACTGAAGCTTCCCACTAAATCCCTATGTTGTGGCTTCTTCCCAGGAACCAGCACCACTCTTTGACCTCGCCATGCTGGCCTTAGACAGTCCTGAAAGTGGCTGGACAGAGGAAGATGGCCCGAAGGAAGGACTTGCAGAATACATTGTTGAGTTTCTGAAGAAGAAAGCTGAGATGCTTGCAGACTATTTCTCTTTGGAAATTGATGAGGTGGGGCAGCTATCTGCATGCCTTTGAGCTTTCTTTCAGATAAGGGTCAAGTTCCTTGGTTGGAGCTAAAAGGCTGGCCTCCCCTCAGAAGCAGCATGTATTATATGTGACATTCTCTCCAGTCCCCGTTTGCACCTGAGATGATAAAACCACTCATCCATCATGCTCTTCCTAGTCCCCGGGTGAAGGACTCTGCCATGACGGAAAGCTGAATCCCAGTCCTGACAGGCCACATGGAGAATGAAACTATGCCACCTGCTTCATTTCTTCCCCTTCCCCTTGTTCTTTGGGGCTTCCTGTCCTGACATTTCTGAGCAGATCCAGAAGGAAAAGTTGTTCCTGATCAAAGGCCCATGTGCATCTTACAACCTGTACCCAGTACAGGCTTGGAGAAACACAAGAGGAATGAACCTAACAGCCATGATGCCATTGTCTTACTCTCCCTTTTTGTCCCCCTCCCCAAGCAGGAAGGGAACCTGATTGGATTACCCCTTCTGATTGACAACTATGTTCCCCCTTTGGAGGGACTGCCTCTCTTCATCCTTCGACTGGCCACAGAGGTATGTAACAGCAGATGCTAAGCAGTGCTTGCCTGCATGTGTGTGTCTGTGTCATGTCTGTCTGTCTGTCTGTCTGTGTCTGTGAACTGGAGGTAGAGTACCTTCATCTGGAACTGAAAGGATAACAAAACAAAATAGCTGAGAGCGCCATCAGCCCATACCATAGTCATCCCAGTCAAGTGCCAGTGCTGCAGGCCACCTTTCTTTTTGCCTGTTAGGTCTGTGGTATTTATTTATTTATTTATTTATTTATTTTGATTCTATTTTTTTATTTATGTGCATTGGTGGTTTGCCTGCATGTATGTCTGTATGAAAGTGTTCGATCTTGCCGGGCGATGGTGGTGCACGCCTTTAATCCCAGCACTCGAGAGGCAGAGGCAGGCGGATCTCTGTGAGTTCGAGACCAGCCTGGTCTACAGAGCTAGTTCCAGGACAGGCTCCAAAGCTACAGAGAAACCCTGTCTCGAAACCCCCCCCCCCCCAAAAAAAAAAAGTGTTAGATCTTGGAGTTACAGACAGGTGTGAGCTGCCATGTGGGTGCTGGGAATTGAACCTGGGTCCTTTAGGAAGAGCAGCCAGTGCTCTTAACCACCATTTCTCCAGCTCAGGTCTGTGATATTTAGACACAAAATGTTAAAGCACGCATTAAATGCATTTCTTGTATTGAATTCTGTGGATCAGGTAAATTGGGATGAAGAGAAGGAATGTTTTGAAAGCCTCAGTAAGGAATGTGCTATGTTTTACTCCATTCGGAAGCAGTATATACTGGAGGAGTCAGCCCTCTCAGGCCAGCAGGTACTGTGGTAATTAATGCACGTTGGCATCCAGGACTGGGGTGGGTTTCATGTACCTTTAAGATATGGGATTTAAATAATCTCTATAAAGTCCTACAGTTTTGCTTTATATGACAGAGTTCAAACAACAGCCCCCAATTTAACCCAGGAATTTGCAAATGGCTTTGAACTTTGGATGTTCCTGCTTCAGCCTCCTAAGTGCTGGTTATATGCATGTAGCAGTACACCCATCTCTTTACAATGGCCAGCTTTTATTCATAAACTTTACTTCATTCTGTTAGACTAGAACATAGCCTCCAGAATGATCCAAGAGCCTGACAGATACTCAAGTGTTGCCCGTGACACTTTCATATTTCAGAGGAAGGCAGAGAGTCAAGAGTTTCTGAGATTCAGGGGTTAGCCGCTGTAGTGCATAACTACTTAGTGGTGGTGAACATGCTGTCCCCTGATCAGGACCCCTGGTGTGCTCCGGTTCTCGTGCTTTATAGTGGTGGAACAGAAGTTAGCCCTGGCTCCTGCTGAGACCCCAAGAATTCTCTCACCCTGGTGGGGAAGCGAACACACAAACTGTTCTAAGTTTATTTGATAGGAACCAGACAGCAGACGGAAAAGAACACATACATGGGGCAGCCAAGGCTTACACGGAGAGGAGCCACGGTGAGGCAGGTTTATCCGCCTTAGAGTGTCAGAGCAGCGCCACTTTAAGACACCACACGTTTGCTGTCGAGTTAGAATCCAGGAACCAGGCTCGGAAATGTTAGATCCACTGCAGTGGAAACAAAAATGTAGGCAGTGGTCCCTCAAATTTCTTTTCTTCACAAACTCTGCTTCTTCTGCTCAGACCTGTGGGATCCTCAAAACTGTCCTGCAGAAGCCCCATTACACACACCACTAAGACCCTTCCAGGCCCAGTGTCTGTCATGTCAGTGGGAAAGCCAGTAAATGCATTTCACGTATTTTCCAGAGTGACATGCCTGGCTCTACCCCAAAGCCCTGGAAGTGGACTGTGGAACACATTATCTATAAAGCCTTCCGCTCACACCTCCTGCCTCCGAAGCATTTCACAGAGGATGGAAATGTCCTGCAGCTCGCCAACCTGCCAGATCTGTACAAAGTCTTTGAGAGGTGTTAAATATGGCTGTAGCCACCTTAGTGACTGTGCATCCACTGTTCAAGACGAAGTACGTTCTACAGATGAGGAAGCCATAGGGGAGCTGGTGTGCTTCAGGGTTTCCAGTGCTCGCTGCTCATGCTTTGTATCCCATCGTTGTTGCTATAACTTAATGTTAAAAATTCTCATTTGCCTTCATGTGTGGATTGACTGCAAATAAACTCACATGTGTCTTGCTTGATGTGATTTTTTTTTTTTTTTTTTTTTTTTTTTTTTTTGGTGTGTAACTTCACATTGGAAACTATCTAAGATGATTTCACCTAGTATATACTGGGTTGTGTTGAAGACTCAAAAAAGCCCTAGGCACCTCAGAAGGCATTTTTACACACACTCTTAAAAAAACTCTTGAAGTTTTCTGAAACCATGCTATAATGTTTTTATTCTGGAAATTTATTATCAGATACCATAAGTTGCATTAGTTGAAATTCCTTTTAAAGGAAGCCCTAGAACAGCAACTTTTGAGAAGTTCATGTCTTGGGTTCCCTGCACATCTCCTCCCTCAGTGCCCATCCCTTAATAAACTCCAGCTTTGCTTAAAAAAAAAAAAAAGTCCTAAAGATATGGTGATACATGCCTTGATGCCAGCACGTGGAGGCAGAAGCAAGTGGACCTGTGCGCTTGAGGTGAGCCTCGTCTACATACTAAGTTCCAGGTCAATGGAGACTGCACTGCAGAGCAAGACCCTGCTTCACAAAGTCCTGATGGTCTTGTCAACTTGACTGGGTTTAGAGTACTTAGGAAAGACACTTTGGTGTGTCTGTGCCAGTGCTTCCGGAGCAGATAATTGGTTGGGGAAGACACCCTCTAAGTGGGCAGCAAGAGCAACTTCCAGTAGTCCAGATACCAGAAAAAGTGTATACCGGCCTGTATCCTCCACTGATGCTGCCATCAGACTCTGAAATTCTTCAGCCTTCCAAGGTGGATGCAATACCAAGACTCCTCTCTAGGGATCTCCTAGGCTTTTGATGCTAGATTGGGCCTACTAAGGCATCCAGCCTTATGAACTGGGCAGCTACCAAGTTTTCTACCCTCCAACTTGCAGACAGCCATCCTTGTACTGCTCAGTCCTTTCTTTGTAAATCCCTTTTATACATCCCATAAATTCTGTTTCTGTATGAACCTGTCTAAAAGTACTGGTATGGACAACCAAGGGATGCTGCTTTGATAAGCTTGTCATGTGGTTTATAAGCTTTAAAAAGGTGTACAAGAGGAATGCAGAAAAGTTTGGAGATGCCGGGCGATGGTGGCGCACACCTTTAATCCCAGCACTCGGGAGGCAGAGGCAGGAGGATCTCTGTGACTTTGAGGCCAGCCTAGTCTACTAGAGCTAGTTCCAGGACAGTTTCCAAAGCTACAGAGATACCCTGTCTCGAAAAACTAAAAAAAAAAAAAAAGTTTGGAGTTACAGGCTGGGGAGCTCTGGAATACTGTAATCATAACTTCATGGGTGAGTCTGGTGGGAATTTAGAAGAAATGCAGCCAGTGGGGATATGGCTCACGTGGTTTGAGAAGAAAACAAAAACTAGTGGGATCTAGGCTATTCTGATTTGCATTCTGGCAAAGACCTGGCTCTGTCTTTTCTGGTGTCCTTGAGTAAGACTGAATTCAAAGGTAATGGATTGAGTTATTTGGCAGAGACAGTTTCAAGTCGGCTTAACCTTTGGGTGGTGGCTTGGTTATCACTGTTTATTGAGGTTGATAATGACATTTCAAGCAGAAAGATGAGAACTATGCGGTCAACTGCGAGAAAACATGAACAGAGTGTGAGCATGTTTAGAGTTGCAGAAAAGGAGCATGCAGACAGAGTATCTAATTGTTAGAGATGAACACAGCTAGACCTTAGGAGAGTATCTGTAATTGTTAGAGATGAACACAGCTAGACCTTAGGCTTTGTATTGGGCACTGGCAAATGTGCCCTGAGGGTCCACTCAATGAAACTCCTACATGTTGATATCCAAGACTTGAAAAGTGTGAACAGAATGCCAAGTAAAAGGCTCCCTGCTTGAGAACCATCTGCCAAATCCTGTCCATGAATTCTTCCACACCTTTCCTGTCATGGACAATACTCTTAAACCGTGAGCCAAGATAAATCCATCCAATGTCGGGTATTTGGTCAACAGTAAGAAAAGATAGTTACTAATGCAATATGTTAATAGTGTTGGTATTGACTGGAGAAAGCCTGAGCTGAGACTCTTACTGTTCGTAGTCAAGGCTAATTTATTATTAGGGACAAAATTTAAAGCATTCTTGCCCAGTATTTTAAACTAGCCCCTTTAGTGGCTCTGAATATATTTCTAGGTGTTCTTATTTGGAGGATTCTGGGGAAGCAAGAGAGACACTGATTTCAGCAATTATTTTACCCCTCTCTGGCTTTATCTTTTCCCTCCAGAGTCATTCTGTTTTGGAGTTACTTTGGAATTGAGGAATAACAGGACCGGTACCTCCCAAAGTAACATTCATAGCACAGATTATCCCTCAAAATGAGAAAGTACTGACTAGGACAAGGCTGCACCTTGGAGTGGGAAATGATGTCAATGGAAACCATCAAGAGATGTCACCAGCACTCTCCAGAGCCTTTCATGGGACCTGAACTTAATTTATCAGTCAGACCACTGGCCTGCCAAGATCGGCAATGCATACCCCAATTGTCTCCTTTCCTCCCTCTTTCACACCATTAACACTTGGAAAATTAATTTGGGATTCCAGAACTCTTATCTGTTCTTACCAACACGGTCACAGGAAGTGAATCTTTCTTTGCCTTCACTGCTTAACTATGGTGACTTGCTGAGGTAGGTGGTCAAATCTAGTCCACTGGGAGTTGGCAAGGGCTCCAAAACCAGTAATAAGGATAGAGCTCTTCTTCAATGCCCAGATAAGCTACTAAGGTCAACCCTGCCTCAGAAAAATATAGCACTCGGCCCAAGGACTGATGCCTCAGGGTTTAAAGTAAAGAACAGACCACAGGAAGCAATGAAGAAGGTTCCAGGGGAAACAATATATCATGAAGAAATAGAGCCATTTCAATTGGAAAAAACTAAAGTAATAAGGGCTAGGGCCAGGGCTTCTCAGTACCCAGGATGGGTACCTTCTCCATGTGAAGGGTTGGATCACCTGAGTGTAGCATCCCTGCCCCACCCACACACCTGTAGCTCCTGTTAGGACGTGCACAGGGCACTCTCAGCTCAGGACAGTTTCCATACCCTAAAAATGAAGGGCTAGTGACTAAAGAAGGGAACAACTATCACTCACTTTTTAGTTAACTTTATTATCTAGTTCCAAGTCTAGATTTATTAAGAGGCTTTGATTCATTAGACTTTTCCTCAATATAGTTTCTTTGTAAACACTGAGCTACAGTAATCATTCCCATGAAACCACCTTGATTCTGACAAAAGAGAATCACAAACCCTGTGAAGTGGCTATGGTAGGGGAGGGAGATATCTTGAACTGGTCTCTTTAAAGATGAAATGCAAGTTCTTAGGCATGTTTATTCTAGAGCCAGGCAATGAATGGAATCCCAGCACCCAAAAGGCCCATGGATGACAACTATGAGGTGGAGGCCAACCTGGGCTACATAGATGCTGTCTCAAAAAACTTAAAAAGTTCTATGTTCTGGATTATCTCGTCTTGAGAAAAGAAGAAGGCAAGACAGGACTGTACATGGTTTCCATGATTTGTCCTAAAAAGCTTCGGTAACAATGACTGTGTCCACCAATCCTGGTTGGCAGAGGGTGTGTTTAATAGTTTTTCAGGCAGATTCCCTACCTGCCTGTACTGTCCCTCCCTCACCCCTCAAGCTTGTCTGAGGTTTCATTTCACAAATCAGCAGCAGATGAAACTACAAGGAACAGCACAGCGGATACGGAGACTAAGGACCCTACTCTTAATTTTAAGAGTAAAAGTCTAGACTTCCTCTGCCCCATGCAATCAAGTTTAATATACACTCCCCATATCTTTTTCTAACATTTTTATATAAATTTAAATATCTTACAAAAAAAGGCCTTTTTCTCCAAACATAAATTTGATCGAAACACAGACTCCCTACCCCTGAATACTTCCTCACCAAAATATAAAAGCTCTGGGAGAAGAGTAGGAATCTTGGCCACTCGGTCTCTGAAGCTTGGATCACACGTGGAGAAGGCACTTGTGTTTTGAGGTCTCCAACAAGTGTCTCAGCACTCAGCACGGCATCCTCCAGACCCACACCACGGGCCCCCACGGGCCCAGTCAGTGAGGCAGTTGGAGGAAGATGGTGAGAAAACATGATTCTAAGATGTTGAAAATTAAAAATAAAACAGCACAGACTAGTTCTCACGCTAGAAGTGAACTACAAACAAAATCCAAATTCATGACAATTAGACCTGCTTCATTCTCATAAATTATAAAATACAAAGGGGCTGTTTAATGACAAGACTCAAACAGTACTCGAAAGGCTTTGTGTCAATATACAGAGAGTCAGTATCTCTGGGCAGGGCCCTCAGAGCAGCACCCAGGCAGAAGGTCCGTCCCCTACTGCTGGGCTAGAAGGGCCGTCCTGTTGGCCTTCATCTTCTCCAGCCGCTTTGCCAGGTGGCTATTGGTCATCTCCATCTCCTCAATTTTGTCCAGTGCTGTCCGTAGCTGGAGACAAAGAGCACAGTCACTTTATGTGGCCAGGGAAAGCCCAGCATCCTTTCCTTTCTGTCTCTGCTAAAAATGGCAGCCATGTCTGGGGTCCCCAAACAGCTGCCACCCTTCTCCAGGCAGCTAGAGGCCTAAACCGTGGTGCTGAGGATTGTTTAAACCACAAAATAAAATGTGTAAAAGCTGTAGAAAACTGATGTTATCTGAAGCAAAACCCAAAAATACATTATTTTTTTCCTGCCTTACCAAAAAAAGTCAATGGCAGCCACTGTGCAGGTCCAAAGCTTGTGTGAAGGTCAAGCAGCTCTAGGTTTTCTTCACCAGGTCTTTTGGGTTTTGGTTATTTGACACAGGGTTGCATTATGCATCCATGGCTGGCCTAGACCTCACTATGTAGACCAGGCTGCCCTCAAACTAACAGAGAACCGCCTGCCTCTGCATCCCAAGTGCTGGGATTAAGGGCGTGTGTCACCACACTTGACTGACATCCACTGTGAATTTCCCACAGAACTTCTTTCAGGAGCACGCATGCCAACACAGTACCTCTCGCTGCAGCTTCCTCTTTTCTGCTTTCAGCTCATCTTCGATTTTCTCTGCATTCTCAGCGGCAGTTCTGTAGCGCAGCACCTGGCCCTCAAGCCGGCTGACCTGTGAATAAGAGCACACAGGCCACTAGGGTTTGCCACTGCTTGCCATCCAAGAGGAAACTCAGAGCCACTGGGGAGCCAAGGGTCCCAGGAGAAGTACAGTTGCAGTCAGTCACTATAAGGCTAATTTCACATTTTAAGTCTATAGGCTTTTGAAATGTACATGAAGGGATATTTTTCTAAAGAGGCCCTGTTTCTAATTCTCTAGAAATAGCATTAAAAAAAAAAAGACAGCTGCAAAATAGTTTTTTTTAAAAATTATACCTGTTTATTTACTGTGTGCACATAGAAGTCTGTGTTTGTTTTATGTCAAATTGTGCTGTGGGACAATGGTCTGTACCCTGAGGCTGAGGATTCATTCTGAATTAAGAAAAATCAGGTTTGATCAAGGAGGACCACCTGAGAAATCTCTGGTAGAAACAGATAGCCCAGATGTCTGAGATCTTGTTTTGTTTTTTAAAAGGGGGGAAGTGCTGTGGGACAATGGTCTGTATCTTGTCACTTATATTTTAAATAAATGCTGATTGGTCAGTAGCCAGGCAGGAAGTATAGGCGGGACAACCAGACAGGAAGTAGAGGCAGGGCAATGAGAACAAGAGAATTCGGGAAAGAGGAAAGCTTAGTCAGCAGTTGTGACCCAGACACAGAAGAAGCAAAATGTGACTACCTCTGGGATAGCCCAGATGTCTGAGTTCTATATCCAAAACAGTTCAAAGACTGCTGCCTGAGAAGATCAAGCCTCACTGGATACTCCAGTTATGACTTGATTATAATTCTAAATTTTCTTTAGGTCTCTATAAAATTATCAGTGCCCCCAACCAGCAGGAAGTAGCCTGGAAAACTACACCCACATTCCCAAAAAATGGAATATGGATATTTTCCTTTGTTTAGAATATTGGTTATAAGTTGTTATGGATAATGGTCAGGAGAAAAGCTAAACAAAGGATAGTAGATTCAGAGTTCTTCTTTTGTTTTTTAAAGGGGGAAGTGCTGTGGGTCAATGGTCTGTACCCCGTCAATTGCATTTTAATAAAATGCTGACTGGCCAGTAGCCAGGCAGGAAGTATAGGTGGGGCAACAAGAACAGGAGAACTCTGGGAAGAGGAAGGCTCATTTCCACAGTTGTGACCCAGCCACAGAAGCAGCAAGATGTGACTGCTCGCTGAATAAGGTACTGAGCCACGTGGCTAACACAGACAGGAATGGACTAATATAAGTTGTAAGACTTAAGAAGTCTGAGCTACTAGCCCAATCAGTTTATAACTAATATAGACCTCTGTGTGATTTCTTTGGGACTTAACGATTGCAAGAACTGGGCAGGACAGAAACCTCAGTAAACAAAATTGATAGAAACTAAAGTCATCTGAGAAGAGGGAGCCTCAGTTGAGAAAATGTTGGTAAGATCCAGTTGTAGGCTGTAGGCAAGCCTATTATAGGGCATTTTCTTTCTTCTTTCTTTTCTCTCTCTCTCTCTCTCTCTCTCTCTCTCTCTCTCTCTCTCTCTCTCTCTCTCTCTTTCTTTCTTTCTTATCAAGACAGGGTTTCTCTGTATAGTCCTGGCTGTCCTGGAACTTACTCTGTAGACCAGGCTGTCCTCAGAAATCTACCTGCCTCCGACTCCTGGGTGCTGGAATTAAAAGGTGTTTACCACCAGTGACCAGCTGGGCATTTTTCTTAATTAGTGATTGATTGGGAGGGGTCCAGCCCATTGTGGGTGATTCCATTGGGCAATCGGTCCTGGTTTCTATAAGAAAGCAGGCTAAACAAGCCATGAAGAACAAGCCAGTAAGCAGCATTCCTCATGGCCTCTGCCTCCGGTTTTCTGCCCTGTCTGAGTTCCTGCCCTCACTGCTTTGATGATGACCTGTTATATGGAAATGTGAGAAAATAAACCCTTCCCTTCCCAATTTTCTTTTGGTCTTGGTGTTTCAGCACAGCAATAGAAATCCTAACAAGGACAAGATAAGAAAACAACATGTGGGAAACAGTTGTCCACTGCCATGTGGGTCCTGGGGACCAAACTCTGCTGTGCCATCCTGATGGCCTAGTCCTCTGTCTTTAGAACAGAAACAAAGCTGAATTACGCCAACTGTAATGCAGAGCTTTTGAAGAGACGAAGCCACCAGGGCCACCCACAGAAATTCAAAGGTCTAGCCACTTTGATGCAAGAGGTTGAGACATTTGATAGCATTTAATGGCATCTGAATCATTTGGCTCCTCACAGAAATACTTACACTTTGTTCCAAGGTGGTTATGTCCTGTTCTGCTTTGGAAAGCTTGAATTTGTATTCACTAATTTGTCTATTGGCATCTCCTAAAACAGAAGATAATAATGAATTACACTGATCTCCAGAGATGACGTTGTGAAGTAGCATACAGAGGACATGCAGTTCAGGTTCTAATCTCTGTACTGCAAGAAGCTCCCGCACCTCTGCTCAGCAGTGTCCCTGAGACCAAGAGTCAGAAGCAAAGTTCTTCTTTCCCTCTAGATCAGTGGGTTCTTAACCGGTGAACTGCGACCTCTTTTGAGGTCACATATCAGATACTTATATTATGATTCACAGCAGTAGCAAAATTACAGTGATGAAGTAGCCACAACATGAGGAAGTGTATTAAAGGGTCACAGCGGTAGCAAGGTTGAGAACCGCTGCTCTAGATGCATGTGAACAGAGTGTTGAGAAAGGAAGCTCACAGGGTGGCAATGGCCCCTGCAGCTTCTGGGCCCTGCATCTCTGAACCCAGCCCTGTACCTTCCAGCTCCCAGGCAGTGTTTCTGCTCTCTCACACTCTGATTCAGCTCTTCACTAGTCCCAGTAAGATGCACTCATTTCCATGACTAGAGAACTGTAACTTCTTCCCTTGATCATTTTATTTGCATTCTCTTATAACAACTATGCTCTGTAATACTGTTTGTGTATGTAAAGAGAGATCCTGCTTTAGTATCCTTAAATCTATGGACCTAGCCAAATGCTTTGCAGTGTATGCTTTAATAAAGCTGAAACAAATGCTTTTTTTTCCCCTTTCTTTCCTTTTTTCTTTTCTTTTTCTTTTTTTTTTTTTTTTTTTTTTTAGTTTTTTTGAGACAGGGCTTCTCTGTAGCTTTGGAGCCTGTTCTGGAACTAGCTCTTGTAGACTAGGCTGGTCTCGAATTCAGAGATCCACCTGCCTCTGCCTCCCAAGTGCTGGGATTAAAGGCGTGTGCCGCCACCACCTAGCTAGACAAATGCTTTTCAATTGCACGGTGATGTTATGGGTATAGCTACAAATCATTAGAGGCTAGGTTCTAGGAAGAAGTCACAAAAAGTTAGCTTGTTCCTCCTCAACTTGGTTTCTTTCAAATTCGCTGCCTTTGCAATCTTTCAAAACCTACTTGTGCCCTCTGGGACTCCTGGCAATGCTATACTGGTCAAGCTCACCATACTAACTAGCCTCCCCACATTCTGTCACCTTTCTGTCCCACCACACCAACGAGGTGTTCTAGAACGGACTATTCATCAAGGAATATGGAGGACCTGAGGTCCACACAAGTTATTACCAATAAGCTTCAACCCCCAAGTCCCTCCATTCAGCCTAAGCCCAACTGTCAATATGAAAAGATCACAAATAGCCAAGATTTTAAAGTGCATTACCAGTAAAGCCCCTACAAATTACAAACTAAAATAAAAGCTCCTTATTGTAAGTTACACGTCACTACTAACAGGGAAAGTGTAATACGAATAGATTTTAGGACAACTCTACTGTGGATTTAGGGTGAGTGCAGCACATAGTCAAGAATGGTGGCGCACACCTTTAATCCCAGCACTTGAGAGGCAGAGGCAGGTGGATCTCTGTGAGTTCTAGGCCAGTCTGGTCTACAGAGTGAGTTGAGGCCAGCCAGGACTACGTAGAAACACCCTGTCTCAAACAAACCAACAGCACGGGATGAAGAGCAGAAAGATAAGGGAACATAGTCTGTGTAAACAGACTATTCTGTAGCCGAGGTTTCAATTTCATATAGAGGTGAATCTTTGTTAAAAACTAGGAAACTTCAGAAACTCAATATTAATGAGCTGGCCTCAAATCTTCAATTTTCCAAAATGAATTTCAGAGAAAAGCTTAAATGGAAGAGGGGTTCACACAGGAGCTCAGGCATCATATGCAGGCAGCGACTGGCTCATGCCATCCCTGGGACTCACAGGTGAGTAAATCCCTGTTTAGCTCCTGAGTGGCCAGGACCACTCTTCCTGGACTCCAATAGCCCACATCCAACTTATTCCAGGGATACATGCTACATACCAGTTCAGACTGTCCTGTACCCTGGTACCTACTCTGCATCTCGATGAACTGCAAATCTGAGCCATTCTGCAGTCCCGCCAGGTCCCCAGATGTGCCGTCATTCCTTGAAGACTTCTGCCGTTCTTCCTCTATCTGCAGCTTCAGTCTTCTAACCTGAAATGGAAGTAGAAGTCACCAGTGAGGTCAGTGTCTGTCTCAATCTCTGTCTCTTTCTTTGATGATACTGGGGTGAAGCCCAAGGACTCCAGCATGCTAAGCAAACACTAGCACAGAGTTTAGCCATATCCCTCTCTTTACTTGGAAATAGGTCCTCACTAAGCTGCCCAGGCTGACCTTGCACTCACTCTAGCCCAGACAGACCTTGAGCTTGTGAGTCTCCTTCCTCAGCCTCCTAAGTAGTTGTGATTGCAGGACCTGTGTCACCAGGCCTGGATGGAGAATAAGTGTCTTTAACTTTTATGTGTCCATGAATATATGGCGGTCAGGGGTCTACATCAGATCCTTTCCTCAGTTGTTCTTCATGTTATTTTTTGAGATATGGATCTCACCAAGTCTGAAGCCAAACTGATTAAGTTTGGCCTGCATGGCTGACCAGTAAGCTCCAGTGAACCTCCTATGTCTACCTTTCCAATGCTGGGATTACAGAGACTTCCTGCAGTGCCTACTACTGGGAATTCACATTCAGGACACGTTTGCGCAGCAAGTGCTGTAGCAACTTTGACCAGTTCCCAACACCAATTCTCTTTAAGTAATGGAGGTAAATGGTCCAGTGGCCATAACACACAACAAAGCAGGTCCGCATTATTATTAGCAAGTCATACAAATCAAACAGTTTTATTTTCTATGAGAAAAATGGCTCTAGGCATTCAATAGAAACTGATATAAACAGAAAGGAATGAGCCTCAGAAGCCAGGTATCCCAATAAAGACTTCTACTCTTTATTACTTGTGTATATCTATACAACAATACATATTTTTCATGGGTAGATAGGACTTTTGTCTAGTTTTTTAGAGATAAGTTGAATACTTAGAGAACTCTAACTATTCAAATTAATTGGAAGCACAAGTGGTTGGCTCTCCCAGTGCCCTTAGCTCTGCTGTCAGGGACTAGAAGGAAGCTGAGCACTAGCTTTGCTACCGTTTAGTGGGCAGGGCAAGGCTGATTTCAGACTCAATGAATGCACACTTCCAAGCACCTCTGCCTTCTGTACACATGGGTTTGTCCTGGGAGACTTTGGTTATCATCCCATCATTCCTATCACACCCCAAAAGGGGCATCCCTCTTCTTTAGCACTCTTCCCCAAAGGTCCTGCACCATGCCTAACTTTACCCTCCATATACACAAACTTCCCCAATGCCTCTGGAAGCATCAGCCTGCCATCAACTGATGCTCCTGCAGCAACCTTATCTAGGTACACTTTTTAACCTCAGGTCTCTCACAGAGCCTGCAGTTCCTGTAGCCCCACTGTGCACTGCTGCTCCCTGCATCCCCACTGCGCACTGCTGCTCCCTGCAGTTCCTGCAGCCCCACTGCACACTGCTGCTTTTGTTTTCCCAGGCTCCTACCTCAGCCAAGAAATGGAACAGTGCTCTCCGACTTTCCTTGCTGTTGCTGATCTATCCTACACTCATACTCCCTAGAAGTCCCCATTCTCACCTGTTGAGGCTCATCTCTAACTACCTCACATACTCTCTAGTGTACTGTGCCTCTGTCATGTTAGCTCCTGACTTGCACTCCCCAAACTAACCCCTATCTCAGCCATTTTAGTACACATCTAGAGTAGGACATGCTCCCACAATGCACCCCAGTTTCTGGAGCACCTCCCCTTCAAGGATCCTGCCGTCTACCTCTTTTTGCTCTTGGCCTTCATTTAACATATAATAACATATTTCAACATTAGATAGCCATACTCCCTAGATTATTTAGCTTCACATACAGTATACATGACTTCTGAGCACCCCGTTCATTCTCTCTGTACCCTGTAGTATTTTATTTGTATTTTAATAAATAAAGCTTGCCTGGGGAATCAGAGTGCAAAGCTAAGCCAATAGAGGCTGAGGAGTGGTGGCACACTGTGGAGACCCAAAAATGAGCCTATTTCCACCTTGTCTAAAGGTCAAAAGTCAAAATTGTTGACAACAACTAGGATCACACATCCTGACCTAGGGTGTGGTTACTTGGTCCTTTTGACATGGAGATGGCCCACACAGGTAGATCCACTCCCCGCCACCCCTGCCAACCAACAGTCAGGAAATTCAAGCATACTTCTCCTTCTTTTGAGTCTTGGGTGGGTTCACTGCCGAAACAACAGAATGATTTTGTCAAGAATCAATGACTCGATGAAGCAAGTTACTTTCTGAGTTGTTCTTTGTATCATGTTAATGCAGGTTTTTTTTTTTTGTTTTCTTCCCCTTTTTGTATGGGCGGGCATAGAAGTGTATGGAAAATAACTGCAGGTGTAGTCAGCATTCAGTATTTGCTGAGTTGCCCTCCTGTTACTATCCTGTGTCTTAGTGATTCTTCTTTTTTTTTTTTTTTTTTTGGTTTTTCGAGACAGGGTTTCTCTGTAGCTTTGGAGCCTGTCCTGGAACTCCCTCTGTAGACCAGGCTGGCCTCGAAATCACAGAGATCCGCCTGCCTCTGCCTCCCGAGTGCTGGGATTAAAGGCGTGCGCCACCACCGCCCGGCCTTAGTGATTCTTTCTAATCTCTGTTCCTCCTATTTAACATTTTTCTAATCCTCGACCCTGGTAAATGGTATTTTTGTTGAAGCTGGCCTCTGACAGCACATACTTTTTAATCCCAGGACTTGGGAGACAGAGTCAGCTTGATCTCCAAGAGTTCAAGGCTACCCTGAGCTACACAAGATTGACCCAGAAAAAGATGCAGGTGATAGTGGCTCACACCTTTAATCCCAATGTTTGGGAGTCACACACCTTTAATCCCAGCAATAGGGAGGTGGAAACAGTTTGGATATGGAGAGAGGATATGGAGAGAGGAATATAAAGGGGAGGAGACAAGAACTCATTGGAGTGTGGAGTCTGAGGATTCATGGAGACAGGATCTCGCCCTGTGGATTTGGTAGAGATAAAAGGTCTCTCTAGTGATTGGCTGTTTTGTTTTTCTGGTCTTCAGATTGAAGCCCAATATCTGTCTCTGGGTTTTTATTATTCATGCTACAATACCCTAATCCTGACATCACTCAGCCACAATCACTTCCAGTCACTGATCTCTTTTTTTTTTTTTTTTGACTACATCTGATCTCTACTTTGACATCTTCCCAACACTGTTCATTCAGCTGAACTTCCAGGTTCAACCTGATCCCATGCCCACCACCCCTTTTTGGTTTTCAAGACAGGGTTTCTCTTTGTAGCACAGAGCCTGTCCTGGCTGTAATGGATTAATTAAAAACGCGGCAGGATCCCTGGCAGCTGCAGCGGCAGAAACACTGCAGGTCTCCGAGCGGCAGCAGTGGGCAGCAGGTCCTGAGAGCAGCCAGTCCCAGGCAGGGACGGTACAGTTCCCTGAGTGGCTGAGGCAGACCACAAGGAGAGACAGATAGATGGGCACGCCACGAGACAAGCAACGGCAGGTGAGAGACAGAGACATGGATAGGCATGTCATGCAGAGTGAGGCTGGATATTTATTTAGTGGGTTATGAAGGGGAGGGGAGAGGCGAGGGGAGGAGAGGAGGGGGGAGGTGCCTCTTCGAGAGGGAGACAGAAAAGGAAGGGACTCAGGCTGAGGAGAGGAGAGGAAGGGAGGGGAGGGGAGGGAAGAGGAGGGGGGGAAGCTGCCTCTTCCAGAGGGAGACAGAAAAGGAAGGGACCCAGGCTGAGGAGGGGAGAGGAGAAGAGGGGAGGGGAGGGGAGGGGAGGAGAACAGAGGAGAGGAGGGGAGAGGAGAAGAGGGGAGGGGAGGGGAGGAGAACAGAGGAGGGGAGGGGAGGAGAACAGAGGAGGGGAGGGGAGGAGAGGAGAGGAGAGGAGAGGAGAGGAGAGGAGAGGAGAGGAGAGGAGAGGAGGGGGGGAAGCTGCCTCTTTGAGAGGGGACAGAAAAGGAAGGGACTCAGACTGCAAGCAGGAAGGAAGATCTGCCTGCTTCAGTGGGGGAGGCATGGGTGTGGCTTGTCTCTTAAAGAGACAGAACAGATCATTACACTGGCACTTGCTCTGTAGACCTGGCTGGCCTTGAACTCACAGATAGTGCTGGGGTTAAAGGTGTGTGCCACCACCGCCCAGCTCACCATGTTCTTTCATGCCCACCACATCCCTTTTTCTAAGCACCATGGTCTTACCTGCCCACTACATTCCTTATCCTGGCTATGTCCGTCTTGACTACATGCCTGTACCAAACAGCTAAATGTCGCTAGAGAAACATGATAAGTGTGTTCACAGAAACTTCATATACAACACAGCTTAATTCTATTGCCTGAGTTCTCTCTACTAAGACGTACAAGGCTTGGGTTTTTCAAATAAACCCACAACAATCTGATTATTCATCCAAATTTCCTACATGACATGAGTAATGTATTAAACAGGGGAATATCATTTGCTTACTGACTGAATAGGAGTAAGGGAAAGAGTGAATAACAACCACTCAAAGTTTTCCAAACTAAGGATTAGAAGTTCCTAGAATTGGCATGGGCTACACTGATGCTTGAACATTTTTGAATACATCACTGTGAGATTTCAAGATACTAGAAAAAATAGGACAGAAGCTTCCAGAGGAAAAGAAAAACATCACCTATGAGAGATCAAATCTCAAAATGTCCTCAAAATTGTTTACTATTATTATTATTATTATTGAGTGCTCATGTGCATACACGAAAACACACTCATGTGGAGGTCAGAGGACAACTCTGAGGGTCTGTTCTCATGTGCTACCATTATGTGGTCTTAGGGACTAACCTCAGGTCCCCTGGCTGAGCCATCGCACAGGCCTGTCTTTATCATTTTGAACAACTATCATCAAAAACAGGACAATCAAGGAATAGGTTTTTAAAACCCCAAGGAAAAATGACTCTTTCAGGCCTTCAAGGTCATGGGAAATTAACAGCCCACATGGTCTTTCCTTAGGAAGCTACTGGAATACACAGAGTACGAGTGAATGGAAGAAAGGCTGAGAAAAGGGAGCCCAAGCCCTTCAAAGCATGGGCAGAGAAAGTCCCCACAGGCAGGACAGTCACACCAGTGCAGAACAAATAAGCTATAGTTCAAAATGGGCTGTGAGAGACTGAAGATGGAACCAAGAGGGACCTGCTATGGATCAGAAAACCCTGAGTAGGCTTAAAACAGGGGCTAACTTTATGATAAACACAAGAAAACCAGGCATATGGAACAAAAAGAAAAGCCACAAGAACATAGGATGGCTCCCTGTGGGGTCCTGCAGACTGAAACAGACTGGCCATTAAGAGGCTACAGGAACAGGAAGTAAGCGCATGTGTGGCAGAGGTCTGTCTTCCACAGAGGGATGCCAATAGAATAGCAGCATCAAGTCAGCGTGATTCACACTAAGGGAAGATGGTCAGGGTGAGAGTGGAAGGGCTGAGCAGCAAGCTTTGTGTGCATCCTCTACATTTTTAAAGACAATATGAATTAGATTTTCTTCCTTTAAATGTCCCTTCAGTACTAAAGTTAAGAAATATATTTCTTTTTTTTTTTGTCTTCAAATCTTATATGGCTCAGGCTATCCTGGAACTCACTATGTAGACTAGGCTAGCTTCAAACTCAGAGATCCATCTGTTTCTTGCCTCCTGAGTGCTGGGATTAAAGGCGCGCGCCACCACACCCAGCAATATTTTGAATTTCTAATGACCATTCATTTATTAGCATTTTACTGCCTATCTTAGATGAATCAGTGGTTTCGGATGAGCAGACAGCTTACCTGTGACAGGAGCTCCTCCTTTTCGCCAGCAAGTTTCCGTAGCCTCACATCTGGAACAAGGGGGGAAGCTGTAAACTGGACTCACAAATAGCCAACATCTCCTAAATTACATTGTTTACATTGTGAACATGAAAAGATGCAAAGGCTTTAATTGCAATCAAAGGAATCCTTTATCCTCCTAACTATACTTCCAGTCCATGACAGTTGTGACACCAAAATACAGCATCTGCTCCCAGAGCAGTGACTTTCTGCCTAGAAACAAAATGGGGTCCAGAGGAACCATTTTGCTGTTGTTGCAAAAATGTCTAAGCTTTTCCAGTTATCTTCAAAGGCTCTCAGCCTTGGAGGGCAGAATTCCATAACGGGGGTGGGACAGCGCTGCACATGCTGGTAGCAGTGGGCATGGAGGCTGATGTCATGTGGGGGCAGGTGAGTGGGGCGCCCTAAGACTAGCAGTAAACTGAGAGCCGAGTGGATCAGAAAACCTGGTGTGGGTTTAAACTATTGTTTAAGCCTGTGGCTAACTTAGTGATGAACACACATATGCCAGGAATAGGGAACCTGGACTCCAGCCTGGGGCAGAGACACAGGGCTGCTGCTGCTTAGGCGGGAACAGGCTGCCTAGGCTGAGGAGATACCACAAGTCCAGCTAAAGCAGCAGCTCACAGTTGGCCAATGACTCCATAATAAATGAGGGTCAGCCATGTCAGTTTCAGTTCCCTCAGCCCCCCCCCCAAAGGTAGAGGAACCCCAGAGCTTCCCATTGCTATCTTCAGTTCTATACACTGTCAGGCTATGAACAGTTATGGATGGGAACCAACAAAATGGTAAACTTACTTAAAAGATTTTTGTTTTCTTTTTTTTTGTAACTCAATTGTATGGTTTTTGAGTGTGGGGTTTGTAAATAACATCATGTTGAACGCCAAAGGTAAGCATGCCTACAAGATCTCCCCTCTAGCTCACCTGGTCCTCTATCAAAGTGCCCAACAATTAATTGTGTTTCTAGAAATCTACATGAGACAACCTGCCTACTAACTTTAAAATATTTTAGCCTGTGCTGTTCTTACAGTACCTCATACTCCCTTAACTACATACACACACACACACACACACACACCAAAGAGAAAAAAATAAAATTAAAAATTAATGTAAGCAGATGGCACAATAGCTATCTGTGCTATTTTTTTCTTCCCCTAGCACAAAATTTGTTGTGGGGCTGTTAGCATCCAGGCACACCCAGGTCCATCCCTTGAGGACCCGACAGAGGGTCAGGCCTTATTCAGGGCAGGCAGCACTCTTTCCCTTTAAAAGGTGAAACTCTGCCTACTTCTTTCTTTTTCTTCCTTCCTCCCCTCCCCTCCTCTCTATCTGTCTCTCTCTTCTCTTCTGCTGGTCTTCCCCGAGGCAGGTGTCTTCCCTTCCCTCCCTGCTTTTCCATTCTCCTATTCTCAATAAAACCTCCCATGTACGTTCTGTCTGCATGGCTGTGTCTCACACGCCATGAGCTCTCACACCGCAGAATCAGAACAGGGGTAATGGCTGGGCCCCTTTGTGGCTTTCTGGAGTTTGTCGTTAGGTTCTCTACGGGTCACTTTTAACAGGCCTGGGAGTCCTACTTCAGTATGTGCCTTCTTTATCATCCAATTCTCGCCGCTGGAGAGATGGCTCCGAGGTTAAGAGCACTGCCTGCTCTTCCAAAGGTCCTGATTTCAATTCCCAGCAACCACATGGCAGCTCACAACCATCTGTAATGAGATCTGGTGCCCTCTTCTGGTGTGCAGGCAGACATTCAGGCAGAATACTATATGCATAATAAATAAATCTAGGAAGGAAGGAAGGAAGGAAGGAAGGAAGGAAGGAAGGAAGGAAGGAAGGAAGGAAGGAAGGAAGGAAGGAAGGAAGGAAGGAAGGAAGGAAGGAAGGAAGGAAGGAAGGAAGAAAGGAGGTGGCAAAGAGCCCTGGGATAAACTTAGGATCTAAATCCAGGTGGGCCAGGAAGAAGCTAACGACAGGCTAGCAAGTCCCCACCAGGCCTGAGCTCCCCTGGGAGGGGCATGCTGGACTCTGGACCACGTCTGTTGTGAGTGGAAGGCGACGCGTGTGTACACCTGCAGTGCCTCCACCAGTGCTAACCCACGGGGTGACTCCACTTCTGTTCCCAAGATCAAGATTCTTGTCTGAATAGCCCATATGCTGCTCCCCACCCCCACCCTCGGCTAGAAGCCCAACATTAATCCAAAACTAAACAGTAAGCAGTCTCTCACCTAGTGGCCCTTCTCCTGCTGACTCCAAGACCTGAGCCGCTTCCTGAGACACAGCAGTAATGGCTCCAACCACAGGTTCATGATTGACATCACCATTGGGAGTGCTGTCTGGGATTATAACTAAGCCATGTTTCTGTGGAAAAGAAAAAACTTAGTTACAAGCAGTAACCCACACAGAAACTCTAAGTTCTGTGGAGGCATCTCTGCGACAATGTTTGTTGACAATGTTTGTTTGTCGTGTGTAGAAACTAGTTAGAATTAGCTTTATGATATACCTCTGTGGAGGAAACAGCACAATCCGCCAGCATATCAAGGCTGTTGTTTATGGTCAGGAGAGAAAGAAGGCAGAGCAGGGGAAGAAGGCCCAGGCTGACATACCTCTGCTGTCGCCACTGTCTCCTTCAGGTCAGGCAGCTCCTCTCTGAGCGCATCTCGCTCACTCCTGAGGCAGGTAATGTACTCTTTCTGTTTCTCTAGGGCCTGGTTTTAGACAGGGTAGCAGGGAAAGAACAGCACAGAAAAAGAGCAAGAGAAAGGTGACTAATCCAATGGCAGGCAGGTAAGGCCTACACACAGAGGTCAGAGTGTGGAGACAGCGGCCAGGCAGGGGAGGAGACTGCACAGCTGCACGTGGGTTTCAACAGAAGAGCTCATGCATGAACCTGGCAAGATGTGCTCATCACATGAAGAACATTTTTACAGACAAAAAGTTCCTGCCTGTCTTCCTCAGTTCATTTTCATTTGGTGAACAACAAAATAACCCAACACATCTGTTTCATCTTTAACAAAGTAGTTAAGAATATGCTTGATTTTAAAAAATAAAGACAGTTTGGGAAGAAGAGAAAGCCTGGATAAGTTATTTAAATACTGGCTGTTTGGTTGTTCTCCAGTGTTGACAAGGTTCTCTGCTACCAACTGACCCAAGTCAGCTCATCTCCAAAGGGATTCTCCCAACTTGCCATGTTAATTGGTTTTCTGATAAAAATTAGTTAATATTGATAAAATGAGAAAGTCAAATAAACACAGAAATGAACACTAGCTGAGCTGGGTAATGGGTTAGGGGGTTCAAATCTAGCTTTGGGGACTTAACACACAAGAATCCACTCATCTGACAATAGGAAACCTCCCACTCAGGAGGCACACTGGGCCTGGAGCACCGCTCACACTGGCAAGTTACCCTGAGGGTCTGGGAAAGGCATGTGGGCATTGCTCAGAGTCTCCTTATTTCCTGCATCAGAGCCTTCAGGAAAGGAGCACAGGCAGAGGAGGGACCTATTTTGGTCACCAATGGTGAATCTGAAATCACGCTCAAACACCAAGATGGAAAGCAGGTGCACAGTAACCTGGTGGCAGTGCTGGTTTTACCAGAACCCTTCCGTTATTTTTTTCTCCTGCATTTAATGTTTCCTCCAGCATTAGCCCAATAAATTAAGTTGTAACTTTTTCATCACCAGGTCAAAAATAGGTCAACTGTTTAGTAACTAATGGCTAGAAAAGTGTTTAGTGGTTATCCATGTTGCTGAACAGAGGGTCTCATATTGCCTAGGCTGGCCTTCAACTTGCTATGTAGTTAAGGTTGACTTTGAACTCCTGGTCCTGCAGTGTCCCACCTACAGTGGGATTACAGGCATGTGTCAACATGCCTGGCACTGACTGAGTAACTTTCATAAATACCATTATAATCCTACTCTGTGATAAAATTGGGAACAAGAAAGAACTGACTGCAACAGCACACACTGATGTGGTGGCGAGGCACCCTTCCACCCTGTGATGAGCTTCCTAGCTCCCCGTCTAAAGTTACAGTAAGTACCAAGGGAGAAGATGAGTTCGCTTCACCCTGGCTCTAAAGCCCTTGCATATAGGCTGCATTCTGGTCCTTCATGGTCATCCCACATAATGCTGGGGACATATTCCTTAGGCAAGCCCTCTGCTCATTTTTTACAATGCAATGTTTAAACCTAACTTCCTTTCCGTAAGTGATGAAAATTCATACATCGAATGTATCTCCAAGTACCTGGAAAGTGACTTGAGAGTCCAGATTCTGAAGCATTTAATATCTGTGGCTAGTGTTAACCAACTTAACAAGTGATGCAACATTAGAACAAGCACAGGAACATTCCCTATGTCACCTGAACCACGTGGGTTAGACGTGTGTTAGGGGCACGGGTTAGATGCATGTTACAGAAGCATGGCATGCAGTTGTGCTGTAATCACGACATTAAGCTGAGGAGGTGGTCACTTTTATAATATACTGTGTCAATAATTCCACCGAATACAAAAGACCCCTCAGGAATAGACCAATCTCAAGTTAAGAATTCTAGCAAACACCAGTACATGGCTTTTGTTCCTCCTTCCACAATTATAGTACTGGATTCTTGTTTTACTTTTAGATCTTAAAATTTCATAATTACAGATATAAAAATAAAATACATCTTGTATATTTGTATATTTCACCACAAAGCTTGAAAGCTACTGAAATACTTTATAATTGGGTCAAATGCATTTGTTCTAGTTCTGAAGTCCTCTGTAGCCTGACCGCATGACCACCGCCCTGTGCTGCTGGCAGCAATCGCCTCTGCGGCAGAATTTAAAGCGCAGAGGCTGAAATGCTAGGCCACGGGTGAAATAACTACAGTTACTGAGAATGGGATTCACTGAGGCTGAGCTGGCCAGAGCCCAGGCCCTTTTCTATCCACTGCCTGCTCTATGCTGAGTACCTAGAGAGAACTGCAAGAAGCCAGCGATAAGGGAGCTGATGTCACCAAGGGAAAGTGAAGAAAACTCAGTTTCAGCCTGGGGCTTGTTTCTTAAGTTATTAGATTTTATTCTTGAAAATGAAGCTGGAGCTGAGTGACGAATTAGGTGCTGGAAGCAACCCCTTCGGAAGTAAATGGGAAGCCAGGGATGCTGGATTCAGCCTGCTCTACACACACTCTGTCTCAAAACAAAACAATCCATGTCTAGAGATGTAGCTCAGTAGTAGAGCATCTGCCTATCAGTTGTGAGCTCCAGGGTTCTATTCCTCAGACTGGGAGAAGCAAAATCAAATGACATGAGAACGCCAGCTAGAAGTAACAGGTGTTGGTGAGGAAGTGGAGAAATTCCATCCTTTGCTCATTGCTAAGGGGAATGTGTAAGGGCAGCGTTGCTATGGATGCAGAACGGGCTAGTCCTCAAAATCACCCAAATTACTAAATGACTTAGCAATTCCACTTTTGGTTGGACACCCAATACCTTCAGTCAGAGCAGCATTGAGATAGCTGCTCAGCACATCCACAGCAGCCCTGCTCACAACAGGCAGGGGTGGACACCTGCATCCAGGTGTCCATAAAGAGAGAAATGGGATACACGTCCATTTAGCTTCAAAAAGTAAGGACATTTGCTGAGTGTGGGTGAGGAATGCTTGGAACCCCAGCTCAGGAGGAAATGGGAGGGTCATCCTGAACACACACTCACACACACACTCTCTCTCTCACGCACGCACACATACACCCACACACACTTGTACACAGATTCATTCATCCTGACACATACTTCAATGCTGATAATAAAGCTCAGGATATCGTGCTGCTGTGACAGAGCAGCCATGCAGTGCTCTGAGTCACCTCGTTGAGGACCTAGAGCAGTAAGCTGGAGACAAGAGTGGAACAGAGGGTGGCAGGGTGATGTGGACGGCACTGCACAGTGGGTGCATTAGCTGCAGAGGGTGGCAGGTGATGTGGATGGCACTGCACAGTGGGTGCATTAGCTGCAGAGGGTGGCAGGTGATGTGGACGGCACTGCACAGTGGGTGCATTAGCTGTAGTGGGTGGCAGGGTGATGTGGACGGCACTGCACAGTGGGTGCATTAGCTGCAGAGGGTGGCAGGTGATGTGGACGGCACTGCACAGTGGGTGCATTAGCTGCAGAGGGTGGCAGGGTGATGTGGACGGCACTGCACAGTGGGTGCATTAGCTGCAGAGGATAAAAATGTGCATAGCAATATGGTGACTTTAATCCACTGAACTGTCTAACTGTAAAGATTATTATAAATTATTATTTGTAATAAGCACAATTAAAGAAAAGCCAAGGGAAGGATAAACTACTGTTACATACAGATAAATTTTTTGAGTAATGCTGAATGAAAAAAACTAAATCCAAAACTATACACTGTAGGTTTATATCTATACAACATTCTTTTGTTTATTTGGGTTCTTTTGTTGTTGTTGTTTTGTTTTGTTTTTGTTTTTCCAGAGTTCTCTGTGTAGCCCTGGCTGTCCTGGAACTCTCTCTGCAGACCAGGCTGGCTTCAAACTCAAAAATCCACCTGCCTCTGCCTCCCAAATACTGGGATAAAGATGTGCATTGCCACCACCCAGCTACAAAATTTTTAAAATGGCAAAATTACAGAGTGGCTCTGAGGGCTGGAGGCCAGTTGAAGAAGGGGTATCTATAAACGGAGAAATGGAAGTACCTTTATCCTTACTGTACCACACACATGTCCTTGGTTGTAATACCGTCCTACAACATTGCAAGACATGACATTTTTGAGCAAAGGGCACATGGGGATATCTTGCTACCATTTTTTACACTTGCATGTGAATCTTAACTTTCCTCAAAATTAACATATTTATTTTTTAAAAAGTATTTATTATTATGTATATGATGTATGAGTCGACACACACACACAATCAAGATAGAGGACCACTTGTGAAGTCTCTTCTCTCCTCCCACCTTTAGGAGGGTTCTGGATCAAAGTCAATGCATCATGCTCACAAGGCAGGCCCTCTACCCACTGAGCTATCTCAGCAGTTTGTAAAAGTTTACTCTTAAGTTAAATAGATCTTACAAAAAAATTCAATAAATCCTCAGACAGTTAAAAGCCAAGTAATTTATATCTTAGCCATCAACACGTACATTTATAATGTTCTTTTTGAGATAGGTCACACTGTATAATCCTGGCTGGCCTAGAACTCATGAGAGCCACCTACCTGCCTCTCCCTCCAAGTTCAGGGATCAAAGACACGTGCCACTACAACCAACACTGGCATGTCTTTTTAGTAAGAAAACCAAGATCTGTTTTAATGAGCTATTTTATGGGGTGTGTAGTTTTACTCTAGCTAGTCAGCTAGTCCGGGATAACCAGTTTAAAATGCTAAGAAAGACAGACAAATGAGAAGCCCCAGGTCTCCTGACTCATGAGACCGCCATCCCAGACAGTATGTACATTTCAAACTTTTCCTCAACAAGCTGCCTACTCTGTGCACCCACTCCCCTATATCACTTCAATTTCTCAAGTAAAAATGTATATAAATTAAGTAATTCACATCTGTAATGTCCCTAGGAAGTTTTCTAGTTTTTGATGAAAGTTTGGAAATTTGGTAACTTAAGCTTCAGAAAATTATCTAAAAGTTCCTTTTGTTCTTTACATTTCTGCCCTATGGAACTAGGGATATGACTAGTTTTGCTGCCCCCCATCACGGCTGGCGTGTGCCTTCAGCACTAAACAAAGCAGCAGTGGAGGAGGCGTTTGTTTGCCTTACCAGGCCCCATGCTGGGGAGTGCAGGGTTGGAATGAGAGATGGTGTCACAGTTTGGCAGCCCTGCATCTTACATTCCTATCCGTTTCTATAACTGAACTGATTTGTAATCTCCTCCTACTTCATTCACCAACAATTTACAAGATAACATTTTCCCCAAATCCACCTCCAGCTTCTTTTTCAATCCATACTTCTGCAACATAAACATAGTCAGCTACCCACAGAACTTGAATTAGATGCCTGTGGTTGCTCTGGGATAAGAATCCTTGGGGCATAAAGAACACTTCTTTTAAAGGTTTCTATTATGAGCACCACAAGCATGGAGTCTGGAAAGAGCAGTTCTCCCTAGGCACACTACTAGGGCTTCCTAGAGAAGTCTCTGTCTTCTGTTTATTCACACTGTCTAAATTTTCTTGGTCTATTCCTCAGGAATGAATTTCTCCAAAGCCCCACCTCCTCTCATACCCCAATTATTTTATCTTTCCAAAGCAGGGTCTCTTGGAGGTCAAACACCTCTTTTGTCACGGTGTCTACTTTCTGCTGAAGGCGCTGATTCTCCTAAAGAAGGAGGGAGGAAGATAATAAAAGCAGAAAAAAGTGAGGGTATTAGAAGGAAAGCAGAATGGAAAGGAGGCAGATGAATTTTAAGGGGGGGGGGAGTCCATGATCAACAGAGCAGGGAAAGATGGCACCCAGTGTCTCACTGGCTTGCCCAGCAGTAAGCAAGAGAGGACAGTGGGACACAGCTAAGAGTGTGCTGAGTGTGCACGGGCCCTGGGTTCCATCTCCAGCACAAGAAAAGGGGGTGGGGCAAATGTCAAGGGTACTGGAGAAAGCTAACTGTTCCAACAGCAGCTCTGAGGCAGCCGGCTAGCCTGCGTTCCTGCGTATACACAGCACTCCTGTGTATTCATCCTGTGATAACTGCCTTTCTACCCAAGCATGGAACCACTTATATTTGCCAAAGAAAATGACCCTTTACCACAGACTTGGTAAAGGAGAACTAAAAAAAGGACAGACATGTCTTCTGTTTGATCATTCTGATTTCCTATTGGCAAAAACTGAAATATCAAGAATATCATAAACTATAAGAGAAAATAGGATTTTACCATTTGGCAGTTCTTAAACAAGTCTTCTGGTGGGTAGTGATGTTCTCCTAGTTAGCACAGACATAGCCTAGAATCCACTGGGGGAAGTCTCAGGTCAGTCTTTGTCAGGTCAGTAGGCTTGTCTGGGAGGGACTGTCTAGACTGTTAATTGATGGGCAGATGGTCCTGGACTCTATCAGAGGGTAAGCTTCAGCCAGCCAGTGAGCTAGCCAGCTAGCATGCAGCACCCTCCATGGTTTCTGGTGTATTTTCTGGGTTGTGAGTGAGTTCCCCAGCTGGAGAGACTGCTGTGTGCAATAGCAAACAGTCCTGCCTTCAGGTTCCTGCCCTGACTTCCCTCAGTGATGGAATGTGACCTGATAAAGTGAAATAAATTTGTTCCCCACCTAAGTTGCTTCCAGCCATGGATGTTATCACATCAACAGAAAGCAACCAGAGCAAGTGCTTGTCCTAACATCTTGCTGTGTTCCCTATTGTCACGGGTAAACATGCAGAGCAAGTCCTTGTCCTAACATCTTACCGTGTTCCTAAGTGTTCCCATCGTCACTGATAAACAACTAGCAATGCTCTCCTCCTACTCGCGCACTCTCCACTTGATTGTACATCTTAATTCTGGAGACCCAAAGGCACTGTGTGTGATACTCAGTTTTCAGTCGTGCATGATCAGTAGCTACTGACATCCAAAGGACAGAAATTGTAAGCATAAAAAGACCAAGGCTTTCCAAGTTTGTAAGTAGCACCCTGGTGATAAATTACAGAAATCCAGCCTTACAGTTATCCTCTCCCATGTAATTCTTAAAAACCGAGACAGTCAGCCACAGCAGGGTGGTGCACAAACGCGCTGAGCTGTGGTGGGTCACCCTCATGCACTGTGATGCTGCCTTAGTGTGCTGCAGAGCTCCTCCGCCGCAGAGAGCTGAGATCTCACAACTTCACCTTTTCTTCAGCTTCAGCTGCCTCAAAGGCATTAACTTGAGTAAAGATCAAAATTCTTACTCCTCAAGAATCATGTCCTATTGTAAGCCATGCCCTAGGACCCAAAGATTATACTCCATAATGCTTCCTTTTCTAACTTCCTATGATATCTGCAGGCGAGCGTGCTTAAGAATAAAAGACACTGCCAAAAGTCCTGCTAGTAAAGGAGGGATTTTATAGAATCTGTAAGCATTCACTTGTTAAGCTTGCCTTTATATTTTATGTTAGAAAATTTTTGAGAGATAAATGTTTATACAAGTAAACTCTTTATAGCAGCGGCTCTCTATCTGTGGGTCATGACCTCTAGAGGCAGTTAGCACCCTTCCACAGGGGTTGCTCATGACCATCTTTATAGAAGCGGCTCTCAAGCTGTGGGTCGCTCAGTTCTCACAGGGGTCACTTAAGACCATCAGAAAGCACAGCTGTTTTATGATTCATAAGAGTAGCGAATTACAGTTATGAAGTAGTAATAAAATAAGTTTATGGCTGGGGGTCACCACAACATGAGGAACCGTATTAAAGAATTACAGCATTAGGGAAGTTGAGAACCATTGCTTTATAACACTGTAATAGTCTCCCTACAAACACACCACTTTCCTATCCAACTCATCTGTTTTTCAAAATCAAATATTTCAACAGTTCAAGTACATACCTCAATGAGCTCGTCTCTCTGCCGAAGGCCTTCTTTGAGTTCATCCATTTTATGCTGCAACACACTGCACATATGTTTCTGCCTTTCTAACTCCTGTTATTAAGCAAATGATATTGTTACAGAGGTCAGGGGATTCAAAGCTGAACAAACGTCATTGAACATAGGGGCCAAGTCTGACTTCCAGAGTCATGCCTGGATGGATGGTTTGCATTTGGTGAAAAGGGTTAAACTTTAAATCTCCATCCTGTATGATGAAGGCAAGAAAAGCAACAGAAGGACAGCAAAATGTAGGTACTTTTTAAAAATGAGTAACTGTAGTGTACAGGAGACTATTTTAAATGATTCCAAGATCCAAAACAATAAAAGGTAAGTGGTAGAAAAGATTACATAAAAATTAAAATTTTTAGAATAGCAAAAGCTACCACAAAGTAATAACAGGAATGACAAGCTACACAAGAAATTATAATTTATGTTCAGAAACAAAGATTTATTACTATTTTTCCATTTGAAGAATTCCTAAAATAAGACAAATAAAATAGCAAAAATAAAACTAACAACAAGGAAATCCAAGCTAAAGCCCTGGAAACAAGAACGGAACAGCTCCAATATGAAATATTCTCAAGGGAGAGAACACACAGCAGTCTGAGTGTCACCACCTGTGGTTACGAAAGACGACTCTGTGGATCCATCCATCATGGCTCTCTATCACAGATACACAGAAAAAAAATTGTTAGGGCAGTGACTAATTTCTCAGACCACTCAGTTCTGCAGTTTCCTGCCAACCCTATCTTCTTAAAATGGCAGACTTTGATTTTTCAGGACCAAGAAAGTGGTAGTATACATGATGTGCAAGCTACCTTTGATTTCTCTTCATTTTCTCTGTAAAACTCTGCCATCTGCTCCTCCTGCTCTTCTATAACGTCTTTGAGGGTGTCCACCTGGTAGATCAGGTTGTTCTTCTCGTTGTCGAGCTGTGCATTGGACACCATGGCTTTCTTGTATTTCTCTTCTACTTCAGACAAAGACTCCTAAATGACAGAAATCATCAGCTTGATATCCACAACCTGGTGGCTGCACATGAGTGACACAAGAGCAGAGCATGACCTAGCACATATAAAGAAGCATTTCCACACAGTGCAAGCAGGCGAGGGACCCCGTGTTTAGCAGCATGCACATGTAACAGAAAGACGGTAGGAAAGACACTAATGCCTTTCTGGGAAGTATTCTCTTTGCATGCCAAGAACACGAAATAAAGCAGCAATGAAAAAGTGTGCAGAAAACATGTTTTTAAAAGGTAGTAAATGTAGATAGAATCATTTTTATTTTAAGAAGAGCTTCTCTTGTAGTTTTCAACAAGTAGATGTCTGGTGTTCAGAACGCAGCAGTTCGAGAGAACACAGCCTCTCTCAGCACAACCACACACTTCTCGGAATTTTGCCATTCTTGGGTTTCAGTTTTCAGTATTTCCTCAGTGGGCTTAACACTAATGTAAATGGGACGAACATTTTAAATTATTTAAGAATTATTGCACAGTGCCTGAAATTTTATGTAATTCAAAAATTTTTACCTAAGATACTATACAATATTTTAAAACAAGTAACTTTGTAATTGCAGTTGCCTATTGACTTATTAAAAGATAAAAAGAAAAACTCATTCAGAAAAGTAATCACTTTTGGAGATATTTTTTAAAATGAGTACAAATGTTTAACAAACCAAAATCGGTAAAACAGACCTAGGACTCCAGAACCTAACATATAATCAGTTTTTCGACAAAGGTGTCCACGTAATCCAAAGGAAAAGAGTGAATGATGCTGGGACATCCCTGTTCTGATGAATGAAGATGAATGACTACCTAACACCACACACAAAAATTAGCTCAAAATGAACCAAAGATCTAAATGCAAAGCTAAAACCTTAAAACTCTAAAGGAAATACAGAAGTCAGTTTTCATGACTCTGGGTGGTTAATGGTTTCTTAAACAAAAATTATACAAAGAGCACTATTAGTCAAAGAGAAAAGGGAGACCTTATTAAAATTTAAAACTTTACACTGCAATGGCAGCCCACAGAATGGGAGGAAGTACTTGTAAGTGTTCTGATAATTGACTTCCATCCAGAACATTACAGACTCAGGCAGATCCACAAAGAGGGTACACACATGGATGTCCAAGGAGTACAAGGATGCATGATCAGCACCGATACTCATCAGGAGATGCGCATCAAAAACACCCAGTGTGATCCTATGTCTCATCTATTAAAATGGCTAGAATCCATAATCAAATCTTTAGGCACAGGGCTGAGGCCAAATGTCCAGTAGAAGAGACCACACCTCAACCTCAAGCAAGCTCCTTCCCCCTGAAAGAAAAAAGGATTAGGGAGGGTATGGTGAAGCTGGATTCCTTATACTGCTGGTGGAAGTGGAAGTGGCTACTCTGGAAACAGTTGGGCAGTTTCTCAGATGTCCAACCATTTGATCCAGTAATTCTATGCTTCACAAATCAGAACTAAATACAGGTATGATTAAAAATCGTATTGAAAACATTTAACTAAAAGCATATGTTAAAAAGTCAACTATAAGAAGGTCCAGATTCAATGGTATCTATTCATATAATATCAAATTTCACATAAGAAGTTAGCAGTAGAAAAAAAAATCCTTATCACAGTTCAGTAGCATATAAAATAGGGTGTGAATCCATGGGTAACAGAATCAAAGGAAGCTCAAAAACTAGGCACATGAACAAAATACATGATGCAAACAGGTCCATGTGAAATTGGTACAGGATGATTTCCCTATAAAAAGCACATAACAAAGTCTTAAAATGGGGCTGGAGAGATGGTTCAGTGGCAAAGAACACTTGCTGTTTTTCTAAAAGTCCCAAGTTTGATTTCTGGCACCTATTACAGACAGCTCACAACTATCTGTACCTGTGTCTCCAACTCTAAAACTCTGATGCCTCTTCTGGCCTCTGTGGGTAACCACTCATATACACAAACATTAAAAAAAAAAAAAAAAAATTAAAGATTTATTTATTTATTATGCTTTGCCAGAAGAGGGCACCAGATCTTATTACAGAGTTTATATGGCTCACAGTTTGTCAGCCACCATGTGGTTGCTGGGAATCAAACTCAGAACCTCTGGAAGAGCAGTCAGGGCTCTGAGTCACCTCTCCAGCCCAATAAAAATATTTTTGAGACTTCTAAAGTACCAAGGTAGAAAAATATCCTAATCTTACTTACATTTTTAGTCAGTTTTATGAAAACAAATTTTTAATCCTTCCCAGGTCCATTGAATACCAGATCCAGAGGGAGAGACCGGAGATTTCTACTTTAAGTATCACGGGGTGATTCTGGAGTACACCCACATTTTGAAGCCACAGTATAAATGTTTAAGCTTTGATTATCTATGTCCAGCTACTCCCCCAATAAGCATTCATAACCCGCGAAACCCTCTTACTACTAGTTCAGGAAGTGCCTTCATTATTTTATTCTTAGTTCCCTACATAAAGTAGACACTTCACATACTGACCAACTTATAGCTGATAAGATTTCTTCTCCTAGTCCATTAACTCTTCATTCAACAGTTTTTTTCTGGACTTAAAGAGATAATCTATTCTTGCTCTCCTACAAATAAAAGGTATGTACAGAAGAACATTATCTGAAAAGTCATAAACAAAATTAATCAATAAAAATGAAGCAGTACTTATAGCAGACAATTTATACAAAGACAGATACATTACTCTTGTTCTCAACCTCTCAAATCCTAGCTGAACAAATACAACAAACTGATGAAAGTCTGAGATAGTGACCAACACATTCTAAGGAACTGATGAATCTTAACTGCTTGCCACCAAAATGTCAAATCCTTGTAAAGGCAATATATACTTTTTGAGATTAGAAGAATAAAGGATGCTAAATTTGGGTTGGGGACCTCAGAGACAAAGAGCCAGAACTGTGTCTTCATCTCTCAGAGCTAGGATTGTTCTGGTTAGATCAAGATTATGCTGGACACAAGTGGTTGCTTGCTGAAGCTAGCAACAGGTAAGGATGCAAATATTCTAGCTGCCTAAGGGAAGTGTCCAGCTGTGCCTCTCAGCTTTTGAGAGGAATTTCTGAATGCTACATTTTTATAAATCTATATGGTTGAGATCCTGGTATCTGAAATCTTATAGTTTGGGTTTTTGCTGTTTTGCTTACCCAAAGTTTTTTTTAGTTGATTTTTTTTTTCAAGATAGGGGTTCTTGCTATGCCATTCAGACTGGTCTTGAACTCACAGGCTCAAGTAATCTTCCTGTTTTAGCCTCCCAAGTACCTACGGCTTCAAGTGAGTACAACTGAGCCTGGTTCATCCAAGATGTTTTTCTCTCTCCCCTTTCTTCTCTCCTGTCTCCCCATCGCCACCTTGACTTCAGTTTGTTTGTTTGTTTATTCAGTACTCAGATATGAAACACCAGTGTCAGTTAGAAATGTATTAGGTTTTAAGGTTCTTGAATAATGTCATAACTAATACCTGATAATAACAGCATTTATTGAACATTTTCAAGCTCTCCACATTGCCTTACTGCAGACAATTCCTGTATAGGTAACTCTGTCAAAGCAGGGACTATTTTCCAAGCCTCTTCATCTCACAGAAGAAAACCACACAAAGAGACTGAAGGAATTGCAGGTTGGTCCGACAGTTATTGTGGAACACACCCACTCAGCATAACTGCAATTAGCATCTTAATCAGAGCAATTGGAATTAACCACAACAGATTGGGCCTGTTGGGGCTGGAGAGATGGCTTAGTAGTTAAGAGGAAATATTGGCTACTAGCGCCCAGGTAAGGCAGCTAAAAGTGACTCTGGTACCTCTGGCCTCTACCTGCGCACACACAAATACACCTATTTAAAAGAAAAAAGAAATGATTGGGTCTGTTGACATTTTCTCATAACAAAAAAAAAAAAAAAAAATGAAGAGAGGTCATTAGATCCTCACTTAAAACTCCCAGCCATTCCCTCCCCTCTGCACCACCCTGCCAGCTGAATATACTTCTGCTCCAGATGCACAGAATCTAGGAAGGCGCACGAGTATATGGACTATGGAATATGGACTGGAGGGAGCGTCTATGCAGCGATGGCGAAGGCTAAATCCCTGATGGGGTGACTTTTCAATGAAGGGACTGTCTGGGGGTCACCCACGCCCCTGGAAGTATGCCCCAGAAGCTCACCCAGCTTCACAAGCTGGGCTGCTGCTGCTGTGCTATCTGAGGTGAGTAGACCAGTTGCACTAAGTGTCCCCAGAGAAAGTTAACGTAACACTAGGTTTTAATAATCTAATAATTCTGAAATGTTAACTACCAATTAAAAACTGTTCTAAAAAAATACCTAAGCAAAAAAGGTGGTAAGATTTTATGGGGAGAAAAAAATTATAAAGCAAAATTCTTCCTTGCCCATACTCCAAGCAGAGGCAGCAGTGCCATGAGTCAGGCTGTTTCCTGTTCTCATGTGTACACACATACATTTTGTTCTCATGTGTACATTTTGTTCTCATGTGTACATTTTGTTCTCATGTGTACACACATACATTTTGTTCTCATGTGTACATTTTGTTCTCATGTGTACACACATACATTTTGTTCTCATGTGTACATTTTGTTCTCATGTGTACATTTTGTTCTCATGTGTACATTTTGTTCTCATGTGTACATTTTGTTCTCATGTGTACACACATACATTTTGTTCTCATGTGTACATTTTGTTCTCATGTGTACACACATACATTTTATTCTCATGTGTACATTTTGTTCTCATGTGTACATTTTGTTCTCATGTGTACACACATACATTTTGTTCTCATGTGTACATTTTGTTCTCATGTGTACACACATACATTTTGTTCCACAACTTCCTGTTGGGAATATTATTTTCAAGTGTGTGACTTTTGTTTATGCTGCATTTGTTTAACTCTGTGAAGCTGTGATTCTTTGCCTGCCTAAAACACCTGATGATTTAATAAAGAGCTGAACAGCCAATAGCGAGGCAGGAGCAGGGATAGGTGGGGCTGGCAGGCAGGGAGGATAAATGGGAGGAGAAACCAGGAAAAGGAGGAGCAAGAGAACAGGGAGAGGAGGACATCAGGGGCCAGCCACCCAGCCAGCAAAGGAGTAAGAGTTAAAGTAAAATACACAGAAGTGAAGGAAAAAGCCCAGAGGCAAAAGGAGGTCGGGATAATTTAAGTTAAGGAAAGATGGCTAGAAATAACCCAAGTTAAGGACAGGCATTCATAACTAAGAATAAGCCCCCATGTGTGATTTATTTGGGAGCTGGGTGGTGAGCCCCACCAAAAGACCAAAAAGCCAAAAGAGTAAAACATCACAGAACAGCTTCCTACCTTTTCAATGTCATGAAAAGCTTGTACTCACTAAAAACAGGTAAATTGTGTTATTTTATGAATCTCTATAATTCTGTTTTAAAATTCAAAAAGTATTATGTTTAATAGTTTTTAAAATAGGTTTAGTCTTTTATAAAATCATTAAAGATGTTTATATCATTTATCCTTTTTAATACTATTTTACTGTTTTCTGAGCAATAGTGCACACTACCAGGTTATTCTATGGCATGGAGAAAACATTATAACACTCCTTATTAAAGGAAGGGTGGCAGTGAGTCTAGGGAAAATACTCCAAAAGTAAACATAATAATCATGAACAACATTATAAGCTGTAAAGCAGCAGCCTTTTTAGTAGGATATGCCACAACACCACGATCAGTCACCAAATACATTTTTGTTGCAATTTTTCCAATTAAATGAATCATTTCAAGGATAAATAGAAATCTAAAGTCAAGTCCAATCATTCACAGAAAAGAATTAAGAGACGGCATCTTACCTGTTCAAATTTCAAATTTGTTGGCACTTTTATTCAAGGAATTTAATAAATTATAATATAAAATAAGAGGAAAACGTTTTAAATAAAATAAACAACAACAAAAAAGTTAGGAATTCCTCTGAATCACGTGATCGCTGTCTGGCTGTGCTGTTGTATAAGACATTAAGAAAGTATATATGTATCTAATGTACCAGATTTGTTCCCTTGATGCAAGATGTAAGTTATACCACTAAGCCCTAAAAGGGGGTTAAACCTTAAAATTTAGATTAGTAAAAATAAATGGGCCCATTAACTGAGTTCTCCTGATGTTTACTGACAGCTCACCTCAGACTTCCATGGGCACACCTCATAGGAGGGACTCTCGTCCTTTTAAACCTTAAAATTTAGATTAGTAAAAATAAATGGGCCCATTAACTGAGTTCTCCTGATGTTTACTGACAGCTCACCTCAGACTCCCACGGGCACACCTCATAGGAGGGACTCTCGTCCTTTTTGGTACCATGTGTGGCTGTGCTGAGTCACCTATCAGAGTTCCTTGCATTCGCTCCTCTAGAGGCTTGCTGGTGTTTGCATCTAACATCTGTCATGTTTAATGAGACCTCTAGTTTCTTCACAATATCCAGCTTGAACTATATACTGAAACATGGGGTGGGAGGCATAATCAAATGACCGCCTGACACGTTTACACTTCAAGTACAGACGTCCATGTTGGGAAGAGATACAGGCCATTCAAACTGACCTCCAAATTATTTTTTTTAAGATTAGATCTCTTAATTTTTAAATTACATTATTTTGTACGTGTGTGTGTGTACGTGCATATACACAAATGCCTGGGCACACATGTGGAGGTAGAGGACAACTTGCTGGTGGCAGTTTTCTCCTTCTACCTGTGGGCTCCAGGGATCCAACTCAGGACATCAGGCTCGGTAGCGAGGTACTTCACTCACTGAACCACCTTGCCAGCTCTGAATTCTTTAACACACTAACATAAATAATCTTAACTTATATACAGGCAAGAAAAGAATCAGTACGCATGCCTTTAGGTCCCTTCTTTAAGGCTTCCCCACCTCTAAGACTGACTGAACTTGGTGACAGAATCAGGCAATGCTTTCATTGAGCTGGGGAGACTTTCAAGGTCCAGTTCTCAGTAAAAATTATCCTTAGAATATTTTATGTGTTTGTCTAATGTTGTATGGTTAAGACCCAAGAGACAACTAAAATTTTTCAAGTCATAGAAACTGTAACGCGCTGGCTGTGGCAGCACACATTTAGTCCCAGCACTGAGGCCAAGGCAAGAGGACCAAAGGCAAAGAGACCAGGCTGGGCTACACAGAGAGTCCCTGTCTCAAAATAATAAAAGTACAAGTTATAGTATCTTCTGCTCCAACTTTCCCCCAAACCTACACTACCATCTAAACATCAGCCCCAACTGCGAGCTGCCCTGTCCTGTGTACTGCCGGTTAAGCACATGCTGGAAGGCACACACACTGTTAGTAAAGCTATGAGCAGCAGGTTAATGGACTCTGGGACCACAGTTACCAACACTTCTGCATACAGAGCATGCGTGGGCTATGAGGAGCCCTGTACCTTCAGTTCCTTAAGTCCCTGCATGTATCTCCCTTCTACATCATGTATCTGGTCCTTCAGGTCATAGATGTCCTGCAGGACATAAGAATGAACCGTCGCAAAATATATCTTAAAACTCAAAGTAATCAGATGAAAATACAACTTAGTTCGACTAAAACTAGAGAGATTCAAACATAAAAATGTGAACACCACCCCCCATTCCCAAACCACTGCAAGAGGCAAATCCTTCAGATGACAGTGGAACCAGAGAAATCAATCTAGTATCAATACTTCCTTGACACTGAATTTTTTGAAAATAGCACTAGAAAATGGAGATATAGATATATAGATATGGCAATATATATATTCTAACATTTTTAAAATATGTTTTTTAATTTATAAATCACAAATATTTTTACTGTAATACTTCACTTACAACTGGTAAATACATCGTAAATTAATTGAAAACAAATTTTACTCTTCATGCGTAAGTTTTAAAAAACATAATACAGTATAAAAACTAAGTTACTTTTAAATCACTTAGCTACTGAGCACATTAATTTGGGAGAAAGAGAAGGAAATTAAACACAAGAAAACAATTTCCAGTGGTAAATTCTATTCAGAGGATATCTTTAAGTAATGAGAAGAGCATTTGCTCCAAATGTTTCCATAAATTCTTCTTTAAAAAAATAAGCCAACTTTTAAATGGAAAATATTATTTCTTAAGTCCAATCATGTCATGTAGAGTCAAGCAGGCTATCACTGCAACAGGACTCTGAGTGCAGCAACGGCAGCAGAATGGACTGCTGGAGACCATCTTGCTCTGTGCCTTCCCTCTGTGATAGGTGCCGGCCTTGCGATCACTGATCCATTCAACAAGCGGTTTCCTAGGGGGCCCATCAGGAGTCAGGCACTAGGACCCAAAAGCTCATCTCTTTCTCAGAGATTATTCTTTCAAGGGAAAAAGGTAAAGGCTAAGTCTATGAAAAGAGCAACCTAAGGCCAAGACTGGAAGAAGTTGTCCCAGTGTCCTTCGGTCTCATGAGAATGCAGCCCCTAAAGCAAGACTTTCCTTATTCGAACTCTGGTCAATAGTTCAAGGAACACTGACACCTCCCAAGGCATAGATGCCACCCATCGACTCTCCTGCCTGCCACAGCTCTACAACTCCTCCTCATCCGCTGCCCTGCACTTTCACAGACAGGCACCTGCCCAGTGGCAGTGGGAAGGCATGGCCACAGGCATGTATGCCCTCCGGGTAAGCTTGCTCTCCCTCAACTCTCAGCCTCCCTTCCCACCTGCTCCAGCCAACCCATAGAAATATAAGAAACCTTACTTTCCAGAAAGAAAGGGAAAGAAAATAAACAAAGCAGACACCTGTTTGATGTCCATCTCTCTTGGCTGACTGCCCGCCCTAATCCTAGTGTTGCGAAGCCCCCCAGGGCCAGCGCTCGCATTTCCTCCCCTCAAGTTTCACTTGCCAACTTCTTCCTCACTGTTCAAGCCCTGGGTTATGTTCTCCTGTCATCTAATGCTCCCTCAGGACTGTGGCTAGAGTTACTTTTAAGAATGCAAATCAAATCATACTGCTCTCCTATCCAATACAGCAAGTTGTGATTTGTACCCCCAGACCCCCACCTCACCCCCACCCCCTGCTTTCTTTCACCAGCAATTCCTCCTTCCTTGTTACCCTAAACTCTCCAAGTCTTCTATACCAATAACCCTCAAGTTCTCTGAATTCATTCAAGAGAGACTCCCCTCCAGTTTCCTTGCCTTTATTTTTATTCTTCCTTCAAGACTTAGCTCTGAACTTGCTTCTCTGAAAAGTCTTGTGCTCTCTCTGTTCCTAGTCAAATTCACACAATGCCTTTCTGAACTCACTTACCCTGTTCTTGGTATCACTGTCTAGTATTAGCTGGTTTACCCAGTTCGAATCTTTTCAGAGAACAGTGATCTCCTGAAGGGCAGAACATGATTGGCTGTCTACATGTCCACTGCCAAGTGTTCACAAACATGAGAGAATGAGTGAGTGGGGAGGTGATTGCAGTTTTTCTCACAAGTCTTGATCTATTACTCATAATTGATTCAGCAAATAAGACAATCAACATAATTTTTGGTACATTCTCGTCTTCCAAATAAAAGGGTTTATAAGGATGGAGATGTAACTAATGGATCAAGTAAACTTACTACTAGCTCAGGCATTTCTGCCGACCAAATACTATATACTTTAGTATGAAATACTAAGAAATTATATTTAAGTACCTAATATGATAATGGCTCAAAAGGCTAATAATTTCCATAGTCAAAGGCTAATAATTTTCCAATTAAAACATGGCAAGGTCTTCTTCTTAAAGAATTACTTTCATATATGTTACATAACTGTTTGTCATTGACTGATCCCATTCCAATGCCATCACATCTTCAGGAAAGATAACTAAAGAAAGAATGATCTAATCCCTTCCTTTCTGCTCTGAAACATCCACGCGGGATGTTGAGCTGTGATGATGAGGACCAGGCCTTTACAGAAACTCTATTTGTTCCTCATAAGTCACATTAAGTGTTAAAAGCTCCATGAACTACAAAGAAACCAAAGCTGCTTTGCCAAGGCAGACAAACTATGGTTTACCCGCAGTTCACTTAACGAGGTGTCTGGGTCTATTAAGCTGCTGGTATCCCCGCTGCCCCGTCTGGAGGAGTTTCCGCTTAGAGGTGTTGTGGCTGAGGCAGAATTTCGAGATGAAGGCTGAAAAAGAGAGACAATGACACTGTGAGCTGTTCTTTAAAACTGTTTGCTGTGAAGACTGAACCTGGGCAGAGTGGTGGGAGCAGGTGAGCTTCAGATGAACATTGTAACAACACAGTCAAGAAGACCACTAGGAGCAGTTCACACTGTCAGCCTAGATGGTTCTGTAGAGAGAAGAGGGGCTAGTCATACCAAGTACCATTTCATTACCTCAAACACTATCAGAATCTAAAATTCAAAATTCATAGGTAAAAATAATTTTTATAGAAGCTTTTGTATTCTAGGCTTTTGTAACATTCAAACACCACTCAGGTGAGCTGCCAGGCTAATTTAGAGTTGTTTTAGAAATTCATAACTAATGTCTAATTAGCACTTCCCTACTTTCACTCCTAACATTGCTTAAGCAGCTCATCTCTGCCGAGAAAGATGAACCTATTTGTATCCAAGAGCAAGAAAAGAACATCGTACACACTATAAGTTTAGACTGTTCTCTCTAAAACCACACTCCTGACTAATAAATAGCAGAGATCTGTGCTATCTGGAATACTTGTAAGTCAAAAGAAATCACCTGAAATTTAGTGAGTCCAAATGAGATGTAAGTATAAAATATACACAGATTTTGAGGGCTTGTTGCAGAAGGAAGAGGGAACAAAGTACATCGTGATAATTTTAGGTGGAGTACAGTGGTGCAGTTCTGCAGTTCCAGCAACAGGCTGAGGCACAAGTCAAGGTTATATACTAGGTTATATACTAGGACCCTGACATCACAAAACACACCATCTACATTGATTCTATGTTGAAATGTGTTGGTTATTTGGGTCGACTATTATAATGCTTTTTCTAGAGTGTGGCTTAAAAAATTAAAACTGCATAGACTTATAGTTTTGCTTGGCATTATAAAATTTAATACAGTAGATCATTTCCCTGGCTTCTTCAAAAATGTTTAGAAAGCAGAAACTTTACTACAGAGGCACTCCTCTACAAGGGAGTTCTACTTTTCTTAGAGAAGTGAGTTATCTATAAGGAAAAAAAATCAAAGCTATGGGTTTGTTGGTTCATTCCTAGACACTTCATTTCCATGTTTAATGGCTTTTCAATATCAGTCTTTAGAGAGTAGGAATCAAAGGAGTAGCCAAGAGCTTTAGGGATGACGTCCTGTGAAATAAGACGTGGCTTCTCTCTTCCCAGGGCTTTCACATGACCTAAGGCTGGAGGAATGTGAAGGTCAAGCACAGGAAACAGAGGATGGGAAGAGCATCTCCACTGGCCAATGATGCTGAACAAAACCAACGAGTCCCAGGAAGCGTGGGCTGACCTTGAAAGCTCCATCCCATCAAGAATTTTATACTCACTCTTGTGTAATTCTCAGCATACTGTTTGTCTGATTTTTCATCCAACTAGAAAAAAAGAGAGATAGGAAGATCAAGAAGACGTTCAGCGTGCTGACTCTTATTTTTGGGGGAGATGAACAATCTCAACAGGGTTTTCTAGGTTCAGTGATGTGTGGAATCAAAACTAAACACAATAAAACTGAAATAAAAGTTATAACAAAATGTCAAGAATTTTTAGTTCATATCCTAAAGAATATAGGTTGGAAGCAAGCTACATGGATTCAAAATTTTAGATTCTTTAGACAGATTTTTCTTTTCATGGTATTTAATAAATACATTAAAGAAAACTGCATACAAAGCTCAATATAAACAGAGCAACTATCAATACAAAAATGGTTTTTTTAAAGACTTTTCTTTTTTTTAAGATTATTTATTTTATGTATGAGTGTGCTAACTGTATGTATGCCTTTACACCAGAAGAGGGCATCAGATCCCTCTAAAGATGGTTGTGAGCCACCATGTGGTTGCTGGGAATTGAACACCAGACTTCTGGAAGCGCAGCTGGTGCTCTTAACCTCTGAGCCATCTCTCCAGCCCTACAAAAAATGTTTTAAACATTAAGACACAGAATGCATGCATAAAACTATTTAATGCCAAAAGCAGGTTATATAAACATATGTTTCCTTACACACATAGCAAACTCAAGCAGTACAAAAGGGTATAAGAAATCGGCCTTTCTCCCCACCAGACCCTGCTCTGCCAAGAACAGCCAACGCCAAGTCTCTGAAAATCTTAACAACACTGTCACAGACACATTGTTCATCTTCTTTTCCCCAAGCCTCAAAGTTTTAAAAATACTTCATTTTTCTTCATAGCATTTCTTCTCCCTGCACTGTGAGGCTGATCCATTTGTTGCTGTCTGACCTCTAGCATGCAAGCCTTGTATCTGCATATCCTTCTCTGTACTCGAACAAGAACAGCACTAGTGTTGTAAGGGCTCAGGATCCACTCCATCCATCTGTACTCACAGGCTTCACTTATGTTGGCATCTCCACAGTGGCGTATTATCTCAACATGCCACAGTCAGACTAACCTGGCTTCTGCTGCTAATTCAGACTTTCTGGCTTCTCAGACCAGCTTCAAGAAGCAAGGTTCCTTAAAGATCCATTCCAAAATTCTCACTAGAACTAGGGAAAATTCAGAGGTGGGAAACTTTGCTGGAGGCTAACCACTTTCTAGCTGTGCCGGCTGCATCTGAACATGTTTCATCAACTCCAGCATTCATCTTTACTTGCATATGCTTTTAGCTATAGTGGGAAAAGTGACATGGAAACTTAAAACTAAATGAAAATAAAATATTCCCAGTCCTGAACTCTGAAATCAACCTTCACAGCCATTCACAGGAAGGTGGTTGGGAAACCTTCTTTAGCTTAATCACTAAACAGGAAACATCTCTGCCTTTGCTCAGACGACTTTAACCCAACTTTCTCACATGTAAAAGTTTCTAGCGTATGTTTTATTACCCAGTTATCATGTTTAAATAGAGACCTTTTACTTAATTAATACACTTATCAGAGATATAAAGGCTGGGTTTTGATGTCTCATTTCTTGCTGTAATACTTTGAAAAGGAAATCATTTTAATTTATTTGGACTCACTTTAAAAAGCACAAAATGTATTACAGCAAGCAGGCAACGACAGCTGGGATTTCAATCCCGTCACTTTCTGCTCTAAATGAGGAAGAACCCCTCTGAGTGGCACTGGCGAAACGCCCTGCCCAGCAGTTAGAGCCATCCAAAGTAAAAGGTGTATCTTCATAAACTGCCTTATTTTCATAAGTATTTTCTAATTCTTTTCTGCTAATAGGTTAACAAGAAGAGACGTATTCAAAATTAAACTACTCAAGTCCATCTGAAATCCTTCTTCATATCACATTTAAAAAAAAAAAATGACCCCGAACTCACCCACTTTACTAGACCACCGCCGGAATAACCTTACATTTCAGAGGCCGCGTCACTGACGCCTCCACAATGCTGACTCTATTGTGTTCACTGTATTCTAACGGATCCCATCTGTCGCAACACAAACTGATCATGCGCCAAACCTCAGGAATTGGTAAGCCAGCACAAAGCAGTCATGCCGCAGTCCAATTATGTTGACTGCAGTGACTTGGTCAAAGACTCCCTCAGTCCCTCAGTCTCACTGAGGCCGAACCTACGTAGGCGTATTGCAATGACAAGCTAATGTCTATAATAAATGACTAAAAGTACCTGCCAGATCCTGAAAAGGCTTTTAAAATGCAATAAAGTTTAATCACACTTAAGGTATAAAAGCATACTCTAAATAAAGTATTTACAGTGTAGTTTGTTAAATGTATCCATTAGATTACAATTATCCATTAACTTCTATTAAATATCCTTCATTTGACATACCTGGTAAAAAGAAGTGTTTCAAATTTAGGGTTTTTTTCCAGCTATGGAAATAATTATATATACACACCAAGATATCTTAGTACCCAAGTCTAAACATAGAATGCATCTACATTTCACACTTTATACACATAAGTTAAATATATATATATATATATATATATATATATATATATATATATAAAATTTTTAGTGTGAACTGAAATTTGGCTACAACTTAGCTTATATAACACAATGAAGGTACATAAAAACTTTTAGATTTTAAAACATTATGAATTTTGAATTTTTGTATCAAGAAAGCTCAACATAATAGTGCTAATAATGACAAGGTTATCTAAAACTTGTTTAATGAGAAACAAACAAAATACAGGAAGTGGATCTGATCATAACCAGAGAAGGGAAGAGAAAAGTGGATTTAATGATTTCCTGAAGTGAATCTGGCTAAGGATTTCTTTCAAAAAACAAGTGCAATGAGCAGTAAGTCAGCACACATTTAGACTCTTTTCCTTTATGGTAGCCTGCCTACAGAGCAAGACAGGAAGTTACAGCATATGAATCCTGTAGTCTTGTACAACTGGCTGGCACCTTTCTCCAGCACTTCCTGGATCCAGGATTATCACCGTGTGAGCAGACAGTGGGTCCACAATATGGCAGCTAGAAAACATCTTGCTAGGGCAGAGCTGGGAACGGGGAAGAATCAACCAATACAAACTCCCTTTCACCTGCTTCAGTGAGGTGAACTAAAGCATATGCTTTTCAATTTAGAGAAAGTCCCCTGTTTAGAAGACAGTGGTGGCTGGCGCACACCTTTAACTCCAGCACTAGAGAGGCAGAGGCAGGTTGATCTCTGTTAGTTCGAGGCCAGCCTGATCTATAAGAGCTAGTTCCAGGACAGCTAGGACTGTTACACAAAGAAACCCTGCCTCAAAAAACAAACAAACAAACAAATTATCAAAAAGCAAAATTAATGATCTTTTATAGGTATTTAAAAATACGAAAGGCAATGGCTCTCAGGCTATAAAATAACAGGAAAAGCCCTGTTCTAAACAATCTTTTGCTTACATTAAAGAGGTATTTAATTAATAGAGGCAGTAAGAGACAAACTGTAATGTTCTTCATGTCTACATAATTACTACAGCAAACTACCAAGAACTCAATGTACAAAGGCTATGACTACTAATTCAGGCATGATGATTTGTGAGGCTGACAGAAAACAAGCCACCAAGAAAACAGATCTATATAGTAAATTCAATTATATCTATGAAAAAAAGCAGGTACCAATGGACCAGTGAGATGGCTCAGCAGGTAAAGGGCACATGCCACTGAGCCTCATGACATGAGTCCAATCCTCAGGACTACGTAAAAGAAGGAGAAAATCAACTCCTGCAAGCTCTCCTCTGACCTACACATGTGCTCCCTGCCATATGCTCACATGAACATATATACACAAAATAAATGAAAATGTGTTTTAAAAATTAAAAAGAGGTTACTAAGCAGGTTAATAAAATACGCAACATCTCAGATAACTGGGAAGCCAGCTCCTAATTTCATCATAGACAAAGTCCTTGGTTCAACCCACAGCAAGATTCTTGCTATATGGCCAGATTTAAGTTAGTAATGTGGAATAATTAGAACTGCAATTAAAATAATTGAGATTATTTTCTAGGATTGAAATAGTGCGAAAATAGCTACTTCATACCATAAGTGAAGTGCTAATAAAAAACAATCTCTGCATAACCAGGGAGAAATCCCTTCACAGTGCTGGGCAACCAGAACAGGACTTGTCTGCATGATGCCAAGCCAGGTGAGGAGGGGTTGGAGAGATGAGCTCAGCAGGCAGGTCACAAAGTACACGCAGAGTGGAGTACCCAGAGGTGCCCCCATGGACACTCGACTCCCACTCAGTCCCCGAACCACTAGGAAGGGTACCTCAGACCAATGCCAGAGTCCACTTTAAAATCTCTTCAGTTCCTGTCTGGTTACTGAAAATGGGGCATTTTGCCAAGCTGCGTACTTTATTATCCAGCTTTTAAAATCTAACACTTTATATATAGGCTTATCAAAACCAAGCAGGGAGCAAAAAGTAGACCAGAAGCACCTGAATACGGGCCAAGGCTAGTGTTAGGAAACTACTTGTTTATCTCCTTAGGTGGAGGGTTAGGTATGCATATCAGCTACCTGTTAGGAAATGATATGATGGAAATGGATTGACTCTGAAATAATTCAGATAAAAAGAATAGAAAAAAAACATACGAAACAAAATTAGGATGATATTAGGAATCATTGAAGATGCTAATGAGGGAATTCCACAGGGTAAAAGAAAGAGGGATTTTTAAGAACATTTTAACAAATATATTCTAAAATAATTATGTTTCATGTTAATATGCTCAAGTAAATATGTCTAAGGAGTTAATTAAATTCCTAATTTTAAAAATAGTTACTACATAAGCAGTTAGTCGCATGCCTGGGACAACACAATGACCCATGCAATACACTCACGCTGGTCAAGTCTGAGATGCCGGCGTCATCCACCTCAGAGACAACACTCCCCCTACGATTGGAGCGACTAAAATAATCAGCAGCAGAGACCTTTCAGTCAGAGAAAATGAGACACTTTAAACGTCAGAAAAGAGAAAAAGAACACTAGCTAACTGGAAAGTTGTGTGCCTGTATTAATCTGATGTTTGATAAAGTATCATGAAATGAGGAAACTTTTACAATTGACCTATTTTTTTCAAAAAGTAAAAAAGAGGTATGAATGAATGATTGAAGTCATTGTGATGAATGAAGTCACAGCTCCCTAGAGTAAGTTCTTTCAACAGTACAAGTGCAAGTCTACGCTACAGACCATTTTCTGCCTGAGCTCATGACAAGCACACCTTCCACACTGAAGCACTGGGAACCTTGAACTGTGAGGGCAGTGTTCAGACCACTATCAAATCTCTACTATATTTTATAATATTATAATTCTTTATGGTTATCAACTCTGGCAATACTCAATTTCTGCAATAATTTTTTCCTTTTCACATGTCATATCAGGAACTGTCGGACAAAACAATGAGAAAACAATGTAAAGGCCCTCTCTTGCCACTCAAACAGCGGAGCCTCTCCTATCAGAAGTCACTGTCTCTGAGCACTCTCCAAGGGTCACACTGACACACCCACCTCAAGGTCCTCTGTCACAGTCACCTGCTCTTTTCTTCACACCCTAAACTGTCTTCCTTTTGTGTTCCTTTCCTTACTAGTTTATTTCTGTCTTTTCCTAGAACATAAGTTCCGTAAAGTAAGAGATCTGTCCTTGGTTAAACAAATCACTCCTGGTACTTTGAACACTGCCACTCCACAGTAGAATGACTGCACCCACTCATCAGTCATTCTTAACTCGAAGTGTTTGCCTTGCTCTAAAATTCCTCACTAAGAAACCCATCCATAGGAACAAGATATCTGCCAATGGCTAACAAAATCAAGCAATGATATTTTTATTTGTTACACCTTGTTGATTACATATAATATATGATTAGCACCTACTACCTTGGAGGTTTGAAAGGTGTCTTCCAGAGTCACTCACTGAGTACAGGTATTAAGTCTAACAACAGAGAAGACAGCCATCTCCACTGGACAGAAACAACTAACAGGTTATTGAGAGGTTGAGGCAAGCCCATCACTATTAAGTCCCTATTTCCACTGCTTCCAAGGTGTTATGACCTTTATTTCTCCTTCGGCCATGAGTATGAACATTATCTGGATGGTTAAGGAACCAAAAATGCTTTAATCAGATGAATTTCTCTCACACAAACATGTGGTTCCCTTTATGAGAACTTTTGTTTACAACTGCGCACACTGAGTTTGTACTGCTTTCGGAAGAAATTACAGCTTCACAGTTCTCTTTACTCTGGCTCCATGCTGACACACAGTCCTCCTCTCTCATTTCCACATCAGTTCCCTATAGAGAACAAAAGCGCCACCCTGCGACACTTGCAGCGTCATTAAAGAATAGCATGAAGTCCTATCATGTCCACAATGATTAACTGGGTGAAATGTCTGAATTGATGTGTTTCAGTCTTGCCGCTGACAGCTGACAACGTCACAGTCTCACACACGAGTAATGTACGATGGTGTAAGTGTGACTCTTGATGGAGAGGCTCGTTTTGGAAAATAAGCAGATAAAATGTGTGCATAAAAAACAACAGTTAATGGTGTGGGAGGTCCTTCTGTCTATGTGTTGCTTCTATTGGTTGAATTGAACAAAGAACTGCTTTGAGCATAGCTGTGGCAGGGAAGAACAGAACTAGGCAGGGAAAGCTTGGCTGTATGCTGGGAGGAAGAAGGGTGAAGTCAGGGGAGGAGCAATGGAGCCACCAGAATCAGACATGCCAAATCTTTGCCAGTAAACCACTGCCACGTGGCAATATACAGATGAATAGAAATGGGTTAAATTAATATAAGAGTTAGTCAATAGGAAGCTAGAGCTAATGGGCCAAGCAATGTTTTAATTAATACAGCTTCTGTGTGGTTATTCTGGGGCTAAGCTAGCTGGGTGGCCAGGACGAAGAAGCAGGCCCTCCCTCTAACAAGATAAGGTGAAAGTTTTCAGTAAACGATTTGTGCCTGAGACTCGTGAGTCATTCTCGACAACATGGCAAAGTAAACTGTGCACATAAACTCTATTTGAGGAAAACACAAACTTCACTTTTCAGTAAATGTCACATAATCATACACTACTGTCCTGTAAGAGCTGTAATTGTTTTCATGCAGACCATGCTCACCACACTGTCCCTTCGCCCACGACTGGCACGATCAGAAGACACAATGCTTGCGGCGGCGTCATCGATAGACTACAGAAAGTGAAAAAGATTCAGTTTCTCTACTGTTCTCGTGGACTATAAACAGCATGGGAGAGTTTTAGAAGGCCACTCTATTACACACTGACATGAGCCGCTGCACTCCGTTAAAAGAGATAAGCTGCTATAAGGCATAATGAAGTATCACTACAAGTCAAGATACTTCCCAAAAGCACAAAGAATAAAGCAAAACTCACTTTTATTAACATTAACACTGGTGAGGGTATGAGTAAACTAGACAAAATCAGCTAGGGAGATCATGGTATTTTTAGACTTGCAGATCTGTGAAGTCCCTTGAGACGTCAATAAATATACTTATGATTTCAATTTGAGAAAGGAAAAAATGTTTTAAAATGAAATAACATATGTCAAAGAAGTTCCTACCAACAAAGTCCTGAGGCAGTGACTCATTTCCTGGTCCTCATCCCTCCGCAGTTGGCGGAGATGGCACTATTATCCCGCCACAGGACTGTGTTCTTCCGCTCCACTGGCAGAGCTCATCTTCGGCCTACTACTTTATCCCCATTCTGATGTCACTAAGATGCCATTTTGGCATCACTAAGGTAGTAATTCTGAACCCACATTGCAAATGAAACAGAATCTAGTCAACTCACAAGAGCAAGGACCTGCACTGTTATGTTTTTGAAAATACATTATCAAAAATTTTTGCAGGGGAACACTACATTTGACATATTAAAAATGTCACCAGGCCTGAAAACTGCCAAGTAGAATTTTGAGTACACAGTGGGATAAGAGTAAACATCCTTCTTTTGTGACAAAGCCCTTATGCCCTAAATACACCCGTGTTAGTGTTTCTTAAGTACAAGGGTGGGATCTCTGAGAACTGCTGTTCTGGAGGGCAGAACTGCAAATGTTTTAAATGTAAAAGCCCACAGAACTCTTCTTTTCCCTGATAATTATTAATTTCTCGAGTTTGGTATAATCTGTAAGGAAAATAAGCTAGTACGCTGAAAGTAATCATTTACTTTGGAAATGTAAATGAGTACAGTCTTTTTAGTTGTCAACATGGTCAAATATAGCAAAATTAAAACACATACACTCTGAGCATGGTGAAGGCAGAGGCAGCCAGATCTCTGTGAGTTCGAGGTCAGTTTAGTCTACAGAGTGAGTTCCAGACTCTCCAGAGCTACACAGTAAAATCCTGCCTCAAAACCTGGGAGGGGCTGGAGAGATGGTTCAGCAGTACATATCCTTTGCTGCTCTTCAAAGGACCTGGGTTTGGTTCCCACAGCCACATAGTAGCTCACAATCTCCTCTAAGTACAGTTCCAGGATACAAAATCTTCTTCAAGCCTTTGTGGACACAGGCTTACACATGGTACAAACATGTATATGTAGGCAAAACATTTATACACATAAAACAAAACTAATCTTCTTTTGAAAATGCATATCCTCTTATATTCCTAACATTTCCTGATACATATTTGTCTTACAGATATATTCATGTAAATGTACTCTCTGTGCATGTGTATGGGTGTGAAAGGAAGGGAAAGACAGGGGCAGAGAACATGTGCAAGAATGTTCACCACAGGGCTAGGGAGAGGCTATGCAAGCATGAAGCTTTAATCTGTACTTCCAGCACCCATGTAAAAGCCAGGCCTGGTAGTGTACGCACTGGGGGGAACAGTGGCTCTCAGGGGCTCCCTGGCCTGACAGTTTAGCCAAAACAGTGATCTCTAGGTTAAGTGAGATTTTGTCTAAACAAATAAGGTAGAGAGGAGTAATAGATAGATACCTGACTTTGACCTCTGACCTCCATTTGTGCATGCAAAGCTCATGAGTACACATAGAAAATGTCTAACCATCTAAATGACCATCAACAGTAAAATGATTTTTAAAATTAACATGTATACATTCGTGTGATAGTATGCTAATATTAAAAAGATTTGATAATACAAAATTATCTCAAAGAGAAAATAATTGAAAAGGTGGGCATAGCTTAATTGTCTAAAATGATGATGACGATGATGATAATGATAATATTGGCAAAAGGGGATACTATAAATCTGTATGCACTGACACAGAAAGATACTTTAAGAAAACATGGAGAAGTAACACATACTAGAAAGGAAGCCATTTATGGTCAAAATGAAAAGCACTCATACATGTCCAGAACATCTCTGAAAGCATGAGTGTGCACAGGTTACATGTAAGGGCTCGTCTGCGGAGCTTTACTCTGGACTTGTCCTTTACTAACATTACTTACCTTATAAACTGCAAAATAAATGTAATGTTCTAGAAAGAGTAGCAGGCGTACATAACAAGCTTTAAGAACTGATTTGTTTTACTTCTCCCACCACTCCACAGACAGAAAAGGCAATGCAGGAACATACGCAGGGATAGCCAGAACAGCACACCCAACAGGAGTTAGCAAAGTGTTTCGCATAAATGACAATACAAAAACTTTAAGCCTGTCCAAAGGCCTCGGTTCCAGACTCGGTTAAGAAATTCTTGGGTCCACACAAAAGCAGTCAATTAGCACATATTAGTAGTTGGTTTTTATGGACTTGGGAACACATAATCCATGCAGAAGATGGTGAAACACACTGCTCTATTCTAAAGTGGAATGCAGAGCAACTAAACATTCCTCAAGTGTGCAGAGAGGCTGGAGAGCTCACCACAGGGCTGCTTCGGGAGGAACTTGCTCTCGATGAGTAGTAACTGTATTCAGATGGCTATAAAATTCCAAGAAGAAAGGCTTTACAACAATGGCCAGCTCCGTTTTTCTGCTGGGAATACAGTGTCCCTACTCTTGACTTGACTCTGGTGCCCAAGGTAAAAACAGCTGCTTTGCCTTGTCTGGCATGCCACCTCACACCCACCCTCAAAAGCGGAGGAGATGCCTGAAGACTTTCCCTAAGACTCCCCTCATATGTCACTCCTGATCTTCAAATAGTCACCTTCTCACAGCTGGCTGCATGAATGGGCCAGACTAAATGACTCCTGTCCCTTCCTGTGGTCACCCCCTCCCATTTACACTTACAGTTCGAGAACCATAAGGGTTATATAATCCACCACCAGACAATGATGCCTGAAGAACAAAAGAATAATTATTTACTTATTTAGCACTGGAGTTATTTTGAAAAGACCTTCATTATTTGGCAGTTCATAATTCAAAAAATGTTTGATTGAGGATGGTATGTTATATTCATTTGCTGTATCATTTTCATTGTAACTTCAACAATATACTTGGATTAACAAAAACACTACAGTATTTTCTTTTGCCCTCACTTTATAACATGAGGAAGCTAATATTAATTAATTTATTCTCTTAAAAGAGCAAACAGCAGGGAAGGGAACAGGTATAAGCACTCTGGGTTCCAGTCTTCAGAAACTGGCTACAGAACATCAAATGGCTAGAAGCACCAACAGCCACACACACTAAGCTACTGGTTATGCTTTAAATTTGGTTTATTTAGTAGACTTTTGATTGCTACAGCCCAGGGTCATAACCATACCAAAGAAAACTAAGTGAATGTGGTAGAAACCAGGGAGTTTATCACCTTGCAGAAAACAGATTCTTAAACATAAGCTACCAGAAGTCATCCATTTCAATGTTGGCAAAGAGAACAGAATTATTTTTTCACACCCTGAGTTTTGTAACCTAAGCACAGGCAGCGTACTCTGCAGAGCATGTGGCAGAAACCACACAGCTTAGTCAGCCCCATGGCAGCGGCCCTACCACAGAGCACACACTGCAAGAAGGAAATACAAACCAGGCTGGCACTTCTCAGCAGACCAGAATTTGCAGCAGAGGAGGCCTATGGAATAAGTGCACTAATTAAACCTAAAGAAAGGCAAGGGCAGCTGTGACAGCCACATGCTCCTCGAAAGTACTAACCCTGTTCTTACTCGATGTCCCCAGCGGATCACTGCACAGGGAAGAAGACTGCAAAGAGAGGCAAAACAATAGAAATAAGCAAAAGCAGAAACACAGGAGAATGCACCTCACCATCATGCAAGCAAAAGACTTGACATTTATCGTTTTAGATTCCATAACTCATTAGCAAGTCCCAAATGCTTAGCGTAGTGTGAAAACACATGAAGTAAAAGTCGCTAGGGACTTTCCGAGTGCAAACTGTGAAGGGTGAGAAAGAAAATCTCCTCTAGCAGTCTTCTATCATTATGTACAACCTTTAGGTATTAGGACATTTTTGGCAGGTATGAGACAGGGACCCAGGAAAGCACTGAAGAAAAAAGGGCCACGGCACTTGGGAATGTGTCATACAGTGGTCTCAAACCAGTCACCAGTAGTTCCTGGGGCACTGTGGGTTATTTTGTGGCCGACTCCCAATGGGTTTGGTCAGGTTATAGGTAAGGAAGCTCTTAGTTACTATTATCACCATTTTTTCCCAAATAGATTTGAAAGCTTATCTTTGAAAACATGCCATGGACAAAGCATGCTAGAAGCCACGTAAATTGAACTAGTCCCCAGAGTTCATGCACTAAAAGTACTTTCTGTAAAGAAATTACACTTCTTTCCCTGGAGTCACTTAAGACACAATTTTCAGTTCTTTTTCACTAAACCTAGACAAACAGGAATAGTGAAATAGTGTGTGCAGACGGGTTTTTCAGTTGACTGTGTTTTCCAGTGCCTGAAATTGAATTCAGAGCCTTGCCTGTGCTAATGAATTATTCTACCACATAGATTAGCCCCCATTCCTGAATACTTTTAAATGTACTGGGTACCACACATTACAGTATGCTTTAAAGGTTAGAAGTCTTGAAAAAAAATAAGATTCTAGCTGACTGTGGAGACACTAGCCTGCAATCTGAGCACACAGGTGGCTAAGGCGAGATGATCAGGCCTTGGCTACAGAGACACACCATGTCTCAAAAACAAACAAAACAAGCAAAAGCCCCAAAACAGACAAAAAGGAAAAACAAGATTCTAACATTATATTAATACTCTAGCAAATAATAACATACCTCTCATCCTATACGTAGCTTAGATTTTCACATGTCAGCTTCTTAAAAGAGTATCTATTAGGGAGTGTATTGATACTTATAGCTTATTTTGAAATGGATCAAAAAACTAGACAGAAGCTTGGCATTGTGGTCCCCGCCTTAACACCAGCAACTAGGAGACTGAGGTAAAACAATCTTGAGTTTGAGCCTGGGCTACATACATGTGAGACTGCTTTTAAAAAAAAAAAGATGGAATGATAGACAAATAATTATGTGACTAAGAAAGTAAATTAAATAATCTAAGAACATGGTGCTCACTGTATAAATTCTTTTTCTATTTGAAATTTTCATTACAAACGGTGATTTAACAGTTCTCACTGAAGATACACTCAAGAAGGAATATATAAATCAGCTACCAAAACTATACAGGTATATCAAACCATTAAGAGATTAGTTACAAATAGTCTAAATGCAAAATGGGGGGTTAGAGATGTGTTAAAGGTGGGTAAAATACATGAGACCAAAGACTTTGGACAAACCCGATAGCAGTAGGTCGAGGTAGGTTTGCTATGTCTAAGACTGCTATAGTTTCTCTGGTCAAAATAGAGGCCACTCTGAAAAAAGCAAAATTTAATATATTTTTTTCAGGTTAAATGTTTTTGAAGCACACCAAGACAAAATTTGAATACACAGGCAAATCTGATCCTGTTAAGGCTCCTTCTTCCCCAAGGCAATGCCTTTAAACCACTGGATCTGAGCAAAGACAGGACAAACAGCAATGGTTTCAAACCTCTGTAAGGGGTGGGCACTAAAGGTGAGCTACTTCAAACAAGGTCATTACTGCTTGTTATTACCTTAAAAATAAGACAAAAAACCCTCAGATAAAAATGAAATGCAAATAACTGAGTTATTCTCATTCTACAGTTAAGAATGCCCCGACAAACCTAGGCCCACTGAATAATACTACTTTTATAATTTACTAGGTTAGAGAAATCGTCTATCAAATCCCCCTTGCTAGAGGCTAAGCAAGTGTATGAATCCCTGGCTGAGAACTTTCCTTCCCTACTTCTGACACTCCTTGCAGGGTCCCTGCTTCTACCACTCCCCACACACACACCGCTCTTGGCCCTGCCTTTCGCCATCACTCACACTTCACCCGAGCACAAAACTGCCACGTCCTTCCCATATACCAAGGCCTCTCTGTAATCTGCCTTCAGCATTCTCTGCCTCCCTCTTCCCTACTAGGTACATCCTCCCAACACTCCCGTGGGAACCCAGAACTGGCAGCAAGGTGGGGACTACATTTCTGCCAACAGCACAATAAGAAGAAAGAGGTGTACCCTGGCGACTGTAATGAAAAGCCTGTTAGTTCTGCAGTGTGATCACACAGGTAACAGGGTTTGGGAGCTCTCACATGGGAACTCTCTATCACACACATTATTGTACATTCCAAGTTTCTAAAAAACAAACTTTGAGCATGAAACCCACTTGTAATTTGGTGCTGTCCATAATATCACAACTAGACCAAACTTCAAAGTAGAACTAACCAGGGGGTCTTTATGAGAACTAGAAGATCGCTTCTTCATCCCATAGGTGTGACTGTAAGAATAATTCTGCAAGTAAAAATTGTTGAGTCAACTTTAATGGCCATGTAGTGAAATTTTAAGAATGAAACTCATCATAAAATAATAGCAAAGGTACATATGATAAAGAGTAGTATGCATGCAACCTAATTCCTGTCAGTAACAGACTGAGAGAACTTGGAAGGCTGATATATGCAGTCTGGAGACACATTACCCTCTCTTACTCGACGTGTGTCCATTAACTAACCTGGTGTCTGGCCAGCCAAAGGGAACCTATTAGGACAGAGAGTCAGAAGGATGTCTATGGGGACTATTGTGGGGTATCTGTACACTGTGTGAAATTATACTGCGGTAATTGGTGTAATAAAAAGCTGAACAGCCAATAGTTAGGAAGGACTTCCAAGCAGAGAGAGAACTCGGGGGGAAGAAGGCAAAGTCGCCAGTCAGGCACGGAGGAAGCAGCATGAGCAGTGTGGAGATGAGGGATGAGCTACGTGACAGAATGGAGATGAAAATAAACAAATAAATAGTGCTAATTTAAGTTATAAGAGCTAGTGGGATAAGCCTAATCTAAGGCCGAACTTTCATAATTAATAATAAATCTCCATGCCATTATTTGTGAGCTGGTGGCCCAAAGAAAAATCCAACTACAGGGGACCTTCATTATACACCTTACTTGAGTCTTGTCCCCCATTTCTTTTTCTCTAGGAAGCTATAGGTGGTGAGAGTTTATTCTTCCTCCTAATTTAGTCAGCTTATCTAAAAGCAAAAACAATGTTGTATTGTAAATAAAGCAAAAGGACATTTCATTGCTGAAAAGAACACTCTCTGGGGGGATTTACTTTACATGTTGTAATTATGTATTCATGGTCTACATGGGCAAATGCTAAAGAGGGCATGGATCCCTAGAACTGGGTTAGAGGTTGTTGTGAACCAGCCAGCACGGATGCTGAGACCTGAACTCAGGTTCTCTGGAAGCACTAAGTGCTCTTAACCCTTGAGCCATTTCTCTAACCCTCAGATCAAGTTAGCAGAGCCAGGGCATAAGCCATTCAGAAGATAAATACCTATAATGTATATACTTAAGTTTACACAAAGTACTTTGGAAACAAGATTATATAAAGACATCACTTCTCCCAGGGGGACAAAGCTCAAGACTGTTACTCAACAACAACCAGCAGACAATAAATTCAATCTATGCAGTGCGGCTGTGTGTGCAGTACCCTAGAACAGCCAAGGGCGACAGGCTGTCCTAGGAAAAGCACTTCACACAGGCAGACCCTCAACAGGAAGGACGTGCTCATTTTCTCATTGTGAATAATCTTTCATACTTTACTGTGAACATCTTAAGTAAAAACTACACAGCCTAGAAACTTGGGCAATCTACTGACATAACTGTAACCAAAAAACAAAACAAACAAACAAAAAAAAAAAACTCAAACCAGTTTGACTTCCTTAGCTAATTCAATATGTCAATCTAAAATTCTTGGACATCTATAGCTGCCACCCATCACTGCTGGCTATTTTATTTAGTAACCTGCCAGCCAATGACACATGAAATGGAGCACAGGTGTACTACTGTAGCTCAGGTGTATCAGCCCACTGTCAGAGGGGCTGGAGAGATAGATGGCTCAGAAAATGAAGATGCTTGCTGCCGAGTCTGATGCTGGGTGACCTGAGTTCAATCCTTGGGACCCACATGGTAGCAGGAGAGAACCAGCTCCAACAAGTTGACACAGGCAAAATAAATAAATAGGAAGTTAAAAAAAAAATGAGCAAAGCAGGCCTCCCGTGCAGCAGGTGGCACAGGGAACCAGCTCTTCTTTGGAAGATGAAGCTATGACTGAGTGACTGAGCCAGAAATCTCAGCTCTTCCAGCACACATTTGATCCATTTGAAGCATTTTTGGTTTTTGTGGTGGTACTGGGGAGCTTGTACAGGCTTGTAATGCCAAGGAAGCACTTTATCACTGAGCCATGCTTCAGCCTGATCCTGAAGTCTATGGGAAAAGCTCTTATTCCAGTATCTGATTATGCCACAACTGCAAAAACAATGGTTTTTGGTTTTTTTACACATTCCCCCCGACCCAAAAAAAACTATAACAAAACCATGAAAGTTAGTCATAATCTATGATTAGCAATAACTGGTGTTTAGAAAGAAAAGCCTCACACGTAACACAGTCATGCACTACATACTAATGACGGAACCCTTGATGATCTGTCCTTGAGGGTATCGTACTGCACTTCAGAAAAGTGTGAAAGTCGGTTGCATTGTCAAAGTCAGGAACATAAGGGAAAAAGGTAACATTTGTCATTATTAAAATCAAAACAGTACTACTTCAAAAGCAAAATATTATTAAATGCAAAAGCTATTATATTTAGATATAACCTTTACTTTCTTATTGCTAAACTGCACGTGTAACTAAAACTATGTTTTATGCCAGGCATAGTTATAGGCACACATAGCCCTAGCTACTCTGCAGTCTGAGACAGAACCCCATCCTGAACACACAAAAGGCTGTATTCTCCCCCACCCCAACTTTTGGCTGCACTGAGAGCCTTGTGCATGTTGTGCAGGTGCTTTACCACTTTTCTTTCAAATAACAAAATTCAGAATCAGCGATGGTAAGATGATTCAACCTTAGGATATAACAGAACAATACAGGCCAGGCGGTGGTGGCGCACACCTTTAATCCCAGCACTGGGGAGGCAGAGGCAGGCGGATCTCTGTGAGTTCGAGACCAGCCTGGTCTACAAGAGCTAGTTCCAGGACAGGCTCCAAAACCACAGAGAAACCCTGTCTCAAAAAAACCAAAAAAAAAAAAAAAAAAAAAAAAAATAACAGAACAATACAGCCTAAGGGAAGCTTTAAATGTAAAGTATAAACCGTTTAAGGTCGAAGATGCTTCCCTCCTCATCTCTGTGACCGCTACCACTGTCTGCCATCGTTTGAAAAATAGTAAAAGCAAGGAAGAGCACATAGCTGATTTGTCTTGCAAAATAAAATTGGAATCAAAGTCAGGGCATGTCATCGAACCTTAGAGACAACATTTGTTTTAAAGTTTTCACAGGACAACAAAGTAGAAACTCATGTGTCACTAGCCTATTCCTGTTGCTTCTATGTCCACAACACTGAAAATCAACAATAAACACATAAAATCTGAGAGCACACATTTCAGAAGTACACACCACCATGTCTCTCCTTTTGGGTGTGCTGGCTCTGCTCCAGTGTGTCCCAGTAATGTCCTTCGATGAACTCTTAAGTGAAATTAAACAAAAGACAAGTTTAAAGAATAATTTAAAAACTGAATTCACTACAATTATCTCAAAACCACTAATATATGGCAAGGAACTAAATAAATAGTAACTAAACAGTAAAAATCTCCACTAATGAGAAATAGTGAATATCCTATGATTCAAGGTCACACTATTTCCTAATCTGAGATTTCTTTGACTGTCTTCTTGCATACTGTACACAAAGCAATAATCAAGCATCTGTGGTAATTTTTAAGGCAGCTACTGATATTCATGTTATTAGCAATCTATTCACATGTAACAAGCAAACATACATGGTTTCATTCTTCAGTCCAAGACTTTGACTTACTCGTCCCTCCCCTAGGCCTATATTCAGGCTCAGGCTTCCTTTGTCCTTTTTATTTTTAGTCTTAATGTCTATAGCACTTTTCAAACTATGTAGCTTCTAGCAGGGTACCTCTCAACAGAGCAGTTTCTGAAAGATAACTAACTGGACAAAAGAAAAGTTCAAAATCCTAAAAATCCAGCATAAAACCTTAAGTGTACCTGACCCACATCCACATACTGCCAGTGCTTCAAAACCAAATAAATGTGCAGACAGCATGAGTCTTTTAAAACCATAACTCATAAGTTTAAAAATACAGGCAAAGAAACACTGAAACCTCTAAATTTTATGGTAAACCATTAGAACACTTAGGTCACCACTTTAGACCATTATATTTATTTTTATAGAGGACAAAAATTGTCTGGCATATTCAGATTAATGGAACTGGTAAAGTTATTTTAAAAGTCAATAATTTAGAGCTAGTGGTAGCTGAGTGGTCTGCCACATACCCTGGACCCGATCCCCAAAATAAAACAACAAACAAAAACTCCAAATGCTTAGAATTCCTAAGATCATCTAATTAAAGCAAAACGGGGAAAACTATCTCAAAGGCTAGGGATGTTGATAAGCCTCAGGGAGGAGCACTTGGAACAGGGTTCCATCCCCAGAGAGAGCAAAAACAAAGCACATTGTTAAAAAGAAATACAATTTATCACTGAGCTTTCAGACTTAATTTTGTAAAGATCTATACATGTAAACCCTGTTGAATCCATACACATACACACAAGGATAATGCAGACTCCTTTGTTACTCTTCAAGTTCACACTGGCTTTTTCTTTCCAGTGATGGAAATTAAACCTAGGTCCTTGCACCTGCTAGTCAAGAACTCAATCACTTAGCTACATCCTTGGCACTCATATGTTAATTCTTAAAAATACAAAGAGTTGGGGCTGGAGAGATGGCTCAACATTTAAGAGCACTGCCTGCTCTTCCAGAGGACCGGAGTTCAATTCCCGGCACCCACACAATGACTCACATCATCTCTAATTCCAGCTCTAAGGATTTGACAACTTCTTCTGGCCTTGGAGGGCGCTGTATACATGTGATACTGATGCACATTCCAGCACCAATACACCTAAGATAAACCTCAAAAAATACAAAGGGTTTTTTTCTATTAATGGGAACACATTTTCACAGCTATCGTAAATTTTAAAAAAAATTAAAATTGCATCTCCAATGTTTACTGATACAATTCCCACTAAATGGAGATCCGACTGGTAGTTTTATCCCACTCCAGGTGAACAGTTCCTTCTGAGTTTAATGGCAAATTTCTTTTATTTGGGGGTTTGACTTAAAGTTCCCTAACTTAGGTCAAACTTAAAGATCAACGCTCCAAGGTCATATGCAAATTTATAAATACTCAATTTAATAATAAATTGTGAAAACTCACATTATGAGCATTATAATTGAAAGCAAAGAAACTGGTCACAAAAAGGAAGAGGGGAATATTTTGCAGTCCTTGACTCTCAACTTTGAAACTTTGGTAGACTCATTATATAGTTTTTTAAAAAGTTATTTAAAGAGGAAGGAAAAAAATGTCTCTAGCAGCAAGCATGAAAATGCACACATTTTCCTTCTAAAAAGCATTCATACACATAAGAAGCACTTTGGAAAGGAGCATTTCTGTAGGTGTATGCACAATGTGTATCCCTGGTGCCTGCAGAGGCCACAAGAGGGCATCAGACGCCCTAGACCTGGAGTGACAGGAGTTTGTGAGTGCTGCTATGTGGGTGCTAAGAACTGACCCTGGCCCTCTACAACAGCAGCAAGTACTTTCTAACTGCTGAGCCAGCTTTCCAGCCCCCTGTAAACCCATTTTAAAGCCACTGGTTATCTTAGGTTTCTTCAAAAAATTGTCAATACTACAAAACAAGTCTAAAATTTGTAACTAAATAGAGCACTTGAAACCAGTTTATAAAGTTACTCTAGAAACACATACATACACCAAAGGAAAACAATGTATTGGAGTGTAATAGGTGGAGTACTTAAAAATACAAAAATGCGCCGGGCGGTGGTGGCGCACGCCTTTAATCCCAGCACTCGGGAGGCAGAGGCAGGCGGATCTCTGTGAGTTCGAGGCCAGCCTGGTCTACAAGAGCTAGTTCCAGGACAGGAACCAAAAAGCTACGGAGAAACCCTGTCTCGAAAAAAAAAAAAAAAATTCAAAAATTCTAATACTGTTATTTCAGGGATTAGCTTAAGTAGTACACTTTTATATAAAGTAAGAAGGAAATCAGAGTTGGAACAAATAACGCTCTTAATATGAAAGATGATTTTACTGATGAAAAACGTAAATAACACAAGTGCAAAACACTGTGTTGAAGCAAAGGTATTTCTACAGAAAGCGAGAACAAACCTGCATTAAAATAAAAATATTCAAGATTTTAGAATTGATTCGCTTCTAGCAATAATTTGAGAGAAAACATCTCTTTCTAACACGGAGTTTTGCCAGCATTGTTCACGTATGTTATAAAGAGCAGAAATGGACACTGCTGGATTGCTCAGATAATCAACGATGCTGAGGGAAGATTATTGTTAAAAGCTTTGCTATTTGGTGTAAACAACTTAGAATACCAACCCTGTGACTGCCAAGGCTTCGAAAAGACAATGTATCCTCTAATCCCTGATAAAAATAAAAGCAAGCATATTAAAGGTCTGACTTCATGAAGACAATGAGGAACAGCACCACAGGCAAGTTTACATAACGCTACAAACCAGGTAAGAACGGTGATGGCCAGACCGGTGAGAATACGTGGCCCTCTCTGAATCTTCCTGGGGAAGAAGAAAGCACATGGATAATTATTCACTGAACAAGTAATTGTTTATCAGAGCAAAGGAGCAAAAACCAGCCAGTCAAAAGCACAGCGGCACCTTCTAAGAATAAGCAGGATCCAAAGCTGAGTTTGGTGGTACCACATGTATCAGACGGAAAGGCAGCAGCTCAGCAGCTGTGATGTGTCCAAGCACTCTTATTTGCATGTGGCCCAGAGAGCTCAACATTCCAGGATTAAAACACACAACAGCACTCAGCAAATAGATGCTGGGTTGAGCACTGAAAGCAGACATTTATTTTTTCATTATAAGTGCCAGATTATACAGGTGAGAAAAAATGTTTACTTTGTCATATATGTATAAAGAAGAATGTACATTACTTTAAAAATACTTAGGTTTTACTCTGGTGCTCACTCTAAGGAAGTTTTTTCATTTCAGGGGTTTTCCCCTCCTTTCACTATTCTAACTGGAAAATAAAAGAAATACAGAAATACACCCCTCTGCGTTAATGTGATTAAACTACTAAGAAATGACATAACTATTTTCACAGTTGATAGTTAAGCCATGCCTTAAGCAGCTTATAAGGAGAGTGACTACACCCAGCAGTACACTTAACTGTGTGCAATTCTAATGTTTCCACAATCGTGCATCAGCAAGGAGACAGCAAAGCCTGAGTCATGGGCAGCAAAGACCTAGTGCCCAGAATATGATCACCTGACACTGTAAGGAACTGCTGATTTTTCAGAATTTTAACGTCCCAATTGCTAAAGTAATTTCCACTGTGACTAAAAACTACATCTAACTGGTCTAGGTGGGCTACCTATCAAAATGAACCAATGTTACAACACTCCACAGCAATCCAGCAATGCATCTAAAAAACAGATGGGGCTATCTATTGCCATTATCTTAAAACAGAAATAGTAATTCAACCAAAATGCCACAGCTTACTGCTTCATTTTGGTCTCAATCTTTATGTGTTTTTTTAAATTGTCTTTTAACAACTACTGTATGCACTGCTACACTTGATACAAACATGATTTGGTGACTTGATTTCCAACAGGGTGTTGTGATCTCTAGGCATTAATCACCAATTTACATTTTTTGTAAGTGATACCACAAAAGTCTAGGAGACATGTAAGTTAGCAGAGCAGAACACTCTATGTTAAGTGGTAACTGATTCTAAGCTAATTAGAAAGCCTTGTATCACACAGGCAAATTAATTTTACATGCCCCTCGACGTCACTTGGGGTACTAAGCTGATTTCCAAGGGTGAAGACCTACTTCTCCCTTCACTCTAATCTACTAACCACAGAACACTTCTGGACAGCACATCCTGCCTGGTGTGATGGTACAGTCCTCTAACTCCAGTGTTTATGAGGCAGAAGCAGGTGGATCTCTGTGAGTTTAGATGAGCCTAGTCTACAGAGTGAGTTCCAGGCCAGCATAATTAAGACCTTATATCTAAAGAAAACCAACAAAAGCCCACCTGAAGAACAAAGCCCCATCAAATATACAAGGACAGATGAATCCCTATTTATTTGCAATTATGTAATTATCAAAATAACTCTATAACAAAATCTTATTAAACATTGACATACTTCTATATTTAAGTGGCTTTTCTCTTTAATTCCCACTGAAAATCTGACCCAGGGGCTAGAAAAATGGCTCAGTGGTTAACAGTACCTGCTGATCTTCCAAAAAACCTTGGTTTGATTCCCATAACCTACATGGAGGCTCACAACCATCTGTAACTCTAGAAGATCCAATACCTTCTTCTGACCACTGCAGGCACTAGTCATGCAAATGGTCCACACACATAAATGCAGGGAAAATACTTATACATAAAATTAAAATGAATAGCCGGGCGATGGTGGCGCACGCCTTTAATCCCAGCACTCGGGAGGCAGAGGCAGGTGGATCTCTGTGAGTTCGAGACCAGCGTGGTCTACAAGAGCTAGTTCCAGGACAGGCTCCAAAGCTACAGAGAAACCCTGTCTCGAGAAAAAAAAAAAAAAATTAAAATGAATAGATTTAAAAAAAAAAAAAAAAAGCTTGTGTTTTTGTGTTTGTTTTTTGAATTAAGATTTCTGTGTAACAGTCCTGGCTGTTCTGGAACTCCCAGGCTGGCCTCAAACTCACAGAGATCCACCTGCCTCTGCCTCCTGAGTGCTGAAATAAAGGCGAGGTGTACCACCACACCAGTCAGCTAGCCATTCAGCTGGCCAGCCAGCCAGTCAACAAGATAGACAGACAGAGGATGGATAGACAGACAGACAGACAGACAGACAGACAGACAATAAATTGGACCTAAATGACTACAGAAGTCTACAGAGTGAAATTTATATTCCATACTGTCTAGTTCATTTGCACAAAGAATACAGCTCATTTATTTCACAGTCAAAAGTCATACTTTAAATGAGCACTGTCCAATAGAGATGACAGAAACAGTTATATTTGTGATATTATGGTAGCCCTCCAGCCACATGTAGCTGAGTACTTGGAAATGCCAGTATCACCTGATTAGGGAGCCTCAACTGAAGAACTGTCCTTCCTTAATTGATATGGAAGACCCACCCAGAATGCGAGCAGCACCTTCTGGTAGTAGTTCAGATTTAAAAAGGGTATGGCAGAGGGGAACCACTGCCTTTGGTAACTTGGCCTTCCCTTCTACAGCAGGGTTGACTTTACCTTCCTGCCCCTGCTGTGTCACTGACAATAGAACAGGCTCTCCAGCCTTCCAGCTTGAATTAAGAAACAATGCTCTCCAGGTTTTTGGCACCAGATTCAGACTGGTGAGGCGCCCCATCCGTTGGACAGATCAAATACCAACTTGTTGACCTCCCAACAGTTAGAAAACAGCGCCTGTGAGATGATTCCAACTGCTGAAGCATCCAGTGAAATGGACCAAGCAACTAACTACCTGATCTCAGCCTCTCAAGTGTGAGGGTGTTATTATTTTAATGTAAGTTAATTTAATAAGTTCTTTTACATATATTCATCTTATGACTTCTGTTCCTCTAGAAAACCCTAATATAATGCACAACTGAAAAACTAAATTTAATTCTAATCAACTTAAATCTAATTACCAGCACATGGCTAAGGCTGCCAAAAGCATTTCTCTAAGCCAATTTGAAAAATATATGTTCACGTAAAACAGTAAGGAAAACACAAAACAAATTTTTATCGTGCCTTAAGAGCTGAAAGGCATCTTTTCTCAGTAGCACAGCTCTCTGCAGAAAGGCAAAGCACTGAGGCTGTTTTTGATTATCTCCTGACTGTGAAAAGCAGTTAAGTGGCAAATCTAAGGAAATTAGAAGGAAACACTGTTGGAAAAACTTTGGTTACAACTCTAGAATTCTGTTTTTTTTTGAGACAGGTCTCACTCAGTAAACAAGGCTAACCTCAAAATCATGGCAATCCTCCTGCCTCTGCCTCCCAAGTGCCAAGATTATAGGCAGGCACCACCATGCCTGGGTTCTGGGGTCCATAGAGAGGGTTTTATCTGGTCCCTCATCTTCAGGACAGAAAGTTACCACACAGAAGGGTTGAGGAGGGATCTCCCAGAGCATAAACCAGCCCACAGAACCTTGAATAGCATCCATCCTGCTGAGATTCAGTTACATAGAAACAACAAACTCAGAGCTTCCTTCCATGGAAGAACAGCCCTCTTCACTGTCCAGGTGGGATCGATAATACATATAAGAGCCAGTAGCTTTTCCTTAAGGAATAGCACCAGTAGCTAAGAAAACAGGCGGCAACAAACTGTGTTCTTAGGTACTAAATACAAGACAGAGTGTTCCCTTCTCCACAGTCATGAGAAACAACCAGTCATAATCCTGGGTGGTCTTATTAGGACTGAACAATCCAAGCATGACAATGCTTTAAATGACAGGGACATATTTAGCCCAAACTTTTGGGAGTCTTTTCCTCCCTGGCGGTCTAAGGACTGGCCACCATCATGAATGACAACATAAATATCCAGAACAGGAGGCTGATGACCAACAAACTATTTCTGCCAGGTCAACACAGACTTTGTCTCAAAAAGTAAAAAGCAGGTTGGAGATAAAGCTCAGAGGCAGAGCTCTAAATGAGGCCCCAGTATTCTCAAAATTTTAAGTCATGGATGAAAGGCTAATGTTGGTAATGGCAACATACAAATGGAGCAAAGATTCTGCAATGATGTTAACTGGGACAACTGAGTTTCTCGTAAGAATTAATAAAATATAAAAACTTCAAAACTTCCTGGAAAATTATCTTGTTATATCAATTTGGTTAATGAAAATAAAACACACTCTTTTTAAAAGTTCACTTAAAGTAAGACTCAGTAGTTTCAGTCAAAGAAAATCCCAGCCCCAAGAACATGCCTAGCCATCTTCTCTGTCTACAAATATTATTATGAAGCTGAGGCTGGAGTTGCTCCTTCAGTTTCAGATTAGAAAACACTAGAAACAGTATTTACTCTTCCAGCCACACACCAACATGCTGCTGATTGAAGCGCACAACTTTAAATCAGAACCACGAGAAACAGGGAAAGCTGGCTGCACAGGACTGTACGGAAAAGCAGGAAGATTCCAGCCCTCCCCTCGATTGCTTCACCTTTGTCAGCAGCTGTGGCACTCCTGACTCTGCCAATGACTAAACAGGCTGCTTACATCACTACACCTCTCCTTCGTCTCTTGTCCTAGTATGCTTTGTGTTGCTGTGATAAAACCCTGACCAAAACCAAGTTAGGGAAGGAAAGGTTTGTCCTGGCTACAGTTCATCAGTGAGAAAAGTCTGGGCAGGAACCTAGAGGCAAGAACGGAAGCAGAGACCATGCAGGAACACTGCTTACTATATTGCCTCCTCTGGCTTGCTCAGCTACCTCTCACATAGCTAGGCCAACCTGCCTAGGGATGGTGCCACCCACAGTGGGCAGGGCCTTCCTAGATCAATTAATAATTAAGAAAATACCTCACAGACATGGCCATAGACCAATCTGATGGATAAAATTCCTTAGTTATGATTCCCTCTTCCCAGGTATGTCTAGATTTAAGTTGACCGAAAACAAAAACAAAAAACCTAAAGAGCCCATCTACAAAATGGAGAGCACCCCTATGATAAAGCAAGGTAAAAAGCTCCAGCATGGTGCTAACACACAATAGCTTCCTTCATTCCTGAACTTCGTGTTTCTGGTACTCCCTACTCACATCCCAACAAGACAAGAGTGACACAAGCACACGCACACACAAACACACACAGTTACAATCAAGAGAAATATCTGACGTGAAAAGAATCATCTAGCAACAGAGAGTCCTATGCGTCATCATACATCATAGATTTCACTAAAAACTTATTAGCCACTTATAGTTTATATCAAGAATATCACATGATAACCTATAGGCTCACAAACAAGGGAGCCAAGAGTACGGTAGGAAGGGAGAGGAAGATCAATCTGAAAGGAGTAAAGAACAGGAGCAGAAGGAGGGAGGAGTAGCAATTACTCCCATCTGAAACACGCTCCCACCTTCTGTGTATGTCCAGTCCTAGCTACCAGTCAAGACTCAGGTTAATCAACTACATTTTAAACCTCAAACAAAAACTTCCTAAGTGTAAGACTCTCAATGTTTAAGCTACACACATATCAATGATTCTTTTAAATGTTATCTTCACATCCCATGAACAGAGAACTGAAATATTAGATTTTCAACATATGCTTTTGTTTGTATTTAATATTTTCTAGTCTGGCCCAAACTACTAAAACACATTCATTTACTCGTTCTTTCTTGATCTGGGACTTCCATGAGGTGAAAGTGAGGCTACCCACAACAAAGGAAACGGCTAGACTACGAGGACCCATATAATCTTCTCTTCACACAGACCAAGCGCCTACTTTGCAAACCATTAGTTAATGTTTGGCTGCAGTGTTACATTAGTTCAACAGTTTATCACAGCATGCAGGACAGGCAATCCTGGCCTACCAGCCACTTTTGAATCTGCCCCCATTTCCGGTCAGAGCAATGATGAGAAGGCTATGAATAAAAAAGTTTTATAAACTGAACGGTTTCCAAAACACTGCATTCTCCAAAAAATCTTTATCACATACACTTGCCCAGGGCAACAATAGTAGGTGATTCAAAGCTACACTTTGAAAATACAAGAGATTTCTAAACTAACTATGTTCACCAACAAAAAGACGCATGGTTCTCTGCAGGGACAGAACCTCTATCAATAACTGCCTCTCCTATTTGTAGTTTAGTACAACCTTAGGTGTACAGAGACAGTGCATTGGAACATTACATTTCAAACCAAAAACTGCATCCAATATTAACTGTAACTAAGGGGAAAAAATTACATCAGCCTAGAGCACAAATATATAAACTTCTTTTATTAACTTGTCAATAGAAAATCTACCAATAACATCAAATAAATTACTCCTCCACAGATGTTTCCCCTTTATAAATAGTATTGAAATATTTGTGAGACTTTTCAGACCCAAGTAGATGTCAGAAAGAAAAGTTAATGAGCATCTTATCTTAGCTCAATTTCCATTTACCTATTTTACTTTTCTCCATTTTTCTGAAGACAAAAGCATAATATAAATATGTAGACTACAGAAAAACAGAGGACCAATTGTAACTACAGGCTGTCAAGTCAAAGTACTGATTAAACCAGTTCTTTCTGGTCCTATATTTTGGCACTGGTTGGTTTGTTTTGGGGTGTTCTACCAATTTTATACTTTGGGGTTCTCCCTATATTCTTACATGAACATTTTCCTACATTACTAAGTATGCTTCAAATGGTAAGTGTGGGGACTCAGCTAGCTCTCTGGGGGAATCAGGGTTCACTGTCATGTTTCTACTTGAACCTGCACATATGTCATGTCAAAACCTCCCATTCTAAAACTCCCAGGCCGGTCCTCATGTAGCACAAAGACCATTATCAAGGTGTCTCCCCACATCCTATGGAAATAAAAGGGTTGACAGTGAGGATGGTAACACTATGGGCATAAACCATATTTATACTGTAAGAAAATATAGAAAAATGTCCAGAACAGACTTCCTAAGTTAATTATTTCAAAGGCAGAGAATTGGGATTATGAAGTGAATAATGAAGGAGTCTTTAGTTTTGCCACCCTGGGGCCAGAGCTTTTATATTGTCTGCAATGCCCCCTCCTCTCTGTGTTCATTCTCAGATGGTTTATCTAAAAATAAAACGCAGTTGCTGACCTAGGAGAACAAGACCTAGACCTACATTCAAGTGGAGGAGAAAGCACCCCGAAGAGAAAAAAACATGTCCAGCCTGGGGACATCCCTCTCACTACCTCACAGCAACCCTTGGACTCCTGAGCCCTGGAAACAGAGACTCAAGAGGATGAGATCCAACCTGGCTTTTTATCCCTCACCACAATACACCACACACACTTGGCGTTACCTCTCTTTGCTGTCGTTCCAGTTCCCTCATGCGGATGTCTCTCGCTTCGGCCCGGGCGGCCCGCTTTGCTGCTAGTCTTGCTTCTGCCTGAAAAGTAACACAACGCTCAGCTTATAGACCAAACTAGGCAATAAGGAACAGCAGCACACATCTTCCAAGGAAAAAGAAAATATCACCTGTCAACAAGTTTGACTGACTTCAGCCAACTTTCACACACTGCCCTCTTTCTCTAGTCTCAAAAATCTCTCTTCAAATCAGGGCCATTAACTTTACCTGTTTGCCTTGGTTATACATTAAATACACAGCTCACTACTTATTTCCCCAAAACTTGCTCTATTCCCATATTTCTGTCCTTATCAATTGTTCAGACTAAAAACTTAAGAAATGGCTGCTATTTCATTTTCAATATTGCTAATATTTAAACTATCACTGAGTGTCTCAATCTCTGCTTGTTTCGGGATCTCCATCCCTTCACCGTCTCTTTCATTCCTTACCCTTCCTCTTAAATTGAAATATAATTTAAGCATCAGAGATAATTCACCATTTTTAAAGGAGAGCAGTTGTGTTCAGGTGGTACAGTGATAGTTCAATCTTACTAAAGAATGTAATTTGGTGCTTTCAGCACATCCATAAGACTGCACAACTATCACTATTAACTCAAAGATTCTCAAAGAGAAAGTCCACATACATGAATAATTCCTTCCTGTTTTATCTCCCCATTAGCTCCTGGCAACTACTAATCTCTAATCATCAGCTATCTGGGAATTTGATGTAAATGGAGCCACAGCAGGAAAGCTCCATCTCCTGCTTGAACTAGACCACCTCAGAAATCCATTCCTCTAGAACCTGCCCTATAAGTCCATCTTCTATGAGGCCACAGAATTGACAAAGACATTTCTGATGGGGTAAGAGGTGGAGGGGCTGCACAAACAGAAGGAGCGGAGAGACAAAAGCAGAAAGAAGGCTCCTCACACTTGGGAGCTGCTCCTCGTAGGCCAGTCACCCATCCCCTTCTTTGCCTGAGCACTATAGTTTAGAACCTGCTTGGCAGAAAGTACTGCCCATTGTCTTTCACTCAGCTAAAAGACTACTTTCTAGGAAGTTGTCTAGTACTATCCTTGGGGCAGAACAGCCATCACCTTCATCAGAGCAGTTGTGAACAATTGTAGACCCTCAGGATGGGGCCTGTTAACTGTTGGCATTCCCTCAGAGGAGGAGGGGTGGGGAGGATCAGACACTCAACCTCTTATCTTAAACACCCCCTCTGCTTCCTGTCCTCTGCCCACTGAGTATGACTCTGCCCCAAACTGCACGTGGTCTTGTGGTCTAAGGAGGTACTAGTATATACACTATGGCAGGTTAAGTGACAGGGAGACTCCATATAAGCAAGCAGCTATGCAAAGTCATCATTCTCCATAGGGTGAAACTTTGGGGTGATATGGCTGCTTTGCTCCTATTAAGTAACTACCCGACCATGCTCTGTAAGTATGCCTGATTAAAGTTAGTAGAATCATACTTTGGTTTATTGCTGATACCTTCTAATAAAGAGCTAGACATTTGTTTACATCTCCCCAGGAAAGAGTTCCCACAATATATGATGATTATTCCCATTACATCTTTCATAAATACTAAACACTCTTATCTCTATGCATCTTTATAACTTTATATTAAAATGATAAGCCAGGTGTGTTGGTATACACATGTATACCTGTACACACCTGTAATCCCACCATCCAGGAGACAAAAGCAGTAGGGACTCAATAAAATTTCAAGACTAGCCTGGTCTACACAGTGAATCCCAGGCCAGCCAGAGCTACACAGAGAGACCTCGTCTTTAAAGTGGAATGCAGGGAGATGATTCCGCAGGTAAAGGCCCTTGTCACCTAATCTGACAATCAATCCTGGGACATACATGGTAGAAAGGAGTAAACTGACTCACGCAAGTTCTTATCAAACACACACGTGCACACACGCACATGCACACACACACACGTACAATGTGTTTAAAACAATTTTTTTTTAAAAAAAAATAGGACTAGAGAAATGGTTCAGTGTTATGAGCATTAGGATCTTCCTGAGGATCTGAGTTCGGTTCCCAGCATGCCCATGGTGCTTTCAACTATCTATAACTCAAATCCTAAGGAATCTGATGCCTTCTTCCGGCACCTGTGGACACTAAGCACACCAGCAGCAGCCAGCCAAACATGTATGCACAAAACAACCATACACATAAAACCTTTTAGAATTGCATGCCTCTTGGCACCCCACAACTTCATGTCCCAACATCTGCTAAATAAGTAAACAAGTTCATTTCATGTTAAGGTCAGAATATCAAGGAAATTCATAAACAGCTCAAAGTGCCACATGGAACTTTCAAATCTCTCTGGTTTCTGCTTTGTAGTGATTTCCCCCATCCTTGGCCACATCCTTACTCTAATCCAGATTAGCCCCAGGATAGCTACAGGAGACACCAATCCAGATTAGCCCCAGGATAGCTACAGGAATTGCTAATCCAGATTAGCCCCAGGACAGCTATAGCAGATGCTAATCCAGATTAGCCCCAGGATAGTTACAGGAGATGCTAATCCAGATTAGCCCCAGGATAGCTATAGCAGATGCTAATCCAGATTAGCCCCAGGATAGTTACAGGAGATGCTAATCCAGATTAGCCCCGGGATAGTTACAGGAGATGCTAATCCAGATTAGCCCCAGGATAGTTACAGGAGATGCTAATCCAGATTAGTCCCAGGATAGCTACAGGAGTTGTTAATCCAGATAAGTCCCAGGATAGCTATAGCAGATGCTAATCCAGATTAGTCCCAGGATAGCTACAGGAGTTACTAATCCAGATTAGCCCCAGGATATATAACTTATAACTTGTGTTATACATATATGTAAGCAAAACACTCAGACACATAAAACATTGAAAGCTTATGAAGTAGGCACTGAAATGGGAAAGGGTTCCTTCAAGTGTCTGGATCTTCAGATAAAGTGAGGGCTGAGCATGAGTAGCATGGTGTGGGAGAATGGTCTGTATTCTGTCAATTATATTTTAAATAAACGCTGATTGGCCAGTAGCCAGGCAGGAAGCATAGGTGGGACAACCAGACAGGAAGTAGAGGTGGGTCAATGAGAACAGGAGAATTCTGGGAAGGAGGAAACCCACTCCTCTGCAGTCCCGGCACAGACACAGAAGAAGCAAAATGTGACTGCATTGCTGAAAAAGATACTGAGCCATGTGGCTAACATATACTAGAATAATGGGCTAATATAAGTTATAAGAGTTAATAAGATGCCTGAGCTAATGAGCCAATCAGTTTATAACTAATGTAAGCCTCGGTGTGACTTCTTTGGGACATAATTGTTGGAACCGGGCAGGACAGAAACCCCATCAACAACCAGTGACATCTCCTGTGGACTTTGGTGTTGAGGGAGTTGCGGGCCTCTTCCCACAGCCCGGCTCCCGCATGGTTAGCTTTATACCCAAAATAACGACACACAAACTCTATTCATTTAAACACTGCTTATACCCAAAATAACGACACACAAACTCTATTCATTTAAACACTGCTTGGCCCATTTCTGTTCATGTGTGTAGCACCCCAAGGTGTGCTTACCGGGAAGATTCTAGCCTATGTCCATCCTGGGTCAGAGCTTCATCGCATCTGCTCTGGAGAGGAGAGCATGGCGTCTGTCTCTCAGAGGAGCTGCCTTGCATCTGAGCTCACTTCCTCTTCCTCCCAGCATTCTATTCTGTCTACTCCACCCACCTAAGGGATAGCCTATCAAATGGGCCAAGGCAGTTTGTTTATTGACAAATGACCTTTCTCCATCACTTTGGAGACCTGCAAGTATTAAGTGACTATCACTGATGCCCCAGAGCATAGACTTCTATTAAAAAAAAGATGACAGGTGCACCATTACAGACTGCCTATGCTGTCTTGACTGTTGGTGCTGCAGGTGGCAAGTTTAAAGCTGGTCTCTCAAAAAACTGACAGGCCACTGGATGATGGTGGCACACGCCTTTAAACCCAGCACTTGAGAAGCAGATGCATCTCTGAGTTCAAGGCCAGGTTGGTCTACAGAGTGAGTTCCAGGACAATCATTGCTACACAGAGAAACCCTGTCTTGAAATTTAAAAAAAAAAAAAAAAAAGCTGGCAGGCACATGACATGAGCATACCTTCTAGCCTATACACTCGGTGCACAACAACTAACTGTTCCCCCTTTAGCCAGGAGAGGAACAAAGCTCTTTTAGGAAGGTAGTATTTACACTAAGAAATAAGCCACCACCCTCACACTGTAGCATTTGGGCCAAATTCCTGGTCTAAGTCAAGTGCCAACATGCCTTGATTCACAGAATGGAATGTCACTCATGGTGGCAATGCAAATGGAACCACACCAAGTACAGACTGTATCCTGCCACCAACTTGTCCAACTGAAAGCCTTTGTGCCTCCCCTTCCAAGATGTTTACAAAACTGGTGGTGTTATATAGTCCCTGTGAGCTGTGGGAAATTATTGCCCTCACAGTATAGTGGCTGCCTTTCTCCAGCCAATGTCACAACTGAAGTAAAGTGTGTTGAAATACACCATGAGGCTTTGAGTGAAGCTATTCCTGAGGGAGCTGTCCATCAAAATGTTTATTCTGGCAATTGTTGCCAGTTAAAAGGGGGGGGGGGGGTGACTGGAAGCAGCCATCCTCCACTGCTCATGACTATCCTGAATCATCCAGGCCAAATCATTGCAGGCTCTGCCCCTCTACTGGACTCTGCAAGTTTGCTGAAGGGAAGACGACTCAACATTCTGAACAAAGCTGGAAGGCAGTCCTCGGTTCCAGGAAGCTGGTACAGCTGCCATCGGTAAGGTCCCCAGCAATTCTGTGTGTGTTAAGACGCTTCTCTAACTCTGCTCCAAAAAGGTGACAGGGCTAGGAAGGCCACCAACTATGCCCAGGCCAAGCATCATCCCTAACACTTGTTACCCAGTCGGTGGAAAGAGAACATCTCATTGAAGACCGGCCTGGAAAAGCCTTCAGAAAAAAGACTGCCGTGTGGACACTTGTTTGAGTATAGATGGAAGTTTTAAGTCATTACTGCTGTTTGTTTTTAGTCATGCTTCTTATTAGAAATAACTTGACCAAAAATGTGTCACAAATTTTAAAAATTGCTTAAAAAGAAAAGTTTAATGAGAAAGGGGAAAAAGAAGTAAAATACCTCACATCCACTGAGTCACACTGCACAGCTACTAGAATAGCTATAATAAAACAGATTATTTTTTAAACCAAATAACTAGAGCTATCAAGAATGTGGAGAGACCAGAATGCCCTCAGCAATGGTAGAGGGGCACAGGGGAATACACTGCTTTAGAAGAGTGTGACGGTTTCTCCAGATTTTAAATCAGAGATACCAGAAACCCAGCAACTACCCTAGATGTGTTCCTAAGGAGATGAAGACATATGTCTCCACAAATGTTCACAAGAGCTTTGCTCATAACAGTCGAAAAGGAGAGGCAAGCAACACTCCAGCAGCTAGTGAGTGGATAAATGAATGTGGGTATCCACTGATGGAATATTACTCAGCCTTAAACACAAACACAAGAGTGACACAGACTGCAGCATGCATAGACCTTGAGCACACTTTGCTAAGAGAAAGACGTCAGACACGAGAAGTGACACGTGTGACTTTATTTATATAAAACACCAAGAATAAGCAAATCTATACAGACAGAAACTAGACTACTGGTTGCTGGGAAGGAAAGAGATAGGAAGTAACTGCTAATTACGAAGGGAGTTCTCAGGAGGCTGATGAAATGTTTTGCAATTAGATAGGAGGGGATGATTGTACGCCCCAGTATACAGACTTTAAAAGCATGCACTATCCTAAAATGGTGCATGCGTTGGTCACTGAATTATATCATTTTGTTTTATTTTGTTGTGTATGTATGTGGGGGGGGGGCAATTTTGGAGACAGGGTTTCTCTTTGTAGCACCTACTTGCTGCCTTAGAACTTGTTCTGTAGACCAGGCTGGCCTCGAATTCACAGAAATCCCCCTGCCTCTGCCTACTGAGTGCTGGGATTAAAGGTGTGCACCATCATGCCCTGCTTTACCTTTATTTTAAGTTGTATGGGTGTTTTGCCTGTATGTATGTCTGTGCACTATGCACATGTAGGGACCACAGAGGCCAGAAGAAGGTGTGAGATACCCTAAGACTGGAGTTACCATTAGGAGCTGCCATGTGGATGCTGAGAATCAAACCCTGATCCTCTGCAAGAGTATTCAGCGCTCTTAGCTGCTGAGACATCTCTCTGTTTGATTCCTTAAGTTGGGCTTTTTGAATAGATAAAACTAAATGCAACAAAAGTCACCTAAGTTATGAGGTGTGGAGGCACACACCTGCAGTCCTAGCACTTAGGAGATAACGGCAGACCAAAAGTCTGCCATCCTTGCCTATATAGTGAGTTGGAAGCCAGCCTAAGCTACATGAGAGCCTGACTCAAAGACACACACAAGTACACGCAAATACACAAAAAGAAGGAGACAAACAGCAAGAAAGGGAAAGTGAGAGCTCAAGTTAAATAAATACTACAATATACAAAATTCCAGTTCACAAAGTTAATGTATAAACAGGAGGAAGGAGAATTTATGACCTAGGAAGTTTAGGAAATATTGAGTTGAACTTCTTTTTAAGTCAGAATATTTAATAACAACAAACATTAGGAAATTTAGAAGGGCAAAGAATATATAGCATTTCTTAGACCAATTACTAAATAAACCCTAATTAAACCTTTAAACATCAGAGCCTGAGAAATAAGCTTATGAAAATAGATCAGAATCCAACTCAAACTGCAGTAGTCTGTTAAGGGATAACCTTGCCTAAAATTAAACAATATTATCAGAATAATCTTCTTACAATCAAAACCCAAACTTGCACCTGGCACAGTGGAACACAACTGTAGTCCAAGCTAGTCTGGAGGCTGAGGCCAGGGGATCTTGAGCCCATGAGTTTGAATCCACATAACGAGATTCCATCTCAAACAAATAAACAAAGGTCACACTTTGCAGAGAGTGGGTGAAACAAGACCTCACTCTGTCCTAACTGCATCATTTGAGCACTGACTTACAAGCAAGGCTAGATGATTAGTTGCTATTAATCCACGAAATCAACCTCTGTGATACAGAGGACAAATACCGTACCAATAATCACCTGATAGCAAAATAATAATAATAATAATAATCACCTAATAGCAAATACCAGAGCCAAGACCCGCAGCCTGAGACTCACACTGCAGTCTCCACTCTTTCTTAACCACACACTTCCACCTGTCTATTTATACACCGAGTCTGAGCCTATCTCCTCGGACAAACCAGAGGTTTGCTTCGAGCTCCAGTTTCTGCGTAACTGTACTATTTTGGTCCTACTGGTTCCCAGGTCAGTCCTTTAATCTCCTTCTACTATACCCAGCCTTTGTGCTCATCTTTGTAGTTTCAGTTCTGAGCCAATTTGAAGAACTCTAATTCATCATCACAAATTCTGACTTCTCAGCCATAATCAAAGCCTTCACTTTTACCCCCTAGTGGATGAGCTAGCCACAGACAGAGTGAGAGAAACGAACTCCACACTCAACCAGTGAGTAGCTTTGTTTCCAGGGTCCCCAGTCTCCAGCAATGGAGCCCACCCCACCCCCCTCAATCCTGACCTAATCCATCCGTGGTTTCCTTCCAACAGGCTTCCCCTTTTCCAGCAGCTCCTACCACTTTCATTGACAGCCTTCAAAGCCTCTTAATTGTGATTTCAGTTTCTCTCTTCCTTGGGACGCCCCGCTGTATACTATTGGGTCAACCTACTGAAACCCCAAGGGATACGCACAATACAACTTCTCAAACTAAAAGCATTCACAAGCTTTCTGCATTTTAAATTTAAGTTCTGTAACTGCTTCAGCTTAGCAGGCAGAAGGACCAGGTTAAATTTGCTGTGGTTCCCTGTAGCATTCCGGCCAAAGGCTCACCCGAAGCCGGTCAATCCTGTTATAAACTTTGTTCAGTGGATAGACAAAAAGGAGGGGCCTGCTTGATCTCCTGGGCAGTGCTCACTGTTTACTTCAATAAAATCCTTATTGCACATCTCACTTGAGACTACTCTACTGGTAGGGGAACAAAGGTATGTTTACTTAACAATAGTCTGGACCTAGTATCTAACAATTTAGAGTCAAAAGACTTAACCAACTACAAGATATGCATACATTCTAGAAATTGGGGTAGGTTCATCAAGTTATAAACAGTACCTAGTGAACCACAAACAGATATGTGTTTTTGTTTGTTTTTAAGTATATACTCTAAGATTACAATGAACCACAGATGCTTTCAGAAACAAAACAGAACCACTCAAAACCATGCCATATTACTACAGACTGTTCGAAATAAACTGGAAGGGGGAAATTTCTAAGAAATACAATGTAAATGGTTTTTATTCTCCATGGGGAAAGTTGTGCAATATAATCTTTCTTCTCTCTCCTACATAAGGTATTTCTTCTCTTATGCTAACTTTTTCCACAACAGAAGGCATCTTTCAAATATGTCTGAGAATATGCTTGAAGTAGAAAATACAGGTTGGGGCCTGAAGGAGGCACTCCCTGAACATCTTCCTGCCCAGGACAGGTCTCCCAGTCTCTATGCCATCCCTTTTCCTCTCTCTGAAGTCCCACTGAAGAGTCAGCCCTCCTGTTTCGGGTCAGTGCTACCCCAAGTCCACCACTCTCAACACATCCCCTCGAAAACTGCCATGAAGGACTCAGCCACCCAGGACCCTGCCCCAACTATCCACCTTTCCTGTCTTCAGCTTTCCTTCTATTGGTTCATCTAAAGCGGGTACAAGGTCTCTCCCATTTTTAAGAAAGAGGGCAACAAGTCTCTACAGCCACGTCTTCACATACCTCTCCTCACTTCTCACTTGGTTCAAATGACTGCAGTCTGGCTTCTGCCCAAACCACTGGACTGAAACTACTCAGGCAAAGGTCACTAATGACCTCTAACTACCAAACCCAGTGGAATTTCCAAGTTCTTATCTCAATTCTTTCTGGACAGCTGACATCACTAACCCCTCATTCCTCCTGAACACTCTTGGCATCCTGCAACACTAATGCCTTTGGTTAACAACCCTCCTTCAAAATCCTGTGTGGACACACAGTTCTTTTCTAGATCCTTCAAGTTTTAACAGAATCAGAGTTTCTAGGTTTAGCCTCCTGCTCTTTGCATTCTGTCTTCTCTCCTGGAAGATACTGACTTCAGCTGATAAAAGTTAGCAAATCTTTATGTACAAGACAGGTTTCTCTCCATCATCCTGATCTAATAGGCTATTAAAAATGGATGGTGTCCCACAAGAACTTCAGACTCAATAAATACCTAATTAAATGTATAATCCCCCCTTTAAGTTCCCCGCCTTGTTTACAGCCTCTATTACTGTCCCATCACCCAGGAGATAAAATGAAGACTTCCTTTTTCCTAGCCTCCCTCCACAATCAGTCCTTGAGTCCCAACTACCCGGTTCCCACAAGTCTTTACACCTTTGCCAGTCTCCCTAAACCCTCCTTTCCCTATCACCCTTCCTTCAAGCTTTCATCATCTCCTAGCAAGACACACACAGCTGTGACTTCCCTCCTCCAGATGCATCCATGGTAGCCAGGGTTATTACCCTGTAGTCACATCTGACTGTGACCCCACAGCTTTCAAAGTCAATTCTAAGCCTCAGCAGAAAAATCCCTTCCTGACTGCGTAGCCCCACTCCTCCAGCATGCCTCCTCCCGCTGTACTCACTGCAGGGCGCGAGCTACTAGCCCAGCAGTTCTCCACATTCTGCTCTTTCCACTCTTTGTACCTGAAGACACTTGGGAACTGAGGCATGGAGGCCACTATGAGTCTGAGGCCAGCCTGACTTGGAGTGAATCTTTTCTCATTCACTAGGTGTGTAAAGGTATGGACCTATAATACCAGCACTTGGAAGTCTGAAGTAGGAAGATCATAAATTTGAGGTCATACAGGGCTATATAATGAGACTGTCTCAAAAAAAAAAAAAAAAACATGAAACACTCAAGAAAAATGACTAACTCAGGTAGCTCATACTCAGCATTTACTGGGTTAATTTTGTTTATTCTTCCATGGCACTCAGGCCAAAAGAGCACCGAAAGACAAATTAAGAGACATAATATTTATTGTGTTGTCATGGTTTCCAAATTAACAAATAAAAGTTATTACTCCATGTTCCTAGCAACTTCCCTTAGATCCAAATTGTGAGATACTATTTCTCTTAATTAGATCTTGAAATGTATTAACCATTTTTTAAAGAAGTTTTGGTACTTGAGGACAAATACTTAAATTTTTCTGAACAAAAGCACTAATGTGTATTAGATAAAACCAAAATAATAAAATCTAGAAAATTTAACTCATCTTTTCCTAATGTCAAACAACTGTTTCATCTTTTTAGTCAAAAGACCTTTTGACAGAAAATCTTTAAAAAACAATCTTACCAAATAAGAAAGGAAATCTAAGGTTAAGAAGTTTAATTACTGAGTGTCTGGATACAAACCAATAAATAGCCCAAGTAAAGCAAACTGTTGGCTCTGCAATGGTATAGTTTGACCCAGGGAGGGAGTGTGAGCCAGCATGTAAAAGCACGGGGGTGGGGGGTGCTGCCAACAATGTCTTCCCATTTACAGTACTGGGACTGAAGGATATGGACAGCAAAAGTGACAGTGAATGTCTCCATCACACCTAGACAAAATGAATCCTTTAGTATAACAATGTTCCCTTAATTCCAGACAAGACAACTAACCAAGGGACTTGTGATACTAAGAGCAATAGTGGTTGGTCTTCCTGAAGTGGGTGACTAGCCCATGTCAGAAGGAGTGGGGTAATCAGCAGGAGTGAAAGAGGCGCTTCAGCTCCACCTCCACCTTCTCTCCTCAGCTGAGGATAAGGGAGCAACAGAGACTGGCTCAACTCATGCACCAAGACACCTGAAAGAATTCTGGGTAAAGTCATAACTTTGGCCTGCTCTTTCAGAGGACGTGCTGTAATCAATAAGCAGAAAAGAGATTTTGATTTTTTTAAAACTGGGTAGAAATGAAAAGCATTCATTTCTCATAACTGAAAAAAATGACTCTTGTTTCATAATCATTTAAGAATTTTGCAAATCAACATTGAGAACATGTTTAAACTACAAATAGGAGTAATTCTGAATCATATGAAATTATTTTTTTATGACAAATCCAATTTGCACAGAATAATCTGAATCAAATACATAAAGTAAAAAATAGGTCTAAGATAAAATTCAAACTTGACCTGGAACTCTAGTACTCAGTGAAGAGAAGCCATCTTCACCTTTCTCCCTAGATGATGGCGTCCACATGCTGAATTCAGTAACTTCCATATACAACATCACATCCAAGTATCAAGAATCTGCTAAAGCCCACCTCTTGCCTTTGAGCTCCCAGTCCGTATTCTCAAACACCCAGAAAACTTAATGTGGGTATCTCATAGCCACCTGAAATATAACACATGCCAACATACAATCTTCTCTCCCCTCCGCATTCTGGTGCTCCCTACCATCCATCCAGACGCACTCGCCAGCATCCTGTCTCTGCCGCCATCCATAGCTATTCACAAAGCACCAACTACTTATCTTCCCATTCCAACCACCCCCACTACCTGTGCTTCGTGACTCGCCCTTCTGTGATACAATCTCCAACCTATAACAAGCTTCGTGAGTCCCCTTCTGTGATACAATCTCCAACCTATAACAAGCTTCGTGAGTCCCCTTCTGTGATACAATCTCCAACCTATAACAAGCTTCGTGAGTCCCCTTCTGTGATACAATCTCCAACCTATAACAAGCTTCGTGAGTCCCCTTCTGTGATACAATCTCCAACCTATAACAAGCTTCGTGAGTCCCCTTCTGTGATACAATCTCCAACCTATAACAAGCTTCGTGAGTCCCCTTCTGTGATACAATCTCCAACCTATAACAAGCCATCCTTCTGATCGTGTCACTCCCTTGCAGAAAACCTTCAATATTTCCCCCATTGCGTTTTTTTTTTTTATTTTGATAGATATTTATTCAAAGAAAGCTAACAGAGAGGCAAAAATAGCTATGGGGAGAAGTTGAAATTTTGAAAGCAGAGTTTTGATAACATTTTTATCTTTCTTCTGTCCCACACCAGGTGGCTCTTCTGATATGGGACAGAAGTTCTGAGTTTTTCTTTTAAGAACATGCTTGAATGTAGAGAAGAACCACAGTTCAACTACAAAGCCAGCTGTGATTTTTGAGTCAGATATACCATTATATCAAGAAGGAGATATGTATATTAAAGTAGTGATATTTTACCCTGAAGAGAATATTGGTATCATAAGTCAGATTTTTCTTCACTTAGCTTTTAGCACAGACTAAATCTTCTGAACATAACCATGAGTCTATCATCAGGACTCTCAACCTCATCCCTGCTCATGCTTGGGCTGGGAGTTTGCAACATCCTCAGCCTCTACCCACAACTGCCAGGCCACCTTCCCCACACCACCCTTCACTGTGACAGACACAGATGTCTACATGCATTGCCAAACATCCCCAAGGAACAAAACTAGCCCCCAACTGCAAACCACTAACTTGAATTACCTAATTCCTTTTTCTTCTCCTCTATCTTGGTTGTCACCCTGAGGAAACTAGAGGCACCCCAGTTAAGAGGGCAGGAACCATGGGAAATTCCAGCGCTAGCCTTTCCTGGCATCATGGTTTTGGCAAAGTTACTTGATGTCTCCATGGCTTATATTAATCTCTGATGAAATGGTGATGCATAAAAAGGTCTGTGGCTGTCCGCTAAAGCACTGAGGCAGTGTACAATAATCAACACTGGATAAATGCTAGCCACCACTCTTAGTCCTCGAATTCTCCACACTCCTTCAGCCTCACAAGCTTTCGAAAAATTCTCTGACAACTCCCTTTCCCTTGGGGAATATCCCTCATCCTTCAAACCTCAGGTGAAAGGCCACTTCCTCCAAGAAAGCCTTCCCAAGGCCCTCAAACATGTCCCCTGTGGCACACTCTCTAATGAAACTGTTTACTGTTCTCTCAAAGCACTTAACAAAGTTATAAATACACATATTACATATTTCCTCAATTCTAAGAATAACTGATTCTCAAGACAAAAAGGAATTGCTAAATATCTAAAACTTGAGGAAGAATCCATTACGTGGTCTTCAATGTCTATTTCCCTCTAGATTAAGTTACCTGCTATAATAGTCTACTCCATACCCTCTAAGCACAGCAGTGTCCACACAAAATAGGTGCTCAATAAATGTGTGCTGAATGACTATTAGAAGTCCAACATTGCCAGGTGTGGTGGACCATGTCTACACGGAACTCCCAGTCAGTCAGCGAGCACTACATAGGGAGATCCTGTCTTAAAACAAACAAACAAACAAAAACAGCCAGGTGGTATCAGACACCTTTATCAAGGCAGAGGCAAGTGGCTCTGTAAGTCTGAGGCTAGCCTGGTCTATATAGTGAGTTCCAGGATAGTCAGGGTTATAAAGAGAGACCCTGTCTCAAAATCAGAGAAATAAACAAAAAACAACAAATAAGAAAACCAAAGTTCATGTTTGTTTTAAAAAAGAAGCTATAGCCTTAAATGAAAGCTGGAATTAATACTAATAATTCCTGCTGACTATGATAATTCTTCACATTTTAAGAAAGCATTTTACTTGCCAAAAGATTTTTTTAATCTTTTATTTACCATCAGCTCTGACCAGCTCTTATGGCTGCCACTTCATAAAGCCTGGTAGAAAGTGTCTTTTTACCTAAGCATAATCTACCTCTTTCTACCCTTTTCCTCAGGATGTTAATCTATAATCAAAACCTATAAACTTCTGGCTCTCCTAGATGCCTGAATGCCTATTATGTCCTTAGGCAATAGACAGCAATTCAATAAAGCAGAATCAACAGATGAACCTATAAACAAAAAGAACACACACACACAATGGAATATTACACAACTACTAAAAAGAATCAAGGTTGCCTAAAAGAAAATCAGATAGTTAAGAGTCAGAGATTGGGGAAGTCTGCTATGAACCCATCTTCTGGACATGACACTGAGGAACTCACAGCAGCTATTGCTGTCCACACAAGACTCACAAAAAATCAAGTCAGTCAACATTTCAGCATGATGGGGAGGCTCTCACAAGGCCCCACCCCTAGCTAAAGAGCTACTGGCAACTGATGGCTACTGGGAAAGGGAGAGTCAGTTTTCTCAGGGGTGTGATCTCTGGTAGACTGCCCATGCTCCGGCAAGTGTACCCACACCCATGTGTATACAGGAAGCCCAAACTGGACTTTGTGAGCTATTTAAAAAAAAAAAAAAAAAAAAAAAAAGGTTATGAGGGATATAGGCGGAAATGTGAGGGATGGATATGAGCAAGCTATTTTGAATATCTAAGAGATTCTATAAATTATAATAAACACATTACAGAAAAAGAAGCCTATCTGTGGCCCTTTCTAGAGGCTTCAGTTCCTTCCCAAAGCACCACTCATCATGTGTGACTGTTTAAAAATGGGGGGGGGGGGGGGCAAATGCTTCCACATTTTCAGAAAAATAAATTTTATTCCCTTGTGTGTGTGGGGTATGTGGTATGTATACATATGCTCCAGGGCACGTGTGTAGATATCTGTGTGTGTGTGTGTGTGTGTTTGTATTATGTGCATGTGGTGGTGTGCAGATCTGCGTGTATGTGTGATGTGTACACATAAGTTCTAGGGCACATATGTAGATCTGTGTATGTGTGTGGTGGCATGTACACATATGCTCCAGGGCACGAATGTGTGTGTATGTGTGTGGTGTGTACACATAATGCTCAAGCACATATATGTAGGTTCAGTGGACAATTCTGAGAGTGGTTCTTCCTTCCACTTTGCAGAGGCAGAATCTCTCGTTTCTGCGGTGCTAGATACTTCAGGTTAGCTGGCCCTCAAACTTTCAGCAATCCTCCTGCCTCCTCCTCTCATCTCACCATAAGTATGAAAGGATTCCAGATGTGTGCTACCACAGCTGGCTCTTTATATGAGTTTCTGGGATCTGAACATGTCAGGTTTGTGGGGCAAGTGCTTTTACCACTGAACCCTCTCCCCAACTCATCTCCAGTTTTAAACCAAACACTTCAGTAATTTTAATTTTTACCTAAAAGTATGTAACTTATAGAAATACTTAGCATCAATGTAAAGGACTGCTTTTTTCATTTTAAAAATATCATTTGTAGTTTAAAAATATTTGGTTTCGGGGCTGGAGAGAGGCTCAGTGGTTAAGAGCACTGCCTGCTCTTCCAAAGGTCCTGAGTTCAATTCCCAACAACCACATGGTGGCTCAGAACCATCTGTAATGAGATCTGTGCCCTTTTCTGGCTTGCAGGCAGAGTACTGAGAATACTGTATACATAATAAATAAATAAATCTTTAAAAAAAATATATCTGGCTTCTAAAGTAACTTTATGGTCAGCTTTTAGATGACTTTACTTTAATACTCTCCTACTCAATTTTTTGGTAATGTTACTCCAAATACTCTTCTACAAAACTCGGCTTCTACACTAAAATGCCTGCTAAGCAAGCATGAAAACCATCCTTCAGTCCCACAGAGCTCACGTAAAAAAGCAGTGCATACCTATAATCCCAGCACTGAATGGAACAAGAGACAAGAGGACCCCTGGGACCAGCTCCAGGTTCAGTGAGAGATCCTCTCCCACAAACAGGAAGTAGGGGAGCAACTGGGTGCAGAGGGTAAAAGCATTTGATGCAAAGCCTGATGATTTGAGTCTGAGCCCCAGACCCCACAGCAGGAGAAAATGACTTCTGAAAGTTGTCCTCTGTCCTCACAGGCACACGGTGGCACACATGCGCACACGCACACACACACTCAAATATAAAAGGGTGGAGAAGAGCAATTAAGGAAGACACCCCACGTCAAAGTCTGGCCTCCATGTCTGTGCACAGACACACACAGTACAAAGGAATTCTAAGAGCGTGTGGTGACACAAACCTGTGTTCCCATTAGGAGTAGGGAACAGATAGAAGCGGGAGAGTCAAATTTCAAGGTCTTCATAAGGAATTTGAGGCCAGGGCTAGCCTATGTGAGAAATAACTTTTAAATACCAACAACAAAAAAGTTCAAATTAAAATAGCAAAGAGATATTACTGCCAACCTACCTGAATGAAAACTTTTTAATAGTTCACCCTTCTAGAGTAGATAATTCAGTATTTTTAGTAGAATCATAGAGTTACACAGTCATCACTATTACCAAATTCCAGAAGGTTCCATTATCATACACCTGAGAAGCCACTCCCTAATGCTCCTAGCTATCGTTATGCCTACCCTGATATTTCATACAAATAAAATCACAATTAAATGGTTTTATTTATAATTCAAATACAAGCTAGCTTTCAAGAGGAAACAAAGACTATGCACTCTGCAGTAAGTCCAAAGGAAACAAGGCTAATGCTGAATGAGTCCTTTATTTGACCTTTCAAGTCCACAGCTACAGTCAGAATCTGAAACACAGTTGGAGCCTCAGGAAGAAGCCCCAGCTGAGAGCTATCCTAAATACACATGTACAACAGGAAATGCTGCGAAGAATCCAAAAGCAATGTCCCTTCCCATCCCCCAATCCTTTCCACTGCCTCTTACCCCGCCTGAAGTCATGAACAAACAGAAACAAAAACTTCCTCGAAGCTCTGTTAGTATCTAAAAGAATTAAACACAAAAACTCCGGCACAGTTGCAAGATTAAGCTCAGTTGGTGCTGCTTGCATAGCATGTACAAAGCCCTGGGCTCCAGCTCCAGCACCATGTAAGCCAGATATGGTGACACATGCTTGTTATCCCAGCATTTGGAGGTAGACACAGGAGGGCTAGAAGTTCAAAGTCATTATTGGCTATATAGGGAGTTCGAGGCCAGCCTGGGCTTCTCAAAAAACAACCACTAGATAGATAGATAGATAGATAGATAGATAGATAGATAGATAGATAGATAGATAGATAGAAAGAAAATAAATTCACTAAATTCACCCAGCAGCTCTGGGAGCTATGAGGCTCAGTGAGTCACAACACAGTTCTCAGAACTCCAAATTTTAAGTATCCTAAGTGAGGTGCCTGAAACATACATACCCCGCATAATTATAATGAAAAATTAATCTCAGATGAATTCTCAGAAAATCCAATTCAGAAGTGATACAAATCTAAGAACATTTTACCAGGACAGATTTATTTGTATGTGAGAGGCCAGTCATACATAATGTCTTGTTCCTAGCAAATCTCCAACAGCTTCTGACAAATGTCTGCCTCCCCAGCACCTGTGAGCATCATCTGTGCTCCCCGGCACCTGTGAGCATCATCTGTGCCTCCCCAGCACCTGTGAGCATCATCTGTGCCTCCCCAGCACCTGTGAGCATCATCTGTGCCTCCCCAGCACCTGTGAGCATCATCTGCGCTCCTGGCACCTGTGAGCATCATCTGCGCTCCCCAGCGCCTGTGAGCATCATCTGTGCCTCCCAGGCGCCTATGAGCATCATCCGTGCCTCCCTGGCACCTGTGAGCATCATCTGTGCTCCCTGGCACCTGTGAGCATCATCTGTGCTCCCCAGCACCTGTGAGCATCATCTGTGTTCCCCGGCACACACCTCTCTAGCGATGTTACTCAAAGCCTCGTCTTCTGCAGAAAATCGATCTTTCACGGGTGTTCTTTTCCTTCCAGAACCAGGCGTCCCCATCTTGTTGGTTTTTTTTTTTTCAATAATTCTTTAACTCTGAAAAAGGAGTTTACTTGTGTTCAGCCCTGAAATAAACAAAAACAGTAAGTTAGAATTTTTTCCTTGCAGAATCATAAGGCATAGTTGAACATTCAATTTCGACACTGCAACTTTATCTCTCCTCAAGGAAATCAGGGACTGAATTCCTTTTTCTGTTACCAAATTATTTCAGTGAATTTTAGAATATTTAAATTTATATCAATTACCAACTTGGTAACTTCACTAAGCTATTCACAACAATCTATGAGAATATCTTAGCTTAGAAAACTGTAATCAAGCTGTAATTGTACCTAACAATATAAAATTAATATGACTTTTTCTAAAATTTATTTCCAATCATGAAAGATATTTCAGAAAAGGTATTCAGCCCAAGTATTAGAATATACCAACAAGATTTAATATTGAGATTTAAAGTAACAGAAAGGCAAGTTTGCCTTTTAGTGTAATTTAAAAATCAATTCCAATTAAAGCACAATACACAGAACAAATAACTGAAGGCCTGTTACTCTGAAGTTAATCATAAGCAACACTGTCCATGCAATAGTTTTTGAGTTCTGGCTATTGCCAGGTACTACAGGTGCTGAAGATACAGTGACAAGACCACCAAACAACTAAGAACGCATCTATGTACACAAAATCACATGGATGTACGTGGGATATCTGTAGACTGTGAAGATGTATTGCTGTGATTGATGTAATAAAAAGGTAAACACTAATAACTAGGCAGGAGAGATAGGTGGGATTCCCAGGCAAAGAGAGGAAGAGGATAATCGAGGCACGCAGGAGATACCATGGAGACACAGCTTGGAGTTGGACAAACAGAATGAAAGGTAAAAAGCCACATGGTAAAACATAGATTAATATAAGCAGGTTAATTTAAGTTATAAGAGCTGGTAGGACAAGTCCAAGGTAAGCCAAGCTCTCATAATTAACAGTAAGTTTCTGTGTCATTATTTGTGAGCTGGTGGCCAAAAGAAAAAATTCACCGACATATGTGTGTATAATAAATACATACATACATATATATATATATATATAACCTGAGAGTAGAAGTAAAATTGTTCAAAGGAACAAAGAGAGCCAACATGGGGGGAAAGAAAGGGGAAGAAGCATGAGAGAGAACACAGTCACAGTAAAATATATATGTATATGAAATGCATATATGTTTATTTAGAAATGAAAGTCATTATTATGTACAATGACTATATGCCAATAAAATTATTCCTTTAAAAAGAATATATCTAGGACCTGTTACAATTGTTATTTTAGATACACCCATTTACAGAGGAAAGACAAACTCTTCTTAAAGAATTTAATAACAAGGATGATGAAGACAACCTAATCTGAGATTGAATATGCCCATGAGAGGGTCCAGTCAGGGAAGAAGCCCTGGGTTCAATTTCTATCATGACCACCCCCAAAATTTCCCCATGACAGAATGTAAGACGCATGACAAACTGCATGCCCCCCCTTTCCTAGATACACTGCTGAGAAACAGCTCATTTAACCCAACACCCAGTAAGTCTAAATGTTTTTCCTAATTTCAATAGAAGAAGCTGGAGACATATCATTACAATAAGACACACCAAAATACCCAAGTTAGTTTGCCTCCTTAGAACAGGCTATGTTAAAAATAAAAGTGGCTTTAATGTACTTAAATTTATTTGGTTCAAGAAAATTAAGCAGAAACACCCCACCAAAAAATGTTTTTCCAAATGGAAATTCATGCCAGTCCTACTTTTTCTGATAGGGCTTCATATTCCCTGGAGCTGGCCTGAATATATGTCTATGTAACACATCTGTGCGCAGTGCCTGAGGAGGCCAGAAGAGGGCAGTGAACCTCCCAGAACTAGGGTAACAGACTGCTGTGAGCCACCAAGTGGGTGCTGGGCACTGAACCTGGGTCGTCTGAAGGCAGAAAGAGCTCTTAACTGCTGAGACATCTCTCTAGTCCCAAACTGGTTTATATTTGTCAATAAAGGTGGATGCCAGGCCGGGTGGCACACACCTTTACTGGGGAAAAGGGGTATGTGGCAAAGGCAGATAAATTTTTCTTTGAGTTTGATGACAGCCTGAGTTCCAAGCCAGAGGGACACAGTAAGATCCTTTCTCGAAATAAAAAAAAAAAAAATTAACACTGAAGTGACTTACCCCTTCACTGTAATAAGTATATCTAGACAAATAAATCATTCCATAAAGTATTTTTTTTTTGAGACAAGGTGCCTATGTATAGACCTGGATGTCTTGGAACTCGCTCTATAGAGCAGGCTCAAACTCAGAAATCCACCTGCCTCTGCCTCCTGAGTACTAGGATTAGAGGTGTGTGCCACTATGACCTGACTATTTAAAATACTTTAATTACCTCTTTTAATTATGTAACTCATGAAACTGACAATAGGCCATTCCTCATCCTGATTTTTAGTATAGTCCTAGGGACTGAACCCAGGGTTGCACGTAGATAAGGCAAGGACTAGCTATATGAATGAGCTGCATGCTCGGGCCTTTTCTTTTTTCTCTGGAGATGGATCCTCATCATGCTGCCCATCCTCTTGAGCACCTGAGTTATAGAACTATATCACTGTGCTGGCGACAGTTTTAAGCTTCTAACTAAACAGAGATAGGCTTGGGTCATCTTCAGCGTGCACGTGTGATACCACTAGCCAAGCTAAAGACTTTCGTTGACTCAAAGAATGAGCTATAAAAAAAATGAAAATACTTTTGACTATAACTATTTTACTGTGAAGGACATTTATATGATGAAAAAAGATTGTAAGGTGTTTTATGATATTTAAAGTCTACTTCTGAGAACATAAAGAAAAACATGAGTTTGGAGATGGTAGTCTTGCAGGTCTTCATAGAAACAGAACTATAGAAATTACTCAACAGTAACTTAAAATCTGTGTAGATTTTTCTTCATAAATTTTGTCTCAGAAGAAAAAGAAAGACCTCTATATGAGCTTTAAGGTCAGCTAATGATGTGCAAGCTAAAATGCAGTGTTGAAATGTACCAATCTCTTATTTCCACAACAACAAAGACAAAGTGATGGAATCGGACGGCAAGGTCACTGCACTCAGTTACAACTATTCCAATTCCCCTGTATGGTTTAAAATGTTTTTAAAAACATATCTGGGGAATGTAATGGTTGAGAAGAATGAAGGACTATGTCAACAAAAGCCATGGGAACTGAGGAATTATATTTCTTAAAACATTTTATTTGGAAAAAAAGTAAAGGTAATATCATATAAATAGTTACATATGCACTTGAAAAACAGTGATTGGCAAAGGAAAGAATGGTCCAATTCCCTGAATTAAAAGAGAGATCATGGTAGGGTGGTGATGGCACACACCTTTAATCCCCGCACTTGGGAGACAGAGGCAAGCGGATCTCTGTGAGCCCTAAGGCAGCCTGGTCTACAGAGCGAGTTCCAGAACAGCCAGGACCACAGAGAAACCTTGTCTTGGGAGGGAAAAAAATGTCACGGGGAGAGAGAGGAACGAAAAGAATTAGTTCAAGATATCAATTCTACAAATATCAAATGAGATTAATACATAAAATGAGAAAGTCATTTGTAAAGTCCATAGATATGAAAAGTATATCCAGAAACTGAGAAAAAGATATAAAAATTATTTAAATATAGCTGAGCCTGGTGGCATGTCTCTCGTGATTTCAAGTTCAAATGTTTTTGGTTACAGAGTGAGACCCTGTCTCAAAAAAATGAATAAGGGAAGGGGAAACTAAACACAAATTCACTCCCCAAACAACATCAGAACCTATAATGGTTTTTCTAGGCTCCTATTTATGCCTACACTCCACAGGGTTAGCCTAAGCACTGTAAAAAAATATATATATATATGCCTTTTTAAGTCTTGTGGTTTGAAAGTACACTATCCTCCATACCCAACACAAGAGATAATCTGTCCACTTCCTCTCTTCATAAGATGTCAGGCCAGTGGTTGTATTTCCTTTCTTGCTAACCCTGCTATTCTGTAAATGAACAGTAATGGGTTGTATGTCTGAGACAGTTTTTATAATAATCAGTTATGAACCACAGAGAACCCAAACTTGGATGATGTACTTTTACCAACAAATACATTCTCGCACCTCTATAACAAACTGCTTTCTAGTATTGCTCAAATGGCCATCTTTCTCTATGCCTGTTGAAGTATCTCAGAGAATGAAACAGTAGGGGGAAAAATTACATATTGTTAAAGATAGAGACTTAAAACTGAAATAAATACAAAGCAAGAAAAAGGTATGGGGAAGACCTTACTTCAATGGGTAAGAGTCTTTAGTGTCTAAGCATGAGGACCTGAATTCAAATCCCTAGCACCCCTGTAAAAAAATAACTGGGTGTAGCCTTGTCCCTTTAACTTCAGCACTACAGGAGGTGAAAATAGGAAGGTGACTGGGGTTTGGTGGCTGCCAATCTAGCTCCAGCAAAAGACCCTGTTTCAGAGGAATAAGGTAGAGAATGGCAGAGAAGGGAACCAGCATCTCCTCTGGCACCACACACATGTGCATATATATACAACACATACACCATACACATACACCAAACAATCATAAATAAGTGAAAGTGAACAATATAAACCAGGTAACAAAGAACAAAGCTGGAAGCAAAAGCAAGAAACATGTAATTGATTTAAATTTTTTGATATAATTAATACAGAGGAGTTTTTTTACAAAATATGTCATATAGTTTTACTTGGTCTATATTTTTAAAAATACCTGCTATTTAAAATTCCAGTACTCAGGAGGCAGAGGCAGGTGGATCTCTGTGAATTTGAGGCCAGCCTGGTCTACAGAGTTAGTTATAGCCCAGCTAAGATTACAATGAGACTCCCATCTTAAAAATAAAAATAAAAAAAAAGGCTACCAAGAATTTATGAGGCATTTTTTGTATGGTATGGCCATTGCATTGTAGCTGAACAAAAGAGAATGGGAAAAATCAAAGTGGAAAATGTCAGAGAGAAGGTAGCATACGACCTATCTATCCTCCTTTTTGAAGATGATTTATATTTATATGTTCCATACACATAAGCACATGTGCCTGTGGCAGCCAGAGAGTCTTGTACCCCTAAAACTGGAGTTACAGGTGGTAGTGAGCCACCTGATGTGAGTGCTTTAAGCCAAACCTAGGTCCTCTGCAAGGGCAGCGCACTCTTTACTGCTGAGCCATATCTGCAGTGCCAACCACCCATCTATCTGTAATGATGTTCTGCCTAGGAGGAGGAGGGGAGATATGAGCTCCAGAGACAGCTCAGCAGGTAACATAACTGGCTGCTCCACTGGAGGACCCAGGTTCAATACCCAGCACTCACACGATGGCTTACAACCCTCTGTAACTCCAGTCCCAGGGGAATCTGATGTCCTCTTCTGGATTTTGTGGAACTACACACACATGGTGCAGCTATACATGCAAGCAACACACTCACACATGTAAAAAGAAAAAATTTTCAGGAAGGTCTATTTATTTTTCCTTTGTTGTTTCTTTTGGTACTGTATTCAAGAAACCTCTGCTTAACCCAAGGTCACAATATTTGCTCCTGCATCTATTATTCATGAAGTTAACTTTTTAATATGGCATAAGGCCAGGGATCAAACATCATTCTTTTGTCTGTGAAAATCTACTTGTCCTAGCATTACATGTTGTAAAGACTACTCTTTCTCTAGTAAAATATGTTACCTTTGTAAAAAAAAAAAAAAAAAAAAAATCAGGTCGTGGGCCAAGATGGCTCCATGGATATACGTGCTTGCCAAGCAAGCCTGCCAACAGACCTGTGTTCAATTCCCAAAACCATGTAAAGGTACAAGGAAAATAACCAAGTCTGCAAAAGTTATTCTCTTACCACACACCTGAACCATGGCTTGCCCACACACTCCAAACCCACACACACTAATAATATAATTAAATAGAACTCTGTGTCACCTGGCTATAAAAGCAAAGGCGGATGTGGGGGGTACTTGGTTCCACACCATCAACTTATATACTTTTCTTTATGCTTGCAGCACATCATCTTCATTAGTGTGGCATTGTATCACGTTTTAAAATTGGAAAAAGTGGGCCGGGCGGTGGTGGCACACGCCTTTAATTCCAGCACTCGGGAGGCAGAGGCAGGCGGATCTCTGTGAGTTTGAGGCCAGCCTGGTCTAGAAGAGCTAGTTCCAAGACAGGAACCAAAAAAGCTACAGAGAAACCCTGTCTCGAAAATCAAAAATAAATAAACAAACAAACAAATAAATAAATAAAAATAAAATTGGAAAAAGTGAGTCATCCAACTTACAATGTGTAACTTTAAGGCTTTTGGCATGTGAGTCCTATGCACTTCCATGTAAATTTTAAGAACAGTTTGTCATTTTTTGGAAAGAAAATAAAGAAAAAAAAAAAGTACCCTGAGTTATAACAGCAATTACAATGGCTTTATAAGTCAACTGGGGAACGATTTTAATAATATTAAACCTCAAACCCATAATAATGGGATTCTTTTCAGTTATTTTGTCTACAATACCATGTTTTCAATCTGTAGGTCTTGCATTTCTTTATTAAATTCATTCCTGTATAACAAGTGTCATTTACAAGCTCAAACAGATAAGTTTCTGTAAATTGTTACATGCAACAGAAAATTATGTTATCACTGATACCAAAAAAAACAACGAAGGTTGTGAAATCAGAGTATCAAAACGAAGGTGTCAAAGAAAAGCTCAGAAGACAATTCTCTAGATATATTTAGCCTTTAGTTGAGTCAAGAATGGATAAGTGAGAATGTGTACGTTTTCAAACACAAAACAAGCCAGGTGTAGTGGCACACAGCGATAACCCAGCACTTGGAAGGCTGAGGCAGGACTTGCGGCAACAAGGACGGCACCACTTTATGTCTCATACTGAGTGAGGAGCATCTGTGGTCCAACAACTACGACGCCGAGGGTATTGACTCTCACATGGACATTCCAACACAGACACGTAAATCTTTTTAAACTTAATAAAAAAGATTAATAATAAAGAAAAATTGTATGAATAAATACAACTGTCCGAATTTTTTTAATCTATAATAAAACAAAACAGAAAATGACACGAGCTGACATTAATAGCTTTAAGTCACATAATAAATAGCAGTCTCAGAAAACTGAAGGTAAACAGAAAAAGAAGAGACAATTAATATCCTATTCGGTAGAAAAGATGGAAAATGGCATATAAAACTAGGTTGGCAAATGTGCTAAAATATGCACATATGAATAATACCAAAGGCAATGAATACATTCACACTTTCCCCTTTAAGCTTTAATGCTGCTAATTAACCCTCACACTAACAGCTGTAACAGAGCGGCTTCCTAGCAGAAAAGCATCAACTCGGGCTGGGAAGACAGCTTAGAAACTAAAGCCCCTGCCGTAAGGGGTTAGAACAAACGTTCGGATTTCCAGCAGCCACGTAAAGGACAAGTGAATGTGTCCCCTACTACCTCTCCACCCAAGCCTCCATGTAATCTCTGGGCAAGCTAGCTAATTAGATAAGTGATCAGCAAGCTCCAGGTTCACAGACACACACTGTCTTAATATATACGGTAGAGAGCAACTAAAGAAACCTGACTTCAACCTCTAACCTCCACAGGCATGTACACCAATGCATACACACAGGAACACCACACACACATAATACATATACAAAAAGCAACAATAATTTTATAATAACCAGCTTCAAGACTATAGCAATAAACTAAATAGAGGAGTGATCCATTGAGTCTATGAGAACAGCTGACTGAAAATTCTGTACCTTGTCCACGGTTTTGATGGCTGTGGTGCAAGACATGAGAGCCAAGGCCTTGCATATCCAGATGACCAAGTTACATACCCAGAACATTTATCCATGTTTTTGTGTCAGGCAAGTTTTATTTATTAAACCACAAATAAAATATCACTATGTTTCCCTTTGTCTAAAATTAGAAAAGGCTATAACCGATATAAGAAAGTACAGTAAATGAGAAATGAATAAATAAGAATTAGCAGCCTCACTAAACCTGGTTTTGTCTCCCATTTGTACAAAAATAGTAAGGACTATTGGTCTAATGTCAACAATGAAAAAGAGCAACTGGGCAAGAGAGTAGCACTCAGATCTCTGTCAGTTCAAGGCCAGTCTGGTCTACAGAGCACCAGGATAGTCAGGGCTACATACAGAGAAACCCTGTCTCAAAATAATAATAACAATAATAATAATAATCTCTTAAACCTCAGACATATTGGAAAGTGAAGTTCAGAAAATCTCAGACAACAGAAAGAAAAAAAAGAAACAAAAGAGTCAAAGTCTAAATAAGCACAAGGAGTGGGGTCGCGATGGTGACATTTGAGAAACAGGTGAGAAAGACAAGGGAGGACGAGAGAGGCTGTGAAGCAAGGAAACATGCACACCTTCCTAGAAGCTGACGTTGTCAGACAGAAAAGGCCAGTTCAACACCAATGTCTGAATCACAGCAAGGTCTGCAGCAGTGAGTTATCACGGTGAATTCAAACACTGGAAATAAGACAATACTAAGCCTCTGAGACTAAGAAAAGCAGTCACATAGAAGTTGACGGTTAGAATGCCTTCAGGTTTCTAGGCATTCGGAAAGCAAGAAGATAAACTCATGAAGCAAAGTCACAGACAACCCACAATCAACCTATAACCCAATCAAGTCACACTCTTCTCAATCTTGATTATGAAAGACATTCCAGATATGTAAGGGCTCAAAACCTCACCTATTTTACAAGCTTTTTCAATAAGCTATTAAAATGTTCCACCAAAGATGACAATCAAAAGACCTAAGTAGCTGAGAAATAAATCTAACACAAAAGAGGAACATTAGGGGTTTGCAGTGAGATGATGGCTATTCCAGGAAAAAAAATGAATCCATCTAACTCAAGAAACATAAGAGAGGACCACTGTCATAACTAGACTCCCACAGTCTTTGGGATGTCCCTTTAACCTAAATCCGTGCAAGTTTTTATCCGAAATCAGTCTGCCTTGACCCCATGTTAAGCTGTGGTGTTGGGAGCAGTGAGACCCCAGATTCTGAATTTCTTGTAATCCCCTGATCTGAGTGCCTACAGCTGTTCTGAGCACGAGACCTTCAGGAGTTCCTGATGGCAGGAGAGTGGTTTCTGGTGGGTTTGGCTGGGGCATGGCCATCTCTATATAATCTGCCCCTGAACACAATAAAGGGGGCATTCTTGGGGAATTCAAGGATGACCCGGGTCACTGTCTCTCTGTCTGTGTGTGTCTGTGTATTTTAACCTCCAGCCCCCTTGCCCGAAGCTCGCGAACTGGGTGCCAGCACATAGAGCGCAGACACGGGGGCTCGGTGCGTGGCACTATGGTCCCTTCCTTTGATGCCTAGGTAGACTGACCTACTTCACAGCAGGGTGTTAACTTTTATCTATTCCTGAACCAGAACATGATGCACTCAGAGGCAAAATGCATACAAAGCAGTCTGCCTCCTTAGACACATTTTTCCAGATATCTACTAATACCTTGGAAACATTTCAGCTACAATAGATGACTTGATTATCATGAGCCACAAGTTTCTCAGAACTCATAACAAGTTTTCCCAAAACTCTACCCACCAAGGGCTCAAGGAAGACTCTTCTGATTTTCCACTCTCAGGAGTCTTCATCTAGTGGGCAAAATGGATTTTCCTTCCATAGCTACTCAGTTTTCCAAACCCAAACAATATACCACTCAGAGACACACTGCGGTGAAGACTGGCTTACCATTCGCCAGGCTGCTCCCCTTTTCTACCTGGACCCCAGGGTTATGCTATGCTCTCCCCCTTCCCAGGGCGGAGTACAGTCATGTCACTGTGTTCGATCAATGCAGAGTGGGCAAGCGCGCAGGGCTCAGGTCTGCCATCACTTTCTGAACTCTACCACACTCCCTTTCTTTACCCTGGCATCTGCCCAGCCAGAAGCAAAGCACTATGAGGCCCTCCCAGGCCCTAGGTGGTAGAAAAGTCTCCAGATAAAAAGCCAAAACTCCTCAGTGAGTGTAGGACAAACTAACTCTTTAGTTGACTTCCAACTCACAGCAGAAAAGGACGTAAATGTGAGCAGAAAGCTTTGGCTGCATTACGCCACTGAGACTTAGGGATCGCTAAAGTGGTTAACTGGAGCCACACAGTAGTAGGACACTCACCTAGCAAGCAAAAGAGCCCCAGGGTCAGTTCCCAGCACCACAAAAGCAATTAACCTGCTCTGAAACACACAAGCACAGGCTTCCAGCTTTCCAAAATGAAACTGCATGGAGTATGCATGTATACATATGAGAGTGAAGGAAACAAAACCACAGCAACTGGGGAGCAGTGGCCCCAAGAGAGCCACTGATGTGTAAAATGGCTGGGACCAGATGGAGGACAGTAGGTACCAGGGAAGGAAATCCAGAGGGGCCACCCAAGATAACTGTCATGTGTAATTTCTTAGCCTATCATTGTGAATACTGATGCTCATTTTATTCTTTAACCATTTTTGTTTACTATATTTCCTATATTTTATAAACTAGTTGCTACTTATGTTACATGTTAATAAATAAAGGAAAATCTGAAAAAAATGAAAAACTATTGGAGCATGTGGGTAGAAACAATAAACAGAAAATTATGCAAATTTTTAGTAAACAGAAATTTTAGAGTCAAAATATAGTATGTGGCTGAGTAATAAACAATATCTAATTATAATGAAAATGTCAATTACTGATTTCAAAATTTGAATGTTACAAAGAGGTAAAGTAAGAAGTAAAGAAGAAATGAAAGCCTTATATTCCCAGCACATTAGAGGCTGAATCAAGAGGATTTCCATAGATGAGAGGCCAGTGTGGGTTACATAGTAAACTCAGGACAGCAAATTAAAGACCCTATCTCCAAAAAAATAAATGTTTTTATTACAAAATAACAACAAAACCAACAATAATTCTAAAGACAGTAACATTTAAAAGCATACATTTCTTTTTAAAAAGGGCATATATACAATGTGTCATTTTTGTAACCAGCTATAGCAAACAGATTCTTCAGTGGCTCCCTGCCCTGAATCTCCACTCTAGCAGTCACCATTGTGCAAATATCACTGATGGGTGGGACCTGCAATTTACTTCTGAGCAAGTGAATATGACAGAGGTGACAGGATGGCATACTTGTGACTGTATTACATTATGTAAGACCATTGTGCTAGCTGACTTGCTGCACGGATTCCCTGTGGCTTGATAAAAATACAAGAATGGCAAACAACTGCAGGTTGCCCCAGGAGCTAACAGACTGCGGTCTTTAGCAGTTAGTGATCCCTAGTTCCTCAGGAGAAGCCTCAGTGCTAAAGCATAGGAATAGCGATTCTGGCAGCAACTTGCACGAATTGGGAAGTGGATTTTCCCCAAGGTAAGTCTCCAGGTGAGAGAGACTCAGCTGAGTCAGCACCCTCAGGACAGCCTCAACACTCCGCAGAGAACCCAGCTCAACCCACTCAACTGCTCAAGCTCTGACTCCGTCCACACCAAAACTCAGGAGATCAAATACATGCTGTTTTAAGCTACTAAGTTTGTATAATTACACGCAGTAGTTCTGACCTTTAAATCTTTGAACAGAAAAACTAAGTAAAGTCAAAGAACACAAAAACAAGGGGGGGGGGTGGTGCCCTGGAGAAAGGAGGGAGGGAGGAGACAGAGAGGGAAGGAGAAAAAAAGAAAAAGATTTCTACATACCAACAATCCAAAACGGAAATTCAGAAAACAATTCCATTGATGATAGCACAAAAATAATAAAATACTTAGGAATAAACTTAACCAGGGAAGCAAAGTCTATACATTGAAAATACTGCCAAAAGAAATTAGGGAGGCATAAATTAATTGAAAGACACCATCCATGCTTACAGATTAAAAGCACTACTAAAACAGCAAAACTGGCAAAACAATTTACAAATTCAATAAAAAGTCCAGTGTGCTGGTTAATTTTAACTGACAACTTGACATACCTGGGAAGACAGTCTTAACTGAGGAACTGCCTAGTTCGGGTTGCCCATGGCCTGTCAGTGAGAGATTATCTTCTGATTTAGTACACTGCCGACGCTGGACCCTGAACTCCTATAGTTTGATAGTGAATCAAACTATCAAGCCAGCAGGCCGGCAGCATGGATGCACTCATTTCTCTCTGCTCTTAACTGTGGGTGGAATGTGGGCTGTAAATTCCTGCCTTGACTTCCCCACAATAACGGACTGTGATTTTGAATTTTGGGCCAAATAAGCCCTCTCTCGCCCCTCGACCCTTCTTGATTCAAAATTTTATTATAAAACTACAGTATTTAAAATGGCATGCCACTGGCATAAAGCAGACCCATAGACCAATTAAACAGCCTATTTATAAATCCCCATATACACGGTCAAATGACTGACTGTCAACAGAGATGCCAAGACCATCCAAAAGAGAATGGATCATCTTTCCAAAAAACTGGAATTTCATACTTGAATAAAGTCAGACCTTTCAGACTACACTATATAGAAAGTTAGCTCACATCACAACCGAGACAGCTCGGTTGTCAAATGCTAGGCTCATAACCAAAACATCAAAAGTTAACATAGGATGTATCAAAGCCTAAATATATGAACTACAAATCTTTTCAAAGGAAACACACAGGAGGGGCTGGAGAGATAGCTCAGTGGTTAAGAGCACTGATTGCTCTTCCAGAAGACCAGAGTTCAATTCCCAGCACCTGCATGGCAGTTCACAGTTGTCTGTAACTCCGGTTCCAGGGGATCTGACACCTTCACACTAACGCACATAAAATAAAAAGTTAAATAAATTATTTTAAAAAAGGAAAGAAAACACACAGGAAAATCATCATGACATAGGATTTGACAAACATTTCTTGCTAAGTTTGACAAAATTAAAGGCAGTAAAAGGAATAGACAAACCAGATTTCACCAAATTTCAAATTCTGTGCATCAAAGCACACTATTAGCAAAGTAAAACATCAATCGACAGGAGAAAACATTTGTAAACAAAGGGTTGATGTCTAGGATATATAAAGAACTGAAACACAATAATAACAAATTAAGGGCCAGTAAGATGGCTCAGTAGGTGAAGATATTTTCCACCAAGTCTGAGAACCTGAGTTTGATCCCTACAAACCTATGTAAACATGGGAGGAGAGAACATGCACAGAGTTGTCTTCCAACCTCCGCATGAATGCTGTGAGCACGTGAACACACATCCACATACAGACCCCAACACTGTGTCTCTGTGTATGTGCAAACTAAATATATAAATACTAATAAAACTTATGTTTTAAAAGATGTGGGGCTAGAGATACGTGGTTAAGAGCACTGGGTGCTCTTTCAGAGAACATAAGGGTATATTCACAAAATAACAAACTGGGACTTAAATGCACAGTCATATACCCACATCCTAGGTAGTATTATTCACAATAACCAAAAGGTGGGAGACCTAAACAGCAATCAACAGAAGTCAAACATGGACGCTTCAACATGAATGACTTTGATGGCATTATGCTATATAAAATAAGCCAGACACAGAGGACAAATATGGGATTCCAGAAATATGTGAGGTACCTAGAGTAGTTAAATCACAGAGCCAAAAGTAGCAAAGGGGCTGCCAAGGGTTAGAGGAAGTGAGTAGTTACAGTCTGATGCACAGTTTTCAGTCTAAGGTGAAAAAAAAGTTCTGGAGATAATGTTTAGATGGCTGCGCCACAATCTGAATTACTGTAATGCCATGAAATTGTACAATTATACATGGTTTAAGGGGTTAAGGTGGAGATCAGTGGTAGAGGGTTTGTATAGCATGCACAAGGACCTGGACCTCAGCACTCAAGAGAGGAAGGCTGGAAGAGACTTAAATTTTACATTGTATACATTTTCCACAATGAAAAGAATGGAAAAACTCGATATGTTAATGATATTTAAGCTTATCACAATCAAAAATAAATAAATAAACTGGTGTGGATTGCAAGGGATGAATTTGGCAAGACAAGGAGACAATGACCTCATTTCCTTGATTGTCCACATAAATAAAGCATTATCCATAATGGGGGAAAAATTCATTTGAAACTGAAATATTTGCCTATCTTTAATCCTATAACGATTGAATCACTTAGCTGAAGTACTTAATTTTATTTTAAAAATGGTAATAACACGTCTTTGCTAAGTTTATTCAATTTTATTAAACATAGGTCACTTAAACCGTTTAACAGGAAAATAAGTATCTTAACATCTGTCTGTAGACAATATACTTTAATTCTTAGCTGCTAAAATGTTTCTATTTGAAAGTGGGACTACAGAAAGAATAACAAACTGCTTGTAAGTAGCTTAAAAATTAAATGTTTCAAAAGCACTAAATATATCCATCACATCAAAACTAGTTGAAAATATGATGCTCATATGAAGAGACCCTAAGATATGTACAAGGTTCAAAGTGAAAACAATGGCGAAAGTGAAGTATGTGATCCTTTCAGTTCCCTTCTCAGAAAATAAAAACACCCTGATGTGCACTCGGGTTTCCCCCAATCTTTCACATCCTCAGCTCACCCTGAGTTCTATTCGTTTTGTCTTATTGTTCTAGGGGAGACAGACTGAGAGTAGAAGAGATAGATGATAGGAACAAAGTAGATAACAGAAGAAAAAGAAACTATTGGTCATTTTGCACTCCTTACATTGAACCCTAAGGGCATCGTCATGAAATGCTAATGACCCCACAACTAAATTCCTGAAGTAACAACATAATTCGAATGACCAGGAAACCTTTTGCAGGATCACATCTATAAATTATACATTCAAGCTGAATCCTTCAGAAACCCTTGACTGTAGTACAGCTCAGCAGTGAAATACAGAGACGTGAACCTTGGTCACAAGGGTTTAACAGTAAGTTGTTCAACAGCTTTCTAGTCAAAGTGAGATCACCTAAAGAACTTTAAACCTAAGTGCTCACTAAACAAACAAACAAACAAATGCACCAAGGTTTTCATGCAGCACTATACAGCACAAGGAGATAACTATGCAACCTGTTAAAAAAACAAAGAGTTTAAAGGTACAACTTCAGGGCCAGAAGAAGGCTGGCTCACTAGGTAAGGATACTTGCTTGCCCCAGACATCACAACCAGAACTCCATACCCAGGAGCCACATGGTAGGACACCCAGCTCTTTCAAACTGTCCTATATAGCCACACCCAGTGTATACAATATTAAAAAATGGAAAAAATTGGGCGGCGGAAACACCGGCACGCAGGCAGGCCCAGGTGGCGGAGGCACCGGCAGGCAGGCCTAGGCGGCGGAAGCATCAGCGCACAGACAGTTCCGGCCGGCGGAGGCACCGGCAGGCAGACCTAGGCGGCAGAAGCAACGGCGCGCAGGCAGGCCCGGGCAGCGGAGGCACCAGCACGCAGGCAAGTCCTGGCGGCAGAGGCACCGGCGTGCAGGCAGGCCCGGGTGGCGGAGGCACCGGCAGTCAGGCCCGGCAGGCAGGCCTAGGCAGCGGAAGCACCGGCGCACAGACAGGCCCCGGGCGGCGGAGGCACCAGCACGCAGGCAAGTCCGGGCGGCAGAGGCACCGGCGTGCAGGCAGGCCCGGGTGGCGGAGACACCGGCAGTCAGGCCCGGCAGGCAGGCCTAGGCAGCGGAAGCACCGGCGCACAGACAGTTCCGGGTGGCGGAGGCACCGGCAGGCAGGCCTAGGCGGCGGAAGCACCGGCGCGCAGGCAGGCCCGGGCGGCGGAGGCACCAGCACGTAGGCAAGTCCGGGCGGCAGAGGCACCAGCGTGCAGGCAGGCCCGGGTGGCGGAGGCACCGGCAGTCAGGCCCGGCAGGCAGGCCTAGGCGGCGGAAGCACCGGCGCACAGACAGTTCCGGGTGGCGGAGGCACCAGCAGGCAGGCCTAGGCGGCGGAAGCACCAGCGCGCAGGCAGGCCCAGGCGGCGGAGGCACCAGCACGCAGGCAAGTCCGGGCGGCAGAGGCACCAGCGTGCAGGCAGGCCCGGGTGGCGGAGGCACCGGCAGTCAGGCCCGGCAGGCAGGCCTAGGCGGCGGAAGCACCGGCGTGCAGGCAGGCACAGGTGGCGGAGGCACCGGCAGGCAGGCCTAGGCGGCGGAAGCACCGGCGCACAGACAGTTCCGGGCGGCGGAGGCACCGGCAGGCAGGCCCGGGCGGCAGAGGCACTGGATGCAGGATAGTGCGGGCAAGAAACAGTGAAGCCTGCACTGAGAACAGATTGCCCCGCTACAATTAAATCAAACCCAATAGATAGCATCGGTAAGAGGAGATGGGCAGACGCCAAGGCAAGAATTCACCCAACAATCTGGAAAACAACATGAAAACACCAGAACCCAATGATCTTACAACACAAAGACTTGAACACCCTATCACAGGAGAAGAGGAAAAAACTGACTTTTTGAAAGCAATAGAGTCCCTTAAACAACATGTAAAAAACGCCCTCATAGAAATGGATGAGAAGTATAACAAAAAGTTTGAAGAAATGAGTAAATACGTAAATGATACCCTGGGAAGCCAAGAAAAAACGATCAAACAGGTAATGGAAACAGTCCAAGAATTGAAAACTGAAATGGAAGCAAGGAAGAAAACACAAACTGAGGACCAGCTGGATATGGCAAATATAGGTCAACAAGCAGAGACTACAGAAACAAGCATAATCAATAGAATACAAGAGATAGAAGAAAGAATCTCAGATTCTGAAGACAACATAGAGAAAATAAACGGACTGATCAAAGAAAACACCAAAACCAACAAATTCTCATCAGAAAACATTCAGGAAATATGGGACACAATAAAAAGACCAAACCTAAGAATAATAGGGATAGAAGAAGGAGAAGAGGCACAGCTCAAAGGTCCAGAAAACATTTTTAACAAAATTATGGAAGAAAACTTCCCCAACATAAAGAAAGATATTCCTTTGAATATTCAAGAAGCATACAGAACACCAAACAGACTGGATCAAAAAAAAACATCCCCTCGCCATATAATAATCAAAACACAAAATATACAGATTAAAGAAAGAATATTAAGAGCTGCAAAGGAAAAAGGCCAAGTAACTTATAAAGGTAAACCGATCAGACTTACACCTGACTTCTCTATGGAAACCATGAAAGCCAGAAGGTCCTGGATAGAGGTACTACAGAAACTAAGAGACCATGGATGCAAACCCAAACTACTATACCCAGCCAAGCTATCGTTCACTATCAATGGAGAAAACAAGACATTCCAGGATAAGAACAAATTTAAACAATACGTTGCCACAAATCCAGCCCTACAGAAAGTAATAGAAGGAAAATCACAACCCAAGGAATCCAACATTGCCAACACTGCCTACAATAACCCAGGCAACTAGTGACCCTTCAACAGCACAACTCAAAGAAGGGAGACACACAAACTCTTCTACCAAAAGCAGTAAGAATAACCGGAGTTAACAACCACTGGTCATTAATATCACTTAATATTAATGGTCTCAATTCACCAATAAAAAGGCACAGGCTAAGAGATTGGATACGAAAACAGGATCCAACAGTCTGCTGTTTGCAAGAAACGCATCTCAACCACAAAGACAGGCATCTACTCAGAGTAAAGGGTTGGGAAAAGGTTTTTCAAGCAAATGGTCCTAAGAAAAAAGCAGGTGTGGCCATACTAATTTCTAACAAAACTGACTTCAAACTAAAATCAATCAGAAGAGATCGACAGGGACACTTTATACTCATAACAGGAACGATTCAGCAGGATGAAGTCTCAATCCTGAATATCTATGCCCCTAATATAAAAGCACCCACGTATGTAAAAGAAATATTGCTAAAACTCAAGGCAGACATCAAATCACACACACTAGTAGTAGGAGACTTCAACACACCTCTCTCACCAATGGACAGGTCAATCAGACAGAAAACTAATAGAGAATTAAGAGAATTGTTGGAGGTAATGAATCAAATGGACTTAACAGACATCTATAGAACACTCCACCCAAATAGGAAAGAATACACCTTCTTCTCTGCAGCTCATGGAACCTTCTCGAAAATTGACCACATACTTGGAAACAAAGGAAACCTCCACAGATACAAAAAAATATCAGTGTCCACCTGTGTCTTATCAGATCACCACGGATTAAAGTTAGAAGCCACCAACAAAGCTACCCCCAGAAAGCTGACAAACTCATGGAAACTGAACAGTCAACTACTGAACCACACCTGGGTCAAGGAAGAAATTAAGAAAGAAATTAAAGTCTTCCTTGAATTTAATGAAAACAAAGAGACAACATACTCAAACCTATGGGACACGATGAAAGCAGTGCTAAGAGGAAAGTTCATAGCACTAAGTGCCCACTTAAAGAAAACGGAGAAAGCATACATTGGGGACTTAACAGCACACCTGAAAGCTCTAGAAAAAAAAGAAGCAGACGCGCCCAGGAGGAGTAGAAGACTGGAAATAATCAAACTGAGGGCAGAAATCAACAAAATAGAAACACAGAAAACAGTCCAAAGAATCAATGAAACAAAAAGTTGGTTCGGAGAAAATCAACAAGATTGACAAACCCCTATCCAAACTAATTAAACGACAGAGAGAGAACATGCAAATAAATAAGATCAGAAATGAAAAGGGGGACATAACCACAGACACAGAGGAAATTCAGAGAATCATTAGATCTTACTACAAAAGCCTGTATGCCACAAAACTGGAAAATGCAAAAGAAATGGACACTTTTTTAGATAAGTACCATATACCAAACCTAAACCAAGACCAGGTGAACGATCTAAATAGACCTGTTAGTCGCGAAGAATTAGAAACAGTTATCAAAAATCTCCCTTCCAAAAAAAGCCCAGGGCCAGATGGTTTCAATGCAGAATTCTACCAGAACTTCCAAGAAGAGCTAATACCTATACTTCTTAATGTATTTCACAATATAGAAACAGAAGAGTCATTGCCAAATTCCTTTTATGAAGCTACAGTTACCCTGATACCAAAACCACACAAAGACCCAACCAAGAAAGAGAATTACAGGCCTATCTCACTCATGAACATCGACGCAAAAATTCTCAATAAAATACTGGCAAACCGAATCCAAGAACACATTAGAAAAGTTATCCATTATGATCAAGTAGGCTTCATTCCAGAGATGCAGAGCTGGTTCAACATACGCAAATCTATCAATGTAATCAACCATATAAATAAACTGAAAGAAAAAAACCATATGATCATTTCATTAGATGCTGAAAAAGCATTCGACAAAATTCAACACTCCTTTATGATAAAGGTCTTGGAGAGATTAGGGATACAAGGGGCATACCTAAATATAATAAAAGCTATTTACAGCAAGCCGACAGCTAACATTAAATTAAATGGAGAAAAACTCAAAGCCATCCCACTAAAATCAGGAACACGACAAGGATGTCCACTCTCTCCATACCTCTTCAATATAGTGCTTGAAGTTCTAGCAATAGCAATAAGACAACATAAGGGGATCAAGGGGATCCGTATTGGAAAGGAAGAAGTTAAGCTTTCATTATTTGCAGATGATATGATAGTATACATAACCGACCCCAAAAACTCTACCAAAGAACTCCTACAGCTGATAAACACCTTTGGTAATGTGGCAGGATACAAAATCAACTCCAAAAAATCAGTTGCCTTCCTATACACTAAGGATAAGGAAGCAGAGAGGGAAATCAGAGAAGCATCACCTTTCACGATAGCCACAAATAGCATAAAATACCTTGGGGTAACTCTGACCAAGGAAGTGAAAGATCTATTTGGCAAGAACTTTAAGTCTTTGAAGAAAGAAATTGAAGAGGACACCAGAAAATGGAAGGACCTCCCTTGCTCTTGGATTGGGAGGATCAACATAGTAAAAATGGCAATTCTACCAAAAGCAATCTATAGATTCAACGCAATCCCCATCAAAATCCCATCAAAATTCTTCACAGATCTGGAGAAGACAATAATCAACTTTATATGGAAAAACAAAAAACCCAGGATAGCCAAAACAATCTTATACAATAAAGGATTGTCTGGAGGCATTACCATCCCTGACTTCAAACTCTATTACAGAGCTACAGTACTGAAAACGGCTTGGTACTGGCATAAAAACAGAGAAGTCGACCAATGGAATAGAATAGAAGACCCTGACTTTAGCCCACAAACCTATGAACACCTGATTTTCGATAAAGGAGCTAAAAGTATACAATGGAAAAAAGAGAGCATCTTCAACAAATTGTGCTGGCAAAACTGGAAGTCAATCTGTAGAAGAATGAAAATAGATCCATATCTATCACCATGCACAAAACTCAAGTCCAAATGGATTAAAGACCTCAATATCAGTCCAAACACACTGAATCTGATAGAAGAGAAAGTGGGAAGTACTCTACAACACATGGGCACAGGAGAACACTTCCTACGTACAACCCCAGCAGCACAAACACTAAGGACATCATTGAATAAATGGGACCTCCTGAGACTGAGAAGCTTCTGTAAAGCAAAGGACACTGTCACTAAGACAGAAAGGCAACCCACTGACTGGGAGAAGATCTTCACCAACCCCGCAACTGACAAAGGTCTGATATCCAAAATATACAAAGAACTCAAGAAATTAGACCGTAAAAGGTTAATCAATCCAATTATAAAATGGGGCACTGAGCTGAACAGAGACTTTTCAACAGAAGAAGTTCAAATGGCCAAAAGTCACTTAAGATCATGCTCAACTTCCTTAGCAATCAGGGAAATGCAAATCAAGACAACATTAAGATACCATCTTACACTGGTCAGAATGGCTAAAATCAAAAACACCAATGATAGCCTCTGCTGGAGAGGTTGTGGAGAAAGGGGCACTCTCATCCATTGCTGGTGGGAATGCAAACTTGTGCAACCACTTTGGAAAGCAGTGTGGCGGTTTCTCAGGAAAGTCGGGTTCAACCTACCTCTCGACCCAGCAATACCACTATTGGGAATATACCCAAGAGATGCCCAAACATACAACAAAAGTATATGCTCAACTATGTTCATAGCAGCATGTGTGTAATAGCCAGAACCTGGAAACAACCTAGATGTCCTTCAATGGAAGAATGGATGAAGAAAGTATGGAATATATACATATTAGAGTACTACTCAGCAGTAAAAAACAATGACTTCTTGAATTTTGCATACAAATGGACGGAAATAGAAAACACTATCCTGAGTGAGGTAAGCCAGACCCAAAAAGAGGAACATGGGATGTACTCACTCATATTTGGTTTCTAGCCATAAATAAAGGACATTGAGACTATAAATCGTGACTCTAGAGAAGCTAAATAAGAAGGTGAACCCAAAGAAAAACATATAAGCATCCCCCTGAATATTAACCTTCATCAGGCGATGAAAGAAGACAGAGACAGAGACCAACATTGGAGCACTGGACTGAAGTCTCACGATCCAAAGGAGGAGCAGAAGGAGAGTGAGCACGAGCAAGGAACTCAGGACGGCGAGGGGTGCACCCACACACTGAGGCAATGGGGATGTTCTATCGGGAACTCACCAAGGCCAGCTGGCCGGGGACTGAAAAAGCATGGGACAAAACCGGTCTCGCTGAACATAATGGACAATGAGGACTACTGAGAACTGAAGAACAATGGCAATGGGTTCTTGATCCTATTGCATGTAATGGCTTTGTGGGAGCCCAGGTAGTTTGGATGCTCACCTTAATAGACCTGGATGGAGGTGGGTGGTCCTTGGACCTCCCACAGGGCAGAGAAACCTGCTTGCTCTTTGGGCTGAGGAGGAAGGAAGAATTGATTGGGGGAGGGGGAGGGAATGGGAGGTGGTGGCGGGGAAGAGGCAGAAATCTTTAATAATTAAATTAATTAATTAATAAAAAAATCAGCAAGAAAAAAAAAAGAACTTTAAAAAAAAAAAAATTGGAAACCATGTCTTTTCTAGGCAGTAACATAATCTTTCATTATTTAATTAGCTTAACATAGGGTTAAAGAATTAAAAACTCTGTTCTAGAATGTGTACTTGGTGTGTGTGTGCAAATGCATTCATGTGTTCACGTGAGTACATGCATGTAAGCTGATGCATATGACCTGTGTGCAAGTTCATGTGAAGGCCGGAGGTCACTTCAAGGGTAGTTTCTTCTGTTGTTTTCTGAGGCAGTGTCTCTCACTGACCTGGAGAGCTACTGAGTAGGGTAGCCTGGCTAGACAGTGAACCCCGCCCCCAGGAATCTTCCTGTCTCCGCCTTGTCTCCACCCCTTCAGTTAATGGATAACAATTTGCCATAAAGTAGAGTTGCCTGGGAAGAAGGAAGCTCAGTTGAAGCATTGCCTTGATCAGCTTGGTCTGTGATTGGTTCTTGATTGCTAATTGAGCCCACAGTGGGTTGTGCCTCCCTTGGCCAGTAGATCTGGAGGATGGAAGAGTGTGAGCTGAAGAGAAACCCTTTTTAGTTCCTGCTGGGGCTCCAGTCATGACCTCCCTCAGTGATGAACTGTGTTCTGTAAGGTTGAAGATGAAATAACCCTTTGGTCCCCACGTTGCTTTTGGTCAGGGTGTGATGTGGGATTCCCCTCTGTATACCATTGGTTAATAAAGAAGCTGCTTTTGGCCAATGGCTTAACAGAATATAGCCAGGCTGGAAAAGATGTATAATAGAGAGTAGATGGAGTCAGAGAGATGCCATGTAGCTGTCACCGGAGGAGACAGATGTTGGAACTTTGCCGGTAGGCCACAACCTCGTGGTGATGCACAGATTAATGGAGATGGGTTAGTTTAGGATATAAGAGCTAGCTAGAAATATGTTTAAGCTATTGGCCAAACAGTATTGCAAATAAAAAAAAAAAAAAATGGAAAAAATTAAAGACAAAATTTTACAACACTTTCATGGAAAAAAAAGAGTAAGAACTAATTTAGCTGTGAGAATTCCAGACACTCTTGTAAAAGAGTCATTATTCCAAGATCCCGGTGGCAAGTGTGAAGAACTCTGAAATGGATCACATCAAATAAATGTCCTCCCTATACCCATAACACGGCAAGTGCTCTGAGAACCGGAATATAAGACACTAAGCTGAGACAATCCTATGTTCCTCCTCATGCACATTATTCCAAAAAATTTCTCTTTAGTTCTCTATAATCAAACTCTTTCCAAAAATAAGAAAATAAGTAATAGAAAACAAAAACCTGGATAGTAAAACATAAAACACCTGGGTGCTAGAATATGTAATATAGACGCTCAGCAGTTTTTCACCCCAAAACTTAGCCTCAGTCTTCTGAAGGCAAATGATCTTCATAACTCCCTCTTCTGCAGTTACCACTTTCCCTAAACCGCAGGTCTTCCTGACTTGCAGCAGGGCCAGGCCAGATTACAGTTATGTGGTAGATCTGTCAGGCAAGTTTTGACAGGGCCTCAAAATAGACCCTGGACACCATCCAGGGAAAGTGCCACTCGGGAGTTCCAGCTTCACCACACTTGAGCCTCTCAGTACTTATTTCTCGCTGGTCTCTCATTTCAAAAAGACAAAGGCTCCTGAACCTCACCCTGGACATGAGTCACCTATACAATTTCAGATTTAAATTTTGAACCTCCCTTATTCTGCTCACCAACTCTTTGCAGAATAGTCTAAATCTATACCTATTTCCTCTTTGACACAGGAATTCACCAACACTGCTCTGGATTGCAGAGGGATTTCTGGCTCTTGGGTCCCATCACCTAGTCTACCTTGAATAGACAAACTCGGATGTGAAAGATAAGGAGGAAACGGTGTGTCATTTATTTCTTTTATGACTAATTTCAGTTAGCTTTAGCAAAGCAAAAACATAAACTATATAAAGCTGTTTTTTTAATTTTTTGTTATTTTATGTATTTAATCCTAACAGGCCTAGAACTGGCTATACACACTTCACAGAGATCTGCTCTGCCTCCCAAATGCTGGGATTAAAGGTGTGTGCCACCATACCCCACTATATAAAAGTTTAATTAACAGAAAATATAAACTCTGAAACAAACCTAAAAGGTACGGTCATTTTACCATATATAAGTGGTTTACGTTTGTCGACACCAGGGTTAAACTACAGTATTTTGACATTTACCAGTTCAAATTAATTATCTGACATTCCAAAATGTCTTAAATTGACTTATAAAACACATTTGAGACAGGGTCTTATTGCATGCTGTATAGACTGTGGTAGCCTCGAACTCTCAAAAACCTGGCTTAGCTTCCCAAATGCTGACAACAGGCACATGCTATGAAGCCCGGTTCACAGTAATTTCTAAAATTCTTCCTCCTCCTGTGGCTGAGAAAACATTATCTTCTATTATAAAATAGAGTCTAGTATAAAACGAATTTCTCATGCTCACAACCTCACCAACCTCAATCAGAACTACACACCACGGGTATACTTACAAACTGCCAAACACTTGTTCAAAAGTTTTTCTATAGCACTGTTTACAGAAAGAAGACTAAAAATGACCTAATATTTACTAGTAGGGATTTAGTAAAACTACAGAAAATTAATAAATCCAGTCTGCAGAAGGGAAACTTTTTTTCCTTATGACAGTTTCTTTATGCATGTCTTATCAATCTTTAAAAGGCTCACAAACACCACTGGACCCATATCACCAGCATTTCTTTCTATGTATGTCATTTCCCCTCTTTTCACTGTCTCTGTTTTTACCTATTTCTTTCCCTACCCCTGGACTAAAAGAAGAGCACACGGGCCAAGTCTCCGTGACTACCCAAGAAACAGCACTCTCTCGGCTCCCCATGCCAACCACCAGAATGAATAACTAACTAAACAAATGAAAACATATAGCACATAAGCCCAGCTTTGCAATTTATAATTTTAGTCTAAAATATAATTGTTTTTAAGTCTAGACTAATTTACTGTTGAGCAAAAGTTTGAAAGGTTAAAGTGCAAAGTACAATGTCAGCCACTCATTTCCCAAGATAGTCTTCCCACCTATCAGCCTTCAGGGAGGAAACTGGAAAAGGGATAAAGACATTTCACTCACAGAGTAAATTCTGCTCAATTCCTTCCCTTCTAAGGTTTTAAAAGCTGAGCTTTGAATGTTAGAGTATTCTTTATCTGCAAACTGGATAAGGTAGTATGTCTTCCCAGGAAAGGGATCGATTCCCCCATCCACTTTCCAGAGAGAAAACAACTATCTAAAAGGAAAAGGCTACAAACCACATTGCTCTGTAGGGATAGCCGATAGCACTCCTTGGATAAGGACAGAACAATTTTCTTTCCTTTTCAACAATCCTCATCAACGAGCTCACTCCCACCTTGCACAAGAAGGCTCACCCCACCTCATTATCACATCGTCAGCTCTGCTCCTTCTCACTCTAGGAACAGGTAAGCAATTCACAAAGACCTCTACCAGAACTCACTCCCTCCTTCTTCATGAAACACTTGTTTCTGTATTGCAAAAGAGTGATACCCTACCAAATAAATTTCCTATCTCTTTTCCTTCACTATGGAGATTCTTTAATCCTAACCTAAAATGATTTCCCTTAAGTATTTATGTATCAAGACTGTCCCCAGTAAGGTTTTCACAAGGGATTTTCCAAAGGGAATCTTTGTTTACAAGGAACAGAATTCCTAAGTCATCATCTTATCAGCAGGATAAAAACAAAAAGCAACATTAGGGAACACTCTGAATGTAAGAATGGATACCCAAAGTGAAGAAGATGCCAAAATGTGGCCAAAGAATTAAAGGAATGTCTGTCTTAAGCAACAACGATAAACTAAACTTGATATTACTTTCCAATTAATCAATAGGACTTCTGTCAATCAAGGTAAAATAGTCAGGTCTCTAAAAACAAAAAAACAAACAAAAAAATCGGGCAAACAGGTCATCATTATCAAGAACTGTGGGATACAAAATTATTTTGCATCTCATTTTGAAAGACTAAAATGATCAAATTACACTGCAGCAATAAAAAAATTTCTAGTTTGAAATTAATTGATTCTAAAAATAACCCAAAACTTCAATACACAATTCCTTCCAGAACAGAACAGAAGTTAGTGTAGACTCATCATTCAACATTTTTCAAGCTAGAATGCCAAGTTCTACAGCTTCCCACTCAAAAAGCTATTTTATATAGTACAGACTCTCCCACAGTACTCTTTCATACCTTAGTGTCGGTAGCTCTCCTTTCCACTGACATTTATTTGGCATCTAAACCCCTTCATTTGTCTTCCCACATCTGGTTTAAAAAAAAAGGGGGGGGGGGTAAAAATCACAGCAGTCCATGTAGTAACTAACAAAGGATTATAAATCAAAACATTCTGCAAGCTTTTAAGTTTTATTTCCAACCGCAGTGCATGACAATAACCACCCAACAACAGACAGAACCAAACATTAAACATCACTTGCTACAAAAAGAGTAAAATTATCTAATTAAACGGGGAGAAACAAACTTAGCTTTCCACTATTTCAATATGAAGATCCGTATCAATGATTCACACAGTGAGTGTGACCTCACTTCCTACATGAATCACACTTTCCGAAAGTCTTATTCGGTATGGTCTGTTAAATAGAGGAGGTCATCATCTCTCTGTAGCTGCTAAACAGAGCGTGATGCGGGTTAAACCGGGCTAGCTCTTCAAGACACTCAAGCCCTGGTAAACTTGGCCAGCTAACTCTCCCTGCAACGCTATGCACTCTCCAGTAATTGCAGCTTTTCACACCTTCTCCTCTGGCATACACTGGGGTTTGAGGAACCGGCAAGCACTGATTAAGAATGTATCCATCCGTACCCTGCACTCTAGCTCCTCGTTCCTTGTCTGCATCTCTTCCCATTGTGATAACACAACACAAACAGCGGTCACTCTTTATCCTTATACCGCTTGGAGTCAATCAGCCTACTGTACAAAAACTGTGACAAAAATGCTGAGTCACTAAATGAGAAAATCAAAAAGCGCTACAAATAATAAAAGTTTAGGGTGCCCTTTAGTCATGTTCCAGCATTTTGTCTGTACGTCTCGAGGTGAGGAAAAAAATACATAAAGCAAACACTTTAACTTTTCTCCTCTATTTTCTTACGTCCCCTGTTTTCTGCTGGTCAGCCACAGCAAAGGAAAACCAGGCCTGACTAGAGCTATGGAACTCCACTCCACAGTGTGGGTGTAAATAAAGCCCCGTATTAATCAAGCATTAACCCTGGCCGTCCTGCCCTGAGTCTGTTAAGCCGGCGCTTCAATTCAGATCAAGAAGGAAGCACCGGGGTGTGTGTGTGTGGGGGGGGGTATCTCATTTTAAAAAGCTACGCCCTCCACCGGCTTGACACGGTTCCCGGGGCGGCTCCTCCTGGGACAGACCGAGAACAGAGGGAATGTGGCGCTGGGAGCAACGGGAACTGGGGCACCCAGCTGTCCCAAATGATGCCCGGTCCAAGGGGCGTAACCCCTTCTTTCCTCGCGGGGGGGTGGGGGCGGGAGCCGGCGACTCGCCAGGCGACCCCAGCCCGGAGCAGCGCCTCGGGACAGCCTGGCCGGTCGCCTACCCTTACCTGCGTGTGAGCGGGCTGAGGCAGCGGCGCCGCCCGGAAGGGCCGGAGCGGCCGCCCGGGAGCGGGGCGAGGGGCGCGGCGGCCACACTCGGTCCCGACACCGTCCACCGCGCGGGCCGCAGGGAGGCAGAAGAAGGGCTCCTCGCGCCGCGGCCGGTCACGCAGCCACACTCGGTGCCCTTCACGCCGCGGCCGGGACGGCGAACGCGACCCGGGATGAGCCGCAGCCCGAGCGGCGGCTGCAGCTGCGGCGGTGGCGGGGCAGAGGGGCGGGGCCACCGGCCGGCGACCCGTTCACCCGGAAGTAGTTGTGGAGGGCGGCGGGTTGACGGGCGCGCGCCGCATAGAGGGTACCGCCTGGATCGCGGGGCGGCGGGTGCGCCTCGGATGAAGGAGCGGGTGGCGGGGAGGGTGACTCGCTATCGCTCAAGCCCGGCCTGGTCCCGAGAGTTGGTACTGGAGCTTTCGTGGCCGTACTTAGCCTGGTGGCCTCTAAGCGGTCTGGCGGCAGGGCTTGGGGGTAAGTGAGACACCTGGCGCGCCGACTGTGGGCAAGGATGAGGAGGGTGGGTGTGGCTGGCGAGATGAAAATACCTGATTTTAGAGAGATTTCCAGCTAAAGCTGTAGCCCAGTTAGTAGGGTGCTTGCTTAGTATACCTGTAGCCTTGGGTTCCATTCCCAGCATAAAGCCAGGTATGTTGTCCCAGGTACTCCGGAGCCCGTGGCAGAGCGTCGGAGTTTGAATCACCATAATGAGACCCGTTCACACACATGTGCATACCAAACTGTGGGCCTGTCCTTCAATCCCACATATCTGGAAGCTCAGCAGGCTCAAAGTTCAAGGCACCGGAAGACCAGCGCCTGCTCTCGGGGAAACTTGCCTTCTAATTGAGTAGATGAACGTGAGCAGATAAACAAGGTAATGACAGATTGTCGTGAAACTCAGCAGCAAGCAGTGGTGAGAAAATTTTGAGGGTAGGGTCTCTGGCTGGGGAAGATGGTCAGAGAAGACCTCTAGCAGGAAGTGATAGTTGATCAGGTATCTGGGGGAAAGGGCACAAAATGCTCTTGGACTCAACCTCCCACATACGAAGACGGCAGCTTTCAGAAGCCCCCGGATAAGCCCACAGGTTCCGTGTTAGGATTTTGTCTAATGGCTTCGAGAAGGGCTTACTGGGTTGGCCATTGCCACTGAGACATCAAAGGCTTAGTCAGCCTTAGAGTTCATGGGGCTGTCACTATGGCATCAATCCTGGAGGTTCAGCACACACGGAAAAGTATGCTAAGACAAACTGTATATATCTGTCTGTCTGTCCACACACTCTCGGCATACATGAGGAACAACCTCGGATGATTCCTCAAGACCCATGATCCCTTTTTTTTTAAAGACATTAAATCTTTCATTGACCTGGAATTCACCAAGTGGGCAAAGCCGGCAGCCTCTCCAGGGCTGAGATTATAAGCATGCGCCACCACACCTGGCTTTCTTTTTCTGTAAAAATAGGCATTGAGGAACTGTTCTGAAGCAGCTTTAAAAGTTCACCTTACCTCTCCTTCATATGTTGCCATCTTTGGCAACAGAAACAGCAGCCGGTCCTCTTGTCGTAAGAGCCGTGGTATCAAATGATTGTGCAGAATGCTGGGACCGACACTAACATTCTGTCTGGAACCCTGGGTTATATTGTGAGCAGTCTTCCTCTGCACATTAACTACTTTCTGCCAAAAATATCTGTTCCCAGATCTCTGTGGAATATTTTGACTTGTGAATGCCCCAGGTCTGCGTGGGCTGGCTGCTCTGGGGATATATTAATAGATGAAGGAAAATTTTGCAAATGTTTATGCAGCTTTGGAGAATAAGATGGCTGGACCTGTACCTGTTTATTCTTTCCTCAACAAATCTTTCATAGTTTTCCTTGATGTCAAGAAATAAAGCTTTTCCATTTTTAATAACAAATACTCACTGCTGTGTTTACTTGCCTGAATCAGGTATTATACTTTTTATTTCTGTTATTGTGTTAGTTAGTTAGTTAGTTAGTTAGTTAGTTAGTTAGTTAGTTAGTTTTTTGAGACAGGGTTTCTCTTTGTTAATAGCCCTGGCTATCCTGGAACTCACAGAAGTCCTCCTGCCTCTGCCTCCCAAGTGATAGAGTTATGCGCCACCACTGCCACCCAGCTATTTCTACTATTGTAGTAGGTGAAAATCGATATATTTTTACATAAATTTCTCTTATGGCATTAATGTGTTTTTCATGTTTCTCTTGTTTTTTCGTATTTTAGACAAAATTGTCTTGGCAAAAGCAATACTATGTTTTTTTTGTTTGAAACACATATCTGGAAACATCATTAGTTCAAACATTAAAAATGAGCTGCTAGGAATTGTGTTTGCTTGCATGAGATCAAGCCAGTCACAACTTCAGCATGGGTGGCAGAGGAGCTCCTGAGACTCCAACCTCAGAACCAAGGAGCTATTGGCAACTGTTGGCTGCTGAAGAAAAGAGAGTAACTTTTCTGTATGTGTGGCCATGCCCCAGTGGATGGCCCCACACCTGTGTACATATGGCCAACAATGATTGGACTCAGGGGCTGGAAAGATGGCTCAGTGGCTAGGAATACAAACTGCTCTTTCAAAGGCCTATGTTTGACTCCTAACACCCACACTGTGTGGCTTATAACCATCTCTAACCCCAGTTCAAGGGAAATCTGCCACCTCTGGCCTCCCTGGGCACCTGCACTAACTTGTACATATTCACACAGACACACACATGTGCATGTAATTAAAAATAATAAAATTAAACCATTGTAGAAGGAGCTGCGGGCTGCGTTCCTGCCGCCTCGCTCCCGGCCGCCTGGCTAGCTTATGCCCCGAAATAACAACACACAAATTGTATTCATTTAAACACTGCTTGGCCCATTAGCTCTAGCCTCTTACTAGCTAATTCTCACATCTAGGTTAACCCATTTCTCTTAATGTGTGTAGCACCAGTCTTACCGGGAAAGATTCAGCATGTCTGACCTGGCTGCTGGCTTCATCATGTCTGCCCTGGAGAGGAGTGGCATGGCGTCTGAGCTCACTTCCTCTTCCTCCCAGCATTCTGTTGTTTACTCCACCCACCTATGTTCTAACCTATCAGGCCAAGCAGTTTCTTTATTAATTAACCAATGACCTTCCTCCATCATTTCCCCTTTTTCTGTTTAAACAAAAAAAAAAGGAAGGTTTTAACTTTAACATAGTAAAATTACATATAACAAAACAGTTATCAAGCAAGAATTACAGTTACAATATTTACATCTATTTTATCTTTATCATAACTGAGGAAAACTATAACTATAACCAACTATCTATTCTTCAACTCCATCAAAGACTCGAGAAGGATACAATATTACCCAAGCAAACAAGAAATAAGCAACTTCCAAACTCTAGAAATAACAGAGACATCTCGCTGCCTGGACAGTCACCCAAAGTTCCTCTGTATGGTTGGGCATCCATCTTCGGCCTACAGGTCCATAGTATCCAGAGACATTTCCATGAAGCAGGAAATTTCAAAGACAGTTCAGTCACTATCTGCTGTGTCCTGCAGAATGTCTCGCAGACTCTTTCATGAATCAGGAACCCCGAAAGATCATCTCACCTTTAGGCAAGTTCAGTAGTCCTCTCTCTGCGGGTTCTCTGTGTCCAGTTTATGCAACAGTCCAGGCAAGAGCAATTTCTTGCCCAAATGGCTAACCAACTCCCTAAGGAGCCTCTTTGATACCCATCTTCCTCTTGAAGTAGATTGGTGCTGCCAGGAGCAGACATGTCTCATTGTCATGAAAAACCCTAAGCTATTAAAACATTAAATGTCTTATTCTGTACTCTTTGAAAGATATGAAGAATGTCTATTTAAAATATATCTATGTATAACTAGAAAATCTAACATAACTACAAGCTTACTATTATAGATGATTATCTATTAACAACCTATATACATTACATTTTTACATGAACTACACAATCACAATACCTTAATATCAGAAATACATATACATATAACAAAATTGACCTTAAAATCCATACCAATGCAAATTATTCATACCTATATCATTTCCCCCTTTAAATGTAAAAGAACATTTATAAACATTATTTGGGAATATGGGCGCAGTTATTTCTCTCCAAACTGCTTCCTGCTCTATGGGGGCACTGTTATTCAGGTCTTTCATGGTATAACCTGTGTGCTAGATTCATCTCAGTCAGCAGTCAAGTGAAGTAATTTTTGAGGGTGTTCACAGCAACCCTTCAAGAGGGCGTGGTCCATCATACCATATTGGGATAGAAGCAATCCACAGGGTCTCATCCCCTGTGAAAACAAAAGAAACTTTTTTTCAAAGCATCATGTCCTTAGATCCAAATTTTAAAGTCAAGGTATTTTCAAAATATCTGTCTTGGATTAGTTCAGCAGCATTTATAAACAAATACCTTTTACCAGCTGTTGCTCCTTCCGCAGCATTCGAACAATTCAAAGAGCATAATAGTGTACAGTATCAAGATTCTCTGTGTATTTGCCATCTTTGTGCGACTTTGTTTTAACCTCTCTTTTTTTTTATTTTTTTACTTTTTTGAGACAGGTTCTCTGTATATCTTTGTCCTGGAATAACTCTGTAGACCAAGCTGTCCTTGAACTCTCAGAGATCCATTTGTCTCTGCCTTCCCAGTGCTGGGATTAAAGGTGTGTGCTACCAGACCTTGAACTCACAGAGATCTGTCTGTCTCTGCCTCCCAGACACTGGGATTAAAGGTGTGTCCTGCCACACCTTGAGGTCACAGAGGTCAATCTACCTCTGCCTCCCAAGTGTTTGGATTAAAGGTGTGTACTACCACACCCAACTACTCTCTTTCTTTCCTTCTTTTGTTTTTTACTTTAAGAACCTTAAGTTTTAGCCTACATATGTTTTTAACACACTGTAAATCATCTAAAGGTTTTCTTTTTTTTTTTGAATCTCTTTTTACTGTATCTTTCTCTCTTTTTTTGACCACATGAGCCTTTAAATTACTGAGCAATATGGGTAGGATTAAAGCTGTGGCTTTGCCGGTTAGATCCAGCCCATTCCTTAGCTTTCAGCCTCATGGTGGAGGTACCGGCTGTAGCCATGTTTATTGCCACAAGTCTGTGGTGTTTTAAGGTCCCTGCCAGCAAACAAGCTGCAACAGTATGTCCACAGACAACAATCAAGTCCTCTCTTTGTAGCCGGCCCTCCTGCCTCAAACAGTCAGAGTTTGCCCTGGCAGGATGGCCCAGAAAGCCAGAATTTTTAAATGGCACAGCTTTTTTCCTGCTACAGCTGAAAACCGAAAAGCATGCGTTCAGCTTTTCATCAACACCGTTTAAGTGTTTCGTGGCAGGACCTCTTAAAAGAGCTGCAAGCTTTGCAGCTGAAGCTAAGTCAGGAAGCTTCTCTTAGCTGAGAGTGCTTGCTTGCCTCTAGCAAGCGGAACAGACCCAAGAAATTGCTGCTACCAAGAAAACATGCTTTACTCTATTCTTTCCCAAGCCTTCTCAGGCTTTTTGTGGATGTAGTTATCCACGTTGGGTGCCATTCTGTAGACGGAGCTGTGGGCTGCGTTCCTGCCACCCAGCTCCCGGCCGCCTGGCTAGCTTATGCCGCAAAATAACAACACACAAACTGTATTCATATAAACACTGCTTGGCCCATTTCTATTAATGTGTGTAGCACCACGAGGTGGTGACTTACCGGGGAGATTCTAGCCTACGTCCATCTTGGGTCGGAGCTTCATGGCATCTGCCTTGGAGAGCAGAGGCATGGCGTCTGCGCTCACTTCCTCTTCCTCCCAGCATTCTGTTCTGTTTACTCCACCCACCTATGTTCTAACCTATTAGGCCATGCAGTTTCTTTAATTAATTAACCAATGACCTTCCTCCATCAAACCATAAAAATAATAATTGGTCAGGACTATTAATAATAATAATAATTTTAAAGTTGAAAGGAAAATGGAAAAGTTCTGAGGTCCCAGGGGGAAAATAGAGGGAGGTAGTGGGGTGGGGTAGATAAGATCAAAATACATTACGTGCAGTATGAAATTTTCAAAAAATAAAAAGATCGCCAGGCGGTGGTGGCACACGCCTTTAATCCCAGCACTCGGGAGGCAGAGGCAGGTGGAACTCTGTGAGTTCGAGGCCAGCTTGGTTTACAAGAGCTAGTTCCAGGACAGGAACCAAAAAAAGCTACGGAGAAACCCTGTCTCAAAAAATCCAAAAAATAAAAATAAATAAATAAATAAATAAATAAATCTTTTAATGGGCTGCTTGGACTAGGGAAATGGTTCCACAACTAAAGCACTTGTATGCACAGAATCCACATACATGCTAGGCAAGTATAGAGTTCATCTGTAATCCTAGCATTAAAAAGCAGAGACAGGATCTCCAGGGCAAGCTGGTTAGCCAGGCAAGTCATATCCACGAACTTGGTTTTGGACTGAGAAACCCTGCCTCAATGAATATGGTGTACACACCTACATGTTTGTTAACACAAGTGCACATGGCTCATGTACACAAGAAAAGTAGGCTGCCACTTTGTAAGTCAATGTGCGTGCGTGTACGTGCATGTGTATTGGGAGCATTTTTAATTTTTTGTTTTCTTAATAAGCCTATGGAAACCTGGTAATATAATTGTCATAGGCTATGTATGTTTATTTTTAATTCTTTTTTTTAATTTATTTTTTTATTAAAAATTTCCACCTCCTCCCATTTCCCTCTCACTCCCCCCTTCCCCTCCCTCTCCCTCTCCAGTCCTAAGAGCAGTCAGGGTTCCCTGCCCTGTGGGAAGTCCAAGGTCCTCCCCTCTCCATTCAAGTCTAGGAAGGGGAGCATCCAAACAGACTAGGCTCCTACAAAGCCAGTTCATGCAGTAGAATCAAAACCCAGTGCCATTGTCCTTGACTTCTCAGTCAGCCCTCATTGTCTGCCATATTCAGAGAGTTCGGTTTGATCACATGCTCCATCAGTCCCATTCCAGCTGGCCTTGGTGAACTCCCATTAGATCAGTCCCACTATCTCCATGGGTGGATGGCACCCCTTGTGGTCCTGACTTCCTTGCTCATGTTCTCCCTCCTTCTGCTTCTCATTTGAACCTTGGGAGCTCAGTCCAGTGCTCCAATGTGGGCCTCTGTCTCTATCTCCATCCATCGCCAGATGAAGGCTCTATGGTGATATGCAAGATATTCATCAGTGTGGCTATGGGAGAAGGCCAGTTCAGGCACCCTCTCCTCTGCTGCCCAAGGAACTAGCTGGGGATATCTCCTTGGACACCTGGGAACCCCTCTAGAGTCAAGTTTCTTGCCAACCCTAAAATAGCTCCCTTAATTAAGATATCTACTTCCCTGCTCCCATATCCACCCTTCCTCCATCCCAACCCTCCCATTCCCCCAAGCTCTCCCCAATCCTCCCCTTCTCCCTTCTCTCTCCCCATCTTCGCTTAACCCCACCCCATCCCTACCCCCATGCTCCTAACTTTTGCCTGGCAATCTTGTCTACTTCCAATATCCAGGAGGATAAGTATATGTTTTTCTTTGGGTTCACCTTCTTATTTAACTTCTCTAGGATCACGAATTATAAGCTCAATGTCCTTTATTTATGGCTAGAATCCACTTATAAGTGACTACATAGCATATTCATCTTTCTGGGTCTGGGTTATCTCACTCAGTAAAGTGTTTTCTATTTCCATCCATTTGCATGCAAAATTCAAGATGTCATTGTTCTTTACTGCTGAGGAAAACTCTAAGGTGTGTATGTGCTCTTTTAATATCATCTGTGTGTGTGCATGTGTCTTACCCAAAATTCCTTATTAGTATCGTCTTACATACCTATAGTCATTTTGTTCTGTTTTGTTGTTTTTCAAGACAGGGTTTCACTATGTAACCCTGACTGTCCTGGAACTCACTCTGTAGACCAGGTTGGCCTCATACTTACAGAGATCCACCTGCTTCTGTCTCCTGAGTCCTGGGATTAAAACTATGCATCATCACTACCTGGCTCCTATAGTGCATTTTTAAATCTAGATTTTTAGTTTTTGTTTCATATTAAAAAGGTTCCACTTTACAGTAATTCATTTCTGTGTTATTCATTCAGTTGTATTTGATTTGGCTCTTTTCCTTTACTAAATAAGCAGATGTCAATAGCTAATAAATGTGCCATGTTTTTCATCTCAGATTATGTTTATTTTTCAAAATTCTGCCAGAGCCAGGTGTGGTGGTTATATTAGTTCCTCATCTGTTACTGTAATAAAACACTGTGACTGAGGCTATATACAGAAGGAAGGGTTGTTTGGGCTTATGATTCCAGAGGGACAAGATGCCATCACCAGCACAGGGAGTATCAAGCATGGCAGCAGGGGCAGCAAGCTCAGAGCTGATCTTGATCCACAGGCATGAAGCAGAGGGAACAACTCTTTCTTTTTTTAAAGGACTTTATCCTTTTTCTCTTCTCTCCCAAGCCTACATGTATTTTAAACACACTATAAACCACTTAGAGGTTTTTTTTTCATCTGAATCTATCTTTACTGTATCTCTCTCTTTTCTGACCACATGAGTCTTTAATTTGCTAAGCCGTGTGGCTAGGATTAAAGCCGTGGCTTTGACAGCTGGATCCACTCTATCCCTTAGCTTTGTGAGAGTCTAGCCTCATGCAGGAGGTACTGGCTGGAGCCATGTTTATTGCCACAATTCCTAAGGCATTTCAAGGTCCCTGCCACCACCAAGAAGCATGCTGTTGTTGACTATTCATAAATACCACTTAAATGTTTTGTGGTGGGGCCTCTTAAAAGAGCTACAAGGTTTTTGCAGCTAAAATTGAGTCAGAAAGCCTCTCTTAAATGATATATCCTTGACTCTAACAAACAGAGCCCACCTGAGAAAGTGCTGCTACCAAGAAGGCTTGCTTAACTCTGTTCTTTTGTGTCTAGAATTGCTTCCCAAACTCAGGTTTTAAGTGGATTTAGTTGTTCGTGTTGGCACCATTTATTGACTGAGGTTTTAGTCCCTCCAGGTCTCACAGCCATTCAGTCCCAAAGAAACACACAGAGGCCTACATTAATCATAAACTGGTTGGCTCAGGCATCTTATTAACTAATTCTTACATCCTACCTTAACCCATAATTCTTGTCTGTGTCAGCCACATGGCTTGGTACCCTTTATCAGCGAGGCATTCTCATCTTGCTTCCTCTACATCTGGGTTACAACTGTGATGACTGCAGACTGACTCTTTCCTTTTCCCAGAATTCTCCTGTTCTGGTGGCCCCACCTATACTTCCTGCCTGGCTACTGGCCAATCAGCATTTTATTAAAGCAATAAGCAACAGATCTTTACAGTGTAGAGAACCATTGTCTCACGGCAAACAACCTATAAATGGCATGAATCTTTAAACTCTAAATGCCCAGCCCAGTGACGTACTTCCTTCAACAAGCCACACATCCTAAACATACCAAGCATCACCACCAAATATTCAAAGATGTGAACATATGTGGGGCATTCTCATTCAGACCACCACAGTGACTCACTCCTGTAATCTAGCACTTGAAGTGTTGAGACAGGATTACTGAAAGGCCAGCCTGGGCTAAAGAGTGAGAGTTTATCTATAAATTAATTAATTAATTAATTTAAATTTCCAGACAGACAACAAAATTGAAAATTCCTCATTGTAAGATTATTTTACTTTACTTTGTAAGATTTTTACTTTATACTGTCCCATGCCATCCTACCCCCAATGAGTTCTTCTGTAAACCTGTGTATGTATTTTAATACATCTGATCAAAAATATTTTTAGAGGTCAGTGTTAAAGTAAAAGGAAAGAGAGCCCTCCCTTGACTGGAGAGAAAAAAAATGTAAACCCTGCTGGTTTTGTCAATGTGATACAATCTTACATATCTTTCTACTACTGAGCACTATGAGCAAGGCAGCATATAGAAGAAAGCATTTAAGGGGCTTACAGTTTCAGAGGGTGAGTCCATCACCATCATGACAGGGAGAATGACAGTAGGCAAGCAGACATGGCGCTGGACCAGGAGCAGAGACCTCACATGATGACGATCATGTGGCTTGTGATCCACAAGCATGAGGTAGAAAGCTAACTGAGGCTTTTGAAACCTCAAAGCCAGCCCAGTGTAAAACATCTTTGCCAACATGGCCATACTTCCTAATCCTTCCCAAACACTTCCACCACCTGCAGTCCAAGCATTCAAATAGATATAAAACCTTTGGGGACCATTCTTATTCAAAATAGCACACAAATGTAGATATATCTGAGAAGAGAGAATATTAGTTAAGAAAGCACCTCCCTCAGAATTTCTGTAGGCAAGTCTGTGGAGCATTTTCCAATGATTGGGATGGGAAGGTTCAGCTCACTAAAGATGGTGCCACTCCTGAGCAGGTGGTCCTAGGTTGTATAAGAAAGCAGGCTGAGCAAGTAAGCAGCATCCCCATGGCTTCTGCCTCAGATCCCGTCTCCAGATTCCTGCCCTGATGTAGCTCATAAATGGACTGTTAGCTGGTAGTATAAAATGAAATAAACCCCTTTCCTCCCCAAGTTCTTTTTGTTTTTGCTCTTTATTATAGCAATAGAAACAAAACTAGGACAAATACCCAAGCATCAAAACAAGAACACCATAACCTTTTAATGCAGGGTCTCATGAGCAATTCTGGCTCTGTACAGATTCTTCCAGAAGGGGCAGCTTGCCCTTTAGTACTAAGAATAAATAAGGAAGTATAAAGTACTTTCATTAGTCTTAAAAGAGAGGAAAGACTGATAAGAAGAAAGAAACTGTTTCGGTATCAATTTCATTTGAATGCCTATCACAGATAATCAAGTGGTGTCTCTTTCTGCACTTATAAATGAGCAATAAAACTATATATTGTGACTTACTTATCAAACTTTACTCCATCGTATAACCAAGTACACAAGCAATAAAAACGTGGCCATAAAATAGAATCTCTCCCCTTAAGGAGCTCAAATACCACCATTTCTGTGTAATACACTTTTAGATTTTTTTTTCCCTTAGGATCCTCCTATGTCTACTTCCCTGACACCAAGAGAACAGATGTGCACTACTATGCCCAGCCTTTATTATTATTATTTTTAAAGTTATTTTTATTGATATTTATTTGATGGAGGAAGGTCATTGGTTAATTAATAAAGAAACTGCTTGGCCCTCATAGGTTAGAACATAGGTGGGTGGAGTATACAGAACAGAATGCTGGGAGGAAGAGGAAGTGAACTCAGATGTAGGGCAGCTCATCTCAGAGCCAGACGCGATGAAGCAAGCCACCAGGTCAGACATGCTGAATCTTTCCTGGTAAGACTGGTGCTACACAGATTGTTAGAGATGGGTTGATCGGAATATGAGAATTAGCCAGTAAGGGCTAGAGCTAATGGGCCAAGCAGTGTTTAAAAGAATACAGTTTGTGTGTTGTTATTTCGGGACATAACCTAGCCAGGTGGTCAGGAGATGGGTGGCAGGAACACAGCCCACAGCCCCTACAACAGAATGGACAACTAAATTCACAGAAATCCTGAGAAAGCTTGGGAAAGAATAGAGTAAAGCATGTATTCTTGGTAGCAGCAATTTCTCGGGTCTGCTCTGCTTGCTAGAGGTAAGCAAGCGTTCTTATCTAAGAGGCTTCCTGACTCAGCTTTAGCTGCAAAACCCTGCAACTCTCTTAAGAGGTCTTGCCACGAAACACTTAAATCGTATTGATAAAAGCTGACTGAATGCTTGTTTTTGGCTGTAGCAGAAAAAAAAAGTTGTGCTGTTTTATTTAAAATGCTGGCTTTCTGGTCTGTCCTGCCAGGGCAAACTCTGACTCTTTCAGGCAGTCAGTCCTAATGAGTGTGATCTGTGAGCAGAATGCTGCAACTTGCTTGCTGGCAGGGACTTTGAAATGCCACAGAGTTGTGGCAATAAAAATGGCTCCAGCAGTACCTCCGCCATGAGGCTGGAAAGCTAAAGAATGGGCTTAATCTAGCTGGCAAAGCCACGGCTTTAATCCTACCCATATTGCTCAGTAATTTAAAGACTCGTGTGGTCAGAAAAAGAGAGATATACAGTAAAGAGAGATTCAAAGACAAAGAAAACCTTTAAATGATTTACAGTGTGTTTAAAAATATATGCAGGCTAAAAGTTAAAGTTCTTAAAAGTAAAAAAAAGGAAGAAAGAGAGTAGTTGGGTGTGGTAGTACACACCTTTAATCCCAACACTTGTGAGGCATAGGTAGATTGACCTCTGTGACTTCATGGTGTGGTAGCACATGCCTTTAATCCCAATGCCTGGGAGGCAGAGACAGCTGGATCTCTGAGAGTTCAAGGATAGCCTGGTCGACAGAGTTATTCCAGGTCAAAGATATACAGAGAACCTGTCTCAAAAAGCAAAAAATAAAAGTAAAAATAAACAAAATGAGGTTAAAATAAAGCTGCACAAAGATGGAAAATACACAGAGAATCTTGATACTGTATGCTATTATGCTGTCTTTGAATTGTTTGAATGCTGAGGAAAGAGCAATAGCTGCTAAAAGATATTTGTTTATAAATGCTGCTGAACTAATCCAACATAGATATTTGGAAAATACCTTGACTTCAGAATTTGGATCTAAGGATACGATACTTTGGAAAAGAGTTTCTTCTTTTGTTTTCACAGAGGATGAAACCCTGTGGATTGTTTCTATCCCAATATGGTATGATAGACCACGCCTTCCCGAAAGGTCACTGTGAACACCCTCAAAAAATTACTTTGCTCAACTGCCGACTAAGATGAACCTAGCAGACAGGTTATCCCATAAAAGACCTGAATAACAGCGCCCCCATTCAGCAGGAAGCAGTTTGGAGAGAAATAACTGTGCCCATATTCCCAAATATTATTTATAAATGTTCTTTTACATTTAAAAGGGGATATGATATAGATATGGATAATTTACATTGGTATAAGTTTTGCTTTGTTGATATAAATTTTAAGGTCAATTTTGTTATATGTATATGTATTTCTGATATTGATTAAGGTATTGTGATTGTGTAGTTCATTTAAAAATGTAATGTATATAGGTTGTTAATAGATAATCATAATAGTCAAGTTTGTAGTCATGTTAGTTAAGATTTTCTAGATGTACATAGATATATTTTAGATAGGCATTCTTCATATCTTTCAAAGATTATAAAATATGGCATTTTAAGTGTTTTAATAACTTAGGGTTTTTCTGACAATGAGACATGTCTGCTCCTGGCAGCACCAGTCTACTTCAAGAAGAAGATGGGCATTGAAGAGGCATCTTATGGAGTTTGATAGCCATTTGGGCAAGAAACTGCTCTTGCCTGGACTATTGTATAAACTGGACACAGAGAACCCACAGAGAGAGGACTGCTGAACTTACCTAAAGGTGAGATGATCTTTCAGGGTTCCGGATTCATGAAAGAGTCTGCGAGACATTCTGCAGGACACAGCAGATAGTGACTGAACTGTCTTTGAAATTTCCTGCTTCATGGAAATGTCTCTGGATACTATGGACGTGTAGGCCGAAGATGGATGCCCCAACCGTACAGAGGAACTTTGGGTGACTGTCCAGGCAGCGAGATGTCTCTGTTATTTCTAGAGTTTGGAAGTTGCTTATTTCTTGTTTGCTTGGGTAATATTGTATCCTTCTCGAGTCTTTGATGGAGTTGAAGAATAGATAATTGGTTATAGTTATAGTTTTCCTTAGTTATGATAAAGATAAAATAGATGTAAATATTGTAACTGTAATTCTTGCTTGATAACTGTTTTGTTATGTGTAATTTTGTTATGTTAAAGTTAAAGCCTTCCTTTTTTTTTGTTTAAACAGAAAAAGGGGAAATGATGAAGGAAGGTCATTGGTTAATTAATAAAGAAACTGTTTGGCCCTCATAAGTTAGAACATAGGTGGGTGGAGTATACAGAACAGAATGCTGGGAGGAAGAGGAAGTAAGCTCAGATGTAGGGCAGCTCATCTCAGAGCCAGACGCGATGAAGCAAGCCACCAGGTCAGACATGCTGAATCTTTCCCAGTAAGACTGGTGCTACACAGATTATTAGAGATGGGTTAATCAGGATATGAGAATTAGCCAGTAAGGGCTAGAGCTAATGGGCCAAGCAGTGTTTAAAAGGATACAGTTTGTGTGTTGTTATTTCGGGACAGAAGCTAGCCAGGCAGCCGGCAGCTGGGTGGCAGGAACACAGCCCGCAGCCTCTACAACATTTATTGAGCTCTACATTTTTCTCTGCTTCCCTCCCAGCATCTCTCCTACCCCCTTGAATTCTCCCCTGAGGTCCCCATGCTCCCAATTTACTCAGGAGATCTTATCTTTTTCTACTTTCTACTTTCCATGTAGATTATAGCTATGTATGTCTCTCTTAGTGTCCGCATTGTTGTCTAGGTTCTCTGGGATTGTGGTTTGTAGGCTGGTGTTCTTTGCTTTATGTTTAAAAACCAGCTATGAGTGAGTACATATGATAATTGTCTTTCTGTATCTGGGCTACTGCACTCAAAATAATGTTTTCTAGCTCCATCATTTTCCTACAAAATTCAAGCTGTCATTATTTTTTTCTGCTGTGTAGTACTCCATTGTGTAAATGTACCACGTTTTTCTTATCCATTCATTGGTCGAGCGGCATTTAGGTTGTTTCCAGACTCTGGCAATGACAAACAAAGCTACTGTGAACATAGTTGAGCACATGTCTTTGTGATACAATTGAGCATCTTTTGCATATATACCCAAAAGTAGTATTACTTTATTATTAGGTTGTTTCCTAATTTTCTGAGGAATTGCTACACTGACATCCAAAGGGGCTGTACCAGCTTGCATTCACACCAGCAATGCAGAAGTGCTCCCTTTTCCCCACAACCTCTCCAGCATAAGTTGTCATCAGTGTTTTTGATCTTGGCCATTCTTACAGGTGTAAGATGGAATCTCAGAGTTGTTTTGATTTGCATTTCTCTGATGACTAAGGATGTTGAGCATTTCCTTAAGTGTCTTTCAGCCATTTTCGATTTCTCTGTTGAGAGTTCTCTGTTTAGGTCTGAACTTCATTTTTTTTATTGGATTATGTGATCTTTTGGTGTCCAATTTCTTGAGTTCTTTGTATATTTTGGAGATCGGACCTCTGTCTGATGTGGGGTTAGTGAAGATCTTTTCCCATTCTGTAGGCTGTAGTTTAGTCTTGTTTACCGTGTCCTTTGCTTTACAGAAGCTTTTCAGTTTCAGGAGGTTCCATTTATTGTTTCTCTCAGTGTCTGTGCTGCTGGGGTTCTATTTAGGAAGTGGTTCCCTGTGCCAATGTGTTCAAGTATACTTCCCACTTTCTCTTCTATAAGGTCAGTGTGGCTGGCTTTATGTTGAGGTCTTTGATCCATTTGGACTTGAGTTTTGCGCATGGTGATAGATATGGGTCTATTTTCATTCTTCTACATGTTGATATCCAGTTATGCCATCACCACTTGTTAAATATGCTTTCTTTTTTCCATTTGATATTTTTTTTGCTTCTTTATCAACGATCAGGTGTTCAAAGATGTGTGGATTGATATCCGGGTCTTCTATTCAGTTCCATTGGTCCCCCTGTCTGTTCTTTTGCCAAGGTTTATTTTTATTGGTATGTAGGTTTTGCCTACATGTATGTATGTGTACCACATGCATGCTTGGTACCCTCAGAGATCATATCCCCTGGAAATGGAGTTATGGATTGCTGTGCCCCACCAATGAGTGGCTGGGCTGACTCTGGTTCTTCTGCAAGAGTGGCCAGTGCTCTTAACCATTGAGCCATCTCTTCAACCCCCAAATACACTTGAAATGACTGTGATACTCTTACTATGCTCTGGACACTTCCTAAATGGAAGTGGAGATCCAGTGGGAAGGAGGAAAGATGTGGGGTTTTGTTGTTGTTCTTTGTTTTCATGAGACCTGCTGTCTTGTAAGAGAGTCAATTTTACAAAACAACTTTACAGTCCAGCAACTATTAGTAGGTGTGCACTGTCATGAAGGCACAAAAATATGTGGTTCCTACCTAAATACAGTGTGTCAGGTGTAGAGCACACACTTATGATCCCAGCACTGCAACACTTAGGAGGCTAAGGAAATAGGACCCATGAGCTTAATGCCAGTCTCAAGATCCTGTCTCCAAAAAAAATAGGGAGGGAGTGTTTCAAGATGGCTCAGAGTGTAAAAGCACTTACTGTACAATCCTAATCAGTTTGTTGCCTAGCACCCACATCTTCTGACCTCCGCTCTCACAGGCAGCATGCTCACATCCACATCATACACATACAATAGCAAATGAATTTTTAAATGGTTGCATTCATCTTGGACAGGGAAGAGAGAGGTATGGGGAGATTGGGGTTAGAAAGACAACTAGATGTCCTAAGAGAGTTGACTGGAGAAGCAAAGAAGGGCGTACTCAGGGTGGAAGAGTTATTCTTTAAGAAGGTAAGACATGGGGGCTGGAGAGATGGCTCAGTGGTTAAGAGCACTGGCTGCCCCTCCAAAGGGCCTGAATTCAATTCCCAGCAACCACATAGTGGCCACAACCATCTGTAATGAGATCTGATGCTCTCTTCTGGCGTGCAGGCATACATGCAAACAGAATACTGTATACATAATAAATAGATAAAATCTTTTTTTAAAAAAAAAAAAGGTAGGACACTTTATTTCTACATCAGGGTGACACCTTTAATCCCAGCACTTGGGAGGCAGAGGCAGTCAGATCTCTGTGAGTTTGAGGCCAGGCTGGTCTACAGAGCGAGTTCCAGGACAGCCAGGGCTACATATCTCGAGAAACCATATTCCAACCAATAGGCAGAGAAACCCTGGGGAGCCCAGCCACAACAACTCCGCGTTTAGCTTTCACTTAGCATGCTGTTTTCCCCAGGTAGTGAAATCGTCTTTGAAACAGTTCATGAATCCTAACAGTCCAGCATCAAAATGAACTATGACTTGTTCTACTCAGCCACTATGTCTGGACCCTGTAGAAGAGTCTCGTCTCTCTGGTCACATCCACAGGCAGGACTGTTTTAGCAGATTTGCTATAAATGGACTTAGGGCAGCAAGAATGAGAGCAGGAAAAACAGTTAGGCTGTCCCAGTAACTCGGGGTTAGAAGTGGCAGCTTCACTCTACAGAGATTTTGAATGCAGACAGCAAGATTTGCTTGGAGAATAGATTCAGGGTATAAGGCAAAGGGCAATAGATAACACTTGAGGTTTTAGACCTTGCATGACTGGAAGGATTGGGTTGCCGTCGGCTGAAGTTTGGAAGTCTGGGAACATCTGCAAGATTTAGAGAAATAATCTCCCCAGACTTTATGAGCTCCAGATACCTGGTAGACATCTGAGCAGGAATGTCAAGTCCACAATACACAAGTCACCAACTCATAAACACCTAGACAGGAAATATAAACATAGGCATGTTAGGAATATGAGCAGTACCTTGAGAATTAAGTGGAGCTGCTGAAGGTTTAAGGCCTCTCACTTTTTGGTGTAGGTGGTTGTTTGTAGATAGTTATCAATTACTTTATATTCATTCAGATTTTTATATATAGTAATATAGTTAATATATAATTATATAGTAATGTGATATATAATTATATATTAATATAATTACTACCTTCAGTTCACTTGTTTTCAAAAGGGTTTATACTTTAATTTTGTTCATTTGTTTTTTTGAGATAAGGTCTCACTGTGTAGTATTGGCTGACTTGGAACTCACTCTGTAGACCAAGCTGACTTTGAACTCACAGAGACCCACCTATTTCTGCCTCTTGAGTGCCGAGATTAAAGTGTGCAACATCATGCTCAACTGTTCTCTTTTTAATATTTTTTTAAATTTATGTTTTGTGAATAAGTTTTGCTTGCATGCATGTCTGTTCACCAGATGTATGCCTGGTGCCCATGGAGAGCAGAATAGGGTCTTGGATCCCCTGGAACTAGAGTTATGGGTAATTGTGAGCAACCATGTGGGTGCTTGGAGTTGAACCCAGATCCTCTGAAAAAGCAGCCAATGCTCTTAGCTGCTGAGCATCTCTCTGCCCCCCCCCCCTTAAAATACTGGTTTTGTTTTTCCAAGATTATATGGTTTTTGAGGAAAGCTCTATTTTTTACACACCATAACACCATGTCCCTAAGATATATTTACAATGTACATAGAATAAAATTAAATGCCTAAATATAGAGCTTTTTGTTTCTACTATTTTTATAGAAGGTCAACTTTTTTTTTTTTTTTTTAAAGACAGAGTCTCATTCTGTATCCCTGTCTAGCCTGGTCTCACTGTGTAGCCCAAGCTGGCCTCGAGCTTGTGATGATCAATACACCCAGATTTCAGTTTTCTTACAAATATTTCATTTAGACACGTTGAAGTGTCCTGGGAAAATAAAGACAGAGGTAGAATTTTCAGTCTATTGCAACTTGTGGTCATTTCAGGTCAGGTAAAAGAACCTTCTGCAACAACAAAAAATCCCATGGCGCCTTCATATTGGCTTTATTCTCAGACTTCCTGAGGCTCCAAGAAAGTTCTCGGTAATTCAGTTTTGCACACACTCTGATCTCTGAGGAAAGAGATTCTCCTAGGAGCGCCCCCCCACACAGTGTTCCTTTCCCGCTGAGTGGGTTACTTTCCCTGTCTTCCAAGGCAGTGGTTCTCAACCTTCCTGAAACTGTGACCCTTTAATTAGGTTCCTCATGTTGTGGTGACCCCAATCATAAAATTATTTCATTGCTACTTCATAACTGTAACCACAATATTCTTCAAGACAGACCGGCATGCACGCCTTTAATTCCAGAACTTGGGAGGCAGATCTCTGTGAGCTCAAGGCCAGCCTGGTCTACCGAGCTAGTTCTAGGACAGCCAATGCTACACAAAGAAATCCTGTCTGGAAAACCAAAAAAAAAGAAAAAGAAAAGAAAATGGATGGATGGTCAGAAACAATGCCTGCTATGCCAGTTACACAAAAGCCTGAGCTTCCTCAAGCCTGGGATGTGGCGGCACATTTATAATCCCAGCCCTGGGGAGGCTGAGGGAGAAGGTGTTCAATTCCAAACCAGCCTGTCTTGAAGACTACTGTGGTCTGAATAGGCACTTGGTTCCCAGCTGGGGTGTGGTTTGAATAGGTTTTGGAATGTTAGAGAGAGAAGTTACCTGGGTGACTGACTTGGGCTGCTCAGCCTTGAAGTTCCAGCTAAGCCCTGTTCTGCCTGATCCACCAGGATGAGAAGAGCCCAGGCCACACACCTCCTCCACCACGAACTCTGCCATCAGGGAGTCCCCTTAAAGCGTAAGCCAGAGAATTCCCTCCTCCCGTGTGTCTGATCACAGAGGTGAGAAATGTAAAGAAGGGAAAGGAGAAGAAGAGCTCTGCCTTGACACTTCCTTCGTGCCCCGTGCTCACTCATCAGGCGCTAATGATGTCACTGCCGTGTGTCACCAGAAAACTAAACACTGAGGCCTAGCTGTAGAAGTTAACCATCTGGAACGGTCAGTATTTCAGCACTTGGCTTTCCAAAACACTCCACCTGGCCGTGCAGGTTGTTTCTTGTCTTCATAATTCTCTCCTATTGTCAGTTTGCAGGAAAGTATTCATTTGCTTTTCTTCAGTGCCCTGGGGACAGGGTGGCTGCTGGCTTAGAGGCCTGGGAAACCACCACAGAAGACAGTGAATCAACGAGGACGTTACCCGGTAGAATCTTGAGACTGCATCTACAGAGATGTTCCTTTCCAGCGTCACGCGTCCCCTTTATTCTAGAAGCTATTTCCTCCTTATGGTGTGCAACCCACTTCACGTAACACCATTTCGTTGAAAATCTGCTGCGGATACCACCAACCATTATGTCCAACAACAGAGGAGTAAACACAAAAAATATAGTTTATAGACATAAAGGAAATTTTTCTTAGCTATAAAGAAGAGTGAAGTTAGTCAGGCGGTGGTGGCACGTCTTTAATCCCAGCACGCGGGAGGCAGAAGCAGGTAGATCTCTGTGAGTTTGAGGTCAGCCTGGTCTACAGAGTGAATTCCAGGACAGCTAGAGACACACAGAGAAACCCTATCTTGAAAAAGCAAACAAAATAATAAAAACCAAACAAGCAAACAAGCTATGCTACTTAGAGGAAGTTATCTGCAGCTGGTTGGAGGTTGCGATAACCAGTTAAGCTAGGCCCAGAATGGCATGTGTTATATCTTTTCTCTCATTTATGGCTCCTGAGTGTTTTATAGTTACATGAAATCATGCATATAGCAATGAAAATAGATGGATTATCTAGGGAACAAAGGGCACAAATGAGAGGGGTGGGGGCGTGAAAAGGGAGAGACAGGAGTAGGGAGGCTTACTCAATGTGCAATGTATACCTCTCTGAAAAGTTGCCAACTACAGTAGAGAAAAGAACTTGCTGTAGAACACCTGCCGCTTTGGTACAAAGAGAATTGGAGATGGTCTCTGGAATTGGAGATGCCCCCTCACTTCCTCTCTGTTCTAAGAAGTGCTTGGCAGTCAGTGAGGAAGACGGGCATATTGTCAGGCTGAAGGAAGTGGATGGTTCTAGAATAACGTTATACGCTGCTGCTGGGCGCGTAGTGGAATGGTTGTCAATTCCACTCTGTGGTCCCAGTCACCAGCATTGTAGAAAGTGGGTTTGGGTACTTAAAATGGGACATAACAATGAAAAGATGGAATGTAGCTATCAGATTTTCTATTACAGGAATGGCAGGATATGTGTTTGGATGTACAAAGCTGTTTACTGGACAGTGTATTCTACATAATCTAAGACACTTGGATATCAACCTTAATAAATGAAATTTCTGGGGATTGAGCCATCAGCGGTTGGTTAAGAGCTTAGATTGCTTTTTGTAGAGAACTCCAGTTTGGCTTCTAACAGCTGTGTGGGGCTCAGAACTATCTGAAACTCCAGCTCCAGGGTCTCCAACACCATCTTTTGTCCCCAGTGATGCTGTGCTCATGTGCACTAAGACTTTCACACACTCATATGCATAATTAAAAATAAAACATTTAAGGAGTGAAGTTGCTGGTTATTTTAATTTTTGGTTTTTTAATTATCCCAAAATGAAATATATTTTACCTGTAGTCAGATGAATTTTTTTTTTTTTTTTAGTTTTTTGAGACAGGGTTTCTCTGTAGCTTTGTAGCCTGTCCTGGAACTAGCTCTTGTAGACCAGGCTGGCCTCAAACTCACAGAGATCCGCCTGCCTCTGCCTCCCGAGTGCTGGGATTAAAGGCGTGTGCCACCACCGCCCGGCAGATGAGTTCATTTTTAAGGAAAAATTATAACGATGCTGTGGTCTGAATATTTCTGTCTGCTTAAAACTCAAAATTTAAAATCCTAAGCACCAAAGAGATGCCACTTAGTCATAGAACCCTTAGAGGTGATCAGGTCATGGTGGCAAAGCCCTTATAAAGGAACGTAAGAGAGAGCTGTCACTGAGTGAGACAGCAGCTGGCTGTTGAAAAATGGGCCTTCTTAGCCAGACACCAAACCTGCTGGTACACCACTTCCCAGCTTCCAGAATTGTGAAAAATACATTTCTTTTGCTGATAAACTACCCAGTCTTTGATATTTTATTTCTGCAACTCAGACTCACAAAGTCAAGGCCCTGAGATTATTGGCACTGGGTTCATATGTCCAAATGTCCATTACTGAGGAAAGGCTCCTTCCCTTTCTTCTGCAGACCCACTGAGCAGAGGTGCACAGTATCCACCACCAAGTGTTACGTCTTGTGGATGGCCTGCATGTCACCAAGCAAGCCATCAAGGCAATCGTAGGTGCAGCCTGGCTTGAACTGGGCCACAGTTATCAGGCCGGGTTTTATTAGATACAAAGACACTATGTACAAACCCTGTAGGCGGCAATGAAGTTGATAAGGGTGTTGTTTCTCAAGGGCATAGCTTTGAAACTTTCTGGACTCAGCAGGCCCCCAGCTTCTACAACGGCTACTGCCACACGGGTCAATCAACCAGTGTTGAGATCGCGCTGACTCCTAGTCATTCGTCGGCAGGGGAAGAAAGAGGAAAGCCTACCACATGGAGTGTCTCTGAGAGACACTGCCATCTTCAGCTGGGCAAGCGGATTCACTCACTCCCCGATTCTTGAATTGCGTGACTGTATTTTATGGACGTAACTCTGGTTGAGAGATGTGGACCAGAATACTCCTCCCTCCCTCCCCCTTGTGTAATCTTGGGAAGTTCTCTTCTTTCAGTGACAGTAATCAGGCCTTCCTTGTGTGCCTACTTCCAGGCCTTTTGTGAGGATCCTTAGGGATAATGTGTGGAACTATAAATTTTGTGAACTACCAAATGCTATACAAAGTTGAGACATCCTCATTACATCCAAATGACACTTCCTTTAATTGTATGTTAACAATAAATGTTCAATTAACATATTATACATTTAGATAGCTAAGACACAACTACAAAGAACTTTTTAATATAATTTCATTTCTGCATTTTCCTAGGTTTCATAGGCATTTAAGGAATAAGAAAATCATGTCCATGGAACTGCGGACATGGCTCAGCTGTTAGCAGTGCTTACTGTTCTTCCAGAGGACTAGGGTTCAATGTCCAGTACCCACATCAGGCAGCCCCCGGAGCTCCAGTCCCAGGGATCTGACACCCCCTGACCTCTACTAGCACCTGCACGCAAGGGGCACACATTAATCACAGAGAGGCACACACACATAAAAATAAGTGCACCTGGGCTGGAGAGATGGCTCAGCGGTTAAGAGCATTGCCTGCTCTTCCAAAGGTCCTGAGTTCAATTCCCAGCAACCAGATGGTGGCTCACAACCATCTGTAATGAGATCTGGTGCCCTCTTCTGGCATACACACAGACAGAATATTGTATACATAATAAATAAATAAACATTTAAAAAAAATAAGTGCACCTTTAGAAATAGAAAAGCAAGAAACTCATACTGGTTTGATGTTTTATAGGTATATCCTTGAATATACGTTCATTAGTTTAGAAGACAATAAGTTACTCTAGTCTCTGTAAACAGTGTCTTATAAGCTCAATGTTAAAAGCCAGTGTTTCTTCTGTATCATGAGAGCAGGCGTCAGCATACTGTGGCCCATGGGACAAATCTGGCCACCATCTATTTTTGTATGACCTGTAACATAAGAACCATTTTGACATTATAAATTTTTAATCAAAAGAAATGGACTGGGTCCAGGCAGTGGTAGTTCATACCTTTAATCCCAGGAGGCAGAGGCAGGGGAATCTCTGTGAGTTTGAGGCCAGCCTAATCTACAAAGTGAGTTCCAGGACAGCCAGGACCACACAGAGAAAGAAAGCCTGTCTTGAAAAACAAGAAGGATGAGGAGAAGAAGAAAGAAAAGGACTGGGAATGTAGCTCAGTGGTAAAGCCCTTGCCTAGCATTCATGAAGACCCTGGGTTCAATTCCCAGCACTACAAAGAATAAAATAAAGAAAAAGAATATTTCATAACACATAGCAAATAGTAATTCAAATGTCAGTGTCCATTTTCATCCCATAATGACAAAAAGGGAATGTGGAATGTTTAAAATGGTACCTTTTAGTTAACTTATTTATCTGGGGATCTTTTTAATAAAAGATTTATTGATTTCTTTGTATGTGTGTGAATCACATGGGCACAGGAGCAAAAGAGATCCTGGAGAGCGGAAGAGGATGTCAGCCCCCAGGACTGGAGTCTCAGGGATTATGAGCCACCCTATAGCTACTGGGGAGCAGAACCTGGTCCTCTGCAAAAGCAGTAAGTGCTGGTAACTGCTGGGCATTCTGGCCCCTTGGATTGATTTTTTTTTTTTTTTGGGGGGTTTTCGAGACAGGGTTTCTCTGTGGTTTTGGAGCCTGTCCTGGAACTAGCTCTTGTAGACCAGGCTGGTCTCGAACTCACAGAGATCCGCCTGCCTCTGCCTCCCGAGTGCTGGGATTAAAGGCGTGCACCACCACCGCCCGGCTGGATTGATTTTCTTGAGACAGGGTTTCACTGTATGTTCCAGGCTGACCTTGAACTCATGTTCTTCCTGCTTCAACTTCCTGAATACTAGGATTACAGCATTATCGATATGTACCTCCATGCCTTCTCTTTGTGTGTAGGTGTATGTAGGTACATACACACATATATGTGTGCGTGTGAAAGCCAGAGGACAACCTTGGGTGTTGCTCCTCAGGTGTCATCCACGGGTTTTGTCTCTCTGACCTGGAACTCACCAGGTAGGCTAAGTTAGCTGACCAACGAGTTTCAGGCATCCACCTGCCTCTGCCTCCCCAGCACTGCGGTTACAGTTGCATGCCACCACACTGGTGGCACACGTTAGAGACTGAATTATCTCCCCAGTCCACTGGTAGCATTTTTAATAGCACCAAAATGTAATAAATTTTTTTTAGTTTTCCTAAATTATCTACATATTAGTGAAATCCTAAAGATTGGAGTGGGCCTAGAGATGGGACCCAGGGTCTCAGCTGCCGCTGTGAGTGTTGACAGATAAAGGACAGGAGTACCCCTTTTTACTAAATTGCCCTGTCCGCAAATGCTTGAAAACATATGTCCCCAACAGAGGCAGCCCCTAGCCAGTGGTGGTCGATGTGGGTGGGGTACATTGTTGCCCCCATAGTGCCAGGCAGGTAGCTCTTGTCTAGCTGCTTTCTCTGCAGGTCTCAGGGGCGAACAGGCTGGATCCAGGCTTGCTTAGCCATCTCCTGTTCTATCCCGTTTCCCTTGCTCCCTTTCAGGTTGCCCCTTGAAGCACTCTTAGTCACTCGCACCAGACTGTCTCTGTTCCTGGGGAGCTGAGCTAAGTTATAGGCTCCATAGAAACCCTCCTGGCCCAGAGCCAGAGAGCCCAGGCACACTGACACAAAATCATGTTAGTGACAATATGACCACCCACTCACGGTTTCTTTGCTGATCTGTGGTTGTTCACCTGTCTTACTGGTCTCATAAAAGACCCTGAGCTTTCCAGTAATCCTTTTTTTTTTTTTTTAATTTGAGTTAGTTCAAGTGTCTCTCCATGAAAGCCATGTGACCTTAACCACAGTGATGGGTAATACAGACCTGACCTACCAAGGCTTTGGAAATAAGACCCTCTGCTGAGCTATGCTCACATCAGTTGAGATCCTGAGATTGACAGCCTTGGTACCTGGACAAGCTGCTGGGAACATCCCTGGCTTCTAATCCTCTAGGAACGTACAGAGGTACAGAGCTGGATTACTAATTTGATACCCAGGGCCATATTTCCCTGAGGCCTTCCTGCTCCCTGCACCCCACACCCGACACCCCACACCCACCCTGGAAGCTGGGAGAGCAACATTCCTTCCTCTGGATGTCATCCCCTTCCATCTCTCTGTTTCCAAGCCTCTGGCATCTCTGTGAGCTTTCTTGTCCCTAAAATGTGTTTTTCTGCATCACTTGGCTGCTCTCTCTGTGTGTATGCATGTGTATACATGCGAGCTCCATGGACATACATGTGAGGAGAGTGGGAGGGGAGGGGAGGTGGTGGGCAAGTCAGGAGAGGTGTTCATATATCCAATCACTGAACAGCGATCATGGAATAACGACGACACAGTAGAAGCCTGCTTGGTTCCACTCAGAGCTGCCCGCTGATTCAGCAGAAAATCGACCCTCCTCACCCAAGCTGTTCTCTCCCAGCACTCTTGGGTGGAATTCTTCCCCCAAGACAGGGTTTCTCTGTGTAACTTTGGTGCCCATCCTGGAACTCTCTCTGCAGACCAGGCTGGCCTCAAACTAGCGGAGATCCGCCTGCCTCTGCCTCCCAAGTGCTGGGATTAAAGGCGTGCGCCACCACTGCCTACCTGGCCAAAGGGAGAATTTTATGGGGACTGCTAATTGTGCTTCCACTGGAGTTCTATGTTGTTCAGCACAAGAGAAGTCCTACCACCGCCAGTGCGGATGGAGCAGGACACCACCTACAGAAGAGCCTGGAACCCGAGAAAGAACAGCTGAGGAGGAGGAGGATCCGAGAACAGTGTGACTGCAGGGGACAGAGTGGACTCTGGAGTTAGCTCTCTTACATTTGAAATTTGGCTGCATCACTGCTTGGATGTGACCAATTCCCTTACCCTTAAGTGGTCCCTGGCTTGATTTAATATAGTGACTAGCACATAACAAGCAATAGAGGATAGATACTGTCATTGTTTTTATCAATAAAACTGTAACATTTTAGTCCAAACAGTTAATGATCAATTATTAGGTTAGGGTTAGGGCTATTGCCACTAAAGTGCAGATCCAAAGCCACAGACTAGCCCTGCATGTGCCCACAGGCTCAACCAGAATACTGCGGTTCAGAGGCGTCCCAAGGCCCAGCCTACTGTTATACGCTAAAAAAACAGAAACAAAGCCGGTAAACTCTACAAGGGAAGATTAAGGGACCTAAATTCCTGCTACTGTGTTGAGAGGGAAATGGTCTAAACCAGAGAGCTAGGAAGGGGCAGGTACCCCAGTGAGCAGCAGAGCTGGGGCCATAACCTAGGATGGCATCCTGTCCTTGGAAACCAGACTTGTGACAGCCCATGAGCTTCCTAAGGAGCTGAGGAACTGGGCCTGATATTGTTGACTGTGTTCTCTTTGGGAAGACAGAGTGGGGCTGAGGAATGGCTCATTTAATAAAATGCTAGCCACCCAGCACATGGACTTGATTTACATCCCCCATGCCTACATTTTTAAAAAGCCAGGCGAGATGGTGTGCTCTTGTGATCTCAGTGCTGGCTAGGCAGAGACAGGTGGATTGTTCAGGACTTGATGACCTGCCAGCCTGACTTTCTTGGTGAAATCCTGGCCAATGAGAGACCCTGTATCAAAAAAGGAGTGGAGGAAAATTGCCTATGATGAACCATGCCTGGCCTCCGTACTCTCTCTCTCTCTCACACACACACACATGAACACACATACACAGATACACATGATGAACATTGCCTATGATGAACCATGTCTGGCCTCCGTACTCTCTTTCTCTCTCACACACACACACACATGAACACACACACACAGATACACATGATGAACATTGCCTATAATGAACCATGTCTGGCCTCCATACACACATACACACACACACACACACACACACACACACACACACACAGGTACACATGATGAACCATATCTGGACTTTGTAGTTACACGCACACACATGAATGCACACACACAGGCACACATCTTAAAAAGAAGTAGGAAGAAGATGGGGTGTTGAAAACTGCTGGTCTAGGAGTTGAAAGTCCTGCTGTGGTCTAGAGGGTCTACTAGGACTTTGGGGAGTGGCAGAGCCTCTCAAAGCCTGGGTTCCTCTGGGTTTAGCCTTTATGTCCCCTCCTTCACCTCTGTGGATGCCTCTCACCCTTCTGGTGAAATCATTTCTTTTTTCTTCTACCAGGTGCTCCCAGGGTCTTTGAAACATACTCTCTTTGTGGCAGAAATTTTACCACAAAGTTCAGCTGGCAGTCACGGAGATAGACTTGGGGCAGCATGAGGTAGAAGGCAGATCTTTTCCTGGGGTCACTGAGGCATGTGGCTTTACAGGAAGGTGATTTCCACCACATTCCTGTAGCCTAGGAGAGGCAAACACTAATTTCACTATAGGAAAGGGAACCACAGGAAAGAGGGATGACTTGCCCAGGATTGCAGAACCAGGAAGTTGCCAATTGACCCAGATTCACTTCCTCTGCCTCAAATCTGGGGTGTTCTCCTTCCCATTCAGGGGTACCTGAGGCTGTCTTCTCACCTCCAGGTTGTGTGGTCTCTGAAGCAAACATAACAACATCTGGGCTCAGGGATTAGGGAAGTGGTCTCTTGAGGCCCAGGAGAACTTGGGAGAGATCTCAGGGTGTGTCTGGAACCACCCCAAGAGACTGTCCTAGTTGGCTTTCTCTGGCTGTGATTAACACCACAACCAAAAGGACCCTGGAGAGAGATGGTTTATTTGGCTCACACATCTCAGGTCACAACCCATCCCTGGGGGAAGACAAGGCAGACACTTAAACAGAAACCAGGAGGAACACTGCTGGTTGGCTTGCTCCTCTTGTCTGGCTTGTCTTGCTTTTTTATACAACTTAAGACCACCTGACCAAGGACGGCACTATCCACACTGGGCTGGTCTTCCCTGCATCGTTAACCAAGAAAATGCCTCACAGACTTGCTTTCAGGCCAATGATATGAAAGCATCTTCTCAACTGAGGCTCCCCAGATAACTCTAGTTTGGGTCAAGTAGACAGAAAACTAACACAGAGATGTTTGCCTTCTTGAGTAAAAGAAACATGAGGATCCTTATCTTCACAGAATTGACATTTTGGTTAAAGGAGAGACAAGCTGGGCGGTGGTGGCACATGCCTTTAATCCCAGCACTCAGGAGGCAGAGGTAGGCAGACCTCTGAGTTTGAGGACAGCCTGGTCTATAGAGCTAGTTCCAGGATAGTCAGGGCTGTGGAGAAAATCCCTGACTTGAGAAAACCAAAGTGAAAACAAAAGGAGAGACAGTAAATATAAATAAATAGATTATATGAGATGATAAAGGTTTTTTGAGACAGGATCTTAAATAGCTGAAGATAACCTTGAAGTCATGCCTTCCTGTTTCAGCCTCCCAAGGCTGGGATTGCAAGCATGTGTCACTAATTCCAACTAACACGATTACAAGTTACCAGAAAGTTACAAGGGAAAGAAAGGAACCTAATGGGAAATGAGTGTCACAAGTGTCAGAATGAGCTTGGTGAGATGACTCAGCTGGCAAAGGTGCCTGCCACCAAGCCGAAAACCTGAGTCCGCTCCCCAGGCCCCATCTGGTGAAAGGAGAGAAACGACCTGAAGAGAGATACTCAACAGTGGCTATTTGGGCAGAGGATTCTAGGTAGAAAGAGCCAGGGCAAAGGGCTTTGAGAAGAATACAGTAGCTGAAGTGTAAATATGACCAGGGAGGCTGGCATTTGGGGTGCTTTTTAGACTACCCCAAAACTTAATAGCTCAAGACAAAAAGTGCTACCTTGCAGCATCAGAGGTCAGGAGTACAGCAGAGCTGACAGCCGTGGCATGGGTCTCTTCTTATTGACCTGTGGTCTCATGTATCCCAGGCAGGCTTCAGCCACACATCACCTTGAACGTTTGATCTCCTGCCTCCACCCCGAGTGCTGGGATTGCAGGAGTATGCCAACACACATGGCTTATATGGTCTATGCAGTACTGGGGACTGAACCTAGGGCTTTGTGCACGCCAAGCAAGCACCTTGCCAACTGAGCTCCATCCTCAGCCCAGAGCTAGATCTTCCTTGGGGCTGCGATGAGATGGTCCTTAGTGCTGTTGTTGGGATAACAGTCTTAGCATAGGAGACCAGCCCCAACCTGTCATGAGACTGCAGAAAAGCAGTCAAATAAGGCTAGGACTGTGCAGGGTGTGACTGACAGGGACACCTGTGGAGATGTAGTCCAGAGTGACAGCAGCGTGATCTGGATCCCCATAGTCTGAGAAGACATCATCGTAGCGTAGGTTAGGACAGAGTGATTTCTTCCTGCATGGGGATATTCCTGGTTTGTCAGAAGATGACATGAAGAGCTGGGTGCTTTCCTAGAGTCAGAGTCTGCCTGTAAAGCCCCAGAAAACTCTAGTCACTTATCCATTCATGATTTGCTGGGAAATTGCTCAGTAAATTGTTCAGAATTACTCAAGGGGAATCAGAGTGGTTGTAACTCAAGATGGCATTAGTAAAGCCAAGCTGCATGCCTTCAGTGGTAGTTACCTGAGGGTGAATCTTCCAGAGGATCTATTTCTAAGATGTCTCACAGGTATGGCTGGCAAGACATTGTGGGATGAAGAGCCCTCAGCTCTGTACCACATGGATCTTTCCGTAGAACTGCTTGGACATCTTTAAAATATGTCATCTTGGGACTGGAGAGATGGCTGGGTGGCTATGGCTAAGAGCATGTGTGGTTCCTGTAGGGGACCTGAGTTTGGTTCCCAGAATGCACCTAAGGGTCTGACAACTGCCTGGACCTCCAGTTCCAGAGGATGTGATGCTCTCTTCTCTCTTCTGTGGGCCCTACTCTCTCTCTCTGTCTCTCTCTCTCTGTCTCTCTCTCTCTGTCTCTCTCTCTCTCTCTCTGTCTTTGCTCTGTCTCTGTCTCTCTCTGTCTCTCTCTGTTTATCTCTCTCTCTGTCTCTGTCTCTGTCTCTCTCTCTCTCACACACACACACACACTTAAAGATAAAATATGACAAATAGTTTCTTTCAAAATAGTGACCTAAGAGAGTGAAGTGGAAGCTGGGAATTTCTTAATGAGAGCCTTGGAAGACCATGCCATTATTTCTACATGACCTGCCCATCGCACACACCAGCCAGAGTTTAGTGAAAAGAGGGACAATGACAAGGAAATAGACACCAAAATAATAGGACAAATTGGAGGCTAGCTGCCTCAGATGAGAGCCAGAAATGGCTGGATTATGATCCTTGGTCTAATTAATTGACTTAATGGTTGTGAACAGCACTTTGAGGCAAGTCTTCTTCATGGAGCCACAGTCATATCTGACTTCCCCAGTGTAATTATCCTCAACTCTGAGTGCCTAGACATCTTCCTGTAGACTTGCATAATATTTATGTTATTAAATACTATTTTTATTTTATGCATGTCTAAGTGGGTATACGCCATGTTTGCAGATACCTGTGGAGGGCAGCAGAGGATGTCTGACCCCTGGAGCTGGAGTTTCAGGCAGCTGTGTGTTGCCCAACATGGGTGCTGGGAACTGATCTTGGGTCCTCTGCAAGTGTACCAAGTGTTCTTAAACCACTGAGCCATCTCTCCAGTCGTCCTTCTTGAGGACTTTTAAATAAGCCTACTCATGCTGATGGGGTTTTTTTTTCAGTCCTTCCCTTGGTCAGTATATGAGGCTTGGACCTGGAAACCCATGTAACCAAACGGAAGAAGCACCTTCTTCAGAAAGTGAGAAGTATACTTATTCTGGGTCAGGACAAACCTCACACCCAGGGCAAGTTTTATAGTTCTGAGATTCCCATGTGTGCATGCATGTGCATGTGCTTGTGTGTGTGTGAGAGAGAGAGACAGAGAGAGACAGAGACATAGAGAGAGAGGGTTTTACTGCTATGAAGAGACACTGTGACCATGGCAACTCTTCTAGTGGAAAACATTTCGTTAGGGTGGCTTATGGTTCCGAGGTTTAGTCCATCGTTGTCATGGCAGGAAGCTTGGGGGCATGCCCTCTTTAAAAAATAAAATAAAATATGCCTTTTGGTGAAACATTTTCACTTTTCAGTAGGTTTGGCAATCATAAGCCTATAAAGGCTTGTGTTAGCAGACACAGCATGTAGTTTGATAACTAAAGATCTGAATAAAGTTTTGGGAACGTAGGTTTTCTTCTGGTCATCTGCTTGGGAATCCTCTGATGCTGCCATCTGGTGGCCACTTACAGAAACAACAAGCATGGTGTTGCCTTTGGTTCAGTGAATTACTAGACAATAAAGGCTTGTGTCCTTACTGCATGAACTAAGTATCTTTGGTGCTAGATCACCAGTTACTTATAGGATTATATCCATGATCTAAAACTTCGATTATTAGGTAGCTTTTTCTGCTGCTAAGCCAAGTTCTGCTTTGGTCTAATTTCTACTTAATTTACTCTCCTTTTTTTTCTGACTTTTAAATTTTGTTTAAAACATTATTTCAGGAGTTCCCCTTCTTGGGTGGAGACATTCCATCTTGAGAGTGTTATGCCAATGTCCGCAGCATGTGGCAATGGGTGCCAGGAAAAAGTTGTAGCCCTTCTTCTGTTCTCTCATCACAGCGTCAGACCAGAACACAAACAGCCCAGAAATAACCTAACATGTAAATTTAAAGGGGCCGTTCAATCCCACTCTCCTTAGTTTAGTACTAAGAGTCTAAGTTTAGACTTGATTTAGGCTAATCTAAATCCCAAGATGTTTTCCTCATAAAAATTGCTCCCATGATCCATCACAATGGCTCAGTGGGTAAAGGCACTTCCTACCAGGTGGACGACCTGAGTTCGGTCCCAGGTCCCATATGATAGAAGGAGAGAGCTGACACCCACAAATTGTCTTCTAAGCCCTACAAGCACACCACGACACGTGTGGCAGCCCCCTCCCCACAGAGATAGATAAATGTACAAAATAATTGCTCTCGAGACGAGTGTTTCCATCAGTGGAGGTGGGACCAAAAGCGACATCGCTTTCATTGTTCTCAAACCCTCTATCGCCCTTGAGGATCATGCCTGCCTGCCATCCCTGGCTATGTTTGCAAGTTTGAGGCCAACGTGGGATACATGATCTGTCTCAAAATAAAATTTAAAAACAAGAAGAAAAGAGAGAAAGTACACTTTCTTTCTCTTCATGTCATCGGTTTCTTCAAATGCAGAGTCTGAGGTGAGAACTTAGATGCAAGCAATATATTGAGGGGACCCAGGGAGCAGAAAAGCAGCAAAGGGAGAAACTGAGACAGAGACATCAGAATGAAGATTAAAACCAAAACATCTATTTGCGGTGCTGGGGAGCTAGCTCAGACATAAAGTGCTTACCCTGTAAGCAGAAAGACTTGAGTTTGATCCCCAGGACCTACATAAAGAAAGCCAAGAGTGGGGTTGACATGCTGACTAGCACTGGCTGCTCTCCCAGTGGGTCAGGATTTGGTTCTCAGCACCCACACAGCAGCCCATAGTCACCTGTAACTCCAGTTCCAGGGGATCCAATACCTTCTCTGACTGCCACAGGCACTGCAGGCATGTGATGTGCAGACACACAAGTGGGAAAAAACTAAAATATAAACAAATCTTTTTTAAAAAGTCAGGAGTGATGTGATAGTGTACCATCATAATCCCAGCACCTAGACAGAGACAGGAGGATCCCTGGGGCTTGGCGGACTGCTAGCCTAGCCGACTTGGAGAGCTCCAAGTTAGTAAGAGCCCTCGTCTCACAGGTGGACAACATGGCATCCTGAGGACTAACACCTGACATGTTCACACATGTGCACCCACATGGGTAACCCCACAAACACACACATATACAAAATACCTTGAGTTCTGGACACGTTAAGTTTGCAATGCTATTTACTCACTGATTTGAAATGTTTTTGAGGCTCAAAACAGAAGTTAAGCTGGCAGTTGCCAAGCAGAGTCCGATGAGTCATTGTCAATAAACTGCAGCTTATCACTGTTTGGTTCCTCTGGCAACAAGCTGATGATGTAATGTCTGCGTCTGCCCTGCCAGCCATTCTGATTCCTCATGACTGATGTTAGCTGATGGGAAGAGTCTACTGGTTTCCATCTCAAGTCTAGAAGATTCCTTTCCGGATGTCAGAACTATCCCTGAGACTTTTTGCTGCATTAAAGAATGACCCAAGATGCCATTTTCCATAAACTTTGTACTTACAGCTTCATAGATTGTTTTTCAATATCTTATTCGGCAAGAAGGAAACCATTATCATGCTCATTTATTTTTCATGACATGCCGCAACAGGAATCGTGGATTCAGCAAATGGAGCTGAAAGTTGTGTTAATAATGTATGTGAACTACAACTGACGGGCACACTTGTCTTCACTTCCCTGGCTGTTGGTGCAAAAAGGAACACTTGTGGGAACATGGCTACTGCATACCTTTTGCTTGGGGATGAAAGGACTGAAGGCAAATCAGTCTTTCAGCTGAAAAACATTTCTCTACCGTTAGTGAGGAGAAAAAAGTGAGGATGATTGTAACTTTAAAGATATCTCTCCTTCCTTTCCAACCATTCTCTCTCAAGGGCCCGCCTTGGATCAGGCAGGGCTTTGCCTTTTGAAATCTATATATTAGTAATTCCTCTAACCGAGTTCCTGAGAATTTGCTTGTTGTGTAACACTATTCCTGGAAAGCCATGAACAAGCGTCTACTCACCCCAGATAGGGAACCCATGACGGAACAAAGTATGGATGTTATAGGAGGGGCCGCTTGTTTGTCCCAGTCACCCGGCTAACTTAGCCCTGAAATAACCACACAGAAACTGTATTAATTAAAACACTGCTTGCCGATTAGCTCTAACTTCTTATTGACTAACTCTTACATATTAGTGTAACCCATCTCCATTAATCTGTGTATCGCCATGTGGCAGTGGCTTACCAGAGATTCTAACCCGCATACATCTCAGGCATAGGATCCATGGCTTCTCTCCTGACTCTGCTTTCTTCCTCCCAGAATTCAGTTCTGTTTTCTCCACTTACCTAAGTTCTGCCCTATCAGGCCCAAAGCAGTTTCTTTATTCATTAACCAATGAAAGCAACACACAAACAGAAGGACCTCCTACACCATATGGGTACCCAAAGTCTAACTTACTGAACCAATGAGTTTTGTTGGGGTTGCTGATAGGAATATGGATGAGGGGTCGCTTACAAGAGCAAAACGGACTCAAAGTCAGCTGCATCACCAAAACCCACCGCAGCATGGGTGACAGCTCACCAAAATTGAAACCCAGGACACACTGCACAGCCTACAGGAAGCTCAGCAGTTTGGACAGTGTCTTTTCTGGGCAGCTCAGTTGATCTGGGCCTCTTCCAGGAAGATGGGCTGGTCTCTGCCTTAGAACTCGGGTTTTCAGGATTGCATTGTCAGGTGGAAAGAGCTCTGATCTGACCTGCTCAGTCATCCTGCCATCCCAAAACAATATAATTTTCATCTTAAAGAGAAGTGTTCTTGAATAGACTTTACAGTTTTATTTCTTGTTTCTCATTACACTTAAGAACAATTTTGTTGCAAATGTTATAAAGTTTCTCATTTTGCTTCTGATTGATAAACCACATAAACACACTTCTGGGGAAGCTTTTGTTATTCTGAATTCTTCAGGCATATGTATTAAGATACCTTCTACTTCTCAATTCAATTGCCCAGGTTCGATGCAATGTCTGAGTTTGGTAGGTGTTTCTTTGTGCTTTCTTTCTTCCAAGTGTTATATATCAGTGTGTGAACTCGTATATATGTATTTGTATGTGCATGCATGTATCTTCCTCTATTTCATGTCATCTTATTTTTTAATATTTAAATACTTGTGTGAGTGAACACATGGAGATCAGAAGAAAACTTCTGGAATTTGGCTCTCTCCTTTTTACCACATGGGTACTATGAATCAAACTTAGGTCATCAGGCTTGGGGGCATGTACCCTTACCTGCTGAGCCATCTAGCTGGCCCCATTTTAATTTTTTGAAAGGTTAGTTTTTAAGAGAGAGAGAGGGTGTGTGTGTGTGTGTTTAAAACTGGAGGTTTCTCTCCTGCCTGCCAGTTCCCAAATAACCACATAGAGGCTAATGTTTGACCAATGGCTCAGGCTTATTACTAACTAGCTTTTACATCTTAAATTAACCCATTTCTGTTAATCTATATATTGTCATGTGGCCAAGGCATTTCCTCATTTTCTACATGTCTTACTTTCTCAGTAGCTGGCTGGCATCTCCCAGACTCCACTCTACTTCATCTGCATCTCTGCTTGGATTTCCTGCTTGGCTGCCTGGTTCTATCCTGTCTTGTCATAGGCTAAAGCAGCTTTATTTATCAACCAATGAGAACAACACATGTGCACAGCTTACAGGGTCCCACAGCATATGTGTGTATGTGTGAGTGTGTGTGTGTGCATGTGTGAGTGTGTGTGTGCCTTGTGTATGCACCCATGGAGGCCAGAGAAAGGCATTGGATCCCTGGAGCTGGAGATACAGGCAACTGTGAACTTAATGGATGTTGAATGCTATGAATTGAACTCTGATCCTAGGGAAGAGCAGCAAGAACTCCAACTGAACCATCTCCCTAGTGCCTGCCCCTCTACCTTTAGTTTCTGAGACAGTGCTTTCCACTGAACCTGGATCTCACTGATTTGGTTAGACATGCTGGCCAGCAAGTTCCTCAGTGTTGCAATGACTGCCACAGCCAACTTCTTACGTGGGTTCAGGGGCCGAAAACTCAGGTCCTCATGTTTGAACAGTGAACACTTTCCTAACCAATCCATCTCCCCAGCCCCAGGGACTGTTGTTTTAGAGCAGAGCATGTGCAGACTCATGCCATTACTGTATCATAAAACCTAGAGTCAAACACATGGCAAATGATGCAATCACTTTTAATTTTTGCCACTGGACAAGGAAAAATAAAACAAGGGAGGTGAGGTATAGATAGTATACTTATAGACTTATAAGTATAGGTGATCTGCCGGTCTCTGTTGACAAGCTGGAAACCTGCATACATCACACCAAGAACATCTGACTTGATGGGTACAGTGGTGCATGTCTTCAATCCCAGTTCTTGGGAGAGGCAGAGACAGGTGGATCTCTGTGAGTTTGAGGCCAGCCTGGTCTGCAGAGCAAGTTCCAGGACACCCAGAGCTGTTACACAGGGAAACCCTGTCTCGGGGGGGGGGAGGGGAAAGGACTCTGACTTTCCCTGAATTTCGAAGAAGAGGAGGATAAGGAGATACCTAAGGAAAAAGCTGCCACCTTCAGAAAGACCCCCATAGGCTCATGTATTTGAATGTTTGGTTCCCAGCTGGTGAACTATTAGGAAGGATTAGGAGGTGTGGCCTTGTTGGAGGAAGTGTGTCACTGGGGTGAACTTTGAGGTTTCAAAAGCCAGGTCCATGTAGTGATACGAACGAGCGGGCCTGCTTTTCGTCCAGCCAGGCTCCTGCACGGCTAGCTTAACCCCAGAATAATTACATGGAAACTGTATTCATTTAAACACTGCCTGGCCCATTAGTTCTAGCCTCTTATTGACTAATTCTCACATCTTGATTAACCCATTTCTAATAATCTGTGTAGCACCATGAGATGGTGGCCTACCGGGAAGCTTCTAACCTGCGTCCATCTCAGAGAGGAGAACTATGGTGTCTGCCTCACTGCCTTCTTCCTCCCAGCATTCTGTTCTGTCTTCCCCACCTACCTACGTTCTGTCCTATCAGGCCAAGCAGTTTCTTTATTAATTAACCAATGAAAGCAACACATAGAAAGAAGACCCACCTACATCAGGTCCAGCCTCATGCTCTCTCTCTGTTTCCATCTTGCCAACAAGATACAAGCTCCACAGCTCCAGTGCCATGCCTGCCTGCTACCATGTCTACCGTGATGATCATGGACTCACCCTTAGACCCTGTGAGCAAGCCCCCGGTTAAATTACTTTTATAAGTTGCCTTAGTCTCTTCACAGCACTAGAACAGGAGGTAAGGCGATGTCCTTTAGCAGACATGTTTATTTCCATTCTCCTGTGACCACAGCTGGTGACAGAAAACAAGGTCATCATAACTGAAGAACTTACGGGACTTGAGGAACAGTCTTTCTTTGCCTTTGGTGTCTGAGGGAAGGGGTGACTAGGTCTCTGTGGTGTTCTAGGGTCCTGACTTTACTCATTGTGTCATAACTAGGGAAGGGGAAGACCTGGGGTGCCAGTGTCAACAACTGCGAGTGACTCAAAAGGAAAGACGGGTGCAGCTCTGAGCTGGCACCGTCTCCTGAGCTGCCAGTGGCTCCGTGTACTCTGACCCTGAAAATACACGAAGTAATTTTCACCCCTCAGCTGAGGCTTGCTGTTCAGGCATGCAGAAGAGTCTAGAGCCCAGGCATGTCAGAAAGGGCTGAGGAGAGACAGGCACACTAAGCCAGTTTGCCTAGAGGCCTCTCCCTTCTCTGAGGCAGGGAGGGGATAAGAGATATCTTGGGAAGACAGGCCCAGTCCTCTAAGGAGCATCGCTGCCATGGCCTGGACTCATTCCTCCCAACCTCCTCACCCAGGACATGAGGAAAGCCTCAGGGAAGGGACAATGAGGACAGCAGCTGATGCTTTGTTTCCCAGTGCTCAGGTTCGTCTGGGTCAACACTGACTCTTAGAGTGTGCGTCTCCCTGCCTGAGCTGCCTTGATGCCGCCTGCCTTTGTCTTTGTGCCTTGCAAACAGATGGTCACTGTGTCCTGTGCCTCAGCCAGCAGTACTGACCATCTCCTGGTAACAACAGCTCACAGACATAGCATCAGTGCCCTTGGTTCATGATGCCGGTAGCTGGTCCTCAGAAGTCCCTAATCGTGTGCTTCCCCACGCCTAGCAACATGACCTCCTGGGGTTCTCTGGCCCTCAGCGCAAGGACGGGGCTGGTGGCTGCTGATGCTCATGCACAAGTGGAACCACTTGCTAGGTAGCCCACGCACACGGGGAAGGGAGAACAAAGTCCTGCTCTAAACTCTCAAGTTCCCTCTGCTCTGAAGACGCTGCCTCAATCCTGTGTGGATTTTTTTCCTGGTGGAAACATTCAGCCCCCTTTCTTCGCCCCTATAATAGAGAGAAAAGGAGACATGGCTTTTGGGTAGACAGCGACAACTTGCTTCTTACCTGCATGGTGCCTCCTAAACACATGACTTTTTCTGACTCTTCAAGGGCGGGGACAGGGCAATCACACCCACACAGGGCGATCACACCCACTCAGGACAATCACACCCACTAAGGTCTTTGTGTTACATTTATTTATTGTCGCATGTGACACAGTGCATGTGTGGAAGTCGAACTGGAGGGAGCCGGTTCTCTCTCCACCGTGTGGGTTCCAAGGATTAACTGAGGTCTTAAGTCTTCAAGGCAAGAGGCTCTCCCCACTAAGTCATCTCACCAGCCCACATCCATGCAACTTGTCCTGCTTTTGCTAATTCGACATTTTCACTTTCAGCCAGACAAATACCAGCCAGCCATGATTAGGGTGTCTGGCTTAAACCCACTAGGTCACCATCTCTGCGGAGACTTTGTTTTGAGAGGGCACGTGGCTCTGAACTGAAGTCATCTCACTGTGCACAAATGACAGAATGGGCGATTCCTTATCTCGTGTGCTGTGCCACGCCCTGCTGGAGGAGCCTCCTCTTGGCCCTCCTGTGTAGCATACACCTTCACTGAGGGACTTTATCTCTAACTTCCCGTCAGTCCTCAGAATCTAGGAAGCTGGGCTGGAGAGATGACTCAGTGGTTAAGAGCATTGCCTGCTCTTCCAAAGGTACTGAGTTCAATTCCCAGCAACCAGATGGTGGCTCACAACCATCTGAAATGAGATATGGTGCCCTCTTCTGGCCTGCAGGCATACACACAGACAGGATATTGAATACGTAATTAAAAAAAAAAAAAGAATCTAGGAAGCTCCCCTATTTTGTGTCACACACTCACGCACGATGAAGAAAACCTTGTTAGCCAATTATCTTTAAGAGGTGGAGCCCAGGTAAGGCGTGGTTTTCTGGGACCCGAGGAAAAAACCTGAGCACCACCTAGGTGCGCTCTCTCTCTCTCTCTCTCTCTCTCTCTCTCTCTCTCTCTCTCTTTCTCTCTCTCTCTCTCTCCCCGCCTTTTCCTGTGAGACATTGCTGTGCTTGGATTTCTCATTTCCTGTTTCGTGAGTTTTTCCCCTTATAATAAATAAAATATAATTGTTTTATCCTTAGCTAGCCTGGTTATTTCAACACACACACAAAATTTTAAGGAGGTGGTGCATCTTCTCCTGGTGTTTCCTGGACTCGGGAGAACAAATATGGCTCACCTATTTCCAGGGTGACGATTTAACATCTGGCCAGAAAGTTTCATACCAGGGCCACATCTACATCCAAATGGAGAATATATATGCCCCGGGAATAAGCTGGTCCCAGATGTATCGAGCCCCCAATTTCCAGGGCATCGTCTGTGTAGCACAGCATTGTGTACCAGACAGGAAGACACCTTTCCCTTTGTCCCACACTACTTCAGACTTCCCAGCCCAGCACACTCCATGTCCACGGCTCCTCTCTTTGCTCCTAACTCATCTCTCCTCCCTTTGTAGCAAAATAAGTTGAGGAGAAGAGAAAAAGACCTGTGAGAACCAAGTTACATTTTAAGTTTTAATTACTAAGCCTAAGGGATCCATGAAACAAAAATGCCTCTGACCTACAAGCCCCTTGGCTTAGGACAGACAGTTCCTCAAATGCTATTGCTTTGATACAGGGGATAACAAGTCATATATTCTCACTCTCCTAAACAAGTTTGTTTGACCCATCTGCATAGGATGTGCTTACCACATGTGGGCAGGAGGCTCACAGCCAGGAGATATGTCACCTGGGTAGAGGCAGGAGGAACAAAAGTGAATTCAAATACATAGTGAATTCAAAGCCAGCCTGGAAGACTCTCCTCTCTCTCTCTCTCTCTCTCTCTCTCTCTCTCTCTCTCTCTCTCTCTCTCACACACACACACACACACACACGCATACAGACACACATGCACATGCACACACATATACACACAAACACACACATACACAACACACACACACATGAGAACCAGCATAAGGGCATTTGCTGTAAACCTGAACTTTGTTCCTGTGACCTTCATGGTCCGTAGAAGGAGATGAGTAAAGAAATTGGATTGTGGAGGGCTGAATAAAACATGAGGGAACGGGTTGAGCAGAATTGAGCGCGTCCATCTGAAGTTCGAAACGGCACTCGGAAGATCAATGTGAATGCGCCTACGCAGCAGCAGTTAAGCTGTGCTGCCTTGCGGGACTCAGGTATCAACCTGACAACATCTCAGTTGCTCTTAGATGTGAGCGTCTCAGCTAAGTGACAGCTGGGATGGAAGGCAGGCCAAGCGACAACACGTGGCCATGGCAACTGGTTATCCTAGAACATTCAGAGGATCCTAGGCTATGGGGGGGGGGCAGTGTGACTGATGGGAAAGGTTTTGCATTTCCAAAGGCATCGTTTATAAGTGTATGTTTTATTTCAGAAGTGGAGTGCCGGGACCACACATTGATATTCCCTATTTACAAAAACAGGTTAAATGGCAATGCCAGCTACTTTTCTATTGCTTTGATAAAGAGACTTACAGAGGAAAGAGGTAGTTTTGCCCAGGGGGCAAGAATCTATCGTGGCACGGAGGCATGGCTACACGCAGCAGACACTGTTGTGCTAATTCCAGCAGGCAAGAAAAAGACCACTGTTAAATTGGGGGCTTAGCCCCAGCCCCTGGCTTGGGACTTGCTTTGCTCTGGACTCCAAATCCCAGCGTGCCAGCTGATTCCTCCCTGGCGGGGGTGGGGGGGTGGGAGGTGGTCAGGCCCAGATCCACAGGGTTTTAAGGGGCGTCCTAGAGGAAGGAGAGGTGGTTTTCGGGTCTGCACGGGCCCCTTGCCGTCCTGTCTCCCCGCCATGCGCTCGGCCACCCGAGAGCGTCATCCTTAATAAAACAATGGGCATTTTGATTTGGTTTGATTTGACCTAATTGGATTTCTTGCGCCGGCAGAGCTGCTCTTATTCTTAACAACCACTACCACAATTTTTGAGCCAAATTTGAAGCAAGCTTTATTAAACACTGGCCAGGACGATGGCCACTGGCCAGGTCCATACTGGGGATTCCCAGATATGGCCATAAATTATGTTTAGTCAGGTGCTTATGAAGGCAAAATCCACAGGTGGCATACTTTCTGCCCTCATCCAATCAGGAGTATGCATACATCCCACCTACGTGTGATCAAGTACATCTATGCAGCTGGGGCTGTAATGATTCTTTTTCTGTCCTACCAGCAAGCTCTGAAATAATGACACGGAGACTTTATATTATGAAAGGTTGGTCATTAGCTTAGCTTATCCCACTAGCTCTTATAACTTAAATTAACCCATTTATATTCATCTATATTCTTTCATATCCTCTTTTCCAACTTGTACCACCAGTTCCTTCCCTGTGTCTCCGGGTGTCTCCTGTGCACCTGGTTTCCGCCTCCTCTTCCTCTCTCGTCCTGGAAATCCCACCTATACCTTCTGCCTCGCTATTAGCTGTTCAGCTTTTTATTACATCAATCACAGCAGTACACTATCACACAGTGTGCAAATATTACACAACATGGGGCAACCAACCTTTGTTTACAGAGTGAAAACACATAGTTTGTTATCTTACATGAGCTACGGCCCCAGCATTTCAGGAAGTGATCTATCCTCAGGAAAGAGGGGCTTAGATGCATTTTGTTTTATAGATCTTGTAAGCATAGTAATTTAAACTTAAAATGTAACTTAAGCCCTCATGTTAGCAGTAGGAGGCTGGTGGATCATATCTTCAACAACAAACACAAAGCAAACTGGAAGTGGGGCCCTACTATGAACCCTTCAGTTCCTACCCCTGTACTTCCTCCAGCAAGGTAGCACCTCCCAATAATCTCCAAACAGTGCCACCAACTGAGAACCAGTGTCAAAGTGTCTGACCTATAGAGAGGCATTCTCATTCAAGCCATTTTATGGTTTTATGAAGATCATAAAAACTTATGGTGTTGCCGGAGATTAACACAGATCATGGTAACTAGAGCTGACCGCACTATACTTGAAATTTGAAAGAGGACAGATCTTTGTTTGTTTGTTGTTGTTTTTTGTTTGTTTGGTTTGGTTTTTCTAGACAGGGTCTCATTGTAGTTCTGGCCGTCCTGGAACTCACTCTGTACTCACTCTGTAGACCAGGCTGGCCTTTCATGGAGAGCCACCTGCCTCAGCCTCCTGAGTGCTGAGACTGAAGGTGAGTGCCACCACACCCAGCTGAAGGGATAGATCTTGAGCGTCTCACCATAAAGGAAAACAAAAGGTGATTTGTGAGATGATGGATTTCTCAACTTGCTTAATTACAGTGGTGACTTCCCAGTGTGTATCCAAACGGTCGAGTTGTACAACTCAAAGATATACCAGAGCAGGGAGGACAACGGAGGTCCTTGTCGCAATGGGATGTTCTAAACCATTCATTATAACACCTGAAGCCTGCTATACAGTTCCTTCAAGAGTCTCTCACCAGATTGAGAGATTTCCTTTATACCCCTTGCATGACAAAAAGAGAATATATTTTTAAAAACACTCACTGGCTTTTATCCACTATTTTTCTTCATATTTTAATATATTTCTTGGCAGAGGTGGGGTGAGGTGGGGAGGCTGAATGGATGACCCAGCTGTTAAACAACACCGACTGGTCCTCCAGAGATCTTAGTTTCAATTCCCAACACTCACATCGGTCCAACACAACCATCTGTAACTCCAGGTCCAAGGGATGTGATGCCATCTTCTGGTCTCGGAGAAGGGGGGGCAGAAGGCACATACATGGTACACAGACACACAGGGAAACACAACATCCGTACACATTAAATAAAACAAAAATGAAAATAAATTTCTTTTTTACATTGCAGTTTGTGTACATTTTTCTAATGTGGAGCCAATCTTTTCTTTGGGAATGTACAAATCTTCCCTATCCATCTCTGTAATCCAACACAAGAGCTGAGTCCATTGTCTTAATATCCAGAATGCTTGCCTCTGTGCTTCCCAGTGAGTTAGAGCTGTGATTCTCAAAGTCCCTTGTTGAGTTTTATAGAGGCCATTGGGTGAAGGTCCATACAATGAACACCATGAGTCCTCTAGAAGAATCTGCTCTCCGGGGCGACTGCGTAAGTCTGGGGTTTCTTACCACTGAAGCGCTAGGAATCAGTTTTCTCTGAGAGAAGTTTTTTTTTCTACTGATTTTATGTCTTTTGATAAATCAATAATTTTCCTCCCTGTTCCTTTCCCTCTCCCTGTCTCCTCCCCCTTTCCTCCTCCTCCTCCTCCTCTTCCTCACTTTGACCCAGGGTTGGACCCCAGGTCCTTATATATGCTAGGCAAGTGACGGACCCCTGAGCTCCCAGACCCTCTCTTTCTTCTTGAATCTAATATTTCATTCGACTTTCAAGGCTTTCTCTTTTCCTATCAAATGACTTGCATAACTCTGCTGAAACAGACACTCATGGTCTACTTTTAGATACTGCATGTCTGTGAAAATGTCAGAAATATTTTTATTCCTGACATGAGTCATTTGCGTCTTTTTTGATCTCATTCTCGTTGGGTTCAACAAATCATTTTCAGTTTTATTATATCATAAAAAGAACCAACTCCTTTCTGTTTGTATTATCATTTACTTGCTATTTTAAAATATTTAATACCTAGTTCTTTAACATTTGCCTTTCTTTAACCTCTGCTTTCTGAATTACTCAACTGTTGTCTAACTTCCGAGACACATGCTTAGTTCATTCAATTTTAGCCTGTTTATCACCTCTGTCTCTCTCTATCTCTGTGTGTATTACGATAGTTGTTTTAAGGATTTATTTCTATTTGCGCGCGCGTGTGTGTGTGTGTATGTACGGGTACCCACGGAGACCAGAGGAGTCACATATCCCCGAGTTGAAGTTACAGAAAGCTGTGAGCTGCCTGATGTTGGTGTTGGGAGCCAAGCCTAGATCTTCAGCAACAGAATACTCGCTCTTAACTGCTGAGCCATCTCTCCTGTCCTCAGAGGATTTTTATGCAATTTATTCACTTTCTTTAGTTCTTTATGCCATCTGATTTCCAATATGAAATTTTAAGTGGTTGAGGAAGAATACACACACACACATACACACACACACACACACACGTTGGTTTGAATAAAAACTATCTCTAATAAGCTCAGGTATTATTTGAACACTTGGTTCTCAGCTGGTGGCATTCTTTGGGGGAGATTATGGAACCTCCGGGAGGAGTAGCCTTGCTGGGGGAAGTACATCCTGGGAAAAACCTTGAGGTTTTATAGCTGTTTCACTTCCTGTTCTTGCTCTCTTTGCTTCCTGCAATATGGACTTTTTTTTTAACCGAAGTTGCTTTGGTCATGGCATTTTATCACAGTGGCGGAACAGTGACCACTACAATATATTTATTTATTTCCAGAGATTTAAGGATGATCCAGTTAGGCCTTTCTTATTAATTTTTGTATTTTTTCTATGAAACATATACTAAGTTCATTTAAAACTTATTTATGGCCTGGCACATGATCCATATCTTAGTCCATTGGTCTTCTACAGTAAGCCCCTTAGATCTGGGGACTTGTGAGCAACATGAACTTGTTTATCACAGTCTGAAGATTAAAATCCAAGACCAGAGTGTGAGCAGACTCAGTGTGCCAAGAGGACCCTCTTCTTGGTCCATAAATCGTGTTCATGGTTGTATCCTCACATGGAGGAAGGTACATGCCCGCTCTTAGGATTTTGTGCAGACGCTAATCCCATTTCCATGGCTCCATGATCATTCCCTAAAGGCACCACTTCCCGACACCACTGCATTAATGGTTAAGATTTCAACATGAGAATTTGAAAAATATTTTGGGGCTGGAGAGATGACTCAGTAATTAAGAACACCAGCTGCTCTTTCAAAGGTCCTGAGTTCAATTCCCAGCAACCACATGGTGGCTCACAGCCATCTTTAGTTGAATTTAATGCCCTCTTCCGGCATGTAGGCATACACACAGATAGATCACTCTTATACATAAAATAGATAAATAAATCTTTTAAAAAATTACATTTTTTCTTTGTGAATTTCATACACATGTACAACATACTTTGGTCATATCTGCCTCCTAATCCCCCCGGACCAGTTGGTTGAGGGAGAAAACACTTGACATGGTTTTGCCAATGAATGTGCACCACATGTTGGAAGTGACCAACTCTGCTCCCACAGCCCTCACCCCCCTCCCTCAGGGTGATACTGAGGGACAGCAATGAAAGAGCTCACCTTGGGGCAGAAAGCTGGTGGGTGTATTTCACTACAACTTGGTCTATGTCATGAGCTGGCAAGAAATTCAGATCTGCAGGGATTCATGAAGTGTTGCTGGATGATCAGGGCTTTGAGACGATCTTGGATCAGAAGCTGAACATGATTGACGAGGGAGAATGGGAAGAGGCAGAGGGCTAAGCTGTCTGGACACCAAGAGAAGACCCTTGTCTCCCATGTGAATGCTCGCTCATTCAGACATAAGAACACCACCTGCAGAGGAGGTTTCTACAGTCAGGTGGACAAAATGACACCCCAGAGCTACCTGCCAACCCCATTTCCCAGTCACTGCAATGTCTGCCCAGTGGACTTGTGAGCAGAGGGGCCCATAGTGGTTGCATCACAGAGGCTGTGTACAAGCTCACCTTCATGGACTCCCATGAGTCCATGAGACCAAGGCAGGAAGTCAGGAGTCCCTAATACGAAGCGGGTGATGTGTCAAACCCTCTGAAAACACTGTTCTCTGAGGGACCAGTCAGCCACCAGGTGGCAGGTTGATTCCATTGTGTCCCTTTTACCATGAATGTGGACTTGTTCTCCCCACTTCTGCTTCTCCCATCCCTCTGCTCTTGGGACAGCATAGTCACTGTGGTAGAATTCCCTCTCTGCCCAAGTGAGTGTCTGTTGGGTGAATTTATTACAAGGCAAAGGAAGTACAGTTGGTAAGAGATTAGGGGGAATATGATTTATATGGTTTACCAGAGTCAGATGTATGAAGTAGAGCAGAACCAGAAAGGATAGAAAATGAAATGATGTGGGATAGTGTACAGCAATCAATCAATCAATCAATCCAGAGGAGACATGTAACCCAGCTTAAGCGCATTTATAACAGACACACTCTTGAAGTAATTCATTAGCTCATAATCCACCAATAGCATAATGAATGAACCTATCTTTTTTTAAAGCCTAGGACAGTCTTGCACTTGAAGTGTAGCTTGGGCTGGCCTTAAATTTGTGATTTTCTACCCTCGACTCCCAGGTCCTAGTGTTACAGATGTATGTCTCCATGTCTGGCTTCAATTAATTCATTCTTGAGAGTGAAGATCAAATCATCTCTTAAAGGTACCCCCCCATCTTATTCTTAATATTGCACAATGAGTGTTACATTTCAGCATGAGGTTTGGAGAAGATAAATCATAATCCAACCACAGAAAAACCCAGACCTCAGTTTCCCAGTTAGTCACTAAATGGTTATGATGCCCAGTGGTGTGCGGTTGGTGTTTAATAACCACATCCGTTTGTGTGGAGAATGAAGAGTCCTAGTTGGTAGCATTTGCCAGTGTCTGTTGTATAACTATTCCCACAATGACTGATTCCAAACTACCAAGGTGCACCCTACCCTGATCACTGAATTTGAGAAACGATGGGCCTAGTCGTCTGTTCTCATGAGCGGGTGCAAATGGTCTCTGGTGCATCGCTGAGTGCTTCTCGGTCACGCTGTTGTGCATTCTCTGGTCCGGAGGACAGTGGAGGACTCCGTGTGTTTCTGTGTACACCTAGCGGCTAAACTAAGCAAACCACAATCCATGTAGAGAAGGGCTAGAGTTTGAAAACAAAACAAAACGTACGTGGAGAGACGAAGCGGTGGTTAAGAACACTTGCTAACCTTCCAGAGGATCAGGGTTCAGTTCTGTTCCTAGCATGCACACGGAGGCTCACAACTGTGGGACTCCAGTTTAAGGGATCTGATGCCCTCTTCTGGCCTCTAGGGGCATTGCGTGGCATTCGGTGCACAGACATGCCTACAGGCACTCATACACTGAACTTCTTCCAATAGGTAAATCAGTTACAGTGGCAATGGTCCACTAATTCAGAAGATTTATGTAGGGGACAATTTTTCTGAGAAATTTACAGTTCACCTTTAGACTCAAACTATCATCCAACTTGTAACCAAGTTGATAACGCACTTCCAGATCACTTAAATAAATCATTCTGCTTACACCATATATTCAACCTGTCCAGAATTAATTGACTTCTAAGAACAGCATTGTAATCAGTCTTACCCTAACTTGGACTTGTAAAGTAATGAACTCCAACAAGCTCAGCTAAATGCACAGCCTCGACTGTACCATGTTCCATCTTTTTTCTTTGTGATCTATCTGTGACCTGACTCTTAACAGTGCGTGTGTCGGGGTGGTGGTGGTGGTGTGTGTGTGAGGTATGTGATCACCAGGTTTAAGAAAACGGGCTACATCAAGGTGTTAAAGGGGCCCCTCCCCCAGTATGTTGGAAACACCATGGGAGTACAGAGTGAAGAAATGTTATTGTTAGCTCTGTGTGCTGTTCTGAGTCACTAGGACCAGAAAAACAATCCCTCCACGAGACTCCTGACAAAGACTGGTTACCGCCAAAGCTCCTCGTTCCTTTGTGTTGCCATGTTTGCTGTGTTATTCAGGAGAGAGAGGACGCCTTGTTCAGGGGTTCCCTCTGCTTCTCACATTAGACTCCTTTAGATTTTGATTTAGGGGCAAGCAAAGCTCTTTTAAATAAACCAGGCTCAGTCCTGTGTAAATGACACATAGATTAGTCTTTCTTCTTTTATGCAGTATTGCCAGAGGTTACTTTCCCAATTACTCAAGGCTCATTGAGAAGATACTGTGCTGGGCTTTGGCAGTAACAACGGACAAGTTCCTATAGTCAGAAATGACTTAAGGGCCTAAAACCAGGAACCAGAAGGAAAAGCAATCACAACCAAAATGAGGCATTCCCCCAGCCATGGAGGGAGGCCTCCAAACCTGTGTTGAGCTAAACAAACCCACTTTTGCTATAGCTCAGATTATCCCTGCCACAACATGAGGACACTCAGCCTTTAGGGAACAGGTAAGTCTCAGAGGGAACCTGAGCTCTAGGCATGATTCTTCTGAAATTTCATAGAAACATCAACACAAACAAGACGTTGAGTCGTACAATCCACTGTTGGGGGATATTTGTTCGCAGTGACACTCTGACACTGCCAATAAAATTGAACATTGAAACAGGGGCTGGAACTAGTGACTGGCTGACCAGAATTAGCCGTAGAGGTTGGAGGACCCAGGATACATATAGAGTGACACAGGAAGTAGTAGATGGGGCTGAGGATTTGTGGGCTGTTTTGGATAAGGAAAGGAGAGAAAGAGGTCACTGGTCACTTCTCTGCTACTTCTCTGATCAATCACGTTTTTACCCCGATATCTGATTCCGAGTTTTATTCGGTAATAGAACAACTCAAGTAAACGCTTAATCTAGCACCCAACGCAGGGCCGTGATCGTGAGGCGGACACTTACAGCCAGCTTTGTAGCTGCTGAAGTCGCAACTTGCAGCCATCCCCGTCCTTCAGGTGGCCTCTGTGCCCTCACTTCCAGCCCTGCAGGTTTCTTCTGCACACCCCCTGTGTCTACTTTCCAGGTAGCTCTTTCTCACTCCCCATGGGTCCCGGGCTCTCCCTGGACCCATGTGCCAGTTCACTGGTTTTGGCACCCCACTTGTACCTGCTCCGGGTTCTATTGCTCCTGGAACCACCTTCAGTCCCCCCGCCCCCAGCTACACATGAGCAGGTGACCCCAGTGCCTACTGTGCTAGCCTGGCTGCCTGGGCACCCCACTGCACCCACACACACATACAAAGCCTAGCGTCACAGCTCCAGCTGGCTTCTCCCTACCCCCCCCCCCAACCCCTGCAATTGCTGCTGTAGAAAAACTGAAAAGTCAGCAGATCTGGTGGGATACCTGGGAATTCTTCAGGGGAGAATTAGATTTTATTAGTATTTATCTTTCCCGTTTTAGATTAGAGAATATTGGGCTGGAGAGATGGTTCAATGGTTAAGAGCACTTGCTGCTCTTCCAGAGGACCTGGGTTCAATTCCCAGCACCCATATGGCAGCTCATAACTGCATGTAACTCCAATTTCAAGGGGATCAGACACCTTCACACAGACATACATGTGGGCAAAAATGAATGCACATGAAATAAAAATAAAGAATGGGGAATATTGCCAGGCAGTTGTGGCACACACCTTTAATCCCAGCACTTGGGAGACGTAGGCAGGTGGATCTCTGTGAGTTGGAGGTTAGTCTGGTCTTCAAAGTGAGTTCCAGAACAGCTAAGGCTATTTCACAGAGAAACACTTTCTCAAAAATCTGAAAAAAGAAAGCAAGAAAGGGGAACATTATGATGCAAGGAGGTAGGACTCTGAATGGTTCCACAATGAATGGTCTGAAATTGGAGAAAATAAGTAAGGAATAACCAACATAGCTGGGATTGACATAATGTTGATTATAATTATTATCAGTTTGGTACTTCATGTTTTATCTTGAAGAACTGGTTTGACATCTGTGCCAAATAAGAAAAATTGGCTGATAAGATGCAAACCTTAGAAAAACCTACCAATGAAACTAAGGAAATATTCACACACAGAGGAATTTAGCCCAGAACCTATCACACCAAGACATGATAAAATGGAAGAGGAGAGACCCAAGGTTATTAGAAAACCAGCCTTAGTTTATGCCATACAAGAACAGCCACCAGATAATAGGTACCCCCAAGGCTATGCAGAACTAACCTGGAATCCTGTAGAAGTGTTAGTTTTGAAGAGATTTAAGAAAGCAGTCATTTCATATGGTGTGCATTCACCCTTTGTGAAACAGATGTTAAATTTATAGGCAATTCAGAACAAAATTATCCCCCAAGACTGGAAAGATTTAACTACAGCAATATTGGAAGCTGGTCCTCAGTTACAATGGAAAACAAGGTGGAAAGATGAAGCCAGGGTCACAGAACAATGAAGTAGAGCTATCAGTGAAGGTCAGCATGCTGGTGTGTAAAGAGAGTTTGGATTTGATGATCTCACCTTGGCTCTACACCATACAGCAACTTTGAATGCTTGGGGCAGAGTTGAAGAAACAGGAAAGAGGACTGAGTCATTTACTAAAATTATACAATGCCCCAAAGAAGCCTTCACTGATTTTTTTTTTTTTGCAAAATTGAGTCAGCTATAAATAGAAGAGTATCAGATCCAGAAGTTAGACAAATATTAATTGAATCTTTGGTGTTTGAAAATGCCCATTCAGAATACAAAAGGGTGATTATACCCTTAAAGGCAAGATCAGCACCCATAGAAGAATGGATTAGAAATACAGCTGTCATTGGATCTCACATTTATGATGCTACTTGGATACGAGAAATGATTTAAAAAAATTTTAACAAAAAGCAAAATGTCTGATGTTTTAACTACAGTAACCAAGGTCATCTGAAAAGGGATTGTAGGCAAGCCATTCCTAGAAACAACGTTCTTTCTAGAGATAATACAAACAAAAGACCCCAGCTTTCTGGAGTATGCAGAAGGTGTGCCAAAGATCAGCATTGGACTAAGGAAGGCAGATTAACAAGGGATAGACAAGGTAACCCTTTGCCATCGGGAAATGCCTTAGGGGGCCTCTTACAGGTCCAGATATCAAATTTGATTGTATCCTGGTCATACCACCTTCTATGCGTTCTTCTACAGGAATTCTTATACAGAGAGAAGATAATATCTTAGAATGGATCTTTTATCAGACAGAGTAAAAAATTAAAGACCTATATAGAAAAGGGTTCTGAATTGCTTCTGAAAGGAAAATTGAGACTTTGTCAATTAGCAGGAATACACCCAAAAGAAACTGTGGTCCTTTTTACTAATGTTGAAATTACTTTTTTCTGAGAAGAAAAAAAACGAACATTGGCAAAGAGTTTGCAGTAGTTTTTTTTTTTTTTTTTAGAGGTTAGCAACAAATGTCCCAAAAGCAAGAGACTTTATTTTATAAAAAAAAAAATTAATTGGCTCCTGCCTCACATTGTACAAAGAACTTCAATTTCTGGAGCCCTACATTCTATACTGATGGAAACAAATCACAAAAGGCAGGTTATAAATTAGATTATAAATCAGGAAATTTATGTAAAGTGGCTCAAAGCCCACATGATTTCTTTCAAAAGTTAGAATTATATGCTATTCTCATGGCATTATTAGATTTTCCAGACCTCTTAATATAGTCATTGACCCTCAGTATGCAGAAAGAGTTGTTTTACATATTGAAACTGCTAAATTTATAGCAGATAATTCAGAATTAACTTCATTATTTATTCAATTATAAGAAATAATCAGAAAAAGAAAGCATCCCTTGCATATGACACATATCAGATCCCATACAGGACTATCAGGCCCTCTGGCACAAGATAATGATGAAATTGATCAGCTATTGGTAGGAAATAAGCTAGAAGCCTCAGAAATTCATAAGAAACACAATGTTAGTAGCAAAGTTAGAAGAAATATTTTTCTTTCTTTTTTTTTTTTTTGTTTGTTTGGTTTTTTGAGACAGGATTTCTCTGTGTATCCTTGGCTATCCTGGAACTCACTCTGCAGACCAGGCTGGCCTTGAACTCACAGAGATCTGCCTACTTCTGCCTCTCAAGTGCTGGAATTAAAGGTGTGTACCACCACTGTCTGGCAAAGAAGATTTTTCTAGCCTTTGGCAACAAGCCAAGGAAAGGTTCTACTTTTCTCTGTATAATCAAACTACACTACCTGAAGGAAGTAACCTAAAGGGTACTCAAAGAAAGGAAACTTGGCAAATGGATGCGTTTCATTTTCTGAGTTTGGAAAATTAAAGTATGTGTACCCATACCATAATTAGATATTCAGGATTTCAATGGGTACCTGCTTTGAGTTCTGAAAAGGCTGATTCTATAGTTGCACATTTATTAGAAGTTGTGGCCGTTATGGGAATACCTGTAAAAACTAAGGCTGACAGTGCTCCAGCATATGTGTCTACCAAAATGAAACAATGTTTTGCATATTACAGCATAAAGCATATTGCAGGTATACTACACACTGATACAGTTATAGAAAGATCTAATCATACTTTTAAAAATAACTTAATAAACAGAAAGAGGTAATAAAGATCCCACAGATAGATTACCCAATGCTCTATTAACTTTAAATTTTTTAAAAGATATGAAAAGGAATGTCAGCTATGGAGAGACATTGGATAATAGAAAATTTTGCTGATTTAAAAAATAATTAGTCTGTATACTTGAAAGATGTGTCGACCTCAAAATGCAAACTTGGATATATGTTACATTGAGGAAGAGGTTTTGTTTTGTTTCTACCACAAAAGCAAAGCTATGGATAGCATCAAGACTGCTCTCACAACAAAAAATTAAACCCAAGCAAGAGTGATCTCTTGGTTAGGAGAGGCATTAGTTCATCAAACATTGTGGCCACTCAATCTAAATTAACTTATAAGACTAACAAATGCCTTTCATTTGATAAGATATAACCTTCCAGAAAAGGGAACTCTCCGAAGTTAACACTGGGGCAGGGTTTTGTTCTTGACTTTCCAGGAGAATAAAAATATCTAGTTAAGGATTTGACCACTGGACAAATGAGACATTGGAATAAGAAGGACAAATGATTAAGAGAAAAAGAACAAATTGGCCTAATGATTGGCAAACTTCCAGTAGGATAAAATTTCATAGATCTTCCCAAATGTTTGTTTCTGCTCTTCTCTACAGACATATAAGGCAAATGGCATTTTTATAGTCACAATTCAATTAAGAATTAAAACTGGCTTTGGAGCTGGAGTGTGGTTCAGTCCTCCTTTAAATCCAAGCATGCTTGTTAAAAGAAAATCAAAAATCTCTGTCTCATATGAGAAGATCCACCTGATATGGAACAGAAGAAAAATCTAAATTAAGGGACTATTCTATTGCCACTAATCTCATAATCCTTTGGTTTTATTTTGATTCTTTAAAACCTTTTTTAAGATACAAATATTATCTCAAAATTTATAAGATTATTAAATTTATAAGATTATTATATATATTTAAACTTTCTGTTTGATATTTATGATCATGTAGAGTACTAACTAATTGTAGAGATAGGCTTCATCTAGCTTCCTGTGTGTGATTCCAGGCTTGAGTTTGAAGCAGGTAACTAGGATCCGAGTTTGTGTGCCCTGGATGTACTTCAAAAATTGTGGTCCTTTAACGTCTCAGAGATCTGCTGCATATGAGACTTATAATGTTTAAGCTTTGGGCAGTGAACCATGAGCATTTCTGACAGTGACCATTGAGGTGACTAAGAAGATTATTGGACCCTACAACAAAGGATCCACCTGGATTGTGGTAACACCAGCAACTAAGTTGACAAACACCATCCTAAGATCATCTTTGAATTACAAACTGCTCAGGAGAACTTTAAAGTGGTTAGCTAAGATGGTCCAGTATCGTTGACTATTCCAATTGGGATTTCAGATAAGCCAAGTACTTCCCCCTCACACTGAGACTGGACAACAGCTCGCTCTTCCAGGACATCACCGTTATCCCAATTTTCTCAGTGCCTGCTAAAGATGCTGTCACCCTCTGACAACAGGAAGCAATTTTAAGAACACAATACCCACATTCCCAAGAGGTGGGATAGGTGGTTTTTTAGTTGTTAAGTGGATTATGGATGATTATCATCATTTAGAGGGGATGGTTGCAAGTTGTTATTGTCATGATCAGGGAGGAAACTAAGCAAAGAAGATTAGATTCAGGGATCTAATTCTGAAAAGAGAAAGGGGGGATATGGAATGATAGGAAAAGGGTAGATTATTGAATCCAGTTTTAAGCAAATAAAAAAAGCAACTACTAATCTTAAATATTTTACATTGGTATGGGTTTTTGCATATTTATACATATTTAAGGTTATTTTTATACTGTATATGTGTTTCTACTCTTGTTTAAGTTATTGTACCTATGTAGCTCATTTAACAATGTAATATAAAGTTCTAGTCCTTGAAAATTATTATTACAAACTATTTAGGATAATTAAGAAATGCAGTTTAGTAGTTAATCATCTATAACAATCAAATTTGTGACAATCTTAGGTATATTTTCAAGGTCAAACAGGTGTGTTTTAGATAGATAGATGGTTTCCAAACACTTCAGAGACCCACAGAGAATATGGCATTTAAGATGCTTTAATAACATGAGGCTTTTCATGACAGTGAGATGTGTCTGCTTCTGGCAGCACTAATCTACTTCAAAAGAAGATTGTGTATAACATGATCAGGGGCCTGATTGTTGTTGGGGTTTTTGTCCCGCCGGCACCCCACAAATGTTTAGCCCCAAAGAAAATCACACATAGTTTTCCATATATTATAAGCTGATTGGCCCATTAGCTCTAGCCTCTCACTGGTTAACTCTCACATCTTGATTAACCCATTTTTCTGATCTATGTTAGCCATGTGAATCAGTACCTTTTCAGCTGGCAGCTTACATCCTGCTGCTTCAGTGGTCTGGGCAGGAGTGGGAGGAATCAACTTCCTCCTTCCCAAAATTCTCCTGTTCTCATTGCAGCATTTTTACTTCCTGTCTGGTTTTCCCGCCTATACTTCCTGCCCGGCCAATCAGCATTTATTTAAAACATGATTGACAGAATACAGACAATTCTCTCACACCAATTGTGGGCATCAAAGAACCTCAATATGGAGTTTGCATTCATTGTAGCAAAACTAGGCACTGGGCTAGAAACTTCCCTTGCCTTCACTGCTGAAAGTATGTTGTCCAATTTGGACAAGCAGGACACAAAAGAAGGTAACTGCCAAACTTTCCAAGACAAGGTTGAACAGTCCTTCAAAATTGCTGCTTCACAGGAAAGTCTATCAGATATTCTAGGCCTGTAGGCCAAAGATGGATGCCCCAATGTTGCAGAGGAAGCTTGGGTGACTGTCCAGGCACCCAGCTGTCTCTGTAATTTCTATAGTTTTGGAACTTGTTTACTCTACACTTCCTGTTTACTCAGGTAATATATCCTTCTCGGGTCTCTGATGAGGTTGAAGACGAGATAGTTATAGTAACAGTTTTCCTTACTACAAAATTCAAAAAAAAAAAAAACTCACAAAAGAGATGTAAAGTGTATAAGGTTAAGAGACATAAAAGCTTTAAGTTGTTTATCTCAGATGTTTTAAGATCTAAAAAGATATTTTTAGATTAATGCAAGTTACGATAGAAAGCAAATTATGGTACAAAACTTTGGAGTCACCAAGATAGGATAGGTAATAGAGTATTTTTTCCAAATTTTCCTACTACAAGTGGACTGGACATTATGAATGTAATTTTTGCTTGATAATTGTTCTTATTGGATATAGATTTACTTTGTTAAAGTTAAAACCTTTCCTTTTTATTTAGGCAACAAGGGGAAAATATGAGATATTTGTTTGCACTGACACTCCAAAATTGCCAATAAAGTTTAACTGTGAATCAGGGGGCAGAGCTAGTTACCACCTACCAGAATTAGCCATAGGGGTTTTTGGAGGACCCAAGATATATATAGAGAGACACAGGAAGTAGTAAGTAGGGACTAAGAAAGATTTGTGGTCCCTTTTGTATCAGGGAAGTAGAGAAATAGGAAGTCACTGGTCTTTTCTCTACCACTTCTCTGATCAATCAGGCTTTTACCCCAATAACTGACTATTGATGGACTTCTCTGTCCCATCATCCAACTCCCAAATAACCACACAGACACTTATTATAAATACTCAGTCAATAGCTAAGGCTTATTACTTGCTAGCTCTTACAACTTAAATTAACCTATATTTCTCATCTAAGTTCTACCATGTGGCTAGGTATCTTTTTTCAGTATGGCATATTCATCTTGCTTCTCCCAGAATCTCATGGATACCCCACCCTTCTTTAACCCCACCCTTTTTTCCTGTCTGCAAATCCCTCCTAACCTCTTCCTGCCTAGCTATTGGCTATTTAGTTCTTTATTCACCCAATGAGAGTAGCACATCTTCACAGTGTACAAAAAGACTATTCCATAGCATCTAACTTCCAAGTTTTATTCAATAATAGAACAATATAAGTAAATGCTTCAATGCACTCCTTGTTCCTTTGCTTTAGGAGTGGAGGATCCCCTGAAATCATGGTTTCCCTAGTTCATTTTTTTACCATAAAAAGTTCTCCACGAGGCAATGATATCAGCCCTGGGGGACATCCAGTCTTGTCTGGGGATATCTTGCTTGTAGTGTACACAGCAATCTGTAAGTGTTCTAGTTACTCCCAGCAAGACAAGTTCAGGGAAGAAACATTTATTTCAGTTCATGGTGTCAGAAGCCAGGTTGCAGCCAGAGAGCAGAGAGAAAGCATCCCTGATTGGTTTGACTTTTTCCTTTTTACCCTTTTACTCTGTCTAGGACCACCAGCCTATGGGGTGATACTGCCCACATTCAGAGTGGGTCTCCCCCCACCCTTTGTTAACCGTCCTTGGAAATGCTCTCCAGTATGTGACTGGTTTACTAGGGGCCTCTCTTAAGCCAATCGAATTGAAGATAAAGATTAGCCATCACATCCTTTAGTAAGATTTTCTCCAATCCAGAATGTCTATACAGCCATTGGGGGGTGGGGGAGGGGTGTCAGCCAGCCCTAACCTGATGGTGCTGTGTCATTGCCTGCTCTATCCCGGTAGGTTAGTGACGCTTCCACCTAGAGAGCTCAACCATGTAATAATTAACTCATAATTCCCCTGAGATAGCTAAAGGAACTTAATATGGTACTAGGCATCCCTTAAGGGCTGTTGGCCTTGGCACTAGAAAACCTGTGAGATCCTAGTGGCCTCAAGAGAGACAAGAACAGGGATATTTGCTTTCTGCTTTTGTAAACTCATTGCTGTGAGACTAGGGTGAAGCAGGCTTTTTATTACTACACAGGGGAAAGAGAAACAACTGAGGGGAGCAAAACAATTCTCTTGCCCAACTGTGAATTCCAAAAATAATTATAAGGCACACCTTTGATGTCCACCTTTAGAAACCCCCCCTTTTAGCCCCTTTGAAATTTACCTTTATAAATCCTTCCCATAGTCCTCTTTGGCATGGCATGCTTCTTGACTCTAAGGCTGCCAACCTTCTGCTATCAGTAAGAATAAATTCATTTAATTGAAATTTGAATTGAGTCAGCCTTTGGTCTTCCTCAGAGGATTGGTATACCACAACCTACTGCGGTCCCTTCACCTGACTGTGGTTTCATGAAGAAGGACTGTAAGGCTGTGGTGAGCTAGTGCAGTTTTCTGTATCTGACTCCAGATTCATGGAATATTCTGGATTCTTAGCATGGCCACAGGTACTTGAACTCTCCCCTAAACACTGTTTTCAACAACATATGCGTGTCTCTCCTACAATATCCACTGCCTTCTTCATGCCCCCTCAAGTCCCACTAGGGGGCAGAACACCTCACTCTCAAGTCTTCTCAAAGGCAGGAGTGTGCCAGGTTTTCTGGCAGAAAGGACGGAGGCAGAGCCAGACCTGCTGAACTTTTTCCTAGGGCTGAGTAGGATGGTGAGTGTCGAGAACTCAGACTTTCCCCCTGGCCACTGGGGGACACACACTGAGTTGGGAGTCTGTCAAAGTAGGTTCTTGTTTAATTGTATGAGGCAGGAACTTATATAGGGTTGTGATAGGAGGTGGGAGTCTTGGGATGAGGTGAGGTAGAGCCAATAATATTCTGCCGTGTTAGCAGTGACTGAGCAGAGGCAGGTTTAGGTCAGGCTGTGATGAGTCACTTGTATGTGGAAGTCATGGCCAAAGACAGGTCTTCAATCTCGAGCTAGGCTCAGGAAGTTACACTGGGCCTCATGCTAATAGGCTAAGCAGTGATTTGATTAGTTTCTGTGTGGTTATTTCGAGTCTGGGCAGCCGGAACAAACAAGTGTGTTCCTACAACAACTTGCTCCCCTGTTAATGATGCTTTTGGGGAATGTTTAGGAGATTCAGCCTTGCTTAAGGAAGTATGCCCTTGGGAACAAGGCTTTGAGAGTGTATATTCCCACTTTACCTCCAGTTTGCTGCCTTCACAAAAAAGCAGAGACATGTCTTTGAAGAGAAGGGAGTTCTAGAAGGCTGCAGAAGCACCAGCCATGTCAAATGCTGCATAGAGGTGAAGCGAAGTAAAAGCGGACGAAACAGACCCTGGCCACAAGATGCAGTCAGAACAGTTGACCATTCAGCCCCTGCCTGGCTTGTCCTTGCTGATTTTGGCAGCAGGGCACAAAGACATAGATTCTCCTTCCTCCCCAGAGCATCGCCTTAGTCTCCAAGTCTTGGGCTGTCTCCAGAGCACAGGACCAACCTTGTGGTTTGGAGGTGCTGGCTTACTGGGATGGGAGTTCCTTTCTACATCCTTTCCAGAGGGTGTGACTGAATCATTTGAGACAAGATGAAGACATAGGCTGTGGATTCTGGGCAGATAGGAGCTGACTTAACTCACATACTTAGATGTTGTTGGGCCTGGGGCAGGCGTGGCAGTATAGCCTCAGAGGAGCTCCAGAGACCATGGCTGGAGGGGGCTGGCAAGGAGGAAGCAAGATCTTCACAGTGCCCAGCTTGGTTTACATGGGTCTGGGCCTGGGAAGAACCCAGGACAGCCATCCAGGCTTCAGAGAAGGCCCCACCAAACCCTTTCCCTGCATAATTAAAATGAATGTGTGTGTATGTGTGTGTGTGTGTGTTTGCACGCACACACGCATGCACATGCACGTGTATTACTCGGAATGGAATCTAGAACTCAGCCACTGGACTATATTCCCAGCTCCAAAAGAAATATTTTTAAATGAGAATGCTTTTGTGTGTTGCATATATGTACATGTTTGTGTGTACATATCCATGTGTGCATTTTGTGCACATATTTGTCTGTATGTGGAAGCCAGAGTCAACCTTGGGTGTGGTTCCCCAGGACACCTTATGTTTTTGAAAGAGGATCTCTCGCTGACCTGGAACTTGCTGATTCAGCTTGGCTGGGCATTGAGAACTAGGGGGTGTAGATGTGTTACCATGCCGAGACCTTTTCACATGGGTTCTGGGGACTGACTAAAACCACCTCTCCAGACCCTTCCATGGCTTTTGTTAACCTCTCCTTGCAGAAGCAGCATTTCTTCTTCAGGTGAGATGCGGTTGATAGTCTCACCCAGCCCTGTGAGAACTGGATAGTGACTAACTTACTAGGGGAGAAGGAAAAGAGGGGCAGCTGGAGGAGTGGGGCTGGGGGGACAGCTCAGCTCCCCCCTGACTTCTCCGCACTTAGGTGACAGTAGGGAGTAGCCGGCCAAATGATCACGTGCAGCAACAGGCGGTGTGGCCTCATAAGACATGTGACTTCCTCTTTGAAATATGCTCAAGCCCCCGCCTGGGTTTACTGGGCTTACGACACTGTGGGTTTGGAAATTTTCATTTCCATTTCTTGTTTTTTGGGGCAAACACAATTTTTAGGAAGTCTAGAGCCCTCCAAGCCACAGAGGATGCTGTGGGACCTGCCCAAATGCCCTCTTCGGGGCCATTGCATCTGCCTCCCTCATTCTGCCCTCCAGGCAGTGCCAGCTCCCAGGAGAAAGCTAAGGCCAACAGCTGACGTGGGACTGCAGGAACATGACCTGATCACTGAGGTTCACGGCAGCTCTTCAGAGCCACCACAGCTCCACAGCTGTAGGGCCAGCTGAGAGGTCAGTAGTTACCACATGATGGTCCTTTCTTCTGCTGCCCGGTGCTGCCTCGCTCCATCCTCTCCAGACGAGTCTGCTGGAAACACCTGCATGACAAACTTTTTGGTCACACTTTGGCCTCTCAAAGCTCTGGATTCCTAGGAACCCAATCCAGAGTCTGACTCTTGATACCAGTGTTCTTTCATGGAAAGTTAGTCACAGGTCAGCAGACAAGAAAACGCCATGCTCTTGAGTTCCAATATTTCCCCTTAACCAGTCCCACCTCTGGGGCACAAACAAATGACCCTGGGATTATAACGCACGGCTCTTTACTCTTCCGGTCTGATGCTCAGTAATGGATACATAAATGATAGGTATAGATAGGTGATAAAAAAATAGATATCTAGTAGATGCTGAGATAGTATTTAGATAATATAGACTATAGATAGAAAGATAGAGAGATAGACATGAGAATGCAGATATTTGAAGAGAATAGATTAAGGTATCATATTTCTATGCAGCTCATCTCTCATTATCAAGATAGACCCCTGAGAATGACATCATTCAGCACTCATCTTCCCAGCATTCCCCTCCTGACACTGAGTGGAATGGAATGTGCCAGTCAGAAGCCACACCAGCAGCTTGAACAGGAGACATTATATAGAGAGGGTTACTAACTGAGGGGACAGGCTACTGAGGAGAGTAGGAGAACTCTAACGTGCCCAGGAACGACACTGCAGAAGCTGCCGTGGCAGCCACGCTGTCTTGGAGCACCCAAAAAAGGGGACTTGGTAGACATCCAGGGCCCTTCTCTAGGGATAGCCGGTGCACTGTATCCTTTGCTTTTACAATCAAGAATTAAGCCAGGAATGGTGGTGGCGCACGCCTTTAATCCCAGCTCCGGCAGAGGCAGGCAGATCTCTGTGCGTTCAGGGTCAGCCTGGTCTATCTAGCAAATCCCAACTCAACCAGGACTACACAGTGAGACTTTGTCTCCAAAAAAAAAATTTTTTTTAAATATTTATTTATTTATTATGCATACAATAGTCTGTCTGTGTGTATGTCTGCAGGCCAAAAGAGGGCACTGGACCTCAGTATAGATGGTTGTGAGCCACCATGTGGTTGCCGGGAATTGAACTCAGGACCTTTGGAAGAGCAGGCAATGCTCTTAACCACTGAGCCATCTCTCCAGCCCCAAAAATATTTTTTTTATTTAAATAGAGTGTCAGTATACTAGAAGACTGTCTCGGAATCTTTGGTAAAAGCATTGCTTCCTCTGAAGTAAGAACTTTGTAACAAGGAAATAGAACACAATGCCTGTTGTTCAAGGGACCCTATCCTTTGCAGCCTCCCTGCCTGTTTTCTCAATCTCTTGCCCCTTCTATCCCTACTCCCTCTGCTTGGCCCTGCAGACCCTCTTGCCTACCAACTATCAATACAATTTACCTATTTTGTCTTTCTTTATCTGTTGGATATGAGCTCTCGGAAGGTGAGAACTTTTGCCTCTTCTGTTCACTGATTTTTATCATCTCTGAGTCTGGAGCAGGGCTGAGTGCGTGCTGGGCCCATAGCAATGTTTGTTGAATGAAGAGGCTGACTCACATGGAGGAGGGGGCAGGTAAGCACATGGTCTAGCGCCTAAGACTGACAGCAGGGTTGAGTTGCAGTGATTAGGAGGAACTCAGACCTTCAACGCTAAGATCTACTGAGCCTCATACCAAAACTTTAGAAGGTGCTTTGGTTTGACAAGGAAGGATGCTGTGGCTTCAGTAAAGGCCACCTCAAGACTCGTGTGTAAAAAGGAAAGACTCCCTAGTCTGGGCACTTTGCGGTAGGACCTCCAGAAGGTGGAACCTAGAAGAAGGTCGTGGGGTGACGGTGGCTGTACTTGAAGGGAATGGTTGAGTCCCAGCCCCTTCCCCTCTCCTTCCCTCCCCAGCTAACACTAGGCAGTCAGCTGGCTCTGCCATGTACTCCCACCATGAGGCACTGCCTTGGCACAGCCCCAGAGGCAGCGGGCAGAGTGAGAATGGACTGAAACTTCAGAAAGTCCAAATAAGCTTTTCCTCCGTTTAAACTTGATTGTCTCAAATGTTGCATCACAGTGATGGAAAGCTGACCAAGACGACCAAGACAAGTTTCCGTGTGCGTTCAGATGACAAAGCAAGCTTTCCTTGGACCTCTGGGTGGGAGATGCAGCTTCTTCTTTCCCACAGACTTCAAGACAAGCAACAAGAAACACTGGTGAGTATGGGAGGAGCCGGGAATGTGAGCTGGTATAGCCAAGATGGAAATCAGTGTGACAACCGGGCGGGAGTTGAGGGAGGGGTGGCTCAGGGATAGAGCACTTGACCAGCATGTGGTCCTAGGCTGCCTCCCCATCAGTGACAGAAAACAACATCACTTTAGAAGTTAAAACAAACATTCAAACAAAAAAAAAGCAACTGCTGTGTGACCCGGCTGTGCCACTCTTGGGGAGATACCCAAATGACGCTGTCACCACACCTCACAGATACTTGCACAACCATCCTTACTGCTGCCCTATTCTTAGCCTCTAGGAAATGGAGCCAGTCTAGATGCCCAACGACAGATGAACAGATAAGGAAACTGTGGTGTGTAGACACAACGGAATTTTATCCAGCCAGGAAGGAAGATGAAACTATTAAGTGTGCAGGGAAAGGAAACTGAAAGTCGTGACGTAAAGTGAAGTAAAGCCAAACTCTTGCATATGTGGAATCTAGATCTAAATGTGTGTGTGTAAGCATGTGTATGTATGTGTTTGTGTGTAAGTGTGTGTGCGAGCATGTGTATGTATGTGTTTGTGTGTAAGTGTGTGTGCGAGCATGTGTATGTATGTGTTTGTGTGTAAGTGTGTGTGTGAGCATGTGTATGTATGTGTTTGTGTGTATGTGTGTGTGTGAGCATGTGTATGTATGTGTTTGTGTGTAAGTGTGTGTGCATGTGTGTATGTGAATGTGCATGTGAGTGTGTATATGTGTGTGTTTGCGTGTGTGTGTGTATGTGTGTGTGTGATACGAGACTAAAAAGGAGGCCATGAGAGGAGAGGATGAGATCTTAGGGAAAGAACAAGAGAAATGTTGGGTCCACAGGGGTGACGCAAAGTTGGGGGACAGACCACCAAAGTCTATTAAACCAGAAGCAAACTTTATTCCAGGAAAAAATAAAAAAATAAATCTCCATAGGGCACAAAAGCTTATCAGCTAGCTGAGACCACAGCCAGGGATGGACTTGTAAGGCTGTGGCAATGGGCTGTTTCCCAACTCCCCTTTTTATAGCAAGAAGCAAGCATTAGGCATGAACAAAAGAATTTACAATCTCAAGGTAGAACTCAGATTCAAATACACATTGCTGACCCTCAGTTTGCAGAGGGCTGCTTCAGCCTTGCAGACAGAGCTATGGGCTGTAAAGCAAAGTAACCCACTGTTAATAGTTGATCCTTAAGCTGCTGACAGCCTGCCTTTATTCTCCTAGGCTTACAAGTTTACATTTCTTTATTTCTGGAATCTACATTTCTATATTCTTATTCTTGAACTCTTTAAGAAAGAGGGGATGATAGAATCCACGTGACACAAAAGCAGAGGGGGAAACAGTTGAAAGAGGACCATTAAGAAGGGACGGGGAACTAGGCAGAGCATTGTGGTTGAGGACAGATAAGACAAAGACTAGTGACACATGTGTATGAGTATGTCATAACAAAACACATTATTTTGTATGCTAACTTGAAAAAAAAAAACCTGTGGCCTGAGTGTGGACAGACAGGATGCTGGGAATCAAGCAAAAATAAATCAATACTGAGAGTGGAGGCCACAGTGACGGAGCAGTTGGAATGATCCTGAATTTACAGACGATTCCTTTTCCTGGAGACATTTTCGATTTCCCATCATCGTGCGACACAAAGCACATAGGATACCTGCTACCCACACCCACTTTCCAATCTAAGGAGCAGCGTGTACATCTGTGAATCTGCCCCCGTCTGGGAGTGAACTATGAGCCACTTAGCCTACTCACTCACAGGCCAGGTGTCACGGTGTGACTCCGAGGCATCTAGCTGCAGAGGGCAGAGATCTCAGGAGGAGCGTGACAGCTGACATGACCCTTGCTGTAGCCACATCCATGAATAGAGAGAGCATCCTAAGGCCTGGCGAGTCCCACTCACCCCTAAATGCTCTCCCCTGCGGGGGAGAGGCCTTATTGGGAAGCTCTTCCATTCTGGGTTCTCACCGTACCAACCCGTGTCTCTGTTTCTGCCAGGATGCTAGGAGCTTAAGGCTCAATCCTGCCTATCTGGGCTCTGTTCTTTCTTACTAGTCTCCTCAGTATTGATTTCTATTTTTATAGGTTCACTTTTGGTATCACGTGTATCAGACCCGTTGTTGCTAATGCAAAGGAGACATCAACTGACCCCCCAAATTAGTTCAGTCGTGGCTGCAAAGAGTCCTTGGCCTGAGGGCAGTTCATATATTTTTTCCAGCTTTTCCAGGTTCCTCTTCTACGATCCTCATCTTCAAACGGCATCCCTCTCCTCTGCCCTTTCCCGCCACTCCAAGGCCTGTCGTCATTCCCCTCCTCACAGTATCTCCTCCCTGATCATGCCCCACACATCCTCACACAGGATTTTCTTCTGGGGCTTTCCCTAAGCAGGTCCGCGTTCCAGTGGTAACTGCTTCCTTCTGGCTGCCTGCAGCTCTCTACTTTCCTCAGCAGGGAGGTCAACGCTCCTTCTCCACCCCTGTTCCTAATTTCTTTTCCTGCTGATATCACTCTAGCACCCGCCCGTGCTCCCCAAATCATTTTGTAGCACATTTTGTAACAGGAAAAGCACATAGCTCTTCTCAAAGACAGCAGGAAAACAAACAAAAACCCTACCCCCACCACTCCCTGTTCTTCCCTGCAGGTCACCGGTGCTGGTGACAGCTGCCTTTGAGGGTCAGGACTTTGGTGTTTGCGGACACATTGGCGCTCTGGAAGCTGTTATCTACTCAGAGAACTTCTGTCAGAAGCCCAGGAGGTGGGGAGGCGGAGCGCAGCTTCTGACGTCACCCTCTTATTATCACTGGGAGCAGGCTTGACTTAGCGCCCTTATCTGAGACAGCCTGGAAGACAGCTGGCTAAAAGGTACCTGAAAGTCAAACATGGGATACTGGGAAAGGGAGAGACGAAAGCAACTTCTCAGTTTCTCCGAGGCTGACAGAGGCTCCTGAGAGAGACTTCAGAACTTCATTCCAGCTGGCTCTTGAAGCTGTGCCTGGAAGGGGCCAGCCTCCGAGGGATAAACAGTGCTGTCTCTAGCTCCTTGGGGTCAGGAGCAGTCTGTTCAGAAGGAAGTGCTATTTCCCTGACCCCAGTGTTCCCACAGCCCCCTGGATGGCAGATCTTGGGGCTGCACCCTTCTCCACTCTTGGGAACTCAGTCAAGTGGTTATCTTTATCTCACTAGTTGTCCACGTGTTTGGCCAGTACGGTTTCACTTTTGCAAACATCTGTTTATGTCCCCGGAGAGGAAAATATCAAGCAGCCTGCCCCAAGACCGCTGCCGCTGTTTTAGCTGTTTCATTTCAAGCCGTGAGCAAGGTAAGGAAACTTTTTTTTTTTTAATAGCTGGGAAGTAGGAGGGGCACCGACTTCTCAGGTTGTTTTTAACTCTTTGTCTTCTTAGTTTCTAGCTCCTAGTAAGCGAATCTCATTTTAACCAAAAGAAATGAAGTGACTGTAATGTCCCCGCGTCCTTTTGTGCCTGGCAGAGCTGTCACATTATCAGCACAGACCCTGGGTGTTGTCGAAGATTATTTTAAGGTATGTTATGGGTTCTTAATGAGTAGAATGAGCATAGCCGCCACTGTGGGAGAGGGGGCAGACTTACTTCAAACCTTTTGCTGTAGGATGGAGGGGAGACATAATCTCTGATTTCCCCGCAGGGCAGCCCGGGATGGATAATTCCACGGTGGCCCCAGAGGACGACTATGATGTCTTCATAAAGGATGACCCGGACTGCTGTGTGACAGAGAAACCCCTCACCCCCGAACTTGTCTCCGCCCAGCAGGTACTATGGTTCTGCTGCGCTGTGTTTGTGGTGGGTCTCCTGGACAACGCCTTGGCTGCGTTTATGCTGGTGCGGTACAAAGGACTCAAGAATGTGGGGAGCATCTACCTTCTAAACCTGGCAGCTGCGAATTTGTGTTTCCTGCTCCCGCTGCCGTTCTGGGCACACGCGGCTGCCCTTGGGGAAAGCCCTGGCAATGGGACCTGTAGAGTTCTTGTTGGCCTCCACTCCACAGGCTTATACAGCGAGACGCTTTTCAACATCCTTCTCCTCATGCAAGGGTACAAGGTGTTTTCCCAGGGGAGGCTGGCCTCCACCCTCACATCGGTGCCCGGTAGTGTTGTTACAAGTATCCTGGCATGGGTCATAGCTATTGCACTCTCTTTGCCTGAATCTGTGCTCTATCGGCCTCAGAGGGAAAGAGAGAAACCCAACTGTGCCTTTGGCAAACCTCACTTTTTGCCAATTGAAGAGCCATTCTGGAAGCATTTTCTGACTTTAAAGATGAACATTTTGGTTCTTGGTTTTCCTCTGTTGGTGTTTATATTCTGCTGCGGGCAAATGAGGAAAACGCAGACCACCAGGGAGAGGCAGAACGATCTTCGAAAGCTTGCGCCCGTCATAACGGGTGTGTTCCTTTGGATGTGGACACCGTACAGTGTTGTGCTTTTCCTGTTCGAGTTCCGGGAACACTCATCCCTGCAGGATGAGAACAGCTACCACCTGGAAGCAAGCATTCAGGTCACACAGCTCATTGCCACTGCCCACTGCTGTGTTAACCCTCTCATTTGCTTGCTTCTTGACAAGGCTTTCACGAAGTATCTCTGCAGCCTGTTCCGGCGGTGCAATGATGCCCCGTTTCAAAGGCACGGGGACTCTCAGCGAGCTACGTCAAGGAGTGATCATGACCAGATAATTGAACTCTACCATAGTGTGCCTCAGAGGCAGGATACATAAACATTGATATTATTGTCTCTTCGCATTATTTTATCTAATTTTTTACATGTTTGTACAAAAATAGAATATAAGAAGAAAGAGGACTGGTTAATAAATATTTATTTGTAACTATTGGGTTTGTCTCTGGCACGGGGCTAAGCTGTTTATAAAGGTGAACTTCATCTTCCTCCTTACTGCTCGTCTATAGTGTGGGCGCTTTTAGTCCCGTAGCTCTAAGAAACGGAGGCTTGGTCATTTGTCCAATGTTACATAACTACAAAGCGGTAGAACCAAGAGCAAACCCAGAGATCACTGCCCCAGAACCTGTAAGTTGTCCAAGTGTGCCAGGCGCTCATAATTGTCAGCCAGGGGTGATGACAGATGTCTGTAATCCCAGCACCCTAGGAGGCTGAGGCAGGAGGATTTCCACAAACGTAATGGTAACCTGGGAAGCATAGCAAGACCTCCCCCAACCTGGTTTTTGTTGCTGTTGAACAAATGAATACTACTTCTAAAGCCCCGTTTGAAGGTTGGGGTGTAGTTCAGTTGGTAGAAGGTCAGCCCTGCCTTGCAGTCTTTGGTCCCCAGTGCAGCATGGACCTAGCATGGTTGGGCACTTTTTTTTTTTGAGAGAGAGAATTTCTCTATGTAACCCTGTAGGCTGTCCTGGAACTTTCTTTATAGATCAGGCTGGCCTTGAATTCAGAGATTCCCCTGCCTCTGCCTCCTAAGTCCTGAGACTAAAGGCATATGCCCCCATGCCCAGCTCCATGGTGCACAACTTAGAAGCAAACATTAGCAGGGAAGCAGTTTTTTAGGCACACGCTCCCTCAGGCCATGAAAAGAACTTCTTGATGGAGGCTGTGGAAACCAAAGGTAAGGCGATCGGTCCTGTGGGTACCCAAAGCTCTTGGCTAGTCACCATACCCAAGCTCCCCTGGTTCTTCCAGTCTGTGGGTCTTCCAAGGTTTTAGAATCACTTGCTGCTGACTGTAACACAAAGGCGGAAACCTAACGAGAGTAGATGTCAAAGTATGTCTAGAAAGGTTGGATTAAATGAGCGCTGTGACCTTTGAAATATAACACATACCTCGGGCCTCATTAGCCTCTGACTACAAAGAATTTCCACTTCCTTTTGTAGCTGAGTTACACGGCAGGCTTCCACCCGCCAGGCAGCGAGGCCAGCTCTTCGCCCAGGTTACATGCTACACCTGAGATCTCTGAGTGGCCCCTCTCTCTGCCTCTGGAGTTCAGAGCTGGGCCCCACACTCCATCCGGGCTGAGGGCTTGTGGCCACAGCTCTTCTTCTAGGGCTAAGATGGGGACACAGGCCTCAAAGGAAGTTAGAGGCAAGCACAGGCAGAGAATAAGGAGAGCATTCACCCAGGGGTCCTTCCCAGGACAAAGGGTTCTCCCGGGTCATAGGTCAATGACGGTCATCATTATCACAGAAGGAAGGAAAAAGAAAGGAAGGCCAGCACCCGGCTCCATGACTGAAGGCACTTGCTGTGTCAGCCTGGTGGCCTGAGTTCAACCTCTGGAGCCAGCAGAGAGGGAGGAGAGAGCTAACTCTGAAAAATTGTCCTCCGACTTCCATGTGTGTGCTTGTACATGCACACACATACAGGCATGTGCTACTCCCCCACCCCCAGTCCCACCACGCACATCTAAAAGAAGTTTTGAAAAGAAAGAAACTGATGGTGGCATCTCCAAGTAACTAAAGCTGGAATTCTTGTACCCTGCTGGTGGGAATTTAAAATGATACAACCAGTTTGGGGAGAGATACAAGTTTCCTAGTTACCAGTCATTCCTCTTCTCTTTGTTAAATTTTATTTATTTATGTGCCTTTTTATTTTAAGTCTATGAGTGCTCTGCCTGCATTTATGCCTACATACCAGAAGAGAGAATTGGATCCTATTCTAGATGGTTGTGAGCCACCGTGCAGTTGCTGGGAATTGAACTCAGGACCTCAGAATCTCTGAAAGAGCGGTCAGTGCTCTTAACCACTAAGCCATTTCTCCAGCCCCCATCATTCCACTTCTAAATGCTTACCCAAGAAAAATGAGGATGAGAACCTGCCTGTATACACACCCATACATGGACCTTCATGAAAGCTGTATTTATATAGCCGTAAAGTGCTGCCGGTCCACCTGCCCCTCAACAGATGGATGGAGAAACAGTAGCAGACTGTGGGACCCCACAGCTTCAGGTGTGAAGTCCTAAAAGGCGGAGCAACAGGTGACTTCTGCCTATTAGGGGCCTAGTGGATATGTTTGTTAGCTGTGCTGTTTTCACTGGCCGTTACATGTGCCTTACCAAACTGGGGATTTTAAACATGTCATCTATTGTGTATCAAGCGTGCCCCATATCGTTGATCTTCAAAGCCTCCGAGGCACACCAGTGTGTTAGTGCAAGCCGTCTCGGAGCACAGCCTAGGGTCCTTTGCTGCTCAGGCTTCCATCCCATGCTCAAATAGAGTTCCCCAGCAGCGTAAGGGATGCCTGTCCATGGACCACACCATCCCATCCCTACCCCTGACTAGGGAGGAGGAGAATGCGGATGGGACCCCACGGGAAGTGTAGTTGCAAGAGATTTAGGGAAACAGTGTGGGTGGAAAGTTCGAGAGAGTTTGGCTGAGAATACAATGTCTACACGGATTTAAAGAAGTGGGCTGGGCTCTCTACCCACGTCTATTCTGTGTTAGACAGAAGTGCTAGAGGAAAACCCATCATTCACTAAGACTTACTGACAGGGATGAACATCAGCCTTGTCTGAATTTCCAGGGTGAAATTCAGAAAGTGGAAAGACCTGGAAACTCTAATTGGAGCCATAAGTAAGACAGATGCTGAGAACCAAGAGTAGGGTGTGGTATGCTCAAAACTAAATCTATCAAGACCTTCCTTTTGTGTCAGACCAAGCAGACTGTTCCCTAAAAATAAAAATAATACTTGCGGACCAGTGAGATGACTCTGAGGATGAAGGTGCTTATCATCACAGCTGATGACCCGAGCTGGGTCCCTGCCATCCATGGGGTGGAAGGAGAGAACCAACTCTCATAGGTTGTCTTCTGACCTCTATTTGTGTGCTTTTGTAGACACACACACACATGCACACACACACATACACCCATGCATGCATGCACAGACACAAAAATGTCACAAAAATTAAAAATAGCATTAGTTTTTCTATTTTCCCACAAATACTGTAATAAAACTTAACACACAGTAGAAAGCAAACAGAAAATGGCTAGTATAGTTTTACAAACATCCAGGGCTTCTGTTTTGCTTGCAAGTTATTTGCCAGTAGAAGAAACCGCTGGTTGACTGTCTATGAGGAAGGCTCATCATTTTGGGACCAACTAGATGCTGCAGTAGGCATGGGTGAGGGCATTGCCAGCCAGCAACCTTCAATCTTACCATGGCAGCCATACAAAGACAGACTTTCCTGTGTTTGGGCACCGAAATCCAGCCTTCCGGCCCTCCAGACCACATTGCCTAGGGAAGGGACCACACATTCCCAGGAAAGGGCGTAACCATCCTGGCAGGAATGAAGACATGTGTACCTCTCTCTTTTTGGATCTCAGACTACCGAAACAATGAAGGGAACTGGAATTTTCCAGGAGTCTCATGATAGAGAAGGGGGAGCTGGTGTCAGCTAAATGGGGAACTTGTCCTCTGGGAAGAGATTTCACACAGTTCTGAACACTGGTCAGACTACCTGGTAGGTGAGACGGGACTGAAGACAGTGATGATGTTTGGTACCACACTTTGACCGGGTGTGGTTATGCAGAGTTCTTGCCTGCTATTTAAACCTGAACCACATGTCAGGACCCCAAGTATAGACTTGGGTGAGGGTGTCACTGTGTTACCCGATTTATTAGGAGCAGAGTCTGAGCCTTGACAGACTCCTAACAAACCAGGCTTGGTTTGTCTTGAATTGTCCCCAACTGGTCCTCAACAAGTCAATTACACAAAGAAGAAATGGTAAGAAGCAGGAGAGAGAGAAAGAGAGAGAGAGAGATTTGATTAATATGGCCACATTGGGAAGAAGAACAAAGAGCTCCCGTGTCCTCCTTTGCCTCTCTGGACCCTAATCTGAGGTTTTGGTCAGGTCAGAGTAGAAGGCAAGAGGCCTGCAGCACGGCAGTCTGGGTTAGGATGGAGCTCTGACCATTGTCCTAGTTCACCTCTGCTGCAAGTCTGAATGTGGCTTGCTTGGGGCTTGTCAGGGCCCACATTCTGAAGCCAGCAACTCCGGGTAGCAAGGACACCTCCAAAGACTTTGTACAGAGGGTCCCAGAGCCCTCTCACCTCTCTGAATGGCACTGTGCGACACCCTGTGAGTTTTCTCAGTGTGGTGGCACTGCTCCTGCCTTGTGTAGGATGAGGTAGAGAAGCATAGGGAGCAGCGTAGTAAGCCAGGACTCTGCCTAATTTGAATTATGTGTGCTTACCTTCCCATAACACTCTGGGCAGCCTAGCTCCTTTCCCTACACATGCTATGCACACATGCCCCTCTCTGAAAAATGCAACTAATGACCTCAGATCCCACCTTCATCAGGCTATACCTATACCCCTCTCTCAAGAATAGGATATGTTTCTCTTCTCTATCAAGTTCTGACAGTTTCTGTTCAAAAATATTCCTAATACATCTTAGCTGAGGGCAAGTTCATCAAGCCTAAACTGGATTTGAGCACATGTGCATTAAAGGCAAAACCATGTCCTCAAGTTTTAGGGACAATCTCCCATGCTCGAGTTGCTTTTCTGACCTAAAGCAAGTTGGGGAGGAAAGACTTTATTTGGCCTACAGGTTACAGTCTGTCAGTGAGGAAAGCCAAGGCAGGAATCCAGAACTGAAGCAGAGACAATGGAGGATCACTGCTTGCTGCCCCTTGATGGCTCTAATACCTTGATTGTACAGCTCAGAACCACCTGCCCAGGGATGTTGTTGTCCACAGGAGGCTGGACCCTCCAACATCAACTAGAAATCAATAACATGCCCCACAGATGTGCCCGGAAGTCAATCTGATGGAGACAGCTCCTCAGCTGAGACTGCCTCTTTCTAGGTATGTCTAGGTTTGTGTCAAGCTGACAAAAACTAACCAACGCACCCTGTTTATCATCTTATGTCTGTGCATATGATTAAAACCAGACACGTTTTGGAAAGAGACATGCACTGTTGAAAAAAAATGACTGTATGACTTACTCTATCAGTCAAAACAGAGAACTGCCCTCTGTATCCCCCTAGTCACCAAACTCATCTTTCTCATGAATCTAGTCAAGGGAAGTACAAAACCAATAATTGGGGCCCTTGAGTGTCTTCACTCATGAGGCTACTGCTCCTCTCATTCTGGTCTTTTCTATTGCTTTGCTTTAAATGAAGTTTCCTTGTGATTTCTGCAATTTTGTATATACTTTCATTTCAGTTATATGAATAACTTGCCAAGAACTGGGAAACGCTTGGCCCTTACCCCTACCGTGGGTAACAGGGCATTCATTAGGCATGGGCTCCTCCTGTTCTTTCCATCTTAGGAAGATGGGAAGGCATGACTTTTTCTCACAAGGCCTGGTTCACAGCGGAGGATAAGGCTGATGGGCCATTTTTGGCTTTCTTCATACAGTTTTATGAACTGGAAGCAGAAGACGGGTAAGGAAGGGCGGGCTGGGAAAGGCAGGACCTGCCCTGAGTTCCTCTGGCTCAGGAAATGTGTTCTCACACTGTGACTTCGGGTCAGCTTCTGCCTTCTCTTCCTTCTCCCCTGTTCCCTGGCCCAGAGAGAGTGGAAGGCATTGTATCTGTATGTTTGAACATTTTCCAGTGTTAGCGTGCCACCAGGAAGCAACACCCTTAACTCAACAAAGAGGAAATGGAAGCTAAGGGGCCTTGTTTAGATCTTCACTTGTTTGATTGTTTTCCTGCTGTGCAGTTAACCTAATTAAGCTCTTAAAAATTCAACATTTGAGACAAGTGGCCTGAGGTAGAATCACAAATCAGGAAAGCATTGCTTTGTTCTAGGTTTCTGAAGGCAAATATCTAACAGAATGTCGTTACCTTTCTGACATTCTTCCACAAGGGAGACAGAGGACAAGCAAGGGACCTGCTCAGGACTGCAAGGGCCTTGGGAGACTTCACTAGGACTTTGACTCTTTGTACCATGACACCATCCTGGAAAAGCCTTGAGGCCTGCCACAGGTAGAAACAGAAAATGATCTACAGATAGGCTGTGTTGAATCCAAAGTTCAGAGCTCTCCCCAGGACATGGGTGTGAGAAAATGACAACATGACGCTGAGCAGAACACACTCTGTGATAGTTAGACTTCAGCAGCAGAGTGACTGGTTTAGAAACGCAGTGTAGACACACCCCTGGGCCTGTCCTAAGGGAGTTTCCAGAAAGGTTTCACTGAAGGGGGAAGATCCACTCTGAGATGGCAGCACCATCTCTTAGGCAGGGTTTCCTGGCTGAATAAAAAGGAGAAAGTGAGCTGAGCACCAGCATCCATGGCTCTCTGCTTCCTGGCTGGGACACAGTGTGACCAGCTGCCTCACACTCCTGCCCGCCTCACTATGTATGGTAAGCTGCACCCTCAAACTGAGTGAGAACAAACAGTGTCTTCCTTGAACTGATTGGCCAGGGTTTTACCACGGTAACTAGAAAAGTAAGAGAAGCACACACTCAGCTGAGTGTGAGGATGGACGATGCGTGAGGCACGAGCCCGTGGGACCAGCATTGTGTAGAAGTGCCAGGATAGGTCTTGGACTTTACATGCACACATTTAGATTTTACATATATGTGTCTGTCTAAAATCATTCACTAGAGGTATTATTTAGGGATTTTTTCCCATAAGGACATGAGAAGCACAGAGCCTCAGCAACGTTCACAGATGCACGCTTCTCTCGTCCACTTCGGAGTTCACAATTCTGATGACCACAAAGTTTTCACTATAGCCCTAGCAAAGCAGAAGCCAAGGGGATGAATTTCCTCTTCTTTTTTCCCATCTATCCCTGCCTTAGCCAAAAGTTCCTACAGCCTCTAATATTCAGGGTATCATTCTTTCTTAAAAGTTAAGCAATATGTCTTCAGAACGCCCAGGACCTCCCTTAGGAGGACCACAGACCCTGAGAGCCTTGATGCCCCCTGGCTATTGCCTCCACCACCTCCCAGCTTTCCCCTTAGTTACCGCTCATCTTGGGGCTCCTGTCCTCTCTCCATGTGCTTCTCCCCTCAGCAGACAGCATTCTAGGATCTTTGTTACCAAAGGAAAGGACAGGAAAGTCCACAAAGAGTGGCTGTTCCTGCATCCTGGGTATCACTGTTAAGACTCCAAGGGAATCAGTTCTGTGCTCTCACTCTTATTTCTCTTGAGTAACATGGCCTTGCAAGAGGCTTCCCTAGCAGACACCAGTTCTAACACTGACTCTCTGGCTCCACCCTGCCATTCAGACACTTGTGAGAATCTATTTTGGGGCATGGCACTGGAAGCCAGCAGGACTATCACTTTCAGTGTAAGGAGCAGGGTGGTGCTCATGTCCACAGCTGCTGAGGAGCCTGGAGACTTGCTAATATCCTCTACATTTGAAGTTGTGGGTCTGAGGTACCAAAAGTGTGTGTACATGTGTGTGTGTTTGTGTCTGTGTGTGCATGCACGGAGGTGACTGCTGAGGTCAGGAGCATTGACTCCTCCTGGAGCTGAAATTACCTTTGGTTGTGGATTGTCCAACACACATACTGAACCATTTCTCCAGCTCAGTTACCTTTAAAAAAATACACACACACACACACACACACTCACTCACACACACACACACACACTGTTTTTATATAAATTGGAGAGATGGCTCAGTGGTTAAGAGCACTTGCTGCTCTTACAGGGGACTCAGGTTCAGTTTTCAGAATCCAAATGATGATTCATGACCATCTGTAGTTCCACTTCCAAGGAATCTGACACTCTTCTGGCTCCAAGGGTGTCTGCCATGCACAGGGTTCACAGACATAAATGCATGAGAAAATACTCATACACACAAAATTCTAAAAATAATTTAATAAAACATTTATTTTATTTTTCTTTGTGTGTGTGTGTGTGTGAGAGAGAGAGAGAGAGAGAGAGAGAGAGAGAGAGAGAGAGAGAGAGAGAGTAGACATGTGTGTAGGTGCCCATGGAAGCCAGAAGAAGGTGTCAGATCCCCTGGAACTAAAACTAAAGGTGCTAAGAGCCAGACTTGGGTCCTGTAGAAGAGCAGAAGACACATAACAACTGAGCCATTTTTCCAGCCCCTTAGTTACTTTTTCTGTTGCTGTGACCAAACCCTTGGGGGGAAAAAGCAACTTCAGGGAAGAAGGCTTTATTCTGGCCTAGAGTTTGAGTCCATCATGGAGGAGTAGGAACAGTGCAGGCTACTCCATGGTGGCAACAGAGGGCAACTGGGACTCCACCTCAACTCTTAGAAGAACAGAAAGTAGAAAACAGACAGAAAGTGGGATTGGCTATGTGGGATCAGGCTATAAAACCCCAGTGACCCACTTTCTCCAGCAGGATTCCACTTTTGAAAAGTTCTACATCCTTCCATAAGAGTGTTGTGACTGGGGACCATGTGTTTAAATACATGAACCTATGGGGGGCATCTCATATTCAAACCACGTTCAGGATAGGGAGCAGCCTTGAAATAACTGAAAGTTCTGCTTCTGAAATGGAGGGGGTAGAGTGTCCTGCCAGCCCATCTCTTTTACATTGTGCCATGCGACCTTATTTGGCTTTGAAATAATGGGGATCAAATAGAAACTTTAAGAGTTTAAGTTGTCTGGCACATCCATCTTTCTTCCACTTCCCATGTGCAAGTCTAACAAGCCCCAAATGAAGATTTATACTTCACCCTGGGTTCAGACCAAGGGGCTAAATGGCAGAGCCATTGCTTACCCATGGGGGCCACAGATGCAAAAGGGAGGCATCCTTTGTTGGTAAGCCACTAGGCTTTTATCTAGGGGTCCTCAGCTCCAGCAGTATGGCTTCCCACAAGCGGGTGATACTAGATAGATTTTGTTTCAATCAGGGAAAGGTATTTCATTGATGGGTGTTTTTCATTGTTATTAGGGGTTTTGGGGGGGTTGTTTGGGTTTGGTATTAATTTTGGTTGTTGTTTGTTTGTTTATTTGTTTGTTTTGAGACAGGTTCTTACTATGTATCCCTGGCTGTCCTGGAACTCACAATGTAGACAAGGCTGGGCTCACAGAGATCTGCCTTCCTCTGGCTCTTGAGTGTTGGGATTAAAGACATATGCTACTAATATGGGATTCCCCTCTGTATGCTGTGAATACAATTGGTTAATAAAGGACTCCTTTGAGCCCATAGCAGAGCAGAAAGAGTGACGTGGGAAGAAAATAAAGTGAATGTTGGGAGAAAGAAGGGCAGAGTCAGGGAGAAGCCATGGAGCTGCCACCGAAGACAGACATGCTGAAATTTTGCTGGTAGGCCACAACCTCATGGTAATGCACAGATTAATGAAGATGGGTTAAATTAAGATATGAGTTAGCCAATAAGAAGCTAGAGCTAATGGAACAAGCAGTGATTTAACTAATACAGTTTCTGTGTGATTATTTCAGGGCTAAGAACTGGGACAAACAAGTGGCCTCCTCTAACAAATTGGCACCAACATGTCTGACTAAAATCCACTTAAAACCTGAGAGGGCTTGAAAAGGAATTTTAGACACAAAAATGCAGAGTTTAACACAGCTTCTTGCTGTTTGTTGGTGGCGTGCAGCAGCTCCTTCAAGAGAGGTTTTCCTGATTCAGCGGTAGCAGAAAAAAAGCCACACCATTTTGAAATGCCGGCTTTCTGGGTCATTCTGCCAGCATGACCTCTGGTTCTTTCAGGAGATTGAGCATTTGAATGGGGTTTGTGAGCAGCATGTTATGGCTTGCTTGATGGCAACATGGACTGCCTATTTGCCTAGGGATGGGGCATTGTGCATGGCTCTCAGAGGCGGTGAGCAGCTCCGCCATGCTGGACTGTGTGGAGCAAGCAGGAGTACCATATATACCCTAGCAATGGCTTAGATTCTTAAGAAGTACTTAGCATTTTAAGAAGCACTTCTGATCAGAAAATAATTACAAATATGCAATAAAGACAAATCCAGACTGGAAAAAACCTATAAATGGGTCATAGTGTTGGATAAATGTATGTAGGCTTGGGAGAGAGAAGAAAAAGAGTATAAAGTTATAAAAAAGAAATAGACAGATTAAAAGGAGTAAAGAAAAATAAGCCACAAAAAGATGGAAAATTCACAGAGAGTCTGGATTATGTATATTATTGTGTTTTCTTTGAAATTTTTGACTGTGAAGGAGCTAAGTAACCAACATATGTACTTTAAAGGTATCTGTACTTCACAATTTGAGTCTAAAAAGAAATTGCTGAAGTGGTGGCGCATGCCTTTAATCCCAGCACTTGGGAGGCAGAGGCAGGTGAATCCCTGTGAGTTCGAGGCCAGCCTGGTCTACAGAGCTAGTTCCAGGACAGCTAGGACTGTAACACAGAGAAACCCTGTCTCAAAAAACAAAAAACAAAAGATATATTGCTTTGGAAAAGAGGTTCTTCTTTTGTTTCCACAGAAGATGAGAACCTATGGAATCATTCCAGACTAAAGTGGTTTGATGGACCAAGAACCCCTGAAAGGTCACCTTGAACACCTCTCAAAAAATTACTTCACCCAATAAACAGCAAGAAGCAGTTTAGAGGAAAAACTACACCCGTGTTCCCAAATATTGTTTGTAAATGTTTCTTTACATTTAATTGGGGGTATAATATAGAAATTTACATTGGTATGGATCTTGGTTTATTGATACAAATTTAAGATCAGTTTTGTTATATGTATATTTCTGCTCTTGATTAAGGTATTATGTTTGTGTAGCTCATTTAAAAATGTAATAGATAATTAAGAAATACAGGTCAATAGATAATCATCTATAATAGTCAAGCTTGTAGTCACGTTAGTTAGGTTTTCTAGATATATATAGATATATAGATATAGATATATAAATATATAGTTAGATAGGAATTCTTCAAATCTTTCAGAGACCTTCATAATATGGCATTTAAAATGTTTTAAGAATTTAAGACTTTTCATGAAAATGAGACACAGCTGCTACTGGCAACACCAACTACTTCAAGAGGAAGATAGGCATTGAAGAGGCTCCTTATGTAGCTGCTTTTGGGAGCCATTTGGGCAAGAAACTGCTCTTGCCTAGACTGCTTGATGAACTGGACATGCAGAACTCGCAGAGAAATGACTGCTGAACTTGCCTAAATGTGAGACCATCCTTTGGGGTTCCTGCTACACGAAAGAATCTGCCAGACATTCTGCAGGACACAAAGGAAAGTTGCTGACAAACTGCCAATGTAGGTGGTACTGTCTTTGAAATTTCTGCTTCATGGGAAAGACTGCAGAATACTATGGGCCTGTAGGCTGAAGATGGATGCCCCAATGGTACAGAAGAACTTTGGGTGACTGTCCAGGCAGCAAGATGTCTCTGTCATTTCTAGAGTTTTGGAAGTTGCTTACAATACACTTCCTGTTAACTTAGGTAATATTGTATCCTTCTGGGGTCTTTGAAGGAGTTGAAGAATTTATAGTTATAGTTACAGTTTTCCTTAGTTATGATAAAAGATAAAGGATATATAAATATTGTAACTGTAATTTTTGCTTGATACCTGTTTTGTTATATGTAATTTTACTATGTTAAAGTTAAAAACCTTCCTTTTTTTTTTTATTTAAACAGAAAAGGGGAGGTGATATGTGATTCCCCTCTGTATGCCGTGAATACTATTGGTTAATAAAAGACTGCTTTGAGATCATAGCAGAGCAGGGCAGAAAGAGCTAAGTGGGGAAAACTAAAGTGAATGTTCAGAGAAAGAAGGGCAGACTCAGGGAGAAACCATGGAGCCGCCACCGGACACAGATGTACTGAAACTTTGCTGGCAGGCCACGACCTCGTAGTGATGCAAACATTAATGGAGATGGGTTAAGTTCAGATGTAAGAGTTATTCAATAAGAAGCTAAAGCTAATGGGACAAGCAGTGATTTAATTAATACAGTTTCTATGTAATTATTTCTGGGCTAAGTGGCCAGGACAAACAAGCTGCCTTCCTCCAACACGCTACCACATCCAGCCCACTGATAGATCATTAATTTCACTTTAGTGTCTGATTTATTCAAGCAGACTCACATTGTCTAATTATTATAGCTATTATATAAATTATTCTATTATTAATAAAAACTCAGGAGTCAGATATGGGGTTAAAACCTGATCAAAAGTAGTGGAGAAGTGACAAGTGAGTGCCTCTCTCTCTCTTCTTTCTTAATCCAAACTGCCATGACTCTTTCTAACTCCTCCATACTACTTCCTGTGTCTCTCTATATGTCCTGGGTCCTCCAAAACCTCTATGGGTGATTCTGGTCAGTTACTAGCTAGCTCCATCCTCTGATTCACGGTAAACTTTATTGGCAGTCTTAGGAGTGTCAGAGTGTGATCAATATATCCCACAACAAATTGCCATGTTTTACATTTGCAAGCACTAAACTCTACCATCAAATGTTTCTCATAGAATAGACTCAAGTTAGTGGAGGTACAGGTCTAGCCTTAATCCAATGTAGCAAATGGAAAGAAAAATAAAAAAAATAAAAATGAGTCTTGGTCCCCTTTCTAAAAATTCCAGAAGAATCTGCAGGTGGCAACAGAGATGCCCATTTTTGTTAGCAATGGTGAATACTGGGCAAATGCATGACGGAGTAGAATTACAGGACCATTGTCTGTGCTCTGATGATCTCATTGGAGCAAATGGGTAGGGGAACTAGTGAGTGGGTGGCTGGGAAGTAGCTCAGTCAGTAAGGTGTTTACCCTGAAAGCATATGGGCATGAGTTTGATCCCCAGATTCCATATTTTTAAAGATAGGCAAGGTTCTTAGGGCACACCACCCAGCCTTTGAAGCACAAGTTCCAGGCCAGTGGAGAGACCCTGTGTGCTGGCTAGGTCTTTTGTCAACTTGACGCAAGTTAAAGTCATTTAGGAAGAGGGTACCTTAATTGAGAAAATGCTCCCATAAGATTGCATGTAGGCAAATCTGTGGAGCATTTTCTTAATTAATGATTGATGTGGGAGGTCCCAGCCCACTGTGAGCAATGCTTCCCCTGGGTAGGTAGACCTGGGTTGCTATAGGAAATCAGGCTGAGCAATCTATCGGGAGCGAGATAGTAAGCAACACTCCTTCATAGTTTCTGCTTTGGTTCCTGCATCCAGATTCCTGCCTTGGGTTCCTGGCCTTCCTTCCTTCCTTTCACAATGGACTGCATGCTGTAAGATGAAACAAACCCTTTCCTCCTCAAGTCACTTTGGTGGATAAAGTGTTTATCACAGCAATAGCCAACTAGGACAGCCTCTTTCAGAAAGAGAGAAAGGTAGACAGTCCCTGAGCAGTGACCTTCAAGATTGTCCTCTGGCTTTCACATGCATGTGCACACACATGCATGAGCATTAGTGTGAGGAGCATGCACCGTCATGTATACAAGCATACATGCACATGTTGAGATACACATGTGCATACACAGGCACATGTGATCTGGGACACACATATGTGTCTGTACTGTGATATCTGTGTGAATAAAGCAGATCTCTTTTGGAAAGAAATCATCACTTGGCTTGTCCCCTGATTCCAGATCAATGGGCATCGTGCCCAGAACTTCAGAACAAAGAAGGGCTGGGCCTGGAAAGCTCACAAGGAGAGCCCAAGTGTGCAGAAGCCTTCGGTCAGACACACGATTTCCATGTAAAATTTGAGGCATGATGAGTGATATTTCATATGAAGAGAAAGCCCACACAATTTCTCATTTTATTTCTACCTAAAGTGACAGCAGAGAGTTATAAGAAGAGATGATCAGCGAACCCCCCTTTCTGCAAGGCCCCAAGACGCCATGGATCTGGGCTGAAGCTCCCTGGGAAGACTTGGCCATTGGCTCGGTGTTTTCACTGGGTAAGGAAAGCGCAGGCTTCCAGGAGTGCTGTGGGACACAGAAAGCAGGACTTTCAGGAACAGATTTTTTTTCTCAAATCTATAAATCAAAGAGGTCTTGAAAACACTAGCCCAGCCCTTGCCCTGCCATTGTGAGTCAGGGCTTGCCTCATCCCCCATGTGTTCTCTGCGGCCTCTTCTAGGAGCTGTGGCCTCCTGCTCTGACCTGGGGGCCACTTGACTTCACCTCTAAGTGAATCAGCTCACACCTCTCAGGTCCACAAGACACTCGTGGTCCTCTGACTCCTAAAATGTGCACAGTGAAGAGCGATCTATTTGCTCATCCTTCGTCTGCAAACAGTGGCTGAGCATCTGCCTTAGGTGAGTCACTGTGCCATGCATGGGAAGCAGCTCTGGGCACGTGGCCTCTACACCAGTGCTACCTGTTCACATGGTTTATCCAGTAGCCCTAGATCAACCTGCAATACAGTAGCCCAAGAAGCCAATCAATACAGAACTTGGCTCCTCATCTCTGTGCAATCAGCATGGGGAACCTGATAAACCTTTTTGTAGGATGGGGTATCCTGTGCATTGTTTGCTAACTACCCAGCTTTACTACCAAGTGCCAGCAGTACCTACAAAACTGTGGTCATCAAAAATGTTTGGGGACAAAATCATCCTAAGTTTAGAACAGCTAACAAAGAGATTCTGGGCCTGTTCCTACCCCTGGACCACAACGTCTGCCAGGCCTCTGCCTCTGAGTGGGGGACCAGATATAGGGATTCACAAGGCCACTGTGCACAGGGAGTCAGTGCATGCTGAAACTTGAGAATCACTTCTGAAAGTCCTTCAACGATCTCTCTCTCTCTCTCTCTCTCTCTCTCTCTCTCTCTCTCTCTCTCTCCTCTCTCTCTCTCTCTGTGTGAATGTATATGTATTTGAAATATATTTTTGAGATAGGGTTAGGGTTTCAGGTACCTCAGACTGGTTTCAATCTCCATATTTAGCAAAGGATGACTTTGAACATCTGATCCTCCCGCCTCTACTTTTTAAGTATTGGGATTACAGGTGTGCACCACCACAACAAGTTTATACTACATTAGAGATTGAACCCAGGGCTTCATACATGATAAGCAAATACGCTACTAACTGGGCTACATCTCTAGGTGCTCTTCCAAATGGTGTTCAAGAATTAAATTATATACCTTCCTATATTTGAATTTATTTTGTTATGTGTATTGGTGTTTTGCGTGCATCATGTATGTCTGAGCATCCCATGCATGCCTGGTACCCACAAAGGCCAGAAGAGGGTGTTAAGTCCCCTGGAACTGGAATTACACACATTGTGAGCTGCCACATGGACAGATGCTTAGAACTGAACCCAGATCACTTGGAAGGGCTGTGGGTACTCTTACTCCTAAACCATCGTTTTGGCTCTACATTTTAAGTTTTTAAGAAATTTGTATTTCTACATGTATTTTGGCCTCTGAACTTTGACCTTTTCCTGTTGTGGAATATTACTTTAACTATGTAAGGATGTGCTACTACATTTGTTTATACTGCAGAATATTATTGTAACTATGTAAAGGTGCATTACACTTGTTTATACTGCATTCATTTAACTAGGCAAAGATGTGTTGCTGTTTTACCTTACCTGCCTAAGGCATCTGATTGATCTAGTAAAAAGTTAAATGGCCAATAGCTAAGCAGTTGAGGGATAAGTGGGGCTGATGGGCAGAGAGAACAAGTAGGAGGAGGAATCTAGGAGAGAGAGAGAGAGACAGAGAGAGAGAGAGACAGAGAGAGACAGAGAGAGAGAGACAGAGAGAGACAGAGACAGAGAGAGAGAGAGAGAGGAGAAGAGAAGAAGGAAAGAACTGGGAGATGACTGGGGTCAGGCAGCCAGGCAGCCACCAGCCATCCAGATACAGAAGTAGAAAAAGGAAGACATACAGAATGAAAGAAAGGTTTAAAAGCTCTGAAGCGAAGTATAGGTGAAAAGAAACAGGTTAAAAATAAGTTATAAGAGTTAATGAGACAAGCATAATTTAAGGTCTAACATTCGTATCTAATAAGAAGTCTCCATGTCATGATTTAGGAGCGGTTTGGCGGCCCAGAAGAAAGCCCGCTACATTCTGCCAGGTTGCTTCCTCAGTAATTCCATCTAGAATCCACTCACGGGAGCTTGAGCACTGCTTCAGATTAGCGGTGGCTATGACATACTCCGGTCCCAGGTACTTGTCATACGTTGTTTTGCCATGGAGCTTGGCCAAACACTCAGTGTTGTCATTGAACAGAAGATTTTTGGTTTTAGACTGGAACAGGCAAAACTCCCCTGGGCACCTCGATCCAGTTCTTCCAAACTGATTCTGTGTCAAAAGAACCAACAGTCCATGAGTAGTCAAAAGAAAAGATGGGAAAGTCAAGAGTTCTCATCCCGGGTAAGGAGCAGAGCAGAAAGGCAGCAGTGTTCCTTTCCCTGCCTTGCACGACTCTTCCCAAACCTTGCCCTTGGAAGCCTGCCCACCCTGGCCAAGGCCCAGTCTTTGCCTCACTTCCGACCTTGCCTTCCACATCTCTCCTCCTACTAAATCTGTTCTTGCTTCCTGTAGAACATCTTGTTGGTGATCAGAGGTCAGATGACGAATTTTTTGAGATCTGCCCCAAAAGCTGATCATCTAGAACACTCTATCATTCCAGCTGTCCAGAGGAGCAACAGGAGTTGGAAAACTCCCGTGCTTCTAGGAACTGGGCCATTGCAGGATACTCAGCCCCTCTCAGCAACAGTCCTTTCTCCACGCCCAGGACTGTTGGGCTCAAAAGGTATACCCAGGTCCAGCATGTGAGACTAGGTCAGGGCACCCCAGAACACAATCAGCCCTAAATCCATGGGTGCAGGGGTCCCTACAGTTACCACGGCCAGCAGAGTATCAATCCATGGGAAAGCAATAAGGAAGTCCGGTTCAACATGACTCATCAGCCAGTGTTGATCAAACTTCGCAAATCTGAAACGGAGTAGTTTACTCCAGGCGTACAATTTGGCGTACTTAAGCACAGTGCAATTTGGAAAATGTTTCCTGGTGTTAATCAGCTCCGTCCCATATATACAATACAATGAAGCTTAAGATTGCATCAAAACTCTTGTAAAATACAAATGACATCTTCCATAAAGATCGGCTTACAGATTAACTGGGGGAGTTGGCTCAAGGCACACAATGCTCCTGATAAGTGTCTCAGGGAGGAAAGTGCAATAGATGGACTGAGATAAACCGAAGAGTCTGGGGTCAGTGTGGCCTGGCCATGCAGATAGCACAGAAGTCACCAGGTGGTTAACACATCAGTTCCCAGCTCTCTTATACGTCTTATACATCTCCTTGAAGCACAATGCGTGATTGACATTCCTGGTTTCCTGGTGCTTATCTGTAAGTACGAGGACCTTGTGTCTCCCACACGTGGAGTGATCTCTGGGATTGCTGCTCTATGGACTTTGCCGTAAGCATTGCCTGCCTGGCCTGCTCGCTAATATAAGACATGAAAGGAAAGAGCAGGGAGGAAAGGACAGAGTTTCTTCTGGACCATGACACAAGTTCACGTCCAGGACCAAAGAGCCTAACTCATCCCCTAGAGAGATTCCCAGCATGGAGCAAATGCTATCCCCGGGAATCAAGCAGAGGGGCTAGAAAGAAAGGCTTAAATGGATGGACATCTCCTCTAGGAGCTCATGCAGTGAAGGACTTGCTCGGGGACCCTGGTGGCCCATACCTGTTGGTCAAACAGCACCTGCTGAAGGACTTCCACCTTGTCTGTCCGAGATATCACAGCATGATTTGGGGCTATGGCCAGGTGGCAGTCCTTAGCCTCAGTCACAGGCTTCCGGGTGTCATCAAGACACAGCAGCTCAAAGTCCTCCAGCCTCAAGTTCCTAGCCCACTCTTCAGTGCCCTTTCCTGGTGAGACAAAGGTGCCATTAGCCACAGCTAGTCTTGGTCAAGGCATCCTTTCTGTATTGGTATGACTCCTTTGAAAGGCATACATAGGCTGTGATGAGCCTCAGGAGACGAAACGAAGCTTGATCCTGCACAAGCTATTAGGCTACAGATATGGCAAGCATCTCCATCCAGCCATGTAAAAGATCTTATTCAATAACGAAGGGAGAAAAGCTCATACTTGCAGTAACATGGCTGACACTCAAAATCAAGATGCTTGGTTGAAAAAAACCAGCTACAAAAGGCCACAAGTGATTGCATTTATGAGAACAGGCAAAGTCATATTGACAGGAAGCAGATATTGAAAAAGCAAAGATGGTGGTCTGCCAACAAAGGCAAGGGGTTCTTCACGTTGTTCAGATGAGTATTATGGAGTGGGACCATATTGGTGGTTTATCACTCTGAATGTGCCAGACCCTACTAAACTGTACACAGACAATGGGCGGATGCTACAATATTCAAGTTGTATCTCAATCAATCTTTTAAATCATCTTTTAAGTATTTGTGTCTGTGTGTGTTTTTGTGTGTATGTATGTGTGTGTTGTATGTGTGTATACACATATGTGAAGGTGTGCTTGCCTGTGAAGGTATGTGTGGAGGTGAGAGGGTGATACCTGGCTATCTTCCTCAATCACTTCTTTACTCATTTTGTGAGGTACAATCTTGCACTGAACTCAGAGCTCATTGATTCAGCTAGACTGGCTGATCTCCACCCCAGCATCCCCAGAGCTGGGATTAGAGGCATAGGATACCTCATCTGCCTTCTTACATGGGTACTGGGATCTGAACTCAGGTCCTAATGCTTGCATGACTTGCACTTTACCCACTGACATAAATCTTCCCAGCCCCCTCCTTTTACAAAAGAATGCTATCTAGCCATATATTTTCTAGTAGGTTCCAAAAAAGAAAAGATGTTGAGTACCCTTTATTCCAAATGTTTAGGATTAGAAATACTTTTGCTTAGGAATTTGTTCAAATTTTAGAACATTTACATATACATTATGAAATACCATGGAGGTGGCAATGCAAAAATTCCATTATGTTTCATGTGCAAATTGCACAGGGTTTCCAGAGTGACTGCAATCAGGCTGTGACTCAGCACATGAGGTCAAGTGCAGGATTTCCCACACGGTAGATATGTCAATCTTGAAACAGTTTCCAATTCGAAAGCATTTCCAAACTCGGACTTTCAAATAAAGATAAACTTTTCCCTCTCATTTCAGTACAAGATGGAAAAAATAGGAACTCCATGAGTTTATTGAGTGTGTTTAGTTAATTCCAATAAATATAGCTATTAAGTACCTGAGAACCTCCACATCAGTCTGATCCCTGAATATCACACAGGTTGCCTTAAATTCCAGGTGTAAGTGCAGGCGTGCCTGAGTGTGCACACGCAGGCTCGCAGGCTCGTCAACCAAGCTTGCACTTGACTCTCCTTCCCTGGGAAACACCTCGCCGTCCTCATGGAGTACTCTCTGGAGTCCTCCGGAATTTCCTCTACTTAATACTGATAATTTTGGACTCGGGGTTTCCTAACCCAAGCATTACCCAGAAACAACAGACCGGGAGAGGAAAAGGAAGAAGAGGTAGGATTGACAGCTTACTGAACAAATCAGCAAGTCGCCTGCGGAGGCAGAGGTGGGGAGGCTGAGGAGAAGTACCAAATGTCAGGCAAGAGCTGAACACCTAGTTTTGCTTTCCCAATCTAGAGACCAGAGGGGAGGTTCTTGTTCAAATGATGGCTGGCACACTATCCTTTATAACCTACGTGTTCCTGTGGATTTTAACTCACTGACTCTCAAGAGTTTCTGACCAAGCTGAAGGAAGGTCTCTCTCTATTTTTTTTTTTCAAAAGGAAATTTGATCTACATATATTCAGTTACTATTACTATCTGTGCTTGTTTCATCTAGTATAGACAGACCGTGATTTTCTTCGCAGGTGCCACCAACTATGGCTGGTGATGTGTGTGAATATGTCTGTGTGGATGTGTGTATATGTGTGGATGTGTATATATGTGCATATGTCCGTGAATGTGTGTATATGTGTATGTCTGTGATGTGTATGTGTGCGAATTTGTATATGTAGATATACAAATGCATGTCTGTGTGAATGTGTATATGTGTGGATGTGTATGTATGTGCATGTGTCCGTGAATGTGTACATATCTGTATATGTGTGTGTGAATTGCTTCAAAATCACTGTGATATCACAGATGTTCCCATGCTGCCTACTATGCTAGAGACTTTAGAATTCACAAGTTCATGCCTATAATTCCCAGAACTCAACTTGCCAAGACATAAAGACTTCCATGAGTTCAAGGTTCATGTGAGGTACATAGTAAGTTCCAGGTTGAGCTATAAAATGAGACCCTAGCTGGGCGGTGGTGGCACACACCTTTAATCCCAGCACTTGGAAAGCAGAGGCAGGCAGATCTCTGTGAATTCAAGGCCAGCCTGGTCTACAGAGTGAGTTCCAGGATAGGCTCCAAAGCCACACAGGGAAACCCTGTCTCAAAAAAACAAACAAACAAAACCCCAAAAAGCAAAAACAAAAACCCAAGACCCTGTCTTGAATGAATGAATGAATGAATGAATATAAATAAATAGAATCCTTCTAGTCAAAAGTCTGAAAAGAGTTGTGTTATCTGCTCAAATACAAACCCAAAGATGAGGGTGTGCTATGGTGTTAAAGATTGCTTTGAAAGAGGAAATGAAACGTTCTCACATACCGTCAGTGTTCTGCAAGACAGTGGAGTCCTTCAAAAACGCAACATTTCCTGCTTTCTCAGCCAGGCACCTAAAATATTTCCCCAAATAAATAGACCACAAGAGAGAAACCATTAGAATTTTCATAAATATTTGTGGCACACATTCCCAAAACTAAACCATGGAAGTAAACATGCAAAAGTTGGAACTATTTCCAGGAATTTAGATTTTAAGATGGCATCTGCAAGCGCCTGTGCGTCTTCTCTCCTTCTAAAACGCCAGGGAAACAACACCAGTGAGATTTTCTTTTTTAACCCGTAAACTTATAAAAGAGAAACAATGACCAGCTTTGGAATCTGGAAAGATAATGGCCAAACGGCACTGGCTAACTGAAGGGACAAAGCTGTGGCATAAGGTGGGACGGTAGCAGCTCAGAGGAAAGTTGGCGTGAACCACATGACTCCATAAAGACTCGGCAATTGGAACGACAAGGTGTCATTGAAAGCGGCTGAGAACAGGGTGACTGGATAGAGCTTCCTACAGGCGCCCTTACGTCTCAGAAGCAGAAGGTGAGCTGGGCAAGCGGCTCAAGCCTCATGGCTATTATCCCAGCACTCTGGAAGCTGAGGCAAGAGGACTGCTGTGAGCTTGAAGCAAGCCTGTGTTACAGAGTAAGACCTTTATCTCAATATCCCCCATCACCATGCATAAAAAAAAAAAAAATAAACTGAAAAGTCTATGTTCTGGAAGATGAAGTCAGTGCCTGTGCTCCCCCAGGCTGATATTAGGACTATCCTTCCCAAGAAGCAGGAGAATCGGATGAAGTCAAGAAAATATCTGTAGACTCTGATGCTCAAGCCAGGAGCCATACCATGAGGCCCAGTACCACCAAGACTGGAAAACTGGTAGAGAACTAAGAATCGCCCACCCCCCCCTTACTCTCTAATGTGGGGAAACAGGCTGAAACCATCAGATATTTGAAGGGAGAACATAGAAGGTTATACCAAAAGAATTATACCCCAAGATTCAGAGACAGTTTAAGGGAGAGGATTTTTTTTACAAACTACACTTACTTAATATCATTAAAGATATCATGAAATGAAACATTCATGAAGCAAACAAAGGAAGTTCCAAAACAGAAATAGTTGTAATACAAAGAGATACACAAAGGAAGTAAAAAATGGGGTCTAGAGACAGGCAGATCTCAGTGAGTTCAAGGCCAGCCTAGTCTACAAAAGAGAGTTCCAGAATAGCCAGGACTGTGGCACAGAGAAATCTTGTCCAAGAAACCAAAAATTTTTTTAAAATTAAAAAAAAAAAAAAATAGGGGCTGAAGAGAGGACTCAGTGATTAAAAGCATTGGCTGCTTTTCCAGAGGACCCGGGTTGTATTCCTAGCATTTACATGGCAGTTCATAATAATCCATAATCCCAGTTCCAGGGGGTCTGACTCCCTTTTCATGACTCTGAGGGCACCAGGCATGTAGGTAGTATGCAGACATACATGTAGGCAAAATACATATAAAATAAATAAATGCATTTTTAAAAGAAATGAATAGTTCTCACCACAAACATGCTTTAAGATGAGATAAGATTAAATTATAAAACCAAGCAAATTTTGCCAAAACTGGAAGTAAAAGACTAGCTAAGGAATTGTAGGAGATCAGATGGTGATCCGCAGGAGTCCGTGGCTTAAAAAACAAGGCTTCAAGAGAAGTTAGAGAAAAGAGAATAGACATTGTCAACAAAATAATTGTTTTCCAAGACCGAATGATTTAGTGAAATGCCCACCAACTGCCCAATCTAATAAAGTAGAGAGGATGTGCATAGAGAAATAAAATTTCAGAGCATTTGGGATGAAAAACATGGGCTGAGGAAATGGCTCAGTGCATAAAAAGCTCTGGCCTCAAAAGTCTGGTGATGTGAGATCAACTCCTAGGCACCTTCGTGCCTGGCGAGGGACACACACCCTCGTGCCACATATTAAATATGAAAACAATGCTGGAGAAGTCAGAGCAATGCAAGCATCGATAGGACAAAGCTTGGGGCTGAGGCAGCAGAAGGACAGGCAGGAGGCAGTGCCATATACCACAGCAGGAAGTCATTAAAAAAAAAAAATACTTGAAAGCTACACGTTAAGAACCAGTAGTATTTGTAGGCTGGTTACGAATGCAGGCATGAAACCTGAGCAGCCACGACGGACGTTTTTTACAACGGTGAAACTAAAGCTGTCATCTGGCCCAGCTGCACCCACCTGAGCATATACACAAGGGACAGAGATATTTACATAGCCATGATTATGGGTGCTCATGGCTATTTCAATAGCCATGAAACGGAAGCAGCCAAGACGACAAGCAACAGATGAAGGATAAAGAAAACGTGCTACTGAAAAAAAACATGGGATAAAACCGGACTCTCGGAATGTGGCGGACAATGAGAGCTGACGAGAGGCCAAGGAGAATGGCACAGGAACTTTCAACTGGCGATAGATCGAGAGAGAGACAGAGACCCAAATTGGAGCAACGGTCTGAGCTCTTAAGGTCCAAATGAGGAGCAAAAGGAGGGAGAACATGAGCAAGGAAATCAGGACCACGAGGCGTGCACCCACCCACTGTGACAGTGGAACTGATCTATTGGGAGCTCTTCAAGGCCAGCTGGACTGGGACTGAATAAGCATGGGTTGAAACTGGACTCTCTGAACATGGCGGACAATGAAGGCTGATGAGAAGCCAAGGACAATGGCACTAGGTTTCGATCCTAATACATGAACTGGCTTTGTGGGAGCTTAGCCTGTTTTGATGCTCACCTTCCTGGGCCTGGATGGAAGTGGGAGGACCTTGGTCTTCCTGTAGGGCAGGGAATTTGGACTGCTCTTCAGTATCGAGAGGGAGGGGGAATGGACTGGGGGGAGGAGAAGAGGAGTGGGGATGGGGGAGGGGAGTGGGGGGAGGGGGCAATGTGTGGGAGGAGGGGAGGGAAATGGGAAACGGGGAGCAGTTGGAAATTTTAATTAAAAAAGAATAAAAAAAATAAAAAAAAATAATAAAAAAAAAAAAAAAGAAAACGTGCTACACATTCACAATGGAAGATTAAAGAAAAAGGAAATCATTATGTCTGCAGATGAAACTGGAGATTATCGTGTTAATAAACCAAACTCAGAAAGACAAATAGTACATGTTTTCTCTCAGATGTGGAGCCTGAATGTAAAAGTGTGTGTGTGTGTGTGTGTGTGTAACCAGAATAAAGATCATGAGAAGAAAGAGATCTTTAAAAAAAAAGCAAAAACACTTATTTATTTTTATTTTATGGGTATTATTGTTTGCCTTAATGTCTGTGTGCCACATGACTGCCTGGTGCCCTGTCAAGGCCAGAGAAGACTGTGAGCCACCCTGTGGTTGCTAAGAATCAAGCGTAGGTCCTCTGCAAGAGCAGTCAGGACTCAACTGCTGAGCCATCTCCCCATCCCTGGAAGGGAGAGATCTTAGAGAAGCTGGGAAAGAGAGAGAGTAGAGTAACACATGTAGTAGGGAAGCAAAGATGGAACGAGTTGGGGAAGACAGAGAGCAATTGGCCAGAGTGCAGGGGAACAAATGGGAACAGAACACCACGTGTGTCTGAAGATACCATGATGAAACCCAACCTGCCCTTTGCTAGCCTAAATGAATCTTAGATAGATGTAAGAGGAAACAAGACTCCTGGCTCTAGCTTTGGATTATTTTGTTATATATCCCCAGTCTAGATTCTAGATTTAACTGTGAAGAAGACAAAGCAGTGTCTTTTAGCATAAACAGGAGCACCGATGCGCAGGTATTTTCAGAGAAATGATATCAATATCATGCTGCAAGTCTGAGGAAAATGGGTCACAGGGCGCCCTTGGGTTTGCATCAAACTTATCTACTTAGTATTTCTAAGTGCAATCTTACTGTAGCTTTTCTATTTGTGAATCTTTGAGGACAATTTTTGTACACTTAAAAAAAAAATCAATGTTTGGCTGGAGAGATGGCTCAGGGGTTAAGGGTACTGGCTGCTCTTCCAGAGGATCTGGGTTCAATTCCTAACAACCACATAGCAGCTCACAACTGTCTATAACTCCAGTTCCAGAAGATCCAACACTCACATAGACACACATGCAGACAAAATACTAAGGCACGTAAAAATAAGTAAATCTTTCTTCAAAAAAATGAAAGCTTACAAATCACCCACATATAGTAAAAATCTCATTGTTTCCTGGGAGCAATATGATCAAATTTATATTTAAAGGCTCAAAGTCCAGTTTGACCGTTGTCATCTGAGGACCTGTGTCACCATCTAGTGGTAAAGCATACTCTTGGTGAAGAAATAAGGGACGGGGAAGGAGCCTCCACATCCTCATCACACACTACGCAGAGTCATGAGAACAATACTCCAGTACATGTGAGCTGCACAGTCGTTCTGACCCATGCAGCACTTAAAATGAACGAAATCTGAAAGCTAATTTTTGATATTACTATTGGAAAATAACACTGTAAAAGGGCTTTCTCCTTGTCATTTCTTTTTAAAAAAAAAAAGGACTTATTTAAATTTTTTATTGCTTTGTTTTTAATTTTTTCCTTTTTTTTTTCTTTGTTTTCTAAGACATGGTTTCTCTGTGTAACAGCTCTGGTTGTCGTGGAACTCACTCTGGCTTTGAACCCACAGAGATTCTCTTGTTTCTGTCTCCTGAGTCCTGAGATTAAAGGCATGTATCACCACTGCCTGGCTAAAGTGTGTGTGTGTGTGTGTGTGTGTGTGTGTGTGTGTGTATACCCGTGGAGGCCAAAAAAGGACATTGGATCCCTTGGAGCTGTGAGCCACCTGATAGGGGTCCTTGAACTAAACTCAGTTCTTCCGCAAGAGCACCAAGCGATCTCGCCAGCCCCTTGAAGGCCAAAGTCAAGGAGAAAGTGAAAGCATAAAATGTAATGGTGACCCAAGTGGGGGAGGGGGATAACTAAATGTCTCTTGAGAACACCGAAGCCCCACATGGGTTGCCAGCTGAACGGTTAAGCTGAGCCCCTGCGGTCCTCGTCTAACCGTCTAACCTCCATGCTCTGGGATGCTGGTGTCATAGGAGGCTCTGGCTCCTGCTGCCCACTTGGCTCCTGACTTGTCTAAGACAGGCCACACCCGGCCCCTAGAGCCACAGAGGCCTGTGTTGAGATGAGGGCTGAGGCCTCACACTGGCAGCCTCTGTCCCAGACTCACTCACCTTAAAGCCCCGTTGTAGCCGTGGTATCTCTCTTTGCTGTTGGGGGCACACTTATTCTCACCCTTCTCGTCACCAACACACAGAGCACAGAGATTGGATCTGGGGTCCGCCCCAGGGGCGCAGCTTTGGCTGAAGAATTCATCTGGGCAGAAGGAAGGGGTACCTTAGTGCTTTTGGCCAGCATCAATAAGGTCTTTACCCAGCGAGTGGCCTATCTTGGTTTCAGCTCAGTATGTGGACAGGAGAGGAAAGACACTCATCATCACGGAACAATATTCCACCACCAGCCACAGACCCACTAGCAACCAGAAAAGCTTCAGAGTGTGGTGCTCGGGACAGTCACACAGAGGGCCTTGTTGTCACAGCTTTGTAGCGGAAACTCTGCTGAGGCGCATGATGGCCTGAGGGCTCTCTGCAGCAGAGGCCACCTACTGTCCACCTGGTCCACATCTGACTTCTTATTTGTACTTTTAAATCAGAAATAGAAACCCTGCCTTCTCCCTGTATGTCTAGCTTCTCAATAGAAAGAAGGTGGCCTGTGGCTCAGTACACCCCTGCGACTGGCACACCCCTGTGGCTGGTACACCCCTGTGGCTGGTACACTCCTGTGACTGAGTACATCCCTGTGACTGGTACACCCCTGTGACTGGTACACCCCTGCGACTGGCACACCCCTGTGGCTGGTACACCCCTGTGGCTGGTACACTCCTGTAACTGAGTACATCCCTGTGACTGGTACACCCCTGTGACTGGTACACCCCTGAAACTGGTACACCCCTGCGGCTGGTATACCCCTGTGACTGGTATGGGGTATACCAGTAACTGGTACACCCATGGTATATGACATGCTCAGGAGTGCCAGGTGCCAACTCTCTGGAAACATTCTTAAAAGGCATGGATTTTTTTATACACACTATTACATTTGGAAATGACTGTTTTATTGCATTTTTACCTGCATTAGGAAACTCAAGCTATCTTACCAGACTTATGATTACAAAAAGATAGATCAGATTATTAACAATTCAGCTAGCTGCTAACTCAGAAGGTTGAACATATTTTAATTTTTTAAATTAAAAGTGGTCATTCGTAATGATGTTCTTCATCTATGGCATTGTTCTAATCGATAAATGTACTACGGAGGCTTAATAAACAATACTCATGCCGGGCGGTGGTGGCGCACGCCTTTAATCCCAGCACTTGGGAGGCAGAGGCAGGCGGATCTCCGTGAGTTCGAGGCCAGCCTGGTCTACAAAGGGAGTTCCAGGACAGGCTCCAAAACTACAGAGAAACCCTGTCTCAAAAAAAAACCAAAAAAAAAAAAAAAAAAAAAAAAAAAAAAAAAAAAAAAAAAAAAAAACAATACTCATGCTGTTGGGGGGTTGTGTGGGCTGGGGAGAAAGTTCAGTCCTTAAAGAGCTTGCCATCTAAGCATGAGGACCTGAATTCAATGCCAGAACCAAAAGAAGCTGGGTGTGGCAGCGTGCACTCACAATTCCAAGCCTAGGGAGGTTCTAGGAGGCTGCCTGTGACAGGCTAGCTAGCCAGGCTAGCCTAATTGGTGAGACCTTCTTCGTGAAAATGACACCCAAGGTTCTTCCCTGGCATCCGTATGCATGCACACACGGTGGGCGTGGCACACACCGTTGTCCCCTCTCCCTCCCTTTTCTTCACTCTGCTCGCACATGGTAAAAACAAGTACTGAACTAGCCACATCCAACGAAGTAACTGAGTATTTAAGGCCCAGGTCCCCACACTGTGCTGTCACTGTGCTAACTCTAGACAACACTCTCTCTCCTGAACTTCTCTTCTGTGAGAGAGAAATAAGCACCCTTCTTGCTTAAGCCTCTGGCATTTGGAGGGCTTCCGTTCCTTGTAGCTAGACCTAACCTAAATGTACCCATTGTGTGATCTAACCCAAGACAAGAGGAACTAGAGGTGACACAAAGCCCTGTCCCCTGAGCAAGGGTCCTGCTGTCAGACTCCCGAAGCCTACGCTGCTGGAAGAGCCACCGTATGTCAGGCTCTAGAAAGCTGAACTGCATACCTCACAGCAGCAACTGTCCCATGACTCAGGAGGCACCGTGGTGATTGGCAAGAACAGCAACTATGTGCCCCAAATATGCCCCGACCAGCACCTAAGACCTAATCCTAACACAACGGGGCTCACGCCCAAGAGATGCCATGTGTCCTGGCATCACCAAGCCTGCAGCAGGAAGGGCATGGTTTATGCTGACCAAAGTGGGCACTGGATAGATAGGTTGGGCTCTGAGAGGCATTTAGGGGACACTAGGAAGTACTCTGAGCAGGTATCCAGGGGAAGCAAGCTGATATTGAGATCTGGATCTCCATAGGGGTGGGGTGACGTTGGGGAAACTAGGAAGTGTTCTGTAGCAAACAGCCTGTGCCTCCAGGGCGCCAGGAAGTAACCACAGGAGAACCCAATTATTCTAAAATAGACCAGCAAGCCACAGCCAAGCAGCAAACCTCCTACCCCCTCCCTTCCCTGAGGCTCCACAGCCTGCACTCTCCCACCCTCTCGGGAGACAATCCCACATCCTCACCAAATTTGCAGGATCTGGTCTGGTTGACGAGCAAGCCAACAGGGATGTTCCAGCCTGCTGTCCTGTCCACAGCAGTGTGGCAGGACTTCTTGCCTCTCACAGAGCTCCAGCTGAAGCCAGTATCTTCCTTTCTAACTGCTGCTACGGCAAAGTACCCTGTACAATGGTAACAGGCGATCTTAACCTCTAGGGTGCAAATGAGTGGAGAGTACCATAGATCTTTGACCATTGGGGGGGGGGGAGGTTGTTCTATGACAAGGAGAGTGATCTGAGCTGTGAAATAAAATAGTATAAAAAAATTGATCTTAAGAAGTGATTACAGGACCATGTGGTGGTGGTGGCACACACCTTTACTCCCAGCACTCAAGAAGCAGAGGCAGGCATATCTCTGTGAGTTTGAGGTCAGCCTGGTCTACAAGAGCTAGTTCCAGGAAGGCTCCAAAGCTACAGAAAAACCCTGTCTCGAAGAAGAAGAAGAAGAAGAAGAAGAAGAAGAAGAAGAAGAAGAAGAAGAAGAAGAAGAAGAGGAGGAGGAGGAGGAGGAGGAGGAGGAGGAGGAGGAGGAGGAGGAGGAGGAGGAGGAGGAGGAAGAGGAGGAGGAAGAGGAGGAGGAAGAGGAGGAGGAAGAGGAGGAGGAAGAGGAGGAGGAAGAGGAGGAGGAAGAGGAGGAGGAAGAGGAGGAGGAAGAGGAGGAGGAAGAGGAGGAAGAGGAGGAAGAGGAGGAAGAGGAGGAAGAGGAGGAAGAAGAGGAAGAGAGGAGGAGGAGGAGAAGGAGGAGAAGGAAGAAGAAGAAGTTACAGAAAAAAAAGTGATTACAGGGAACTGTCCCCAAACAGCCACATAAGTTGCTGAGTTATAACCTTTACCTGTGGGCACAGACACTGACCAATGAGAGTGGCCTCAACAATGCACAAATCGCTGTCTGCAGCTGCATTAGGCAAGAGCAGTGATGACCACTAGATCAGCTGCTGCATGAATGCTGGGGGCATGCGCACGAGGACCACTCAGCTGAGTACAACCAACCCAGCATGGTGAGGACATTAATAGGATTGAGTTCTGCTGTCAAATGTATCATCCCCTCTGAGGGCAAGAGCCAAGTCTCCAAAACTTAGCAAGCTCTGACTCTACAAGCAGCTGGGTCTAGAACACAGAGCCTGGGCTTGCTGATGCTGGACATTCGGGTTCAAGGCCAGGATCTGCACCATCATTGTCTCTAGCTAAGATTGAGATCCCGGGCACTGGGGAATTCTCCAGGCCACTGTCTCCTCAAACACACAGAAGTGGAGAGTGACATGTCTCTTTCCACATCACCCTGCACTGAGTCACCACACGGAAGTTCCCCACCAAGCGTGTAGGTCCATAGAAACATTAATTATAGTTGTTCCTCCATGAATTATCTGTATCTGTGAATGATGGTCAGCCTCTTTTGGTGATTAGGTTAGGATCCCCCTGCCTCTTCCTGACCCCGACTCACCTTCCGCTGGTCTGTCCACACAGTCAGAGCCATTGCTTTTGGGGGATTCTGAAGAACAAAGACAAGCGGAACACCATTGAATACCCAGAGTTACTGAGAAGCCATAAACGTTTAAATCCCCACAAAACAAGACCAAATTCAAAAAGAATGATGTGGCATTTCAATGCAGGGGGACTAGACATTTCCACCATAGACAAGGACATGGCTGACCATAGCAGTGCTATTAATAATAACCCCCAAATGCCATCCCCAGGCAATGGTGAAGAACTATGGCAGAGTCATACAGGAGAATATTCTACAACCATGAGACTGAATGATTTACAGCCACACATTTATGTGAGTGAATATCACAAAAACAATCCTGAGCGGGACACAGCAGACATTAAACATGCAGTTCTTTCTCCCATAATTAAAAGAGAGATGAGGTGATTTCTGTCTTTGGAAATCAGGAGTTACTGCTCTTAGGACTGTGCTGACAGCAGGGCACCAGGTGATTCCTGAGGCCAGTATATGGGTGCAATTTGTAAAATGTCACTGAGTTGTATATTTTTCTGTGTTGTTCTATGAAAAAAAGTTTAAGTCATATTTATTTCTTTTGTGTGTGTGTATATGTGTATGTGTGCACATGGCATGTGTGGCGCATGTGTGGAGGTCAGAGCACAGTTGATGGGAATCAATCCCTTCCACCATGTGGGTCTGGGACGTTGAACTCAGGTAGGAAGTGTCTTTATCTGATGACTCATTTCACCCTCCCCCAAAAATGTTTGTTTTGATCGAGAAGTAAACTACTCACAATCTGTCAATTCAGAGGGACAGGGTGGCCCCTTTCATTTATTCTTTCTCCTGCTTCTCTCACCCATCTTCTCCGAGATCTAGTGAGTGGGGTCCCACCTCCCGACTCCCATGTCAGCCTCGTATGCAATGACCCAGAATGGACATCAGCTCCACTTACTCTGGTTCTCCGCCAACACAGGAACTAAGCCACACTTGCCCGCAATGTAGATGTAACCTCCATCCAAGCTCATGGCATCGGCATCTCCTTTCTGTAGAGACAGAGCAGGTCACTCACACACCTGAGACCCTCACTCTCTGTCTTGTGGACAGAACTGTTCCTGTACCTGACTAGACACGATGAGAACAACTGCTCTCAGCTAAACATCTGCCTATTAGCACAGCAGAGTGGTACCCAGAAGCTGGCTCATCAACTCAACTCATGGCTAGAATGAATAAACCACACCCCATACAGAAACACAGATTGTCAAGGTTGCAAAGCTACTTTCTCCAGTCACCATCTCTTTACAATTACATTAAAAATAATTAGAGGGGGCTGGAGATTGGCCCAGCAGTTAAAGGTCCCATTGCTCTTCCAGAGGCCTGAGTACAGTTCGAGCGGCAACATGACAGCTCTCAGCTGTCTCCAGTTCCAGGGGACTCGATGTCCTCTTCTGGCCTCTGAGGCCACTGCATGCATGTGACTCCCATAATACACTCTTTCACTCACAGGTACACAACAAGTAAAATAAATATTAAAAAATGTTTCCTGCCGGGCAGTGGTGGCACACACCTTTAATCCTAACACTCAGGAGGCAGAGACAGGTGGATCTCTGTGAGTTCAAGGATAGCCTGGTCTACAAAGCGAGTTCCAGGACAGCCAGGACTGTTACACAGAGAAACCCTGTCTTGAAAATACACACACACACACACACACACACAATATATATATATATATATATATACACACATATATATACATACATATATATATATACTGTTTATTTTTTAAATGGATCAAAGTATATAACCCATACAATCCAGAATTGCTCTAAGCTGTACATAAAAAGAAAACTGGAATGAGAAGTTTCAAAACTCTTGTAGATATCTCTGAAACTACATTCAAGTGGGGTGTGTGTGTGTATAAGAGAGAGAGAGAGAAGCAAATCTTCCATATTTTCTAAACTACCCCAATAACCCTAAATTGTTCTTTTAATGAAAAGGGTAGAAATCCCACAAGTCGCTTTTCAGACCTTGAAGATGCTTGCTCCTTCATGAGCAATGTGCTAGCGTGGCCCCAAGCCCACCCGCTCTGGGCTTTCCTCCTTTACAGTGGCATCTTGAGTGACCAACCTCACTGTAAGCAGATGCCCATGGCCTGCGCCCAAGAAGCCCGCTGCCTACACCAAACGTGACCCCAGCTCCCTACCATGATTGAGGTAATGCAGTCTTCCGTGGTGGGGAACGAGGTGCAGGTCACCCTGCCATTGCTCGCTCTGTTCCACTCGTCACACTTGCGCTTCTCCTCGCTGCCCACCGCACACCACGTGACCCGGGCACGTGTGGCGGCCACGTCCTTCTCCTCTGTGGGGAGGGACGATGGTGAGAGACACTTAGGCACTGCCTCATTCCCACTCTGTCCTCCCTGGGGATCAGGTTCCTTCCTGGATCTTCTGAGGCAGAAGAATCTGTGTAGGAGTCATTCATCCTTCCCTTCTCCCCATCACAGCTCCCAAACCGCTTCAGGCCTTAACTAAGGTTTTCTGTGTTCCTCACCTCTGTTTGTTGGTGGGCTTCCCTGACTTCTAGTCCATCCATCAGGCCTTAGTGTAACCATGCGCCTAATGTTCTGGTTCCTTGGAATAAAAGCCCCATGACATGGAAACTAGTGTATACCCCAACAGCTGGCTTAGAGGACTCAGCCCTGACCACCCATAAGGCCCTAACCACCATCACATACCACAGCATAGCTTCCTGGTTCCCTCAGACTACCTCTCCCCAAGAGTAGGAAGAACATAGACAAGTTCACTCAGCCCATTGTAATCTCTCCAGGCAAGTTCAAATCCCGGCACACAAGGGGTGCTCTACCTAGCCTCTGGAGTAACCCCCCAGGTCCCGGTTTTCTTGGCTAGTGTCTCTGTTTCTCACTTAATAAGAGGGCCTGGGATCCTGACACACACACAGAGGAATATGGTGTCCGGGTCATTTTTTGGAGACATTTCTCACAATGACCTTGACTTGATTGACAGAAGACACGTGGATGTGTGACGCTCCCACCAGAGGTGCAGAAACCACCCCAGAGCAGAGCTCACCCAGTTTCCTGCCTGCCTGGTGCTCCCTTGGGTTCCTGCCTGGGGTTTACTTACTTTTATGCAAGTTCTGGATGGATGTGATGTAGTTGTAGGTCAGGTAGAGGCCAACATCTACCTTCGGGGGAACCCTTGAAAACCCAATGGCAGAGTCTTTGAAGAGCAGGTCTTTCTCCTTCTGTCCCGCTAGGGAGGCAAAGAGCTTGAACTCCGATGTTTTGTTCTTTCCAAACTTGTCCTTTTGGCGGAAAAGTAGAATTATGGCCAGAAACGAACTGGGGAATGGCTACCCGGGACTTGGGGATAATTCTAATGAAGCAGGAGGTGACATCCTCTCTCGCAGGGCCTCTTCCCATTGCAGAGACACAAGCTCATCTATAGCTTACTCCCTGGAAATCTGCTTTGTCTCGAGGTCCTTGGGGACCAAAGAATATCGCCTTGTCCCCTGCTTCTGCTGGAGCCAAAGAGAGCCTGCCCGGGGCTGATACCGGGAAAGGTTCCAATGTTTCTGCTATCCAGAGGAGGGTCGGCGCCCACAGTCCTTAAGCTCTCTCTGCTGCAGAAGTTAGGCAAGGGGAGCCCGCCACACACATCCCAAACTTAATCAGGCCTCAGGGACTGTAGGTGGGTGTACCTGTGCCTGGCTGAGAAGTTCCCAGATGGCGTCTTCCTTGCCCCTCACACTTCGGGCCACAACAGCGTGAGAAGGGACTTGGGCCAGGTGGCATTCCTTATACTCCTCCACCGACTTCCAGGTGTTGTCTGGGCAAAGCAGCTTGTACTGGTCCCTTTCGGCTTTTTCTGGTAGTTCCTCTGGCAGGAAGGGAGAAGGGGAAAGATGAGCCAACCTTTGGCCGTGACCATGAGCTGCGGCTCCCCTTCTCCCCAACAGAATTCTGATCACAGAGTTGACAAAACTGAATCATAAAAGACTGACTTGGTCCTGGATACTGAGAAAAGTAGAGAGAATCTCCAGAAAGTACTCGAGCGTGCTAAACTCAACCCTAAAGCAGCTACTTCCGTGATTCAAGGAGGCGGATCAAGTTCTGTCAAGGTTCCCACAGCCTCTGACAAAAAAGGTCATTACAAAGAGACAGGCCTGATAAGTCAGTTGTCATGGTATCCACACACACACACAATCCAAGTGCTTGAGAGGTAGATCAGGAGTTCAAGGCCAGCCTTATCAATATAGCAAGTTTGAGGCCAGCCGGAGCTACATCCCATAAAACAAAAGAGAAGGTGATGGGGGGTGTATGCCAAGGGAAGCTACCTCACCAACATCTCCAGAAGAATAACAGTGGCAAAAATCTGGGCCTGAGAAGATGGCTCGGTCACTAAAGTGCCTGCTACATGAGTGCAAAGCCTGAGTTCAAACCCTCAAAACTTGTTTTTATAAAGGGTGGTGGTGGTGCACACTTATAAACTCAGAGGCAAAGACAAATGATCCCTGAAGCTCGCTGGCCACCCAGACTAGTCAGAAAGGCAAGATTAAGGTTCAGGGCATGAACCTGTCTCAGACACCTGCTCAAAAGAGAGCAGGTTTATGAAGTCCTCCTCTGGACTTGGCCTGCACACATGTGTGCATGTGTACTACACACACGTACACACATATACACACACACAAATAAATACTTTTTTGGTTTAAGTAAAAAGAGGAAAACGATAGGTGCTAGGGATATAGCTCAATGGGAGGGAGGGAAAGAAAGAGTGGGGAGAAAGAGAGAGAGGGAGGCTTACAAAATCAACAGGACAGTGGAAAAACTAGAAGAAAGTTCGGAGGGTAAGATGCCACAGGGTCGACCTGTAACACTCAATAATTTTTAGTAATAACAGAACACAAACTAATATAGAATTGGGTACTTTGACTTGAAAACTGCACAAGCTCCATAGTAAGAAAAAAAGCACAGCCTATCCAAGGATGCTTTTAAAGGGTGTATAAGCCTGGCATTGTGATGCGTGCCTGTAATACCAGCACTTGGCACAGGAATTCAAGATTATCTTCAGCTATGTTTGGAATTCAAGGCCAGCAGGCTGTGCTATGTTCAGCCTTATTTTTAAAAAAAGAGAAAAAAAAATCAAGAAGGGAGAAGCCACATTATTGTCATAGACTATTCAACTTAACATTATAGGTACGTTAATTTTTCCATGCGCCAATTTAAATTTCATGCAATCCCCGTCCAAGTGGAAGTGCTATTTTTATAAAGAAGTTTGACAAAACAATTCCCAGCACTGTGCCTTCTGAGTGCTGGGGTTAAAGGCATGCACCACTGTGCTACGCTTCTCTGGAGATCCTGGGGTTGTGGGGGCCTTTCCCTTAGGGTCCTGGGACTGCGATGACCTGTCTGGGGTCATCCTGGGCACAACACCGCTTTCTGCCTGTCTGTACCTAGCAATCATGTTCATAATGGATATCCTCTGACTGCACAACGACAGCGTGTGGCAGGAAGGAGGACAGCGCCGCTGGCTGTCATCATTAGTGTGGTAGAGAGGTGAATATGGCGGAAGTGCTCCACAGATCATCCACTATTGTCAGAGTCACCAAATTGCCCATATAGTAAAACCATGGATCAATCTCTGATCCTCAATGCTGAGTGGAAGACTTTGGGGCAACGTAGCTTTTAGCATTCAGTAAAACTTTATGGACTTAGAATCCAGACACAAGTCAGTGAAGTTCACTTTCTAAAGTCACGTCCATCTTGGAGGAGACAGGACAAGCTCTTTGGTAGGAGTGTCTATGAGAGGAAAGAGAATGGGAGCAGGCAGGAGAGATTTCAAGAGTGTGAAGTGGGGGCAGGAGAGGTGACTCAGCAGTTAGGAGCACTGGCTGCTCTTCTACAGGACCTGGGTTTGATTCCCAGCACCCACACAGTGGCTCATAACCATCTGCAACTCCAGTTCCAAGGGATCTGACACCTTCTTCTGGCCTCTTAAGGCACCAGGCATTCATGTGGTGAACAGACATACACGCAGGCAAAACACCCATGCACATAAAATAAAAATTAATTTTTGGAGTTTTTCTTTTTTTAAGAAAAACTTAAAATAAGAGCTGGACCCTGTAGGCAACTTGATAACAGTGTGGCTGGAAATTGAGGACTCTGGTGACCTGCACATCTGAATGACGATGAACGGACATGATAGTGGGGACTGCACCCACAGCTTCTCCCTTGCCCTTACCTAATATGGTGCTTCCCCTGGTAAAAGCCACATCCCCAGCGTTGTCTCTCAGACACCTGGGAAGCGAGACAAAAGCAGTTAGAGACTTGGTGTCCCCAGCCAAGTCACTGGCCATGTAACTCTTTCTCTCCAGACCGAGTGTGCAAATGTGCTTAGGCCAGCAAGGAGGTAGGGAAGTCACTGGACAAAAGTGCCTGAGGGCCGGGAGCAGCCTGGGGAAGAGGCACTGAGTCTTGGCATAGGTGGAGAGGGTGGAAGAATAAGTCATCCTGAGGTCACACGCTCCTGCTCTAGAGAGAGACCTGAGTTGAACAAAATGGCCCCGTCACAGTAGCTGCCCCAATCAGATGGGAGAGAGCAGAAGTTAGCTAACCTAGGACAATAGGAGGCGGTCAGAAGCAACCATTGCCAGGTTGGCGGCCATCAAAGTGGTATAGAATTTGGGGCCTTGTTGGGCCTCTAAGGGATGGAGAAGAACATACGGTAGAGAGGCCAGCCACTTCTTAGGACTCAGATTCTCAGTCTGCACAGCTGTAGAAGAACCACATTTCCATCCTCAGCAGGCTGTGCACTAATGGGGACCAAGGGAAATGTCACCCTCCTCTGAGGCTGCATGGCCATGGACCACTGGGGAAAAGAGATGGTATCACTCACTTGAAAGCGCCTGCATAACCAGAGTACGGTTCTTCTGGGGAAGAGGCGCATCTGGCTGCGCCTGTCCCTGTACACAAGCTACATAGGTTGGGAAAGCGATCCTTGTTGGCACCGGGAATACAGCTCTCTGAGAAGAACTTGGACACCGCTGTCAAACACAGAGAAGTAGACCACAGAGTGTGAGCCAGTCCCAGCCACTGCAGCCCTGTCCCCCAGCAGTGACCCCCACAGACAGACTCCCTTTCCTCCATCCTGCAGGACAGGACAGTACTGTGGTCTTGGGAACCCAGCGGTGCATCTTTGCCCAGAGAACACTCATTGACGTCTCCTAGAGCTATTGGTGTGGTGGCCCCTGTTTCTAGTTGATCAGTCAGTCTCTGTCCAACCTTGGACTCATCCCAGATGCCCATCTATGCCAAAGTGGCCTGGGCCTACAATGAGAATAACAACTCCCACCTGAGACCACCCAGGATCCCCCAAACCACTTTACCTTCTTCAAGGGATGCAGGTGGCCCCTCCCAATTCAGGAATGGACGAAGGGTCCCTATGGGGATATTCCATCCAGCGCTCCTGCCAAGGCCTGTGTGGCAGGACCTCAGGCCTCGCAGTTGGTTCAGACGAGAGTTACTGCTTTTCTTCACAACTGCTACAGCATAGTAGTGAGTCTGGGGTTCTGCAAGGGAACAGAGAAAATGGACAGAGCTTAGTCCGGATGGGAGATCCCACTCCACCCAAGCCCCTTAGGAAGGAGACACATGCATCAGGAGGATCTGTCTTCATCCAGAGTCCAGAGACTCAGCTCCTCAGTGTATGATGCTGACTGGGTCAGCCTCTTTGTGTTCATGCATTCTGACTCCACAGAGCCTTGTCCACGGCCACAACACAGCCACCAGGTTTAAGAGTCCCTAGGAAGAACTCACGAGTTTTGGTCCCATAAATTTCTGCTGCAATAGGGCGCAGTTTGTAGGGGGCCGTTCCTGCATCAAACATCGAACCACCATCGAGAGTCATAGCATCGGCTTTGTTTGTCTGAAAGAAAATGGACCAGACACCAGGCAGTGGAGGCATGTTCCTGTAATCCCAGCCCTCGGGAGGGAGAGGGAGATGGACCTCTGAGTTTGAGGACAGCCTGGTCTACAAAGCAAGTTACAGGACAGCCAAGGCTACACAGAGAAACCCTGTCTCAAAAAACCAAAGAAGGAAGAGGAGAAAGAAGATGAAAGAAGAAGAACAAAAAGAAGGAGGAGGAGAGGAAGAGGAGGAGGAGGAAGAGGAGGAGGGGGAACCAGAACAGGAAGAACAAGAACAAGAAGAGAGAAAAATAATGGACCAGACATGCTTCAGGAGAAAAGCAAACTCTGCAAATGGTATTTCAGAGCTCCAGAGTGAGTTAGTTTTCCTTATGTCCACATGTCCTACCTCGAAGAGGATGGCACAGGTCAGAAGTCATTTGCTGTGCAGAGTAAGCATCCCCTGGGCTCTGACTCCTGAAGTTGTGTGTACCCTCTACATGTGCCTGTCTACTTCCACTCCAGTCATCCTTGGTCATGCTGTCACAGCCATTTATATTTCAAGTTGTTTGGTCTACACACTCTATCACCTGTTTTGACTCCAGGTGTATTTTCAGTCTTGGGGACGTATGCAGTGTATGAGCTCACACATGAGAGGGCATGAACATGTAGAGGCCAGAGCTTGACTTCAGCTGCCTTCCATCTCTCTCCATCTTACTCTTGGAGACAAACCTGGAGCTCACCAGTTTGTCTAGACTCTGGAGGCCCTCCTGACTCTATTTCCTGGATGCTGGGACCACGCGTGAAAGCCACTACATCCAGCTTTTACACGGGTACTGGAAGGCGGACATGTGTCTTGATACTGTCTAGCATCCCTGCCCAACAGTTGGGATATGGCACTTATGCCCATGTCTGCCTTATTTCTCAAGGCTTTAGAGACATGACACATCCATCAGATACGACTGCCTCTGCTTTGTTCTTGTGAACAATGTGAAATAAGACCCCAGGTTCCCCACAGGGGGTCTCTCAATGTCAGTCTGTCTTTCACTAGCAAGAGACTCCAGTTCCTGTGAATGAAGAGGACTGCTCCCAAATGATAGAAAATAAAGCAGAAGGAAGAGATGAGACTTTCCAGTTGTACTCGGCTGCTCTCCCTTGCTTTCCTTTATTCGAGTTGTGGTATTAACTTACCAGAATGGCCTGGATGCACCGCTGGGTAGAGGATCTCTTGACACAGTTGAGTGGCTGGCCACCCACTTCTTTCATTGCCTTCTGCCACCTGGAACACTTTTGTGCCTCGGGTTTTGACACGGCACACCATCTAACAGTCGTCTTCCTAGCCAGACAGAGTCCTGGGGGAAAGAGAGGAAGGAGTTAGGAGTCCAGCAGCGGCTGTGGAGGAGACCTCCTCGCCATCCGGTGGAGTTCTGTAGACTGCCCATGGCACTGCCCTCCTTCCTCCATGTTACATGATCACGTTCAGCCACTCTCCTCTAGTTAAGCTAAGCTGTGGAACCACAGGGAACTTTGTCCCGGCCGGAGGGCTGAGATTCAACAAGTTACAGGTGACCGAGTCCCTAGATTATTTTCCTTCTTATGGCTAATATGTTTCCTACCCGCCAAAAGATGGTCCAGTCCAAAAACTGTTTTTATTGACTTCCACCTGCTTTGTCCTAGATGAACCTGGCAGGGAAGCAGGGAGGGATTATAGCTCATGTTTTACTTATGTACAAACTAGATCTTAACATTGCAAACATGGAAAACTTCATGCATTGCTGAGACTGAAAAATAATGTAGCCACTTTGGGAAACAAGTTGGCAATTGCACATAGAAATGAGAACATAAATTTCCACCATGCCATGGTGGTGCACACCTTTAATCCCAGCACTCAGGTGACAGTGGCTGCCAGATCTCTGTGATTTTAAGTTCAACCTGGTCTGCAAGGAGAGTTCCAGGACAGCCAGAGCTACTACACAGAGAAACCCTGTCTCAAAAAAAACAAAACAAACAAAAACAAACCACATGTTTACATAAATACTTAGCATTGATATTTATAGTGGATTATTTATTTAGATTATCAAGAAAATTTTTAAATTGTGTGACTACCTAAATTCCAACACTATAGTGAATGGCTGAACAAAATGTTGCACATCCATTCAATGGAATATTATTCAGCTATAAAATGGAAAGAAGTACATATATGTTATAACATGAGTAAGCCTCATCTATTCTAGGTGAGGGACGCTGCATACAAGACAAAATATTGGATGACTGCATTAATGGGAAAAGTCAGAAAGGCCTTTTGTTGAGATAGGGTTTCTCTAATGTAGCCTTGGCTGTCCTGGAACTCACTCTGTAGACCAGGCTGGCCTTGAACTCACAGAGATCTGCCTTTGCCTCCCAAGTGCTGAAAGGTGCATGCCACCACACTTGATCAGAAAGAATAAATTTATAGATAGAAAGTGAATTAGTAGTTTCGCTGTGTGAGTTCTGGGATTAGAATTCGGGTCTTCAGTCTTGGTGGCAAGCACCTTTACCCAGTGAGTCACCTCATCCACCCCTCAGGGTGCTTTCTGTCAACACTCTCACACTCTCAGGCATTCTGTAGCTTTATCAAGTGATAAGGCTTTCCAGCTAAGTAGAATTTGAACCCAGGCAGTTGGGCACCAGCACTGCTGACCACTGGACTAGCCTGCCTCTCTAAGATCCCTGGGTGCCATTGCAGCAGGGCTAAGAGAGGGTGGAGGGCCAGACCATGGGGGAGGAAGGTCCCCAGTGCTGGTACAAAGAAGCCTTCTCTGGAAGCAGTGACCCTAAGACTTGCAGGGGAGGGTGGAGAAGGGAGTGCTGCCTGCGGAGGGACAGAGCAGAATGATGTCTAAGTGACTGAGCCGGGAAGGCGTGGCCGGAGGACCTGTGAGGGAAAGGACGGTCCGTATGCAATAAGGGACAGCGCTGAGGACAGGGAGGGGCAGAAATAGGGAGGTGTATAGCTGGGCAATGGATGAACTCTGGACATGAAAAGAGCCAGAAAAGAAGGGAACCAAAGGAGCCAAGGACTGGCACAAGGAAGGCGAGAAGCCAATGCGAGCAGTCCTTCCTGCTCCTGGGTGAATAAAAGACTCTGTGCTATGTCAAGCTCCCCACCCCGTAAATACTGGTGCTGAATACAGAACACTCTCCCTCCCAGCCCTCTGTAGCCCCGTGCTGCAGCTGAACATGCTCTCAGCAGCCAGCGTTCCCGAAGGAGGCATCATTTCCTCAGTAGCCAGGTATATCCTAATGGGATTGGATACTGCTACAGCACCCAAGTACTCCCTGAGACAGGTCTGAGTCTGCCCCCCCTTAGGCCGCATCATTTTTAAAATGAAGAAATCAAAGGTGAGAATGGCAATGTCTTGCGACAGTTGCACGTCCTTGCAGAAGCTAGAATCTAAACTCAGGTCCCTGTGTGTCTTAAAAAAAGAGTTTATCCTCTCTGAGTCTTATATTCCTCCCTAAACAGAGCAGTACATTTGGTACTGAAAGTTCTGGAAGGACACAAAGGGACAGCATCCCTAGGGATTTTCTGGGGAGCTCTGAGCAGCCCCAAGCATAACCCTGCCCTAAACCAGTGGAATAGGTTCCTGTCTCCAATCTAGACAAGGACAAGCAGGACCGTGCCCATAGACTGACCACCTTCCTGACTACAGGTGCAAGGACTCGTGTGTTCAAACCGTTAGGTATGCGTTCACGGTGCCTACAGGCAGAGGCAGGGATGGGATGCCCACCTTCCCAGCAGGTGACATCCCCAGGTACCTGTACTCACCAAGGGCCTCAAGAAACAGCAAGGCGGAGATGAACAGCCTCATGTCTGTGGTCTCGGTGGACCTAGAGAACAAGCCTGGTTTCGGCACCCTTCCTGGTGCCCTTTATCCATGCTGGGTGACCTCACAGAACTGGCCCCACCCTGTTGCCCAATAGGTCTGCCTTCCATCCTGCTTCCCTCAGCCAGGTATGCTTGCTCTTTGAGGCCAGGCTCCTGGAGCCAGGAAGGAGGAAGCAGGGACTCCAGTCCCTCCTACACGGGCTCTGATAGTACAGGAAACCTAGTGATTTCTTCAGTCCCCACCCAGCTTCTGCAGGATCATTGCCACAATCACGATCCTTAATGAGTATTATCCTTTCTCTGTATCCAGCGCCCTCTAGAGGTGGAGCACGGAGCAGGGGTCTTTATTTGTGGATTGCCTTGATCCCTGACACTTAAGCTTGGAGCAGGCAAACCCCCTCCCTCCGTGGCTGGACAAGGAGTGGTGGCTTCTGAAAAGGAGCCAGCTGCTCAGTCCTGGACAGCAGCAGCATCCTGGAGATGGCTGCAGGGACAATGGGGTCAGCCTAGACTTGCACACAGACTTCCTGCAGGGTCCATGCTGCCTTGCTGAAACCTACAACACAGTCCCCCAAACTGCCTAGGACCTCAGAAAGGAATGCCACCCAGTGCTGGCCTGTGTCTCCTCACTTGGTAGTGAGAAAGAAGGCCTGGCATTAGATTTCTTCTCTTCTTTTCTTCCTCCCTCCCTCCCTTTGTGTGTGTGTGTCTGTCTGTCTGTCTGTATCTGTGTGTCTGTGAAGGGTATGGTATGGTATAGGGATGAAAACTTCAACTTCATTTTAATGAATGTCTTAAGCATTATATTAAGGAGAAGCACTTTAAAAGATATATTTATTTTAAATTGTATGTGTGTTTGTGTGTGTGTTTGTGTGCATGTGTGTTGAAGGGTGCTGGTGTGGTATGTGCACATGAATGCACATACCATGGAGGCCAGGGGTTCAGATACCACTGGAGCTGGAACTGGAGTTACAGGCAGTTGTGAGCCTCACGGCACGGTTCTGGGAACTGAAGTCTGGTCCTCTGCAGCAGAAGTGTGTACTCTTAACCGCCGAGCCGTTTCTCCAGCCCCCATGAAGATGCCATTTGTAAATTCAAAAGCTAGGTTACTGCTCCTGAGAACACATTTTGTAAATATGCTCCCATGATGCACAGGGGCTCAGGATGAAAGGTCTTCAGGCACAACTGCATGCCATACACCCATTGAAGCAATTCGTGTATCATTTGTGGGGTGTCACCCCAAGTGTGGTGCCCATACGAACAGAGAAGCAGTCTGGGCCTCAGAGAGAACATGATAACCTAATCTGTACAGATATGAACTTAGCTTAAAAGTTCACCTATGAGGAAGTAAAACCCCAGGGAAGCCCCAGGTCACCTGTGACTGCAATCTGTTTTTCTACAGAGGCGAGCAAGGACAATGCTTAGATTGCAGGTAATAATGAACATTTTTTTTTTCGGAGCAGAAGATATCCCAATGAGCCAGTACTGGTAAGCCTGCAGGGATATTCATCCCTAAGGGGCCTCCTCCCATGTCTGGGTGTGAGTCTTGATGAGGCACAAACACGGGGTCAGATCACAGTTCCTCCTTGCAGGACTCAAAAGTAGAGTCTGGGTTTGTGCTAGCATCCCCAGCTGGGGTCTGAAGTGACAGATTCAGGGTCTCTTGTTTGGAAACAGTATAATGCAATATCGAAGTTGCTTTCATCAATAATTGCAATGAACCATTTCAAAAATGGTGACGAAATACACAGTTGACTAACTGTAGGTGCAAGGGAGCATCTTTCTACCTGAATTGGCCTTCCCTTTTCATGATTATAAAAGAATTAAGAAATATCACAACCCACATCTCTAAGAGCTAACTAGAAAAGGGCAGGTTGGGAGGGGTCCTGGTTGGTTTTTGCCATCTTGATTGACCAACAAGCAGGTCTGTGGGGGCATTTCATCGGATATTGTTTAACGCGAATGAAGTTGTATTTAACACATCACTTCTCAGGAGACATTACTCATTTAATATAAAGATGTCTCTTTTAACATTAAATTTCTTCTCTATTTTTATGTATTATGTATGGAGTACGTTTTTATGAAACTTCTGTTCCTCGGACATAAAAGATTCAGTTTGGGACTATTTGATGTCTAAGTGCAAGATTAACTTGGCAGATCAAACAGAAACCTAATAAAAAATATGATGAAGACCCTGCGGGATTCCTGCGGCATCAGTGATGCCTGATGATCAGCTAGGTTGAGCACCTTCTTTCTTCCTGGATAAACGCATGAAATTATACCCATGCAAATGTAAGCCTCTTAATGTAACTCTTTGTCTAAAAGCAAATACAAACTAGAGGCTGCATTTTTGATGCTCTATTTGTGGTAAAGAAAACATTTGTGGGCTCGGCAGTTGGTGGTATACACCTTTAATCCCAGCAAAGGGAGGCAGAGACAGGTGGATCTCTGTGAGCTCGAGGCCAGCCTGATCTACAGAACTAGTTCCAGGACAGCCAGGGCTACACAAAGAAACCCTGTCCCAAAAAATAAGAAAAGAAAGAAAGAAGCTGAGCGGTGGTGGCGCACGCCTTTAATCCCAGCACTTGGGAGGCAGAGGCAGGCGGATCTCTGTGAGTTCGAGACCAGCCTGGTCTAGAAGAGCTAGTTCCAGGACAGAAACCAAAAAAAAAAGCTATGGAGAAACCCTGTCTCGGAAAAAAAAAAAAAAAAAAAAAAGGAAGGAAGGAAGGAAAAGGAAAGAAAAGAAAGCATTTGTTCTCGCATTTAATCATTCCCTCTTCCACTTCACGAGAAAGAACTTGGACTGCAAACGCACCCTCTTTACTGTCTCCTGGGAAATGCACACAGAACAATGGTTTCAGTGTATCAGGGAAAGTCTAATTCAGAGGGGTCCTTCAGATCACATCTGTCTGCTTCATGCACAGGCCCCAAGCAAGTTCAACTCCTGTGGTGCTGCTGAGAACGTGTCTAAAGAGAACGGCTGCACCTCCAGTTTCTGCTGAGTCAAAAGGCACAACCAGAAACGATGAAGGACTGAGGTTGTGTGAACCCGAAGTCATGATGTTGAGATGTTTTTTTAAAGATCTCTTTATTTTTATTGTATGTGTCTGTTTCATTCACATGTATCTTTGTGCACAGTGTGCATGTAATGCCCACAGAGACCAGAAGAAGGTGTCAGAAGTCCTGAAACTGGAGTTACGCCCACTGTGACCCCCATGTGGGTGCTGGAATAGAACCTGGGTCCTCTGGAAAAGCAGCCAGTGCTCTTAGCCATTGAGCCGTCTCTCCAGTCCCAGTGTTGGAATCTTGAGGACTGAACTTTCCAGAACAATGGTGAACACTAAAGTCTATCTGATTTGGAACCTTCCCTTTCTGGAGCTCCAGATGCTGAGGCGAAGTGGTTACATAAGGCACTGCCTGATGGAGAGCTATTACAGTTTGTAATATTACAGTTGTTCGTACTCATCCTTCTCCCTGCTGCCCTCCCTCATTCCCCCTGCATCCCTCGTCAGTCTCTTCCCTTCCTCCAAATAATTCTTCTTCCTTCTCTCCTGCTATGTCTGTCTCCCTTCCACTCTCCATTTTCCTCCATCCCCCTTTCTAGTTTTATCACACACACAAATACACCATACCATATACATAGACACATAAACACCCTCCACACATACAGACACACATAACATACACACACAGACATACGCCACACACACACAGATAGACAAACATACACAGACCACATACAGACACACAAACACCCACCCACACAGACACACATACCACATACACACAGACATACACCACACACACAGATAGACAAACATACACAAACCACATACAGACACACAAACACCCACCCACACAGACACACATACCACATACACACAGACATACACCACACACAGAGACATACACACCACACATAAATAGATAAACAGACACATAAACACCCACATATACCACACACACACACAACATACACACATATATAAATTTACACTTGGATTCTGCACCAGAGAACACATGGCTTTTGTTTTTCTGAGGCTGATTTATTTTGGTTCCATCTACTTCCTGCAAATGTCACGATTTTATTTTTCCATACAGCTGAATAGAATTCCATTGTGTGTCTACACTGCATTTTCTCTTTTTTTATTCACCCATTGGTGGGATCTAAGCCAATTTCATTTCCTGGTTATTATGAATCGTGCACCTATAACATGGTACGTGAGCATCTCTGGTGTTGACACGGAGTTCTTTGAGTGAGTGCTGTGGCTTCGTCATACAGCTCATATTTCTTACCACTCCTCGGCAGGCTCACTCAACAAAAGCCATGGAGATTTTTCCAGGTTATCTGGCCAGCTGACTCTGTACATATCATAGGCTTCAAGTGAAGGAATGATTGAGTGAGGAGCTTGGCTCGATGCCCTAGGCTTCAACTGAAGGAATGACTGAGTGAGGCAGGTGAAGGAGTGAATGAGGAGAGTAGCTCAGAAGCTCCCGGCTACAACCTGGAGGTTTTGGAGCTCAGTGGAGGGAAACGCTGGCTAACCCTTGCCCCCTGGAGTCTGCACAGGGATTCATTTGCTTACCCACCAATCTAGCCCTGATATATGGGACATCTTCAGTGTGCTGGAAGCTGGCCAGATGCAAGGAGCCTGCAGGAAAAGGCAGTGTAAGTTCCCAAGTGCCAAGGCACTGGGTGATGCCGTGAGCACAGAGAAGGTGTTCATTCTGCAGACGGACACACAGAAGCAAGCTCTGATATTTACCGCTTTTTCCCCCATTTTGTTTGGTTTTTGAGACAGGGTCTCATGTAGCTCTGGCTCGCCTAGTAGTACTTGCTATGTAAACCAGGCTGGTCTTGAACTCACAGAGGTCTACCTGCCTCTGCCTCCTAAGTGCTGATATTAAAAGTGTGTGCCACCATGCCCAGCTGTTAACTGGTGTTTAACAGGCAGACACGGGGAGCGGGGGGGGGGGGGGGCCGGACATGGATGTGACGTTCGGGCAGAACTCACTCCAGATAGGAGAAGGATCATCCCATAGTATCTATTCAAGATATCCATACAACCACTTAGCAGAATATGCCAGCCTTGGTTTATGTCCCTGCCAGAGGTGTGAGCTTGCTCATTTTGGTAGGAATCCCTTTTTAAGTATGTACAGACATGGTGATAAGTTAACCAACCACAGGTGGAGATCAGACCCAATGGATGCCCAAACTCTATGAACACTCACAAAGGTCATTAGCAGGGTTTTGCTCCTCACAAGTCAGTGTGCCAACGTATCACTCCCTTGTGCACCACTTCTGGGTGCTATATACTAGTGTAGGTGTGTGTGCCTGTTCCTGGCTATGCCGTTTTTATCAGAGAAATTATATTCTCCAGAAGTGTTTGGGGTGCTTTAACCCCAAGTGACTCTAACAGAGGTTCCGTGTCTTGACAGCCACTGTTCCCAGTTTTAAAAATAAATGAACCTATAGTTACCCCTGGTCACACAGAGGGTGAGGGATGGAGCCGGAACTGACAGCTTCAGGATCTCACCAGAACCTCAGCAGCACCCTTTCCCTTCTATGGGGCTCATTTCAGAGAGCTCAGAATGCAGGGCCAGGGCCCCAGGGACCCCAGCCTTTCTGCAGTCCAGGCCCTGTGCAGCCCCTCCCCATGCTGGCGGTTGCTCTGGATCTCATGAAAACACCATGAGGAGCCTCACTAGCCCTGCTGTCCAGATGAGGACTCTAGTCACACCATTCTCGGATCACATCGCCAATGCAATGGCAGATCTAGACCTGCCCCCCTACGGCACCCGGTGCCTTGATACGGACGAGTCCTTTGCCGATCCCCTGAAGAGAAGGCCAAGGATGGACAAGGAGGAGAAAGAGATGATGGATGGATGTTCTTTGGTTCTCTGCCAACCTCAAGACCTGTGAGATCCTATCACAGAGTGACTTCCAGAGAACACCCTTAGCTTTTGTCCCCATGCTGACCCCCTGGAGTAAAGCCAACGGCCTGGGGGAGCTAGGACATGGCTCTGGCTAGATGAAATGCTACCGTTATCAGCAGGAAGCTTAACTGAAGGGCACGGGCAGGAAAACAGTGACTTTATTTATCAACATATCTTGTTGCCAAATATTGCCCAATTCTCAAAGAACCACAGAGACAAAGAACTTCTGTCTGCTTGGCTGAGCACTGTTCTTCCTCTTCCTTCTCCTCCTTGTTCACCACACCTCATAATCAGGACCCTCTGCCTCTCTGGGCTCTGTCTTCACAGGGACCAGCCTCCCTGGGGCCGTTCCAAAAACACAATGCACAATCCCCAGCGACCCAAGGGACAGCAGGAAAGTCTGAGGTTCCCCATCTTATCCCCCTACCCCACCCTATTCTGAATTCTCAGTTCTTCCTTCCAGGGGAGTACCCCGTGTCTCTGAAGACAACTGAATCCTGATTGTGGAGCTAGCACAACCACCATGTCTATGCAAATGAATGTGCAGTGGACCGGGCCAAGGGGAGAGTCTTCAGGGAAGGAAGGCACCAACTAGGTAGCCTGGAGGGTGACCACAGCTGGCCCAGAGTAATTTTCCTGGAGCAGGGAAAGCCCCAGGCAGGAAGGACTGGAGCCCAAGGCTCATACTTGGCCCATCCTTTAGGACTGCTATGACTTAGAGTGGAGTGAAAACTTTGTCTTTAGAGGCTGGGGCCTCTGGGCCTCTTTCTGCACTCTACAAAGACACAGACAGGTAGACCAAGAAACCCAAGGTGAGCACAGAAAAGCAAGGGGCCCAGGTTTTCCTCCATGTGAAGGTAAAGCCATCCCAGTTCTTCACCCCAGCTTCTCTAGGATGAGGATAGTTAGATCCCTCACTAGTCCCCAGGCTGCTACTCCTTCAAACTTCCTCATCTCTTCATTTACTTCTTCACCAAAGAGTCAGGAAGACTGGGGGAGAAATGACTAGAAAACCAGAGGTGAGGTTACATGTCTGGGTCTGAACCAAATTGCCCTAATTGACCAGCCCCTCTACTCACCAAAGCCTCTGGTACCCTGGGGTGGCTTTAACTGTCAACTTGACACAACCTCCAATCACCTAAAAAAAATGTTCCTGATGGGTTACTTAGATCAGGTTAACCCATGGACAGGCCTATGATGTGTCGCTGTGAGATAATGCTTTAGTACACTGTAAAGATTTGTCATTCATATTAGTTTAATAAAATGATGATTGGCCAGCAGTCTAGGTAGGAAGTGTAAGCAGGGTGACCAGACTAAAAGAATTCTGGGAAGAGGAATGAAACAGAGTTGGCCACCATCCAGACTCAGAGGAAACAAGATGAGAATGCCTTACTGAGAAAAGATATCAAGCCACATGGCTAAACATAGATAAGATTTATGGGTTAATTTAAGTTATAAGAGCTAGTTAATAATAAGCCTGAGCTAATAGGTCAAACAGTTTATAATTAATATAAACATTTGTGTGCTTATTTGGGACTGAATGACTGCAGAACTGTGGGACACGGCAGGATAGAAACTTCTGTCTACAATGGGTTACTTAGGTCAGGTTGGCCTGTGGACAGGCCTATGATGGGTTTAACATAGATCAGGCTGACCCATGGAAAGGTCTACAAAGGGTTTTTCTTGACGTGGGAGAACCCAGCTCATCATGGGAGGCACGAAGCACTAAGTAGAAACCCTGGATGTATAAGAATAAAACAAGCAAAAATCCATGCATTAATTCTCTCAGCTTTTGACTGCAAATGTCATACTTTAAGTTTCTGCCTTGAATTTCCTGCAATGATGGGCTATAACCCAGGATTGTGAGCCAACTAAACCCTTTCTCCCCCACGTTGTCAGGATATTTTATCCCAACAGGAATGGAACAAGGACATACCCCAAAAGTCAAAAATTAACACCAACGGTACCCATGCCACGAAGTAAGTGGAGTTGAAACCTGAGGCTGATGTGTATATGTGGTGGCAGCATCTACTTCCTCCTGTCATACCTGGTCATGCCTCCATCTCCTTCTGTGTGTCTCTGCCTCTAATGTGTGCTCCTTCTCCTCTTTCTCTAGCCCTAGCTCCCGCCTTTCCAGTGTCCTCATGCATCGGCAAGTGTGATCACTCTATTTACAGCTGCCAGCCCACATCCCCTAGCTCCTAGTTCCAGGAGAGAAAGTCTGTGATGGACCCATGTTTATATACCCAGGGCCTCACCATGGGCTGTTGACCTGATGAGAGTAGAGAGCTATGAGGCTGAGGAGTCTCCAAAATCCTTCAGTTATAACCCTAATTCATGGCAAGAACGAGAAAGAGCTGAGTAGAGATCTCACTGCTTCTCTCTCAAGCTCAAGATCTCATGAGATCCTGAGATGCCATGGAATGACTACCAGAAAGTCCACCTCTTCACAGGGTTGAAAGGAAGCTGATCTGTGGAGGAGCCTGAAGAATCAGGCTTCCCGCCAGTCTTAACCTTAACTTTAACCTCATTTATTGGCACAAAAGACACCCTCTTTTCTGTTCTTTCCTCTTTTTTTAAATTAGACAGAGTCTTATATAGCCCAGGTTGGCCTCAAACCCACTATAAAGATGATCCTAAAATTCTAAACTTTCTCCTTTGCCTCTCGAGTTCTAAGCTTCATGGGCTGCCATGCCCAGCAGGATATCTCCTTTTTTTGGTCCACTGAGTAAACCTGATTCTTTACCAAAGTCTTTGTCCACAGAATACTAACTTCTAAACAATCTTGGAAAAGACTCGGAGATTAGCCACCTGGCTGACCCTCTTCTAAAGAGAGCTGACTTCTCCAGCTAGCGTATATCTTGGAGATATTTGAGAAGCTGAAGGTGTTGGGGGTGGGAGCAATCAGAAAAACAGTGGCTCTGACCCAATAAGTGTTGTCAAATGTTTTCCTGTTTGTAAATGAAACCCAGCAATCAAGGAGCTCTCTGCTTGTCCAGTCCTTCTTGCCCCTTCTTCCCCTCTCCAGCCTCTTCCTCTCCCCAGGGTCTTTTCTTCACTCTTGTTAGGCCATGCTGGTGCCATGGCCTCAGGCTCTCTACTTGTCCAGTCCTTCCTACTCCTTCTCCATGTCTTCCTTCTCCCTCTCTAGCCCCTTCCTTTCCCCCAGCCTCTTCTTCACTCTAGTAAGACAGGGCTGGTGCCATGACCTCAGACTCTAGGCTAATCTTGTGTTTTCACTAACCCCTTCTCTCTGTCTATCATGGGTGTGCATGGGGCTCAAGAGCACTCAGTCCTCCCTTTCTCCCACCTGGTGCTCACTCACTCACCAGTTTTTTCCTTCCCACTCCAGGGTCATGAGACCAGGGATCCTACCCCAGCTTCTCACTAGACTCTCTGTCCCTTGTCTCCTCCAGTGCGGTCTATCCCTGAAGACAAGGAACCTTCCTTACTCCCTTCTCCTGGTGTACCCTTGAGGAATGGCCTCTTGTCCCTCTCTGGGCTGAAAATGATTGTGCCCCACTGCACCCAACAGAAGTATACCCCACAGGAATGGAGGTCTTGGCTCCTTGTCACTGCACTTCCCGTACAGGTGGACTCCCTGACAACTTGGTGGCTTTCCTCGTGGCTATGACAAAGTACCTGACTAAGGCAATTTAAGAAAGAACTGATGTTAATCCCAGCACTCAGGAGGCAAGGCAGGCGGATCTCTGTGAGTTTGAAGCCAGCCTGCTCTACAAGAGCTAGTTCCAGGACAGGCACCAAAGCTACAGAGAAACCTTGTTTCTAAAAAAACAAAAAACAAAGGAGGAGGAGGAGAAGGAGAAGAAGGAGAAGGAGAAAAGGAGGAGAAGAAGGAGGAGGAGGAGGAGGAGGAGGAGGAGGAGGAGGAGGAGGAGGAGGAAAGAACTGATGTACTTAGTCTCCCGTCCATCATGAGGCAGGGTCATGAGTCATGAGATAAGTAGTCACAGAGATGAGTACTTGTTCTCAGCCCACTTACTAGTTCTGGGTCAATTATGTGTATTTTTTTCTTTTTTTTTTTTCTTTTTTTTTCTTTCTTTTTTTTTTTTTTTGGTTTTTCGAGACAGGGTTTCTCTGTGGCTTTGGAACCTATCCTGGAACTAGCTCTGTAGACCAGGCTGGTCTCGAACTCACAGAGATCTGCCTGCCTCTGCCTCCCGAGTGCTGGGATTAAAGGTGTGCGCCACCATCGCCCATTTTTTATTTTTTAAATTAAAATATAACATTCAAATATATAAATTATAATATTTCCTCCCTTCATTTCCTCTCTCCAACCCTTCCCATCTACCTCCCTTGCTCTGTCTCTCAAATTTATTACCTCTATTTTCTTGTCTGTATAAGCATATATATATATGCAATTGTATATACATGCACATATACATATGTTTAGGAATGTACAAACACAAGAATAGTTAAAACTCAGAATATCTCTACCTCTTACCCATTTTCTAGACCTAGACAAATCATTCTGCACCTTTATTGTTAATTTTCTTACATGAAAATAGGAATATTAAAAGTGCTTTCCTTGCCTGGTGATAGAGGCTCACACCTTTAATCCCAGGACTATGGAGGCAGAGGCAGGTGGATCTCTGTGAGTCTGAGGCCAGCCTGGTCTACAGAGTGAGTTCCAGGACAGCCAGGGCTTCACAGAAAAACCCTGATTCAGATATATTTTTACTATATATATATATATATATATATATATATATATATATATATATATGAGAGATCATCTGATCTCGAGCTTTCATTAAACTGTATGGTGCCTGGGGACTCCATTTTGACCTTGCTTTGGTGACAGCAGCAATCCTTAGGAGTCTTCCACAATGTGGACTGTTTCCTCAGAGAGTCAGAGTTCCATCCCCAGTGTCCACATCCATCAGCTGACAACGGCAGACAAATGCTGTTCCAGGAGATGTGAAGCCCTCAGTCCTCTCTGCTGTCCTCCATGGGAACCCCTGCAGGTCCAAGAACAGACAAGCAGATTACTAGAAACATCTAGTCACATGATTCTCAAGTCTTTCTTCTCCCCAATATCTTGGTACCCTTCAGCATGACTTCTCAATCCACCGGTCACTGGTGTGTTATCTGAGAGCTACAAGATTCAGACTGTTGTATCTGAAGGAAAATTCCAAGTGCCCCAAAAGTAGAGGCTTCCTTGACTATGTCCAAGATAACAGCCTGGACTCTTGGTGAGTGTTTATTAATAAGTGGAGAATGAGTGATGGCAGGGTATTCAGAGTAAGGTCAAACAATATTTGGAAACCTCAGCAAATATTCATTACCATTGCAATTGTTTCCAGACATTTCTGAGCTCTACTGTGAACCAGACCATGTAGAGGTCCAAGGATCTGCAGAGGCCCACTTCTCATGGGCTCCAGATGGGTCATGTTCCTAAGAGCAGTTGCTATGGACCAAGTCAAATCCACGCTACAGGGCTTAGAAGGGGGACCAGTTTTCCACAGAAACCCTCTTGAAGCTGACACAAGCATTATATGCTCCAGGCATCTGTGATCCTGGGTGCCTGTCCCCACCCTATCTCTGACTCTGTCTTGGTGTCTGTAACTGTGGCTCTCTCTTCCTCTCACTTTTATAATCTCTCGCTCTTGCTCTCGCTACTCCCTCCTCATCTCTCTCCTCAACCATTCCACTCTTTTTGCTCTTCTTTCTTCACCACACCCTCTTCCCTTGGCCCCTCCCACAACCTCAGTGTTCCCCTTGGCACTGTCTACCTCTTGTAACCCAACCAACTGCCTCCCAAGCCTCAGTCAAACCTCTGCTCCATAGCATCTCTCCCTACCAGCAACCTCCAGACTCTTCCAGAACCATGCTGCCACCCAGCCACTTCCCCTGCAGCTGAAGGTCACTACCATGATAGCTAGGGTCAGGTGAAGCACTTAACCCTGTAAGAAGACTCAGGTGGGAATTGTGGGAAATGCCAGGTTGGCCTGGTTCATCATGGAAGGTGCACCTTGTTGAAGAAGCACCGGAAGCCACATGGAAACCAAGGGAAGAAGGGGGCCTGTAGAATGAGGAAGTAAAGTCTGGGGTCGTGGTAGGTGAAGCAGAACCTGGTGTCTATTTGGACACAGAGGAAAGAGTCAGGAAAGTGAGCAATTTCCAGGATGTTTGGAAATATTCTGGCTTGAGGTTATTCCTGTGAAATTTTTAACCAAGAAAATCCAAGAGTCTTCAGAGATGAATATTTCCTCTAACTCCATTTTGCAAGTGGCATCTCTAAGACCAGAAGGGGCAATCTGGCCAGTACTGCTGCCTCTTGGCTTCCGTACTTGCACTAAGGGGGTAAGGGTGGGGGTAGGGAGTCTTTAATTTAAAAGATCCTAGGCTAAGGAAATGGCTCAGTCAGTAAAGGTGTAAGCGTGGTCAGTCTCCAGACCCATGTGAAAAGAAAAAGTCTGGCCATAGTGGCATGTGTGTAATCAAGTCTTGAGAGATGGGGACAGGTGGACTCACCGGTGGGCCAGCCTAGACTACTGGGCAAGGTCCAGGCCACTGAAAGATAAAGACACTATCTCCAAAAATAAAGTGGACAGTGTCTGGGGAATAACACCTGAGGTTGACCTCCAGCCTCCACATGCATATGTACATACATGCACCTGCACACACATGAACATGCACATACACTACGTGAACAGAGAAGGCAGTTCTCTGACAGGCACTGGAGGCACCATTATGAGTCAGACTCAGTCTCTTCTCAAGGGCAACAGATGGAAATACACTCTCCACCACAGGTCATGAGAACATACTCACCACAGTAGCGGAAGAGGCATAAGGGATGACACCTGTAAGTCAGGCAAGGAGGGGGCTTCTGCCTCCCACCTGCAGCAGTCTGACCCGCACCGAGGAGGAAACCTCCCACCTTGCCTCACCAAGCATCTTCCAGCAGCTTCACAACAGGGAATTGGCTGAAATCAATGGACTAAGAGGGAGGTTATAGGTGTCAGAGCCCATGGGACCCCGTGTGCAAGTGAGGAAGACGAGAGCTGTCGCAGGGATGGAGGGGACAGAGAGACAACTGCGGAAACTTAGCTGACAACTAGGAAAAAGATGACGTGCTTTAAATTAGGGCATGGCAGTGGAGAGGTGATGGGACAAGATCAATGCTAGATATATTTGAAAGAGAGAAGACCATAGGCTTTGCTTATCAGAGGCCTTGCAGGAAATGTAGGGTATGAAGGACAGGAACAAGGACAACACCCAGGGTTTGGCCTGAGAAACTGGAAGAATGGAGATGCACTGACTAAAATGAAGACAACTAGACACAATAAGGCGGCTTGGAGAGAGGCCTACCAGATGTTCCATTCCAGACCTCTGATGTGGGATTCCCCTCTGTATGCTGTGAATACCATTGGTTAATAAAGAAACTGCTTTGAGCCTAGAGCAGAGCAGGGCAGAACAGAGGTAGGTGGGGGAACTAAACTGAACGCTGGGAGAAAGAAGGCAGAGTCAGGAGAAGCCATGTAGCCCCACCAGAGACTGAAACTTTACCCCTTTACCCAGTAAGCCACAGCCTCATGGTAATACACAGATTAATGGAGAGATGGATTAGTTTAGGATACAAGAGTTAGCCAAAAATACGCTTAAGCTATTGGTCAAACAGTATTGCACATAATATAGTTTCTTTGTGGCTATTTTAGGTCTGAGCATCTGGGAACAAACAGCCCTCCTACAACAGACCTTGACACCCCAGAAGTCTATCAGTAAAGCACTGCCCTATGGGCATAAGGACCCTAGTTTGATCCCCAGCACCAGGCATGGTGGCACACTGTAATTCCAGTCCTGGGGAAGCAGAGACAAGAGGATCCTTAGGGACCTAGCTGAATTAACCCTAGGTTCCAGAGAGAGATCCTGCCTCAAAGAACAAGGTGGACAGTGCCTGAGCCGTGACATTTGAGGTAGTTCTGTGACCATACATGTATCTGACACACACATACACTGAGAAAGAAGCCAAGAGGAGAACCCCAGAACTTTAGCTGAATTCTTTTCAACCACAGGGTCCTCTTTCTCCAAATACAGATTCCTGTTTATGTAATATGGGAGGTCACAGTCTGTATCATGTTCATAGATGATTCTCACATCAACTCTGTCCTTTCTGATACCACACACCATGCCTGTGGGAATGGCACGTGTGGCCAACCTCCCAATTAAGCTCCATGGCTCACCTCCTCTTTCATGCACGGTCCTTGCATGTGGACTCAGAGCTAGGCTGAGGTTTTTCTCTTTGTGGGCTACATCTGGTGATGAGCTCACCCCTGGGGATTTCACAGCGCAAGCTGGTGAATGGGTGTTTGTATGAGAGGATATGGAAGAAGCCGATGTGCTGGCTCCAAGGACAATGGACACATTTATAAACCTTAGAAGGATGTGTGTGCAGGTTTCAGTAAGCTTTTAATCATTGCTCTTCAGGTCAGTCTGCATTGTCTGCAGGTGTCAAGGAACAAAAAGCTAGGCATAAGCAATCAAGCATGAAACGGAGCTCTGGTTGCCGCTCTACCAAAAAGCCCAGATGCAGATATAGGTGAGAAAATAGATTTGTCCATGCCAGAAATGAAGACAGGGTTCGAGCTCAAATATGTCCCTGCCTTGCCTAGGGCAGTGTTATGATTTATAGAAGACATGGAACAGAAGCCAGGCTGTTCCTGCTGCAGCAAGAATAAAGACCTTTGGCTATCAAACCACTGGAAAAATAAAGTCCCAGATGTGGAATTTCCCCAATGATCCCATACTGGAAGAAGACAGGCTGAAACCTGGTGCCACCCAGAGACTTGCCTCTCAGCAAGAGATTTCAGATAATTCTGGCAGCTTTTCAGACCATCTTGCATGAGAGATCAGAACAGAGACACCTCGGCCAGGACCACTTAGCCATGTATGCTGCCTTCTATTTGAACCCCGAACTTCATAACAGGACCCTGAAGATGGATTTGAGGCATGTGGTTTTAGCTTTAACTATTGATTTGACATGATCTAGAATCCCTGGGAAGAGTCCCAGTGAAGAACTGTGTACAATCCCTATGTTGGATAGGCTTGTGGGAACGTCTGTGGATGGGGACTTGTCTTAATTAAGATAGCTGATATAAGGATACCCAACCCACTATGGTTGACATTATTCCCTAGACAGGGAGTCCCAAACAGAGTAAGAGTACAGAAATCAGTAAACAAATAAGCATACGTGTTTCCACTTCTTTCTGCTCTTGGCCGTGGACTGGTATCTTGACTTGCCACAATGGGCTGAGACCTGGAATTGTAAGATGAAGCCAACCCTTAAACTGCTCTTCACTGCGGTATTTTATCACAAGAACAAAAACGAAACCACAGCAGGGAGTCACTGGGCCTCTGCTCCTTGTTCTGATGGGGCCGCAGTAAATAAATCTTCCTTTTCTGCTTTTCACTATTACCCGTCAGTTTCCTTGGCCTATTGCAGAAGAGTGATAGAGACTCGCTCCTTAGGGCTGCCAGGGCCCAGCCTCTGGCCCTAACAACTCTAGTAAAAGGATGTACACACGTGTAGACTTATCTGTGAGCCCACATTATCAGAACTGGAAATGAGTCTTTTGGCACACGGCCCAACAGTCTGGAGACCGGTCATTTGCAGTCTTGCCAAGCTTACTAATTCTTCAGACCCCATGTCAGGCTGAGGCGGGGCGCTGAGGGCCTGGGCAGTGGGACCCATCTGCCAGGGGCAGTGTCCAGATTTGTTGGCAGGCTTCACCGTCCAGTCATACCTGTCCTGACAGTGTTCACAGCTGTTCCTGCTGTAGTATCTATGTCCCTCTCCCCCACACCAGCCTTCAGGGCCATCTTAGTTAAGCACCCGCCTGGAGAAGGCTAAGGGCACCTTATGACCTCTTCTCTCTTCCTGCACCCTGCTAACCTGCCAGGGCCGCATCTCTGCATGGAGCATGCTCATAGGATGTTTCGCTAATGCTCGTCAGCCTACTTCGCAACTGCTGATTGTGAGACAGGATGCAAATTACAGCTGAGCTGTTTGAAAACTTCACCAGTGGCAGCGTGGATAGATAGCCCACTGGGTAAAGTGCTTGTCCACCACTGGGCTGGAGATGTGGCCCCGCTGGTAGTTTTTGCCTATTATGAGCGAAGCCCAGGATTTGATCTCCAGTACTAGATAAACTGTGTCTGTGTGCATGTCTGTAATCTCAGCACTCAAGAGGTAGAGGTAGGAGGATCATAAATTCAGGATTATCGTTAGATACACAGTGATTTTGAGGCCACCCTAAGCTATATGAAAACCCATCTCAAAAACAAACAACAATAAAATTGACGGTCATATGTCATCAGTGAACTAACAGGTCATCAGACCAGGGCTGAGTCTTGAGGGGCTGACAGAGCTGTGATTCAAATCCTCAAAGTCTGAAGTGATGGGACCCACCCTTCTGGCCAGGGTATCTTTGGAAATAGATGTCTGGGAGGCTGTAAGTTTTCACTAAATAAAACTTGCAGTCCTTGGCACCACAGAGTGAATATAAACCTAAAGCGACATTAGTGCCAGGGACTCAGCAGCTTTGGTCATGTCTAAAGGTCATTGCCCTGAGAAAGTTTCTGGACCGCCTTTGGTGTTTAAAGATGAAGGTTGCAAGAAGACCAGGAGGTTGTGCTGCTGCTTAAAATGCACGAGCTGAGCATTTGAAATTTGCTACAGCAGGGCATGTCCCAAGGCTGCTTCCCTCAAGAGTAACTATAACCTTCCCAGGCATAAGATAATGGATTCAGGCCTTAGCAGAACTTTGAAAAGCCCAGAGATGCAAAGAGCCCCCAAGCTCCTTACCTCAATGGAGTTCAGAATAAGAATCTGTTGATCTACCTGGGAATCCTGCTAAAGCTGAGTCCACACGCAAAGTCAATGCACAGGACACCATATGCCAGGCCGGAAACCCTAGCTGAAGAATGTGAAGGTGGCAACCAAATCAGATGACGGGCTACACATGAGGGAGCTAGAAGCAAGAAGCCTGTGGAGAGTTAGAAAGAAAGGCCGCTGTGACGTCACGAGGAGGGAGAAGGCTTCGGGGGGAAGGCTACAGATACCAAGAAACCCAATGAAGAAAGGAATGATGTTGCAGCAGAAAGACCACCTGTTCTGGTCCATAAATAAACCAAAGACAGTCTATGGGCATGAAGACCTCACAGGAGATGCAGGGAAGGGGAAGGGGCTGCTGTGAGCGGTGATGGGCTGGCAGGTGCTTCTTCTTCTTCTTCTTCTTCTTCTTCTTCTTCTTCTTCTTCTTCTTCTTCTTCTTCTTCTTCTTCTTCTTCTTCTTCTTCTTTTGTTTTTCGAGACAGGGTTTCTCTGTGGTTTTTGGAGCCTGTCCTGGAACTAGCTCTTGTAGACCAGGCTGGTCTCGAACTCACAGTGATCCACCTGCCTCTGCCTCCCAAGTGCTGGGATTAAAGGCATGCGCCACCACCGCCCGGCTTTCTTCTTCTTCTTCTTCTTCTGTGCATTGATTTACCTGCATACATATCTGTATGAAGGTGTTAGATCTCCTGGAACTGGAGTTACAGACAGTCATGAGGTGCTGTTTAGGTGCTGGAAATTGAACCTGGATCCTCTGGAAGAGCAACCAGTGCTCTTAACCACTGAACTATCTCTTCAACACATTCTTTCTTTTTCTTTTGTTTTCTTTTCTTCTTTTTTGGGGGAGGGGGCTTCGAGACAGGGTTTCTCTGTGTAGCCTTGGCTGTCCTGAAACTTGCTCTGAAGACCTGGCTAGCCTTGAATCACAGAGATCCACCTGCCTCTGCCTCCCAAGTGCTATGATTCAAGGTGTGCACTGGTAGATTTTTAATAAGTCATCTGTAATTTAATTTGATGTGACTATTTTACTAGTATTGCTTTATCTGAGTGTGGAGGTGTTTGCTTGGGGCAGCAGAGGATGAGGCAGGAACCACAAATTCTAGGATAGCCTGGGCTACTTTGTGAGATACTGTCTCAAAAAACAACAGCTAGGCACAATGGCATACAACTTTAATCCCAGCACTTGGGAGGCAGAAGCACACAGAAATGTGAGTTCCAGGCTAGTCTGTTTCTACACAGCAAGATCTTATCTCCATAATGAATAAGTAAACTAGCCGGGATGGTGGCACACACCTTTAATCCCAGCATCTAGGAGGCAGAGGCAGGCGGGTCTCTGTGAGTTGGAGGCCAGCCCAGGCTAGTAGTTCCAGGACAGCCAACACTACACAGAGAAACCCTGTCTCAAAATAAATAAATAAATAAATAAATAAATAAATAAATAAATAATCAAATTCTATCGATGTGGGCAGCTCCTGTGGTGTGAAAACGCCCCACTTTGGCTGATTGCAGCTACCGACACAGGTGGCCCCTGAACGAGGAACAGATAAACAACTGTACATCATCATTCCCCACCAGACATCCACAGTTGACTCGGGCAGCCTCAAAACCGCAGGAATGCAAGCAAGAGAAGGTCAGAGGGAAGCAAGCTCTGCAGCCTCTGGCTCGTTTAACACCACCTCCCTGGGAAGGAGGGGCAGGAAAATGATTGACAGGGCTGGGGAGGAGTCAAGCTGTGGGCTGGTAATGTTTTTTTGTTCGGGTCTGTTTTCCTTGTCTTGGGGTATTATTACACGGCTAAGGTTCACTTTGTGCAATTCATTTCTATAGGAATATTAACTGTGTGTGATTTTAAATGTATATTACATATGGATTGGAAATGTGCTTGTAAAAGCCACCAAGGGAAGACACCAAATGACCTCAGCCTTGTGAACTGTCCTCTCCTTGAGCTTCTTGACCTCTGGAACCTACAAGACTTTCTTTGAAATGCCAAGCTTGCCAATGGCTAAAGAGGAAAGGAATGGCAGGAGGGGCCCAGGGCTGGGTAATCCATGCTTGCGGCCAGCCAAGTCACCCTGGGCTAGAAAGCTGAACTGGAGCTGGAAAGAGAGAGAAGGAAGCAAAGAAGGAAGAAGGATGTTTGGGGAGCACCCTCTGTGCCTGAGGGCCCTTCTGAATACTCAGACTATACTCTCCTCTCTCCAAACCCCACCCCGGAAACCGGTATGTCTCTGCACAGTAGGCAGTGCCAGGAAGATCCCAGAATGTCCCACCCTCCTCCCACCCTAGGATCTGGGGGCCCCAGCATACGCCAAAGCAGCTATTGGTCACAATTGATTTCACCTGATGAAACAGGAACATCCAAGGCCTCCCAGGAAGGATTACAGAAAGGAAGGAAAGTAAGTTGAACATTCCTGGTGCCTGCTGAGAACTGAGGCCACCCAGTTGGTCTCCCCGCATACCATCCTCCCCACCATTGCCTTGGGGCACAGAGTTCCACTCTCCCAACACTCTCTGGGGCTGCCAAAGGGTCACAGATGTAGAAGCCTGTCCTCTGAATGAATCCCCTGCCTGGCAATTCCTTCACTCTGGAACCAGCAGTTCAGTAGCATAGCCAGTCCCTGCATTTTGACAGGGGAAATGAGTCTTTTTTTCTTCCCAGAAAGAAGGTTGATTGGATTCTGGAACAATCAGGTCCCAGTCTAGAGTTCAAGCTGGAGTTTTGGGGAATCAGGAACATTAGTAGCCAAGAGCTCAGGAGTACAGCCTGGCTCAAAGGCCCTGGGGCAGTTGACCGGAAATAAGAGCGACTGGTTGGGAGCTGGTGAGCTGGCTCAGTCAGGAAGCAAGCACGCCATGAAAGCATGAGGACCTATGTTGAATCTCTTAGAACTTACATTTAAAAGCCAGGCATGCGGCAAGCAAGAACCAAGGTGGAAGCTCCAAAGGAGCGACCCCCAAGGTTGACGTCTAACTACCTCCACGTGCCTGGGCGCACATACCTGCTGGCTGGACATAGAGCCTTGTCCTCCTCCAGTCTACTACGCTGTGGCTCCAGCCGACTGTGAGCCTGTAGCAGCTGTGAGACACGGCTTACTGGGGACCTCACCATGGCACCTTGCTGGGGACCAAGAATGTGCAGAAGTTCCCAAAGAAAGGGACTGGGGTGGGAGGCTCTCCTGAGGGCTCAGGAGGACCAGTGAAAAGGAGCAAACTCTGTAACACGAGAGCAAAGCCACCATTGTCACAGCCGGTGGTCTCCGGGAGGACACTGTCCTCCCTTAATGGCAGTCCCAGGGGTGGTAAGGTTACTCATCAAGGCTGGGGAGAGAGGGGCAGGCAGAGGGCATGCCATGGCCCGAAGGGAAATGACAGGTCTCCACACAGCTAGAGAGAGTATGTGTGTCAGCCCTAGAAGCCTCAAACCAAACTCTTTCCTTGTCAAGGTTCTCACTCTTCACAGAGCCCATTCACATTGGCTGACTCTGGCCACAGGTGTCCTTAGCCACACCCATAATTCTAGTGGCATTTCAATTGTATTTTAATAAATAAAACTTGCCTGGGAATCGGGGGAGTAAAACAGTCACATATGATCAGCCTTATAGCCAGGTGGTGGTAACACACACCTTTAATCCCGGTAGCCATACTAGTTGCCATAGAAACCAGACAGTGCATGCCTTTAATCCCAGTAGTGTGCGCCTTTAATCCCAGAACTAGAGAGGATTATAAAACGGGAAGAAACAGCTCTCAGACACAATCTCATTCTGAGATTCCTGAAGGCAGGGGTGCCATTTTGGACTGAGGTCGAGGTAATGGCTGTTTCGCTTTTCTGACCTTCAGATTGAACCCCAGTTTCTATCCCTGAGTTTTTATTAATCGTGCCTCGCATAATGTCATGTTGTAGTGCCTGGGGTTCGGGCTTCACTCAGGTAATGCTGACAGCTGGTACACTGACTATAGAGTCCATTTGAGGGTTATAGACATGAAGGCCTAGCCGGGTCCACCACTGCGGCCTGGCCTGGCTGCTGGGGTGATCAGGGCCTGTGCTGTGGCCCACTGTGTGAGGAGCTTCCTAGGCCTACACCACACACTCACTTCTCCCAGAAGGAGAACCAAGGACACAGAGAAGACTTCAGAGTCACCTGACCCCGTGCACTCCCCTGGGAAGAACACAGGAGGAACCTACAAGAACCAGCGTCCCAGAGAACTTGCCTTAGACTCTTCTAAGGCTGGTGGCCATCTTAAGAAGAGAAACCAGAAAAATGAGAAGAGGAATTTGGGACCAGCTTTGGAAGGAAAGGCGTTTCCGGGGTTGGCTTCTCACAGTGAGCTTTTGCACTGGGACCCACTGAAGACTCATCCTGCCAGACCTAGAATCAAGTATCTGAGCTGAAAGATCCTGAGAGGACCTAGTGATGTGGGTTACTCCTAAGCCAACAGCCAACAAGTCTACTTGTCTACTACAAAGTCTACCAGGGGGAGCGAGGGAGTCCAGCTCAGCCCTGTGGGCAGAACTGAGGCGCCCTCTAGAGGTTGGTGCTTGAAACTTCTGGGTCCCTGTTCTTCCCACTGACAGGCAACAGACGTGCATCTGTATGTACCTGTTGACTTCTTCATTATGGCCTGGTCAGGCCCGGCAGAGACTATGTCTTCCAATTTACAAAAACTAATGTTCAGGAAGCCCAATCTTAGCCCTCAGACACCCGGTTCTGTTTTTGCCTTTTTGTTTGTTTGTTTGAGACAAAGTCTCATCGTGTAGCTCTGGTCGGCCTCAAACTCACAGAGATCTTCCTCTTGTGCCTCCTGAGGTGTGGAATTAACAGTGTGCACCACCACGCCCAGCCACAAATATTCATGGTTAAAACAAACGTTTTGTTTTGGCAAGCTTCACAGAAACTTCGCAAAGTTAGTCAGGAGATCCCCATACATCCCTCATTCAGGATCTCCAGGTCTTCCCATCGTTCCCAGGGAGTCCCCCAAACATTCCCTCATCCAGGATGTCCCCGTGTTACCATTGCCCCAAGGTCTATTGATTAAAACAGGCTGGTGTCTGGAGAGGTGGCACAGTGATTAAGAACCCTTGTTCCCGCAGAGGACCCACACGGCCCTCATAGTCATCTGTAACTCCAGTTCTAGGAGACCAGATGCCTGGGAGGCACCAGGCACACGGGTGGTACACAGACATACATGCAACTAAAACATTCATCCACATAAAATAAATAAATCTAATAAAAATAGCAAGCTGACATTGCTCTATAACTACTAACTGAACTTCAGGCTTTCTTTAGAGCCCACCAATTTTTCCATTGAAATCCCTTTTCTGTTCTAGGATGGCATCCAGCAAGTCACACTACATTCCAGTGTTCTCTTGTGTTGTTTATTATGGCTCGTGACCTTGACCATCTCTGGGGATGCTCCAGACCCGTGCCAGGCGTGTCCTCTGTTTATCTGCTGACTAGACAGAGATGGTAGATTTGGGGTAAAATTACCACAGAGTGAAGCCCCTCCCACTTCACATCCTATCAGAGAGTGTGTGCTTCCTGGATAGGAGATGTACCCTTCGCCACTGTAAAATTACTGTTTCCTTTTCTCTGATCTGTATGTTATTTTTTGTTTGTTTGTTTGTTTGTTTTGAGACAGGATCTCTCTGCACAGCCCTGGCTATCCTGGAAGTCACTATGAAGTGAGTCTAGCCCACACAGAAAGAGAGGTAGGAGCTAAACCAAGCTTTACCTCCTAGAAGGGCTATCAGATATGCTATTTGAAATGCTATTTGTTTCTCTGTTGTGTGTGTGGTATATATTCTTGCTAATGGGTGTGCATGCGTGTGTGCAGATATGTGCACATGGATGTGGAGGCCGGAAGTTGACTCCCTTTATCTCTGTCTTCCTTGATCTCTTTCCATCTTATTTTTTGAAACAGGGTCACTTGCTGAACCCGGAGCTCATCCATTTGACTAAACTGACTGGCCAATGAGTTTCAGGGATCTGCCTATCTGGGTTTCCCCAGACCTGCGGTTACAGATGAGCTCCGCTACACTTGGCTTTTTTATTTTGTTTTATCTTATTTACTCATTTATCTTTATGTGTTTCACCTGAATGCGGGTCTGTGCACCCAGTGCCTAGTGCCTGGTGCCCAGAGAAGCCAGAAGAGGGTGTCAGATCCTCTGGGACTAGAGTTACAAACAGCTGTAAACTGCCACATAGGTGCTGGGAACTGAACCCCAGTTTCTCTGGGAGTGCAGCCTCTAGTCTCTGAGTGATCTCTCCAGTCCCCCAATTCTGGGGAGCTGAGCCCAAGTCTTTATGTTTGAGCAGCCACTTCCCAACTCCAGTTCTCTATTCCTTATTCATTCTTTTGTATCTGTATGGGTTGATGTATTTATTATACTCTAGATCATAATCCAATAACTACAACAAAACACTATAACCAAAAGGCGAGTTGGGAGTATCTTAGGGTGTCTACTGCTATGAAAAGACATCATGACCACAGCAACTCTTATAAAGGAGAACATTTAACTGAAGTGGCGGTTTAGAGTTTCAGAACTTTAGTCCATTATCATCATGGCGGGGAGCATGGTGGCATGCAGGCAGACATGGTGCTGGAGAATTTGACATCTTAATCCAAAGGTAAACTGAGACACTGGGTGTGACTTGAGCATTTTTGAGACCTCAAAGCCTGATCCCACAGTGACACACTTCCTCCAACAAGGCCACACCTCCTAAGAGTGCCACTCCCCTTGAGGGCCTTTTTCTTTCAAGCCACAGGGAGGAAAGGATTTATTTAGCTTACATTTTCACATCACTGTTCATCATTAAAGGAAGTCAGGACAGAAACTCAAGCAGGGCAGGAACTTGCAGGCCGGAGCTGATGCAGAGGCCACAGAGGAGTGCTGCTTACTGGCTTACTCAACCTGCTTTCTTCTAGAACCCAGGACACCTACCCAGGAATGGCACCACCCACAATAGGCTGGGCTCCCCCCATTGGTCACTAATTAAGAAAATGCCCTCCAGCTGGATCTTATGGAGGCATTTTCTCATTGAGGTTTCCTCCTTTTGAATAACTCTAGCTTGTGCCAAGCTGACTTAGACCAGGCAGCACAAACACCGTGCGGCTATTTCATGGCCCAGATCATGCCAGTGTCACTCAGCGCAGCCCCGTCAAGTCGGCCTTGGTCCCTCTGTGCTCGTACACTTTTGTTTCTCGAGCTCTTTTCTTTCCAGCTTGTTGTTGAAGGCAGGGTTTCATTATGTAGCCCAGGCTGGCCTCAAATTTGCAGCCAACTTCTTGTCTCTGCTTCCTGGGAGCTGGGATTAAATATGTACACTCTACACCCAGATCTTCTTTTCTTCCAGAAATTTCCCAGTACCCCAGGCTCCCCCCCCCCCCCGCAACCCTGGAATCAACAATTTTTCCAAGGTATCTTGACTCCTTTTTTAAGAAAATGGTTTATAGAAACAAAGAGGCAACACTGTGTGTTTGTTGCTCCTGGGGCGTTGTTATTTCTAGGACCTATCAGCAAACTATGTGTGTGCGTGTATGTATGTATATATACATATACACACATATACATATGTATATATGTACTAAATTATAGATATAAAATAGCAGTGAGTCAACTCAATAAAGGCACTTGCCACCAGATGACCTGAGTTACATTCCCAGGTCTCGGGTTGAAGGAAAGAACCAACTCCTGAGGATTGTCCCCTGAGTCATCACACACACAATAATAATAAATAAATAAAATAATCATTTTAATCATAGATAAGTAGGGACTGGAGACATGACTCAGCAGTTAAGAGCATCAGTTGCTCTTCCAGGGGACCTGAGTTCAATTCCCAATACCCACATGGTAGCTCACAACCATCTATAATGAGATCTGGCACCCTCTTCTGGTGTGCAGGCAGGCATGCAGGCAGAGCACTGTATACATAATAAATAAATAAATAAATCTTTTAAAAAATTGTAAATATGTGTATTCAGCCTGTGTATTGTATACCACTGTTTTGACCAATGGTAAGCCACAAGTAGCACAGTGTTCTCATGAGCTTATAATGGGCTGGAAATTTCTTTTTGCCTAGTGATGCTGCAGCTGTCATGAAGCTGTCATTACCAGTTGTCATATATATTTGATTTTCCAAGAAGGGGTTTCTCTGTGTAGCCTTGGCTATCCTAGAAACAGGGTTTCTTTGTGCAGCCTTGACTGTCCTAGAACTCGCTCCATAGACCGTTTGTTTTGTTTTGTGTTGTGTCTCACCAACACTGCCCAGGGCCATCTGTGTGCCGGTGAATTTGGAGCTTTCTGCTGGAGTCTCACGGGCCCAGCAGAGGATATACAACTAAAGTCAGTGAGGAATGACGCCCCCACCTGTGAAAATGTCATAATGAAATACATTATCGTGTATAATTAACATATGCTAATAAAGTCATTTTTAAGTATTTATTTCTATTTTATGTGTATGAGTATTTGCCTCAATGTATATCTGTGCACCGCATGGCATTTCTGGTGTCCTTAGAGGTCAGATCTCCTGGAACTGAAGTGGTTGCGAGCCTACAGCAAACAGCTTGTTAAGCTTTCTCAGTAGAGGGCGCTTAAGAAACACTGTGGTGGGAACGAGCGGTTGGTTCTGCTTGAGGCTCATCTCCGGCTGACAGACGTGATAGGGAATGGCAGCAAAATCAGTTCTACAGTACAGTCTTCATCCTCCAGCCAGGGGCCAGCTGGCTCTGAGCTCCCAGCAGTCCCCACACATCATCCACAGACTCGCCGCGTTCCTCCTGAAGTGCTGCCCAAGGCAAAGGTTAACTTAGAACAAACACATCTTTGGCAGGTGTCCATGCTGAGCCATCTGTGATGTGTGTGCAGCCTCCTTTACAATGTAAAATACAAATGTGCTCTTATAAAATAGAATGTAAGCGCCCGTATCTGTTGCTCCTGTCATCTGTCACAGCTAGACCACAGACTGGATGATTTATGACAATAAAAATTTATTCTCATGGTTCTGGAAGTCAGAAGTCCAAAATCAAGCTGTCTTCAGTCCTTCCACCCCTCCAGAGGCCCTAGGGAGAAATTTTCTTGCCTCCTCAGGGTCCAGGCATCCCTTTGCTCCTGATGACCTAACTCTAGTCTGCTTCTGTCTCTAAATGGCCTTTTCCTATGATTCTGTGTCACCCCCTCCGCTCCCCATTGTGAAGATACCTGCTGTCGCACTTTTGACCTAATGTAAGTCAGAATCATCTCATAATACAATTTTGGTTAAGGGGTTTCAACCCAGCTTCGACTAGTGGAGGGTCTGGTCAGTTTTCCTTCTTCAGCAGCTGATCATCTCTATACTCCAACTGTTCCTCGTCCATCATATTGTGAACCACTGTGTATCTGCCCCCACGGCCTCAAGCCCCAGTACAAGTCAGTTAAGGGCAAATGAGGTATACCTTGATTCTCCAGAACCCTCGAGCCTACCCATGGGAAGCCTAGGCAGATTAGTGCCATAGAAACCCTGCTTTTCAAGTGTAACACCGTTGCCATTCATCAGAGTGACTGCCACTCTCTCATACAAGGGATACTAGGAGAGGGTCCTTAGACCCTTGACTGAGATTCCAGACTCTCCCTTCTATATCTCCTCTCAGTCATACATAATTCCACCCCAACTACACATTATCTCAGGAGGGGTCATGGTATATAGGAGATGGAAAGTTAACCAAAGGGGGAGCGCTAGCTATACAGCTATGGGGAACTTGTCACCCGTGCTGTGGTCAGACTTTTCAGTGGCTGTAGTGATATGTTGTTTGTGTTTTAACAAATAAAGCTTGCCTGAAGATCAGAGTGCAGAACTAAGCCACTAGAGGCCAGGGAGTGGTGGCACACAGCTTTAATCCCAGGACTCAGGAAACAGAAGCAGAAGGATCTCTGTTAGTTTAAGGCCACCCTGGGCTACATGAGATTGAATCTGTCTAAAAGAGAAACAGTTCACACAAAGGTGATCCCAGCATTTGGGATCCCATACCTTTAATTCCAGCTCTAGGAAGGTGGAGACAGGAGTGATATGGCGGGGCAGACAGAGGAATATAAGGTAAGAGGAGATAGGGGCAATCCCTCACCCATGTCCCTAAGTAATCCCAATAAACTCATTGGTTCACCAAGATAGACTCGGGTGACAGAGTTGCTTTGGTCTGTGGTTGTTGCCCCTGGAACTCATTACCCCAGGAGAGGCTGATGCAAGCCTAGGTGCCCTCAGGCCACTGCCACACATACATGTAGCTCTTCCTTGTTCCTGGACACCCTGTGTGGGCTCACCTGGCATCCTTCTCTTGATCAGGTTGTAAGTGACAAGCAGCTAGGCCTGTTGCCTGTCTCTGTTGCTGTGCTGTGTCCTGGTGGCCACAGAAACCATCAGTCTTACCTCAGGTCCTCTAGTACATCTGTACACACCCGTGATTTCCACACCGATTCACAAGTAGACGCCTCGTTCAGGCTGTCACAAATACAACCCACTTGGAGAAGGTCCACACCAGTTCCTAACCACAGGCTGGCGAGAGAGGGGCTCTTTGGACTTCGGTCTTGGGGGACATAACTAGAAGACAGCAGAGGGTCTGGGAACTCTGCTGGCTAACTGAACGAGGCATTAGTAACTTTCTGAACAAAAACCGGAGCAAGGCAGAGACTTGCTCCCCCAACTCAACTCCCCTATAGAATGCAAGAGAGGAGGCTAGCAAGGCGGGCAAAGGAGAGAACAGTGGATTCTCACTGCTCATGGTGGTCCTAAGCGTTGCCTTGAATACAAAGCCACTGTTCCTAAAGGGACTACCATTTGGTTCTTGTACCCCTTGCTCATGTTTCAGTCACATAATCAACAGGAGCCCTCGTGTTGACTCTGTCTAAAACTGTCCTATTATGTATGCAGTTATTGACTTCTTAATATTGAGCCCATGGCCAACCACACTGCGTAACTGGGACCCGAACAAAGTTCCCTAACACTTGTACATTCTATGTTAGAAACACCGTGGCCTTCTTTCTCTCAGGAACATGTCAGCATCTGCCCTGGGGTCTGTTTTACATGGTGAAATCCCTATGAAAATACCCCAAAGTGTGAAGAACATGGCACTGTTGACCACAAACATAGAACTTCTATTTATTGGGAGCTGGACTAAGCAAGCAGACAACAGGTAGACACAATCTAGTGTAAGAGGTTAAAAGGGGGAGGGACAAAAAAAAAGAAAGAAAGAAACTGGACCACTTCCCCAAATGTAGTTAATTTATAACTGAGCAAATAGCGTTGAGAAACTAAATGAGGGCAGGAAGGAAAGGGTCCATCGTGATCTGAGTCTGGCCATGTTGTGATTTGGGGCAGAGACAGCAGAGAAAAACCGGGAAAGCTTGGTTTCCAAACGTCACAGGAAGCCCCTCCCCTTGTTTCCTTCCTTTCCTCTAGGCTGAGGAGCCTCCAGCTTGGGAAGCCAGCAGGGCAATACATCTATGTTCAACTGGGTGGTAGGAAGACCCACCCTATCTTTGGATGAAGTCCTCTGAAGTGGACACTCAGAACCGTGTCTGCCGTTCCTACGGTGTTGCCTGCTCCAGCACTGGCCACCTCTGTCTGCCTCTCCTTCCCCTTCCTCAGTGTATGGTGACAAGGAAGCTTCTCCTGGAGGAAGGCAATGGATCCCTGCTGGTCTCGGGCCGGCAGCCTGCCACCCACCCAGAGACTAATCTGGGCACACACTGACTGAACAACCAACTTTGATTTCCGGTAAGTGGAGAATAGGGGCTGAGACCTCTGTTCAGGCTGTGGTTGGTGGGCGGGGCCAGCAGGCCACCATCCTCCTGAGGAACTAGGTACAAATGAAGACTTCCCACAGTATGGAAATCCCAGGGATGCCCCTTTTGCCCCAAGCAGGAATCCAGCAGCCCAGTGGGTGAGGAGTTTAAATGTTAGACCCGGAAAAGGCAAGAGTGACCTCCACCATTCCAGGGGCTCTGTGTCAGAGGCAGCTCATTCCTGATTTGGACTCCAAATATTGATACATGAAAACCAAAGCTCCCTACGTTGTGTGATTTCTTGTGTTGTCCACAGCTGTCCTCTGAACTTGGGAACAGACTCAACTGACCTTTGTCCCTGGGACAAAGGATCTGAACCACAGTCCCAATTCAAATCTTCAAAGGGATTGCCAGTCTGAACCCTCACTCTCTGAAGTGGACAGCCTTACATCCCGCCACGGGTCTGTCTGGGCCCAGGAGACTCTGCCCCACCCAAAGGACCCTGGGATACCCAGGAGACACTACCCAAGCCCAGGAGACCCTGCCCCCACACAGGAGCCCCTACCCCAACCCAGGAGACCCTGCCCCAGTTCAGGAGACCCTACCCAGGCCCAGGAAACCCTGCCCCATCTGGGAGACCCTACCCCAACCCAGGACACCCTGCCCCAGTTCAGGAAATCCTACCCAGGAGCCCCTGCCCCCATCCAGGAGGCCCTGCCCCCATATAGGAGCCCCTACCCCAACCCAGGAGCCCCTACCCCAACCCAGGAGACCCTGCCCCATTTAGGAGGCCCTACCCCCACTCAGGAGCCCCTGTCCCCACTCAGGAGCCCCTGCCCCAGCGTAGCCACCACACTACAGCCATGATGGAAGAAGACACAGAAGTATGGCAACAAGTATTCCAGGAGCTGATTCAAGAGGTGAAACCATGGCACAAATGGACCCTCACACCAGACAAGGACCTTCTTCCTGATGTTCTGAATCCTGGATGGACACAATACCAGCAAAAGACCTTTGCCAGGTGAGCGGGGCAAGATGGTCTGCACAATTTTCCTTTGTTTCTTACTCATCACTATTCTCCTCCATGCAGGCTTGCACGCTGAAGAACACAGGAAGGAATTCCAGCTTTATTAGACACTGGGGATCCCGCCCCATTACTAGGAACTTAAGACAGTGGCAGACCTAGATACTAAGAATTCTGGCTGGGAAGTGGGACAGTCGGGAAGGGGAGGGAAGGAGGCTTGTTTACTCCACCCTGCCTTGAAAGATTGATTCCCTCTTCCCGGAGTTCCTGAGAAGAGACAGGTTTATCCTGGGGAGACTCTTCAGGACAGATCACAGGTACATGGCCCAAAGTGGCTCACGGCAATCATGTCACTCTCTACTACGAGCCAAGATATTCTTTCTCAAATAGGACTTTCCTGGGCCACCCAACAGTGTGTTTGTTTGTTTGTTTGTTTGTGTTTGTTTATTGAGACAGAGTTTCTGTGTAGCTTTGGAGCCTGTCCTGGAACTAGCTCTTGTAGACAAGGCTGGCATCAAACTCACAGAGATCCGCCTGTCTCTGCCCCCCGAGTGTTGGGATTAAAGGCGTGCGCCACCACCGCCCAGCACCACCCAACATTTTACCCTTTCTTTTCCATAGAAAGTAGATGCCCCAAAGCCTAGGGGTGGAGGTAAGAGGGCAGAGAGGGTAGAGTCCTGAGATCTGTCATGTTTGCTGCCCACTGTGAGGAGACTGGCCCTTTCCTAGGCAGAAGCTGACTGGGAAAGCTCCAGAGCAAAGTCTTAGTCTGTTTATTTGAGAACCTGGGACTCTGGCCTGGCACACAGTGGAATAAGAGCGTTGAGACCAGGCCAGTGTGGGTGGCGGACAGCTCAGGACAGCTCAGGCAGGCCCTTGTGCAGAACTGAGGGAAGGTTCCTGGCCAGTAAACTTCGTGGGACTGGGAGCTAGCTAGCTTCTCAGCATCTCCTCCTCTCAGTTCATTTCCACATTTGTCCTAAGAAAGCAGGCTAAGATCAAAGCATGGAAATTGTAGATCAGTGATACATTGATTTAGCATGCACAAAGTACTAGGAGGAGCTTCCTTGTTCTGCCCAGCCTCCTCCAACGCCCCACCTCAGACTGCAGATTCTCCTGCCTCAAGCAAAGTTAGGATCAACAGCTATAGAAAATAAATAAAAAAATAAAAAACAAATCCCAGCATTTAACTGAATGCACAGCTCCCAAGGCTACCTAGGCAGAGAGGGCTGGGGCCTTGAGAGAGATCTGACTGCTGCTCAAATCCCATCAACAGGTTCCATGGTCCCAAGCTAACTGAATCAAGAGGGCATTTATGGGTTATTTGATGATCAATAAACGTCTCCCCCACACTGCAGTCTTCTGGCTTTGCACAACCCCTGTTCTAGGAAGCATAGGCTTCCCCCTTTCTTCCTTCACTGTTCCTAGCAGGAGTTTGTGCAAACGTCTTAGAGAAAATGCTCTCTCTGCTGAGAAGGTGTGTCATTCTGTGTCCTGTTGGAGGCAAGCCCTGAGAAACAACGCAACATTCTCTGGTGTATATAAGAAAAATTAGGAGTTGGGGGTGACCACACACACACACAAAAAAAAAGAGAACTGGAAGGTGATCTGTGGGGATTTACAAATCATGAGGCTTGAGGAACAAAAGCAGGCAGGATGTCTCTGAGGCAGGAGGCTGCAGCTCTCTCCGAGCTGCTGGTGACTTACCTAACGCCCACTTATATCCACTTGTTCATTTCAGCATGGGGTCTTTGGAAGGCTGTGGCATGTATGGCCTTGAACACATTTACATCCATGTTTGAAGAAAAACTGGCTTAGGGTTCAGATACCAGAGCTCCAGTTCCGGCTCATGAACCCCAGGTCCTGGGGTGTGATGAGGTCCCATTGTGTGCCTTGCCTCTGAAATGTACAATGCACACACTGGACCTAGAAAATGCCTGGGGTCCCTTCGGAGTCAGAAGGCTGGTGACTTGCTGTTTGCACAGCAAGCATCTAACAACGGCCACGGAGAATATTGGTGACACGGTGGAGATGAGGAAGAGGGGCTCGTTCATTTCTCTCACTGCTAGTGAGAGGCTCCTTCTCCCTCCGGTACCTGCCCACAGCTTGGCTGAAGCTCTCGCCCGGTTCTCCACAGGTTCCTCTGCCCCAGCTGCTCTCGCAGTTGGGCCTCTGGCTGCGTCCTGGTGGTCTTCCACATGCGCTGGTATAAGAAGAATGGCAAGGGGCGTGTGAAGATGAGGGTCTTTGCTCAGAGATGTAACAAGTGCCCTGAGCCTCCATTTGCAGCTCCAGAGTTCACCTGGGACAACATCTCAAGGATCTTGAGCAACCTGGTCTTCAGAATTCTGAGGAAGTGCTATGGAGAAGAGTTTAAGGAAGTGGCTGAGATTCCTTTGCTGGGAGACAAGGGTCTCGAAGGCCCACATGACAGCAACAACTGTGAGGCCTGTCTGCAGGGCTTTTGTGTTCAGAGTAGCTCAGGCTTAGCCTCAAAACCACCAGCACGCCCATTGTCTCCCACCTCCCCTAAGTCAACTATCTCCTGCTCGCAGCCTTCCTCTAAAGTGGGAAAGCCCCAAGCATCAAAAGTGGACACCAAAGCCAGTAACCCTACCAAAGCTGACCCTAAGGTGAGCCACACCTCAAACCCATCAACTGTCCCAATCTTGACAACCCAACAGTTGGCACCTGTAAGCTCACCTGTCCCTAGATGTGTCATTCAAATGCCTTCTCCCGTCAAGAGCAGCGGAACAGCAGGTATGGGAAACAAGAACTCCAGATCCAAGATCCCAGAGGCACTGCCCCCGTCCTCCGCATTTGTCCCAACCATTTCTTCCTCATTTTTTGTGTCCTCTCCCTCCTCCTATGTCCCACCCACTCCCGCGTATGTTGTGCCCAATTCTGAGAGACCACGAGCAAACATCACTGGCCAGGTAGAGAGAAGCAGCCATATCCACCCAGCAGGTGAAACCTGGTGCTGCAAAGCTTGCTGCGGGGCCTGCCACGAGTGCTGCAGCAGGAGCTGCGAGGGCTGCTGCGGATGCTTCTGTGAGTGCTGCGAGGGCTTCTGCAAGGGCTTTTGTGTTTGCATGGAACGTAAACCGTTTCGACTGCTGGTCTTTCTAATTTTTGCAGCTGTCGTTGTGACACTTTTCATAAAATATGGCTTCTGAGCCTTGAAGAAAGAATGCTGAGCAGCAAAAAAAAAAAAAGTTACAACATCCCCAAAAGTCAGATATTGTGTAACCCTTTATATGAAACATCAGTAAAATCAGGAGAACCCAGAGGTGGCTACCAGGGCTGGAGAAAAGGAAAAAAAATGCAAAGCCCTTGTTCAACCAATGTGGATTTCATGAGGGAAGAAGGGGTGATGAAATGCTTGGGAACTGGATGGAGAAGGTAACACTCTCTCAATACTGGAAGTGCACTAAAAGCCACTAAAGTTCTCATCTTAAGATGGTTAATTTTCTTTAATTTTTTTCCCATGTGGGTGTGTTAGGGTAGGTTTGAGAACTCATTTTGTAGTTGAAGTTGGTCTGGAATTCACTAGATAATCTAGGCTAGCCACATGTTCACACCAATCCTCTTGCTTCAGCATCTCAAGTGCATGAATCTCAGATATGAGCCACGATGCTCAGCAGAGAATTAATACTCTTATGACTCCCACTTGATAGTACACACACACATACACACACACATACATATGTATGGTTTCGACCTATTGTGAAGGAATGGAGTTGGAAGTGTTGAGGACTCAGAACCATTTGGTTGTGAGCTCCTCAGCAAGTTTTGCTCAGACCCTCTGCTGCCGGTCCGGGAGGGTGTGAGATGGAAGTAGTAAATCGAGTGCCTGCCTTCTCCAACAGTGGTCTCCATGCAGCTACTCTGTGATAGGGAAAAGCCATTGGGGAGAGAGATGCCTTTACAAGTCCAATTAGGGACTTAGATGTGATGTGGGAAGCCCTTCTGTATATATGTTGCTTTTATTGGTTAATGAATAAAAATGCTTCTTGGGCCTATGACAGGGCAGAATAGAGTTAGGCAGGAAAACTAAACTGAATGCTGGGAGAAAGTAGGCAGAGTCAGAGAGACACCATGTAGTTGCCGAAGGAAACAGATACCTGAGAACCTTACCAGTAAACTATGAGCCTTGTGGTGATACATAGATTAATATAAATGGGTTAATTCAAAATGTAAGAGTTAGCTAGAAATATGCACGAGCTAATTGGCCAATCAGTGTTTTAATTAATACAGTTTCTGTGTGATTATTTCGAGTCTGGGTGGTCAGGAACAAACAAGCAGTCTCTACCTACAGAGACATCTCAGCAGACAATGCTACTCGAGTACAAGGACCTGAGTTCAGATCTTCAGCACCTGTGAAAAGCAAGGTGTGGAGTCACATAGTCCCTCCAGTGCTGGAGACCTGAGACAGACAGCTTCCAGGGAGTTACTGACCAGCCACTGTAGTGAAAACAGCAATTTACAGGCTCAGTGAGAGACACTGCCTCAATAGTAACAATAATAACAACACAGGGGCAAAGAGACACCCCTCGTCAACCTCTAGGCTCCACACAAACCCGCACACACACATACACAGAGAGAGAGATGAAGTTTTTTCACAAAAAATCTGGTTTTATTTAAACAAATCTTACATAAATTATGAACAGTCTATTTGTGTAAAATTCTACACTTCTGCCTTTTCACATATAATTTTCACATCTTGATATATGTACTTGAGTAAGAAATAAATTCTGAAGCCATCCAAGTAGGACTACTCATCAATTTGAAAGCCATGAAGTCTAAAGAGAGCCCTCATCTTCTGCCTCTTTGTCTTTTAACCTACTTCTCACTGCTGCATTTTGTTGCAGTGATGCTCTCCTGAGACATGCCCCTGGCCTGGAGGAGGCCACCTGTCTCACATCTATTAAGGGTTAAAATGTTTGGACTTAAATCAAATACTGGCACAGGCAAAATACCAAGGTGCCAATTTGATGGGGGAGAGTCTTCTGTTTTGTGTTAATTTCATTGGTTAAATAAAGAAACTGCCTTGGCCCTTTAATAGGACAGAAAATTAGGTAAGCGGAGTAGACAGAACAGAATGCTGGGAGAAAGAAGCCGAATCAGGCAGTCGCCATGATTCTCCCACTTCAGACAGATGCAGGTTAAGATCTTTCCTGGTAAGCCAGCTCGTGGTGCTACACAGAATATTAGAAGTGGGTTAGATCAATATGTAAGAGCTAGCCAATAAGAGGCTGGAACTAATGGGCCAGGCAGTGTTTAAAGGAATACAGTTTGTGTGTTGTTATTTCGGGGCATAAGCTAGCCAGGCGGCTGGGAGCTGGGGCGGCACGAACGTGGCCCGAAGCTCCTACAACAGAGTGGCACTCCAACGTGATGGACTAAATCCACTTAAAAACCTGAGAGGGCTTTAAAAAAAAAGGGGGGAGCGAGAGTTTAACACAGCTTTTGGCTGTTTGGGGGTGGCTTGCTGCAAAGAAATTTTCCTGACTCAGCATCAGGGAAAAAAAAAACTGGCTGTTTTAAAATGCCAGCTTTCTGGGCTATGCTGCCACCAATATCTCTGTGCTGGCTCCTGTGGGAGACAGAGCTTTTAAATGGAGCATTTGGAGTAAAGTGCTACGGCAATGTGGACTGCTGTGTGCCTGGAACTGTGTGTGGCTCAGGGGCACCAAATGGCTCTGAGGCAGGAGTGGCTCAGCTCCACCATGCTGAACTGTGCTGGTCTCAGGCAGGAACTACCGTAATTACCATAATAACAGCGCAGTAAGGTTTAGACTGGGCAGGACACAGGAGGTACCATATTACTTTTACATGGTGCAACTTAAGTTTTTAAGAAGTGCTTAACATTTTAAGAAATGCTCCTGGATAGTAAAAAAATTACAGATTCACAATAGAACTGATTTCAGACATAGAAGACCTATAAATGGGTCACAGTGTTAGATGAATGTACGTAGGCTTGAGAGAGAGAAGAAAAAGAATATAGAGAATAAAGTTAATGGTTTAAAAAAAAAGGGTAAAGTCTTTAAAGAGACAGAGTACAGATAGTTATAGATTAAAAGAAATAAAGGAAAATAAGCCACGTAAAAATGGAAAATTCATAGAGAGTCTGGATTATGTACATTGTGTTTTCTTTAAAATTTTTGACTGTGAAGGAGCTAAGTACAGAGAGACATTTCATTATATGGGCTGCCAAGTGGAACCAGAACGGATATCATGAAGGTATGATTCAGAATTTGGGGCTAGGAATATGATGCTTTGGAGAGGGTCTTCTTTTGTTTTCACAGAGGATGAGACCCTATGGATTACTTCTATCCCAATATGGTATGATAGACCACGCCCTCCTGAAAGGTTGCTGTGAACACCCTCAAAAAATTACTTCACTCAACTGCCGACTGAGATGAACCTGGCACACAGGTTACCCCATGAAAGATATGATTAACACCGCCCCCATATAGCAGGAAGCAGTTTGGAGAGAAAAAACTGCGCCCATGTTCCCAAATATTGTTTATAAATGTTCTTTTACATTTAAAGGGGGATATGATATAGGTATGAATAATTTGCATTGGTATGGATTTTAAGGTCAATTTTGTTATATGTACATGTATTTCTGATATTGATTAAGGTATTGTAATTGTGTAGTTCATTTAAAAATGTAATGTATAATTAAGAAATATAGGTTAATAGATAATCATATATAATAGTCAAATTTGTAGTCATGTTAGTTAGGTTTTCTAGATATATAGAGATATATTTCAGTTAGATAGGCATTCTTCATATCTTTCAAAGACTGCAGAATATGGCATTTAAAATATTTTAATAACTTAGCGCTTTTCATGACAATGAGACACGTCTGCTCCTGGCAGCACCAATCTACTTCAAGAGGAAGATGGGCATCGAAGAGGCTCCTTATGGAGTTTGATAGTCATTTGGGCAAGAAACTGCTCTTGCCTGGACTGTTGCATAAACTGGACACAGAGAACCCACAGAGAGAGGACTGCTGAACTTGCCTAAAGGAGAGATGGTCTTTCGGGGTTCCTGACTCATGAAAGAGTGTGCGAGACATTCTGCAGGACACAGCAGAAAGTGACTGAACTGTCTTTGGAATTTCCTGCTTGATGAAAATGTCTGCTGGATACTATGGGCCTGTAGGCTGAAGATGGATGCCCCAACGGTACAAAAGAACTTTGGGTGACTGTTCAGGCAGCGAGATGTCTCTGTCATTTCTAGAGTTTAGAAGTTGCTTATTTCTTGTTTGCTTAGGTAATATTATATCCTTCTGGAGTCTTTGATGGAGTTGAAGAATGGTTAGTTATAGTTTTCTTTAGTTATGATAAAAGACAAAATAGATATAAATATTGTAACTGTAATTCTTGCTTGATAACTGTTTTGTTATATGTAATCTTACTATGTTAAAGTGAAAGCCTTTCTTTTTTGTTTCAACAGAAAAAGGGGAAATGATGGGGGAGAGTCTTTTGTTTTGTGTTAATTTCATTGGTTAAATAAAGAAACTGCCTTGGCCCTTTAATAGGACAGAAAATTAGGTAGGCGGAGTAGACAGAACAGAATGCTAGGAGAAAAAAGCCAAGTCAGGCAGTCGCCATGGTTCTCCCACTCCAGACAGATGCAGGTTAAGATCTTTCCTGGTAAGCCAGCTCGTGGTGCTACACAGAATATTAGAAATGGGTTAGATCAATATGTAAGAGCTAGCCAATAAGAGGCTAAAACTAATGGGCCAAGCAGGGTTTAAAAGAATACAGTTTCCGTGTAATTATTTTGGGTAAAGCTAGCCGTGCAGGCGGCCGGGCGCCGGGAACATAGCCCACAGCTCCATATAACACCAATTTTAATCTCCTTTCCCCTTTCTGTGAGTGTTTGTATGCATGCGTTACATGGCTTCGCATGTGTGTAGGGCACACGGACCCACGCGCACATGCACACACACAGAAAGGTCTGAGTCTGAATCATCTTCTATCATCTTTCCATTTTATTTACTGAGCTCCTATTCAAAACAAGAGCTTCCAGTGGGTTTGGCTAGCTAGCCAATTGCTCTGCACACATCCTGTTTCTCCTTCCCAAGACTGGAATTACAGCTGGGTCACCACGCCCACTTAAGATTTCCATGGGTTTCTCTGGTCCTTAGATTTGAGTCGCCATAGCTTTAACTGCTGAGTCAGCTCCCAGCCCTAGCAACCCCTATGTTTTAGGGTTTTTTGTTTGTTTTAATTAATTGTGTGTTTTTGGTAACCTTTTTAAATTATATAACTCTAAGAGCAAATCAGTTCTTCAGGTAAGAAAAAGTAAAAACCACACCTCCCATTTTTAAAATCACAGATAACCTCCTCCATCCCAATCCAGCAGGCTGGGCCTTGTTGTACGGTTTGATAGCCACAAGTGACTATTTAAGTAAACTGCGTTTAAAATTTAGTTTTTGAGGGTCATCAGACTCCACATATTCCATGCCTGGACGGTACGGCATCTAACAACACGGGGTGGGGGACTACACGGGTGAATCCACTCATACACACAGAGATGCGTGTGTATTTTCCCTCCCATCTTCAAGATGATCAGCCACTTCCTGTTCGTCCTAGACTAAGACATTGGTAGAAAAAGGGGAGCTTTATACGGCTCTTCCCGTGGCACAAGTAGAGCAAGAACAGAGAGCCCAGCCCTTGGCCACACAAACTAACATTCCCTGCCTGGCCCACAGCTGCACTCCAGCAGGCAGAGCCCTCCCGCGGTTCCCACATGCAAGCCTTTCTAGGGGGTCATCAGTGTGGGCCCCTCCAGGAATGAGCACGGAGGGCACTGCCTCTGCTCTGCTCTGATGTCCCAGGTCCACCAGGGGAACTGTCAGGGTAGGAGGGCTCCCCAAGCACAACATTTGGACCTCCCCAGGCCCACACCAGCTGAGCACCTAGGGTCCAATGAAGTACATATGCCAGCCCTTCTTTCCACCATCGAGACCCAAATTATACCTTCAGTCTCTCCTGAGAGTTAAATACAATTAAATACATAAATAAAATACAATGTATTACTATGTATTATGTATTTATGTATAAAATACATAAATAAAATGCCATTTAAAACGTACTTGCCAAAGTTATTTTAAAATGTGGAAATAGCACTTGTTTAAACTCAAAGAGCGTTACTCTCAACAGAAGTAGATAGTACACTGAAACACTTTCACGGCGGTGAAGCCTTTCGTCCACAACCCTCCAGCCCTGGGTTCCTGAAAACAATGCAGCCAGTTTCAAAACTTGTTCTTTATGCTGTATTTTTGTTTGTCTGTTTTTGTTTTGTTTTGTTTGAGATAGGGTTCTCTGTGTAACAGCCTTGGCTGTCCTGGAACTCACTCTGTAGACCAGGCTGGCCTCAAACTCAGAGATCTGTTTGCCTCTGCCTCCCAAGTGCTGGGCTTAAGGCCATTGCCACCACTGCCTAGCTGCTCTATATTTAAAAAAATATATTTCCTAAAATATTAAATGTGCATTATATAGAACAAGGATATGCAAATCCATCTATTAATATTAACATTATGCAAATTTACCAGTCTTTCCCATTTGAAATTTGAAAATTATTTTTCTTAACAGTGATGGTGGTAGTTTCTGGACTTTGTCCTTCAGCACAAGCCACAATTCCTGTAAGATGTAACGCGTAGACAAAGATGGAGAGCACAGAGCAGTAAGATTTTGTGGTCTTCAGGTGGACCAGATCAAAGTTGAAGGCTAAATGACACTTTGGTGGTGTAACTGGGAACGGCTTCTGCAATAAAGAAAAATATATACTTAGCTATTCATTCCCTCTTCTTAATCAATCAATTTATTTTATGTGTTTGTGTGTTTTGTTAGCATGTATGTATGTCTGTGTCCTATGTACACTCCCTGTGTTCCTGGAGGTCAGAAGGTGTCTGAGTCCCTGGCACTGGAGGTACGAACAGTTGTGAGCTGCCATGTGGGTGCTGGGAAATGAACCAAGGTCCTCTGGAAGAGCAGTTAGTGCTCTTAACCCCTGACCCATATCTCCAGTCCCTTATTAATCCATTCTTATTATGAAATATAACCATAACGCATGACTTGCATCGATACGTCAAGGATTGACTAGGACATGCGAGGTATCAGCAGTGGGCGGCCAGGTTTAGATGCGTTTAGATCTGCGATATTAACACTCGGTCTCTTTCTTTTATAATCTTTCCAACCACCTTGCGCAGCTCCCTCTAGTCTCTGGAAACTATATGACCGTATAACAAAAGCTGATGAAATCGCTGGTAAAGTACATGGGGCTGAAGACAGCAGGTGAAAACGATATGGTTTATAAGAGATCAGGGCTATTTCTAACCAAGCTCTTACTAAATAGACTCAGCCTTGTTCCTCCCAGTATGTAGTATCCAGTCTTTCTCCTCACAGCCAAACAGCATCTACAGATGGCCAATACCAACTGTAAGAAGTGGTCCATTTGAGGGGGTAGCACAATGGTAGAGAACTTTTCTATCATACACAAGACCCTGGGTTTGAACCCAAGAACAAAACCCTTCCCAGGCCTTCTTGAGTTATCTGACTATCTGCACTCCTCAGGACACAACGTGCCGTGGAAAACCAACTCTGAGCAGGCCTATTTCCTGGATGGCCAACTGTGTTCTCCTTGTTTGCAACGTTTATACAGGTATTTGGTTCGGATGAGTTAATGCCTTCAAATTTTTTAATCAACTTTTGAAATGGAGTCTTATTTTTCTATTAACTTGAATACTATTTTATCAAAATAATGAAATCTCATTTACTGGGAGGCAAGGTGGTTCAGTGGATAAAGGTCCTCAACCATGCAAACAAGGTGGTCTGAGCCTGATTCCTAGAACACACGGAGACAGAAGGAGAGAATGGACTTCATAAGTTGTCTCCTGACCTCCTCATTCACACACGCACACCTAAGCACACGAGCCCTGCCCTCTACATCAGGGGCACATGCACGCTCACGGGTGCGCACACACACATACACAATAATAGTAATTTTTCAAAATTTAAAGGTTATATATTAATACAACCTTCACATTTTAGTTGTGTGTTTCTCAGCCTCTGTGTTCTGTCATACAGTTGACATGTGTAGCAAGCACACAGTATGCAAGGAAAATCTCACAGTTCATGTAGGAGACCTGTGTAAGGTGAAGCCACACAAAACCCCAGCATGGATACAGGAGGTGGGCGTGCAGGCCCAGCTCTAGCTAAGGGGTAACTGGTAGCTACTGGGAAGGGTGAACAAGTTCTCTTTAAGGGTGCAGCCCTTCCTGGGCCGCCCATGCTCGAGTGGAAGGCCGCACAGTCCACAGTTTACAGGCAACACCAACTATACTTGATGGGTTTTTTAAAACAGAGAAAGACAAACAAAACTGGGCAGGGAAGGTGGCTGGGCCCAGGAGTGAAGAGAGGGGTGGAATGATCAAAATGCATTGGATGAAATTCTCAAAGAACTAATAAAGGTGAGAGGAAAAAAAACCCTCATGTTCTAAAAAAATGCACCACTGGTTCACAAATAGTCACAAATAATTTTTTTTGTCATTCTGACTGATGATGTATGTATTTCAGGAACAGGTGGAGGTTGCAAAATACACTTTAGATGGTTTTAAATATTCCCAACTCACCTCGTTCTTTAAGATCTTCAATATATGCTTTCATAAATTCTTTATCAAAATGCTGGCGGTCCTGTTCACTTTCTAGTATTTCATCGCTGTCTTGACATTGTTGGCTCTTATCAATAGGATTGTCCATAAGGCTTACAAATCTGTGGGGGAAAGTAACACGTTTACTGAGAATATTCAACTGCAAAACTCCTCTTCAGTGAGCTGGAGAGATAGCTCAGCAGTCAAAAGCACTGGCTGCTCTTCCAGAGGACCAGGGTTCAATTCCCAGCACACACATGCTGGCTCACAACTGTCTGTAACTCCAGTTCCAGGGCATCCAATGCCTTCTTCTGATCAATGAGGGTGCCAGATATGCATGCACTCAGGCAGGCAAGCAAAACATTTACACACATAAAATAAATACTTCTTTTTGAAAATTAAGAATATAAGAGGTAGAGGCCGGTATATCTCTGTGAGTCTGAGGCCAGCCTGGTCTACATGGTGAGTTCCAGGACACCAGGGCTATGGAGAGAGGCCCTGTCTCAAAAGAGAGAGGGGGCGGGGGGAAGGAATATATATATGAAGCAGCAGTTTCTTTAATTGACCTATTTGTTAATTCTTTCTTTTTTACAACCTACCACTGAGCCCCACGCAGCCCATCACTGTTTTTCTTTAATCAGTAATCAAGGTCTGGGGATGCAGCTTGGTCCTCACAGTGCCTCCTTAGCTTGCATAAAGCCCTGGTCATGAGCCCAAGCACCATGTAAACTGTGGAAGACACTTAAGGTCAGTCCTGACTACTAATGGCTGAGTCAAGTCACGTGAGACCCTGTCTAATAGAAATTAAAAGACATGAGTCAGCCAATCAGAACCCTGTTTCCCCTTTATCTTGCGCACAATACACCATCCAAGAGCTTTGGTTTTGGTCTCTTCGTAGTGACAAATAAAGATACACGCAAAGGATCTGGAGGACACGGTCCCTAGCTTTGTTAGCTTTCTGGGGAGTAAGCAAGACTTCATCCCAGATTGGAGCCCGTATCATCTTTGCGTGGATGGTTGTCTTTGTTTCAGAGTTCACTGTGGGAAGTCAGAAAGATGAGGTGAACAGAGAGGATTGCTTGAACAGTGTCTGGCCTCTCCGAGGCAACAGGGACATGACAGCTGAGAGACAGCTGAGAGGCCTATGCTGTGTCCACACCCCATGCTGCCCATTGGCAAGCAGTTTCTGCAACTCCAGAAATCCAGTGACGTGTCCTACTTAGGCCTGTGAAAAACGAACAAACCCCTTGGAGTTCCTGTAGACAGTGGAGTAGGAGCGGATGCTCAGGAAGATCAGGCTCCTAAGACAGCAGTCTGGAGCCAGAGGCGACTGGCTTTTGCCTGTGTTGAGGGGGGCTGTCCCGGAGCCCTCCCTACCCCACATACTCACTTCAAAGGTGTGGAGGCATCGCAGAGGGCAGTCGGGAGCTCCACCAGGTGATCCCCACTGACAACCAGCAGGGTGAGCTTTCTGAGGTTGAGCATGGCCTGAGGAAGGTAGGTCAGCTTGTTTTTATACAAGAGGAAGCTCTGCAGCTCTTCCAGCCTGTGGAGAAGCCAGAACTCAGGACAGACTCCACGGTGAACTACAGACAACTGCAGGGAACTGCACTGCTCCCGCAGGGAAAGCCTGCTCGGCTCATCACCACCGAAACGTAGGTTCAACCATGAGCAAGCCTGCTTGGCTCATCACCACCAAAACATGTGTGCAACCATGAGCTTACTCTTCACATTTAGATAAAGTTGTCATCTTTTGAAATTATGCATAGAGCTATGAAGATTTTACTTTACTGACTTAATCACATACTGAACATGGATTTAGTAACAATACAGAAAATGGCACAATGGGACTCAGAAATCAACAGATTCCTCTAAGTATCTCCTGCATTTCCCAGGGCTGCTGTAAGAACAAACAGATTTGAGCAAGGCATTTCTTTTCATACAACTTAGTCTTCTCTCGCTATTTTTTTTTTATTTATAGTGTTCTGACTGCACATATGCCTGCCCACCCGGAAGAGGACATCAGAGCTCACTACAGATGGTTGTGAGCCACTGTGTGGTTGCTGGGAATTGAACTCAGTTCCTCTGGAAGAGCAGCCGGTGCTCTTAAGCGCTGAGTCATCTCTCCAGCCCCTCACGATTCTTTTTCAACATAAAGTAGGAGGAAAGCCACGGAACAAGAAGGAAATGCAAAAAAATATATTTTAAGATTGTTTTATTTTTATTCTAATCTGGAGACCCTTCCTTCAGATTTTTTTCATTCATTTACAAATTCTTGTGTAATATCACCAATATCTCAAAAACTCCTTTGTCATTCTAACACAAGTAAGTCTCACTTGGCCTCGTTCGCCCAGGAAGGCATTCATTCATCACAGGGACCAAGGGTAGAGAAGTGTCACACTCAGGCCTAAGCCAAGGCAGCCTGTGAATCGTCACAGTTTATTCATACTTCCATGTAAATAAAAGTTTAGACGCCACTGGGCGGGGGTAGCCAGCATTTGGGAACTGAGGCAGGAGGATCTCTGTGAGTTCGAGGCCAGCCTGGTTCTACAGAGCTAGTTCCAGGACAGCCAAGGCTACATACACAAAAAAACCCTGTCTCAAAAAACAAACCAACAAAAAAGAGAGTATAGACTCCAAGAGGCCACAGGTTGTATTTCATCCATTAGCCCACTCTCCAGGACCAACATAAAAAGCCTAGTAATGTCAGTGGCATAAAGGACTGATTCAATCTATCTCACATTACATGTTTCAGTGCAATAATTATTTTTTAAAGGACAGGTTCCATTTTAAATGTATTTTATTTTCATTGTGTGTGCGCACACACATGCATGAAGGTGCACATTCACATGTGCACACAAGCACCTAGAGGTAAGAGGTCAACACCAAGGGTCTTCCACGGTTGTTCTCCACCTTCTTTTCTAAGAACTATTTTTATTTTTTTAAGTCTGTGTACATGAGTGCAGATGCCCACAGAGGCCAGAGTGTTGGATGCTCTGGGGCTGGAGTTACGGGCAGTCGGGAACTTCCCAGTGCGGGAACTGAACTCAGGACATCTGCAAGAGCAGTTCGGTGCTCTTTTCTGTTGTTTTTTGTTTCTGTTTGTTTTTTATTTTAAATTACACAGCGTGTCTGTATGTGAGTATGTACATATGAGTGCAAGGGCCCGTTGAGTCAGATCCCCTGGAACTGGAGTTCCAGGCAGTTGTGAGCCATCTGTGGGTTCTGGGAGCTAAACTTGGATCCTCTGAGAGCAGTACTCAGTCTTAACCACTGAGCCATCTCACCAGTTCCTCCGCCTTGTCTTTTGAGATTGGGTCTCTCACTGAGCCTGGTGATTACCAGCTGGCTAGCTTGATTGCCACAGGCTCTGGGGACCCCCTGTCTTTGCCCACCCGAGCACCGCTGGGAGCAGCCACACACAGCTATTACAGGACTGCGGGGATCCAACTCATGTCCTCAAGCTCGCACAGCAGACACTTCACCCATCGAGTCATCTCCCCAGCACATAATAATCGTTTTATAAAGGAAACAGCTGCTTGGATATAATTTAACAACATTATTAACATGCCAATTTTGTTTAAAGATTATGCACCTTAAATTAATAAATGAAAAGTAATAAAAATTCCCTTCCCCATGTTGTTCTAAGCAGGGTGATGTTTCTCTACACATAATAAATTTTCTTTTCCATTCCTGTGGAGTAAAATTAGCAATGTTATTCTACAAAAGACTAAAGCCTAGTCAAGAGGCTTGCATCAGTGATCTTTGCACTCAGGAAGTTGAGTCAGGAGCATTGAGGGTTCCGAGCCCTTCCAGGCTACAGAGCAAACCCCTATCTCAAAATTCAAAAATAAAATAAAAATAAACAAAAATGTCTTCTAAGCTGTTTGTGGTGGCATATGTACCTGGATCTAGTGCTTGGGAGGTAGCAGCAGGAAGATCCTGAGTTTGAGGCTAACCTGGGCTACTTTGCAAGACTCTGTCTCGAAGTTAGGGAGAGAAGGAAGATACAGTGAGATAGCTCAACAAGAAAGGGTGCCTGCCACCGAGCCTGACATCCTGAGTTCGCTCTCCTGGACCCACATGGTGGAAGGAGAGAAGCATCTCCCTCCAGTTATCCTCAGGACTCTGTTGTCGAGTACGCACACTCAATTCTTAAAATGCTTTCAGAAAATAAAAATCCAAGTGTGATGTTGTGTACTTTTAATCCCAGCACTTAGGAGTCAAAAACAGGCAGATCTCTGGGAGTTCAAGGTCAACCTGGTCTGTATAGTAAGTTCCAGGGCAGCCAGGGCTACAAGGGGGAACATCTGACATTAAATAAGTAGATAAACAGATAACTCAATGAGTAACTGAAGCAAATCAAATTCACCAAGACAATGAAGACGTGTTCGAGCGCATACATGCATGGATGTGTAGTGCGTATGGAGACTGTCTTGTTCTACCATTTCCTAGAGCCCAACTCTGGAAAAGTAGTTGATTTCAAAGGCTATTCATGTGCTAGCATATCTAAAGTGTTAGCAGTCTTAAAGTGTTAGTAATGAGTTCATACACCTCACCTTAGGGTGCAAGTAGCTACCTGTCTATATCTTGCGGCAGGTCACTCAGATTATTGTTGCTGATATCCAACCATTGCAAGCGGCACATCCGCAGGACACAGATCGGGACACTGGAGAACTTGTTTGCTGAGATATCTACAAACGTCACTTGCTTCAAATTACTCAACTAGAAAGGAATAAGAAAATACTGGAATGACCCTCTGTGACAGCTAATCCTGATTGTTGACTTGACAGGAGTGAGAATCACCATGGGAACACTTCTCTGGGTAAATCTGGGAGGGATTATATAGATTCAGTTATTTTGGAAGACCCAGCTTAACTGTGGGTGATTTTACCCAGCAGTATGAGGGAGCAATGGTCAGGGGTCCAAAAAGATTTTACGGAGAAGAGAACATTGGAATTGGGTCTCCCAGGTGGGGAATGGCACAGGCACAGAGGCAGAGAGCTTAAGTTTTTGCCATTGCTTTGTTTTGCATGGTTTGTTTATTTTTTTGTTTATTTTTTGAGACAGGGTCTCACTACAAAACCCTGGCTGTCCTGGAACTCTTTATGTAGACCAGTTGGCCTCGCACTCACAGAGATCAGCCTGCCTCTGCTAGGATTAGAGGTGTGTGCCACTATGCCCAGCTAGAAAATTCAAAATACGAATTAGGGTATGGCAAGGATAGCACTAACAAGTTTTGACAAGCCTCGAGGAAATCCACATTTGGATGGGTTAGATGACATGATAAAGTACTCTTCATCTTGTCTGGCCCCAGTAGCTAAGCAGGGTTGGGCTCTCTTGTTGTGGTTTTCTATCCACAGTTCTTGTTTGCAGCATGTCAAGTCAAATACATGGGGAGATATTGTGCTTCAGTGCAAATCTATAAATTTTGAATAAAGTTGAACAAACATTTCATATCTGGAATTGGTTATGAAAGTTTGACAGCTACTATGAAACATGAAAGAAGCTAATTTTTTTTACTGACTTCTTTTGAGCATCCATGAGTAAAATTATACTCTCTCTCCAAGCACATTATCGGGCCACCAAGATGACTCTGTGGGTAAGAGCATCTGTAGCCAAACCTGGTGTTCTGAGTTCGATCCCCAGGACCTACACTAAGGAGAAAAAAAAAAAAAAAACAGCTCTCAAGAGTTGTGCTCTGACTTCCTCATTTGCCTACATGCAGGTGCGTACATATACAAAACAAATAAAGACATTTAAAGCACAGATTTACAAATTACTCAAAACACAGGGCTAGTTGGGCCAATAAAGGGCAGTAGTGAGCAGCAGAAGGAAAAAGCTCTGGGCTTATGCCCATGTTTAGCTTAGTATGAATCCCATCTTCCTGTCATCTAATACAGTCTACCAAGGGGACACACTCTGATTATGTCCTTGTCTGGAATTCCAAACTGTGAAGGCCACACGCGTCAGCGAATGATCAAAGAGATGTGCTGGGTGCCTGTAATCCAGACTTAGGCTTCTGCTCCAGGTGCCAACAGATGGGCAGAAAAAGAAAATAAAAACAAAACAAAAACAAATCTAAATTACCATTCATCTTTCTCTTCACAATAAATGCAGCAAATGTATCTTTAGACTATATGGCACTTAGAATGAAAATGGCCTCCAGTGGCTCATAGGGAGAGGCGGTATTTGAGAGGACTAGGATGTTTGACCTTATTGGAGTAGGTCTGGCCTTGTTGGAGGAAGTGTGTCACTAAGGGGTGGGCTTGAGGTTTCAGGAGCTCAAGCCAGGCCTAGCCACTCACTCTCTCTTCCTGCTGCCTGCAGATCTGGGTGTAGAACTCTCAGCTCCTTCTCCAGCACCATGTCTGCCTGTGTACAGTCATGGAGCTTGAACACACCCGGCACCCCCCATTAGTTACATTTATCAGTGGCAAAGCAAAACATCCATAAAATACACTGAAAATACTTCTATTTACCTAAAAAGAGAAAAAAATCCTTAAAAGTCCACTGACAAAGTATCATTGCACTTGCTGGTTTTATGTCAACTCAGCACAAGTTAGAGTTATCTGAAAGAAGGGAACCTTAACTGAGAAAATGCCTCCGTAAGACCCATCTGTAAAACATGTTCTTAGTGATTGCTAGGGGAGGGCTCAGCCTATTGTGGGTGGTAACATCCCTGGCTGGTGGTCCTGGGTTCCATAAGAGAGCAGATTGTGCAAGCCATGGGGAACAAGTCAATAAGCAGCACCCCTCCATGGTACTGCATCAGCTCCTGTCTCAAGGTTCCTGCCTTGCTTTAGTTGCTATCCTGGCTTCCATTGATGATGAATGGGATGTGGAAGTGTGAGCCGAATCAACCCTTTCCTCCTCGAGCTGCTGTGGCCATGGTGTTTACCACAGCAGTAGGAACCCTGGCTGAGACAGTCGTAATGCTCAAAATCTGACCCACAGTGAACATACGCAGAGCACGTATCTGGAGAGGGACAGCTGTGCGCCAGGGGATTTCAGTATCTTCCCCTTTGTCTCAGAAGTCTTGTTTATTCTCGGGCTTGCCCCTTCACGTCTGCTCTCTCAGCAATCTACAGCAGGGTCATATCACTTGGCTTTGTAAGAGAACAAACAAAGAGACATATGATAGAGCGTGCATGTTGAGAGGTACTCCCTGGATACTCCCTGGGTACTCCCTGGCTGGCCCTTTCTGACTACACCAGGGGGTTCATGACAAGCAGAGGCTGGCGCAGGAAAGGGGTGAGTCTGAGATCCTCTGGTAGCACACGGGATGGCAATGAAGAAACCAGAAGTTCTCCTTTCTTTAATTCCCCAAACTCCAACAAGGTAGAGTTTGCATGGCACAAACATCATGGATGTACAGTGTACCATGACTCGATTGCAGGGGATTTCTATAGCCCCTGCTCAGATTTTCTTCTTCCTACTGGCTGTCATTCTGTGCTCTCAATCTTTTCACTAGAAAATCATGGATCTACTTTCCTTCTCTACACATTTTTCTTCCTGGAAATTTCATGCAACATTCTTTTAAATCTGCTTTCCTTCATCTAGGGTGATTTTCAAATTCTTCATTTATGTCATAATATGTATGGAGTTAGGCAAAGGTTTTAATTTTCCCAAAACCTTCTATTAAATTGATTGTCCTTTTTCCACTGAATTTTCTTGGTGATTCTGTTCAAAAATCAATTGATTGTAAATATAACATAGTTATAGGGCATGGTGCTTCACACATTTAACCCCAGCACTCAGTAGGCAGAGACTGGCAGATCTTTGTGAGTTCAAGGCCAACCCCATATACAGAGCAAGTTTCAGGTCAGTCAAGACTACATAGTACAACTATCTCAAAATAAAATTTTATATATATATATATGTAAATATATGCACATATTATAGAGATTTCTCTCTGAAATCTTAATTCTGTCCCAATTTTCTGCATGTATGTCTTCATGTTAATTTGATGCTGTGACTTTCTAGTAAGCTTTGAAACTGCATAATGCAAGTTCTCATAATAGCTTTGTCCTATTTCAAGGTTGATTGGCAACTCTTATATTTTCAGGTAAAGCCTGAGAACAATCTAGTAACTATAAAAAGAAAGAAAAGAAAGAAAGCAGACTAGAGGTGTCAGTAAAGGTTCCTCACAATATAGAACACGGCATGTTACAAGTTAAAGAACAGGGAGTCATGGGGCAGAGGTGTTTGCATCTCACTTCAAAGGGGAGCTCTGTCAGGTCCAGATTCCCAGAGCAGTCCAGTCTCTCTAGATTCTCACAGTCTCCCAGCTCCGGGGGAACATTCTTCAGGTGATTGAAACTCACATTGAGTTCTCTCAGGTTCTTCAAGCGACCTAGCAACACAAAAAGTTAACCTCCATGGAGCAGGTCCTTCAAAGCCTTTTAAGAACAAAAACAAGCTCGTCAGACGCACAGGCCTTTAATCTCAGTGCTCAGAAGGCAGGAAAGGCGGATCTCTGTGAGTTCCAGGCCAACCAGATCTACATAGTGAGACTCTTTCTCAAAAACAAAACAAATGAAACGGATTTCAGGGGTTAAACTTTCCCCTGAAATGACAGGGACCCCAGAGATGGCATTGAGTGCCCGCAATCCAGCACTTGAAACACAGAAGCATAAAGGTCACACAGTTCTACACAAGGTGCACTGTCTCAAAAAGCAATTCAAAGGGAGAAAAGGAAAAGGAAAAAAGGATATTCAGACATAAGATCTAATTTTATGTTTGCACATTGAGCATTCTCTGTTAAATGTCTCTCGTCAGACCATCTCGCTGTTGGCGCTGTGGCTGTTTGTGGGTTTTGTTGGTTGGTTCAGCATCTCTGTGACACTGCAGTTAGCCCGCCGTTAGTTCCTTTCCTGTTGCTTCAATAAAATATCAGGACCAGAAGCAGTTTAAAGAAGATAGTTTGGGGCTGCAGAGACTGTTCAGTGATTAAGAACTCTTTCAGAGGACCCAGATTCAACTCCCAGCATGCCCAGGGCAGCTAATCACAAACTGTAACTCTATTTTCAGGGGCTCTGACACCCTCATTGGGCCTCTTTGGGCACTGCATGCGCATGGTGCGTAGTTACACACACAGGCAAAACACCAATATACATAAATAAAATGTTTAAAAATTGAAAGAGAAAAAAAATGATCTTGGTTTATGGTTCCAAAAAGAGCATCCACAATGGCATAAAAGGCATGACATGGAAACAGAAGCACGAAGCTGACTGACCACACACCCATCCACTGCAGGAAGCAGAGAAAGTAGAACAAGGCTGTAAAACCCTCAAAGCCCATCCCCACTGATGCACTTCCCCCAGCCAGGCTCCACCTCCTAAAGGTTCCACTGCTCCCCACAGCACCACCAACAGGAGACCAAGTGTTCACATACAAGAGGCTGTGGGAACATTTCTGACTCAGTCACCGCAGGGTCTGTGCAGGGGATCTGTCCTCTGCGTCCAGACATGCTCTGGAATATTATTGTAAGATGTGTTACATTTGTTTATGCTGTGGAACACTTGTTTAACGATGCAAAGATGTGTTACACTCTTTTATGTTGCATTTGCTTAACTCTGTGTTACTTGGCCTGTCTAAAACACCTGATAAAGAGCTGGACAGCTGATAGCAAGGTAGGAGAAACGGATAGGCGGGGCTGGGAAGCAGAGAATAAATAGAAAGAGAAAAATATCAAGGAGGAACAAGAGAAGGAGAGGAGGACATCAGGGGCAGCCTCCCAGCTACACAACCAACCACGGTGTAAGAAATAAAGAAACACAGAAATCGAAAAAGGAAAAAGCCCAGAGACATAAGGTAGATGGGATAATTTAAGAAAAGCTGACTAGAAACAAACCAAGCTAAGGTCAGACATTTATAAGTAATATCAAGTCTCTGTGTGTTGTTTATTTGGGAACTGGGAGGCGGACCCCCCAAAGAGTGAAAAGAAACAACAACATAGATATCCAGTGTGCAAACCCCATGATGAGTTGACTCACTGGCCCTGACTATGAAGATCAGAGCAGCTCCTAGGAGAGCAGAAACTGCACAGGGCATGAGCTAGATACAAACTTATGCACAGAGTTCTAGATGCATGGTAAATGACTAAAGGGGACGACAGCTTGCAGACTGCATGTCAGACACCTTCATCTTTTATACATGCATTCTTTCAACTCTGTGTCATGTTTCCCAACAGATATTTATAAGCAACTTTCTCAAGTGGGATGTGAATACATTCAAAGGAACAGGAATTGTCAAGAATGGTTGAAAATACTGTATTTTAGTTCTGATTCTTTCTTAATATTTATTTTATGTGTATGTATGTTTACCACATGCGTGCAGGAGACCTGTGTGGTCAGAAGACATCAGATCCTCCCTGGAACTGGAGTGGCAGGCAGTTGTGAGCTGCCATGTGGGTGCTGGGAATCAAACCTGAGTCCCATACTAGAGCAGTAAACACCCTTAGCTACTTTTTTTTTTTTTTTTTTTTTTTTTTTTTGGTTTTTCGAGATAGGGTTTCTCTGTGGCTTTGGAGCCTGTCCTGGAACTAGCTCTTGTAGACCAGGCTGGTCTCGAACTCACAGAGATCCGCCTACCTCTGCCTCCCAAGTGCTGGGATTAAAGGCGTGCGCCACCACCGCCCGGCCACCCTTAGCTACTTAGTCATCTCTCCAGCCCCTTAGTTCTGATTCTTGCTTGAAAATATATACAACCAGCTCCAAACTAAAAACTAGTACAATAACAAATATATATACTAATACTCCAAAAACATCACATCATAGGCATCCTAAGAAACCGAATACTTTATCATAATTTAAATTAATAAACCAAAAATGACCGTTTGCTTTTTTCAGGATAGTTGCTCAACCTTCACCTCTCCTGCCACTTCATGAATGAGACAGTAAATAATTCTACCAGCCTCACAACAACCACGTGAATCGAGCGCATGATGACCACCGTGCTACAGATAAGGAAATAGGAAAGGGGGTTGTCTGAGTGATTGCCCCAGCTCACACAGTGGCCTCCCAAGATTGCTGCTCTCCTCCCTTCACCCCTTGGTCGGAGCCCATCAATGCTGGCTGCACATGGGAATCTCATAGGGAATTGTTTGTTTGTTTGTTTGTTTGTTTGTTCTGCTTGTTTTTGGTTTTGTTTTTTGGTTTTCTGAGACAGAGTTTCTCTGTGTAGTCCTGGTGGTCCTAGAACCTGCTTTGTAGACCAGGCTAGCCTCGAACTAGCAGAGATCTGCCTGCCTCTGCCTCCCAAGTGCTGGCATTAAAGTTATATGCCACCACTGACTGGCTCAGAAAATTCTTACAGTGTTACCCATTCCCATGACTTCAGGTTTCTAAGCAACTGTGAAATTTCTATCAATGCCAAGTCAAACAAGCAGATCATGGTATTTCATGTCCCAAACACTGAGCCAGTGGCTCTGGGAACAGGGAAACAGCTGTGGAACATCCAGGAGAGTAGGAGAAAGAAATGGGGTGTTGGCACTGCGACACCTGCCCTACAGCTGGCTGCTCACCACAGACAAGGACCAGAAATTCCTGCCGAGTAACCTACCAATTTCAGCTGGAAGACACGTGATTTGGTTTTTTGGCAAGTCCAGAATTCTCATGGCTTGAAACAGCTCGATGTATGTGGGAATGATCTGAATCAAGGTGCTGTGGATATGCCATTCTTTGAGGTGTGTCTGCTCCCTCAGCGAATCCGGCAGCTCCTGAAACAGAAGGAATGGTGTTGGTCAGCAGTCTCAGTTCCTCATGTTCACAAAGCCTCACCAGACCAAGGATTTAGCCAAAACAGAAAAGGCATGTGAGAGATTGGTGCCATTTCTGCAGAAGACAGTGGTGACTCACAGTAGCTGATCAACCTCATTTCTGATTTGTGATAATAAAATCAAGGGCGGTGATAGCAGACACCTTTAATCCCAGCACTTAGGAGGCAGAAGCAGGAGGATCTCTGTGAGTTCGAGGCCAGCCTGGTCTACAAGAGCTAGTGCCAGGACAGGCGCCAAAGCTACAGAGAAACCCTGTCTCAAAAATAAAAAAAAAATAATAATTAAAAAAAAAAGCGGGGGGGGGAGATAATAAAACCAAATTCTACCCAGGCCTAGTGGTGCAGGCCTGCTGGAAGTCCAACTGTTTGGGAGGGTGAGGCAGAAGTACCACAAGTTCAAGATCAGCCTGAACAACTTATCGAGAGCCTGTCTCCAAATATAACTAAGTATACTAGCTATGTAATGTATATGGTTATCAGAATAAAGGGAAGAGTGATTGAGCAGAACACACAACATTCTGGCCTCCGAGCTCATACAAGCATAGGTGCGCGCACACACACACATCTCATATATAATATGTATAGTTAACATATATATATACGTTTATATATATATGTAAATCCTAGTGAACACAGATGACCAGTTTCACAGTACTTATCAACAGCACGCATCTTCTAACATAAGATCTGCCTTATATATTCCATTCATTGACATCATGACAGACATTGACATCTACAAAGTTCATGCTTGAGAACTGCACAGATGGAGTTTAAAAACCTGAAAACAAGTTCCCATATCTTAAATAAGCTCATGATTATGTACTGTTGGTCTGCATCTATATCTATCCCGGGGTGCATTTGGCCTGCAGGGTGCAAGCTGAGCACACCTGATTGTTTTAGACATTTATGTTCTATTTCTCTTACTCTGTAGTTGCTTTTAGAAATATTTGATAAATAACTAGTGTTTTCCATAGCAAACCCTCCTGTGTTTTTATGTTTATGAGTCTGTAGTAGAGGGAGGAGCCTCAGGGACAAGCGGTGTACAGTGAGCCCATTCCAACCCAACCTCCCCTTCTTTCAGCTGTGCTGTCTCCCTGGCTTAGACTTCTGCAGTAATAATGACAATGACAACCACAGCCTCCCTAATTCAACGGCGCTGGGATAAAAACTGATGGTTTGGAAAGATGCTTAGGACTTCCGAGCAGCAATTTGTCCCACTGCAGAAATCCAAACCACCAAGAATGTGCTATACGAGAGGTACCTGGCACTAAAGGGAGAGACAAGGGTCCCTGACACCATGAAGGTGAAGATAATGTTCCCATCAGCAATGTGTGATGCTACACTGTGGAGAGAGTGGCCGCTGTAGGATCCAGCCATGATAAGCTAAATAGAAACAGACCACCCAAAGGAAGTTCTTTACTTCCAACCATTATCACCTGCCAGAGTAGGACTCAGCCATCCATAAGTTTAATGGAGGCTTGAGTCTCAGTAGTTTACCCTGAAGCAATACCTGGTTGCAGGAAGAACCACAAACTGAAATTACCCGAGTACCACCCAAGAACAGACCATCCAAAGGAAATGCCTAATGTTCCAACCCTTGTAGATAGGAGCACCTGCCAGCACACACTCACCAGGACACCCCTAGACAAATGTCAGACAGTCAGGGATCTTGAACCTCAGAAACCCCTCACTCCCGCCTTTACTACTATAAAAACCCAACTCTAACTGAGCTCGGGGCTCTCCATTTATTCCAATACATTGGACATGAGGAGAGACCGAGTTTGCAAACTTGCATAAAATAAAGGCTCTTTGCTTTTACATACGGGACTTGGTCTCCTTGTTGGCTTTTGGGGGACTTCGCGGGTCAGGGCATAACAGTCACTCTATGCTTGTAACTGGCCTCATGGCCACTACCAACCCAAGAACGCCCTGCACTCAGGTATTCTTCATAAGAGACCGTAAGATGGGTAGAGTGGGCATTATCACCAAGGTCTGTTTGAAAGAAAGCCAGAGGCTGGGAAGATGGCTCCGTTGGAAAAATGCTTGCCTCACAAGCTTGGGGACCTGAGTTTGCTCCCCAGAACGCTCTTTAGTGTCAGGAGCGGTGGCTCACATCTTCAATCCCTGTCTTGGAAATCTAGAGACGGTGGTGGATCCCGGGGGGCTCGCTGGTTTGCCAACCTGACCCAGGGCAAGTTCTAAATAAAAGTGAGAAATGCGGTTAAAAAACAAAGTGGAGAGCAACTGAGGAAGACACCCAAGGTTGACCTTTGTCACACGCGTGCACACACACACACATACTGTACCCACACACATACCAGAGACCGCCATGATGTAGATATGTGGCCAGGACTGTGCTGACAGCACAGGAGGATGATATACCAATGGTCTTTCACCAGAAGACTAGATTAGGGTCAGGGTGATGTCTCAGTGGGCAATAGCATTTGCTCTGAAAGCAAGAGTGAGTTCAAATCTCTACATGTGCCTATAATTCCAGTGGGATCAGGCAGTACCTGTAGGCTTGCTGGCTGCCACCGCAGTAAAAGATGACTTTGTAGGATGGACAGACGGTTCGGCTGTTATAATAAGCACTAACTGCCTTTGCAGAAGACCTAGGTTCAGTTCCCAGCACCCACAGAGTGGGTCTCGTTCCAGAGGATCTGACATCTCCTTCAGGTCTCTATGGACACTAGACACACGTATGGTACATAGACATACATGCAAGCAGAACACTCATACACATAAAATAAAAAGTAAAATTTCAAAACAGGTTTGTTTTGTTTAAGAGATGACTTTCTAATTCAGAAAGAAACTATGTCTCAAAAATGAAAGTGAGCTGGGAGTGGCGGTGACATCTTTAATCCCAGCACTCAGGGGGCAGAAGCAGGCAGATCTCTGAGTGTGAGGCCAGCCTGGCCTACATAACAAGTTCCAGGCTGGACAAGGTTACATAGTGAGACCCTGTCTCAAAACAAAACAAAACAACAATAATAATAGTAATAGCAACAATAATGTAGAAGGCCAGTAGAATGGCTTACCAAGTAAAGGTACTTGCCACCAAGCCTGACAACTAGAGTCCATCCCTAGAGCCCTGAGGGAAGAGAGAACTCCCCAAAGTTGTCCTCTGACCTCCACATGTACACACACACACACACACACACACATTCTGATCCAGCAAGATGGCTCTCTGAGTACAAGTGTTTGCAACCAAGCCTGATGACCTGTGTTCCGTAAGCAGGCACCATCTCTGCACCTACCAATCAAAACGACGACGTAAATGCAAAAGAAAACTAGCTAGGAGGCTGCGTGGACTCTTCTCATTCTGAGAGAACTGTAGCTCACAGAATATTCACTTAGCTAAATCAGCACCGCCCAGGGCTCTCTTCACACGCATGTGAAAAGGGTGGAGTGGGAGGCAGCAAACCAGAGCCCTGACAGAAACCTCAGTTTCAGTTCACAGAGCGGGGCTGAGCTGAGTGAGTAAGCTGGTCTCAGGAAAACCACAACTTACGGGTGACCACCAGCAAACACCACCACAGGTCCTTCTGCTGGCTCAGCAGGTCCCCAAAGCCCCTCTGCTAGCTCAGCAGACACCCCCAGACTTCTGCAAGCTAAAGATAGCTTCCCCTGCCCTGCTACCAGAAAGTACCTAGCCACTAGGTCTCCCATCAGTCAGCTCTCACCAATCAGCTCCCAGACTAATCTTTCTTCCACTAATCAAGTACAGATTAATCCCTCCTCTGTGGAATTCCCCTAAATCCACTTAAAAGGGGCTTGTAAGCTTCTTTAGGGGTTCCCCTTTTGCCCCCCAATGTTGGAATCAATAAAGCTCTCTTGTTATTGCATACATGTTGTTATTGGTCTTTTTGGGGGACTTTTCTCGGACCCTAACACATGAAGCCAAGAACTCAATCCCCAGCACTTAAAAAAAAAGTACATTTTTTTTTAATGTATACAAACGAAATAAGCTAATGCTTCAGGTCAAATGGCTTTCTAAAAGCTGATTTCTGAGACTGGATGTGCGGGGCACGCCTGAAATCCCTGCACTCAGGAGACCAGGCAGATCCAGAAGGTCAGACTGAAGCCAGCCTCAGCGATAGTTCAAGGTCAGCCTTGAACTATCTCAAACAACAACAAAAGGACTGGAGGACCCAGCTCAGAGTAAAGGCACAGTTCCTTCAGGCCCACCGGAAATCCCTCTACAGACCAGAGCAGTCATCTGGTCAAAGCTAAGGCTCAACCTCAGCCATAAACAACCCTGAGTGTCCACTTTCTACAGACAGACAGACACTCGACTCACCGTCCACTGTGTCCCTGAAAGTTCAAAGACAAATGGATCGCTCCGTTTGTCTCTGTCCTTGACCCGTGTACTCTGCCTAGTGACTGAGTTCCTCTCTATCTTTTCCAGGAGCCTTGTGTTGGTGTCTATGAAGCCATTCTTGCAGTACTGGGCCTGGGGCACACCCTTCCTCCTGCACTCGGCCACGAAGTTCCATTCTTCCTTTATCCTAAGATGGGAAGCAGAAGACCAGTTATTTCCTAGGGTAAATAAGCAGGCTCCTCCTCCACTTCCCTGGAACCTGGTTTCCCAATGTTGGCTATCTAGGGCCTATCCTGACCTTTCTTTCTTGCCACCAGGGATGCTGGGAAAACTGAGACCCTTCTGTGAATCACTAATGACCACAACTAAAAAGATGAGCCGAGTTAGATGGAATCCATGGCTAAATAAACCTCCTACCAAAATTACCTAAACATTCGGTTTAAGACTATATTACGATGTCATGCCAGCTTTTGACTCTGGGCCCTCACATTTCTGTAACTGGCTCCCCAGGTCTATCTGCAAGTGTCATCTTCTCCTTGTTTGTTAAGGCAGAGTCTCCTGTAGCCCTGCCTGGCCTTGAACTCAGACACCTTTGCTGTGCTGCCCAGCTCTGTAGACATCGCCTTCCGGTACAACTTTCTGCTGGCAAGAAGCCACATTAGATATTGTGAAGGTTTTGTCCATGGTATTAAACTGAGGGATCAGGAACACTTTAAATAATTAACACAGCTGAAACAAAGGTTTCAGTCACAGGAAGAAGTGTTCTGGGGAAAGGCACCCAGAAAAGCTCCAATGCTGGCATAGGCCAGTAGTCCAGCCCTTGAGAGGCTGAAGCAGGACCAGGGTTCAAGGCCAGCCTCTGAAACACAGAGGACCAGAGGACATCATTTCTCTCCTCCATCATGCAGGTCCCAGGGATCAAACTCAGATCCACAGATATACCTAGCAGTTAAGGCCTCTTTTTACTGAGACATCCCCCTGCCTCAGCTTTTCTTGCTTCTGAAATCAAATCAGAAGGCAGATCCAGGCAACATAGTGCGAAGACAGCACTTAAGACCTGTATCTTTCCTATATCACAATTTACAAACAGATACAAATACAGCACATAATACTAGCAAGGGGAGGTGTGGGTAGGACAATTAGAAGTTCCAGCTCATCCAGGCAGTGGTGGCACACGCCTTTAATCCCAACACTCAGGAGGCAGAGGCAGACAGATCTCTGTGAGTTCGAGGCCAACCTGGGCTACAGAGCAAGTTTCAGGACAGCCAGAGCTGTTACACAGAGAAATCCTATCTAGAAAGCAAAACAAAATAAAACAAAAAGAGAAATTCAAGCTCATTCTTGTTACACACGAAGTTCAAGACCACCCTGGGTTATTCAGACCCTGTTTTGATTTGAAAACAAGAGGAACTGGTAAGACGGCTCAGCAGTGAAGACACTCGCTGCCAAGGCTAACGGCATGAGTCTGACCCTCCGGAACTCACGTGTGAGAGACAGTTGACTCTTGTGAGTTGTCTTCTGACCTCCACGTGTGAGCAGTGGCAGGACTGCACAGGAGCGCATGCACTAAATAGCTTTTTAAGAAGATAGATTGTAGGGGGCTGGAGAGATGGCTCAGCAGTCCTGCCTGCTCTTCCAGAGGGCCTGGGTTCAATTCCCAGCACCTGCATGGCAGCTCACACTTCTCTGTAACTCCAAGATCTGACCCCCTCACACAGATACACATGAAGGCAAAATACAATGTACATAATATACAAAAATAAGCCGGGCCGTAGTGGCACATGCTTTCAATCTCAGCACTGGGGAGGCAGAGGTAGGTGGATCTCTGAGTTTGAGGCCAGCCTGGTCTATAGAGCTAATTTCAGGACAGGCTCCAAAGCTACATAGAGAAACCCTGTCTCGAAAAACCAAAATAAAATAATAAATTATTTTTAAAAAATAGATTACAGATAAATTGATTGATTGACTGATTCACACTTTACACCTTTGGTTGCTAACTTAAATTTCACAAATAGCTAGGCAGTGGTGGCGAAAGCCTTTAATTCCCAGCACTCAAGAGGCAGAAGCAGTTGGCTTTCTATGAGTTCAAGGCCAGCCAAAGCTATACAGAGAAACCCTGTCTTGAAGAAGAACAAGAACAACAAAAAACAAACAAACAAAGCCAATACAAATGCTTCATTATTTGCCGGTTGGATGTAGGGTCCGGAACCCCCTTTGAGATGAGTTAGCCAATCAGAACCCTGTTTTGCCTTTAACCGCAAGGTACCACTCAAGAATTCTAGCTTAAGTTTCTTCACAGAGAATAAAATTCCAGATGTGTGTGAAGCCCTAGTACACAGCCTTCCGAGTTTACCCCCTTCTGTTACGCTGGACGGTGTTGATAAATTGCACGCTCACATTTACCATCGAGGGTTTTTTTGAAGCACTACCTCAACTTAATGTGTTTTGTGGCTTTGTGTGTGTGTGTGTTAGCATTTATTTATTTGTACCTGTACACGCATGAATGTATGCCATGTTCGTAAATGAGTATCCAGGGATGAAGGCTTTGGATTCCCTATAGCTAGGTTACAGAAGGTTATGAGCCAGTCCACTTGGGTGCTGGGATCTGAACTTGGCAAGCACTTCTAATTGCTGAGTCATCTTTCCAGCTTTGCAACTTAGTGGGGTGTATGCAGTGCTCGCAGGAGCCTCAGGGCATCATTACATACGCTCGAGCTGGAACTATAGGTGGTTGTGAATCAAACCCTGGTTCTCTGCAGGAGCAGCAAGTGGTCTTAACTGCGGAGCCATCTCTCCAGACCCTCAACTTGGTTTTCTGTCCAGAACTCTTTAACTCACATTTCATAAATTTCTGGGAGGCGGACGGCATTGTTTCAGCTCAAGTAGAGGAAAACAATGGGTCTCACCTAGAATTCAGCACAGCAGGTGAAAGCTGAACCGCATGAAGAAAGTAGCTCAGTGGGAGTGTGGGGTGGTCTAGTGAGTTCAGTGAAGGACAGCAAGTGGCCTCTACGCGGCGAACGCACAGGGGTTTTTATGTCTAGTATAGCGTCTGACATTACGTAATTCCTTGTGATTTCGGGTGTCGCTGTTAAAGGAGTGAGCGCAGCAGCACCTGGCTATGGAGTCTACGGAGGAATGAGGCCATGACAGTGAGAAGTCCCATGAAGAGCTCTCTTCCCCGCCAGCCAGCAGCCTGCCTGAATCCCCACTCCCACCCAGCTGGAATAACAGGCACCAAAATGTACTTCTCCAGTGCGCTCTTCTCCAGCCTTTCAGCTTCCTTCTTCTGCCATGCTTTGTGTTTCTTGACACGAGTTTCCCACAAGGATCTGATGACAGAAATGTCAAACACGACCACTTTGTGTCCCATTTGGGGAGCAGCATAAAGTTACCTATAAAAAAATACATATGTCAGTTTCATATGCACATAGACTGGGTTTGTGAAACACACGCACACAAGCCAGGCCTGGTAGCACACACCTTTAATCCCAGCATTTGGGAGGCAGAGGCAGGTGGCTCTGTGTTTGAGGCCAGCCTGGTCTACAGGGTGAGTTCCAGGACAGCCAGGGCTTCCCAAAAGTAACCCTGTCTCAAACAAACAAAAAAAAGTGTGTGTGGGGGGGGTGGTGGTATGTGCAGGTACTCAAGGAGGCCAAGGCTTTGGATCGTCCTGGAGCCAAAGTTACAGATGGTTGTGAGCCACCTGATATGGGCACTGGAAACCAAACTCAGATCCTCTATAGAAGGATTTAATTTAATTATTGATTGGCCGTGGTAAGACTGGGTACCTTAGTCACCTCTGTTTCTTGTTCTGTGACAGGTACAGGGAGATGCTACAAAGACAAAGGAGGAAGGATCTACATTTCAAGAAATGGAAACTCGGGGGTGGAGAGATGGCTCAGAGGTTAAGAGCATTGCCTGCTCTTCCAAAGGTCCTGAGTTCAATTCCCGGCAACCACATGGTGACTCACAACCATCTGTAATGGTGTCTGGTGCCCTCTTCTGGCCTGCAGGCATATATACACACAGACAGAATATTGTATACGAAAGAAAGAAAGAAAGAAAGAAAGAAAGAAAGGAAGGAAGGAAGGAAGGAAGGAAGGAAGGAAGGAAGGAAGGAAGGAAGGAAGGAAGGGAAACTTACTGCTGGAGGATAAAAAATCATTAAAAACAAGAACAACAGGGCTGGAGAGATGGCTCAGTGGTTAAGAGTATTGCCTACTCTTCCAAAGGTCCTGAGTTCAATTCCCAGCAACCACATGGTGGCTCACAACCATCTGTAATGAGTTCTGGTGCTCTCTTCTGACCAGCAGGCATATACACACAGACAGAATATTGTATACATAATAAACAAAATAAATATTTTTAAAAAAAACAAGAGCAACATAAAACCCTTATTATGTTCAGGTCCATGATTCTTTTTTTTTTTTAATATTTATTTATTATGAATACAATATTCTGTCTGCATGTGTGCCATGTATGCCTGAAAGCCAGAAGAGGGCACCAGACCTCACCACAGATGGCTGTGAGCCACCATGTGGTTGCTGGGAATTGAACTCTGGACTCCTGGAAGAGCAGCCAGTGCTCCTAACCTCTGAGCCATCTTTCCAGCCCCAGGTCCATGATTCAACAGCAAAACTTGTCCTCTGACTTCAAATCATGGCAAGGCATATGTGTGACCTGTACACACACACACACATACACACGCGCACACACACAGAGCAACAACAAAAACAATAATAAACATCTTAAATTAAAATAAAAGCTGACTGCATCTACAGAGTGAGAAGCTGGGAGGAGCTTACCAGGGTGGAGATGCAGGGTGGGTGAGGAGTGCCACAGGGCTATACCAGCAGGCCAGATTTTTAAACTTTATTATTCTTATGTGTATGAGTGTTTTGCCTGTATCTATGTCTATGTGTGTAGTGCCCACGGAAGTCAAAAAACACCTTCCACACTTCCCACATCTGTCCCAAGCCTATCGGGGAGAATATCAAAACATCTGGAAGCTGGGATATATTTTGGCTCAGCATTTGAGTCAGAGAATCAGATGTGTGGGGCTGAACCAGCTGCCATGGAGCCACGAGAGGAGGGAAGCCACGCAGAGAGAGTGGCGAACTGGGAAGTTGGGGTGAGGGCGGTGTTGGAAGTGAGGGGGATACAACCATCAATGCAGATTTAGTTGACAAACTTTCCAATCCCCGCCCCCCCCAGTTATGCCAGAATCGCTTGACAAAAGCACTGGCTCCTTGGAGCCAGAGGGCATGACTGGAAAAATGTGTCCCCTGGCACCAGAGCTCTGGTGACCACTCAGCAGTCATACGCCAGGGGAGAGGAGGGGAACACTCAGGTCATCTAGCCTCTCCCTTGTCAACTGATGAACTGGGCTGTCTAGAGCTTAGGGGGCTGGAGGTGTGGAGTGGGTACCAAGCTAACAGCTCAGAGCATCATGTGAAATATCTGGTGGAGCTTGGAGGAGACCCAACACAGGCTCCCTACTGAGGCCACAACACTTAATATCCCCTTTGTGGGTAGAGAGAGAGGCAAGGGCGAAGGAGGAGAGGGAAAGCAGGGGCCAGGGAACACGTGAATGCTATGGAGAGATGGACCTGGCTCCCGGTGACCCTCTGGCTGAATGAAGATATGCTAAAGAGATACTGGGGCTCTTCCCTTTGACTACCGTACCACTGAGATAGTTGACGCACTCCCTACAACTGGAACTTCCTCCAATAATCTCAAGCTGAGAGAAAGAAAAGGCTGAAATCTGGTCCAGCCTTCTTTTGTATCTTGAAGAGGAGGAACTTATATCTCAGAAGATTTCACACGGTTCTGACATCTGGTCAGATCACAGTGCAGCAGAGATGAGAGCCTAGAAGATGAGCAGGATCACATGCGCAGGACGGTTTAGCTGTGCAACACCTCTTACCGTCTGCGTACACACCAACCTCACGCCAGGACTGTGAAGATGGAGCTGGGAGGGGAGTCCCTCGGAGCCTCTTTTCTGTTTCCAATATGGCCACACTGAATACATTCCATTTTCTGCTCTGTCTGCTGTCTAACTAGCCCATCAAGGACAGCAGCTGACCCTGGCTTGTTCCGGAGCTGGGGCCCCGCTGCACTTGCTCTTCCTGCCCTGGATCCACACTCCCAGCCTTCCACAGGCTCCTTCTAGGTCTGCTGCATGGGAAGATGCTCTGTTGTCAGCCCAGCTCGCTCCAAGAGAATGGCTGCAGCCAATAGGAACCGCTCAGGATCCCAAGGTGCGGGAGTGGGGCTATACTCCACAGCTGGAAGGCAGAGTGGGTTTTCTAGTAGAACAGTGTTTGTTTGGGAGTGGGAGGTTAAATTTAAAGTAAGGGTCAGAACAGCCACCACTGCTTCTCAGTGGAATTCTAAACTGAATTACAGTTTGTGCCTCCCAATCAGTTTCCCTTGGGACAGTTGATGATTGTTAGGGTAATTTGTTAAACTGGAAGATCAAGTCAGGGGAGACAGAGGGCACAGGATGGATTAAGAGGACAGGGCCTGAGTCAGACGGCCCAGGCTGGAACCCTGCCTCCTGGCTTGCTGGCCACACAGCCCTGAGGACAGAGCTGCTGGGTTTTCATGTGGATAAAATACAACCGCAGCAGTCAGCTCCCAGGCTTGGTGAGAGCACTCTGTGATCCTTGGATCAAGGGCAGCTTAGGATGGGACCTGTCACCCAGTAAGGCGTGGGGAGGGGATGCCAATTAACTAAAGAAAAGAAATTGGGACAGATCATTGGCCATCAATTAAGTGTAAGATGTAAACAAGAGATATGGCTCAGAGTTCTTGCCATGCAGGGAACCCTGGGCTGCATGAGACCCTGTTTGAAAACAAGCACCCAAACTGACACAAGAGAGGTCCGTGGGCATTAAGGGGCTTTTCCCCACTAGGTTAGCCGGTTCTATGGGACCGGTGACTGGAGAACGCCCCAGGCCCTGGTGAAGAAGCCAAGAAGCCGCCACACTTGGGCTTTTTACAGAGCTGGACAATTCTCTTTTAAGTCTCCAATCTCTTTGCCGCTCTTGCCCCAACCCCTGCCCCACCCATGCCAGGGAGCGCGCAAGCTTTGTGAGAGGAAAGACCACTCCCCCAACCCTCCCTCCTTGTTAGATGCTTATTTTCCAAGGACCAGAAGAGGGCACAAACAAAGATGATTTATCACTCTGGGACAGTACTTTGGAACTCAGTGTTGGGCACCTGGATGGTCCTCTCGAAAGTACCAGGATTCCTGAGGACCTTGTCCAGACAGCCACCCACCTGAGGGCACCCGTGCACCCCACGTGCTTTCTGTCGCCCCGCTCAATTGTGGTTCTTGAACTGAGCACCCGTCAAAGCCTCGTCCTCTCTGTGTGCTTGGATGGTGACTGGCTAGAGTTCTCCGGCACCAGGTGAAGCCGTAAACAGCCAAAGCCACAACGCAGGCGTGGTGGCGGGTACCCCTCGCAAGCAGCCGTGACGCCCCACTCGGCTTCTGCGCAGTCGCAGGTCAGGCGCTCCCACCTGCTAGCTCGCACCCCTCCGTCTCTGGGACCGAGACCACCGCCACTCACCTTTCCTGTGGGTGGGTGGGTGGGTGGGTGCTGACAGTCCCCCGGCCGCTGCTACCACGCTGTAATCCGCTTTCGATGCTGTTTACACCGACAGAGCAACTCCCCCAGCGGAAGGACTGCCGTGCCTGTGCGCTAACAGGCTATATTTGTAAGCGGATAATATGATCTGGAGGACATGTGCTGATAAACTATCTATCTATTCTATGTGACTCAGCCTAGCAAGAGACAAAACAGAGCTGGTCGGGGAGGGCTTGGCACCGGGGCAGGGCAGGCTTACTGAATGAGCCCGGACGCCTCCACATAGGGCCAGCACTTTTCAACTAGGAAAACCTTGGGTGAACAGAACTAAACAGGGCCGATGGGAAAGCATTCTGTGGTCTCAGTACTCTATACTATGAGCCAAACAAGAGACATGATTAGAAAGCCCATAGGAAGAAATCGAGGTTATGCAAACGTTTTTTGCAGTGTTTGAAGCAATACTCTGAAAGTCTTGATTTCATCTATGTTTTGGTTCTTGTTTGTGGTGTATGTGTGGTTTTTTGTTTGTTTTTGCTGTTGTTTGGTTTTTGGGTTTATTTTGTTGTTGTTGTTTTTTGTTTGTTTGTTTGTTTTTTTTTTTTTGTCTGTTTGCTTGCTTGTTTGTCGTATGCTTAAACGTTAAACGTTTGCTACCGAGGAAATACTCTTACTGATGGTAGATCCTGGAATGACACCCAATAAGTAAAGGAACTCTAGTGTTCTCCCAGGAATCCAACCCATAATAACGACTCATACACCTTGGTTTGAATCTGGAGCCACAACCCTGCACTGGGGAAGCAGAGTCAGGAGGTCAAGGTTCCCCTTGTCTACACTTGGTTCAAGGTCAACCTCAGATAATAGGCAAGGTGATGAACACAAGGAATCCCAGCTTTCTGGAGGTGAGTGCAGGATGATCAGAAGTTTAGGGTCATCCTCCACCACAGATGGAGTTCAAGGCCAACCTGGTCTACTTGAGATACAGTCTCAAAATTCAAAAACCCTGCAACTGAGGGTGGAGCCTCATGCCCTTTAATCTCAGTTCTTGCCTGGCATGCATGAGGCCCTGGATTCAAGCCCTGACATTACAATAATAATGCTATTTTGAGAATACACTTATACTAAAAATAATTATTTGTCATCGATCTGAAATTTACGTCTGAGTATCCTGTTTTATCTGCCAACCTTTACACCTGAGCTGCCAGCATCTTGCTCAACTACAGAGCCAGGTAGCCCTATCTTTAATAAGCTCTCCCTGATGCACACCCAGGTAATCCAACCCTTAGCCCAGGTCATCTGAGGCTGCGGCCCTTACTGGACCGTGAGTCACAGGCCTCCCAAAGCTTTCTTCCAGGAAAACCCCTGCTGTCACTCACCTTATTCCCCGCCCTTTATGATGTATATACGGAAGAATGAAGAATGTTGTCAACACTGCCTGCCATTTCAGTGACCATTATTAAGTGGTTCCCACTGGTGTGATCACGAGTGCCAAGGGCTCCTGGCTTGCTGCTTTATGTCTGCAGACTAAAGATGCAGGGAGAACACTGGGCTGATGGTGGTCCTCATAGGCCATCAGCCACAGACCTGTATAGCAGGGCAAATGTGCAACCCAGAAGCCCTATTGAGCACTGAATGATTAATCTTCACTGTCGACTTGACTGAATTTAGGAAACACTCTTCTGGGGGGTGTCTATGAATGTGTTTAACTGTAGAGAAACGTGTGTGTGTGTGTGGTTTTTCAGGACAGAGTTTTTCTCTGTGTAACAGCCTTGACTGTTCTGGAACTAGCTTTGTAGACCAGGCTGGCCTCAGACTCACTGAGATCTGCCTGCCTCTTCTTCCTGAGTATTGGAATTAAGACATGCACCACTCAACCCACCCTGTTTGTAAATGAATAGAATTTGTATTTCAAGTATTTTTATTTTTTCTTAAAGTTTAGGGGACAAGAAAGAGAGCTCAGAGTAAAGGGGTTGCCATGAAAGTGGGAAGATTTGAGTTTGATCCTCAAAAATGACATAAAAGCCAGGAGGGGCAAAGCTTCTGGACACTCAGTTCCAGGGAGGGAGGAGGGGCAGAGGCAGAGACCCCTGAAGCTTTTTGGCCCTCCAATCTAGGCAAATCTCTGTGCTCCAGGTTCAGTGGGAGGGCCCATATCAAAAAACAAGGTGGCAGGCTGGAGAGTTGGCTCAGCAGTTAGGAGCACTTGTTGCTTTTGCAGAGGACTTGGGTTCGATTCCCAGCACCTACATGGTAGCTCGAAACCATCTGTAACTCCAGTTTCAGGGGACCAAATATCCTCTTCTAGCCTCCTTGGGTACCATGCATGCATATGGTGCAGACATACAGGCACAACACCCATATGCATAAAATAAAAATATGTTAATTAAAAAAATTAATCTAAATTGTTAGCAAAGGCTAGAGGTATACCTCAGTCACAGAATCCTTGCCTAGCATATGAAAGGTCCTGGGTTCAATCCCCAGTGCTGCAATAATAATAATTTTTAAAAATGATGGTGTTAATATTAGTTCTACATTGCTAAGTAATAAACTCAATGACTTAAAACAATCCCCACTTCATTTTCATAAATCAGAAGTCTGGCTCAACTGACTTTTAGCAGGAGAAGACTTGTCAGTGTGCCTGGGTCATTTGCACAGAAAAAGTTGCTCAGTGCTCAGGACAGACTTCTCAGTCTGTTTCTGATGTCAGAGTGGGTCTGTACCCAGCTTCCTGCCTTTCGTTGGCATTTCATCCATTTCAAAATCTCTGAGAGCTAGGAAGTATACCTGGAAGCAGCCACACACAAATCCACTTTAGACCCACTCTTAATTGATGTCGTCCTCTAGATGTTGTGAAAATCAATTGCAGCCCAGCTCGCCTTCCCGATTGTCTCCTAGGGGTCTGTCTGCCCATTTGTCTGCTGAGGCCGATTAGCTTGACAATGTCTGGGAGCAGTCAAGATAGAACTGCCTCTTTCCTCCCCCAGGAGTCTGGGAATGCAGCTAAAATGGCTTGTTTTATCTCGAATGGGGAAAGGAAGCCATAGCCTGCTCCTCTGGGCAATGCACAGCCCAGAATGGCTGCTTAATAAATAGCTAATCGATTTCATTGGCGGAAGAAGGATTTGTGCATAAGAGTTGGAGAACGTTGGAGCAAGTCAGGTGACTCAGTGGGCCCAAGGAACTTGCAAGCCTATGGACCTGAGTTCTATATGGGGACTTACACTTTAAAAGGAGAGAACCAAGTCTTGCAAGGTGTCCTCTGACTTCCACACACATGTCAGGCATGTGCAATACATACAGAGATGCACACATAATGAATAGATAATAACTAAATAGATAGATAAGTAGAATTATAAAAATCACAGTTCCCACACACACACCTAAAGTGTAAATCAATCTACCCCTCCTCTGACACAGCTCCTAGGAACTGCACCAAATCGTCTTATGCATGGCAAATGTTTTAGAATAAGGCACCCGGCATATCAGTAATGACTGCAAGGAATGTTCTTTGTCGTTTTTCCAGGCCCGGGTTTGGGGGAAAATATTGTCTTCTTGGCTTGCTTTTTTAAAGTCTTGCTCTAACTCCTATTTTAGAAAATAGGGCCGAGACTTAATACTTCTGTAGGCCACAGGGTGGCCCCTGGATGAAGATTTCCTAATTGGCTCAGGGAGACACTGCTCCCAGGGCTGGGGAAGCTGAGAGTTCTGAAGACCCGGCTGTTAGACCTCCTAGGTAGGAGCCAGAGGGAAACGGGGTGAAAGACAAGAAAAAACAAGCAGTTTACAATCCGGGGTTAGCAAAATAAACCCTGGGGTGGGGCAGTGGCTACCACACTCCGCCAGTCAGCTCAGGGCCCCAGTGGGAAGCCAGGATAAGGAGAAAAGATGCCAGGAGGCCCTTCCCAGAGCAAATGACATTCCCGCCCAGCCCAAAGAAGCTAGCTCAAGAGCGTTGTAAGAACCACCAGCCAGGCCATAGAAAAGAAAATACAAACACCCAGTAACACAGTGGAATATACAAATCCAAACAACAAAATACTGCTTTTCATATCAGGAATCAGCAAAATCTTCAGGTGTTAACGCAGCTGGCACAAGTCCTGGAGGAGGAGCTCTTTACGTAGTTTTACGGTAAGAGCGTCAGGGGTGGGATTCTGGGAAAACATTTTGGAAGCATGCATGAATTAAGCAAACAATTTCAGGGCTCAGTATTTACGAGAATACACTTTCAAGTGTCCCCAAGTTGTATGTTGCAAGGGAAGACACTTTAGAAGCATGTGCTGCCGGGATCGGTGATAAAATAATTCCTGGTATGTCTACACAGGTAGAAACGGAACCTAAACCGCACAGAAACAAATGGCGTCCCCCTCCTAATCCCTTGGCCATTAGGCCTCACACTTTTACTCTTCCAGTCTGTATGCAGGAATCTCTTCTGTTTGTCAAGTTCTCAGTGAAAACAGCCATTAGCTTGTTAATGAAGGAGCCGGAGCCTGCAGGGAAATAACAGATCCCGCCGACAGCGTTTCAGGAACTGAGGTTAAGTGTGGCTGGGGGTGGAGGGTAGAGAGACCGGGCGAGGGTGGGCGAGGGCGGGCGAGGGCGGAATCCTCAGACCCGCCCACTGTCGTGGCCGTCTGGCGGGTGTGGCGGGTGTGAATGTACGGAGGTCAGGGAAATAAATCACCGTGGAGTCCCTGGCAAAAGTGGGGGAGAGCTGTTGCCTTTGTGTTCCGTCTTTCTTTTCTTTTCTTTTTTTTTTTTTTTTTTTTTTTTGGTTTTTCGAGACAGGGTTTCTCTGTGGTTTTGGAGCCTGTCCTGGAACTAGCTCTTGTAGACCAGGCTGGTCTCGAACTCACAGAGATTCACCTGCCTCTGCCTCCCGAGTGCTGGGATTAAAGGCGTGCGCCACCACCGCCCGGCTTCTTTTCTTTTTTTAAGAATTATTTTTATGCCGGGCGGTGGTGGTGGCGGCACACGCCTTTAATCCAGCACTCCGGAAGCAGAAACAGGCGGATCTCTGTGAGTTTGAGAACAGCCTGGTCTACAGAGTGAGTGTCAGGACAGGCTCCAAAGCTACACGGAGAAGCCCAATATACGTTGATGTTTTGCCGGCGTGTCTGTGTGAGGGTGCCAGATCTTCTGAAACTGGCCTTGCAGACAATTGTGAGCTGCCTTGTGGTTGCTGGGAATCGAACCCCAGATACCCTGGAGGAGCACTCAGGGCTCTTAACTGCTGAGTCATCTCTCAAGTCCCGTGTTTTGTATTTTGACGCTGAGTTTTATAAGGACTTTTTACCAAGTTTTTTTTTTTAAGATTTATTTATTTTATGTGCCTGAGTGCTCTGTGTGCATGTCTGCCTTTATTCTGTGTAACCACTATAGATGGTTGTGAACACCATACTGTTGCTGAGAACTGAACCCAGGACCTTTGGAAGAGCAGGCAATGCTCTTAACCACTGAGCCATCTCTCCAGCCCGACCCTGAGTCTTAGTTGCTCTTGATGATACCTGCCTGTAGTCCCAGAATTTGGGGAAATAGAGGCGGGAAGAGAACTGAGAGTTCCAGACCAGCCAAAGCTTGAGTGAGACCCTTTCTTAAAAGAAGGTTAGGATCTTGTTCAGTAGCACAGACTATCCTAATACTCACGCTGAAGACCAGGCTGGCTTCTCACTTCAACCTTCCTGCTTCTACCTCTTACAGGGCTCTACCACCAAGTCCTGCTTTTGTGATAGACAAGACAGACAGACAGACATAGAGATGGAAGGATGATAGTCTGCTTGCCCCAGTTTCTGATACCAGACTGCTCATGTCGAGTATGAGAATAAATCTAAAATATTAAGATAGAATGGTGGACCTTGTATCCCAAGACTAACAATAAGCGTCTGACTTCGGGTCCTTGAAGCCCTTTCCTTGTGGCAATCCACCCTGGGCGCACACGCGTGCCTCCTCTGCCCCAGGTGTCCACTGGATGGATAAGAGGCAGGAAGGCTGACTGGCCTCCCTGCGCTCTGAAACATCTCAACAGAATAGCAGCCTCAGTTCCCTTTCTCTGAAACAGGGAGGTAGGGAGGTTCCCACCACCGTCTAAGCTCCGCTGCAGCCGCTTCAGCGAAGGGAGTATCGGGCGGGGCGGGGTTGTACGTTTCTCTGCCAGATCTGCCCAGCATCTAGAAATAGAGACACAACCAGATACGAATCGAGGCCCTCCCCATCGAGAGAGAGAGAGAGAGAGAGAGAGAGAGAGAGAGAGAGAGAGAGAGAGAGAGAGAGAGAGAGAGAGAGAGAAACTCATCCACTTAGCGTGTTGGGCGTGTTTGGACACGGAAGAACCAAGCGACCCGCAAAACAGCTTGTGAAGGCCCGGCTGTAAAGCTTTAGGTCCCCGCTGGTCCCTATTGGTCCTCGCGCTCACCCCCGAACTCCCGGGGAGCGCTTGCAATTCAGGCGCTGCTGGCAAAGACTCAAATCCTTCCGGACCTTGACCCGCTCCGCACCCAAACCAGTCCTCCCAGGTGGCCAGCGCATCTCCCCTAGCCATCCTAGCTTCCCCAGTAACCGGCGCCCAGCTCCACGTGGCTTTTTAGCAAAAAGATGAAAGCAAATTCAGAGTTAAAATTTGATAACGAAGTATCAAATGCCTGCATATGTACACATGTTATTTAGACGTTCCTAGTTAATGACTTTCGTGTTTGAACCGCCTTGGTAGAATAACTTGACTCCTTCTTCGACCCCTTTTTTCAACAGAAAAGTAACCTGGGAGCAAAGAGATGGCTCAGCGGTTAAGAGGTCCTGAGTTCAATTCCCAGCAACCACATGGTGCTTCACAACCACCTGTAATAAGATCTGGTGCCAACTTCTGGCCTGCAGGGATGCATGCAGGCAGAATATTGTATAAATAATAAATAAGTCTTTTTAAAAAGAAAAGAGAGAGAAAAGAAACCTGTACCTAACCAGACACTGGTAGTTACCTAGACAAGTTCACCGCCTGGCCTAGCAATACCAGGGCCTAGCAATGGGTGTGGGGCTTCCGGCTCTCCGCCCACCTGAGGGTCCTCCCCGCCACCCCTTGGCTTTCTAGAGGAGGAAGGAAGGCCCCTGGAAGTCCTTTCTCAAGGTCAAAACGGTTCTCTTGGAGGGAGAGCCGCCCCCCAACACACACACCCAGTCTGCTTGGAGACCTTGGCCGTCACTGCCTCAAGACCCTCCGGGCCAGGCGCAGTTCTCATCTGGAATATCTTTCTTTTTAATTTACTATTTTTCACTTCGAAAAATTAACCTTTGTGTGTTTGAGGGATGATTTTATGATTTAAAGCCATTTGCTAATCCTGTTTTCCGAGCGTTTTTCTCCAACGTTTTCACGAGCCGCGGAGGATGGCGCACTTCTCGTCCAGGTATGAACTAACTGAATTTTTGATTGTTGGAGATTGCAACTTCAGAAAATCATGTCCTACCCTTCTCTGATTTTTATCCAACGTGAACCTTAAAATACTGCTAGTAGCATTGGTGCTTTTCCTGAAGATCCTGGAACTCTGTACTTAGTTACATACTACTTTGCTATCGACTTTTTAAAGTACTCAGTTTTTTAAATATTCATTATCTGTGTGTGCACGCGCGTGTGCACGTGTGCCGTGTGCACATGCAGTGGTTCGTGTGAGTGGAGGTGAGATGATAGGGTGGCTTGCTGGAGTCAGTTCCCTGTGTGGGTCCTGGGCATCCAGCTCAGGTTGTGAAGCTTAGTCAATCATGTTGGTGCCGCTGCCAGGGAAATAATGCGTCCCTTCTCTTGCATAAACAATATTAGCATTGCAGCCGAATTAAGGTTGCTTCTAAAAGTTAATGGTATAGACGAATTTGGTACTTTAAAAAGCTATCAAGAGCAACAAACAAACTTGGAACCATTTTAAATCACAGGACAGGCTTTGTTTTGGTTTTTTTCCAGTATGCTGGGAATCGAACCAGGATCTGAACGTGCTAGGCAGGTTCTCTACCCCAGTCACAACCTGTACATCCATTTTAAAATCCACATATGTAAACTGTACCGTGGAAAACTATGCAACTTATGCAGAATAGAATTTTTTTAAGAGGGAATTTCTGTCCCAGCTCCCTTACTGGAGGAACCACTGGACAGAGAAAGGTGGCGCTCTTGGGTCTCCTTAGAAGCCTGTGGTCTTCAGCCGAGAAGGCTCCAATTTTACATGCTTTTCGCTAACTGATGTCCAATTTCCTTTTCCTAGTCTGGTTTTACTTATGGCCATTTCCAATGCATTTGAATTTGGACACGTTGCTGGTGAGAGTTTTCTCCTTTGGTTTGGGGTTCAGGGGTTTTATGGGGGTTGGGGAGCTTCAAGACAGGTGTTCTCCTGTGTTGCCCTGGCTGTCCGGGAACTTGGCTCTATAGACCAGACGGACTTTGAACGGAGAGAGATCCACCTGCCTCTGCCTCCCACCACTGCACAGCTGGGGTTCAGGTTATGGGTGTCACTGTGTGTCCTGGGATTCCTGCTTCTGCCTCCATCAATCTCAGGGCTACCACCACACCCAGTGAGTTTTTATCCACATTTGTTTTGTGTTTTGTTTTTGGGTAAAAGCACCGCAGCCCAGGTTGCCTAGGAACTCACAATACAGCCAAGGCTGACCTTGAACTCCTGATTCTCCTACCTCTACCTCCCAAGTTCATTACTGAATCTGGCTGAATTATTTTTCCCTTTTGAGCCCCAACTTTTTTGTTGTTGCTCACATGGTGCTGGGATAGAGCCCTGGGCTTTGCACCTACTTGATAGGCTCCCAGATCGCCCTCCACTCCATCCCCTCCCTGTACTAAGGGCTAAGCCTTATGCATACTAAGTACACAGCCACTGAGCTACAACCTCAGTCTTTAGTGTTTGGGACAGGGCCTCAGGCTGACCTCTAACGCAGGATGCTTCCTCTACCTCCTGAGTGCTGAGCTCACAGGCATGTGCCGCCATACCTGTTGATGGGATGCCTCTTATGAACACCAACAACATTTTGTGTGGCCTGAAATACATAATACAGGGTTGGGCCACCGTGAGCTGGCTGTTCTGTCTCCGAGAGAGGTGGCCATCAGAGATGACAGCCTTCGCAGTCAGGAAGGACCTGCAGTCCGTGCTCACTCTTTGCAGATGGTGCCTTCCGTGGGGATACAGAACAGTAAGACTTGCTTGCCTTGATTCGTCTCTGTCCTGCCCTTGACACATCTCTGCAGTAATGTTTTCCACTTACCCTGAGAGAGCGGGTGTGTGAGTTAGTGACTGGGTGTATTGTACCAGCTTGGGGGTGTAGAGGGGAGTGAGACAGGGTGCTGGGTCACATCCCTGAAATGCAGTTTTCTCTTGACTGGTCTGAACATGAAAATGATTCCCCTAAAAGACAGAGTCTTACTTAGGCTATGGGCTCTTCAGAATGCTCTGGGGAGATGAAGGCCAGAGTGCCGGATGAACCTTTGCATATGGTTTATTAGTCCTCCACCTGCCCCATGACTTCTTCTACCTTTCAGCTAAGTTGCTTAATAAAACCTGCTGCCTGAATGGAGGGACCTGCATCCTGGGTTCCTTCTGTGCCTGTCCACCTTACTTCTATGGACGCAACTGTGAGCGTGACGTACGAAAAGAGTAAGCTGTTGGGTGGGCAGGGCTGAGCGGTGGGAGGGAAGGGGGCGTGAGGAATTTACCAACAGTGTTGTCTCTTCTTTCTCAGGCACTGTGGGTCTGTCCTCCATGGCACCTGGCTGCCCAAGAAGTGCTCCCTGTGTAGGTGCTGGCTCGGCCAGCTCCACTGTTTTCCTCAGACCTTTTTACCTGGCTGTGGTAAGCAACTGTACCTCTCTAGTCCTGTCCAGTCCTGTAGATGCCCAAGGGACTCCCTTTCTGCCTCCTGGTCTAACAGGACCTACCAGCAAGGCTTCTGTTTATAAATAGCATAAGGATTTCAGGGGACATAGAGCCTTGGAATCCTTGGTGGGTGCCCCCTTGGACAGTAGGTCCTTAGGGAGTGCTCCCTTAGGTGTGATGTTCCTGGGAAATGTCTCTTTAGACGTGGTGATGTAGTGAGTGACACAGGGTCTTTGGTGAATGCAACCTTTGGCATATGAGGTCCTCAGGCAGTGTTCTCTTAGATGTGGGATCCTTGAGAGTGCTCCCTCAAGCACGGGTCATCCGGGTGTTGTTGGGCATTCCCTCAGATGCATTGGAGGGAGTGCTCCCTCAGTTACAGAGCTGTGGGTGTGCTGTGGATCTTTAGGAAAGATCTCAGGTGTAGGGTCCTTGGTGTGGGACACTCCCTCAACCCATGGTGTCACACTACCTGTGGAGTTCCTTCGAGTCTACTGGACACCCATATCCAGCAGGCTTCTGCTAGACACAGTGAAGAGAAAAAGAGCTTGCCTCTTAAACATGAAGCAGTGCCTGCTGGTGTCTGCCTTTGGGCAGAAGATCCTAAGAGACTCAAGAGCGGTCATTCAATGAGAACCCACCTTAACAACGAATCCTTCCTGTACACTGCTGGGTTTGGCTTTGTTGTTTAGGGTTTTGTTGTTGTTGTTTTGTTTTGTTTTGATTTTTGGTTTTGGCCTATTCTGTAGCCCAGGCTGTCATGGAACTCAACTGTCTAGTCTAAGTTGGTGTCAAACTCCCATCATGTGGCTGGGGTTTACTGAGTAACTCACATTTTTTTTTTTTTTTTTTTTTTTTTTTTTTGGTTTTTCGAGACAGGGTTTCTCTGTGGTTTTGGAGCCGTCCTGGAACTAGCTCTTGTAGACCAGGCTGGTCTCGAACTCACAGAGATCCGCCTGCCTCTGCCTCCCAAGTGCTGGGATTAAAGGCGTGCGCCACCACTGCCCGGCTCACATTCGGATTCTTATAATTGAATGTGTGCAAGTTCATAAAGTAAATAAAAGTGTCCCTTTGTCTGCCTCCCAGCATAGAGTCTGTGTCTGTGCCACTGTATTTGAGGTGTAGTGCATAAATATTATTAGCAAATGAGGGCAGAGTGATTGGATGAATGGGAACCCTATTTTCTTCCTGGATTTGGGGGCCCAAGATGTGTTGTCCCATTACCAGAGCCTAACCAAGGTGTGCACCGCATTGGAATAGAAAGTATCCGGGAATAAAAAAAAAAAAAAAAAAAAAAAAAGAAAGAAAGTATCCGGGGAAGAGCTAACAGTGGTGACTTTTGATGAAAGGCTCTTCGGGGAGTCAGAGAGTCACATAGTTAGTACTGCTTATCCTGTGGGCACTCTGTCCTCGTCCAGTTAGGCCCCAGCGGAGTTCTGGGTCTTGTAGGCAGACCTGTGTTCAGGCAGTGGAGGCAGCAGGGAAGCTGGAGGGATTTCCTTTAATGACCTAGTATTTCTACCTTTCAGATGGTCATGTGATGGACCAGGATCCCCCAGCATCCAGGACTCCAGGACGAGCACCCTCTGTGCCAACCACTTTCATGCTAGCTGGCATTTGTCTTCTTCGGGAAATGAAAGTGTAGGTGTCGGACTGGAGAGATGGCTCAGCGGTTAAGAGCACTGACTTCTTCCAGAGGTCCTGAGTTCAATTCCCAGCAACCACGTGGTGGCTCACAACCACCTATAATGAGATCTGGTGCCCTCTTTTGGCCTACAGGCAGGATACTGCATAAATAAATAAATCTTAAAAAGAAGAGAAAAGAAAGTGTAGGTGTCATGACTTCAACGCCAGTGTCCTAACAAAGACGATCATTTGTCATTCATTTGAAAATAATGCCCCTCCCTGACTCTCCCCACTAAACACTGTCTGGGCCTTACCTTGGCACAGCTCCGCCTCGTTCTGACTGTACTGGTGGTCAGCGTCATAGCCTGTGGGGCCAAGCACAGCACTCTAACACTGAGCTACATCCCCACCCTAAAAGCTATCTACTTAAAAACTCTGTGTACCACATGACCACATCCTCTTTTTCTTAAATATATGTATTTTTTTTTTAATTTTACATGGATTGGCATTTTGCCTGCATGTATATCTGGGTGAGGGTGTTGGGTCCCCTGAAACTGGAGTTACAGACAGCTGTGAACTGTCATATCAGTGTTGGGACTTGAACCTGGGTCTTCTGGAAGAGCAGTCAGTGCTCTTAACTGCTAAGCCATCTCTCCAACCCCCATATCCTGTGTTTCTTAATAAAAGTAACTCTTATTTTTCTTGTTAATACTTTTAAGCAATTCTTAAGATTATTAAATCCTGCCAAGGTGGTGGCACATGCCTTTAATCCCAGCACTCTGGAGACAAAGGTAGGTGGATCTCTGAGTTCGAGGCCAGCCTGATCTACAGAGCTAGTGCCAGGACAGGCTCCAAAGCTACAGAGAAACCCTGTCTCAAAAGATAAAAAAACATAACAAGAGATTATTAAATCCTGATGTGCAACTAAGAGTGAATTCACAGTCGGTAAAAATTGGTTAAGAAACTGGAAACTGCCTTTTAAAATAGAAGAAGTAAGTGCTGGTGGCACGCGCCTTTAGATACAGCACTCGGGAGGCAAAGGCAGGCAGTCTCTGAGTTCAAGGCCAGCCTGGTCTACAGAGCGAGTTTCAGGATAGCTAGGAGTATGCAGAGCAACCCTGTGTTGAAAAATCAAAAAAGAAAAGTAATGGGCCAGGCATTGTGGCACATGGCTTTAATCCCAGCACTCAGAAGTACTTGAATAAGGAAAAATCTTACAGGGAAATCATAGAGGTAACTAGCCTCTGCAGAGGTACCAACGAGGTAAGGAAGCAACTAAGACAGACAGGTTGGGGGCAGTCATTTTGATGCTTAGGTGGTTACAGAGATGCGACTTAAAAAGTTAAATCATTCAGTCAAGCATGGTGCACACTCAGGAGGCAGAGGCAGGAGGACTCCCAAGAGTTCATGACCAGCCTGGGCTATGCAGTGAGTACCAGGTCAGCAAATGCTAATTGCTGAAGGCTTTCTCCAAGTTACACAGTTGTGTCCACTGTGGCAGAGGGAAGGAAATGTTGATACTGTCATTTTGGCTAATATAATTAGCCAAATTATAAAACTACTTACTGTAAAGTCTGTTTTTATGATATTGCTTAAGAATGCACACTGTAAAAATGGGAACTCTGTGGATCAATGTGAGGAGTGGTTATTTCCAGGTGGCAAGGTAGAGCACCTTGTGGTGGTAACTTGCTTTCTTTCCTCTCTGTGTACTTAAAAGTTTTCAAATTCTCCATGATGAGAACATGTTTAGTATGACAAGGTATGACACAGGCCAGATGAGCACCAAACATCTGGTTGATGCTCAGATTGAGGGGGGAGTTGTTTGGTTTGGTTTTTCTTTTTGCATTTTCTTAGTTTCTGAATCTTGAACTCATGAAATAGCCAAGAATGACCTTGAATTTCAGATCTTCTTCCTGAATGGGGGGATTATAGGCATGTTCCATCAGTCCCAGTTTTATGCAATGCTGAAGATCAAACATAGGGCTTCAGTGTTCTATGCGAGCGTTCTGCCATCTGAGCTCTGGCCCCAGAGCACTGCCCCTCCCCTCAGGTATCAAAAGCTAGGTATTATAGCACACGTTTGTAATCATAGTACTAAGGATGCTGAGACAGGAGCCAGCTTGGGATATAGAGGGACTATGTCGTAAAGGGAAAATCAGGTGAGGATGCTGGTTGGGAAGACGCCTCAGTGGCTAAGTTTTACTGTGTTTACAGAAGACTCAGATTTGGCTTCTGTACACCCACGTGGCACCTCATAACCACCTGTAACTCCAGTCCCAAGGGATTCAAAGTCCTCTTCTGACCTCTGGTCTCATGCAGCCAGGCACACACATATATAAAATTTATAAGAACTGGGGCTGGAGAGATGGCCCAGAAATTAAGATTACTTGCTGTTCTTGCAGAGAACCTAGGTTTCAGGTCCCAGAACATGAGTTTACAGACTTCTCTAACTCCCACTCCGGGGGATCAGGTTCCCACTTCTGCCCTCCACGGGCACCAGGAACGCACACAGTGTACTTATATGTAGGCAAAAACACATATACATGTAAAGGTAAATAGATTTTTTTTTAAATCTCTCATTTGCATGGGAATAACCCACGGCCGGGTGGCAGTGAGGTGCGCTGTACATCGCCTTGTCTTCTGCTACACCGTTTGTGTTTATTTGGTTTCTCATGTCAGCTTTTGCTTTTTGGGGAGGGAGAGGCTGCTCTGTAACTTGGAATCCTCCTGCCTCAGCTTCTCAATTTCCAACACCATTAAGTACTTTTACATCGGTTTATATTCATTACCCCAGCCCATCCGTGCTGGAATTTTATCTGCATTGCAAACAATCTGCTCCCATTAAACACTATTCCCCTTCACCCTCATTTCCCTCAGCTTCTGATAACCTTAACTGTCTGAGTTTGACCTCAGACCCACAAAGAGGTGGAGTCATGCCCTGTCTGTCTGTTTTAGTTCACTTAGCATGTCAGTAAGCTCTGAGCATGTTGGAGCATGTGCAATGCACACATGGCATACAGACAAACACAAAATAAATTTTAAAAAGGTACAGAGCAATTAAGAAAGACACTTGACATTGGCCTCTGACATCCGCATTCACATATGCACACACACACAAAATAGACAAATAAAAAACCAAACTTAATGGGACCAGGTCTTCTCCCTGGTGCATAAACTAGATTTTTGGAGCCCATTCCCTATGGTGGAAGACCTTGCTCAGCCTTGATATGGAGGTAAGGGGGTCCCTACCCCAATTTGGTATGCCAGACTTCATTGACTCCCCAAGGGAGACCTTATCCCCTCTGAGGAGTGGATGGAGGGTGAGAGGGGGTGAGGTGGGGGGGGGAGGGAAGGGAGGGGGTACTGGGATCGATATGTAAAATGAAAAAAAATGTTTTAAATGAAACAACTAAAATAAAAAACCAAACCTTTATGGTGGATGTGGCACACACCTTTAATCCCAGCACTAGAAACTTGGTTTGTAATCTTGCTTGTGAGAGTCCTTTGTAAACAGTTTGATCAGCTGTGTTGAAATTCTTAACTTAGCCAGTGGGAGACCTAAACCAGAGCTGGGAAATGATGGGATTTTGTTTATTGTTTTGTTTTTTCAAGACAGGGTTTCTCTGTAGCTTTGGAGCCTGTCCTTGAACTAGCTCTTGAAAACCAGGCTGGCCTCAAATTTACAGAGAGTCACATGCCTCTGCCTCCTGAGTGCTAGGATTAAAGGCGTGCATTACCACCAACTGGCTAGTTTGGTTTTTAGATATATTTATTTTTCTTAAAGATTTCTTTTTTAAAACCACAGAGAAACCCTGTCTCGAAAAACCAAAAAAAAAAAAAAAAAAAAAAAGATTTCTTTTTTTTTAAAAAAAAAAGATTTACTTATTTATTATGTATACAACATTCTGCCTTCATGTATGCCCACACGCCAGAAGAGGGCACCAGATCTCATTACAGATGGTTGTGAGCCACCATGTGGTTGCTGGAAATTGAACTCAGGACCTCTGGAAGAGCAGCCAGTGCTCTTAACCACTGAGCCATCTCTCCAGCCCTAAAGATTTCTTTATCTTTATTGTGTATGTGTGTGTATATAATGTGCACAATGCCTAAGGAGGCCAGAAGAGGGCAACATGTGGAACTGGAGTTACAGATGTTTATGGGCTATCTGGAGGGTACTGGGAACTGAACCCATGTCCTGTACAAAAGCAGCAGCTCCTCCTAACCCCTGTACCATCTCTTCTGCCTCAAGATTTATTTTACTTTTAACTATTTGTGTATGGGGAGGGGGTGCGCGTGTGAGTGCAGGAGCCCCTGGGGTTCAGAAGAAGGCATCAGGTCCGCAGGTCTGGAATCGCAGGCAGTTATGAACCATGTGGCAGGAGCACTGGGGGCCACTCTGGACCTCTGGGAGAGCAGTAAGAGCTCTTGACAGCTGAGCCGTCTCTGCAGGACCTGCAGTCTCCTTTTTTTGGCAGCCAGGTGGGAGAATGAGGCTGCAAGCACAGCCGGCTTCTCCGTGTTCACACAGTCACAGGCCACCTTAGAAGGACACATCAGAGAGTTAGCAGAGGGTCCCAGGAACTCTGTACAGACAGTGAACACACATTGGGCCCAAGGTTATAGAAAAAGCTGAGTTTAACTCGAAAGCTGTAAGGCTACAGGAGCCCCTACCCTTCCTACTTGTGAGAATTGAATGAGCTTTGAGGGCACAGCTTTTGTTTAAGAATGTCCATGCCTTTAATCCTAGCACCCAGGAGGCACAGGCAGATGGATCTCTGTGAGTTCAAGGCCAGCCTGGTCTATAGAGTGAGTTCCAGGACAGCCAGAGCTACACACAGAGAAACCCTGTCTCTGGGGGTGGGGGTGTGAAGGGAGGGGGAATGTCCATCCCAATTAATTTAGTTTTACAAGCTCAAGCGTCAGGCTTAAGTGCAGGTTTAAAAAGGACCCAGCTAAGGTCAGGTTTGAAACACCTTTTTATATCCCTTCCTGGTTCCAGAAGCTGCTTCTCCACCACAGTAGAGTTGTGACTGCTCTTCTATTGTCCTCTGATGTCATTCTTCAAGGCCACAAGACTACAAACCTGGGAGCCACTGGCACAGAGTGACTTGAATGGCCGCAGAGTTTCCATGGCCTCAGTTCTCTGACCCAAGCCCATCTGAGCTGATAAATAGATTCTGCCACACTCAGGGAGCCCTGCAATGCTTTGATGCCCTGTAGAGGGAGCTCCTGAAGAAGGGCAAAAGAACTTGCTTCCGAAGATTGCAGTCTTGGGACTGGAGATATGACTCAAGGGTTACGAGCACATGCTGCTCTTCCCGAGAACCAGGGTTCAATTCCCAGCTCCTACGGGAAGACTTACAACCGTCTGTAACTCCAGTTCCAGGGAATCTTGATGATATCTGGCTTCTGTGGGTACTGACTTACATACATACATACAAGCAAAACACCAATATACGTAAAATGAAAATAAGTAAATCTTAAAAGAAATGCTTTTCTTCGGTGTCTCTAACCCTGCATAGTTTTTTAAAAGTCTGCTATTCTATCATAACAGCAAGACTGACAGCCAGTTTAAAGTTAGCAGGATGGAAGTTGACCCCAAACAGAAGCCAGGATTACTGGGAAGGCAGAATGTTGTGCCCTTTCTCTGCCCCTGGAAATGTCAATTCTGCACCCGTTCCGTTTCCTTTCACAGACTGAAGTCCTGTGAGAGTTGGGAAGCTACAGGTCCTTCTAGCGAAGGTCACTCTCTGGCGCCACCTGGAGACTGACCTGAACCCTGTCCCCGCAGTCCAGCTGGGAGCCATGCAGGGGAGTCTCACAGCCTCTGTGATTTCCGGGCATCTTCTTCGTCCCACAAGGCTGAGCTTAGCTAAGCCTGAGAGCCTCTGATGATCCCGACTAGAGCGAAAAAGGCCCTTTAAAGGCTCCAAGCAGAAGAGCTGCCACTCATGTGGAGACGGGAGGAAGGCGTGAGTGAGTGAGGTCCGAATGAATGTACTATTGGCATGAGCACCGCCATGTTTCAGCCCCATGATAGTGCAAAGCCTTCCTCAGGAGTCTGAGTGTGAGTTAGTGACTAGTGTGTACAAAGACTAGCAACTGCAGCTTCCTCCTGGGTGTTTACAGGTTACCGCCAAAGCTCCTCCACCCAGGCTAGCTGCCCCTCCTACTGTGCTGTATAATAAACACACTGAGGTCGCAGGTTGAACACAGGTAGGTTTGGCTCCATCACAGCATGGACCCCCCCACCTGTCCCCAGCTTTTCTGCATGTGTATCTGTACGGCTGCCATTCCTTCATTCCCTTGCTACACCTAATCCGGGTTTCTGAACACCGCAACTCCTGTGGTATGTAAGGACTCTCTGATCCAAACTTCATCTCCCAGAAGGACAATCAGGGTCTCAGGGTCCTCGATCTGGGACCCATCAGCTGGGACCTTCTTCCCTGGACCACAGTAATGGCCACTGCCTGATTCTTTTGACACTCAGCCAATGTCCTGACAACCAAATTCGTGCTCTCTCTAGGCCTTTCTCAACCCCCAAACTGTTGCTCCTTACACCAAAAGGTCTCTTCTTTTGACCTATCCCTTACAGTTGACCTTCTCTTTATAGCTTCCCTCTGCCAACATGTTATTGGACTTAGAAGTCACAGTCTGTGCCTCAGTAAGCTAGGTTTGGTCACATGTATTCAATAATCCAATTAAAGGAGCCATGTTTTGTTTGTTTTGGATTTTCAAAACAGGGTTTCTCTGTAGTTTTGGAGCCTGTTCTGGAACTAGCTCTTGTAGACCAGGCTGGCCTCAAAATCAGAGATCCGCCTGCCTCTGCCTCCTGAATGCTGGGATTAAAGGTGTGCGCCACCACTGCCTGGCGTAAAGGAGCCATGTTAATAGGAAAAAGCAGGGGAGATTTGTTTAATGTGGCCACATCAGGAAGGAGTAAAACAAGTCTAGGGACTGTCCCAAGTATGTCTCCTGGGGGTCCTAACATGAGGGTATATAGAAAGGCATACATACACATACACACGTACACAAGATATATTTGCTTAGGCGCGGTGTGGTCCCCTGCTCTCCATTGTCTGTCCTGCAAGATCATCTCACAATCTTTCTCCAGGAGACAAGTGCTTTCTATGGAGGCTCCCATGGCTTCAGCCTTTTCTTCTTCCAGCCGGAGCTCCATGTGGGTCCCAGGGATTGAACTCAGGTTGTCGGGCTTGGAAGCAGATCTTTTTATCCACTCACTTCTTCCTTGAGCTAAAGAGACGGCTCTGTCTGTCAGGAATTTGGTGCCATGCAGGCATGAGGAGCTCAGTTTGTGCCTCAAACTCCTGTAAGATAGCTAGGTGTGGTGGCACATGATTGAAACCCCAGTGCTGGGGTCAGAGACAGGGTCACTGGCGCTTGCTGGCCAGGAAGCCCACCTTTAGGGCAAGCTGTGTGCAAGTGAGAAGCCATGCTTTGTTGTTGTTGTTGTTGTTTTAAAAATGTGGCCCACACATGAAGAATGACAAAGGAGGTTGACCTCTGGCCTCTACATATACATATACAACCCGTACGCACATGTACTATACACACGTGCAAGAATGTTCTTCATTAGCCGGTCAGTGGTGGCGCATGCCTTTAATCCCAGTATTCAGGAGGCAAATCTTTGAGTTTGAGGCCAGCCTGGTCTACAGAGCAAGTTCCAGGACAGATTCCAACGATACACAGAGACTCTGTACAGGAAAAAAAAGAAGAAGAAGAAGAATGTTCTTCATCTACAACACATGCTTATATATGTTGCTGGTACTCAGCCTTTTGAGGATCTAAGGAAGCTATGTACTTTTGTGCAGCACACAAGGCTATACAAAGACATGTTTGTGTGCAGAAGGTTCTGCTAATTACATGGCATTCATTTGTGTTCCCCCTTGGCCCCCATGAAGAAGAGTGCTGAAACTGGGGGTGACCTTGCTTCACAGACCACTGGACTTCCAAGGCCACGCTCCAACAGATCCCAACCTCAGCCTCTGGACTCTCCCAGACCCTCGTTGGCCCTGTGAGTCCTTGTTTATCAGCCAGCACCACAGACCAAGAGCCGGTTGGGCCTCTGGAGTTACACAGTGGGGAGAAGATGGACACCTGGGGGCCTAGAGCGATGGGGACAGTAAAAGGCTCTCAAAGCCAGCTGCTGACCTCCCATGCCCAGCAACAGTGGCAGTCAAGTATATGTCATACACAAATGCAAACTGTGTCGCCCATGCTGTGACCCTCACGAGCTTTGCTCACTCACCCTCAGTGACAGGAGATAAAGACTCTAACCTCACGATCCCTCTGCTGTGCCCCCGTCTCTATACAGTCAGCATCAAGTTGGCCAGGGGCTGCCTTACGGGCAAGCTGTGTCCCTTGGATCCCATTGCCACGCTTGGGTCGACATGACTGGCTTCAGAGGATTCATTTGGAGTCTCTGGAAAGACCTCAAAAGTCTCTCACCCAAAATAATCCTCCCAAAAGTACTGCCAAAGACTCTCCCTGCTCTCATTTTTCTTCAGGGGATGACTTGGAAGACTCCAGAAGACGGGCTAGTGTAATCCAGACAGCTTACGAGCTGTGCCTATCTCGGTAGCCAGGAGGGGGCTGCTGATCCAAAGGTAACTGAATATGGATCCAATTTATAGAAGACTTGGAAAAGGTCAGGCCAAGAGTCACACGAATCCAACCCCATCAACTGCAACTGTTTTCAATGGGGTCTTTTAGAGAAGCCACCGGGAGCCTGAACTTCCAATTTCTTATAGACTCGGACACCATGCTCTGGCCCGCATCTTCTCAGGCCACTCAGAGGCACTGACAGTCTCAGAGGAAGGCTTTTTTTTTATGATGTCATCTTCTTACAGGATCTCCAGGCCCCGCAGCTGTGTTGTGAAGTCCTGAGTAGGCTGAGGACATGGAGCGTATATGTCAGTCCTGCTGTCTCAGCCCTCTGCCAAGGTCTGACCAGCCTCTACTCCAGAGGCCCAGCTCCCCGGGCCTGGTCCCCTCCACAGGCCTCTATTCTCAGCGCACTCTTCACCGCTGCAGCATGGCAGTTACACCGTAATGCTACAACCAAATTGCCTGACACAGAAAGAGTTATGTGGGCTTATAGCTTTAGACATTCATTTATTTACTCAATTATTCATTTACTTTAGGTGTGGAGAGCATACATGCCTCAGGTCTGAGGACAACTCTTGCAAGGTGAACCTCTCCTTCCACTGTGTGTGTCCCAGGGATTGAACTAAGTCATCAAGTCAGACTATCAGTGCCTTTACCCACTGAGCCATCTCACTGGCCCTGGCTTATGGTTTGAAAGGGTTTTAGTCCACCATGGCAGGGAAGGCATAAAAAAGTTTATGGCAGGTTGGAGACATGACTCAGAGGTTAAGACACTGCCTGTCCTTCCGGAGGTCCTGAGTTCAATTCCCAGCAACCACACGGTGGCTCACAACCATCTATGAGATCAGATGCCTTCTTCTGGTATGCAGGCATGCACTGCAGGTAGAATACTGTATATATAATAAAACACTGTATACATAATGAAAAAGTTTATGGCAGTGACCCCAGGTGCCTGATTTCTGGCAGCTAGATCTCACCTCTTGAAGGTGCCACAGCCTTCCCCAAATCTTGCAGTAGCAGGAGAACAAGTGTGCAGAACACGAGGGAGATATTTTAGATCCAAACCATCTTTCTGCTATCTTTCCATGTATTTCCCACGTACATCTCACGTACATATTTCACGTCCTCTCTGACTGTGAGCAGCTGACGAGCCCTACGTAACATGCCATGAGGTCCTGGAGGAGATGGAGCTCCCATGGGACAGCAGGAAGGACTGTCAATCAACAGGAAGGCCTGTGCTCCCAGCCCTGGAAAGGCCTTTCCTGCCATTCTCAGCCTCTCCCCAAACAGCAGAAAGTGAAGGCTGGGGATGTGACCCGTGTACATACGAACACCATCAGGACTGGGGTAGCTCAGTTGGTGGAATACTTCTCAGCACACATAAAACCTTGGGTTCATAGCGACAGTTGCCCATAATCCCAGCCCTTAAGAGGCAGAAACAGGAGGATCAGAAGTCCGAGGGCGTTCTTGGCTACAATACCAAGTTCATAGTCAGCCTAGGCTACAAGAGACCCTGTCTCAGTTGAACAGCAAACCCATGACCTCACTAAGCAGCCGAGACCCTGGAAAGATATGTTGTCCCCTACCTGCCTGATTTCTGCCTTCCTTATGGATTTTGAACTTGCCTTTGACAGCTCTAAGCATGGCAGACAGTCAGTTCTTGCATCTTAGCAGTGAACGACAACATCTTTCTTAGATGGGAGGGCTATTCCGAGCCCACCACAAAAGCCAGAGCTAGTCCTTCCCGGGTTCTGCTGCATCCACAGAATGGGCTGCAACTGTGTTTCTGTCTGGAACTCTGCGGTCAGTAACACCTGACCTCAGCTTGTACTCAGTCCCCTTCCTTACAAATGGCCAAGAATCGCTGGCTGAACCCAGGCTGTCACTTTCCTGGACCAGCATCCACTCTTGATGGTTAGCATTCTGAGTACAGGCCTGTCTCATTGGCTGTGCGTTGCTTGGCCCATTTGGTGGAGGGTTCTTTTGAGCCTGGCTGTTATCTCCCACTGGGGCGGTCCTCTGTCCACTATTTATTTCTTTCTTTCCCCCCGACGCCATTACATCTAAAAACTGTTCTTGTAGCCAAGAGCATCTGCTATGCTGAATGCAAATGTTTTCAAATTCAACTGGCCCCTGGCAGTCTCTTGAATTTTCCTTCATCATTTTGCGACAACCCAGGGTAACAAATCGAAGCTGAATAAACCCTCTCTTTCTAAGGGGGAAGAGCAACTGCAGGGATAAAGCCAGCAGTAACAGGCGCGTCGCCATCTGCCAGGGTCCCCTCGGAGACAGGAGCTCTGCTGGCAGCCAAAGTAGCTTTATTTCCAAATGGCCCGCCTGCTGGGCGTCTCAAGGGACAGTGGCATCTGCTGCCACCTGCCTCCGAGAACTGTGTCAGCCACCATCCCCACAGCCACTGCAATTGCCTAGGCAGCATCTGAATGGAGAGTCCCTGGAACTTGGAACTCAAAAATGCCCCACATGCACAACGTTGGGCTACTTTAACAGTTCGTGTGACTAGAAACTAAAAGGGCATCAGGAAACTCTGCATTGCTCTCATCTGAAACCAGAGGAGACAGATGACACAGGAACTGGAAGCTGTGACACACACCTCCACTGTAGCAACGGGTCAAGTACCAGGATGGATTTAACAATACCTTTGCTCCTTGGAGAAATGGCTGATGGCAGGGTCGGTCAGGGCACACACCAGGAAACTGGAGCATCTCCTGTTGAGAGAAGGAAGTACTCAAAGGACAGCAGAGATACATCCCAGGACCAAGGGAAGTCCGTGTGGGTGGCCCTTACAGGCCACATCTGGGACAAGTTGAACGTCGGAACTAAGGGTGATAGTAATGACAGTAACATGTTAAATAAAGTATTTTTTGGTGCCATGCTCATAATAAGCAGATTGCTATTCAGGTAACAACACAATATGGATAGAAGAAACTCTCCTGCTCTGTACAATACCATCTGTCAGAAGCTGGGGAGATGGCTTAGTCCCATGTAAGCATAAGTCCATGAGTGTGGGTGCCCATGTACAAAATCTGGGCTCGCCGACACACACATGCAGTTCCAGTGCTGCAGAGGCAAGGACAGAAAGATCCCGGAAGCTGGCTGACCAGCTAGTCTGACGGAGGAAGGTCATTGGTTAATTAATAAAGAAACTGATTGGCCCTCATAGGTTAGAATATAGGTGGGTGGAGTAAACAGAACAGAATGCTGGGAGGAAGAGGAAGTGAGCTTAGATGCAGGGCAGCTCCTCTCAGAGCCAGACGCGATGCAGCCAGCCGCCAGGTCAGACATGCTGAATCTTTCCCGGTAAGACTGGTGCTACACAGATTATTAGAGATGGGTTGATCGGGATATGAGAATTAGCCAATAAGGGCTAGAGCTAATGGCCCAAGCAGTGTTTAAAAGAATACAGTTTGTGTGTTGTTATTTTGGGGCATAAGCTATCCAGGTGGCTGGGAGCTGGGTGGCAGGAACGCAGCCCACAGCTCCCACTACACTAGTCTTCACAAATCAATGAGCTCCAGGTCCAGTAAGAGACCCTGCCTCAAAAGTAAGGTAGAGAGCAGAGTGTGGTGTACACGTCTTTAATCCCAGCACTCTGGAGGCAGAGATCAGGCAAATCTCTGTGAGTTCAAGGCCAGCCTGGTCTACAAAATAAGTTCCAGGACAGCTAGGGCTGTTACACAGAGAAAACCTGTCTTGGAAAACAAAACAAACAAAAAACCATAAAGAAACAAACAAGATGAAATAAGTCCTTTCTAGAAGTCCTTTCTTCTCCAAGTTGCTTTTGGTCATGGTATTTATTTTTTTTTAATTTTTAAAAAATTTATTATGTATATAATATTCTGTCTGCATGTATGCCTGGAGGCCAGAAGAGGACACCAGACCTCATTCCAGATGGTTGTAAACCACCATGTGGTTGCTGGGAATTGAACTCAGGACCTTTGAAAGAGCAGGCAACACTCTTAATGGCTGAGTCATCTCTCTAGCCCCCTGGTTGTGGTATTTATTACAGCAACAGAAAACAAACCAGAACATTCATTCAAAGACACTGGAGCCGGAAACAATGCTACCTCCATGGTACTGATGGTCAGAGTCTCTCCTAAGCAGCTTCCGACCATGAGAACACATCAAGCATAAGCAATTTGACATGCAGTCTAAGACCCTTTAAAAATGTCAGTGTCATGATGAAGAAAAAAAGAAGTAAGGAGAAGGGATGGGAAGGGAAAGAGAAAAGAGGAAGGGAGAAGACTTCTCTTGTGTGAAATTATTTCAAAGCAAAAAGGATTTTTGAGGGGCTGGAGAGACGGCTCAGTGGTTAAGAGCATTGCTTGCTCTTCCAAAGGTCCTGAGTTCAATTCCTGGCAACCACATGGTAGCTCACAACCATCTGTAATGAGGTCTGGTGCCCTCTTCTGGCCTGCAGACATACACACAGACAGAATATTGTATACATAGTAAATAAATAAATATTTTTTAAAAAAGATTTTTGAGGCAGGTGGATCTCTGTGAGTTCGAGACCAGCCTGGTCTACAAGAGCTAGTTCCAGGACAGGCTCCAAAACCACAGAGAAACCCTGTCTCGAAAAACCAAAAAAAAAAAAAAAAGATTTTTGAATACCTGACTGCGAGGCAAGGTGTGTCCTTTGATGCAACCGTGGCACAAGGATTGCGGGGTAACCAATAGCTCTTAGCTTGGCTTTGAGGCCTGCTCCCCAGGAGGAAATGCACGCCTGACACCGCTAACCTGGTCAAGACTGTGGCTCCAGAGACCGCGGGCCCTGGGGGTGTGCTGGTGGAAGACACCTACTACTGCTGGCTCCTAAATAGACTTGTCACACTGTTTTCCAGATATTTCTGTTTATGCTCACAGGTCAGTGCTACCCTCATCCTTAGCCATAGAAGCATCTCTCTGCTGTAGTCAGCAGTTCATACAGAGATTCGTATCTAGCTAAAGTGAGATCCTAGCTCCAAAAATCTTCTTCTTTAAAAAAAAAAAAAAAAAAAAAAAAGCCTGAAAAGCAAAAAGGATATTAAATAGAATCAATGTAGGATGGAGTTCATGGCTTCCTCAAACCTTCAGCAGGTGCTGACCATGTGACCCACATCCTAGAGGAGTGAACACTCACACACACAGAGATTTAATGTGAATATTCCTAGCGGCTTTATTGGTAATGGCTCCAAACCAGAAGGATCCAGAACACCCTCCCGTGAGAGGATGGCTAAGCTGTGGCACCGCTGAGCACGCAGGACACTCAGCACTGAAGAGGATGGGTGCCCTGGAAGTGATGCTGAGTGGGAAAAGGCAACCGCTGAAGACCACATGCTGAGTGGTTCTGTTGGTGCAGCACTCTGGAAATGGCAAGATTACAGACAAGGAAGAAATGCGGCTGCCAGACATCGTGGAAAGAGGGAGGGAAAGTGGTGGCTGTGACTATAAAACAACACAAGAGATTCTTGGGACGACACGGGACTCATCTTCCCTGGAGGGAGAGGCACACACCTACACATGCGGCAAAATAGCATAGACACACATGTGCGTAGCACACGGAGCCAGGAAGACCTGAAGATAACACCACGATCACCGTCCTGGTCTCAATAAAATGCTGTAGATACGCACAGTGCTGAAGCTGGGGACCCCGAGGAGAATGTGCATGGGGCCTCCCTGTATGTTTCTTTGCCACTTCCTGTGAATCTTCTCCAAAAACTTCAAAGAGAAAGCGAGTCCAGGACAGAACCAGTGTGTGCTCCTAACTCTGTCTGCCTGCAGTCTGCCTTTCTTGTTGCTCCGGACCCCAGAAATTCTCCATCCCGTTCTTTGGGCACTTCATCACCAGGGAACTGGTGACATAGAGAGGTATGGGAGGACTGAAGAGATGGCTCAGCAGTTAAGAGCACTGGCTGCTTTTCTGGAGGTCCTGAGTTCAATTCCCTGCAACCACATGGTGGCTCACAGCCATCCATAATGAGATCTGGTGCCCTTTTCTGGTGGGCAGGCATATGTGCAGGTAGAATACTGCATACATAATAAATAAATCCTTAAAAAAAAAAAGGCATAGGAGTAGAGACACAGAAATCCCAGTGTGTCCTCTAAGTGGGGCAGGATCATTTCTCAGTGCTGGGCACTCCACTGATTTAAATTACCTAGTCTGTCACTTACTGTTAATGAAGTCTCAGGTAGGATTTGTATGTGTCTCTGTTTTCTTATCTGTACGATGGGTTTGTGGTAGTACTCAGGTCAAAGGATCTCTGTGTGGTTTAGTCTAGTCCCTAGAGTTAATAGATGTTGGTTATTATCTACAATAATAGTAAAAAACAATGATTACTGCCATAGCTCTCTGGTCTTTCCACAGATGTGACCATGTCTACTTTAAAATTTCATTTCTTCTTCTTCTTCTTCTTCTTCTTCTTCTTCTTCTTCTTCTTCTTCTTCTTCTTCTTCTTCTTCTTCTTCTTCTTCTTCTTCTTCTTCGTTTTGTTTCTCAAGACAGGATTTCTCTGTGTAGCCCTGGCTGTCCTGGAACTAGCTCTGTAGACAAGGCCTCAAACTCACACCTGTCTCTGCCTCCCAAGTGCTAGGATTAAAGACATGCGCCACCACCTCCCAGCAAAATTTTATTACTTTTAAAGTAACATTCTTTTTTAAATAATTATTTTCTCAAATATATGAGTGTTTTGTCTGCATGTATGTCTGTGCACTATCTATGTCCAGTGCCTCACAAAGGCCAGAAGAGGTCCCTGGATCCCCCCTGGAACTGGAGCCAGAGTTGTGAGTGCTGGGAATTGAACCCAGGTCTTCCGGAAGAGCAGTCAGTGCTCTTTACTGCTGAGCTATCTCTCTAGTCCCAAAGTTTATTATTGAAATTTATATAAATTTAAAGAAATAGATTTATTTCTTTATATGCATGTGTAGCTGTGTGGGTGCACACACCACAACACGCATATGGAGGTCAAAAGATGACATGCAGTAATTGGTTCACGCATTCCATCGTGTGGGCCCCAGGGATTGAGTTCAGGTTATCAGTCCTCACGACCAGTGCCTGTACTCACTGGCTGTTTCACTGGCCTTACCATTCCTATTTTACAGCGAAGCTGACAGTTAGTAGAACCAATTAGTGTGGTTTACCTAATGACAGGGAAAAATACGGAATTACAGCTAGGCTCCTTCCAAATGGGTCTGTTTCCGAGTGAAAATCAGCAAAGGGATAGAGCGAGGAAAAATTCAAACAGAGAGCACATTCTGCTCCTTCAAGCCAATAGCAGTGGTCCGAGAGGTCCTTCTGTCTGTGTGTTGCTTTTACTGGTTAATGAATAAAGAACTACTTTGAGTCTGTGGCAAGGGCAGAATAGATTTAGGCGGGAAAAGCTAGGCTGTATGCTGGGAGAAAGAAGGGCAGAGTCAGAGAGACACCATGGAGCCCCCAGAGTCAGACATGCCAAAACTTTAGCCAGTAAGCCACTGTCAAGTGATGATACACAGATTAATGGAGATGGGTTAGATTAATATGTAAGAGTTAGCCAATAAGAAGCTAGAGCTAATGGGCCAAGCAGTGATTTAAATAATATGGTTTCTGTGTGATTATTTCTGGTCAAGCAGCCAGGAACTAACTAGCGGCCTCCCCCAACAGAGGGGGAATAAAGAATAGACTGTATTCCCAGAAGACAGTGTGTAAAAGAACACCTTAACTGCATTAAACCATGAAGGAAACTGATTTTCACACTACACATAAATTCCCAAGGCTGGAGCCTCTGGGTCTGTCATTCTGAGACTCAACGATGGATTTACCCACAGAGATCTGTCTTCCTTTCAAATCTGCCAGCTTTTGTAACGTTAGCTCTCATAGTTGACTTTATAAGACTCCTTCATTCCCAAAGCCATATGGAGATGCAGCAAAACACAAGGGAGGAAGAAGACAGTTCCAAACATGTGTTTGTAGTTCTTTTGTTTTGAATTTTGATTTTTTTATGGCATGGCCCCAAACATGCCGCATTGCTGAAGATTACCTTCAACTTCTGATCTTCCTACCTTCCACCTCCCAAGTCCTGAGATTACCTGTAGTGAGGAGTGGAGGGCTGCATTCCCGGCGCCCTGCCACCCGCATGGCTAGCTTATGCCCCGAAATAATTACATGGAAACTGTATTCTTTTTTTTTTTTAATATTTATTTTTATTATGTATACAATGTTCTGTCTGTATGCCTGCAGGCCAGAAGAGGGCACCAAACCTCATTGCAGATGGTTGTGAGCCACCATGTGGTTGCTGGGAATTGAACTCAGGACCTTTGGAAGAGCAGGCAATGCTCTTAACCACTGAGCCATCTCTCCAGCCCCCAAAACTGTATTCTTTTAAACACTGCCTGGCCCATTAGTTCCAGCCTCTTATTGGCTAGCTCTTACATATTGATCTAACCCATTTCTAATATTCTGTGTAGCACCACGAGCTGGCTTAACCTGCATCTGTCTGGAGTAAGAGAATCATGGCGACTGACTGATTCGGCTTCTTTCTCCCAGCATTCTGTTCTGTCTACTCCACCTACCTAATTTTCTGTCCTATCAAAGGCCAAACAGTTTCTTTATTAGTTAACCAATGAAAGCAACAGATAGATACAAGACCCACCTCCATCAATTACCAACCTTGTTTGTTTGTTTGTGTCCTTGTCCCACTCTGTAGACCAGGCTAGCCTCAAAATCTCAGCAATCCTCCTGCCTCAGCCACTGAAGAGTTGGGATTACAGACATAAGCCCCTTGCTCTACTTTTTGGAAAAGGAAATCTTAAGCAGTCCCCATCCCTAAAATCTCCACATTAACCAGAGACTTTTGAACTCAATGCAGTGGGAGGAAAATTGACACAGAGGGTGGGAAATTGTCACAAGAAATCTACCCCAGCTCCTAAGTACTCCAGGCTGGAAATCTGTGTCACCTCCTGTCTAGATCTTTGCTAGAACAAATCCCATGACCAGGAAAGTAAAGTTGACTACAGTTTCTGTCTAAGACGCTTGTCAAGGAAGGGTTCCTGCTCCACAGGGCCCAGGCATAGAGGGGACCTGGCTACAGCAAAGAACCTGGCCACTCTCTCATCATGGCTCCATATCATGGAGGTGTCCCCTTGTCACCGAGGAAGAACTTGCAAAGAGCTCGAGCCAACTGGAGCAATCTGAAAAGAAAGTGAAAGAAAAAAATGACAAATACAAAATTTTGCAAAACAAAATCCACAAACATGGGTAGAGGTGGACTAAATTTGGAAAACAGTCTACCCTGTCATTACCCAGGCCCCTCCTAAGCTGTGAGATTTGCAGCTATGCTTTCCTGTTTCCCAGCCAGCAATGTGAACAGCAATGTATGAGAGCAGAAAATGCCTTGCCCTAAACATGCTTCACGCTCCCCCATGCAACTGGAAGCCCTGAAACATGGAGAATGCACAGGTCCAGGCAAGTGACTCTGGGTGGACACACACACATGGACACACACACACCTTTTTAAAAGTAAACTATACTGAGCTTCATTCTGATTGTGAGACCCTTGTAGAAGTTTCTATCTATGAAAGAGACTTGGAATATAAAGTGAAGATTGAGAAATTAAGAAAGCATTGGTCTAAAACTCAGTGGATCTGGGACAATCGTGAATGTGTGCTCCTTGAAGTAAACACAGAATGGGGGCTATTGTGGCAGTTTGAATGTAACTGACCCCCATAACCTCACAGGAGTAACATTATTAGGAGGTGTGGCTTTGTTGGAGTGGTATGTCTTGGTGCAGGAAGTATGTCATTGTGATGGTGGACTTTGAGGTTTCCCATGTTCAGGATACCACCCAGTGTCTCAGTTGGCTTCCTCTTGCCTGCAAAACTCTCAGCTACTCTTCCAGCTCCATGCCTGCCTGCATGCTGCCATGCTCCCCACCATGACAATAATGGACTGAACCTCTGAAACTGTAAGCAAGCCACGGCAATGAATGTTTTCGTTAATAAGAATTGCCGTGGTCACATTACAGCAATAAAAATCCAACAAAGACACTATAAAATCCCACATCAGTAGGTCAAGTGGGTCTCTTCCAGTGTCTATGAGCCCTGGAGTTACATTTAGCTTTACAAGCATGTTTCTAGACAGCTTACTAAAGGTTAAGTGGATTAACTGGAAGAACTTGGTGTTCACCCAACAGCAACCTCTCCCAGCAGTCCTCCAACTTACAAACTTTTTTTTTAGATTTACTTATATTATATTTTGTATATATGAATGTTTTGCCTTCGTGTATTAGGTGCATTATATGGTAGTTGGTACCTGCAGAAGTCAGAAGAGGGCTTTGGTCCTTTAGAACTTTAGTTATTGTTGGTTATGAGACACCATGTGGTGTGACCCAGACCTTCCTGCAAAAGCAGCTAGCGCTCTTAACCACCAAGCCATCTCTCCAGTCCCAATTTTCCAACATTTTAAATGTTCAGTTTCATGGTGGGTTTTCAGAAGAGGGAATAGGTCTTTCAAATCTTAGCTGGGCACAGAGGCTCCTGCAGGAGGCTGAGCCAGCGATCACTCACACCTGGGAGTTAAGACTAACCTGAGCAAGAGAGCAACTCAATCTCAAGAAAAGAAAGAAACAGGAGAGCCAGGACTTGCAGTTTAATCCCAGTACTTGTGGAGGCTGAGGCAGGAAGGTTGGCCAGCCTAGTATGTGGAATCAGTTCCAGGTAAGCCCAGGCTGCAGAGTGAGACCCCCCCTCTTTCAAAACAAAAGCCAGGAATTGTGTTGAATGCCTTTAATATCAGCACTTAAGAGGCATAGGGAGGCAGGCTAGCCTGCTCTACACAAAGAATTCCAGAATAGCCAGGTGTGGTGATTTGAGTGAGAATGGCCACCATAGGCTTGTATATTTGAATGCTCAGTCACCAAGAAGTGGGTCTGTTTGGGAAGGGTAAGTAGGTGTGGCCTTGTTGAAGTAGGTGTGGCCATGTTGGAGGAGATATGTCACTAGAGATGGACTTTGAGGTTTCAAAAGTCCACGCTAGATTCAGTCAGTCAATCAGTCTGTCTCTCTCTCTGTCTCTCTCTGTCTCTGTCTCTGTCTCTCTCTTTCTCTCACTGCATGCAGATCAGGATATAAAGGAAGGTCTCGACTCCTGCTCCAGCACCATACCTGTCTGCTTCCTGCCATGATGATCATGAACTAAACTTTCTTAGCTGTAAGTAAGCCCCCAATTAAAAGCTTTCTTTATAAGCATTGCCTTGGCCATGGTGTCTCTTCACAGCAATAGAACAGTGACTAAGACAGCAGGGGTACATAGTGAAATCCTGTCTCAAAACAATGAAAATGCATGCCGATAGGATTTGCTGAAGGAGGCAGAGGCAGAAGGATCATGAGTTCGAGGCTAGCCTGGGCTACACATTAAAAAAAAAACAATGAAAACAAACAAACTAAAACCTCAAAACCTTACACTACAAACATTTTACTACCATTTTATTCTTTTGCTTGTTTTATTTTTAAAGATTTACTTATTTATTATGTATACAGCATTCTGTCTGCATGGATGTCTGCACACCAGAAGAGGGCACCAGATCTCATTACAGATGGTTGTGAGCCACTATGTGGTTGCTGGGAATTGAACTCAGGACCTTTGGAAGAGCAGCCAGTACTCTTAACCTCTGAACCATCTCTCCAGCCCCCTTATTTTTGTTTTTGAGACAAAATTTGTCTGTGTAACCGTCTGTCTTGAAATTCACTCTGTAGACCAGGTTGGCCTGGAACTCAGAGATCCACCTGTTTCTGCCTACCTAGTGCTGAGATTAAAGGCGTCCCCACTACTGCCCCACTCTTTTGCTTGTATATAATGTTTATCATCAGAAGAAAAATAAAACCCACCCAGAGTGAGTGTGTGAGTTGATTTTTCGATGTAGTATTTCCTCAGGTGCTGAGCCTTGCACGCAGTGTGTATCATATATTGCCCACAAGTTGGCATCTCCAGTGTTTTGTCCTGGCTTTACCTTCCGTGATAATTGGTGTCACCCCTCTTACACCCTCATAAGCGTGTTCAGAATCACAGACAGAGTTTGATGATAACCCAAGCTGTGTTTATTCTCAGACAAGGATACCCAAGACGTTCAACTCAAAAATACAACCAATGTGCTCCTTGAGAAGGCGTGGAGAAGGGCTAAGGAGAGATGGCTCAGAGGTGACAAGCTCTTACTGCTTGCCAGTTCCCAGTACCAATGTCAAGTAGTTCAATGTCCCAGAAAATACAGTGTCTTCTGGTCTCCAAGGAAACCTGAGCACTGGTGACATACAGACATATACATATAAACAAAAATACAATAAATCTAAAGAAAATGAAGAGACGTGAAGGACACTGTCAGCTGAGAAGTCCTTCTTGCTCTGTGCATTTCTGGGAAACCGTCGCTGGTAGTCAGCTCCTCATGCGGAGGAGGACTAAGCAGATTTTGAAGCATCATCATGCTGGCTCTGTTCATGGATTAAGGGCTTCAATGAACACCACGACTCTGTAAGTCATCCTGTAAGGTGACCCCAAACTGCAGCTCAGCACGACAACCAGGGCTCCTTTACCCCGAGGATAGAGGCAGGTTTGCCTGCCGCTCTGAGGATCCCTGTTCACACCTAATCCACACCATGTTCTAAACACCAGCCCCATACTAGCCAAGTCATGGCCCCGGCAGGGCCTGCCAGCACCGAAGCTCGCCTGGTGGGCAGTGGGATCAGGGAATGGGGACCATTTTTCATCAGGAATAAGGCCACCTTGTCATCTCAGTATTCTGCTGCTAATTGGTACCTGTAACCTTGACAGGACCAGGCATTCCTGGAACTCTCCCTCTTGGGGTATAAAAGGCAGAGACCCTGAGGGCTCAGAACCAGGCAGTGGCCTCCGTGAGCTGCAGAGCTGAGGGAAGCAGGGCTGTGATACTTACTGGCTCAACACCACACAGACAGCTGCAGACACATCTCAAAGGTAAACGATGACCAACAAGAAAGAGCCTAGGATGGAGGTTAGTCCGACACTTTGAGGAGGAAGGGCAGTGGGCACTCCCCCTCCCATAGGCTGCTTATTTTCAGCTGCCAAGTCAAAATGTCGGTCTTCGTAGTCAGTGTGTTCTTAGCTTCACATCAATGATGGCTCATGACTTTGGCAGTTAACACAGGGCTGGATTCACGTTTTCCTCCAAAACTTACTTCTGTATCTGCTCACCAGTGACCTGATTGTCTTGATTTTTATTTATTTATTTGTGCATTTATTTATTCATTTATTTATTTTATTTAAGCCAGGCAGATGGAACACACCTTTAGTTTCAGCCTAGGGAGGCAGAGGGAGGCAAATCTCTAAGGGTTTGAGACTAGCCTGGTCTACATAGTAAGTTCCAGTACAGTCATGGCAACATGGTGAGACTGGTTACATACTGACTGAGAGACACCAAAACTCCAGACAACAAAGGCCCTTTCTACACTCACTTAGCGACACTGTATCCGTGACTTCTTAAAACACTGAGGCTGGAGCACCGGCCCTCATTGTGGTCATTGTTCTGAAGTGAGCGTCTCAGATTGCAAAAGATACACAAACCATCTTGGATCCGGTTAAAAAGCAGAATTTGATTCAGATTTTGGTCTTGAACCATTGATGTATTCGTACCAACTCGTGGGTGACAGGAAGGCCGATGGCCCAAGGGATGAGGGGGGACAGTGCTCGGGGGGGGTTTCCGTAGCAGCAAGTGGTCTTTGAGACTTCAGTGAGTGAATCTGAACCAATGAACAAAAATAGATATTTTATTTAAAACATTTCTCTTGTTTATTTTTTTATTTCACTTCATCTAATTTGTTATTTTATTTTATTTTATTTTATTTTATTTTATTTTATTTTATTTTATTTTAGAGAGACAAGGTCTATATAGCTCTGACTGACCTGGGACTTGCAGCAATTCTCCTGCCTCTGCCTTTCCAGTACTGAAGTCTTAATTTTTTGTTTTTACACTAGCACACAGTAGAACACTTGCGTGTACTCAGTTCCAATGAATTTTACTCTACATGTGTATACCTGACTCCCCCACTCCCAATCAGAATACAAGAAAACCCTGTTCCTCCGCAGCTCTGATCCCAGCTGTTGGGAGACAGAGGCAGGCAGATCTCTGTGAGTTCAAGGTCAGCCTGGTTCACATAATAAGACCCTCACATCTAGGATTACATTAATCCTGTCTCAAATAAAGAAACGAAAAAGTTCATAATTAATATGTTCTAGATGGAAGTCCCTTGTCATAAATGAGATTTACAGATATTTTCTCCATTTGTGTCATGTCCTTTCATTTCTTAGTGTTTGTTATATTTGAAGGAGAACAGTTTGCTTGCTTGTTTCTCTATGGTGGGTAGAGCTTCGATGTTAAGTCTCAGATCCCTGTCAAATCTCAACCTGCAAGGGGGAACAAAAAAACCCTTTCCTATATTTTGCCTTAAAAATTTTATAATTAGATCTGTAATCTGCTTTGAGTTCATTTCTGTGCAGTATGGGGTTAATATTGAGTCTGTTTTTCTTCTCATATTGATGTCTGATTATTCTAATGCTATTTATTGAAATATTATCCTTTCCCTATTGGGTGACCTTCTGCTGACCTCTGTGTTGTGCTATGCCTTGGAACATCAATTTGCCAATCCCAGCTGTCTGTCATGTGGTTGACAGGTCAGTTGTCCCTCCCACTTTATTCTTTTCTTTCAGAGGGTCTTGGGTTACTCTGGTTCTTTTACCTTTGGCAGATAAATTTCAGTATTTCCTCGTTAAGATCTATTTTTAAAACCCACCCAGGATTTTCATTCTCATTATAATACATGAATAAATTAGTTTGGGGAGACTGATGTCTTTGCTATGTTGAATCACAAGAATTGAATGTCTCTCCTTCTAAAGAAGGCTTCTGGTGTTTCACTCATCAGTCCTTAGCAAACATATATGTGTTTTATTGAATTAATATCTAAGTGTTGTTCTATATGGGGGAATTACTGCAAATGCTACTGAGGTTTTAGTTTTAGTTTCTGATTGTTCATTGTGTTTGTGGCTTGGCTTGGAGCCATTTATACACCCATATCCTTGCTAAATTCATTAAGTAGCTCCAGGAATTTATAAATTACATTTTTGGGGGAGCGGTCATGTCTTAGAGCACATGTGGAAGTCAGAGAGAGACTTCTGGGAGTCAGTTCTGTCCCTTGGACCATGTGGAACCGGTGGACTTAGGTCATTAGGCTTGAAAAAGCCCTCTGGACCCCAACCCCACCCCATTTGTTAAAGACAAAGTCTCTTGTAGCTCAGGCTAGCTTTGAGTTTGTTAAGTAGCTGCAGATGACCTTGAATTTCTGATCCTCCTGCCTCCGGCTCCCAGGCATGGACCAGCACGTCCGGCTTTATGCCTTGAGGAGGACTGAACCTAGAGTTTCAAACATGTTAGGCAAGCCCTGGACAGGGCTACATCCTGGTTCCTCCAGGAAAGTTCTGAGCGGTTTATTCCGTGTGTTCTGGAAAAGAGTGTCCAGCTGTTGTTGGGTCAAATGCTTTGTAGAACACACTTCGATCTAGTCACTTGACACTCGGATGTTTTTACATCTATGATTTCTTCAGCTACTTTCTTTCTACTGGTTCCTTTGAGTATTCAGAGAGGAGAAACGTCATCGCCCACCATACCCAGACGTGTCTGTTTCCTTTACCTAGCTCTGCCAGGTTTCGTCCGTGCGTTCTGAAAACCCGGCTGCTTCCAGCACGCGGCCTTTTCCACTCTCAGCACGTTGATTAGCGTGTCTGGATATGGGTTTCTTTGGATTCAAGTTCATGAAGCTAAAGATTGAGGATTTGTGGGGGTTTGTTTGTTGTTTTTCCAAATTGGGGAAGTGTAGCCTTTATTCTCCGGCTCTTCACGCTTTAACCCCTCTCCTTCACAGCCTCTAATCTCTCAATTCTCCTTTTCCAGTCCCTTAGGCTAAAACCTAAGACTGGGGTGGCTGAGCTTTGCTGGGACCACCGAGAGGGAAAAGGCCAGAAGGGTCAGCTCCTCCTGCTAGGCTGCAACGCCCTCTACTGGAGAGCAGGTGTTTCATCTTCAAAGCATTGGGAGCATTGAGCTCTGTTTCTGGTTTTCAGAGTGTCCTTTTTTCTTTTTCTTTTCTTTTTCTTTTTCGTTTTTTTTTTTCTGGTTTTGGTTTTGAGAGACAGGGTTTCTCTGTAGCTTTGGAGCCTGTCCTAGAACTAGCTCTTGTAGACCAGGCTGACCTCGAACTCACAGATTAAAGGATTAAAGGAGGTGTGCCACCACCGCCCAGCAGAGTGTCTTGAGTCTAAACTGAGAAGCGCCGAAATCAAACGGAAAGTTCTGCAGTGCTCAGTAATCTTACAATTCTAGTCTTTCCCTGAAAGCCTTCTCCTGCTATGTGCAGTTCAGAACCTCACATGGTAGTGCATGGCTTGTGTCTAACCCTTAGCGACACATTCTTTGGAGAGCAGTGGAGTGTCTGTCCTCCATTTTGCCAGGAATCGGAACCTCTCTTTTCAGCACAAGCCATATTCATAAAGAAAATTTTGAGGGGTAGAAAGATGGCTTAGACATCTTGCTGCTCAAGTATGAGCATTGGAATTCCAGTCCCAACACCCACGTAAAGGTTCAGTGTGAGCCCATGTATGCCTATAACAGAAACAGGAGAATGCTTGGGGCTTGCTGGCTGGCGGTGTAGCCAAAGCATGATCTCTAGGTTCAGGGAGAGATCCTGCCCCAAAGAAAGAAGATGGGGACTGACAAAGGGAAATACCCTGCAGCTCTCTCACTCTCGCGCTCTCTCTCGCTCTCTCTCTCTCTCTCTCTCACACACACACACACACACACTACACACACACACATGCAAGAAGGAAGATGGGGAGGTTAGGTCACATGATGCTCTTGCAGAGGACCTGGTGGGTTCGATTCCCAGCAACCACAGTGGGTGACTCACGACTACCTGTAACTCCAGTTCCAGGATATGTAACACCCTCTTCTGGCCTCCTCGGATACTCCATGCAAATGGTGTATATACACAGGCAAGCATGAATAGACTTACAATAAAAATAAATCTTTAAAAATAATAATAATAATAACAATGAGAAGAATCTGAAAAATGGCTAATCATGCTTAGAAATGTGAAGGATAGATAGCCCTGATAAAATAGTTGCCATTAGCACGTGCTGGTCATGCAAGAAGTTTCCCGTTGGTCCACACAGTCCAATGTGTAAACAATGAGGCACTCTAGCCAAGAGTCCTAAGAATGACCAGGAGGAGCCAAAACTCAAAAAGAAAAAAACCTCTCTGATTCCTTCATTTAGACTTAATGCTCCAGGCGACCTGAGACTTGAGGGATTAAGCCGTTGGCACGGCATTGGACTCGCAGGGAGGAACAGTCTTTCTCTCGGTTGATTCACTGAAAGCGAGCGGGCTCCTCCTGCAGAACAGACGCCTCACGGATGTAACAGTTTCAAGTGTTCTGCAACTGAATGAAGCATTGATTGATGGGGGAGCAGTGCCATGGTGACTGTCTGGAAGCAGGATGAACAATACTAACTGCGGGACAGTCTGGCCAGTGGTGGCCTCCGCTGAAGAGGCACGGAGGGGTCATTTGTTTCTCTAGAACAGTGCCCTGTGCTCCCAAAGAGCCTTCCACAGTGAACACCTCTACCTCACATGTCTGCAAGGAGGAGGAGCTGGTCTCTGTGTAAAAGCCAGAAAACCAAAACACTAACACAGGAAGCACATGCCCTATTGCAGACGTGCTGACCCTAGAGACAAGAGGCACACCCCAGGTACTCCTCATACTTCGTGACCCTAGAGATGAGAGGCTAATCCCGAGGTACTCCTCACACTCCATGGGTGAGAACAATCTGGAAAAAAAGAATTTCTCTAGCTTTATGGAGCCTTGAGTGTAAGAAAATCCATCATCCATTTTTAGTATATAGGTCGATCCATGTTAACAACTACATACAGCTATCCAGCCATAATTATAAACAAGGGAACAGCGCGTTTTCAAGATCTTACAAAGCACCCAGGTACTTCTGCAGTAAGTCTCTGTCCCCAGCCCACCCAGCAAACTCCGCCCAGCTTCTGTAGGTGGGGCTGTGTCTTAGCAGAGTCCCTGAAAGACCAACTTCCCTCCCAGGTTACTCCTGTCTGTCAGGCTATATACATACCCCATCCCCAGAGAGACCCAAAAGCCCCCCAATGTGGACTCAGTTTGTCCAAACTCCTATCCCAACAGCTGTAGTTTGCTATCGAGGAGACGCTTCCTGATGACATCCTAGACACAGCCTTGCCCTATGACCTTTAGCATCCTTTCCTCTCCTGTTCATTCAGTGACCTGACCATAGTCAAAGCACTGTGAGCAGTACGGAGAAAAGAGATGAGACAGGATCCGTACAGCTCTGGGCATATGAAGGCAGAAAGAGACACTCTTCTAGTACCCGTCCTCGGCTCTGGGCATATGGAGGCAGAAAGAGACACTCTTCTAGTACTCTCAGAGTCATTCAGTAGTATATATGCTATAGAAAAAACGGTCTAGGAGTTATAACTCCTAAAGCTATAATTCAAGAGCCACCAACATAGTTTATGGCTCAGCTATTGCTGAGAAACTTGAGTACAGTTCTCCAAGAAGTCCACACCCTTGCATATGTCTTACTGAACGTGGAAAAAAATGCTTTTTCAGAAGCTTTACTGACAGGTTGCCAAATATAACTATTATTTAAAATTTTTAAAAATCCAAAATTCAAAATTCTTTGAGTGCTGACACACTGCCACAAGTGGAAAATTACACATCATGAAATGGTTTCATGCATAAAATTCTCTAAAATGGTGCCTAAAACTGCATCCATGCTATGTGCATGAGGCGTGCACCAAACACAAATGAGTTTCAGGTTTAGAATTGGGAAAACATTCCATTATGCATATGTAAATATTCAAATATCTTTAACCACTCTGGTGCCAAGCATTTTGGATGCACGTGGAGTCAACACTTTATACGTTGCAATGCACCTTAGATCTATGACCAGACTTGAACTTGAGGGAAATACTGAAGATAAGAAAAGGGGGACCCACAGATTATTTATTTGTTTTTTTTTGGGTGGGGAGGTTCTCTGTAGCTTTGGTGCCTGTCCTGGAACTCACTCTGTAGATCAGGCTGACCTCAGATTTTTGTTTTTAAAAACACAGTCTCACTATGTATCTCTGGCTAGCCTAGAACTTGCTATGAAGACCAGGCTGGCCTCAGACTCACAGAGGTCCATCTGCCTCTGCCTTTTGAGTGCTGGGATTAAAGAAAAGTACATATCACTATGAGTGGCAAGAATATTTTTAAATTTTAACTTAAATTATATTTAATTTAAAATTAATGTTTTAAATTAAAAATATTTAAATTTTTTGTTTAATTTTTTATTATATGTAGTGTTCTGCCTGCATGTATGCCTGCATACCAGAAGGGGGCACCATATCTCATTATAGATGGTTGTGAGCCACCATGTGATTGCTGGGAATTGAACCCAGAACCTCTGGAAGAGCAGCCAGTGCTCTTAACCTCTGAGCTATCTGTCCAGCCCCTATTTTTTAAAACTTTTATTCATTTGTGTATATGTGTATGTTTGTCACATATGTGCCTTTGGGGACCAGGATTTGGTGTCAGATCCTCGGGAGCTGGAGTTACAGGCAGTTGTGAGCTGCCCAGCATGGGAGCTGGGAACTGAGCTGTCCCCTGTTTGCTTGAGTTCCCACAAAGACACGGGAGATGTCAATCTGGAGGAAATGTGGCTCACTCAGAGAGGATTTGGCTCTTATTTTAAGGGGAGCAAGAAGGTCTGCCCGTGTGTGTGAGAAGGAAAGCAGGGGTGCCCAGACCGTCACTGTGCAAGGCGCGCTGGGGATTATACTAGTGGCAGTGTGGACCAATTCTTGAGGGATCGAGAGGTGGCCAGTCCCAGGTGGAGAGGAAAAAGGAACAGGTATCAACAGGGACTCAGCTGGCTGTGCCTTGTGCCTTATACACTGGGGGAAGCCAGAGGAGAGACCCGGGGAGCAGAGCCCCGCAGTGCAGATGGAGATCAGTTGCCTAGGTGCTGGTGTCTACGTGGGGAGTGTTGAAGGATTGCCATAACTCAGGGTGAAGATCCAGGCCAGGATTCTCTCACAGTGACTGTGAGAGTTGGGGCAATTGGATGGGGATTCTTTTAGGAGAGGGGAATCTTAAAACCGTTCTCTCTAGACCTCTGATTCCACTTAGTTGGTGTCTTCAGAGCTTCTTAGAGAAATTCTCTGGGGACTGGAGAGACGGCTCAGCTGTCAGGAGCACTGGCTGCTCTTCCAGAGGGCCCAGGTTCAATTCCCAGCACCCACACGGCAGTGCATAACTGTCTGAAACTCCAGTTCCAGAAGACCCAACAAACTCACACAGACATACATGTAGGTAAACACCAATGCAAATAAAAATAAATAAATATTTTTTAAAATGTGATCTCACTAGGCAGTGGTGACATACGCCTTCAATTCCAGCACTCAGGAGGCAGAGGCAGGCAGATCTCTGTGACTTCAAGGCCAACCTGGTCTACAGAATGAATTTCAGGACAGACAGGGCTACACAGAGAAATCCTGTCTCAAAAGCAAAACAACAAAAAAAAAGGCATTCCGCACTACAGAGGTGGAACTGAGTGGTTCTTTATGATATAGAGGACAATCTGATCTACAAGTTATAGATCAGCAAGATCCAGGCCCTCCAGAGCCACACAGCAATGCCCTATCTCAAACAAACAAACAAATAAAAAGTGAGTGTTTTGGCCATCTAGCATGTACAGTTTCATATATGGTACCCACATGTGTGCATACAGCCTGAAAACAGCTTGTGGTTTGATATTCTCTATCACAAGCCCCTTTTGCAGAGGGCTTGAACCTTTTAGAAGTATGATGCTTGTCCTCACTTGAGATGACACAGACAGTTTCTGTCACTCCTCAGGTGGGTGCCCAGAAACCACAGCCCACCATGCCTGGGCTTACTGCTGAGGGCTTGCTTTTCAGTAAGGGAGAACGACAGAAATCTCCAGGCCAGTGCCGACATCACTACTACCCAGGTGCACTCCGCTCGCCACGCTCGGACTCCCTTTTTCAGTCTTCCAGCACCCTCACGAGGGAGGGATGCTCTCGGAAGGCCAGGTGGCTGATTCTATGGCTAGCCACAAGGAAACAGCACTGTCCGGATTCAAATGGACCCCGTACCCTGCGGAATCCCAGGGATCATGCCTGGGAGGGCTTCAGTACCGCTTTTCTTTTTCAGGGGATGAACAGCCAGTACGTCCGCCGAGAGGTCTTCTGCGGGAATACCTGCCACGAGCTCAAACGCTTCTGGGAGAGAGAGATTGGCAAACAGACATTCTACCGCCAGTCCGAGGAGTACCGCCTGGGAAGGAGCGCGCTGAGAAAGTATGCAGCCACGTGTCTGTTTGAACACATTTTTAAAAGACATATAATTTTAGTTTATGTGTATGGATGTTGTGCCTGTGTGTCTGGGCATCCCATGCATGCCAGGCCCTGGAGGCCAGAAGAGGGTGTTGGATCTTCTGGAACTGGAATTACAGACTGTTGTTAGCTGCCATGTGGGTTTTTGCAACCACCTGTAATTTCAGCTCCAGGGGATTCAACACCTCTGGTCTCCTTGAGTACACAGGTACGCATGCACACACACACACACGCATGTACACACACGCACATGCACATTATTAAAAATAGTAAAAATAAGTTTAAAATATAAGATGGAGGTATTGGAGATGGTTCTGAGGTAAGTATGGGCAGCATGAAACTGTTAAAAATAAAAAGAGGGAAGAAGGGAGGAAGGGAGGAAAACAGCTACAAAATGGACTGGGAACTGGCTCAGTTGGAAAAGCATTTGCCATGTAAGCATAAGGACCTGAGTTCAAGTCCCAGGCAAAACATAAAAAAATCCGGGTACAGCAGTACACACCAGTGCTGGGGAGACAGAGACAAGAGGATCAGTAAGGCCTGCCGGCTAGCCAGTCTAGCTGAATTGGCCAGCTCCAGTTTAGTAAGAGATCCTATATCAAAAATGTAAAAATAGGAGCTGGAGGGATGGCTCACTGGTTAAGAGCACCAGCTGCTCCTCCAGAGGACCCAGGTTCAATTCCCAGCACCCACATGGTGGCTCACAACCATCTGTAACTCCAGTTCCAGGGGATCCAATTCCTTCCTGTGCTCTCTGAGGGTACCAGGCATGTGCATGATACACAGACATGCATGAAGACAAAATATTCATACACATAAAACATTTTAAATTTAAAAGTAAGGTAGAGAGGGGCTAGAGAGATGGCTCAGAGGTTAAGAGCACTGGCTGCTCTTCCAGAGGTCCTGAATTCAATTCCCAGCAATCACGTGGGGCTCACAACCATCTGTAGTAAGATAGATGCCCTCTTCTGGTGTGCAGGTATACATGCAGATAGAGCACTTGTATACATAAAATAAATCTTTAAAAATAAAAAAAAAATAAAGTAGAGAACATCCAATAAAAATACCTGACATTGATTCTGGCCTCTGCATGCACACACACACACACACACACACACACACAGGCATATGCATATCTACTCACAGAACCCCCAGTCAGAAAGCGACTCTGTTCATTTTCATCTATGTAAGCAAATATGAATAGATATTTGATTTGCAAGCCCTCTGCACACCCTTCTAAGACCTGAGCACACAAAGGGTTTCAGGGAGGAAATGGGAGGATGCTTCCCAGAGCCATGGCTGTAGAGAGGCGGACCCCATCTGTGCACGTTTCTACTTCCAGACTCAGGGAAGAATGGAAGCAGAGGCTGGAAATGAAGCTGAGACTGCGGAACAATCCAGAGGAGGTGGAAAGGCAGACAAGCTGAGAGCTTCCTGCTTCCCTGACCCCTGGAGGACACAGAGCACCAGGTCACTGGGCTGGAAGTCAGTTAAGCCCCAGTCTCTCTGCTGCTGCACATCCCTTCCCAACGCCCATGGCGGCTCTTTGCCAAGTCGTGCTCTCTGCGTGGAGGCCCGGCTATTATTCCAAATGTCTCTGACCGTGAGCTCGTTTAGTATCAAGGCCTCAGACCTTGTGTTTTGTTTTCCTATAATTTCCCTCTAGATTTAAAATCCACGTATTTTAAAGTATGTGCACTCCAGAAGGGATTTGGATCTTCCTGGTCCTGCTTTAAATATTGCGTGGTATTTCTGCCGCACCACTTCAGCCAGGAAGCACACTTACATGCAGTCTTTCTTTTCTCTAATTTTCCTTTGAATCGAAGAGCAATGTACCTATCTATAGAAACAAAAGCAGCACCCGTAGTTATAAAATAAGGTTTGTAAAGATCTGGTCTCTATGTGATCTTAAGCGGCCTTCTAAAAACCATGTTTATCAATAAGACTTGGAGATTATTTTAATAAAGTTCAGTCTTTTGCCATCCTGTGATCATGTGCGTCATTGCACGTATTTAGTTGACTCTCCCTGAGTTTGAACGGTTAGCGTCCAGTCTGTTAGGTCAACAAAACTGATGTCAGGCTACACCAAGAGGGTTTAGCACACAGATTCTGGGCTTTGAAATTACACCGTCTCTCCGTCTCTCAGGCCTAGAGCACCAGCGTTGCTGCTGTTGAGAATGCAATGATAATGGGGTCCAGGAACTTTCTTTTTCACAGAAGAAGAGAGTAGAGACGTTTGTGGTTGTTGTCCATGACACCTGTAAGGCTTTTTAGACACAAGGGTAATTCAACTGGAACACGTAAAAATAATCCCTCAGATCGCAGACAGACATATTATTGTTATCATTACACTCGAAAAGTATTTATCTTGATTTTAAATTATGTGTATCTCTGTGTGGGTGTGTCATATGTATCTCTGTGTGGGTCATATGTATCTGTGTGTGGATGTGTCATGTGTATCTGTGTGTGTCATGTATATCTGTGTGTGGGTGTGTCACATGTATCTCTGTGTGTCATATGTATCTCGTGTGGGTGTGTCATGTGTATCTGTGTGTGCGTGTGTCATGTGTGTCTCTCTGTGTGTGTCATGTGTATCTGTGTGTATCACATGTATATGTGTGGGTGTGTCATGTGTATCTGTGTGTGCGTGTGTCATGTGTATCTCTGTGTAGGTGTGTCATGTGTATCTGTGGGGAGGAGTGAAATGCTGGTGCCTGTGATGGCTGTCATATCCTTGGGAGCTGGATGTACAAGTGGGTGTGATATCCCTATCCGGATGCTGGGAACTGAGCTCAGGCCCTTGGCAAGAGCAGTATGTACTTTAACCACTGAGCCATGGCTCCAGCCCCAACTATTATACCTGTTGATGGACAAGGAAGCAGTGGCTCAGAAAAGTGATACAGGTATGGAATTGATTAGTGAAAGAGACAAGGCTCAATATTATTTTTTTAATATTTATTGATTTATTATACAATATTCTGTCTGTGTGTGTGCCTGCAGGCCAGAAGAGGGCACCAGACCCCATTACAGATGGTTGTGAGCCACCATGTGGTTGCTGGGAATTGAACTCAGGACCTTTGGAAGACCTCTTAGCCATCTCTTCAGCCCCAGATTCAATATTAATTTTAACTTCAAAAACAAATCCTTCTTTCAAATCATGGTGCTAGTTAATTTGTAGGAAACCAGCTTCTACAAGTACACCACTTACTAGGGTAGGGGCATGGGGATTAGAAAAATCAGTAAAGAGAATGAAGATGCAGGTGAAAATAATACAACAGAATAAGACAGTACCGGGAGGGAGTTCAGTGAATACTGAAATCGCTGTGTTTAATTGTCAGCGAAGGGCTCAACCGTATCCATGAAGGCCGTGGTTGGGGGCTGTCCCCTGTTTCTAGGAACACCAGAAGATTTCCGGGAGCTCAACAGTCAATTTCTTGGGTTTGGAGAAACGGTTAAGCTGACCAGAATGGGGAAACTCAGCAATTGAAGCCAGTGGTGTGCATAGGTCACACTCAGAAAGATGGAACACAAGGTTGTTGTGGAAAAAATACCCGGTTCCAGATCCTGACCCCAGGAGAGGGGCAAGAGAGACTCCTGAGTCTCACAAAATTACCTGGCATGAGTGAGAAGGAAATACAGAACATGCAACAAACTCGCGTAGTTTAGTGGGGGTGGGGGTGCGGTTGTATAGGCCTGGTGAGGTCAGTGAGAGAAAGAGCTTGAAGATGGTGCGTCCAGCTTTTAAAGGCTGCCTAGCGCATGCGCACAGAGGGATGACATGGTTACATCATACGTAGATGATGGAGCTCACGCATGCATGCAAGGGCTCACACAGTTGCATCAGAATAGGTGATGCAACCATGCTACACATGGGTCACGCAGGGTCCTTTAAGATCCCCTAGGGCCATTAGGCACTTCTGCCTGAGGGTTTGTCTGCACGTGTGTGGCCCTAGAACCCAGAAGTGTCAGGTATGTTGTGTGGCTGAATCATTACAGCCAGAAAGTGAAATGGCCCCCACGGGCTCATGGTCAAAGCCCCTGGTCCTTACTGTGAGCCCTCTTGGGAGAGGGTTTGGAACCTTCAGGATAGTGGCACAGCTAGCCAAAGTGGGCCACTTGAGAAAGGCGTTGAAGGTCATGCCTGGTCCTAGCCAGAGCTTTGAGATCTCTCCCCTACCAGGATGTGAACACACCATGCCACAAGCTCCCACCACTACAAACTATGCTGTTCCTGCCACCATCCGTGATGGACTTGCCCTCTAAACTGTGCGCAGACATGAACACTCCCTCCAAGAAGCTGCTCCTGTCAGGGGTTTTCTCACAGTGCACACGCCACCGCACACACGCCACCGCACACACGTCACTGCACACACGCCACCGCACACACGCCACCGCACACACGTCACCGCACACACGCCACCGCACACACGTCACCGCACACACGCCACCGCACACACGTCACCGCACACACGCCACCGCACACACGTCACTGCACACACGTCACCAGACATACATCACAGTCCCCATGTCACAACACACACTGTAATAGTCTGTTCTGTCCCTTTAAGAGACAAGCCCCAGCCACTCACCCCCCCAGCAGAGGCAAATGGATCCTCCTTCTGCTTCCAGCCTGCCAGTTCCTTATTTTCCATCTCTCTCCCAAAGAGATAGCATCTCTTCCCCACACCTCTCTCTCTCTCAATTTCTCTCTTTCTCTGCCTCTCTCTGCTCTTCCCCCTTCTTCCCTTTCCATTTCCCTTCCGCTAAATAACCCACTAAATAAATACCCACTTTCTCTGCATGGCGTTCCTGATAGGTCTCTGTCTCTCACCCTCCATGCAGCTCCCTACCTGAGACCGGTTGCCTTTGTGGCCCACCATGGTCTCGTGGCCCACCATGGTCTCGTGGCCCACCATGATCTCGTGGCCCACCATGGTCTCGTGGCCCACTGCCACCACTCGGGGATCTGCAGCACTTCTGCCACTGTGGCCATTGGGGAACCACAGTGTTTTATTTAAACCATAACACACACGTCACCGCACACACATCACAGCACACATATGTCACAGCCCACATGTCACAGCACACACGTCATGGCACACACGTCACAGCACACATGTCACAGCACACACGTCATGGCACACATGTCACAGCTTGCATGTCACAGCACACACGTCACAGCACACACGTCACAGCACACATGTCACAGCCCACATGTCGTGCACACACGTCATGACACACATGTCACAGCTCACATGTCATGCACACATAACACACACCACGGCACACATCATGACACATCACAGCACACATATGTCACAGCCCACACGTCACAGCACACATGGCATGGCACAACTGTCATGGCATACATGGCACAGCACACATGTCATGCACACGTCATGGCACACATGTCATGGCTCACATGTCATGCACACACATCATGACACACATGTCACAGCTCACATGTCATGCACACATAACACACACATCACGGCACACATCATGACGCATCATAGCACACATGTCACAGCACACACGGCATGGCACAAATGTCATGGCATACATGGCCCAGCACACAAAAGTAAAACTACATGCTAGTGACAGCACAAAGAAGTCAGGGTGATGACAGCAAGTTCAACTGCTTTTCCAAGACAAGAAATCCTGGCTCCCCAGCTGACTGCCTATCTTCCTCCCTCCTGTTTTCTCTTTTCTCTTAATTACACCAGATTAAGTTAAAAGGTCGGCATATCTGTGGCATCAACAGTGTTGAAAACAACAGAATAGATTAACAAGCTTCCAAAACTGACAATTTTGGAATTAGAGAAGGATTGCCAGCTTACTCCTCCACGAAAATTCAAATTGTGGGCGATTTTATTGTTTGTTCACCTGTTTCTCCAAAAGGTTTTTCCAGAAGTCTTTTCCACACCCAGTCAAGTCTCAGATTTTCCTGACCTCCAATTCTATTATCTCAATAAACTTTATTGAATGCTTCATTCACCCAGTTACTCAGGCTAAAGTCTAGCTACCCCAGTCTTCTCTCTCCCATACATCTATCCACTCACAGGTCACATGGGTCGGCTTTGGGTTAGCATCACGGCTCCGTGGGTGAAGGTACAAGCTGTGGAATCCTCAAGACCTGACTTCAATCCTGGAACCCACAGTGGAAGACAAGAACTGACTCCTGACATTTATCCTCTGACCGCCACACATATGCCATGGCACACACCTGCCCATACTCAAAATACACACGTCACACACACACACACACACATAATGAATCACACACATAAATGATAATAAGTAATTTTTAAATGTCAGCTTTGCTTTCTTAGGATTAGAATGTTTAAAATCTAAACCACTATGCCTTGATTCAAATGTGTCCAAAATTTTAGCACACTTTAACTTTATCATCTTCAGCCAAGCTTAGTGGTCCATACCTGTAATCCCAGCACACAGAAGGTGGGGATAGGAGGGTCAGTAGCTTAAAGGCATGCCAACCACATAGAAAGCTTGAGGTCAGCCTGGGCTACATGAAATTCTGTTTTTAGTTTTTACAAAATTAATAAAAAATTATCATCTTTAGTATAAATACTGCTTAACATAAGAAAACTCTTATGCACTACTCGTGGGAATGCAAAGTCATTATGAAAATTTCATAAGAAAGCCTAAAACACAGGCTCACCATACAAAGTACCCAACTATATTACTCCCGGGTATAGACTGGAAAGACTCTAAGTCAACACACCACAGAGATGCCTGCACATGCATTTTTTGAAGGATTATTCACCATATCCAAGCCAAGGAGTCAGTCTCGGTGTCCATCCACAGATAGAGGACACACATTATACATACACAATGGAATTAAAGAGCAATTAGCCGCAAAGAGCAGTATTATGTTGTTTGTAACAAAAGGGTCAGGAGGCTGCAAAGATGACGCAGCAGGTAAGAGCACTCACTGTTCTTGCAGAGGACTCTAGTTCAGTTCCCAGCACCCACATGGTGGCTCACAGCCATCTGCAACTCCAGTACCAGGGGACCCAAGACCCTCTTCTGACATCTGTGGGCACCAGGCATGCACATGATGCATGAATCTACATGTGAAACACTCATACATATGGAATAAGACAAGAAATCTTTAAAATGTCACACTGTTTGCTAGAAAATTTGATGAAACTGGAGACATTATATTAGTGAAAAAAAAAGCCAGGTTCAAAAAGAGAAATATGTTTTCTCTCATTTGTGAGTTCTAGATTGTATATAGATATATAAATTTCCCATCTCTCTCTCCTTCTCCTCCCTCTCCTTCTCCCCCTCCTCCCTCTCTCTCTCTCTCTCCATACCTAATACATAATAGTTAATCAAGCTGTAACTAGAGCCCTGGTGGATGAATTAGCCTCCATGTTCAGCTTAGTCCATCCCACACCGTTGATGTGTGGCCTCACAGAGATCTGAATCTAGCTGTTGCTGCCAGAAACCTTAATGCCCTAGAGATAAGAAGTAGGTTATTTCCTTTTGTTTACTGTGTGCAAAAGCAACTGGGTTAACATGCCCGTCTATCAGAACCACAGGGTCATACCAGTACAGATGCCTGAATACTAACAGACGTCGTGGCTAGCTTTGGGAGACCTTGAGCAATACAATGCAGAAGGGCATGACAGCAAGGCTGCAGCTACCTAGTTATCTTGTGGAAAGAGAAGACAAGTTGAGAAGACCCAGGACCCACCGCATGAATATGGGCATCTGGAACAGCCCCTCGGGAGGGGAACAAGAGTCACATGATGAGACACAAGCCCGATCTGTTGGGCAAATGAATGGAAGGTTCGCATACAGTACAGTACTATGCTTTACAGAGCCTCCTCCATAATACCCCCATTCAGATCAGGCTGAGGGGTCTGAATGACACCACTGAGGGCATCTCTCCTCTCACAGCAGCGAGCCAGCACAACACTCTTAAGTTAGTCAACACGAAGCAGGGCACAGTTCATGGCTAAGCTTTAGAAGTTGCTTTTATAAGGCCACTTCCTGACCAGGAAGCTTTCATAACTGTACAAACATTTCCTTTTGGCCTATGGAATGGAGAAGGTCCTAGTGTATGGGGCTTCTAGAACCTTCCCACAGTGTGTCCACTATAGCAGTGTCCATTGTAGCCTGGTGTCACATGTGCCTGGCCACTTTTCCGCTTTAGTTTTTCCTGATAAATATGATTTCTGCTCCACGGTGGGTACCTGTGTTGATGGGTGGCCCATGTCCTGGCAGAATGGTGTCCTTGGCAACTGGCTCCATTCTGGCTCTCCTTGAACCTAGAGGACAAGCTGAAGACAGCTTTCTTGAAGACAGCTCCCAAGGCCATGGGGGAGTTGAGGCAAGAAGAGAGAGAAATATAAAGAAGGCAAAGAACAAAAGAGGAAAGGCAAGGCACAGAGGAGGGAGAGCCTAGTATTCTGGAAAGGGTGCGGTTTAGAAGAATTAATTTTTGATCATTGCTAGTTCTCTCATGGGTCAGTGTGATCCAAAAATAGGAAAGGGAGAACGAGGGGAAGTGGGGAAGAGGAGAAGGGTAAGAGAAGACTCCCCCCATTGTTCACAGCAAGAGGTTCAGCAGAATGCATGGAAAAAGTTTATTTAGCAAGAGGTTGGAGTAGCTGAGATGTTAAATGGGAGGTGTGTCGTGGGAGTAACCCAGAGTCTCAGCAGCAACATGATCCCTAGCAGAAAGGATAAGGCAGATTGCTGGGTAAGAACAGGAAGCGCAGAACCGGAGTGTGGGTTGCTGGGTAAGAACAGGAAGTGTTCTGGTGAGATGGGCTGGCGTGGGGAAGCAGTGTCCAGAGGGAGCTGAGATGGAAGAGATGGGCTTCCTGGGACAGTCTATATGTTTTGAAGTTTCTGGTCACACAAACACCCTTGAAATGATCACCTGAACAAAGGCAAGCAGAGCCTCTTCTCATAAGAGATACTGAAAGACCTCTGGATAGGGGAGACTCTCACTCAAGTCCAGGGATAACATGACACCCCCCACCTCCAGGAACTCACGGGAGACAGTTTTTCCTGCAATCACATGAGGTTTATTGACAGGACAGGAACCAGTGCACTGGAACCAAAACTCATTTCCCACACAGGGGTAGAGTTCGACCCAGAGTAGCTGGGAGAAGGGGTATTTGAGGGAAGAAACCATAACCAAATAACCTAAAGGGGTAGGGAGGGCGTCACTGGAAAATTCCGAAAATACTAGTGATAATCACAAGGGGGTAACTCCCTGTTTCTCAAGATTATTCTCAAGATTATAATCTAACTTTATGGTCAGCTAGTTCCTGGAACAGAGTCACTGAACTAGCTAACCTAGATTTTTGATTCTTCTCTCCCTGCTAGATTTTTTTTTGGCTCTACTCTTTCTGCTAGAGGGGTCTGAATTCATCCAGGTCTTTTAATACAGAACTGGAGGCCAACATGGGGGGTGTGGTGGGGGAAAGGACCACACAACTGTCTCCCTACCATTACCACCCCTTGTTTCTGTACTGTTTTGGCCTCTGGTGAATTTCACCTGAGGTCAGTCTGATATATGACTGACAGATGTCAGTACCGAATTTATTAAGGTTGATGCATGCGTCATTTAACTGAGTCAACTGTACACACTTCAAGCAGTAAAGACAACAACCAGGGACCAGAATAGACCCCACCAGTTTTCAAGGTCCTGTGACTCAACCTCTGCCTTGACCAGTTCTCCTGGTCAGAGATCAACTTGAGAAATTCTGCAGAACCCTACCGTCCAGAACTCGGTCAGGGAATTAGACCACTCTGAATATCTTCCAGAACTAGGGACAAATTCCATTCTGCTGGTAAATATCATTTCATTTGATCTCATTAATTATTATAATTCATGCATTTTCCCAAGTAAATTTGATGTATACATTTGTTGTAATTATCCAACTATTGTATTATTCAACATTTACTATCCTGTGGTTACTTTTTTTTTTTTCTTTTGTTCTGGTTGTTTGAGACAGAGTCTTAATGTATAGCCCAGCCCAGTCTCAAACTCAGGACTTCTCTGCCTCAGTCTCCTGAGTGCTAGGGTTAATGGTATCATACCTGGCTCTTATGTTTCTCTTAATTTGTTTAATTAATTAATTTATTATTATTTTTTTGAAACAGGGTCTCACTTTGTAATCTTGGTTGGCCTGGAACTCACTATTGTAGACCAGGCTGACCTCCCAAGTGCTGGGACTAAAGGTGTGTACCACCATATCTGTCTCCCCACCTTTATTTTTAATCAGACCAGGGAGAACATATTTGGAGCCTTCCTGAACCTGTATACTTCATCCACACCAGGGCATTTGACAAGAACACAGTAGTTACTGTCAATTCAGTAATATCATGATTTGATAATTGCATTGCCTAGTGTATTAAATTCTGTCCAAAGAAATAATCTTTAAATCCATTGGTAGGTACTTACCTCCAGTGACATATATCTATGCAGATAGAAAGACAATCTGTGTATGTGTCTTGTGTTGTGTGTATGTGTGTGTGTTTCAGCCTTGATATTGTCCATTCTGGTCAACAGAAACACTCATCTGCTATCTAACATGTCCCTAGGGCTTCAGTCCTACCATTCCAACCACAAGATGAGAACTTCCCTACAGGGGAGCAGGAGGCCTGGCCCCTATAGAGGTGGAGGAGTAATATTCCAACTGTGGTGAGGATTCAAAAAAGGTTCAGCAGGTGGACTATATGAGACCCTGTCTCGACACCTCCATATAGATAGCTGTAGCCTATGTTGTGACACCATCTGTCATGGCCACACTTTGGGGTGACATCTGTCAGGGTGCAGCCTCAATGGGTTCATGTGTTTCAGGGTAGGAGTGTGTGGATTAGAAATGTTAGGCAAGAGGAACAGAAATAAGAAAGAAACACAGAGACACTGGATAGTACCCGAAGGGCAACCCAGTGAATACGGAATCCGCCTGTATTTATTTATTACGATCTTTAAATACCCCAATCTACAAGAGGGGGAGAAAGCAAAAGATTTTTTTTTATCATGATTCAAGGAGCAAACAAAGTGATTGCCATCTTAATACCCAAAACACCAAGTAATCACACCCTAGGTCAAGATATCCTGTTAGTAGCCACACCTTAAGTTAAATGAAGGAGCAAGACTAGACCTGAACTCTCTTAACCTTAGTCAAGGTGGAACAGATCCAATTCTATGGGCCATCTTAATACCCAAAACACCAAATAACCATACCCTAGCTCAAGATATCTTTGTTAGTAGCCATACCTTAAATCAAATCTCCTGTCAGTAACCTTGAAGGAGCAAGAATAGGCTTAAACTCTCTGGCCTTTAGTCAAGGTAGAACAAATCCACTTATGTGCGCCCCCACAGATAGATAGATAGATAGATAGATAGATAGATAGATAGATAGATAGATGTAGGCAGACTTTCTCTGTCCTGCCAGTCAGCTCTATCCTGCCATCCAGCTCCTAAATAATCACACATTATTATTATTATTTAAAATGTATTAATTAGGGGCTGGAGAGATGGCTCAGAGGTTAAGAGCATTGCCTGCTCTTTCAAAGGTCCTGAGTTCAATTCCCAGCAACCACATGGTGGCTGACAACCATCTATAATGGGGTCTGGTGCCCTCTTCTGACCTGCAGGCATACACACAGACAGAATATTGTGTAAATAATAAATAAATAAATAAATAAATAAATATTTTTTTAAAAATGTATTAATTATTAAAGCTCAGCCAATAGCTTAGGCTTGTTACTAACTGGCTCTTACATTTTAACCTATATTTCTTATCTATGCTCTACCATGTGGTGGTACCTTTTTTCAGTAAAGCATATTCATCTCCTGATTCCTCTGCATGCATGACTCTCTGTGACCCCACCCTTCTTCTCAGCATCCTCTCAGTCTGGCTCTCTCACTTAACCTCATCTTACCTAAATATTGGCCAGTCAACCCTCACTAACAATGAGAGTAGTATATCTTCACATTATACAAAAGGATTATTCCACAACAGATAGACAGACAGACAGACAGATAGAAAGACACACACACACACACACACACACACACGGAGACAGAGAGAGAGAGAGAGAGAGAGAGAGAGAGAGAGAGAGAGATAGTTCAGTAGTGCTATAGATAAGAGATCCTGCACCCTCCAACCCTGAAGGGACAGTCTAGGAGTGTATTCCAGGCTCTCCCCAGCAAGACCCAGTTCAAAAGGATCTTACAGCCACTCAGTTAACCAAGCCACTTGTATTTGGAGGCTTGGCAAGGCTTACTATGTAATTCCTAGCTCATTTCCATTCATCTGTTGTCAATGTACATGTCCCTAGGTATACTTGTTGTCTAGAACTGTTCACTAGTTAAACTGGGATGAAATACACAATGGTTAACAGAGTACTGTGCTAGCCGGGCGATGGTGGCGCACGCCTTTAATCCCAGCACTCGGGAGGTAGAGGCAGGCGGATCTCTGTGAGTTCGAGACCAGCCTGGTCTACAGAGCTAGTTCCAGGACAGGCTCCAAAGCCACAGAGAAACCCTGTCTCGAAAAACCAAAAAAAAAAAAAAAAAAAACAGAGTCCTGTGCTGAAGTCCACAGACAGAGGTACCTGCAAACGCTCTTCTGTCTGCAGAAAAGGCACAAACTGGTGATGCTTGCATCTGGCTGCAGTTACATTCTTTGGTTTTTGATAGTGAACCTAGATCAGTTACATGAACAGGAGGATATTAAAGATCGCTGATAGTTGCTGGGTGTTGGTGGTACACGTCTCTGATCCCAGCATTCAGGAAGCAGAGGCAGGTGAATCTCTGTGCGTTTGAGGCCAGTCTGGTCTACAGAGTGAGTTCTAGGACAGCCAAAGTTGTTACACACAGAAACCCTGTCTCAAAAAATCACACTCACAAAGAAGATCCCTGATACCACTAAACAGCAGCTCCCAATGGCCTAGGCATCTCTTTCATACCTCAAGGGCCCTCTTCTCTTCCCCTCTCCAACCCTGTCTTTAGAAGACCATGATAAGCCTGAATTACTGCAATTTTGTGGTTAGGAAGACCTTGCCCTGGAGGGCAGACCTGGGAGCAACAAGGCAAGGGTCTGGGTAAGAGGTAGCAGGACTGATGTTTTCCCACTGGGGGGTACTTGCTCCCCCATGGACCTGAATCCAGTGTTTTCTCTGCACCAGGTAGTATGTTTTTGTCAGGCCTGCCAGTCTATAAATAACGTTAGGGAGACTTACTATTAACTATGAAAGCTTACCTTTAGCTTAGGCTTGTCTTAACTAGCTCTTATAACTTAAACTAACTCATTTAAAAGATTAGTCTATGTTCTGCCATGTGGCATTACCTCATCTCCATACTGCCCATCCTGCTTCCTCTGAGTCTGACTGGCAACTCTGCCCTTCTTCTTCCCAGCATATCTCTCTGACTGGAAGTCCCACCTATACCTCCTGCCTAGCTATTGGGCGTTCAACTTTTTATTGCACCAATCACAGCAGCACATCTTCACACAGTGGGCAAATATCCCACAACATCCCCCTTGTTTTCTAAATAAAAATGAAAGGTTTTAACTCTATTATATTGTATATTATAAGAACAATTATCAAGTAAGAATTACATTCAAGGGGGCTGGAGAAATGGCTCAGAGGTTAAGAGCACTGACTGTTCTTCCAGAGGTCCTGAGTTCAATTCCCAGCAACCACATGGTGGCCCAAAGCCATCTATAATGAGATCTGGTGCCCTCTTCTGGCATGCAAGCATACACGGAAGGAATGTTGTATACGTAATAAATAAATAAATCTTAAAAAAAAAAAAAAGAATTACATTCAAAATATCCAGTTCATTTGTATTTGGCAAATTTAGAGAAATTACTCTATTGTCTTATCTTGATGAGTCCAAAGTTTTATACCTAAACCATTTTCTATCATAAATTATATTACCATCCTAAAAATATCTTTTTGGACTTTAAAACATCATCTTAGATAAACAACCTAAGCTTCTATATTTCTCAACCTTATAAACTTTTTTTCTGAATTTGGTAAGAAGGAAAACTGTAACTGTAACTACTTAGTCTTCAACACCATCAGAGGCCTGAGAAGGATATAATATTACCTGAGTAACCAGGAAGTGTAGGGTAAACAACTTCCCAATCTATAGAAATGACAGAGACAGCTGGCTCCCTGGATAGTCACCCAAGGTTGCTCTGCAACATTGGGGCATCCATCTCCAGCCTACAGGACTAGAATATTAATAAATTTTTCTCTGAAGCTAGAATTTTGAAGGTCTGTTCTACCTTGTCTTGGCAAAGTTCAGTGGTCACTTACTTTTGTGTCCTGCTTGTCCAATTTAAACAGAATATTGTCAGCAGTCAAGGCAAGGGAAGTTTCTTTCCCAGTGGCTAACTTTGCCACAAATAAAAGCAAACTCCATATGGATGGTCTTTTTTGAAGTAGAATGGTGCTGTCAGGAGCAGATGTGTCTCATTGTCATGAAAAGCCTTATATTATTAGATATCTTAAACATAATATTCTGTAGGTCTCTGAAGTGTTTGAAGACAACCTAGCTTCTAAAATATATCTCTTTGACCTTGAAAACATACCTAACCTGGTCACAAATTTTATTGTTATAGATGGCTAACTACTAAACTGCATTTCTTTATTATCCTAAGGATAATAACTCTCAAGGACTAGATCTTTACATTACATTTTTAAAGGAGCTGCATAGGTACAATACCTTAAACAAGAGTAAGGGCATATATACAGTAAAATAAAAATAGCCTTAAATTTGTATCAATATACAAAAATCCATACCAATGTAAAACATTTGAGACTAGCAGTTTCTTTTTATTCTAAAAGTAGATTCAGTAATCTATCCTTTTATTCTGTCATTCCGTACTCCTTTTTCTCTTCAGAGTGAGATCCCTGAATCCAATTTCCTTTGCTTAGTTTCCTCTCTAACCATGACCAATAACCAGCTTGCAACTAACCCCCCTAAATGACGACAAACATCCACCCTACCTCTTGGGAATGTTGTATACATAATAAATAAATAAACAAACAAACAAACAAACAAACAAATAGTTTTTAAAAATTAAAACACACTGTAACCTGTTCAGAGGTTTGTTTGTTTGTTTGTTTGTTTGCCTGACCCTGGCTCTGGTTGTGTGTTTGTACACAACTACACACGTGCACACTCTCATCTGCTGCCACCTCTGACCATGTGAGCCAAATCTTAAACTGCTAGACTACCTCCATGCAGCTCCACTTAGCACACATGGTGCACTGGCAGCTGGCTCTGCCTCCCTTGGTTCTATGAGAGCCAAACCTCCTGTTGGCAGATACCAGCCCTGGAGCCCTATTTACCTGCCCAGCTCTGGGGGTTTGTTGTGTCCTCTTTGAAGCAGGTGTTTGTACCCAGTGCTGGATGCTCAAGTACCTGGCTGTACAGCAGGACCTCTTCCGAGCCACATATCTGGTTGCTGAGCCTACCTGAGAGCCCACTTTCTCAGACCCTTGTATGGATATTTGAGCCTCCACCTTGTACATCATAGGTAGTCGAACTGCTCTTTGGGCTGCCAGTTCATAAATAACATAAAGGCTTATTAATTAGGAAAGCTTGTCCTTAGCTTAAGCTTTTAAAAACTAGTTCTTATAACTTAGTTAACCTGTTTCTATTAGTCTATTTTCTATCACATGGCTTAGTTATCTTTCTGCTGTCCCGTATGTCCACTTGTCTTGTGTCCCATGGCATCTCCACTTTTACTTTGGCTTTCTGCCCGGAAATCCTACCTATTCTCTCCTGTCTAGATACTGGCCTACTGGCCGTTCAGCTCTTTATTACACCAATCACAGCAAAATAGCTTCACACGGTGTACAAATATCCTACACCACCACCCAACCAAAGCACAGGGTTGTTCTGAAAGTAGGGGCTGAGGAAGGCAGCCAGCCTCACACAGCCTTGTTGCTGGTTCCCTTTGCCCAGACTGTGACTTCTCTCCCCTCCAGGAAAAGCTACACACCCCTGGCCCACTTCTGTCCGGCTTCCCCCCAACCAGTCGTGGGTTGAGGGATATCCCTCTCAGCAAATTCGGCCATGGATGTGAGGAAAGAGATGTCATTCTAGACTCCTCTTCTCTTCCTCTCAAACGGGCACCAGAGTAAAGAATTTGAAACTCATTTCCAGTTCCATTGCCCTGCCCACCCCTCACCTAGCCTCAGTTCCACGGAAACCAGATCTGATTTCCAGTGAAATTCTACGGGGAGATGGTTTGGAATCCTTGTCGTTCCCCTTTTCTGCCCCTTTTCATTGACTGTACACCACTCTAAGGTGGGAGGAAGGTTCTTGAAGAATCAGAGACAGTGCTTCCAACCTCGGGTCTCTCGACTGTCTGAGCCTCCTCTTGGAGCACACAGATCCCTCCCTGTAGCCCCAGACAAGCACCACATTGTGCAGCCCTGGCCGCTTTGAGCACTTTTGTTGTTACTGATCTGCATGAAAGAGGAAGGAGGTAGATGGAGGAACACAGAAGAGGCTGGGAGCTGCAGTTTCACTGTCATCAGGGTTTCATGGGATGGATCTGCAAATCCTTGGGATGAGGTACTGACTGAGAGAGCAAAATGCCTCCCCTGACCCCTCCAGCAAAGGACAGGAAACTGAGATGCACTAGTAAAGACACACACACACATGACAGGATGCAGGCAGGGGCAGACGCTTTGGCAGGAAGTGCTATGGAATCAGGAAACCTGCAGGACATGACTGAGACCGTTCGGAAGAGCAGGGGTCAGGGGGTGGAGGAAGGGCACCAGGGACTGCAGAGCTACTGAAACAGACGGTAAATGTAGCCAGAAGGAAAGAAGGCAGAAGTTGTGACGAGTGGGCAGAGATTCAGGGCAGCCACGTGGACAGACGTAAAGGGACTGGATTTGATTCCAGGTCCTCTGGAAAGCGGTTAGAGGGCTTCCCGAAGCTCCCTCCTGCTGCTGGGTGGACAGCAGAGGCACAGGAGGAGCTAAGTCTAGGGTCCATTTGAGAGTGACCACAGCCTGGATAAGGATGCCTTCTGGAATAGAGAGAAGCAGATGTACTCAAGACTGGGTGGATGAGGTCAGAACAGAGTTGGGGAGGGCAGAAGGAAGCACAGAGCACTCAGGACTTCTAGGAGCACTTTCTGGGCCTGTCAAGGATGAAGGGATGCTTGATTCTCAAGTAGAATAGGGAGTAATATGCAACCTCTCTTTGCAAACTAGGAGTGGAGAATGGGCTCTGACTCTTTGCAACACCCTGGGAACCTTGCATATCTCCACACAGACCACTTAGGCAAGGCTCCCTGGCAGTCTGGCATGTGTTGGTGCAGTGCTCTACAGCGGCCCCTGGAATGAGAAGACAGATGCTGGGAAGGAGACACTATGAGGCCTTAGAGTCCACCTTCATAGTTTCAGCTGATGGCGGATCTTTCTAATATATACACCACAACCACCACCATCATCTCCATCACCACCACCACCACCACCATCATCTCCACCATCACCACAACCACCACCATCATCTCCATCACCACCACCACCATGGCCACAGTTACCACCACCACCCCATAATCTATAACCATAATCATCATCACCATTCCCACCACAATCACTACCATTACCACATCAGGTTTTGCTACAGGCTTCAAAATTGCCCTACACTGTAGCCCTACAGTGGTTAGATAGCCCACCGCCTGTGCTATGGCCCTGGTGGCTCAATTTGTGTCACACAGTGGGACCAGGGCCTTGGGAGCTGACATTGTGCTTGCCACACTTCTGCTATCCTTGTGAAAGACAAACTGAACCATGTGGGTCTTGTGTCTCTTTGCTGGCGGGGTTCACGGAGGTGTTCCAAGTCCCCCAGAAACTCCAACAGTGTTAGCCACCAGCCTGCCACTCAGGCACTGTCTTAGTCAATGTCTCCTTGCTGCGGAAAGACACCGTGACCCTGACATTGCATCGGGCTGGTTTACAGTTTCAGAGGGGTAGTTCATTCTCAGCATGGCAGCAGGCAGACATGGTGCTGGAGAAGGAGCTGAGAGTTCCTACATTCGGATCTCAGGCGGCAGGAAGAGAGAGAGCCACTGGGCCTGACTTGGGCTTTTGAAAACCTCAAAGCCACCTTCAATGACACACTTCCTCCAACAAGGTCATCCCTACTAATCTTTTCAAATGTCACTCCCTGGTGAGCAAGCATTCAGATCTGTGAGCCTATAGGGACCACCTGATGCTCCGCACTTGACACAACGACACCAGTGAAAGTATGCCTGTTGGAGAAAAGACAGAAGATGTACTTCCTGCCCGGCTACTGGCCAATCGGCATTTTATTAAAATGCAATTGACGGGGTACAGACAGTTGTCCCACAGTTAAGAAGAGGTCACAGCATCAGCAGAGTTGACAGCCAGGAGAGGAGGGAAGCAGGGCTCTCCCCAATTCCACCTATGGAGGAGTGTTTACAGGCTCACCCCAAAGCCTAACTGGCACTGGTCATCCGAGTGCTGCCCCTCCTGAGAGCCAGGGCATCCCTGGGATCATCCCTAAAAGCTGCCGAGGCTCAGCAGAGGGAGCATCTAGGGCTAGAGGAGACAGTCACTCTTCCCAGTGGCACTCTGACTAGTGTGGTTCCAAGCAGCGGCCAGCTCTACACTATGGGGAGTGCTCCCACTGTGGAGCACCCTCACATGGGGAGGATATGACTATGAGACCAGTTGGTGACTGGGAGGGCACCGTGCTCCCCTGGCCCAGCCACACGATAGCAGGGATCACCTGTTGGTCTTCATAGACCATCTCTTTCCTCACTGCAGGGGAACTGTACACAGTACGAGGTGGGATTAGGGACCACTCCACCTAAAGGGCTGGTAGGGGCAGACATGCTGAAGGAAAATGGCCAAGAAGCTGCAGACAGCACTCCCTCTCAGGCCTCAGTGTCTTCTGGAGCCTTCAGAATCACGAGGGTCCGTGGTAATTCTGCAAATTGCGATCCCATGCAGGCAGCTGGCAGTACTCAGCAAAGGTGCTCCTTTGTGTTTTGAGTGCGACAACTGACTGACCCATACTGTTCAGCATCCCTAACTTGGGCACCTGACACAGGAGAACACTGAGAGATCGGTCTTCTGAATATTGTTACCCTCAGCATCCCTGATCAGAGGTGAGTCTGCAGGGGGAATCCCAATAAGGTGGGCTGTGCCAGGCAAAAATCTGTCTTCAAATGAAAAGGCCACACACACACACACACACACACTCCTACCTTCCACACACAGCCTTTCCACAGGAGGTCTGCACAGCACCTTAGGATCTCTGCAAACCCCAAGGTCCCCCAAAGCCTGGGCCTGACATAAATGAGCTTAATTAAAAGGCCTACCAGACTGTAGTTACAAACCAAAACTACCAAGAAGAACTACTTTATGAGTAGAGGCCCAGTCAGCAATGTTTGCCCTGGAAAGGATTCTTCCAGAAAACACATGTTCATTTTCACCAAGGGACAGCCAATAGCCAGTGGGCTGCCAGCATCAGCTGGTACCTGTCAGTAGAAGCCAGATGATATGGACCCAAACCATGCAAAGACAGACATTATGGCCCTGGCTAGCACAGGCCCACTCTCTTTTCATACCTCACACGGAGCCTATGGAGAAGGAGCCCTTGGCAATGAGTATCAGTGGAAGCATCAAGATGCCTGATTAGCTGGGTGGTGGTGGCGCACACCTTTAATCCCAGCACTCGGGAGGCAGAGGCAAGCGAATCTTTGCAAATTCGAGGCCAGCCTGGTCTACAAAGTGAGTTCCAGGACAGCCAAAGATACACAGAGAAACTTTGTCTCGAAAAACAAATAAACAAGATGCCTGATTATGTAAGCCCAGGCAAGGACCACAGCCACCCAAACAATGTCACGCAGGCATGGCAATATTTTGGTGTTCAAGACTGGACCAAAACCCAACACATAAAGTCCAGGGAGCCTGACAAATGTGCCCAAACACCAGATTCACAGCTGAGTGATAAAGGAACACTAGATGCATAGTCCAACTCTACCAAGCTCTGGCAAACACTCTGTGGACCCTCTGACCTCCCGGGCGTACCCCTGAACACAGCACACAATACATACCCTTTGTGGGAAGGACACAATCGCCACTTACAGAGCGAAAGCAAACTCTCTATTCCCAACATTACTGCTTCCGAACATGACCCTTGCCCCTCTTATGTCTAAAACTTCCACCAGGGGACAGCTATTTGGACACGTGAGCATTACATGCTCCCTGCTCCCCACAGGCAGGAGGGAGCCACGAAAGGTGAAATACCCGAGGTGGCTCAGTCAGTAACGCACTTATGCAAGCATGGTGACCTGACTTCTGTTCCCAGCACCTAGTGGGCACAGAGGTGGGCACCTGCAGCCACAGACCTGCGGTGGGTGGCAAAGAAAGAACAGCCCCTTTGGCTCGCTCGTGAGCCAGTCTATGTGAATCAGTGAGCCCTGGGCTCAAGGTGAGACCCTACCCCCAAAAATAAGGTAGAGAATGATCAAGGAAGATGCTTTATATTAGCTCTTGCTTTTATACATGCACACACATGTGCACACATACATACACAAAGATGAAATGGATTTATTAAAAATCCCAAATAAGTAGACTGTAACTGTGACCATCCCCCAGAGGGGCAGCTAGCAAAATACCAAACCACTATGAGGCAGGAGGGGAAATGGAGAAGGCCGACATAGACGTAAGAGATGCTAACCACACCATGTCCCATCTTTCAGTCTTCCCTCCGGACTCCAGGCCTACTTTCTAGGAAGCCGTAAAGTGAGGTGGAGTGACATCTGGCCTGCGGATTGGGTTCTCTTATGGCAGTAAGGATACTGATGACAGCAAGCAACTGTGACCTCCCAAGACTGCCCTCTTGCATGGCTCACATGTCAAAAGCCAAGAGGTGTTCTAGGCTGGACAGTGAAAGGCTATAAAAGAATCCATCTGGGAGAGGCCATCACCGAAATGGCCCCGCCAGCCTCCAGATGCACCAGACGTGGGTGACTGACTGGTACCCACATGCACTGTTGGTCAGTTTTCCTCCTGCATCCTCCTCCATGTTGATTTTGTCCTAAGGGTCTGCTACAGCCCTGGCTGCTCCTGGAACCTCCCAGGACACTGTGTAAACCCTCTGGACCCACAAGGACCAGAGGCCCAAGTTCAGTTAATGTTGGAAGCAGAAGAGTGGGTGGCAGGGTGTTGTCAACAGCTGGACCGAGTCACAGGCACTCAGGACTGCCTTTGAGGGAGGGGCCTCCATCAATGTGACCTTTCCAAGGACCTTCCTGGGGACACAAGTTCCTGGCAGAACTCAAGCTCAGGCCCTATGTTCATGCTGGAACATTTGGTGGATCCAGTCGGAGACGGCAGTAAAGGAGAACAACAGCCTCTCTTCACACAGCGCTCACACTTTCTGAGCGGCTCTGAAGGTGGTCCTCCCTGAGTAGTGCTCACACTTTCTGAGTGGCTCTGAAGGTGGTCCTTCCCTGATGCTCCCAGGGGCCTCAGGCCTGGCCTTGGGTGTGTACCTTCCTTTCTCTATGTCTCCCTTGGCTCTTCCCATGCAGGCTGAATTCCCGGAGCCAGATACAATGACCCAGAGCCCAGCACTGTGCCCAGCCTCGCCTATGGTCCTGAGCCAGAGATGTTCATAAGTCAGGGCACTAGCAAGTCTCTAACATCCCTGCTGTCCCTCCCACAGAGAGGCCACAGTGTCTCAGGTATGTCATTTATGGTCACCTGCAGCCTGCTGGCAAGCGAGGCCAGGTGAGTGACTGCTGTTGTCTACGTCCCATGCCTTTGCCAAGAGCAGGGCCTGCCAGAGGCAACTAGGCAGCTTGGCACAGAGAGCTGAGGTGTTCCTGCCACAGGGTCCTCCTGCGAGGCCAACTGAAGTCTGAAGCCCAGCAGAGGAAGAGGCAGGTCCCCAGGCCCTGGTGGGGACTCATGGGAAAAGGAACGAACAGACAGCCTTCTGCTGCTTGGGACCTTCTAGCCAGGAGCAGAGAAACAGAAATGAGATGAACAGTAACGTGAGAATTTCCATTTCAGTCCAAACAACGGGATGAAGCCAGACCTCGGGGAACGGCTGCAGCGCTCAGTGAACTGGCCTGGCAGAATGCTGGAAGCCATCTCCACCATCATAGGCATGCAGTCCGGAGACTGACAGCTACTGAGCGGCAGGATGAAGCTGGGGCTCTCACCCAAGATGGTGCTACATCCGGGGACAAGATGATCAAAGCCCAGACCAGAGGCCAACAGAGAGCTATCAGCTATGGGGTCGTACTGCAGCAGCAGAATGTGTCCCTGTAGGAAGCAAAACACCATCTCTACAGTCTGCCTCGACACAGGCAATGGGGGGGCAGGTGGGTAGTGCTTGCTCCACCAAAGTCCACGGCAGCCATGTGGCCCAGAGTGGCCGTGTCACCAGAGTTCCCTAGAGTTCCAGCGGCAAGGCAGGCGGTGCAGCCGCACGTCTTCCTTCCGGATGTGCTCGTAACAGGACTGGGGGGAGAGATGAGCGAGGTTGGAACTTGTTGGCAGACCTGCTCCCCACTACACGCATGGCCTTAGGCCCCGAGAGCCATCGCCCCCACCTCCCTGTGCGCACACTGCCCCAGTTAGGCCCAGCTGTCAGCTGGATTCTGCAGAGGCTTTTCCCCTGCACGCTGCTCAGAGCTGCAACCTGAAGGGTTGTGTGGCCCATCTACCCTGTGAACAGCAGAGACCCCTCCCATGGAGATACATACAGTGGAGCTTTGAACCCTTTCTACCATGGTGTTGGGGGCAGGGAGACATTTCCTTGGGCTCCCAGCCCTGGTCCCTCACCTCCAAAGCTGTGAGCAGAAAGTCATGAAGGCCCCCTGTGTGGATGGGGTCCATCATATCACGGATCAGGTGAATCTCAGCTCCCAGATGCTGAATTCTAGAGAAAGTACGATGACAACGAAGGAGAGAAGAAGAGGGGTGTTACAGATACCCCACAGCTCGGGGAGCAGCCCTGGCCTAGAGGGCCAGACACCTCTGGAATGGCCCCAGCTCTGTCCTGTGTTTGGTGTAGACAGGGTGAGAACGAGTCTCACTTCCATCCACCTCGCTTCCCACTCACCGAGCTCGTGACACCACATAGATAAGCAGAGGCAGGAGGTCATCCATGGGGAGTTTGTATTCCCGGCCCAGCACCCGCGACACCGTGGTCTCGATTTCCCCATAGGTCTTCTCCAGCACCTCCAGCTTCTCGCGAGGGTCCACTGTGGTGCTGTAAGGAGGGTGTAGCTCCCGGTCAGGGAGGAGAAGGGACAGCACTCCCGTGCCCTTACATACCGCCACCCCTACCACCACCACCATACACACACACCCCACATCCCCAAACCTGGGCAGACACTCACATGATCTTCTGCAGACACTCTGTGGCTGACAGGAAACACTTGTCCCGGACAAGAGAATATCTCTGTAAAGGTGAACAGGAGGGTAAAACAGGGATCCAGCATGGCATGCTCATCCCCAGGGTCCCTTGCCACCCACACCTGCCCCACTGCTGACTTAAGTATAGCCCTGCACTATGGCTAAGTGATCTAGGGCAGGCCCACGGCTCCACTGTGAACTTCACTTTACACAGCTATAAAATGGGGGGACAAGGATCCAAGAGGTTGAGAGGACCAAAATGGACAGAAAAAAACAATCATTCAAACAGCCAAGGTCACTTGGTGACACACAGCTCCAAAGCTGACGTCAATGGACCCCAGACCCAAGGACTTGCTGAAACTCAGGTTTCTGAGTTGACCCCTGTTTTTTGCCTCTATGGACATAAGGTAAGCCCATGAATATGAGTAGCTGGTAGATTTTGCCTAGCATTGCAAACACTGTGGAGTGGAGCCCAAGAATTTGCTTCCCTAGGAGGCTCCAGAGAGTCCTGAGACAGCCAGGGGCCTCACGTGCCCTTGACCTGTCTTATGAGGTGTGTCTGGTGGAACTCTATTTACACAGGAAAAAACTGGCACTCAGAGCTCAGGTAAGCTACCCACAGTCCCAGCCAAAAGGAAGAGTCACTTGGGACAGGAAGGAAGCCTAGAGTCTCCTCCCTCACCTGCCTGTCCCCAGGCAATCCTGACTCAGAAGCCCAGGCTCCTCCTCCCAGGCAAGCAGAGCCCTGCCCTCTCACCTGATTGCTAGTCAGCCAGAGGTCCTTGAGGGGCCACAGGTGCCTGAAATTGGGAGACAGATGGGAGGCTTTGCAAGTCTGAGCTCAGAGGACGCGCCCTATTTCTGTGTCCCTCCCAGGAAGGCTAAACAGGCAATAGGAAGGAACCTCAGGTAAATACACACAGCCTGAGGCCAGGGGAAGCCATATGGTCCTGAAGGAAGTGATCTTCCACTGTGACAAAGGGGCCCTGGGCTTTGGAGGAGAGTGGGAGATTCCAGCAGGGCCAACCAAGCACCTGGGACATGCACGTGTCACGGGGGCAAAGAGGAAGAAGGATGTGTTAGAGGCAGTAGGGGGAGAGCAAGGGAGGCACCATACTCTAGTCACTAGAGTATGGTGAACACCTGTCTGACCTGCTCCCAGGACATCCTGTTTCCCCTTGAAGACCTCTCCTCCCCAGCTCTCAGTCCAAGTGTATGGACCTCAATGGTGGATCAGGAGGCAGGCCCAGTCAGTGCTCGACAGGACCCAGGGTAGGACACCAAGCCAGGAGGAGCGTCAAGAGCACTACCAGAGTTAAAGGGGCAGGAAATGCCAGCACTCTCTGGGGACAGAGAGGGGCTGAGTCAGAAGACAGAAACCCTGAAGAGGCCGGTGCAGTGCTCCGGCAGAGTCAGAGGGAAGAGCAGAGGAGATTTCCTCTGTGGGGTGGCTTCGCACAGAGATCGGGTCACATCTGACTGTGTTTCCCAGAGATCTGTGGTGTATGTATAAATGAGCATGCCTCAGGGCTGGAGAGATGGCTCAGCAGTTAAGAGTTCTGGCTGCTCTTCCAAAGGCCTCAGGTTCAATTCCCAGCTCCCACATGACAGCTCACAATTGTATGTAAACTCCAGTTCCAGGGGATGTTGCATCCTCACACAGCATACATATAGTCAAAACACCAATGTATATTAAAAAGAGAGAGAGAGAGCACACACGCCTCCTCACTGTTGTGGAATATTTAATAGGCAAAGCTGTGTTACATTTGTTTATGCTGTATTTGTTTAATTATGTAAAAATGTGTTGCATTTGTTTCGCCTTGCCTGCCTAAGGCATCTGATTGGTCTAAGATAAAGCTAAACAACCAGTAGCTAGGAAGAAGAGGATAGGCGGGTCTGGCAGGCAGAAAGAATAAACAGAAGAAATCTAGGCTCTGGGGAAGAAGAGAATGAGGGAGGAAATGAGGGACCCACACCGGGACCAGAAGCCAGGCAGCCACCAGCCAGACATGAGAAGCACTGAAAGTAAGATATACAAAAGGAAAAAAAAAGCAAAAACGCTGCAAGGCAAATGTAGATGAACAGAAACACATTAAGTTATAAGAGCTAGCAAGAAACAAGTCCTAACTAAGGCCAAGTGTTTCTAACTAATAATAAGTCTCCGTGTTTTGAGTTGGGAGCTGGTTGGTGGCCCAAAAGAAAGCCTGGTCCACCTCGCAGTTGAGGTTGGGTAGAACTGCCTGCTCCCCTAGAGCTCTGGCTGAGCGAGTGAGCGAGCGAGCGAGCGAGGAGCTTACTTCTGCACATCCAGGAATTCCAGCAGCTTTGTGTCGGGAAAGAGGCTGAGGTTGGTGATGCCCTGGTTGTACAAGCTGTCCTCTCTCTCATGAAGAAGTAGGTAGAGTGTGAAGAGTTCTGAGTAGAAGCTGGGCAAGATGAGGGGCAGCAACAGCCCGTGTACCTGCAAGTCCCTGAGGGGCCAGAACGGGTGGGAGACTCTGCTGCTAGGGCCACCTCTGCATCTGCAGAACCAGCCGGGGTCTGTCCCGGGGACAGCTAACACTCCTGCTCTGTGTGGCTTTCTTCATCTCCTCCACGCCTCAGGCCTTGCAGTGAACAGGAAGGAGGAAGCCACTGGCAACTGTTTCCCCCTCTGCCCAACTCAAAGATGAGGCTGGAAGGGCACATTTAAGACAAAGATCCCAGGACCAAAGTCATGGGTCCCTGTGATGTATACTAGCCAGTGCACCACACCTGGTGAATAGCATACACGCCCAGTGCTTTCTAAAGAAGCATCGCCACCCAGAGGAAGGCCCCAGATGCAAAGGCCTGGCCAGGTACCTTGTCTCCACGTCCTCCTCCTGCAGGGTCTGTCCCTGGCGCTGTAAGGCAACCTTCAGCAGACCTCTGCAAGTCAATTAGGAGAGCGTAATGTGCTGATGCTCACAGAAACAGAATTCTACCCTCCCAGTCATCAAAACGGAGAGCAGGTGGTCCCGTTTCCCAGAACTGGCCGCCTTAATCTGGATGGGATGCCTTCCGAGTGGAGCCTTTCCTGCCACTGGGAGTCCAAGGCTGGAGCTTCAGTGTAAACACTGGAGGGTACTGGCACTCTAGTGGCAGCTGAAGCCCTATTGCTAATGCTCATAGGATCTAGGCTCTACCTGGGACAGGATAGACAGATCTTGAAACCACACTCAGCCTACAGCAGGGGTAGAGTTCTTATGGGGTCAGGGGTGTGCCCGGACTAGACAGGGATTGGCCCCTGGCCAGGAGCTGTTGGAAGCCCTTGCTGACATCTCTGACACCCCTGGTCACTGTTGACACATGACCAACCCCTCGTCCTGTACCAAGCAAGCCTTGGAAAGGGCAATCCTTGCCAGTGCTGAGGTCGTGCGTGTCATCCTGTGCACAGGCTCACCTGTAGGCAGCCCAAAGCTCCTGGGCATGCTGCTTCACCTCCTCCTGGGCCATCCCCTGTAGGTGTTTGTTGGCTCCTATGCCTGAATATGTAGCCTGGAAGGTCAGCATCAGGGTACGGAGTAACTTCCCCAGTGGGTGTCGGGGATTGCTCAGAGCCTAGGCCCGGGGAAGACAACAGGGATGCTCAGAGCCGGGATGTGGAGTCCAGGGAGCCCCGACCAGCCTCCCAGACCGGGAACCCTGAGGCCCTCTGAGGACCAGGAGCACCACGGGCCTGTCCCCTCCAGTTAGCACCATGCCCCAGCCTGGACCCTCACCTTCCTGAGGTACTGCTGCAGGGCCTGGGGCTCGCGGTGCTGCAGCAGCTCCTTCAGGATATCTTCCATGCTGCCAGCACAGTCCTTGGGGTGGCTCCTGGGGCACCATGCACAGTGTCCCTCACCCAGCCCTGAGCCAGCACCCATCCCCAGCAGCTTCCCTAACCCCTCTCTGACCTGCAGGGACACCCAGAGGGCCAAGCTCACCTGTCACAGCACAGGTACTCCTGGGGTTCGCGGAGCTCCCTGGAGCTCTGCACGTGGAAGCCCAGCAGGGCTTCCTGCAGTTCCCCATGACAGCCTGACCGCACGAAGTCCTGGAAGGGTCTGTAGACTCCTTGCCAGCGGCTCTCCACAGGGAAGGCACCCAGCCCCAGCTGTCTGTGATTGGGGAACAGCAAGAGATGTGGAAGACAGGAGCAAGTCAGCAAGCCCCTGGGGCAGGCAGGGTTGGTGGGACCAGCCTGGCCTGGAGTCAGGTCCCAGGAGGGGAGCAGGATGGAGAATGCAGACAGAGTTGACCTCCAAGGCAAGCGGAAGAGAAAAACGAGGCAGAGGGGCACGAGCATGTGTTCTGAGATGGAGGAGACACAGGGTACCTTGTCTGCAAAAGACCTCGGGAGCTAGAGGCCAAATTTAGACAGCAGGTCTTGAATCAAGTCCAGGATTTCCCTGTTTTTCGCTCCATCCTACCCTCTCCCATAGCCTCCCTGCGGTGGGTCCTGCCTTGCCCACGGGCTGAGTGAGACCCAACTCTAAGTCTAACAGGCAGCGTCTCATAAAGGGAACCCTGTTGTGCTGTCACCTCATGGGTACCCCCACACCTGCACCCAGGACCACTGCCTCTCTCAGCTCCTACTATGAGAAGCCGCATGCAGGGACGATAGGTTCGCTGAACCCCTTCCCGACCTCTGAAACTCCATCTGGGACCATTTTCCATTATTCTTCCTTCAACACACCCAGATTTTCAACAAATATGGCAAGAGTGACTTTGAAAACTATTGAGTTTCCAACAGGGGGCCCTGCTTTCGTGGGAAAATGATCCGCCTCACAAACTACCGCTTGCGGAGGACATAGTTTCTTTCCTTCTTCATTTTGGCTGCCCGGGAAGTCAGAGCCAGGAAGGGGTACTATCTGTAACTACGTGTCTACCTCTTTCTTTTAAGATCCACTCACAATTTTTTTTTCTATTTTTTTTCCTTGTGTGTTTGACTTAGAAACTGTCTTGGAGAGAACTGTAAAGCTCAATGAAAATAATAAAGAAAAGAAAGGCTAAAACCAGGATCAAAGTGAGACTTACAAATCCTTTTTTTCTTCCAGTTTATGTATGGCAGTACATTCACCTAGCCCTAGACTTTAAGAGTCTCTGGCTGGAAGACCTGGGGCTCTGGACTCTGATAAAAGTCCTCCACTGAGCCCTGGGGCCTTAGGTGGGAAGAGACACACACCGCTGAAAAAGCTGGGCTCTCACCTTTTGCGTGTGCTGCTTGGGTTGGGAGGGAGAGCGGCTGTGTCCAGCACTCCCTGTGTGTACAGTCCTTTATCTGTCCCACCGCTGAAGGAGCCATCCAAGGTGAAACCATTGGGGAAGGTGACCTTGCCCTGGGAGCAAAAAGGGAAGACAGGTATAACTGTGTGCCCAGCGAGCTGTGCCAGCCAATGTGTCAATGTTGACCCACTTGGGTAAAATGGAAATGTCCGGCCATGTGTTCCACCTGTCCATTCAAGGTGCTGGAATATTCTAGAAGTCTCACCCACCTCCGTTGGGAGGCTAGGTATCTAGAGGGGCAATTTCTTACTGTGTGGAGTTGATCCAAACTATCCCCCAGGTTCCCAAAGGACCCAGCACGGACACAACTGCCTTTTGCTATATCAGCTTGGGCAGGAAGAAAGAAAAACAGTTACCCCAGGGACAGCTGCCAAAGGCTCGGGTGGTGACGGCTGTGTAAGGACACAACCAGCCTGTGCCCTCTGGGCACGAGGCAAATCCCCCAGTCCCGTGTCACCTTGTTCTGCTAAGTCAGTACCGCATGCAGCATGGCAAGGACTTGGACACCACGGAGGCGGGAGGGGTGTCCTCCAGCTGCCCATTCTTTACCTTCACACTCAGCTCTGAGCCCTGGCTTTATGGGGTGGGATGGCTGAGATGCGGACAGCTCTCACCTTCCCGAGGAGCGTCAGGTCCCTGGTGAAAGTACCCTCGTACAGAGAGTCATCCTCACACAGCAGGATGCCTGGGCCCTTGAAAGGAAGTGAGAAAAGAGAAAGGGGGGTGAGTTTGGACAGAAAACCAGGATGGGTGGGCACTGACCCACAAGACCAAGAGCATCCAAGCTCTGGTACCGCCCTCCCCAGATGTGCTAAGTCCCATGAACCCCACCCCTGTGTCCCCTAGTTAGCCCTCAGATGAGATTCCTCCTCAGGAAGTGCTGGCTGCCTCCTCTTCCCTGTCACTGCCCTGGATTCTCAGGGCCAATCAAGTCCCCTTTCTACTGCACCTGCCAGGAAACTCACAGACAAGTTCATGTTCAACTTGTTTCTGACTCTAGTTTGAGGGCCTATGCTTGCCTTGCCTTCCCCTCGAGGTCTCCTTCAGTTCTTTCCAGAACAAACAACCCACATAACCGTGCATAGCTGTTGGCCAGAGCTCCACCACACGTCAAGCCCCTGGCCAGCAGGGAGACAGGAGCTGAGCGTCCCTTGCCATCCACTCCGCTTGTCTTTAATTCGGCTACAGAGTGCCCAGGGAAGGGGCTACCACTCACGGCCATCTTGTCCCCTTGGAATGTGCCTTGATAGCAGACGCCTGCCTGGGTGACCACGACCCCAGGGCCATGACGCTGGTCAGCCTGCCACATGCCAATGTAGCGCTCACCCCTAAGGGAAGAGGGCATGAGAGGGGCCTCAGATCGGTTCCCTTGTGCCCTCTGGATGCTCTGCTAGCAGGACTTCGGGGAAGCAGGGGGTGACAGGAGAAGATGAAGTCAGAAACCCAAGGAGAACAGAACGGCAGAGAAGGGACTCCTCCTTAGGAGAAGGCGTGCTCGGTGGAGCCCCCTGGAGGTAGAGGGAAGTACCACGGAGGCAGGCACCTGGGACAGAACAAGGGGAAAGGCTGAGGGGTCTCTCTGCCAGCACTCACCTCTCCTTGTTGTCCTCGATGCCATAGCCACTCCTCTGGCCTCTTTCCCAGTGGCCCGTGTACCTGAAGGGCTGGGAGGCCTGCGGGGTACTGTCAAGGACACCAAATCCATGCCGAAGGCCAGCCTGAAAATAGCCCTTGTACACCTCGTCAGTGCCATACCTGGAGAGATTCGCCAACAGTTGGCTTCACCTCGAGGAGCGCAGTCTAGAGGATGCCCCTCCCCGCTCCTCTTCCCCACAGGTCAAAGGTCACTTACTCACAGATGCCATAGCCACACATGCTGCCTTCCCTCCAATGGCACTTGTAACAGTCAAACTTGTCCTCAGAGGCCTGGGGCACCAGGCAGATGCCAAAGCTGACCGTGTGGTTGGGTGGGGTCAGAGGTGAGTATCCAGGCCACTTGCCCAATCAGACGCCCCTGCCACATCCCTTTATGCTACCCAGTTGTCCTTGTCTACGGGGAGACCCTCAGAAAGCACAGATCTCAGAGTCCCCTTGCAGAACTCCTCAGGACAGCCCTCCCCACTACGGTGGGAAGCCAGTCTCAGGCCGAGACCCACATTTCTATCCCAGCCAGGTTTCCCTTCTATGGGGAGAGGAGCTGAGCTACCTGCCCACTCCTGTTTGAGGTCTGGGGATTTGAGGCAACCCAATGTATGACAGCTCCTCTGATTGCCCCATATGCCAGCATCTGCCCAGTCAGCCTTACCCATGCTCCAGACCCTGGCAGAAATCTCCCACGTGGTTCCGCCCATCTGGCCACTTCAGGGTTCCCCTGGAACACAGGTGAGGTCTGCATCAGGCCATTAGACCCATCCACAGACAGCTGCACCCCCAAACTCTCGGCGTCCCTACCTCCCTCCTTCTACCCTAGGGTCTTCCAACTAGACTTTCTGCTCACCTAGTCCTCACTTGAGCACTGAAATCCCTCACAGAACCCCCCACCTCCTGCACCAGCAGCCTTGGGGGGCACTGGGGTACTCTCGGCACCTCCCATGGGGAGAACCCTAGAAACATCTACGTTCCTCTTTCCCCTTGAGCCACAGGAGGTAAATGCCAAACTTGAGAAAACTCCTAGCTGATGGAATGTCTAGTCTACTCCCTTCTGATGACCGGCTGGAAGTGCACACAGGAATGGTGACTCACTTGCCGTGGGGCTTGGCCTGACACCAATCACCCTCATAGGTAGCCTGGTAGAGCCGGCCCTCGCGGCGGAAAGTATAGGCCACACAGCGGCAGTCAGGAGGTACGGCTGACTCCGGGCCTGACCCCAGCACAGGGAAGTCCTTCTTGCCACGCAGGGCCTGGCACACAGCGTGGGTCACTTTCCACCGCCAGACAACCTGGTGGGGACAGGAAGGAAGTGAACATGTCATTGTTGCCACAGGTTAACTCTGTCCCCAAGTACACTGCCCCTCTCTGGTGTGGCATCAGACCTGAGATCCTTTGCATAGCCCAGGGACTAGACAACCCAGAGCGCAGCACAGAAGGGTGGGCACAGGCATGACTTGGGCGGCTACTTCAGTTAGGGAAATTCCTTTTCCTCTAACATCCTGACACCAAACCCTAGGCATACCCCTGCTGCCCTCCTGAGTCCTGTAGGACTGGCCCTCCGCCCTCCCTGGCTTCTGACTTCATCCCCACCATTCATGCTTCAGCCTCACTCACCTGGCCCTGGGGGTCTCTGGTGCAAAAGGAGAACTCTTCTTCGGGTGTGAGGATGCGAAGCACACACCTAGGCAGACGGAGATGACCAGTGAGCCCCAGTCCTGTCTAGGGTTGGAAGTGGGGCTCAGGTGAGAGCCTGGGAGTGTGAGCAGGTATCATGGGGCAGGCACAGAGAGGGAAGTCCGGGGACACCGGCAGAGGAAGTCACTCACTTGTCTTGGCCAGGATCTACCCACACCAACTTCAGGTCAAAAGTGTGGCTACTGTGGCCCTGGAAGGAGATGGGTGTTATCCAGAGCCGTGACTGCAGACAACTGCCCTGGGGACCCCCCTCCCATTCCAGGGACGAGCATCAGCTAGATCCCCTTTGGCGGCAGCTTTTGTACCTTGGGACCTGGAGAGGCACCTGGACAGGCCTCCCTTACCCCGTGTGGTTGCCAGGGTTTTCTTAGAAACACAGTCCGCCCCTGGTAGCCCAGATGTGAACCTCTAAGGCTCCTCGCACCTGGGGACCGAGGCCGCCTGTAGAGCCTGACCCGTGTCCAGGTTCATGTGCCTGTCTTCACACTCTCCATGCTGGAGTTGTCAGCTGTCCCTCCGCCACAGCCTCCTGAGCCTGCCCCAAGCTCTCCCCGCTCCACCTTTCCTCATGGTGGTCCTCCTACCCTGCGCTGAGCCTGACAGGACGTCCCATCTGGAGCGTCACCATCTCCCATTGGCCCAGCAGACCCTCACTTGACCAGGAAGTAGAAAGGGCACAAGACCACAAGGGAATGGAGAGTTTATAAGACAGCAGAGCATCCCACAAAACGACAGCATGAGCAAAGACCCAGCTAAAAACAAACCCTCCCTCCCTCCCTCCTTCCATCCCTCCCTCGGGTTGTTTGTGTTAGGCGTTTTGTAGCAGCAACAAGAAAAGGAACTCATACAAGCAGGGAAGGACTAGAAACATCTCCAGTGAACAAACTGTGATGTCAGGAGAGGAGACACAGACCCAATCAGAGGGTAGAGACACAATCAGAGGAGGTACAGACACAATCAGAGGAGGCACAGACACAATCAGAGGGTAGAGACACAATCAGAGGCACAGGCACAATCAGAGGAGGCACAGACACAATCAGAGGAGGCGCAGGCACAATCAGAGGAGGCACAGACCCAATCAGAGGAGGCACAGACACAACCAGAGGAGGCGCAGGCACAATCAGAGGGTAGAGACACAATCAGAGGAGGTACAGACACAATCAGAGGAGGTACAGACACAATCAGAGGGTAGAGGCACAATCAGAGGGCACAGGCACAATCAGAGGAGGTACAGACACAATCAGAGGAGGCACAGGCACAATCAGAGGAGGCACAGACACAATCAGAGGTGGACACACACCCCAAACCAGGCCACCATGCTGAGGCAGGGGAGATGTTGCTTTGAGCCCAAGTGCCAGGTGACTTTGGTCAAAGTTGCTGGCTGTGGCCTGTGGGACAAACCCTGAAGCCCACATCAGTCTTCTGCTTGACTTGCAAGCCTTGGCCTTTCAGCCACTCCTGCCCCCTTATCTCTAAGCCTGTGGCCTGTTCAGTTTCTCACCTGATCCCAGAGCCCCACCTCACGATAACCCCCTAACCTGTAGCAGAACAAGGGCATCATCAAAGAGCAGCACGCGCTCAGCCCGCAGTGGGGTGACTACCACAGGGATGTCCTGGCTGTCCTGTAGGAGTCGGTGGGCAGGGGTACACAGCACGTCCTGGTGGGACGAAGAGAGAGGCGAGAGTTAGGTGTCTAGGCAGAGACTCTCTCTCTCTCTCTCTCTCTCACACACACACACACACACACACACACATGCTCCAAGATGGGGGGAGGTCATCCCTGGGCTAGTCCAGAAGGACAGCACAGCCTCTCTCTCTGGGGCTTTCCTGGGTGTCTCCATACTGCATCCCTGTCATAGCCAGGGGGTTCCTGTTACCCTCACAACCAGTAGCTATCCCTTCTGTCTCCCATGGTTATTCTGGTCCTCTCTACTCCCGGTCCAAGCCTGCTATGTCTTCTGTGGACACGAAGACTCTCTTTCCTGAAGGGGCATTGTATGTTGTGCTAGACAGTGTCAGGAATATGTAATTCATGACACCACCAGAAAGAGTCAGTTCTGCTGAACCAAGCAGATGACTACAGATGACAGACAGCCACCAGGTTATATATAAGTCTTCTGTTGTTGAATGGGTGTGGGTTCAAGGTGGAAGACTCAGAGTTACCTTAAGAAGGAAATAGAAAAAAAAAAGAAAGAAAGAAAGAAAAAAAGAAAGAAAGAAAGAAAGAAAGAGAAAAAAAACATTAAAAAAAAAAAAAGGCTGGGCAGTGGTGGCTCACGCCAGCACTCAAGAAGCAGAAGCAGAGGCAGGTGAATCTCTGTGAGTTTGAGGCCAGCCTGGTCTGCAAGAGCTAGTTCCAGGACAGGCACCAAAGTTACAGAGAAACCCTATCTTGAAAACAAAACAAAAAAAAAAAAAAAAAAAAGGGAAATAGCTTTTCCAGCTGCAGGAGGATTCAGCCTCTGGGGACTGAGATTGCCTGGCCGCTTTCCCTTGGCTAAGGGCTTCTTTATTGTTTTCCAATTTACACCTTAGCCAGTTGATTTCCATATCCCCAAAACATCTTAATTAAGCTTCCAAAGGGACCATGGCAAATGCAAATTCTTGATAAGGAATACTGGGATTTTCCCAGCCAAGTTTTACATAGGCTTTGCACCTTTAGGGAATTTTCAGATTTGCATTTGTTAAACAGAAGGTGCTGAAGACAAAGGGCAGATTAAGGCTGTGTGCCAACCTTCCGGAGCCAGCTGCAGCTGTGTAGGAGTTCCCCCCAACAGTCTTCCTTCCAGATGGGGAAACTGAGGCAGGAGCTGCTCACCCAGCACAGCCTCACATCCAATGTGAAACCCCCTTCCTTGGCTGCCCCAAAGCTCCAGACTCACCCTCACCCGGCTGCTGAGACTATGCCACAGGGCCTGTGTGGTCACAGCTTGGTCCAAGGCCTGCCTCATGAAGGACTCCAGGTTCCCAAACAGAGTGACTGCATGCATCACCCGCTCCTGGGCTGGATGGTGCTGTGGGAGGACAATACAGGTGGGGAGGCTCTGAAGGTCTCGGAACCAGCCTTCATCCCTGTGGTGGCCATGAGGGCCCCAGCCTGGCCTAAGTTTAAACCACAGCTCACTTTTTCTCCCTGACTACTCTTTTGGGGACAGGGACATTTCAGTGACACCAATAGCATGGCCCTGGGTCATATGACCTCACACCCAGTAGAAAGTCTATGTCTGCCCTTTGAGTGTCAACTGCCCCCATCAAGGAAGAGGCGTGTGCCCAAAATTTCACAGGGCAGATGCATGCCCCAAGAACCCTCCGCAGAGCAAGGCTATGTTCTCTTGGGGCCCCTCCCTACTGTTTAACTTGGTCTCCCTGAGCCATGCTTCTTCTCTCCTCCAGCTCCTCCACACACCTCTCCTACCAACCTCGTCAAGGGTGTCCCTGAGGCTCAGTAGGAGGAGCACATATTTCTGCACGTGCTGGGTGAGTGGCTGGCTGAGGGCCTGGCACAGCATGGTGCCCACCGAGCCCTCGGAGCTGGCCCAGGACAGCAGCTGCCGCAGGGTCTTCCGCTGGCTCCTCCAGTAGTCACTGCATTTAGGAAGGGTCACATACTACCTCCGCCCCTTCCAGGCCCACACCCACCTATACCACCCTGTTCTAACCACGGTCCGGGCTCCCAGACCCAGGACCCCAGCCCTGTACCATTAGCCCAGAAAAACTTTGAGCTCTCTTTCTGGAGATGTTGCAGCCACACCTTAGAGGAGACAGGGACACTAACTGCAGACACCAGAGTGGCGGTGGACATGACACCTGCTCCTTTGGGGTGGACTTCCTCAAATCCCCCTCTTCTAGACAACCCCCCACACACACACAGGGAGCTACCACAGCAGCCCCAGGCTCACCTCCTCCTCTTTGAAACCTTCTGAAAGGCCTGCATCACCACACAGTCAGTATAGGATTTGATGCACCTATGGGCAACCCAGGAATACCTTGAAAGCCCAGCTCCCAACACACTCAGCCCCTGCCCTTTTGAGGTCCCAGATCCCACCCACAGAACCCTATGGCCCAGGCAATTCCTTGACACCCTCAAGCCCTGACTCAACAGTTGTATCTTATAGGCTTGATCCAGCTCTGACCCTGCTGCCAAGCCAACACCCGACCCAGGAACCCCACTCCAGGTGACGGTGACCCTTGATGGACCAAGTAGCAGACGTGACACTGTGGCCAAGCCACAGACTGCCCCAGGGGGTCTTACTCCATGTGGGCCTGTTGGACATGGTCAGCGTTGTTCAGCAACAGCAGGGCCTCCAGACCCATGGAGGGCGGGTGGTACAGCCTCTGCCGCAGCGAATGCAGGCTTTGTTCAGTCACCTCCCATAACCGCTGGGTACTTTCATGCAGCTGCTGCAGAAGTCGAAGGCACTCTCTGCCGCAGGGGTCTGAGGGTTCAGGGTCTGTGGAAAGCACACCCTCCTTGAGCTGACATTGAGGATAGATCCTGTAGCCCTGGGGTGCTCAAGACAGTACCAGCACCCCTAGACTCTGGGGCCTAAGGTTCTTCAGGGGCAGGGCATGCTGGGGTAAAGGGCTGAACTATGGAGTAAGCCTGGTTGTGCATATGCCTCCTACTTAACAGGACAACTCTAATTATCTTGGGGGAGCCAAGTTTCCTAGCTCCCTAATTCTCTGCCTCTTCTCTCTAGACCCAGAAGCAAACTGTGGAGTCTTCAGAGTTGGTCCCCAGCCACCTTACAGAGAGAGGAAGGCACCTGCCCAAGGTCACATGACAAGAGAGATGCCCCAGTGAAAGCCTTGTGTTCTGCCTTCTAGTCAGGCCTCCCCAAAGCACCACCAGGAGCCCTGAGTGGAAGCAAGAATTGAGGCAAGAGGTATAGCTAGGCCTGTGGTCTTCAGAGGCCATTTGGGAAGGGAACCACCAGTTCCCTGTGACCAAAGCCTCAGCTCCATCAAGAGATGGCACTATCAAATGCCACCACTCCCACGTGAGGCTGAGAAAGCCGCCTCAGGATGTCTAACAAGGCAGAACTCTAATCCCTGGGGGTCACCAAGGGCCTGACTCACCAGCTAAGAGTAACGGCTGGAGAATGAGACTGTTGGTGCGGGCAAGGGTAGTTGAGAAGACCTCCTCCAGCCGAAGCAGGTCTGCCTCCTCAGAACTACACATAGCCAGGGTGTGAGGCACGGGGCCTATTGGAGAGGAAGGACACGGGACACAAGACACAAGACAGAGTCACAAATATCCTCCCTAGTTCCCAGAAGCAAGACCCATAATCATCCACATCAGACTCTCTTAGTCCAGCTTTTCTCAAAGAGATCTCTTCTGGCCACTGACCTCTGTCCTGCTCCCTGATGGGGCCCTGGAATAGAAGAGTTGAAAACTACCAAGGAAGCATCCCTTTCCACCCAAGAGCACGTCTCCTTCAGCTCAGTTTGGTCTGCTCAAACACTGCTATGGGTCCCTGCACCCAGGGAGATGACTACCTAGTCATTCTTTGCCCCGGCCACCTTTCCACTGAAAGTTACCACTTGGGGACTGCGCAGTCATCGGGGACCGGGACACGCATGCTATTGGAAGAGTTCAACAATATCATGACGGCCAGGCCCAGGCTCCTTGTCACTAGACGGAGCTGAGTAAGCCAGGAAGGACTTGAGGCAAGAGCCTCTGGAGGCTTCCTGCTGAAGCCACAACGGGGTGACAAAGATGGTGGCAACCGCCTGAGGACCCAGCACTGGGGAGGCTGAGGCAGCAGGATCTTGCTGTAAAGTTGAGGGTAGCCTGGGACCTTATCAGAAAGGAGGAGAAAGAGTTTATCAGAAAGGAAGAGAGAGAAGGAGGGAGAGAGAGGAGGAAAGAGGGGAAGAGGAGGACAGCATAGTAGTGGGGAGAAATAAAAGCAAAGGCTCATTGGCGTGTCGGTCCAGCCTGGGAGGACGGCCCACCTTCACTGGCCGGAAGACAAGCTTGGATTGGCCTCCGTCAACCTTGAAAACATGGAGGGCTTCAGAGCAAGGTAACAGCAGACCGAACGTCAGACTCAGCATGACAAACCTGATTATAGGTGGCAGACAGAGCCAGGAAATGAACAAGCTCAGCACGGGCAGGAGCCCAGACCCTATATGTCTACCTCCCCCAACCAGACTGAGCTGGTACCACTCAGGAACAGGGTCACTGGGGCAGGCGGGAGGGCAGGTCAGCTGGAGCCTTGAACGGTTTTGCTCTAAATGAGGGATCTTCTAAACAGGTTGCGATGCAGCATCCTGACATGAGGCAAGGGTAGTGAGGGAGCATGCTTGACCCCCCTCTATAGTGGGGCTCTCTGTGGCCCTGGGCCCAAGCAAAGCCTCGCCCAGCAACCCCTGCTGCCCTCACTTGGCAAAGATGACCATCTGTCCAAATGGCCTGATCTGATAGATCCTCAGTGGAGTTAAAGTGTCTTCACTCTGCCTAGTCCTTAAACTCTGAAACACTTAGATTAACAGACCTGCGTAAGGCAAGAGATGCCGTCAGGACAGTTGAGGATGGGCAGGGGACATCAGGCAGATCCTAGTAAATGGGAGGGAGATCAGTCTTCCTGAATCCACCCCAAAGATGCTACAGGGGCATCACAGATCTCTGGTAGAACCCAGGACTCCCTGAGAATTGGCTCCAGAAGAGAGGAGGGCGGGAACCTCAGGACTCTGGCCCTGATCCTGGGCCAAGGCATTCCTGCCCCACCTTTCCTGCCGCCGTTCTGTGTGGGGAGGGTGAGGCTGTGGGAAGGAGAGTCAGGAAAAGGAAACCATGGGACACCCAGCTGCACCCATCTTTGTTGACCGTTATCGGAGGCCCCTGCACACAAGTGGAAGACTAGGAGGACAGATACGGGAGCCTGTGGTTCAGTTCCTACTGACCAGGAGAGCCCAGCTGAGGGGTTACAGTGCGTCACACGGCCCGGACCTCCCTGGCCCTCAACCATGCTTTCAGAAATTGACAGACTAGAAAATCTATCACTGCAACCTGGTACCCAGCCTACAACCTTACCTGCTCACCAGAAGTGAGCATCTCGATCTGTTATGTCACAGCGTATCCTCGCCCCTGGTCCTTTCTGAAATGGAGATCTAACTAGATCCGAACACTTCAGACTACCATGGTTGCCCCTCAGAAGAACAAACTGTAGAGAGAAGCGTCTTTTGGCATAGAACCTGGGCGTTAAGCTCCACATCCCCAAACCTCCCAAAGCATAGACTAGACCTGAGTGGATCCTACGCACCCAGGTTAATAGTGACTAACTCCACAGTGCTTTCCAGGCCAGTGGTCCGGGAAGGATTTCCACCCCCAGGAAATCTCATCACCCAGAGGAAAAGGGAGAAATTAAGCAGAGACAGTGAAGTGAGTCTCAGAAAACTGCACTTGGGCCTGGGAGTCCAATGCAGAAGGTCTGGGCTGGGAGTGTTTGAGAGTTGAGTGTGCAGGGAAGTGGCAGTGTGGAATAACAGAGAACTCTCCCCCTAATCCTGGGCCCACCACCCACCCCATTCCCCTCTAGTCCAGGACATGGCCTCCTTAGAGTCTCCCTCTTGCTAACTCTGGGTTCCTTAGTGGCAGGCTGTGTGAAGGGAGAAACAGAGACACAGACAGTCCAGGACAGCCTAGGGACAGCATCTGCAGATAAGTGCAGAACTCGGACCCTAGCCTCTGACTCCCAGCCCTAACAGGCTCGCCAGAACAAAGTGGTTCGTGGATGCTGGGTGACTCACTGAGGTAGGTACACAGTGCATTCCTGAGGGCCCAGCCTCCTGTCTCACTTGAGGTAGACTGGATGCTCACAGATAGGGTGAGACCAGACAAGTAAGTTGGGTCGTGCACAGGTGAGTCAGCTAGTGTCCTTGTGGCCATCTGAACAGTAGTCTGACCTGCTCCCTTTCCTCTGCATTCCTGGCCTCTGTCCACACCAGACTTCCCCTGAGCAGGGTCACTGGAGCCTTCTCCACCCTCATCCAGCCCTGACCCCTCAGGCCCCTCAGCCGCACCCTAATATGGCACTCACTCTGGTATTTCCTGGTCCAGACTGGCATGGACCTTATTTTTGCTGGGAGGCCTTTTCCTAGACCGCGCTGGAGGCCCATTAATCAACCTACATACCCAGTGGGCTGTGGAGAGCGTCTGCCCCAGGGAAGCAAGTGGGTAGAACAGTCGTACCTGCCCCTCCAGGTTTCAGGCCCAGCCTCCGCCTCTCTAAGGGTCCAAGATTCTGGCCCTAGACACCTCCCAGTCTCTGCAGTAGTGTCTGTCCCAGCTTCCCCTTCCTCTGCCTGCCCTGAAGCAGTCCCGGGAGTTGCCCAAACTACTCTGCTCCAACCTTTGGGCATTTGTCTACGCTCCTCCCAGGCAAACAACACCACCTTCTGGGCTTCTCTGTCAGCCCTTCCGCCCTGACCAGCCAGGTCACATCCTCCTGACAGCCCCTCCCTCTGGGCGATACACCGGCACACGGGTCCTGGCTAGCGCTCCTCACTGCAGCAGGGGTTAGGACCCCGCGCGGCGTTCAAACCGGAGCCGGGTGGCCGAGGGACGGGGAGGAGGAAGCTAAGATCTCTGCCGAGACCGCAGATGGAGGGATCGTGACCATGGCAGCGGGAGCAGGCCCCCACCCGCCGCCGAGTTCGTGGGGCAGCGGACCCCGCCCACCGAAGCGCGCCCTTACCTGCGCCGTGCGCTGCTGTGTCCCGAGTGGCGGCGCAGCTCCGTGCCCCGCCGCCCTCCCTCTCCGCGCCCCGCCCCGGGGTGTTGCTCGCACGGGGGCTCCGAGGAGGAGGCGGGGCGCGGCCTCGGATAGTCCCGGCGCCAGTAACACACTCTTCAGGAGCCTCTCCTGCCACCGCCGGACTGGAGTAGTTCTGCTCCGGCCAGCGTGCACCCAAGGAGCGCACCCTGGCTGTCAGTCGCCTCTTACCTTCCCCTCCCAGATCCGAGGACGGCGGGCGGTGCCTGAGGCCACCCGATTTTCTTGCCCACCGACTCTGACCGGACTGCAGCCTTGGGACCTTGCCGATCCCTTTTGGGTCACCGAGCCCCCATCCTCACTCCCACACCCCCGCGAAGGAGTCCTTGGTATATTTGGGAAACTTGTTGCTTAGACCAATCGGCCATGATGACCCGCAGACCCTAAGCTGAGCGTCCTTCGGTAGCAGCTACTGGCTGTGTGTGACCTTGAAGGAGGCCCCCTGCATCCATTCCGGGTACAGCCTGAAGCTGGCCAGTTTCCTGTGCCAAAGCCTTCGACCTTGGAAAAAGCGGCGCAGTTCCAGACCAAACTCTTGGAAGGAGAAGGGATCATGGTCCAAACCTGTAACAAAGAGGGCTGCTGTCTGGCTGCCGGGCTCCCTTTTTGGCCAGCAACTGAGTCACCCCGGCACCTGCAGGGGCACCTGGCCTCCAGGGGCTGATTAGCCTGGCTGAGTTTGTTCTGACCCTTCCAAGTTTGAGCACAGAGGGAAGAAGCCTGGGAAAGAAACAGCTGTGAAAGAGAGTAAGGATGGCCCACCTGCCCCCGACCCAAGTCTTGGACGGCCTCCATCCATCTTGCCGGGAAGTAGAGGGATGTCCAAGAAGAGACAACTCCAGGAAGGGGCCTGCCAACTTTAGCAGCCCTGACTCCCTTTGGTTGTTTTTTGGTGAGAACTTAAGTTCTGCCAAGCTGCCCTACAGTGCCAGGCTCAGAGTTTGTTGCCCTGGGCCCCTACCACAGGTGACACTCTCATTCATCTCCCTTTCCCACACTGCTCTACTCTTGGGTCTCCACCTCAGAAACCCTCCCCAACCTCTTCTTCCCTCCCCATCTGGCCAAGACCTCTCCCTCTTTCCAGCCTTTGCTTTCTTTTTTTTTCTTTGAAATACTTTTAAAAATGTAAATACATTACAGGTTTCTCTTTTGTGTGTGTGTAAGATGTGTATGTACGTATGCAGATACACATGTGTGGATGTGTGTGCACATGTGGCTGTATTTCCTCCGGTGCTGTTCCTTTTATTTTTGAGACAATCTCTCATTGGCCTTGACCTACTGCATTGGCTAAATTGACTGGCCAGTGAGTACCGGGGCTCTGCCTGTCTCTGCTTCCCGGGTGACAGGATTACAAATGTTCACCACACACGGCTTTTTCACATGGGTTTTGGGGATGAAACTCAGGTCCTCATTCTTGCAAACAAGTACTTACTGTGCTTTCTGTCTTTCATATTTTTTTATAATTTATTTATTTGCTTTATGTATGAGCGCTCTATCTACAGGCACGACTTTATGCCAGAAGAGGGCATCAGATCCCACTGTAGATGGTTGTGAGCCACGTGTGGGTGCTGGGAACTGAATTCAGGACTTTGGGACAGCAGTCATCTCTCTTAGCCGCTGAGCCACCTCTCCAGTCCCTCACCCCAAGTTTTGCCTTCTGCACCCTCTCCTATGCCCCCGAGGGAGCCCTTTCTGCTTCTGGCCTCAGTTTCCTCTTCTGCGCAAGTGTTTGAAGAGAGGCCATACTGCCTGGGCTCCTGGCAGAAAGAAAGGAAGGACTGTCCCAGTCTTCACCAGATATGACTTCCTGGCCACAAACTTGCCCCTGCACGTGGAAGGCTACTGAGCTCTGGGCCACCTCACAGGTATCTTCGCTCCCTGTTCTCTGCCAAATGTGGCAAGGCCTGGCCAGCATCTCGGCCAGTTAGTCCTTGACTGGGGATCCGGTTCTGCCCCCTTGGACTTTCTACCAAATCCACTGCCTCCTGGAATCACAGGGATCTTGCTTCAGCTCCCCACAGATATAAACACGTCCTGTACATGCATGCAGTTCCACAGGTGAGAAATGAGCCAGTGTGCCTACGCAACTGGGCCATATGGAAAGTGGGGCCCCATGCCACGCAGCTCCTCGGTGGCAGCCCCATTTGTACATCCACCTCCAAGGACACAGACTGACACACAGACACACAGAGAGCGGCACGCGGAGTGCGATGCACTCCCCTGCATACCAGCGTCTTGGTACACAAGCTTCAGTAGTTCATGTACACACAAGTCTGTCCCAGGCTGGGCTCAGCCCTGAGCTATTCTGGGCAAGGCCCAGGGCCAACAACTTCAGGGACAGCCAGCTCCCAGCACACCCCAGCTGCTGTGTCACTGGCCCAGGCCTGCTGACTCCCACCCCCACCCCAGGCTAAGTCCATGGTGGCCTGGATCCTAGCCTGGCTCTGTGATTGGGCCTGTGGAGGGTTTTCCGTTCACTCCCCCTCAGCTTCTCCAAAGCTAAGCCTTGAGTTCCATTGTCTCAAACTCCAGGAGAGAAATGGCCACAGGGTCTCCTGGCCACTGCTCAGCTCCCTGCCCATAAGCTTCCAGCCTGGAGACCCTGGAGGCGGGATTGGGTCCCCACAGGAAACCCATAAGATGTAAAAATAGTTCAGGAAGGACAAGGAATTGTCTGCCTGCCAGCACTTATGCCACCACACAGGAAGGGGATTCTGTTTTCCAGGGAGCCAGAACTCCCCCACCCTAGCCTTGATGGGCCCAGCTGAGGGGCAGCTACCCGGGCATGTTGGAGGAAGGCTATAAGAAGCTGCAGCAATACCAGAGAGTGGAGAGAGTCCTGGATCAGAGGCAGAGGACCGAGTTGGGAGTCGCAATTTTGGAGGCCTAACGCCGCCGAATACAGCTTCTCCCTAGGACTCCTCCCTCATGACAGAACAGGGTAGATCTGGCAAGATGGCTTAGCCAGAAAGGGCAAGTGCTGTACAGCCTGGCAATCTGAGTTCAGTCTCAGGAACCCATATAAAACTGCAAAGATACAAACCACGGCACAAAATTGACCTCTGACCTCCACAGGCATGCTGTGCCCTCGGCATTCTCACCACCCACGTACACGTGCCCACGCTAATAAACTCAGGGCTGGAGGGCATGGTGGCACAGTCCTTTAACCTAGCACTCTGGAGGCAGAGGAAGGTAAATCTCTGAGTTTGAGGCCAGCCTGGTCTGCACAGCAAGTATCATGTCAGTCAGTGTCACGTGGCAAGACTACGTCTCAAAGGAATAAAAAAAGAGAGAGAAAGGAAGGAAGGAAGGAAGGAAGGAAGGAAGGAAGGAAGGAAGGAAGGAAGGAAGGAAGGAAGGAAGGAAGGAAGGAAGAAAACAGGAGACAGTCAAAGCAAAGGCCAGCATTCTGGTAAGAATGTAAGTTTCATTTTCATTGGAAAACTGGAAACACACTAAATCCTAATGATAAGGCGCTGGTCAAGTGAGATATATAATTTTGCTCTTAGTCAATACACTATACTATATAACCTTCAACAATGACAATACAAATAAAGACTTGCATTTAGAGATGGTTTGTCAGGTCCCTATTTTACATAGAAGGACTAAAGGTTAGGTAACCAGCAGGAGGGCTCCCAGCCACAGTATCCTAAGCTTTTTGTGGTATTGTTTTTTGCAACAGGTCTCATGGATTTCAGACTGGACTTGAACTTCTGATCCTCTCTCCACTTCCCGAGGGCTGTGTTTAAGCTTTTAAATATGTCAGATATTATATAAAAAAATAAAGCAATAATAAATATAAATATATTCATATATGAAATATATTATATATATAAATATATAAAATTAAACATATTTTTATATAAAAATACATATATTTATATAAAAATAAAGCAAGAAATATAATTTGAAAGCTTAATTATTTAAATTCTCTTATATTAACTATGTTTTGTGAATTTGGACTAACTTATCCCTTTTTGCCAACTTCAGGGGGGAAAAATAAGAAAGAAAGACACAAATAAGCTTTCAAATGCTATCTCTTTCTGTGTGGACCTGGTTGGCCCAGAACTCACCATGTAGACCAGGTTGGCCGCAAACTTGCATGTTTCTCCTGCTTCTGCCTCCTGAGTGCTGGATTATAGGTGTGTAGGTACGTCAGTCACCAGGTGGTATATCTTATCAGTTCATAGCTTTATAATTCTTTGGTTATTTAAACTTAAAACTACCATACTAAGACTTTTGAGATACCCTGTTATTCTAAGTCAATTAATTGGACTTTGAAATCAGTATGACAGGTGTGTGTGTGTGTGTGTGTGTGTGTGTGTGTGTGTGTGTGTGTGTGATGGGAGGAAGAATCTAGGGGGCACCGAATAAAAAGATTGGATTCAGAGGCCTGTGAGATTGATCAGCTCTGTTCAAGACCTTGTCTGAGGTCAGCCTGGGCTACAGAGTGGAGAGACCCTGCAGAGATGTAGCCTGCTTTTCTCCTCCCTCCATTTACTTTATTTTTGTTTATTTTTGCAGTGCTGGGATTGGACACGGTGCTTTGTGTATGCCAGGCAAGTGCCCCACCGCTGAGATATAACGCTGGCTGACCCTACTTCTTGGTGGACAAACAAGACAATGGACTTTAATTTTTTTAATTTATTTATTTTATTTTATGTATGTGAATGTTTTGCCTGTGTGTCCGCCACAGGCTTGTCAAGTTCAAGAGGGCGTATCAAGTCTCCCAGAAGTTGTGAGCCACCATGTGGGTGCTAGGAATCAAACATGGGTCCTCTGCAAGAGCAACAAATGCCCTTAACTGCTGAGCCGTCTCTCCACCTCTCAGACAGTGAACTGGGAGCAGCAGGTGGTAGTCCTATAAGGAGCAGTCCTATGTGTGCTGCAAAGGTGGCTCAGCCTTCCGAGCCAACAGCCACAGTATCCTCCCCTCCCCCACCCCCATTAGCCCTGTGATAGCCTCTGGCTACTAGTTCCCTAGGTCAGAGCATAGAGACAAAGAGGAGCAACCAGTCACAGTCCAGTTCACCGGATCAAAACCCAGTCCTGCCTCTCTAAGCACATGCCTTGAGGGTGATTATCCCCACCTCCCCCCCCCCCAATCCCTGCCATCAAAGCAGCTTTCTGTGGCCCTTCCTCTGTGACTTGGCCTGCGGCTGAGGCCTGAAAAAGTCGGAGGCAGAGACCTGTTGCTAGTGCTTTGGTTTTAGAAGCATTCCTGGGGGGGGGGGGGGGGGGGGGGTAATCCTGTTGTGTTGGTTTTGGATTTTCTTTTGCTTCTTGCTTGCTTTGGAAGAAGTGAGCCCTAGATTTTGTCATCTACTTACTGTTGAGACTCTCTTTACTAGACCTCGCCTGACCATTTTCCTGCCTGCCCTGTCACCGGCCCCTGAAGGACAGCTGGCCTTCTGCTCCACTTTGAGGCCTAACTCAGTCCTTATCTGTCAGTGGTACAGCCAGGATAGCACCCTATGAGACTCAGTTGTGAGGGCCGTGCTGAGGTGTCTCCCCCACCCCCACCCCTTACACAGCCTGGACCGGCCTCCACTGCTGTTCTTGGTGAGAGGAAGATGCTGGGTCCTGCTTCTGTTAGCACTCAGGAGGCGGAGGACAGCCGGAAGAAGGAAGGAAAAGGGAGGAGTGAAGTGGGCCATAGGCTTCTCCAACCTCCAACTGCCCCGCTCCCCCTCGGGCTCCGGCCCCTGCCTCAGGTCTTCACAGCTACTCAGAAACTCCATCCCCAAGTAATCAATGTTTCCCACAGTGTAGGGGACCAACTTCAAAGACTTGCTAGAGTCAAGACCCAGGCTCTAGGACAGTCAGCAGGGTCAGAAAATGGCCCTCTAGGGGTAGCTGACCTTGTCCTGTGGAGCAGAAGCTACTGGATCCTTCCACAATGCCAACATCTGGCCAGCTCTCATTATACTATCCCTGGTTATCCATACCCCTCCCTCTCCCGCTCTGGTGTCCAGGGTGACCAGAGCTGCTTCTGGGCAGGAAGCCAGTCCAGAAAGGCCAGGATATCCCTCAGAGCCTGTCACCATGACAACATGCCCGCTCTGCCCCCCTCCCAAGTCCGGTACCATTTTCCCCCTAAACTCAGGACGTCAGAATGGGAAGGGCCTTCTAGATCAGTCGATTCCAGCCCCGCCCCTTGTCCCAAGTGGAGAAACTGAGGCCCAAGAGGGAAGGGACTGGGGTGGGGGTGGGGTCTTGTTGATCAAGGGCCTACCCCCAACCTGTCTCTTTCTCCCTCCCGGCTTTCCCTACCTCAGTGTCCTTGGAGTGGAGTAGGAGGTCCAAAAGTCCGGTAGACTGGAGAGGGGCGGTGCCACCCACACCTACCCTCACCCCAGCAGTGATGGCGCAGGTGGCGTCCCAGGAACCTGACACTCATGATGAATAAATGATGCGGGCTCAACCGCCCTCGGCCAGAACTCCCTGCCGCCGCCACCACTACCGCCAGCGCCTGCCGGTGGCCAGGGGCAGTCACCTGGCAGCCCTGTGCATCAGCCCCTCTGCTCCCAGGACCTGCACCGGAGCGCGCGCGGCGGGGGAACATGGCCGGGCGGCAGAGAGGCGCGGGGCGGCTCTGGGCTCTGGGCGGCGCCGCCCTGGGGGCTTGCCTGGCAGGGGTTGCCACGCAGCTGGTGGAGGTGAGGTACCGCATCACGGAGGGCGCCGGACGCTGGCACAGTCCAGGCAGGGGGCTGAGGGTGCGGGGAACTGGCTCTATCCCCTCATCTTGCCTGGTGGGGTGGGTGACACCACTCCTTGCCCTTCACGCTTAGAGTCCCTGGTCTGATGGCAGAGCCCAGTCTCTGACATCAGGGACACAAGAAGTGTTTCCCTCCCTGTGTGGAGGGAAACAGCCTTGCCATCTGGTCTTTGTTTTCCTAGGGAATGGGAAGAAGGACTTTGAGCCCTTAGTTTTTCTTGACTCCTAGTCTAATGGGGGAGATTCGAACCCTGGATTTAGGGTATGCTGGGGGAACACAAATCCTCCAGGGCCCCTACCGGACCCAGGGACTGGAAGATGCAAATAGGTCCTAGTGATTACAGGAGCTGGAGATGGTTTCTGAGCAGACACATCCGTGAACAGTTCCTGTTTGGAAGGAAGAGGATAAAGGAGGGGGCGCAGAGTGGGAGAGCTAGGAGGAGACAGCCCTAGGGGTGGGGCAAGCTGGCCAGGAGCTGGACAGGGGCCACCTGCAACCTCTTCAGTAGAAGGTAGCAGAACAGGCTTAGAAGTCAGCATCTGGAGGCAAAAGGCCCAAGAGCCAGGGCCAAAGAGAAGCTGAGGGTGGAGCCTGGGTGACAGGACAGCATGGAGGCCTGAGAGGCAGTTGCTAAGGGGCAGGGAGGGACGGGGACACAGCACCAGTCACACTCAGAGGGTCTAAGGGGACATAGCTTTGAACTGAAGAGGCCGAGGGTGACATCTCATGATATAGAGACCTGTACCCCTGTGTAGCATATTCCTTCTGCAACTGACCAGGGGTGTGGAAGAGGCCATTAGAGTCAGGTGTCAGCTTCAGGCCCCTGTAAGGGAAGCCACCCTGGCTTGAGCCCCATGGAGCAAACCAAGGCCTCTCACCAACTGCCTTGAGGCCCCTGTGCAGAAACTGAGCTGTCCTCAGAGCAAAGGCTGGGGCAACAGGCAAGTCGGTTCTGAGGCAAGGAGTCTCCCCACTCCCAGGAGCTCATCTTCTAGCTCGGCAGAGGAAATCACATTTGGAGTCCATCTGCCTACATCTCAGGAAACAGGAGGGATACTGGCAGGGCTGGGAACCACGTCACTTCTCGGTCCAGCCCTGCAGCATCCCCTCTCCACCAGGCTGTGGTTCTGAAGGAGGCAGGACCAAGTTTCAGAATTTCTACCTTTATCAGGGACCACCATAAGATGTCTGGCTGTTGCCCGCTATCTCCACCCAAGAGCCTGGTCAGGGTTTCCCAGTTAGACAGCCAGTCAACACACCAGGCCTGGGAGACAGAGGATGGTAACTGCCAAGCCCCCAGCTCCAATGCTGCGGTCATCAACCTAAGCATAAACACACTGCTCCAACCACACATATGTCCTCTGCCCATTTGTGTTCAATCCAGCACATGCCATGTATCCATATACTTGCCTGCCTGCACAAGGGTCCCCCAATCCACTGAGGGGTGTTACTGATTTAGTGGGGTGTTATTGCCAATTTTGCCATCAGATAGGAGAGTTCTCAGAGGCAGTTGACATTACCACTCTAATTACATGGAGAGAAACTGAGGTCCAGAATAAAGGAAGGAGTCCCCATCCTCGTCCCTCTTAGTGAGGAGCAAAGAACTGGGAATTGTGTACTAGTGTATGGCTCAGAGATTCTGGGGTGCCTAGCACAGGTCAGTGATCCCCTCTGAGTTTTACCTGCCGTAATGGTGGCAGTTGAGAAAGCACCCGGCTCCTGGCAAGTGTCTATGCATGTTTACGAACCACAGTGGGGGTGTGGGAACTGCAGACAGGTTGAGTAACAGGTGGCTTCTCTTTCTCAGAAAGCCACAAGGGACTCTTAAAGCCTGTCCTTACAGATCATTTAGGAGACAATGCATTACACAAACGCCTGGTCCCACCTCTTTCCCTGTCCCTTAGCCAAACTTGCTGACAGAGACAGGATCGTATCTCTGGTCAAAATTAGCCTCTCATATTCCACAAGGCACAGCTATATCCCGTAGACACTCAGGACAAAGTCATGTACCCTCGAAACACGCGGAACAGGCTGAGGATGAAATTAAGTTGGTAGAGTGTTGGCCTAGCACACACAAAACCCTGGCTTCAACACCCAGCACAGCATCTATAAAAACGAACACACTCAAGGCGAGGCCACATCTCCAAAACACTCAGATCAGAGATGTGTCCACTCATTCCCCCAGAGAAGACTATTTTCTAGAAACCCAAGGCAAGATACTATCTTTTAATACCCTGGGGCAAGTCCCCTTAGACCTGAGGGATCACTATGTCTTCTAGAATACACAGACATGATAGTGCCCCTAAGCCAGGAGCCCACAGATCCTCAAAGTAGTGTGTTGTCCTCCTTAGCCACACTTACATTTTCAGCCACTTGGTGGCGCTACATTACTATTTTTCTATGCCTAGCCCCGCTGGTCTAGCCTGCTGGTGGTTCTGGCTTTTAGTGGGACAGAAGTCAGTGTGTGAACACCTGTAGGAGGAGCCTCTTACCATGTAGCCCAGCAGTTGAGTTCTACTGGGAGGTGAGAACAAAGCCAATCTACCTGTAACATGAAACAGGCTTTGCCCTGTCTCTTGGCCTTGGTCCTGAGACCCCATCAGAGTTGGCTGAACCCGGCTGTCCACATTTGCTCCTTTGATCCTTTCTTCACCAAGCACCAACCACTCTTCTAGTCCAAGTGCCTGGTGCCACGGTCTGGGACTCTGATCACTGCTTTTAGTCTAAATCTGGAACTTTCTGAGGTCTAGGGTGTTGGTTGTGAATGTCTGAGACATTTTGGGGATTTGAAAATGTGTGGGCTGAGTCCTTGCTGACCCCATCCCTGCCTGCTGGCCTGTGCCTGGCTCACTGCTTTTTCTCTCGACCCACAGCCCAGCACGGCCCCGCCCAAGCCCAAGCCGCCTCCACTGACCAAGGAGACCGTGGTGTTCTGGGACATGCGTCTGTGGCACGTGGTGGGCATCTTTTCGCTCTTCGTGCTATCCATCAGTGAGTAGCCACGTCCTGGTCTCTCCACCCCACCACAGGAGGATCACGGCCCCTCTAGCACCCCTGACCCTTACAGTACCCCTTGAGTTCAGAACAGCAGTTCCGGGCAGTTCAAGTAGGCCAGGCACTCACAGGAGGCCCACCATGGTCTCTGGCACCTCTTCAGTCACACAAAGTCCCTGTGGAGGGCTGACGGACCAGTGGTGACCCAAAGATTTCTGCTGGACCCAAGGAAGCAGCCACATGGCAATTATGTTAATTATAGGGACTCCTCCGAATCCAGGACATGTCATCCTTCCCTTACGGCTGGCCTCCTGATGCTTTTCTTACAGTTGGGCCAATTCAGAGAGCCCACACCCAGGGGCCCCAGCAAGGCCAACCTCCACCAGAGGCTCCCCAGACGCCCAGCAGATGTGGCTTCCAGGCCCTGAATCCTACCTCCTCCAGTGCCATTTTCCAGAAATGATTCATACCTGCTTCCTTCCAAAGCAGGGGGTCCATTCCTCTCCTCCAGTCTGGGCTCTTAGGGATGCAAAGATGTAGCTGTGGGGGCCTTGGCATGCACCCGTCCGCCCCTTTCTCCATGAGAATTGAGGAGAGGGGACAGAAAGTTACATGAAAGGCAGGCCAGGTGGGAGAGAATACTGGGCACGAGGCAAGTGCAAGACAGAGGGTTGGGGGGAGACCCACTCTGCCTACAAAGGCCCCTGAAGGACAGGTCTTCTGAGCTGTGGACCAGAGGGAGGCTGCCTGAGAAGACTCTGGAAGGGTGGTATAGGCAAAGGCTAGGAGGAAGCTGGCCTCTATGTCAGGTCTCAGATACCTGTGGGATGTCACAAAAATGCACCCAACATGGAGGCTAAAGTGACATTTGTGGTCTAGTGGCAGCTTTCCCATGAGGTTCCCTAAAGGGCTGGGTGGCCACAGAGAAACCATCTGGTTGTGAGGGGCTCTCAAAACATGACATCTGATTTGCACATGCTTCTCCTGGAACCCAAAGGGTCTTCCAGGGAGAATACCCCCTCTTGCCAAATCTGGGGGACTGTGTTCCAGCTAAGGCCTAGAAAGAGCCAGGCAACTCAGTGAAGATCCCAGAGAAAAGTGCCCCAGAGCCCTGCATCCTGAGGGAGACCAGCCTTGTTATCAAAAGGCAGGGTTGGGAGGACCTGCCCCGAGGAACCCAAGAACAGTGAGGAGAATTGCTCTAGGGTACCCTGAGGGTAACAGCAGGGAACCTCAGGTCTCCCCCAGGCTCCACTCTGGGTGAATGGTGGAGGGACCTGGAGCCACACCAGAAATTTGCAGTCAGACTGAAGAGGCCCAAGGATATCAGTCACACAGAACTTCCCCGCCCCTAACTTCATCTAGAATAGGAACAGGCAGGAATAGGCGGTCCCTGGACAGCAGGTCACCAGTGGCTACCTTCTATAGCTGCTGGGAGAGGTGTTGGGAAAACGGCTTCTCTGCTGGGACCTAGGCAGCCATCAGTGGAGAACCACCCCCCCCCCTACACTCACAATCCCTCAGGGAGAGGGACTGGGGCTGAAGAAAGTGCCCCAGGGGGATCTTCTGCACCCCCAGATCTTTCCTGAGCCTCAAGACTTAGCCCCAAATCCTTTGTTTTTCATTTTATTTGAAGAAAAATAATCAGGTCAGGCAAGGTAGGGCAGGCTTGGAGGGGCAGGCATATGTCAGCCCATGATCCCTACTCTGCCTGTTCAGCATCCAAAGTCCTGAGCTCCCGGGACCCACCACCAGCCACGTGGAACCTGAACAGGCAGGGTCCTGAGGGTGTCAGTGGGATGACTAGGGAAAGATGACCCAAGCAAGTTCAAGGCACCCACACAGCGGTCTGGGAAAGACCAAAACACAGCACTTTGAGTAATAAAAGTCCATTGTCACCTCAGGTCTAACCCCAAGAACCATATGCTGGGGCCCTAGTGCAGGCCCCCACCCACTCTCACTGCATTCTTGAATGCCATTCAGGAACCCAATCCTGTTCCCAACCGTGGAGGCTTTTGACCCATCCCTCCCATTCGTCTGTCCGCCAGTCCATCTGTCCATCCATCCATCCATCCATCCATCCATCCATCCATCCATCCATCCATTCCATTGCTTCTCCCATCTTGAAAGTCTGGATGAGACACTTGGAACCAAAATATTTGGCTCAAGAGATACTTTGTTAAGCAAGATGATCCCAGACTACCTAGCTATGATCCATTTCCTCAAAATAGACCTGGCTTGTCGTGCCTGGGCCCTTCTGCACCTCAGGAGCCTGCCAGGAAGCTCTGTCTGGCCATATTATTTATAATAGGAACCAGCCCCACCTCCTCCCCTGGGGCCGGGGCCACAGTGGTCAGATTGTGGGAGCCTTAGAAAAATAAACTCGGCCCAGCCAGCCAGGTCCTGGCAGCCCTGCCCAGCGCATCACTAGACAGGCCAGCTCTATGCTCTGCCCCAGCTGATGTGGGCACAGCTGCCTTTAACCAGAAAAACACTCCTGGGATCACATCCTCAGAAGTAAATATCCAGGACAGAGTTCTGGGCCTTCTCATCAGCCAGGGCCCAGGCTTGTCCTCCAGGATGCTGGGGAGCATAGGGATGTTGGGGATTCTGGGGAGGATGCGGAGAATTGGGAGGATGGGGATTCTGGGGAGGATGGGGAGAATTGGGAGGATGGGGATTCTGGGGAGGATGGGGAGAATTGGGAGGATGGGGATTCTGGGTAGGCTAGGGAAGCTGGGGAGGATGGGGAGGATCAGGAAGCTGGGGAGGATGGGGATATTGGGGAGGCTGGGGAAGCTGGGGAGAATGGGGAGGATGGGGAAGCTGGGGATGCTGGGGAGGATTGGGAGAATGGGAATGCTGGGGAGGCTGGGGATGGTGGGATGCTGAGGAGGGTGAGGATGCTGGGGAGGATGAGGATGCTGGGGAGGATGAGAATGTTGGGGATGCTGGGGAGTATGAGGATGCTGGGGAGGAAGGGGATTCTGGGGATGCTGGGGAAGATGGGGAGAATGGGGATGATGGGGAGGCTGGGGAGGATGGGGAGGATGGGGGGATGGGGAGGATGCAGCCACATGCTTATGTGTTTGAGGTACCTCTGCCTCTGCAGTAAGGAGGCTGGAGAAGGAAACTCAGAGTATCTTAGGAGCACCCAGAGAGGCCTAGTCCTACGTCAGAAGCACAGGGTGACTCTGGGTAGGTTGAGCCAGACCTAAGACCTTCACTTTACCTTCTCCAGTACCAGTGTGACAAGAAAGACTATCAGACCGAGTCTGGCTATAGAATTTGTGGGGCTAGTACAGTTGAAAATACCAGGCTTCACATCCAAGTAACTAAGAAGTTGACAGTGAAGTATTACACTGAGCATGCATGGGCCATACACAACCGCAGAAAGTCAGCTTCACGCAGGAGGTCACCTCAGACTTTTGCAGGAGTCTCTTATGAGAGACATGCCTAAGCAAACAGAGTCAGGCCTAATAGTTGGGTACCACACAAGCTGGCCGAGACCCTTCCCTAGCCAAACCTGCTCTGACATCCATGCAGTCATCACGCTGTGCTGTGTCTTCAATTGCCGTGTGCCACGGACACGGAAGGAGATTGAGGCCCGGTATCTACAACGAAAGGCTGCCAAGATGTACACAGACAAGCTGGAGACCGTGCCTCCACTCAACGAACTCACAGAAATCCCTGGAGGTAAGTAGACTCCAGAACCACGGTATCCAGCAGTGAGTCCTGCAGCCAGCCAGTTCCTCAGCCCCACTATCCTAAATCACCCTGTCTGTCCCTGCAGCTGGTTCAGAGAAGGGACTGGGCACAACCCCAAGAGACCAAAATGCAGAAACTAGTCAGAGCTAGGCAACTAAAATAAGGAGCCCATTTTGTAGCAGAAAAATTGGGGGGGGGGTGCTGGGGAGGCTGCGGGAGGGGGTGCAGGGGCTTTGCCATACAAGCCAAGGACCTAACTTTGCATCTCCAACATCCACAACAAAACAAAACAAAATGAAACCAGGCATGATCATGCACCTGTAAATCTCAGTGCTGGGGAAAGGGTGACAGAGGGTTCCTTACGCTCACTGGCTGGCTAGTCTTGCCAAATCGGTGAGCTCCAGACTTCTCAAATAAATAAATAAATAATAAGGTAGAGAGTAAAAGAAGACACTCAACATCAACCTCTGCTCTCTAGATACATGCCCACACGTGCACACTCACTGACACAAACAGGCATGCAGACACACGCACCTCAGATAAAAAATACCTGAGAGGGAGGGGTGGGAAGGGTGGGTGAGGCAAGCTTCGGGGCCTCCTCCCATCTCACCATGGTGGCTTTGCCCCTACCCACAGAGGATAAGAAGAAGAAGAAGAAGGACAGTGTGGACACAGTGGCTATCAAGGTAGAGGAAGAGGAGAAGAATGAGGCAAAGAAGAAGAAAGGAGAGAAATGAGCAGAGTCTCCTGGAGGTGGCAGCTAGGCCTGGCAGGCCTTGAAGTCCAAGTTCAGATCAGGATCCAGGCACCAGGACTCCATGTTCAGACATGGACCACAGGCTCTGGTCTGAGAAGCCAAGGCCATGGCCATGACCTCGTAGCCCAAAAGACGTAGGGATTAAGACTTCACGAGTGTCCATCCTGGACTCTGCTCCATTCACATCATTAGCCTGGCCACTTCTCTTGGGTCACTGTCCTTCTGCAGATATAGAGTGGCCTCAAACTACCCCCCGCATCCAGACAGGCTTCTGTCCCACCCTTTTTGCCAGGGGCAGAGGTACCTATGGAGGAGTTTGGGATTGGTGGTTTCAGATGGCAGGATTGAACAAGTTCTGTGTGAACCCCATAAGCACGGAGGGAGGGCTGATGGGGACATCCTGTGACATGAGATTCTCTGACACAGCTAGATAGCAGCCCTGATAGCAAGGAAATCACCCCAAGCTTGGCAGGAATCTGACCATGGCTGCCAAAGTGGCCCCATTATCAGGAGAGTTCCTGACCTGGCAAATGCCAACCTCTGAAAACAGAGTGACAGTGTGTGGAGCTGGGGCCGCAGAGGGGCTGGCACTAGGCCCAGAGCCTACGGGCTTCTGACTCAGGGGTGGGGTCTGAAAACTGAAGAGGGCTGAGGCCAGGGACTGAGCGAGCAAGCCTGGGTCTCCCCATCCACCTGCTGAACACAGCCTTGTGCTACTCCTCTTCTGCCATGTCTGCTAAAGGAAGTGTCTGCCAAAAAGACTATTCGAACAGTATTGAGGGGCTGACTCTGGACAAGAGTCTCTCAATGTCAAAATGAGGAGCTCTGACCAGAGCTGGGGACAGGGACTGTGGGAAGACCAGGGGGGAAGCCCTGCTAGAAAGGTGTCCCGAAGAGATCTGTCAATTAAACTGGGTGCCTGCTCAGCCTCAGAATACAACACTTCCACCTGAAATGAACTCCGCCCCTGACCTGTGCTTTGCCAAGCCCTGGAGGATTCCTGTAGAAGGTGACACAGTAATTCATAATAATGGATGCCTCCGACAAGCCTCAAGTTCTCTCCCTGACCCAGATCCAGACCAAAAGAGGGGGGGGGATGGGGGAAGCTGGAGAGATGGCTGAGGAGTTAAGAGTACTGCTTTTCTAGAGGACCTGGGTTCAATTCCCAGCACCTACATGGCGGCTCACAACTGTCAGTAACTCCAGTTCCAGGAGATCTAACACCCTCACACATACATACAGGGAAAACACCAATGCACATAAAATAAAAATAAATCTTTTTTTTTAAAGGCCCAGAGGCTGGGGAGCAGTTGCAGCCACTGCACCCCAGCAGGTGAACTCGGGATGGGGAGGGAAACTGTGAGGCTCACCGGAGCTCCCCTCCACTCTCCCCTCCCCTGCTCTCAATGGGTCTCTAATGTCTTGAGCCTGGTGCAGCACTCAGGGGAATCATCCCATTCCTGACATGGTCCCACATCAGCATCCTACAAGGAAAAGCCTGCCAGGATGACGTGAGGAAGGAGCATTGAGGGGCAGAGGGGTCACAGAAGGCTCCATCATGGAAATAGAAGTACCCTGACTAGTCAGGTACGGTTGGCTGATCTCTACCTTTAGGCTCCACTGTATAGGCTTCTCATTCATAGTGTTGGCTGGGATCCCTCTCCCCAGACAGACCAGAACCCCTTTGTGTGGCAAGGCATGGACGTCCAAGGGGCGGAGGTCACTCAAGGTCACTCAGAGCAGCAGCTGGTGCAGTCTGGGAGAAGTGTGTCAGTTCTACTAGGTCCTTTTTGTACCTGCGTCCCCAGGCTTCAGCAGGGCTAGAGGGGCAAAGTAGTGTATGGAACTTCGGGGAAGATATTCTGATGAGTTTCTCCCCTGGCCAGAAGGCAATCGAGACCAGGGAGGGAGCAGGGTGGGTGGTGCACACCTTTAATCCCAGCACTGGGGAGGCAGAGGCAGGCGGATCTCTGAGTTTCAGGCCGGCCTGGACTATATAGCGAGTTCCAGGACAGCAAAGGCTCCAGAAACCTTGTCTTCAAAAGAACAAATGGAATCTGCCGCTCTCTATTTAAGGACTTGGGAAGGAGATGCCAGCAGCCCCAGCTTTAGCCTGGGTAGTACAACCCAATCGTCCTGCTGCCCCTTTACACACCCCTCTCCTTTCTGCAGGAGTCACTCCAAATCTTTAGAGGTCTACACTTTTCAGTATAAGCAGCCAGAGTCCCTCACCCACACCTCTGTGTACGCCTGCTTCCCACTAGAGCGGGCTCAGAATGAGGAGACATGGGGAAAAAGTGTTTAATTTCTGCTAGTCCTTGCCGATTGCCACACCCACAGCAGCGCTTAGCAGGAAGGGAAGGAGACCTGGCAGTGTCACAGAGTGTCAAGAAGGCTGAGGAGCAGAAGAAAAGCCAGGAGCAAGGTTCTGGACGCTGGAAGGGCCAGGGCCTTCCCGCTAAGGCGGTTCCAGATCCAGGACTGGTAGGAGGAGACCCGAAGAAAGATGGGTGGGGCCTCGTTCTTCTTGCAACCTGGGCCCCAGCTCATCATCCCCACCAGGTACCATATGCCATCAGAAGAGCAGACCAAGGGCTCACCAGTTCGCTCCTGTAAGGAGGGAGGAAGTTAAAAGGGTCAGGGAGGGGAAGCTACGCCTGAGAGGGGAATAACTCGAGGAGCCAGCCCAGGATATCTCCCACCAGATTCTTTCCAGATCCTCCCAGTCTGAACATAAGCGATGAGTGTTCCTGACCCATTATTTTCTTCTCAAAGGACACTCCTCAACTTCAGCTCCCCGCCTCAGTCCTGCCCCCTCTCATTTCCATCCAATCCAGTTCACCCCTTTCCAGCCGAACACCCCTGCCCTCACCTGCCCTCTCCAGCCTCCCCCACTCCCTCTCCACCCCTGCTTGTCTCCCATCCTCCCTCCCTCCCCTCTCCACAGCCTTCAGCTCTGCCTCCTGCACCCCTCAACCCTGGCCCTCGGAATAAATGAACAGGGGCAGAGGTCCTCACATAGCAGAACTTTTCCCTGTCGTTGTCCGAGGCACAGATCATCTGAGAAGTGATGATCCGAACCAGAGAGGAGACTCTGGAGAACTTGTGGTAGAACCGCTCACACTTCCGGCTGTTCAAGATGGAGACTTCCCTCTCCTGAAGGGATTGGAACTGGGGCCACCTGCCTGTGGGACAGGTACCCATTCAGGTTTAGCCACTGGCTGTGGCCCATAGCCACCAGCTCTGTCTCTTTTGCACAGTGGCCATAGAGATGTCTCCATGTTAGGGTATTTTCCCCTCCGGCCAGCAGGTCCCAAGGATGCCCCCATACAGAGGTGCTGGAGCAGCCTGTCCACACCGATGGGCTCTGCGGGTCCTCTTCCCAGCGCCTGCCAGCACTCTCAGGACCAAAGCCTTTCTTTTCAACCCAGGCCCTAGAGCCACCTCCTCACTAAGCTTTCCCAGACCCTCTCCGTGGGTACCCCACCCCACCCCCAGCCCTCAGCACCATCTTCCATCCCACCCAAAATGTGTCTGAGCTTCTGGGGGACAGGAGACTTCTGCTCATTCCCAGAGAGGTCACAGAACGGACTGTCTAGAGGGCAAATTGGATCCTCAAGCATACAGAGATGGGCATCTCTCTTATGCATTGGTGGCTCCATGAAGGGTGCAGACATTCCTAGAACCCACCAGGAAAATGATCCCTTGACACAGCTGCATCTGTTCTGAGAAGCCTTTTGCAGCAGCGAAAACCCATTCTCATGTACTCTGCTTGCCAGTGCCCTAGGGTTGTGTGGGGGTGCCAAGCTATTGTTCTAAGACCTCCTTGCTTTCAAGAAAGTTCTGTTTACATATCCTGGCTCTATCCTGAGACTTCAAGGGCAATAATGGCTATGATAAGTTCACTGACAAGACCCTCAAAGGGGGAGGAGACTTCAGAGATGAGAAACCAACAAAAGGTTCCTGGCTCAGGGAGCTCCTTAAAGAAGGTACTCCAGAGATGTCCATCCATGGGGCACCCCAGCCACACCCAAGTCCTTCCTCCCACCATGCACCCTGGGCTGGGGGGTGGGGCTATGACTCACCATTAACCTTGGGATATCCCCAGCCTGTCACAGTGCAGAGAGAATTGTCCTCCACTACATACTCCAGGCCAGGCAGGCAGATGGGCCACACATATTTGCTGTACTTGAGCCCCCATTGGAGTTTGAGGAGGCTGATGTCATTGGCCCGGCCGACCCAGGACCAGTACCGTTTGGCTTGGTAGTCGCTGTTTACGATGATCTCATGTACTGGCACATCAGTGCTGGTTTTGGTTGTCTGGTTAATCCATGGGCTCCCCACCCTCACCGTATACTTAACGTGCTGCCTATGGGAACAGGGAAGGGGTGGGAACAGAGGGGTGTGCCTTCCATCAGCTCTAGGCTCCTGCCTCAGTTCCCAGTCCTACCTCTACACCACTGTGGTCCTCCAAGCCAATCCAGGCAGGCCACCCTGGGCTTCATGGCCCGCTGAGCCTATTCCTCAGGACAGAGGCCTGCACACATTGTGCGGTCCTCTTCATTTTGTGCAGGAGGGAAATGGAGATTGCCAGGCGATGGTGGCACACGCCTTTAATCCCAGCACTCGGGAGGCAGAGGCAGGCGGATCTCTGTGAGTTCGAGACCAGCCTGGTCTACGAAGCTAGTTCCAGGACAGGCTCCAAAGCCACAGAGAAACCCTGTCTCGAAAAACAAAAAAAAAAAAAAAAATGGAAATGGAGATTCAAAGTAGTGCCGCGGCCTGCTCAGGGACACACACTCAGGAAGTGGTACAGCCGGGATGTGGACTCCATTTCCGCTAGTCAAACTCTGGGGTCTTTCCCTGTGTAATGACCTTGGCCTAGATCTCAAGCTACCTTCCCCGGGATACCTCTTGAAGTCACTGTGTTGATCCTTACGTCAACCCGGAACATGTCTTCACTAGTTAGTCCCAAGGTAAACATCAGACGCTACTCTCGGGAGTTCCCAGGCCCCGGAACATGGGCACACCCACCCTTTTATCTCCACACAATTTATGTCTGTCTTCTTGTCCCTAATCACTCTGAGAGGTTCTAAGTCAGGGCCTCTCTCAGAGAAAAACCAGAAACCGTTGATTGACAGGAGGCAAGTGGGAGGGACTGGGAGCAAAGAGGGTGGAATGAAAGGCCCTTACCTGTGGATGACCGCACAGGACTGAAGGGTAGGTAAAGGGGCAAAGGGTGGGTACATGCCAAAAGCCAAGTCCCCGGAAGGCATCTGTGAGGCTCAACCTTCCCTTGCTCAGAGTGAGGATGAGACCAGGGCTGGCATTGTGGGCTCCACACAGGACCCAACTGCTACTTGATGGGTCACCTGGAAGAGCGCCTGGGTCTCCAGCATTTCAGAGGCCTTTCCACCCACCCACCTGGGCCCCAACTCACTGCGTCAAGCAGTGGGCCACGGTCAGCACCCACTGGGAAGCAATAAGGGTGCCGGCACAGACGTGGGTGCCGTTAGCCTGCACACTGACCATCCATGGCCACCGCCGAGTCATGGCTTCTGGGTCCCTGAGGGTCGGGTCTGGCTCATGGGAGGAGCCACAGACTGGAGAAAGAAAAGAGCTTGATGAAGCCATAAGCTCACCTGGCCACGTCTTGTGGCTCTGTCCCCGCCTCCCATCCCTCCAGCCTCTCCAGCCACTCACCTGAAGCTACCCACTCTTCTCTGCCTGTCACTATGGAACCATAGCATCCACCCAGGGACATCTCCAGCTTTAGAGAAGCCTCGACACTATCCAGATACCTATCTCCTTGTTCCTACAGCTTGGGCTGCAGATTGGTCCCCCTCCTTGAGCCAGTGTGGACCCTGCCCCTTCTCTGGGAGTCCCCTCTTGGGATTCATGGAGATAAAGATAGATGATGATACAGTAAGACAGACTGTATGAGGGAGCAGAGACATCCCAAAGGGGAGAGCAAATTGGCACAAGTCACAGAAGCTTGTTCTCTTTGGGACTAGGGAGGATTCAGCCGTAAGCTATATCTAACAAAAGCTAAGTGTCTGAATACCAAATGCTGGTGCGGATTCTAGGCCGTGAGGCACCTCCTTAAGATGGGAGTGTCAACTGCTGAGGGCACTTCAGGAAGAATTTTGAAATTGAAGATGGGGTTTAGAGAGATGGCTCAGCTGTTAAGGGCATTGGCTGCGCCAGCGGGTGGTGGCACATGCCTTGAATCCCAGCACTCGGGAGGCAGAGGATCTCTGTGAGTTTGAGGCCAGACTGGTCTACAGAGTGAGTTCCAAGTTAGCCAAAGCTACAGAGATCCTGTTTCTAAAAATCAGAAAGAAAAAAAAAAGCACAGAAGATAGAAATTGGATTCCCAGAATGCACATGTGGCCCACAACCATCTGTAGCTCCGGTGTGTGTGTGTGTGGCGGGGGTGGGGGTGTCTGGTGTTCTCTTCTGGCATCCAGAGGCATCAGGCACACAAACAGTGCACAAACATACATGCAGGCAAAAACACTACATGCATAAAAATAAAACAAAGGAAATTGAAGATGCCCAAATCTGGCTTCCATTCAAGTGTTTTCTAAACAAATTGGTGGATTATGAAACCAAGTAAATGGGCTAGAGCCAGCATATTTATATATTTTTTTTATATATTTATTTTTACATTTGTAGTGCTGGGAATGTAATTCAGGGCCTGGTAGATGGTATTCCTGTGTTGTACGTTATATACATGCTTGTGGGGATGGGTGGAGACACACACTCGTGTGAGCATTTGGAGGCCAGAGGAGGAGTCCGAGTGCCCTCATCACTCTCTATGTTATTCTCTTGATACAGGGTCTCTTGCTGAACCCGAAGCTAGCTTGGCAGCCTCCTCAGGCAGGGACTGGGGTCCCAGCAATCTCCTGGGATTGCAGGAGCAGGGGACCATACCCACCCAGCTGTTTACGTAGGTTCCGCGGTTTTAATTCAGGTTCTCACGCGTGCTCACGGAGTAAGAGCTCCCAGCCACTGAGTTATCTCCCCAGCCCATCAGAGCATCTTCAAACGATGCTCAGCCAACAGGCTGTCAGCTCGTACCACGCACCGTGCCTTGATGACCCCAGCTAGACTTTTTGAATTGAATCCCAGGTTAGTAACCATTTCCTCCACGGGGCTTAGCTGCAGCTCCCTGCTTTTGTGAAAGCATGCTGAAGCACTGGTTAGGGTTAGTGGTCAGGTTGACACGGCATGGAGCCACCAGAAGAAAAAGCCTGCACTCACGAACTGTCTAAATCAGGTCGGCCTGTGAGCAGTTCAGTGAGGGACTGTCGATTACTAACTGATGATAGATGGTACAGCCGTGTGTGTGTGTGTGTGTGTGGTGTGTGTGTGTGTGTGTGGTGTGTGTGTGTGTGGTGTGTGTGTGTGTGTGGTGTGTGTGTGTGTGGTGTGTGTGTGTGTGTGGTGTGTGTGTGTGTGTGTGTGGTGTGTGTGTAGCGGTACCATTCCCAGGCAGGGGCTCCTGGGCTACATAAGAAATCTAGCTAAGCATGATTCTATGCACGAGAGAGCCAGCAAGCAGCCTTCCTTCATGGTTTCTACTTTAGGTTCTGGCCCTGGCTTTCCTCAGTGAAGAACTATGACCTGGAAGTATACGCAAAATAAAGTTCCTGTCTGCCTCTTCAAGTTGCTTTATCACAGCAAGGAAATTAAAATACCAGGTGGGCCTTGCAGACCCCACAAGAAGTCTCACACGGCTTTCTTGGAGTTGTGTTGTGGACTCTGGGCTGGGAACCGAGACGGGGAGACCAGGTCCAAGGAAGGCCTGCGGCTGCCAGAGAGGTAACTGGCTAGTGGCTTACTCTGGGCACCCCAACACCACCACCTCAACTCACCAGTCTTCTCACCTACTTTAATTTTCCTTGTCCCCTATTTACCTCACCATGGTGAAAGGCCTGTAAGCACAGGGCCCCGAAGGCAGGACCAGGCCTGGCCCAACCTTCTGTGCTCAGTAAACATTTGCACAGGGACTTTCCCTTCCTTCTACTCTCCTTCTACTCTCCTTGATCCCTTGACCCTTCAACCTCTGAGATCCCAAAGACAACTCACAGAGGAGGTTGCTGGGTTTGGTCCCCTGAACGATCCCGGCCATCCCTGTGGTCGCCGACTGTGTTGCCGCAGCCGACTGTGTCGTTAGAGCACTGGTCGCTGAAGCGTCGACTTGCCGGGGAAGGCGAAGCCCGCCTGAGGGACAGGTGGCTCCGGGCCCACAGGAGACTCCAGGGCCGCTCGGGACTGAGGTGGACAGCGCCCCGGGGGATGCACCTGCGGCCAAGCAGCCTGCGGAAGGTCACAGCGGGTCAGAGGCGGCCCGAGGTGTGCGCGCGCTGGGGAGGGCGCCGGGCGGAGGGGGCTCACCTGCGGGGCGCCGAGGCAGGAGCAGCAGCAGCAGCAACAACAGCAGAAGAAGGGCACGGGCACGGGTGCGGGTGCGAGAGGCCCCGGGCCCATGGGGACCCTGAGGACTCTGCCCACGGGCCCCAGCCCAGCACCAGGGATCCATTGCGCCGCTAGGTTCCTCCGCAATGGCGCCCCCCATCGGGCGCTTCGGCGCCCAGCCTGTGTGGCGCCCCCTGGGCGCCATTCGTTGGAGCGCTCCTGCCGAATGGCGGGCAAGCAGAGCATGACTCCAGGCTGGTGTCTTGCCTCAAACATGGGGGCCTTTTTCTCTGGGTCACTTTACTTCACCTCAGCTAGTTCCTAAGCGTCCATGTTATCTTCACCACCGTCTACAGTTACCAGGAGGTGGTGGTGCATGCTTTTAATCCCAGCACTCGGGAGGCAGAGGCAGGCGGATCTCTGTGAGTTTGAGGCCAGCCTGCTCTACAGAGTGAGTTCCAGGACAGCCAGGGCTGTTATACAGAGAAACCCTGTTTCAAAACCCAAAAACAAACAAACCAAAATAACAAAAAACTACAGTTAAGAACGTGCACTGCTTTTGTAAAGGACACTCTCACCTCCACAGGCACCTACACTCAGGTGCACGTACATACATATGAAAGGTTTTTTTGTTGTTGTTTTGTTTTTTTGTTTTTCTTTTTAAAAAAGAGGAACCTATAGGGGAAACAAGGGGAAAAGCTCCCAAGATCATACAACCCGCCTACGGCAGACACGAAGAAAGGCTATCAGAGAGCACTCAGCTTGAGAAACAGTCAGGTTTTATGAGGAGAGCGTTCTAAAGGGCTTTGGCCAAAGTCAGGAATGTGGTAACTTCAGATGGCTCAAAAGGTTCAAGAGCATCTTCATTGAACAACTGGGGAACAAACCCACAGTGGGTCTAGGACCCTTCCCCAAAGTCCCTCTGTCCCGAAGTCCTGTTCAGCCTCTAGTGTCCACTTCTGAGGGCCGAGTAGAGAGGAGGGAAAGGTACCCTCTGGGAATGACTGTTGCAGAAACACGGCTCACAAGAGCCACAGGGAACCCAAGGAAACCAGCAGAATGTAGCCAGTGAGGATGAATGGGCTCAGGAAGGAAGGGACAGCCATACTGGCAAACCTCATGTCGCCGATATGTCTCTTGATCCATTGGGTGAAGTGGGAGGTGCTGGTGTAGACGCTCGGGAATTGGCGACGACCACAGCCAAAGTTCCAGCTCACCACCCCCATCTGGATCCAGGTCTTGTTCATCTGGCAAACCAGGGAGCTGCCAGATGTGTCCTGCAGCGGAAGAGGGAGGGAGGCTTGAAGTAGCAGCAATATTTGCTAGCTTAGGCCTTTGTCGTCCCCAAGAATGAGACCTGCCTATGAACCTGTTCTGTAACATATAAATTCTGTGCTGAGGTCCAAGCTTGCAACCACAGTGGCCTCTTCATTGTTATACTAGCTCTCTGACTGGTAAGCCCTCCTAAAGACCCGCTGGGCCTCCAAGGTACAATTGTTCATCTTTCCTACAGTCTTGCTTACAGGTGGCAATCTTAGAATCACTAACCAGTTCCTCTGCTTGTGTGCAAAGATAGATGAATGCAGAAAAAGAACATTTACAGTGTCATACATCAAAAGGTGACATCAGGTTTCTTACGATTTAAAAAAAAAATCTTTTTATGGTATTACATTGCCGCCCAGTGATAGAACATTCACTTGGGATGCATGGGACCTTGGACTCTATCTCCAGCATAAAAAAAAGGCCTATCTACATTCCTCAGTAACATTTGAAACTTTATGAACCAGGAAGAAAAAGGTTCAGTATATTTATTTTTTAACATAATGCAAAAGATTCCCAGGATGTGATGTTCTGAAGCACACATATTAAGGAAAGTAAAAATTAAGTTCTGCCTAAGGACAAGAACGGAGGCCTCCACTAGTGCACAGAAATGCTGTTGCTGGCCAGGTGTGGTGCATGCCTTTAATCCCAGCACTCAGGAGGCAGAGGCAGATGGAGCTCTCTCTGTGAGGTCAAGGCCAGACTGAGTTCCAGGACAGCCAGGGCTACACAGAGAAACCCTGTCTCAAAAAGCCATTTAAAAATTCTGTTGTTCACAGAGGAACGACCTTAAACAATATACAAAGTCAGTTCACATATGAAAAACAAGATACCTAACCAGACCTTCTTGCTGGAAAAAACTAGGAATGTGGTTTTGGCTTTTTTTTTAAAGCATTTTCAAACTTTCTTTTCCATTTTCATGCATGTTTGCATGTGTGGAATGTGCGTGTGCACATGGGTACAAGCGTTCATGTGGAAGCCCAAGGCCTGAGCTGGAAGCATCTGCCGTCATTTCCCCATTTCATTTCAGCGTCTCTCAGTCAAATCCAGCGCTCCTTCCACACCGTATTGCCAGTCTTATGAGTCAGCTTGCTCTAGAGATCCCATGCCCACACTATCTGAGGCTGGAATTATACGCAGCATTTACAGGTTCCAGGATTTGAACCCTGGTCCTCACAGTTATGCAGCAAGTACTTTAACCTCTGAGCCATTGCCCTATTAAAAAAAAAAAACAACCCAGCATTTAAATTGCATGTATAAGAGTACAGGAAAGTAAAGACTCCTTGAAGCCCCAAACTTGAATGGGGAGTGGGAATCCAGAAAGTCAGGAGAGCGCAGGGGCTAGCTTTTGGTTCAAAGCCTGTATCAAGTCCTGTAAAAGCAAGCTTCAAGTTCACAGCCTTGTTCACAGATTCAGGAGACCAAAATACAACTTAGAGCCTTCCTTGCCATCATCCAGAGGAGCTATGTGGACTTTTCGGAGGAAGAAGAGAAAATTGGAAGCATCAATGTGGGGGCAGATTTGACCAAGCAGACAAATAGATTCCAAGGCTTACCATAATAGAAACAGGATATGCACTGCCGTACAGGAAAGGCAGCCAAGGGGACAGCTGGGAGCCCGTAGCCTGATGAATGCATGTGTGGGGACAGAGGAGAATGAAGTTGGATCCCAGCACAAACTCCAGAGCAAAATTCTAAACATAAAAAGCAAAAAAGACTTCCCGCAGGGCAGGGAATCTGGACTGCTCTTCAGTCTCGAGAGGGAGGGGGAACGGAGTGGGGGGAGGAGGAGAGGAGTGGGGAGAGGAGGCGATGTGTGGGAGGAGGAAGAGGGAAATGGGAAATGGGGAGGAGGCAGAAATTTTTTTCAACAACTAAAAAAAAAAATAAACAAACAAACAAAAAAGCAAAAAAGACAAAGCTAAGTAAGGACATACAGAGCCATATATTTAAGTCTTGAAATAAAACACATTTTTAAAAGAGGTTTTAATAGGCTGGAGAGATGACTCCTAGGTTATAAGCATGTACTGATCTTCCAGAGGATCCAAGTTTTCCCAGAAACCATACTGGGGGCTCACAACTGCCTGTAACTCTAGTTCCCAGGGATCGACACCTCTGGCCTCCATGGGAACCTACAGTCATATGGACAAACCCACACACAGACAACACACGAACATAATTGAAAATAAAAATGAAATCTTTTTCAAAAAGAATCTTCATAATCTCGCAGTCCTGAAGAGGAATATGTTCACACTAAGGACATCTAAATAGAGACCATTCGGGAAGTAAAGGACACCAAATATTGTTGAAAATAGATTAGAAATTAAAACGGGACATTTGGGGATAGGAACGTAGCTCAATTGGGAGAATGCACAAGGACGTGGGTCTGATCTCCATCATCACATGAACATGGTAGTGTTCTTATAATCCCAGCCCTCAGAATCATGAAGAGGAGAAGTTCAATGTCATCCTCAAATACATAGAGTTCAAGGCTAGTCTGGGCCACATGGATCCCTTCTCCAACAGACATAAACCACCACGTCTGGAGAAGAATATAGGATGCTCTGGTTATGTAGGACAATATTGTTTCTAAAGATTAAACTGTATAAGAGCACTAAATATTCTCCAAAGACACAAACATCTTTAAGGACATGCATTAAACAGAAGGGTGCAGACAGATGCCCATAACAGGAAAAACAAAGGAGAAAATCAAGCCTTAGCGATTTTATATTATCGTACAGGAGTCCTTGCTAGAGGTCTAGAGGAAAAAAGAGCATGTGCAGAGAGATACTAGAAGACAAGCAGACAGACATCTATTATATGTGGATACTTCCTTTTCACATCAAAATATTTTTGGTATATATATTTAAATAAGTATATATACTTATATAATAAGTATAATATAAATATATATATATTTCAATGGGAAAACAAAAGTTAACCTTAAAATATGTTACAATGGAAACAAAATTTAAATCTATAATAAGACATAGAAGCAGCCGGGCGGTGGTGGCACACGCCTTTAATCTCAGCACTTGGGAGGCAGAGGCAAGCAAATCTTTGTGAGTTCGAGACCAGCCTGGTCTACAAGAGCTAGTTCCAGGACAGGGTCCAAAACCACAGAGAAACACTGTCTCGAAAAAAAAAAAAAAGACATAGAAACACAGAATGCCACATATTGCAAAACCCAGAAGATGTGGCCTAAATGTTGCAAATTTTACTTAGGGACTGCAAGAAGTTTTAGCATCAAACAGAAGAAGGAAAATAAATTATTCATTAACATTGACAATTATTTGCCCATGAATGTTAGGCTCAAAACACTTCTAAAGGATAGTAAGGACAATTGATATATTAGAAAGCAAAGAATTCATTAAATTGAGAAATGAAGCTGGTGGCGGGGATGGTACACACAATTGCCCTGAGGTTTGAGTAAGAATAGAGAAGAGAATCTATACCTAGAAAATGTTTTCACCCAGAACCTTAAGACTCTTTACGACATCTATTTTGTGGATTTAAATCTGGTTGAGGTGAAAGACTTCTAAGAAAATGCAAATGATTTAGATTAATCTAAAAAGGGACAGAGGGTCAGTGGGGTGAAAGCACTCACAGCCAAGCCTGAGGACCTGAGTTCAATCCCTGGGGAGGAAACCAACTCCCACAGTTGCTTTCTGTGCACCATAGCATCCACGCTCCCACCACACACAAATAAATAAATAAATGTAATTAAAATGTTAAGATTGCAGAGTGATAGGAAATTGACTAACCCAATAACTGTGTGTGAAACAACAGAAAACATGTCTGTCTGTCCGCCTGGAAGCGCCAACCCAACCTTCCAGGAGGAGGTAATTTCTGATACTTCAAATGTTCCAAACATGAACTCATCATTTCCCAGTGAAGTATATGTAGTTCTCATGCTAGAATTTAACAAGGAGAGTGACTTACTCTAAACACTTTTTTTTTTTAAAAAAAGGAGAGATTTGCCAGGCAGTGGTAGTGCATGCCTTAAATCCTAGCCCTTGGAGGCAGAGGCAGGTGGATCCTCATGAGTTTGAGGCCAGCCTGGTCTACAAGAGCTAGTTCCAGGACAGTTAGGATTGTTGCACAGAGAAAGCCGGTCTCAACTACCCCCCCAAAGAGAGAGAAAGAGAGAGAGAGTTAATTTATTTTATGTATATGTGTATTTTGCTTGCATGTTTGTCTGTGCACTGTATGTGTTCCTGGTGCCCTTGGAGATCAGAAGTGGGTGCCAAACTCCCTAGAACTGGAGTTATGGACGGTTGTCAGCCACCATGTGGGTGCTGTGAACAAACCAGGGTTCTTTGTAAACACCAGTGTTCTTACCCACTGAGCCATTCTTGAAACTTCTTAAACTGAAGCCTGACCTCACTGGGGTTAAAAAGGTTCATGGTTTGTTCTATGTGACAGTTGCTTGTTCCCCGAGATCAGAACCTTTCCTAGACCTGACTGCAACCTAGAACCCAGCAATGTTTGTTGGATGTAAGAAAATTAAACCCAACTAGTTGTTTTTCTAGAATGTCGAGAAATCTAGATAATGTTTTTAGGTGCAAAAGCAGGTTTTAAAGGCAGAGCCTACATTGTCACTTCGCTTAGACTTGTGGGTAAACTTCCCAGTGTCCTTTGATGCAGCTGTAACACACTCATTTCTTTTCAAAGACATCCTGTCAGGCATTACCACTACTTTTTAACTCACATAATTTTAGGCTTACAAACCTTTGGGTCAAGAGATACTTATCTTTTTTCTTGTAAACAAATATGTTTCACATAAAGAATCCTGTTGTCTCTCAGAGGAGTTCTGTCTTTTAAATTCAGCAGAATCGGGACTTCAAGAGGAAAATTAAAACATGTTCTCAAGAAGATATGAATCTGGGGGGTGGGGAAATTGCTCAGCGGTTAAGAGCATTTGTCGCTATTTCAGAGGACTCAGGTTCAGTTCCCAGTTCCCATCTAGAGGCTCACAGTCATCTACAACAGCACTTCCAGGGGATCCATTGCCTTTTCTGCATCTAGAGGCTCACAATCATCTATAGCACCACTTCCAGGGGATCCAATGCCTTTTCTGGCCGTTACAAACACCAGGTATGCATACAGTACACAGACATATATGCGGGCGAAACACCTATATACATAATACAAATAAAATATTTTATTTTATTTATGTATTTATTTATTTTTGGTTTTTCTTTTTTTTTTTTTTTTTTTTTTTTGGTTTTTTTTGAGACAGGGTTTCTCTGTGGTTTTGGAGCCTGTCCTGGAACTAGCTCTTGTAGACCAGGCTGGTCTCGAACTCACAGAGATCCGCCTGCCTCTGCCTCCCGAGTGCCCGGCTAAATAAAATATTTTAAATAAAAAATAAAGTATGCATTTCATAAACAATATTGACGAGAAGAAGCAACTGGCTGAAGCTTACAGAATGCTAGCATATCTGCAAAACTGTCTGCCAGTGCCTGACCCAGATCTGCGGGCATGTGGCTGATATTCAGGAGCATTAAAACGGCTTATAGAATTGGGCGTGGTGGGTTTAATCCCTCCACTCCAGCACACAAAGGCAAGTAGATCTCTGTAAGCTTAAAGTGAGTCTGGTCTAAATGGTGAGTTCCAGGCCAGCTAGGGCCACTTAGTGGGATCCTCTCTAAAGAATAAAAATAAAAAATAAACACAAAGAACTGTCTATAGCAGGGACAAAAGCCAACTCACCCCTGCGCTGTTTTGAATGAGAATGGCCCCAAAGGCTCACGTTTGAATACTCCCTTTGGAAGGATTAGGAGGTGTGGCCTTGGCGGAAGTTTGTTACAGGGGCAGGCACTTAGGCTTTGAAAGCCTCCCACCATCTTCAGTGTTGTGTTCTGCTCCTGATTGTGATTCTAGATGGGAACCCTCAGCTGCGGCTTTAGAGACTAGCCTGCCTGCCTACTGCCACGCTCCCTGCAGGGATAGTGATGGACTACAATCCCCCTAGAACCACAAACCCCAAATAAACTCCTTTTTCTGTAAGTTGCTCTATCATAGTGCTGTATCACAGTCATAGCTAACTAACTAATACATCTTTTTTTTTTTCCATACCGGAAAATGGAAACTCTGGGCCTCTGATGGTCACATGTAAGGTCACATGACCCCATACTGCCTGACCCCCCACTCCATCTGTACATTATTCCACACCTGACAAGTGTCCAGGCCCCATTCCGCACTTGTACACAGCATGTCGTTTTCAATGAACTTCTTCTGGTTCTTCTGCAGGAGGAACTGGTAACGGTGATTGCAGATTTCATTGTTCACGATCCTGGCAGCCAAACCCTGGACATGGTAGGGGGTGTTCGGGGCCCCTGCAGAGAGAAAGATCTGGGCATGACCTCAAAAGATGTATTTCCAACTCAGGGTCGTTCACATTTGTGCACGTGAGAGGCAGGGTCATGTCCGGAGGTGTTTGTTCATAAAGCTACAGTTCATTGCCTGGCTTTCAAAAATATCCCCACTCGTTAAGAAAATTAAACCAAGAACTGGGGGTGGCACACATCTTTAATCCCAGCACTTGGAAGGCAGAGGCAGGTGGATCTCTGAGTTTGAGGCCAGCCTGGTCTATACAGTGAGTTCCAGGACAGCCAGAGCTATGTAAAAAAATCCTTCCTCAAACAAACAAACAAAAACAAACAACAACAACAAAAAAAAAACATAAAACAAAACAAAAACTAAGTGAAAGTCTCCCAGGGGTGTGGAATGAAAGCCAGGTATGAGTGAGAACAAGGATATAATTCCCAACCACTCAAGAATAAGTTCCTTCTTATTCTATGGGAATAAGCCTTGGCACACTGCTCCTGGGAAAGGGGGCAAGACTCTAGAGCCTAGATGTAGCAGCTGCTGCCTTCTGAAAGGTTGGCGGGACTCCAGACAGCACCGACAGGGCTGCCGCCTCTCTGAGCATTAGGGGTGCATATTGACTAGAAAGGCCACCTCAGTGTAAATGTATCAGAACATATTGCGGTCAAAGCCCTCAGCGTACCTGCAGACACAGATCCCTATGAATCGTCAAAGATTTAACTTCCTGCTTATGCTTGAGACTGAGGACTTGGTGTAAGACCTAACTTAACTTTGGGGGTTGGTGAGATGACTTAGCAAGTACATCAAGCCTGATGATCTTGGCTTGATTCCCCAAAACCCACAGGATAGATAAAGGTTGTCCTCTGACCTTCAGGTATGCACTATGGCACTTGGACTCTCACACACATACACATAAATAAGTAAACAAACAAAAAATTAAGTGATTTTAACTTTGGAAAGCAAGGTTCTCCCAGGCCTCTTGTTTCTCTGCTGGAGCACTGTGTATCTCTTTGGGCATATGAATGTACTCAGGAAATGACTGCACAGAATAGAGGAAGAAGGGACTGGGTGAGCCCAGGACAGTGTCCTGCAGGGTCAGGTGTCTCAAGACCCCTGCTCTGTTGTACTCACCTTTAGCCTTTCCTTTTCCCCACCCGACGACCCAACACATGGTGCCTATGGTTGGCCTGAAATTGACGGTGGGGAGGCAGATTGGCTGGACGAGGGGGGACCAGAGGACAGGGTACTTGAGCTTCAGGATGGCGACGTCGTAAGACATGTGATTGTTGAACTTTTCGTGAATCACAATGTTAGTGAGCGGGAGCTCCGAGCTGTTGTCTGGGAGGTTCTGGACGCCCACCTTCACGGTGTAGTTAGCCGGGTCCTTGGATCTGCAGGCCCAGAGAAGAAGCAGCTCACCAGCAGTAAGGCCACGAATGGCTAGAGAGACAGGGTTCTGAGTCCGAGGGTACCCAGGCTCATGTCCTCTAGTCCCAGAGCCCCATGCCTGAAAGCAAAGACCCCAGACCAAGATGCTGACCTTTGCAGGCAGTGTGCAGCTGTGAGGATCCAGTTGTGGTGGATGAGGGAGCCGCTGCAGACGTACAGTCCCAGGAACAGAATGCTTACTTGCCATGGCCACCTGCCCACCTCCACCAGCTTCCCGTTTACCACCTTGCAGGATATGTTAGTCTGACCACAGGACCAGAACCAGGGCCCTGAAGAAAGAGGTGGAGAGAGGGATGCACAGGGTTGCCCTCGCTCTGCAGGCCAAGGCAGACTGTCAAGGTGTCTCTCAGCCGTAACCCAAGCAGCCCTGCCATCGGCACAACAGGGCCTGAAGCTACTGCCTCAAAAACGGGCAACCACAAACCCAGAGGCACTAGGTGGTCCCCATTATAGAGAAAGCCCCCAATAATGGAGACCAGACAACTTGTCTGACCAATGCTGTGAGCCATCTTCCTATGCCTCATCCCTGCCCATAGTTTGCCCATGTGGCTTGGGGAGTAAGAGAGAACCTAGAGGGGTGAGATAGTTAGCTAAGGGCAAGGACGGGGCCTAGTGTTCAAGATTCCTGTTGGTTGTCTCTAAAAACACATGGACAGTGATGTTTTATTGTCCAGCTACAGCCAGGGCTCATGCTCTGGAAACAGAGAGGCGCGCCCGCCTCTCACTGGCCTCAAGAACAGGGAGAGGAGAACGCGAGTGTGCATGAACTGGAGCTGAGACTGAGGTTTTTGTTTTGTTTTCCTTCTTTATTATTTTATTTGTATGTGTGTGGGTGTTTTGCGTGTATTTATGTCTGCATATCATGTGTCCACAGAGGTCATAAGAGGGCATCAGATCCCCTGGAACTGGAGTTACAGTTGTGAGCCACCTGGGCTGGGAGCTGCCAATCAATCCTGGGTCCTCTGTGTCCTCTGAAAGAATAGTCAGCACTTTGAACCGCTAAACCATTCCAGCCCCTGCTTTTTTTTTTTTTTTTTTTTTTTTTTTTTTAGACAGGGAAAGTCTTGTGCAGCTGAGGATCACCAGTCAAAGTGACCAAAATCCTGATCTTATTTCTCTTCTCCCGCTTGCTGGAGTTACAGATGTGTGTTATCATGCCCAGTGAGAGTGAGGTTTCTGTTGTTGTTGTTGTTTCAAATGGATCATCTGGGTTGGTGTTTAAAAATAATTCTTCATGGGGACTCAAAACCAACAACTGAGTACTACAAAAGAGAAGAATTGTTCTAAAGAAAGGGCTATGGAACAAGAATAAAGCAACATGAGCTGGGCATGGTAACGTGCGCCTTTAATCCCAGCACTTGGGAGGCAAAGGCTGGTGGGTCTCTGTGAGTCCGAGGCCAGCTGGGGCTACTTAGTGAAACCCTGTCAAGACTGGGAGGAAGGGTTTCTGGTGGGGAGTCTCCTGCCAGTCTGGGTTGTTGAACAAGCATCACATGCGGCCCCCAAGCTCCTCAAACAGTGGAACTGGACCTGTCATCACGAGCCATGCCACTAGCCTGTTTCCCTTGGCAGCCGACCACGCAGTGAAGAGCAGAGTCTGAACTCAAGAGCTGCAGCCGAGACAGGTCTGGGGGAGCCCGGGGCGGGCCGTTTGGGGACAATAGCTAACGGTGATATCTATGACGAGCTGCATGTGTTAGCAGAAGCATCGAGTAGGTCCTCTGTGGTTGAAATCCCTGTGTTGTGGATGTAATCTGAGTAACCCCTCCACATGTGAAGCCTTGGTCCTCCAGGAATGATATGTGGAGGCGCCATAGACTTTTAAGAGGTGGGGTTTAGGGGTGGGGAGATGGCTCTGTGGGTAAGGTCTTGTTGGACAAGTGTGAGAACCTAAGTTTGGATTCTCAGCCAGGTGTGGCAGTGGATGCCTGTAACCCCAGAGCTGGAGGGCAGGGCCAGGAAGATCCTAGGAGCTCTTCCTAGTGACCAGTCTGACCAAGGCGGGAGTTTCAAGTTCTGAGACCTTGTTGGGAAATGATTAAGAAAACATCTGATGTCAACCTCCAGGCCACACATGTACCGGCAGAGGTGAACATACACACAAAGAAGAGGAGTCTGGTGGAGGTCTTTAGGTCATGTCCTCAAAGGACTGCAGAAACCCACCCAGCCTTTCTCTGCCTCCTGACTTTATGTAAGTACTCATTCCCAGGACGGACAGTTGCTACCTTCATTAGAGGGTACCTCTCCCATCCTCCACCCATGTGACAAATCTTTAGACTGAATTTTGAAAACTGTCAACTAAATATACCTTTCTACTTATTTAAAGATTGTCTCAGGTATTTTCTTGTTGATTGTGTGTGTGTGTGTGTGGTTTTTTTGTTTGTTTTGGGAGTCTTGGTTTTTTGAAACAGGTTTTCACTGTGTTGCCTTGGCTGTCCTGGAATGCAATCTGTAGACCAGGCTGGCCTCGAACTCACAGATCCACCTGTCTCTGCCTCCCCAGTGCTGGGATTAAAGGTGTGTGTCATCATACCTGGCTCTCGGGTATTTTCTTGTAACACAAAGCTAATGCACAGACCACGTCTGATGTTTGAGTTAATTCACGCCATGTGTCCCTGGCTCCGGCTACTGTCCACTGTAGATGGCCTGCTCCCTTGTTTAGATTCCCGTGGGTGGAATGGTCTTCCTCTCAGCTACCCGCCCTCCCTCTGCAGGATCCTCTCTCAGCTACCCGCCCTCCGCAGGGATCCTCAAGCACTGCACTACCCACAAGTCACCACAGAGTCTTACTTCCTCTTTGCTCAGCTTATCTCTACATCTCTTCCCCATGCCTGTCTCCTGTTTCCCTTATCCCTGCCCCTGCCCCAGAGAGCCACATTTCTGGACTTTCTCGTACACCATGGTGAGTTCATGGTCATCTCCTGTTGCTGCTGTTGCTTCTTCTTTACAGCTACTGTGGTGGTTTTAAGGAGAATTGTCCCCGTAGGCTCATAAACTTAAATGCTTTTCAAAGTTGGTACTTTTCGAGAAGGATTAGGAGGTATGGCCTGTTGAAGGAAGTGTGTCACTGGGGGTGAGCTTTGAGGGTTCAAAAGCCCACACCAGGCCTAGTCTCTGCCTGCAACTCAAGGGTTAGATGTGAGCTCTCAGCTACTGCTCCAGCACCATGCCTGTCTGTGGCCATGCTTCCCACCATATTGATAACAGACTAACCCTCGGAAACTAAACAAGCCCCCAGTTACATGCTCCCTTTGATAAGTTGCCTTGGTCATGGTGTTTCATCACAGCAACAGAACAGTAACTAAGGCCTTTTCACTTCTATCCCTGTCTGTCCCAATCAAGACTGTTCAACGTTGGTAGACAGGAGAGGGCTTAAGAAATATGCCCTTTCATTCCCCATAAAGCTGCAACCACAGAGAGAGCCAAGACTCCCCAAAAGAGCTCCGCCATGCCCACAGTGACAACTCTGACCCTCTGTAAGATTGTTGGGTCTCAAAGAACAGCTCTTTCCAGATCTTGTGCTCTGGACAGCACTGATCTACCCTTCCTCTTAACCTTGTACAGGACTCGTAGGATTCAGCCTGAAGAAGCCAACACCAGGTCCCAGCATCAAGGAGGGAGCCTGGGGGGGTTCTTTTCACATTTCATCATTATTTTTATCTCTGTGTGCATGTCTGTGTATGGATATGTGTTTATGAATCCTCGGGAGCTAGAGTTGCAGGCAGTTGTGAGCTCCTGCAGAGGGGGCGCTGGGAATCAAACTCGAGTCCTCTGAAAGAACAGCACACCCTCTTAACCCTGAGTCACCTCTCTAGCTGTGATGGCGTGTTAATAGGTGCAGTGTGCTGCACATCAGCCTTGCCCCGGGCATAATGATGCCCTTCTGTTTGTAGCAGACACTCGGGGATTCAGACAGAGTCCACTGCAGACCTTGGTACCCTCCTTGAAGTTCTAGAAGCTAGGCACCATCACTTACAAACAGGGTCCTGCCACTCTTTTCCATGTTCATAGATGGCCACCAGTTATACTGACTTTGAGGACTCCATTCCTGTAAGGTCATAGCCGACTCCTACCTCCTCACCAGAGGCACAACAGTTAGTACCCATGCTTTGTCTAAGGCTGCTCATACCCTAACCACCCCCAAAATATCACTAATACTTGACAGGAGTACAATGAAGTTCAGGCCAGAGACTGCCCACTTCCTCATTCAGTCGCTCACTCAACAATGCACTAGTCCAGGAAAAAGGGTGTCCCACAGTGATGGAAGAAGGCAGGATCCAAGTTGGGGGATATAGTCCCCGTTTCCAGTTATCAACGTACAGCCAACAGGTGACTTGAGGAAGGGCTCCCATCACAAAAACCACCTTTCTCAGGAAAAGCCTGGACATCCTCTGCCATCTGGATATTCTCAGTCCCAAAGCATCTATTGAGAACTGTTTTTGAGTTCTGGTTCTAACGCTCACACACTGTTAAGGCTGGACCCAGGCTTCCTGTGTGAAACAGGAGCCCTGCAGACTGTCTCGCCAGGGGAGCTCAGACAGCAGTCGCTGTCACAAGTCCTGAGACTCCCAGACAAGCTCGTCCCTCCACGGATGTCAGTTTGTTTTCCTTCATCTGTTGTGGTCATCCAGCGAACAAGCTGGCTCCATACTGAACGGGTCATATGGGTCCCAAAAGGTCACAGCCCATGGCCATCCCAACAGTCGACTTCCCAGTTCTGATAGGCGGAGGCCCTGTAGCCATGAGGACAGCTGATGTAGACACCAAGCTGTAAGGTCCCTCAGTCCCTCCGTCCCTCGGTCCCTCCGTTCCTCCATCCAGGCCTTACCTTCCACATAGGGCAGATTCTCAAATCTGACAGAAGAAAGAGGATGTGGGAGAAGACCCTGAGGATCCACTGATCCACACGCCATGGCAAGGAGAAGCCCAACTCTTACCGTTCCTTAGAACGAGACAGAGTGTCTCCGTGGTGCAAGGATTCTAGAATTCAGTTGTTTCTGCCTCGGGTTTGGGGCCCACCCTGCTGAAGCAGCCTCAGGAGCTGGCCACAGCCATGAAGGGAGGCGACCAGAAACCTCCCTGGAACAGTGATTCTGGGGCTCTGCGCTGAGCCTGCAATCATGCCTGGCCCGTTACAACGTCTGCAGAGCCCAGCTCTCAGCAGCGGCCTTGATGGTGCCCTCACACCTAGCTCTGAGCCCGTGATCTTGTCCCTTGGCTGGCTCCTGACAGCACCTTGTGGTTAGCCTTTGATGCTCCCCTGTGTTCATCTCAGCCGCCTCTGAGGAGCTCCTAGAGGTGTGGGAACCAAGACTTCTTCCCAGAGCAAACCACTGCTGTGAGAGTTGTTTTTGCCCTCAGGTATTTTCAAAACAGAGTAGGTCTTGGGGAGTGTGTGGGGAGGGGGCCTGGCCTGAGGCTTCTGGAGAAGCAGCAATTTGCAGACTCTCAGAACACATGGTGTCTGGGAAGTCCTCTCACCTCTCCACCCGAGGTACCCAGTGTTGCTGAAGGCACGGAGTGGCACTCTTTCACCCGCTGCTGAGGGAGATGACCTGGCATGATCGCTGTAGAGAACTATGTAGTAAAGCAGACGTGTGGAAGCCACAACTGAACCTTCGCCCCTGGAAACAGTCTAGATGCCAGGAGAACGAGACTTTACAGGCGGCTTCGGGAAACCTTCACGGACACTGTCCACCTGCTGCCTCAGAGAATGGAAACCCAGCGACTCCGAGCACTGAGCGGTCTACGGCTTCACACTGACAGAAAGGGCTCAGAAATGAAGTGCACCTGCTGTGTGATGTCAGAAACAAGCAAATCAAACTTTTTTCTTGTGGTAGAAAACGCAGGAAATGGTGACTCCTACAGTCAGATGCCCTCAACATAGCAGAAAAATATTCCAAGTGGAGAGAGAACTCCAAAACAGAGAAACTCTTTGCCTTTTTTTAAAAAATATTTTATTTTTAAAAAGATTTATATTATTTTAGCATGTTTGCCTGAATGAGTGTGTGTGTGCATATATGTAAATTATATATACATACACATACATATATACACTACACACACACACACACACACATATGCGTGTGTTCTGTTCCTACAGAGACCAGAAGAGGGAGGTGGAGCCCCCACAACCTAAGTTACAGACTGTTAGGAGTCACCATGTGGGTGCTGGGGACTGAGCCTGGGTCCTCTGCAGCATCAGCCAGTGCTCTTAACTGCTATCTTTTCAGTCCCCTCTTTTAAAACACTTTCTTCTGAGAAGCAAGAGGGCATTTGATTAATCAAACAAAGATAGCAAGACAAAAACCAAGCACATTTGTTTTTTGGTTTTTTTTTTAATATTTATTTATTTAATTATTTCTTTATTATGTATACAATATTCTTTCTACGTGTATGCCTGAAGGCCAGAAGAGGGCACCAAACCTCATCACAGATGGTTGTGAGCCACCATGTGGTTGCTGGGAATTGAACTCAGGACCTTTGGAAGAGCAGGCAATGCTCTTAACCACTGAGCCATCTCTCCAGCCCCCCAAGCACATTTGTAATCAATTAATGAATCTATTTTATGAAAAATGATTAGGTGTGTATGGGTAGTTTTGCCTGCACATATGGAGGCAGTGATCATGCCAGGAGGCCAGAGAGAGCATCAGAGGCCCTGGAACAGGAGTTACAGATGGTTGTTAGCTGCCACGTGGGTACCAGGTTTGATAATGATGTCTCTATCTGTTGCTATTTGTTTTCCTACTTGGAAGCCTCACCTGAGGGGACTCAGCTGCCTGGGACTCTATAGGATGTCCAGGGCTGCCTAAACAGTACTCCCTAGTCAATTTCTGCTGGGTGTTTTAAACACCTGATTCAATGGTGCTTCTATCATCTATCTATCTATCTATCTATCTATCTATCTATCTATCTATCTATCTATCTATTATCTATTTATATCTATCTATCATCTATCTATATCTATATATATCATCTATCTATATCTATTTATCTACCCATCTATCATCCAACCATCTACCTATCTCTTACTATTTATTCTTTTCCTTTGGCTTGCTAGATACTTAATAAATTCACTCATTCAAACCCTAAAGTATGGCTGTCACACATCATTCTCCACCAAAGCTACAGAGAAACCCTGTCTCAAAAAACCCAAAAAAAAAAAAAAGAAACAAACTAACCCTGAATTTTGGGTTAAGGCTCTCAGAAACCCACAGATTGTGCAGATGTAAAGTACATGAGGTATTGACAAGATTTGAAGAACACAATTGACAAGCACGAACCAATTAGCTGTAGCTCAAACTGCTGGTGGCCCTGTCGGAGGAGCAGCAGAGGGCTATTGGCTTCAGGAGATTGGCCCACCAGAATGCAAGGCACTGATGGGTGAGTCTCAGATATGCAAGGCCCCAAGGGCTTCAGCTCCAGAAAATCTCTTGTTCCTGCTGTGCCTTTCCATGTTTGCTGTTGCCATTTTCTCTCGTATCTGGCACAGTGAGAATGGGTGTCGGGGGGTCCCTGGTGCCTTCAGTGGATCATGATTATCTCACGGAAATATCCCGTTCTACTGGCATTTTTACATGTAGATTATTATGAAGATGATTTCCTCTTAAGCTGAACTGTTTAAAGTGCTGCTCCCCACCCCCCACCGATAAAGCAGGGGCTGCAGAGGATAGAAAATAGAACTAAGGAAGTGTCACCCAGCTAGGAGTTAAGAGTTTCTCTTGAGGAGCCATATAGACAATGGTTTAGGCTAATGATTAAGGAAAACAATCGAGTCCCAGGAGTTAGCACAAGTTTTTTCTGATTTGGGGAAATGTGTTCACGGATTTCATTGGGCATCATAGCTAAACAAAGCTTTAAACAAATGACTTCTGTAACTGGAAAACAAAGAATTGTATGGTTAGTTAAAATAATTGGACAGGACTCCTCAGTATAAAAAGTGAAACTAGAAACCTGTTTTCCTGGCAATTATGAAAACTACTACCTATGGTTGTGATTATGGCTGAAAGAGTTCTGATCTATGAAAAGTCTTGCTTTTCACCTGTAATATGTAATATATTCAATCATGTAAGGGATATGAAAAAATATAATTTTTACTTGTATTCATTGCAATCATTCACTTAAAAAATAAAATGTATCCACAGTATAACTTTTATATTGTTTGAAAGATTCTGCTGGGATATACAAACTGTAAAGGAAAAAAAAAAAGACATGAGAGAAGGAAGACACCAGGGGAGATGGAGAAGACACCAGGGAAGATGGAGAAGAAGACACCAGGAGAGATGGAGAAGACACCAGGGGAGATGGAGAAGACACCAGGGGAGATGGAGAAGAAGACACCAGGGGAGATGGAGAAGACACCAGGGGAGATGGAGAAGAAGACACCAGGGGAGATGGAGAAGAAGACACCAGAAAAGCAGAAGAAGGAAAACATCGGGGTAGAAGAACAGAAGAAAAAAGAACAGAGTAGAACAAGGACAAAAAGAAAAATAAAAGAAGAGGCTTTTATCCCTCAGAAAAGAACTCTGTATGTTTATCTTGCTGGCTCTGCATCTCGGTCCCAGTCTTTCCGACCTGCAAAAGGCTGGTCCCGCTGCATCAAACTTTGTTCAAAAAAGTGTTTTCAAGCCGGGCAGTGGTGGTGCACGCCTTTAATCCCAGCACTCGGGAGGCAGAGGCAGGCGGATCTCTGTGAGTTCAAGACCAGCCTAGTCTACAAGAGCTAGTTCCAGGACAGGTTCCAAAGCTGCAGAGAAACCCTGTCTCAAAGAACAAAACAAACAAACAAAAAATGTGTTTTCAATTCAAACGCAGATGGAACACTTAGATTGGGCAATTAGGCTTTGGTGTGTTTTCTAACTCTCTACAGTGATCATATCACACTTTTCACAAGCAGTTTAAAGTAAAGAGAGAGAGAGAGAGAGGGAAAAGATGGAGGGAGGGATGGAGGGAGGGAGGGATGGAGGGAGGGAGGGATGGAGGGAGGGGTGGGGGAGGGAGGGAAGGAGAGGGGGGAGGGAGGGGGGAGGGAGGGAGGGAGAGGGGGGAGGGAGGGAGGGAGAGGGGGGAAGGAGGGAGAAAATTACCCAACTAGACTCTGAGTCTGGCATTCTGGCTGTGGACTATTCCCACTGGTATGTTTCAATTGCCCTAACACTCTGACCACTATGCAGGTGACGAGACTGAGACCACAAACCCAGGCCCTTATTTCTGTGCCCCAGTACTAGACACAACAGAAACTATGAGTCCCCAAACTAGATGGCCCACCTACCTATCCACCCGGACCCCCAGAGTCACCCCCAAAGAACAAGGGGGAGAAGGGGGCCATCTGATGCTCACACAAATTTAATCTCTGCTCTTGGTCTTAAAGTCCAGAATGTTGCTTCCAAGCCACACCCCCTTCTCCTGGCCTCCCTACAGGACCCACGCTCGTCAGGGACCACTCCATTCCCACCCTGACTCCTGTGGAGTGTGGACATGCAACCTCACTCCATCAGTGACCTAATGCCATTCAGCAGAGGCAGAGCAGGAAGAGGAGGGGCGGAGCAGTCACGGGCCCACTGGGAGCTGCAGCAGCCAGAACAGGGACAGGAGGCAGGAGGCCTGGCACGGCCCTGGCAGTGCCGCGTGGTTCACTTGCTCCTTGATCCATCTGGTATATTTGGTGAGGCGAGTGTATACAGCTGGATTCTGAAGTTTGATGCAGGCCTTCTCCCACGATAACACCCCGGCCAGAATCCATCTTCCGTCAATTTCACAAACCAATGGCCCCCCAGGGTTCCCCTAGGCAAAGACAAAGGGGTGGTGGAGGTTCTGCTGGCACCACAGGACCTACAATGTCCACCCCCTCAGCTCTGTTTGAGAGAATGGCTCCTGCAGGAGCTTGCTAGCTGGGGCCCCTTCGGCTTCTCAGTTGGAGACCACATGGAAGAATTGCAGCCATTAGCAGTCAGAGAGAAAAGAGAGAGGAGAGGTTAGTGATGGTAATGGGGAAAGAGACCACACCCCAGGACTCATTCAGAAAGAGAGCTGCCAGAAGTCCCCAGAAACTCACATAACACACATTCTCTCCGTAATTGGTGGCACACAGCATGTTCCTCCGGATAAGCGGGATAACTCGGGGATAGAAGGACGTCTTGTGGAAAATATGGTCACACTTCTTGTTGTCCAAAATGAAGACCTCGGCCTCCCGAAGCTCTGGAGTCAGTGTCAAGTTGTCTGTAGGGAGCAGAAGGGATAAGCTGTGACCCCCCACTCCCTGCAGGTCGGCTGAGCCCTACTCCACACCTGTGCACCTCCCTCCGTGTGGTCTTTCTGGCACTGTAGGCCTGACACAGCGACCCCCTCACCATGCCAGGCTTTGGTTCAGGAGCCTCTTCTTGAGGAAGCTTGTGTTGCTGAACCCAGAAGGCTGCCAAGTCCCAGCACAGCCACTTACAACTTGGAACCCCAACCCTGGGATCTTCCTTTCCATAGCATTTATTCCCTTAGCCCCAACTGACAGGCACTTCTCTAGGTATCTTTGGTCATCTATCTACTCAGAGCTCAGCTCACATCCCCTGAGCTTGGTTGTCTTTTTGTTTTGTTTTGTTTAAAAAAAACCAAAACAACAAAAAAAAAAAAAAACACAGTCTCAGACAGCCCAGGCTGGTATCAAACTTATGTACCTGAGGCTGGCCTTGAACTCATCCCTCCCTGGCTCCTCACTAATGCTGGAGTTAGAGGTGCAATTCATCAGTGTACCTAGCGTCTTCGACACTTTGTCAGCCTCTGTACCACCCACCCCTTTGCCCTACTCCGTGACTCCCTTCCAGGCATCGCCAAGGGTCCAGAGCATGGCAGCTGTTTCAGTTGTGGCCAGGGAGGAAGGGAGGGATGGCTTCCTAGCTCTGAGTTTCCCTAAGAGGTAGATAATTACGCCCAGCCAGCCCAAGCAGCGTTAGCCTAACTGCAGTCCCTATGTGAACCGTAACAATGAGCACCATATGAGGAGTGCTTAACACACTCCAAACCGCAGACTGGAAACCACAGCCATAGCCTCCTAGAGGGTGCACAAGGGATGGGGCAATGAAGTCCCAAAGGGACATTTCCAAACCCATTCAACTTACCTGAGGAGTGCTGCTTAGTCTTGCCCCAGCCAGTCACCCAGCACTGAGTCCCAACCTTCAAGTTGAAGCCTTGCTCTGGAAGACAGATGGGCTGCATGTACTTGTTGAAGGTGACAGGGGATTCGAGACGAAGAAGGGCAATGTCGCTTCTGATGAAGTTCCGACCCCAGTACTTGGGATGCACAATGATGTCCGCCACGGGAATCTTCAGGGCCCTGGAAGAGCCCTCAGGCTGCAGCTTACTGCTACCCAGCATCACTGAGTATTCTTTGTTACTGCGGGAGATACAGAAGCACACCCAGCAGACAGAGTTTTCCACACAACGCACCTGCCACCTCCCAGGACCCTTTCCTGTCCCTGAAGGCCTGCCTGACGTGCTCTCTCCACTCAATCTGGATTAATCCAGCCTGGGACACTCAAAGTCAAATGCATAGCAACCCTTTCATTCACAGTCCCATTGAGTCGTGTGTGTGTGTGTGTGTGTGTGTGTGTGTGTGTGTGAGAGAGAGAGAGAGAGAGAGAGAGAGAGAGAGAGACACTCCTGGGGTTGGGGTCTGGGCTTTCCTGTTGCCCAGCTTAGGATACAGTCTCTGTTGTTTGGAGACCCACCCCGATGTAGTCCCTGAACCTTGTGAGGTCCTGAGCCTGACTCTTCCCCTGTGTTGGATGCCCCTTCCCACTCTTCCTGGTTCTTATTTCCTTCATGGTTTCATGGGAGTACTGAGGAAGCTGGACCAGGCCCACGGTAGCTCTAGGGCCTTTACATCCTTGACTCATGGGCCCCACTCACCCCCGGATGCAGTGAGCTGCAGAGACCACCCAGCTGATGTCAATGAGGGCCCCTCCACACACGTGCTTGTTCTGTATGCGAAGGCTCACTTCCCAGGGCCAATGGCGGCTCCTCTCCAAGTTGTCTGGCCACCAGGGCTTGCCACAAACTTCAGAATAAGCATTGCAGAGAGTACAGTGTACACAGAGAGGACAATCAGAATGACTAGTAGTAACAAGTCTCCCTCTGGGGTCAGGTTGCCAGAGCTGTACCCCAGGGGCTTCTTCCGGTTACAGAGAGGAGACTGAGGGGCAGTGGACCCAAGGGCACCGAACTAGACAAAACATGACAGTTACAGAGATAAGAGCATGGAGAAAGAGACAGAGGGACCCCACAGCTGGAGAGTAAGAATGAAATCCACAGAGGACAATCCATGCTGAACCTCAAAGCAATGCAGAAACGGAGCAGGGGTTTCAAGAGGAAAAACGTGTTTCTGGTACTGGGCCATGTTGAAAAGCTGTCCTGTTGGCTGCATCTCTGTGATGTAAAAAGTCCCCACACTGGTCAGAGTGGGAAGAAAAATAGCTATGAATTTCTCTCCGAGAGGTCTTTACCCTACGTAGTCGGGAGCCCACAGTTATTAGTTTGCCCACTGGTCTACCAGCCAAAGTGTATGAATGAATGAATGCATGAAAGAATGAATGAACATAGATGCAGGGATTATAAATAAAGTACAAGGTGCTGCCAGGTGTAGTGGCACACGCCTTTAATCCCAGCACTTGGGAGGCAGATGCAGGCGGATCTCTGTGAGTTTGAGGCCAGCCTTATCTACTATGCAGAGATATCCTGTTTCTAATAAATAAATAAAATAATAAAAATAAAAAATAAGAAAAAAGAGAAAGGTTTTTCCTCAAAACATATATTAAAAGAAAGGGCGGGTCAGGGGGAAGAATATGACAAAGCAAAATTACAAACATGTTTGAAAGTGTAACAAAGCTGATTACATACTAACTTTAAAAAACGAGCAAGGGGCTAAAGAGAAGGCTCAGCAATTAAGAGCACTTGCCATTCTCCGAGAGACCAGGTTTGGTTCTCAGCACTACCATGCTGACTACAATCATCTGTAACTCTAATTCCCGAGGACTTGGCATCCTCTGCTGGCACAAGGCACATACATTTGCCCAGGCAAACACACTCCAGCACATAAAATAAAAACTAACAAAAACAATTTGATGCACAAACAAAAACATCTTTAGGTGCTGGGAAACAGCTCAGTTGGTAAATTGCTTGGTGTGCAAGCATCAAGACATGAGTTCAATCCCCGGCACAGAGTAAAACCAGGCATGGTGGTATAGGTTTGTAATCCCAAGGCTGGAGAGGCGGGGACAGGCAGATCCCTGGGGCTCGCTAGCCAGCCAGTCTATCCTAATCTGTAACCTTCCAACCAATGAGAGACTCTGTCTCCAGAAACAAAGCGGGCAGTGCTTGAGGAACAGCACCTGAGTTTGACTTCTGTTCTCTACACACATTCGTGTGTGCGCGCGCACACACACAGACACAGTCACACACGCACGCACAGACACACATGCACACCATCTTTAAATGAGACTGAATTACAGAGAGAGAGCAGAAAGCAGTGAGGCTTGGACAGAAGCAAGAACATAGCCAATTAACCACGTAGTCAATAGTGAACCTTAGGCCTGACAAGGGAGGCCTATGAACCCAACCATGCACTCCCTGGGTCGAAGGGGAAAGACAGGAAACATCAGGAGCCAGGCTCTGTAGCCAGTGCCCCTAGAAGCTTGTTATGAAGCTGTAGGGAAGAATCAAAGCCAGAGCTGAGATCAGAGTAGCCCTGTATGCCCATGGATGACCCAGACACTCTTTCTTAGCACCCAGGGCTGTGTCCTGGCAGTGGCATACGTTGTTTAGGAAGTGCATCCAATACTTGCTTCCTACCAAGCCAGAAATGCTATTCAGGCAGAGACTTTCAGAAGGTATTTTTCCCAGGAACTGGATCTTTCCCTGCCACAGGGACCCACTGACCCACCTGGCTGGTCGTGGTCCTCTTTATCACCTGAAGGAGAGAAGAAGGACAGCGATAACTTGTAGCAGGATGGACTAAATAATTAGTTCACTCATTCGTTCATCAAATCGTCCCGAATCTGATGCTGTTCCTAGTCTGAAGTTGCAGACTGGGAAACAACGGTATCAGACAGAACCTGTCTGGGGACACACGCTGCTCAGCTATTCAGACAGTAAACACATTGTTACCATGTGAGATCAGGACAGGGGCAGGGTCTGAGACGTCAGGTCAACCTAGAAGAGGTGGCGGGTATAAGCAACAGCTGAGAGGGGAAAAACAAATAAAAACTGATAAAAAAAAAAAAGTCCTCCAGGGAGAAACACAATAGTGTATTCCAGAGTCTTTGGAGGATGAAAATGATGTCTGTGGTGGAAGAGAAAAATGAAGCCAGCAGAGGTCTGAATCAGATGGATGGCATGGATCAGATGCATGGCGTGGATCGTATGGACGACGTGGATTAGATGCATGGCATGGATCGGATGCATGGCGTGCGTCGGATGCATGGCATGGATCGTATGGACAGCGTGGATCAGATGCATGGCATGGGTCGGATACATGGCGTGGATCGGATGCATGGCGTGGATCGGATGCATGGTGTGGATCAGATGGATGGCGTGGATCATATGGACAGCGTGGATTGGATGGATTGTGTTATGAGGGCAGCAGGGCGGAGACAGGAGAGTGACAAGATAGATGGGAGGCGGGGATCTCCACTGCATCTCTGCAGAACTCAGGCAAGCAGGGAGGGACCTGGACGAGGCTCTGAGGACAGATATGACGAGCTTGAGGGGTGACCAAGGGACATGGATTAGTCTGGACTGGCACTGGTTTCTAAATGCAGAGAAGGGCTGGCTGTCATTCACTTCACTAAGACAGACAACTAAGAAAGAAAGCCAGCTTTTAGGAGAATGAGGGTCTGGTGTAGACACCAGCGAAGTGAGATACTTCAGGATGGTTCAGGGAAAGAGGTCCAGCAGATGGGTGCTCCTAAAGGGTATTGTCTTAGGTGGCAGGACATAATGCAGCATGCAGGACACAATGCAGCCCAATGCCTGGGGTAACTGGGTTCACCCAGGGAGCAGAGAAGAGGGAAGGAATCAATAGCACCTTAAGTCCGAAACGAGCAGAGACTGAGTGGAGCGATGTGGACACGGAGGAGAGGGGTTCTCCTGAAACAGGAGAATCAGGAAGCTAGGAAAGGTGGTATGTGTTTGTAATCCCAGCACTTAGGAGGTGGAGACAGGGGTTCTGGACTTCAAGCTATCTATCCTCAGCTACACAGAAAGTTCAAGGCTACCCAAGGGTTCATGAGACCTTGCCCTTCTCCCCAAATAAAAGAAGGAAAAATAAAAAGGGGGAAAGGGTTGGAGGAGGAGCCACAGGAAATAAAAAAGGAAGAGATCAATAAAAAATCAAAACGAACCAGGCGGTGGTGGCGCACGCCTTTAATCCCAGCACTCGGGAGACAGAGGCAGGAGGATCTTTGTGAGTTTGAGGCCAGTCTGGTCTACAAGAGCTAGTTCCTCAGATCTGATCATCATGGAAGGAAAAAAAAAGGAGTTAGTTCCAGGGCAGGCAACAAAGACACACAGAGAAACCCTGTCTTGAAAAACAACAACAACAAAAAAAACCAAAACAAACAAAACCGGGAGCAATAAGGAGGACAGGTCAGGAATGGGCTGAGGATTACATGGGAAATAAAGAGCCAAAGGGAAGCATGAAGCCATAATGGCTCTTGGGGAAGGCTGGCAGAGCACTGGGAAGAATGGTGGAAGAAAACCAAGGAACGCACTTGGGTGGATGAGTATGACTGATTGATGTACGCAGCGCCTCTCAGCACGGGAGGACACCCGCCCCTCCCGCCCTGCTGCAGCCCCAACTCTGCTCGGGAGGCATACTCCCACAGGCAAAGAAGTGGCTATGGGTCCTGTTACAGAGCAATCGGAGGATTCACGGGGGCTGGGCGGGGGGGAGGGGGGAGTCTGAAAAGACAGTCAAAGGCTGGTGATGGGAAGAAGCCAATCATCCTTTTGCGAGGATGGAGATACGGAAGGTGCCTGGGCATGGAGGGAGAGGCCAGGGATGCTGCCTGCTGCTGTCTCCAGGAGACCACAGGGTAGTTGTGACCTAGGACTGGGAAGCAGAAGAGAGGAGACAATGAGGGGAGAGTGGCGCACACAAGTTCCTAGCGGCTGGAGAGGAATAGCCAACCCGAGCAAGACTAGGGAGAAGACACTGACAGAATCACAGCAGAGAAGGTGCCCGCCTCACCTAAGTTTGAAGGCGGAGGCAGCAACAGTAGTGTCACAAAACAGGTTAGGACCCAGCGCCTCAAGGATCCAGGCCAAGCGCCCAGGCCACACAACGACGACGCAGCCATGAAGATGTACCTATGGGCTGCGGAGACAGCTCCAGCGCGCTGTCACGTGCCAACATCGCGTACGTGATGACGTCTTAGGCACGTGACACGATGGCCAGGAGCCTGACCGCGCCTCTTCAGGGCCTTCGATTCTTGTACCTGGACCCAATCTGGTCCTTAAGGTGACACCCGCAGTGTTCTCATAGTGTGGTAGGTCATCCAGAACCTAACTGGGGAAAGATTCCTGGGCCAGGAACAGCATCTTGTGGTCCAGCCTCTGGCTATTCTCTCGTTCTCTGGGCCTGTCGCACGAGTTTCATGGTAACTCTTGACGAGGACTAGGAAAACCCCCAAACAGAAAATAACATCAGGAAGATGGTTCTGAAAAGTTATCGGATGAATTGGATCAAGACTAAATCAAGGAGGGGGCACAGCTGGGGCAGGATGCTGAGTCAAGAAGGGCAGCTGTCCTGGTCCACAGACCAACAATATGAAGGACTGTCGCCACTTGTCTGTGCCTGGCCTTGGGCATAAACCGGGCTTTTCACAAAGGGACGATCTCTTTGGATCTCCAGAGCCCAGCAAAGACTGTGAGATGATCCACCAAAATTCCTGTTTAGTTCCAGGTGTCCAGCAGAACTCTCCAGATCCAGGCACCCAGACTGGCATTGAAACATTGTTTGTATGTTTGTTTTTGAGACAGGGTTTCTCTGTGTAACATTACTGGCTATCCTGGAACTCACTTTGTACCAGACTGGCCTCAAACACACAGAGATCTGCCTGATTCTGCCTCCCAAGTGCTGGGATTAAAGGCGTGAGTCACTGCCACCCAGCCATTATTCATTCATTCATTCATTCATTCATTCATTTATTCATTCATTTATTCACTTATTTAACGGCAGTGGTAGCAGCCAACCTGATCTACAGAGTGAGTTTCAGTCAGTCAGGACTGTTACACAGAGAAACCCTGTCTTGAAAAACAAAGATTATTAGTTTAATTTTATTTTTTATGTGTGAGTGTTTTGTCTGCATACATGTCTGTGCACCATAGTATGTACGTGATGCCTACAGAAGCCAGAAGAAGGCATTGGATCCCCCAGGACTGGAGTTACAGACAGTTAGAAGCCACCAGGTAAGTTCTGTAAATCAAATTTGTGTCTTATGGAAATTCACAACCACTGAATCATCTCTCCAGCCGTACCCCACCCCACCCCAGTTTGGCATTTAAATGCGTTTGGGTGAGTAATCCGTGCCACTTACATGTCAAGGTAGGCCAGAGAAGGCTGTCCTTCTGCCGGCATTTGGTTCCCAAAGTTAGGTCCCCACACCAGCTGCACCAACAGCACCCGGGAACTTGATCTTCATCCTCACACCTTGGCCCTGGCTCCCGGGATTGAAAACTTCCTTGGTGAGACCAATAATGTGAATTATATTTCTTTTTAGACAGGGTCCCTCTCTGTGTAGTCCTGACTAGCTTTGAACTTGTGGGAATCCTCCTGCCTCTGGCTCCCAAGTGTTGGGATTAGATATGTCCCATCACTCCCGGCAGTAATGTGACTTTAACAAGTTCTCACAGTGTGCTCGCACGAGTGAAGAATGGGCCATGAGGCAGGAGCGGAACTATATAAGGGAGGAAGAGCTATCTAGTAACATGGAATAGCTTGCTGTGGTCAACAACGTTAAGTGTGTGTTGTTAGTCTCTGAAGAGCCAGCAGTTTCTGGAGGGTGGAGGTGGTTTGGGAGCTTGCTGTCGTTTGTCACAACACCTCATCCCCCAGTTTGTAGGATTAGCCTCAAACTCAGTGTGTAGCAGAGGAACCACTGATGGTCTTTGCCTCTGCCTTCCAAGTGGTGAGGACATAGACAAACACCTCCTCATCTGTTCCAGGTCCGGTGGTTTCTTAACATATCTGGTGATGTATGTATTCATTAAGTGATGAATCTGACAGGGCTACATAGTGGTATCCTGTCTCAAAATAAAAAATAAAAAAAATAGAGAGGGGGTTGATGTAAACTCCGTCAGATTCATCCATCCTTTGGCAGTGGTTGGAACTGGATGCCCACTGAAGCCAGGGGGAGCAGAGGGTGAGACATGGAGCCCTGGAAAGACAAAGGGCGGGAGGGGGATGGGAGGAGGCTAGTGAACACATCTATAGTGAACCTTGTGTAAGATGGAAGCTGTATAAAATGATGAATCTCTTTTTTTTTTTTTTTTTTTTTTGGTTTTTCGAGACAGGGTTTCTCTGTGGTTTTGGAGCCTGTCCTGGAACTAGCTCTTGTAGACCAGGCTGGTCTCGAACTCACAGAGATCCGCCTGCCTCTGCCTCCCAAGTGCTGGGATTAAAGGCGTGCGCCACCACTGCCCGGCTATGAATCTCTTCAAGTCCTCCTGACTTTGGGAACATGGCCTTTGGAAATAAAAATCAGATGAATAGCAAGAAGAGAAAGACAAATGAATAAATAATTTTAAAAAAGAGAGAGAGAAAGACTGCTTCTCAGGCTCTGGCTTCATTATTTTTTTTTTTTCTGTCAGAGACAGGGTTTCTCTGTAGCTTTGGAGCTTGTCCTGGGACTAGCTCTTGTAGACCAGGCTGGCCTCGAACTCACAGATATCCACCTGCCTCTACCTCCCGAGTGCTGAGATTAAAGGCATGCGCCACCACCGCCCAGCCTGGCTTCATTCTTACTCCCAGTTTCTACCTGTCCTGAGCCCTTGCTCCTACCTTTGAACATGGTACAGCACAGCTAAAGTCCCTGCTCAGAGGCTGATAACTACGCCAGGCATGTAAGGAGCAGGATTGCCTACCAAAACCACCTATAGGACTCAAGTCTGAGCTAGCCCAGCCTCATCTCTTCTGTGCCTTACTGCCAACTGTAAGGAACTTCCTAGGCATATGGGGGTCCAGTTCTCTGAGCGGCCAAATATTTCAGGTGAGCAGAGCTTCAGAACACACAGGACACTCTCCAAACATTTATTCGGTGCACATTTGAAATCTCCCCCACTCCAAACTGCCTCGACACAACTTGGGGTGACCCTGGATGTGGCCACTAGGAAACTGAGGAAGGGGTGCCAGGCAGGAGTATGAGGTACGGGTTGTGCATTCACTGACAGATCCCCACATGGGGTACAGGGGAGTTTCTGCCCGCCTCGGATACTTAAGTCCCAGCTCCATACTTCTGCAGGGAGCTAGCAATACTCCTCTTTTCCTCCATCCCTCTCTCCTTCCTTCCCTCCCCTTTTCCAGCAGTCACTGATCTGTGTAATGCAAACAGCAGGTCTAGACCAATGACGGCCTCTCCTCTTGACAGACGTCCTCTGAGATGTTATTAGTCATTGTGTGTGCCCCTCCTAGCCGTCAAGCTGCCCCTCCAGTTGGATCAGTTCACTCTCATTTCCACCAGGCAGAGAGCAACCAGCTGTGTCTGAGACGAGTGACCAGAACACCAGTCAGGACACTCTGCAGTCCCCAGTCACCCTGCCACAGTCCACTATGCCCCTCTCCAGGGCAATGGATCCTGACCGGAATCTGAAGAAAGGGCCGAGAGAGGAAGATGGGATTGGAGAAGAGGCCTAGTGGGAGACTCAAACCAACAGGAAGAGAGTGTGCTAAGGAAAGCACAGCATCACCAAGATGGCCAGTTGCAGCGCCAGAGACAGGTGCAGGACCAAGACTCCCATGGCGTCTGTACAGGAAGCCAGACTTAGAATATCTTTGAGCCATGCATCGTATTCAGCGATGTCTGTGTAAACCAAGGGGACAGGGACTTCGTCACAGTTGATGCCCCAGCTCACAATTCCCACCTGGGTCCACGTGTTCTCAGATTCACAGACAAGGGGGCTCCCAGAATCTCCCTGGAAAAGAGAAGAAAGAAACCAACTGTAGGAGTGGAAGAGGTAGCAGGCTGGCTGCATGGCTGGGGAAACTTCCTCAGGCCCAAAGACTCTTGCAGGCCTAGATTCTTCCCTCCCTACCTCCCTCCCTCCCTCCCTCCCTCCCTCCCTCCCTCCCTCCCTCCTTCCTTCCCTCCTTCCTTCCTTTTTTCCTTCTTCCTTCTTTCTTTTTATCTTTTCTTTTTTTGAGACAGGATTATAGGGTTTCTCTGTGTAATAACCCCAGCTGCCCTGGAACTAGCTCTGTAGACTAGGCTGGCCTTGAACTCATAGAGATCCATCTGTCTCTGTCTCCCGAGGGCTGGGATTAAAGGTGTAAGCCACCATACCTGGCCCTAGATTCTTTTAATGGCTGAGACTTAGCAGATGAAAAGCTAACGTGAAAACCTGCCCATCTTCTGAGCAAGGATATACCTTCTCTGATGACCAGGCAACAGACACAAGATGCACAGCCAGTCCAGCCCAGCGGAACAGTCATAGATTGACATTTACCTTGGGAGTCCCTAATCTACGGATACCAAACCCTTTCTAGTGAATGTCTAAGCCTGTCAGAACTCATAATCCTGCAACTGTATTAGCCTTGGCCTCTAGAGTATGTAACCTGCAGAGCCCAATCCAGCACCATTCCGGTATCTAGTTAGACTGCTCTGTCCTGAGTCTTCAAAAACATTAAATACCTTGAGGATCATCCTTGCATGGAGGTCCTGGAATCTTTACCACAGTCTTAATAAGTCCTCTCTGCCCTAACCCAATTGAGTAGCTGTGCTGTATTCAAGAGCCGAAGCACGCCAAATTTCCCCTTCCAGTGCAATTCTGCACGGCCCTGACCCACCCTAAACCCAAGGTCCTACAACCTTGGTCACCTCAAACACACCTCCGTCCCTACCTCAGGCTCTGCTCAGGACTCCTAGAAGTGGAAACTCTCACCACACCCGCCCAGCTTTGCCTCCCAGACCTAGCTGGGCCAGTCTAGAAATCTGACACAGTGCTCCAGGCTGCACATATCCTAACTCTAACCACTTGGTGTTTTTTGGTTTTGTTGTTGTTGTTGTTGTTGCTTTCAAGGCAGGGTTTCTCTGTGTAGTCTTGGAACCACTTGTGTAGACTACACTGGCCCCAAACCCAGAGATCCGCCTGCCTCTGCCTCCAGAATGATGGGATTAAAGGAGTGTGCCACCACACCCAGCTTCAACCCTAACCAGTTTATCCCATTGCTCCCAATGCAAACAAAGCTTCCTTCAGCATTAGACCTCTGAACCCTTATATATGCCTGTGCCCCGTCACAACAATGATACCCCCCCTTTCCAAGAAATTCCAATGTGCATCCACTGACGGCTCCAAACCCCTTCTCAAGAATACAGTCTTCTGCAGAGGGAACAAATGGACCTGGGGATCGTAGAGGCTCTCATAGGAAGAGCTTCAATTTATTTCCCTGGACTTTGCCTTCCAGAAATTTTTAATGCCTTTAATGCCTATGTTACAAGGCTGTGATATGGTTAACTAAGATTATAAAGGGCAAATGCTCACATTGGCGGGGTTGCGTGCCGCATAACACTCAGTACAGAACATCGTTTTGTATCATGCTCAGATTTAAATGCTTTAGCAGGGTCCCTAGGTAGCAAAGACTAAACCTTTTAGAAGGACCAGGCCAGGCCAACTCATGGGAACCTTAACTAAGGGGTTTGTACAAGATGTAATGGCAGGGTTTAATGGGGCATGCCTTCTACTCCAGTGTCAGAAGGCAAAGGCAAGAGGATCTCTGCCAGTTTGAGGCAAGCCTGGTCTATGCAGAGTTCCAGGGTTACACAGTGAAACCCTGTCTAAGAACGGGGGCCCATAAACTGACCCAACAAGGACTCTGTCCTGAGTCGTGCTGGCCACAGACCATCCCTTTCATCACGAGGTTTTCAGATGTATTTAACCGGCTCTGGAACAGCTGGTTACAAGGCTTCTGGAGAAGAATGTTTTGCCGGGCCTCCTGGAGGAGAGCTGAAGTGAAGACTGTATCTACAGAAAGACAATCAAGGATCTGTACCAGAAGATGGCAGGGACTACCAGCATCCGCCCGGTGCCACCGCGTGTGTGAATATACACTTGATTCCTTAAGACAGACAGGCCAGGCACTGGACACCTGTCCCAGAGGAAACAGACAAGAAAAGTCTCGCCAGCTAGAAAATGACAACCAAGCATCCCCCAGAGTCTTTGCTGCAAGAGGGAAGGTCTAAGGTCCTGTGCTCTGCTCAGCCCAGGAAGGAGGAAGCTTAACCCTTTGGGGGAAGAACAGCCCAAATCTAATTTGGACAGAAACCATCACATCACGCCTGTCACCCAAGCAACCAGGTCCTGACACAAAAATAAAAGCCTAACACAGTTGCAGCGAGCTCGCTATCAGTGTATTCGCCAGTTAGAAACTCGCCCCTCCCCTCACAGAGCAACCTGAAGCCCCAGGCCGTCCCACCAGCCAGACTCACCGTCTTCACGGTTCCAGCCGGTCACCCAGCACCATGTCCCGTTCTCCACGTGGGAGGGCTTCTCAGGAAGGCACACAGGCTGGATATGTGAGGAGTAGTTCACAGCAAAGGACAGCAGAACAAGAGCAATGTCGCTCTTCATGGTTTGAGAGTCAAAATTGGAAGGATAAATGATGTCTTTGACGGGGACGAGATTTACAGATTCAGAAGTCAGCACATTGTCTCCCAGCATCACCTTGTATTCCTCCTGGCTGCAAGGAAAAAAGAGGTCCTGGAGGGCTTACACACCCCTGCACAGGGTGCTGGCTTCCCAGCCTAGCCTTCTGTGGATGCCAAGCATCAGCCCTCCCCCTCCTCCCAAACCACACCCTTCTCCAGGACCCCTCACACCTCTGACCATGCAGCAGTGTTCCAAGTGTGGTTCTTAGACCAGAATCATCTGGAAACTTGCTAAAAATGAACATGTTTAGGTGTCACCTGAGACTGGACATGAATCCTGGACTGCCACTCTTTTTACAGATGAGAAGGAAAAATCTGTGTGTGTGTGTGTGTGTGTGTGTGTGTGTGTGCGTGTGTGTGTATGTGCGCCTGGCTGTCCTGAAACTCGCTCTGTAGACTAGACTGACCTTGAACTCACAGAGATCCACCTGTGAGTGCCAGGATTAAAGGTGTGTACCACCACTACCTAGCTAAAATATCTTTTTGTTGTTGCTGGTTTTTTTCCCCCACTCGGGACAGGATTTCTCTGTGTAACAGCTCTGGCTCCCCTGAAACTCGCTTTGTAAACTGGGCTGGCCTCGAACTCAGAGACCTGCCTGCCTCTGCCTCACAAGTGCTGGCATCACCACGGCCCCAAAACAAAAACCTTAAGAGTGGGAGACAGGACACAGCTGGATCAGGGGCCCCAACAAGGTCCCCAAACACTTACTCATATATGCAGTGGGCCGCAGTCAGCACCCACTGGTGGCTGATGAGGGAGCCTCCACAGACATGCTCGTTTCTGCTCTGCAGGCTCACCTGCCATGGCCACTTCCTCACGGCAGATGGCCTTCCGTGACTGAACTCCATAATTCTACGGCCACAGGCTTCTAAAGAGAGGTTAGACGTGAGGCCAGCGCTCCACACCTCCAACCCATTCCACATAATCAAGGTCATCCTCAGAAAGGACTACCTCTCCAGCCCTGCAAGGACCGGAGCAGACCCCGCCTTCCCAGGCCGACTGGTTTGCACTTTGACCTCCCAGACTGGCGGGTAGAGAGCTGGCACCGGTAGCAGTACCTGGAGCAAACGGTTCTTCTGGAGAGCTACTGCTGGATTCCATGACACCTTCGGTTGTGGTCGGTGAAGGAGTCCCTGATCCTGGAGTCCCAGTGGGGTCTGGAGACACCGGAATTACCAAAGGATCTGAAATATTCAGGGGTTTCATGCGGTTCCACCGTGCCGGGACCTCTGGACTTGTGGGCGTCACTCTGGAATCCTCCGTGGGTCCGTAATTACTACCTAAGGAAGAGACCAACAGGAAACGTAAAGGCAGAGCCGTTCCTGCGCCTGCGCAGCTGCTTGCTGCTGGCCTGACTGCCCCAACAGCATCAGCCCTGACACCAACTCCAACACCATCACCATAGTCACCCCCACCCAAAGCCAAGCTTCGTGCGGCCACACTTCCGCCACTGCTACCACCCGGGACCCCTGTCCCCAGCCAAGGCCTCACTGAACAGAGGCTGAAGAAGCTGAAACCAGACCAGGAGGGTCAGGAAGCCGCCCATTTAGGCCTTGGGCTCAGGCAATCCCTCTCCTGGCACCCCCGCCCCCCAGCAGTGGCTCGCGCAGGTCCAGAGCTTCTTCCTAAGACGGCTCATCCCTGAGTCATCGTCATCAAAAACCTACCTGGGCAGCACCGTCATGGGAGCAATTTCGAAGGCGTTCTACATCTTATCAATATTAAATACAAAAGGGGGCCAGAGTTTTTGCTGCTCTTGCAGAAGACCCAGATTTGGTTCCCAGCACCCACATGGTGGCTCACAACCACTCATAACTCCAGTTCCAGGGGATTCTGTCTCTCTTCTGACCTCCTCAAGGTGCGTGCGTACACACACACACACACAAACACACACACGAAGACAAAACTCTCATACACATAAAAAAATGTTTAAAAAATATTAAATAAAAAGCCCATCCCAGTCCCAGGCAACATAACCTCCTGACCGTTTGATAATTTCCTTTTTAATCTCTGGTGGTAAAATAGGACCATATAGAAAACCAAAGAAATACACAACTTTGGTAATCAATGTCAAGTTGACTGCGCGTGTATCTACCATCCAGGTGAAGACACACAACTCTGCCGACAGTGCAGGAGCCCCTCCACATACCGTCCATGACACAACTGGAGGCTGTGTTCATTAATGCTATTTTTTTTAAAGATTTATTTATTTATTATGTATACAACATTCTGCCTCGATGTATGCCCACATGCCAGAAGAGGGCACTCATTACAGATGGTTGTGAGCCACCATGTGGTTGCGGGGAATTGAACTCAGGACCTCTGGAAGAGCAGCCAGTGCTCTTAACCTCTGAGCCATCTCTCCAGCCCCATTAATGCTATTTTCATGTGACTATTTTCTGTAGTCCCCACACCCAAACATGCTTCCCTGCATGCTGCCCTTGAGTCTGGAAGGGCTGTTTTGCACTTCATATCTCCCTAAGAGACGCTGAAGACTGTACCTTCTCCTCCTGCCAATCACACCTCGTGTGTAGACCACCCTGAATTGTTTGGCGTGTAGTCTCTGGAAGTCTAGACTCTGAATTGCACTTTCTTATTTTTCTCTCTTTCCTACAAGTCTGCAGTGGGACCCAGGTCCCGGCCCCCTGTCAACCAGACAAGTGCTATATTATTATTGGGAGAAAAAACAATGTCTACATGGTTTTCTTATTTTAATATTTATTTTTATTTTACATGTATGAGTGTTTTTCCCATATGTATGTAAAGTGTACTGCATATGTGCCTGATGCCCATGAAGGCCAGAAGAGGACACCAGACCCCTGGAACTGGAGCTGTGGATGCCATGTGGGTACTGGGAACTGAACCAGGATCCTCTGTGAGAGTAGCCAGTGTTCTTAACTGCTGCGCCTTCTCTCGCCCTACTGCACGTTTTTTTTTTTTTGTTTGTTTGTTTGTTTGTTTTTTTCTGTTTTTGTTTTTTGTGACTTTACAAATGGTTTGATGATTTTGCCTGGAAACATTAATCCCTCGGGGACGTTGAAAATAGTGATCTCACAGTTTCAGAATTTTCTTTCATTCGTCAGCTGGGAAAGTTTTAGCAAGAGTGTGGCTATTAACACATTTTACAGGTTTTTAAAAGTTGCAACTGTCTTCCCTTCTGTGGTGAATTAGAAAACTCAGCCACAGTATTTTGCATCTTTACCAACCAAGAACTGGAATTCATTCAGATGTGGTCGCTCATGCTATAACACCAGCTATTAAAGGTGAGAGGCAGTAAAAAGTCGAGTTCAAGGCTTCCCAGGACTAAAGTCAGACCTTGCCTCATTCTCCCGCCCTTGTTGGAGCTAAGATGACTTTGTGATCTGCTTCTACCAACAGAAGCCAAGTTGTGCAACTTCTGAGCTTAGATGTTAAGAGTCCTTAAAGTATCTGCCTTCAGTTGGGCGGTGGTGGCGCATGCCTTTATTTAATCCCAGCACTTGGGAGGCAGACACAGGTGGATCTCTGTGAGTTCGAGACCAGCATGGTTTATGTAGTAAGTTCCAGGACAGGCTCTAAAGCTACACAGAAACCCTGTCTTGAAAAGACAAAGATTAAAAAAGAAAAAAGTGTCTGCCTTCACCCATTTTAGACACCGTCCTGGTCCTTCTGGAGGATGGGAGCCTTCTCCAGCAAAGGGAAGCATCCAGACTGAACTCCTCAAGACCATCCAGGACACCAAGTTATGCTTTATAAAGACTTTGTAAGCATTGAGTTAGCAAATACTTTATCATTGCTCTTATTAGAAATTCAGGCTTCTGCTCCCGTGAGCCTCTGCACACAGGGTTCTCAGTCAGCATCTCACCCGTTTCTAAGTGTGTTGCTCTGTAAACAGCTCATGGCATCCCCTCTGTTAGCCGACTGCACTTTAACCTGTGCTTAAAGAAAGCTGCCCCAAGAAAAGGTCTCCATGATATCCATCCTCGCTCTCTTGCACTTAGGAATGCTAAGCAGCACCTCAGATTATTGTTGAGGTTCTTTGAAATTGAAAAAAATGCCAGCAAACCCCACAAATATGTAAGAAAAATGTGAACACGTGTTTAAATCAGAGCCCAAAGAAGCCCGGAAGTCATCGTGCTAGTCCACTTTCTCGAGGGGCATGTGTACCAGATGTTTGTTTCCCACTGCTCTGTGAATGTCCACAATAAAAGGTTGCACGTGGGGGCACCACGCTGTATGAGGCCGTTTAGTTTGGGATGCTATGTCACCAGCAATGGATCCCTCAAACTCATCCTGAAGGTTACGTTATCCCATTTTTGCCAAGCATGGCTCCTGGAATCAGTCTTGCCAGCGATGGGGGCAGTGGCTTGGGGTGTGATGTCACTGAGAGATCCCACGTCAGAGAACAAGTGGGGCAGGGTTGGCAGTTCAGGGGAGTTGAGCTACAAGCAGCTATGGCCCAGGTCTCTGCTGGTCACCCCAGAGGCCCTTCCAGAGTCTTCCCAAATGTAACGGACTGCCCCCCCCCCCCCCCCCGCATACCAGTGATTTTTCTCTGGGCTGAGCCTGGGAGACGATAACTGAGGGGGTGAGCCCCTAGCAGCTCCAGGTTCTTTTTCTGAGAAGCCAACACTGGGTCAGTTTCTCAGAAGTTGGAGGTAGGTGTGATTTCTCGACCAATGGCACCTCACAGGTTCACCACTGCTCACCACGGAGAGCCTGTTCTGACCTCACAGGTTCACCAGCACTCACCATGGGGTGCCTGTTCTAACCGGTACACTACCGTTCACCACGGGGTGCCTGTTCTGATCTCACAGGTAAAGCGCCGTTCACCTGGAGGGCCTGTTCTGATTTGTACATGACTCATTTGGTTAGGATCCCAGTGGTTCCTTTTTTTTCCTTTATGTGTGTGTTTTGGCTGCCTGGGCCCATGGATGTCACATAGGACATCAGATCCCCTGGGACTGGAGTTTTAAGGATGGTTATGAGCCACCGTGTGGGTGCTGGAAACTGAATCCAGGTCCTTTGAAAGAGCATTGAACCATCTCTCCAGCCCTGACCCCCGTGGTCTTTACTAGTGATCTTGCTGTCTGGAATGGTGGGAAATACCAGGTTCCTTTAGGCAATTCCTACTCAACACCTATACATTTTTTCAAGCCTTCTCTCTGGGCAAGCCTGGGGGAAATGGTGTTTCAAGACCACAACATCTGACCACTGAAATGGTCATCTGCCTCCAAGTGCAGGGGATCTGATGCTTCTGGTCTTTGTGGGAACCTGCAGACATGCAAGCAAAATAGGCATGTTAAAAATATTTTTTAAATCTTAAAAAAAGGTATCTGTAGATGATATGAGAGTGTACATAGGGATCAGAGGAGAGGAGCTGGAGAGATGAGTGAGCAATTAAGAGAACTTGCTCTTCCCGAAGGCCTGTGTTGGATTTATAGCACCTACATGGCAGCTCACAACCATTCCCAATACCAGATGCCGGGATTTGATGGCCTCTAGCCTCTGTAGGCACTGCATGCAAGTGGTAAACAGACCACACATGCAGTCTAAACCCCCATACCTGCAATCCCGGCACTCATGAAGCTGAGGGAGGAAGATGGGCACAAATCTGAGGTCAGTCTGGGCTATCTGTAGTATCAGGCCAGCCAGGGTTGTAAGTCCCTGGAGGCCAGGCCCTGCCACGAGGACCTCCAGCCACCAGGCTCCACTCACGGACCACTCTAATGGCCTTAATTGTTGGACTCAGTCCCTCAAGACAGAAGTGGCCCAGCTCTGCAGAGTAAAATGTCCAAGATCAGTTACAAAATCCCACCAATCCCAGGCCACTCTGGAAAGCTCTACCCCAAGAAGCCCTGTAGAAAGCCTACCTCTTGCTCAGTCTTGGCTGTTTCTCTCCCAAGCATAGGCAGCCACCCATTTCCCCCAATACATCTCTTGTGTGAGGTTTGTTGTGTGGTGTTGCTTTGTGGTATTCCTCAACCCCCGACTGCCAGGATACCTTTCCCTCAGAGCTGTAACGCTTGCATTGGAGATAGCTTTCCCCTCAGATCTTTAACACTTACATGGACCACACAGCAAAACCTTGCATTAAAATACAAAAACAGGGCTGGAGAGATGGCTCAGTGGTTAAAGGCCCTTGCTGTACTGCCTGAGGACCCAGGTTCAGTTCCCAGAACTCACATGCTGGCTCACAATCATCTGTAGTTCCGGATCCAGGGATCTGACACCCTCTTCTGACCTCACAGGTGACAGGGCACACACAGGACACCCAGACATTCATTCAGGCAAAAGACTCATAGAATAAATGCAGTAATGATTGCACATGTATACGCACATATCACAGCTTACTGAGCATATTAAGTGAACACAGTTTATTATCTGTTTACTACATATAGAATAGCAAAGCTGCTGAAATACATTTAATTGCTACATATAAAGATGTTTGGTTATCAATAATACCAAAGGAAGAAATCAACAGCCTGCAGACCAATAAGCATTAAATAAATGATAGCAAAATCTCCGACCTGGCCCCACCCCAGAGTCTTACAGTAGTTTCACTCGTGAGCGTTGTCACCTTTTTAATTCATATGATAGAGTTGACACGCACATCCAAACCAAGCAAACACGCAGCTTTGGCAGCCGATGCACAGTGACACTGCTTGGATTGCAGTCAAGGCAAACCACGCAGTCAGGAAGCCCTCCCGTGTGCCCCCATAACACAGTTTCATACCGCTCTCAATGAGACGTCAGTTATACTGTTGTGTCATTAGGCACGTTTCCTTTGGTGCTACCCTCTAGTCTGTAAGACTCTTGCATTTCATGTATCTTTAGAACTACGACTACACGGTACTCAGCCCCTTGAACGTCACCTGTAGAAGACCCTGGACCCTGACCTGTGGTCTCCTACAGTCCGACTTTGTGAGTTTTGCTCCAGGTTGCTCCTCTGCATCCTCTATTTCCTACTCATCGACAGTTACACTTCTACAGTTCTTTTCTCAACAAGAGAATTAATGCTGGGTTCTGCCACTGAGAGACATGACATCAAATGGCCTCCTCTTGCGACAATTACCTAGAAACTAATTCCTTTGGGTTGGAGGTGCAGTCTCATAACCCGCCAGTTCTCTCTCAGTTGCTGCTGGGAAGACTGGGACCAAGGATGTAGCTCAGTGGTAGAGTCTTTGCCTTGTACGTGTAAGGCTCTGGGTTTGAGAGCCACTACTTCAGAGAGGAGGGAAGGGGGGGTGATATTAGGTTCATTTTAGAGGTGTTAAAGAATTTTTTATTATCCTCGATGTGGTGGGTTAGAAAACGTGGGCATAGCATGTTATGTCTCCATCCACCAAGCATGTAAATTAGCCATGCACGGGCCTTTAATCTCACCACTCCGAAAGCAGGGACAGGCAGATCTCTGTGAGCTCCAGACCAGCCAGGGCTGCCTAGTGAGGTCCTGCCCACCCTTCCGCCCAAATCAAACAAACAACACAGAAAGAAAAAGAAATGAAATCCATTTCCCAGCTATTATTAAGTCTGGTCTGGCATCAAGACATTCTGGCTTTTTTACGATAGGATGTCATGGAACCCTGGTTGGCCTCCAACTCGCCAAGGTTGAGTTTCTGACTCTTCTGCCTGCACTCCCAGTGCAGAGAGTACATGTATGCATGTACATGCAGTGTACATGTATGCACCACAGTGTACATGTATGCACCACTGCGCCAAGGTTTAGGTCGTGTCAGGGATCAAACCCACGGTTTCACACCTGCTAGGCAAGCACTCGACCAACTGAGATACACTTTCCTATCTGTGACCTACATCTTATGTAGAGTCCTACACCAGTGCCTGACTTAGCAAAAGTAATCCACAAACATTGGCCAGGAAGAGTAAAATTGTCAGCGACTGGTATTTGGTATTCCGTTCCCTCAGAGTGGATGCCTATTTTTTCCCTCAACAATGCTTGAGCTAAATTCCTATTCCCGATGCCTAGAAATCCCTCCCATATCACAGACCAAAGGACTCCCTCTTTGGGAGCAGGGGAATGTATCCCCAAAGGCTATACCTTTGCCTACTCTATTGTATTTTTCCCCTCACTAAAGCAACCTGGAAAGGAAAATGGGGCCAGAGCAATGGGCTGAGAGAAAGGTGTAGGGCCACAAAGGACCCTTGAGAATTCATTTACCCATCCTCTCATCCGATTGACTCCTCAACTCCTTGCTCTGGTCCAGGAGCTGGAGGACAGAAGATAAACAATGGTTAGAGGGCGCCCTTGGCTCAGAGCAACAAAATGTCAACCTGTGGAGACAGAGAAAAATCAGGTATGGGGCCTCCAAAGTCAGGGGAACCCAGAAGGCACATTCCATGTTGATGGGCTGGTCTGAGATGTGTGCTGTGGGACTCATGGGCTCAGACAACCCACCAAACTTAAATGAGACAGATAGCCTCCTCTAGGGTTTAACACAGACCAAAAAACTTCCCTAGATAAATGGGGGCCCATGTCTCTTTAGAGTATGCTATAAGCAGCCAAACAGTTCAGATAGACAAAACTTCAGAACATATGAGACACGTTTATTCAGTTCATATCTAAAAGTCTATCCTCTCCAAAACCGCATCAACACAACCTAGGGTGGCCCTAGAGGTGACTGTAGGTACCAAGGAAGAGGGCACCAGACAGGACTGCTCCCAGCAATCAAGGGTAGCAATAGTTTTGTACCCACAGATGGATTCCCACTGGGTGCAGGGAGCATGCTGTCAACCACAACTGAGCCAGATGTAGAAGTCCCAGGCTCACAGCTCTGCAGAACTCAGGTACGGCAGAGTCTCGGGTAAGAAAGCAGTTAGGTCTAGTGGCTACTCAACACTGACAATGTCTCTCCTCTCCAGATGTTCTCCAAGGCCTCCATGAGTCATCTCCTTCCACCTGGCAGGTCAGAGAGTCCTCTATCTGGAAATGGTTCTCTCTCCTTCGCTCCAAGCAAGGCACAGGCCTCGTACAGTGATCACTGAGGCAGATGACCAGAGCACCAGGTCAGGACATTCGCAAGTTCCCAGCTCCCTGCCATGCTCCACTGAGGCAATGGATTCCGAGTAGAATTTGAAGAGAGAGCATTGACAGGGAAGGAAGGTTAGAGGAGAAGCCTAGTGGAGGCTCAGAAACAAGAGGACAGTGGGCTGTGGGGATCACAGGGTCACCAGGACACCAGGTGAAGCACCAGACACATGCATAAGGTGAGACAGCCTGATGAATTACAATCCGGAGCTTGGCTCAGTTCTT